>NW_020622381.1:538576-1772813 GCF_003573695.1 Papaver somniferum
CCCCCCCCCCCCCCCCCCCCCCAATATCAATATTGTTGGTACTAAATAGATATTCAAGAACAAGTTTGATGAATTTGGCATCATTGTCAGAAACAAAGCTAGACTTGTCGCTCAGGGATATTCACATATTGAAGGAATCGACTTTGATGAAACCTTTTCTCCCGTGGCACACCTTGAATCCATTTGGTTGTTATTATCTCATGCTTGTTTTTTTAAGGTTAAGCTGTTTCAAATTTACATTAAATCCGCTTTCCTAAATAGAAATTTAAAGGAAGAGGTCTATGTCGCTCAACCTAAGGGATTCGAAAACCCTGATTTCCAAGTTCATGTCCTTAAGCTTAATAAGCATTATATGGGTTAAAACAAGCACCTCGTGCCTGGTTCGAAAAACTGACTACTTCCCTCCTTAGGAAAGGTTTTTCGAGAGGTGGAGCTGATAAAACATTGTTTAAAAAATGGAGTGGGAAAGATGTTGTTATCGCTCAAGTCTATATAGATGATATCATCTATGGATCAACATCTGAGAAACTTGCAAAAGATTTTCATGTCTCTCTTGGAAAGGAGTTTGAAATGAGCAATGTTGGTGAATTAAAATTCTTTTTGGGTTTACAAATTCAACAACACAAGGATGAAATTTACTTATTTCAAGAAAAATATGCAAGAGATCTTGTCACAAGATTCGGTCTTGATAAGTCAACTCTAAAACTGACTCATATGCCTACCACGGGTAAACTACATCGAGATGAGAAAGGTGTAAATGTGGATCAAAAACTCTATCGATCTATCATTGGAAGCCTTTTATATCTTACAACCACTAGACCTGATATTGCTTTTAGTGTTGGTTGTTATGCTAGGTTTCAGGAAGATCCAAAGGAATCTCATCTTGCAGCCGCGAAAAGGATCATACGATACGTCAAGCACACTGTCGGTATGGTCTATCTTACACTTTTGATACTAACACTGATCTTTCTGCCAATTCAGATGCTGATTGGACAGGATGTGTGGAAGACAGAAAAAGTACACCAGGGGGTTTCTACTATGTAGGATTGAATCTTGTGGCTTGGCATAGCAAGAAACAAAATTCACAATCCCTGTCTACATGTGAAGCATAATATATTGCTGCAGGCTCATATTGTACTCAACTTCTATGGATGAAACAAATGCTTGTTGATTATGGAATTGTATTGGAATAATGAAGATCTTTTGTGACAACTCAAGCGCGATTCGAATCACTGAGAATCCCGTTGAGCACTCAAGAACTAAGCACATTGATATAAGGTATCATTTTATTCGATATCTCTATGAAAATGGTATCATAAATATGGAATTTGTGCCTTCCGAACAACAATTGGCTGATATTCTCACCAAACCATTAGATACTACTACATTTCAACACTTACGACAGTCTATTGGTGTTGTTTTGGTTCATTAGTCTTTCCTAAATTCTTGCCACTTCACTTATATCGATCTGTTGGGCAATTGAGTTTAGAACTCCAGTTTAAGTGTTACTTCAATTCTGCATTTGTTTTAGTAATTGAATTTCTGTTAAGTATCTTAGTGTTTTCTCAAAGAAATCCTTCTTTTCTTGCAAAAATAAGGTCGCTCTTGTTGTTCTTTCGGGAATGACATTTTATGGGGGAGAGTTCTTAATTGAACTTGTGCTTAATTGCCAAATATTTGTGGGGAGTGCGGCTGTGGAATATTGTAGGAGTTATCTTGTATCTTTATAAACTCCTTGATGAATACACTAAGTTTCGACTATGTGAAATCATCGAAACAAGTTGGTATGTTGTTCTCTTTTGGTCATGAAGTATCTCTATGAAAATTTCATGAGGATCCCACTACTTTTCGTACCTTTGCCAATTTATATTGACAAAAAGGGGGAGAATTAATGTATAGTTCACACTACAAATACATATGGTTTACAGATAATTATGTAAGGGGGAGTGGTTTTCATTGTGAGATGAAGTATTGACTAAGGGGGAGTGATACATATCACCATAGTATTGTTGTCAAAGTTGTGATACAATTGAACTTTGATGTTGTGTAATAATACTATGACATTGTATAACAATGATTGAGAGCAACTGTTTTCTCATTGTTATAGCTACGGATCTTCAACAACTATGTTGCTGAGTTGAACACCTTTAGAATCATTGGAGTACTTGTAAGTGACGAATATTTCGAGTAATATTGAAGAACCAAGGAGATCAAGCATTTGGATGAGAAGATACAAAGTTTATTTATTTTGTAATCCATATGTATTGATAGTTTTGTCACTAAAATTGACAAAGGGGAAGATTGTTAGAGCACTGCTCGGTCGAACTCGCAAGCGTTGCTATCTCAAGCTTGTTGTCAATGTTAGCGATCAAAACTATAAGTCTTGATTTCTAGTCTACATATAGTGATGTCTCGGACTAGGATAGATTGTGTAGTTGAGCATTAGATTTCACGACGTTCATCAATTGAAGACGAAGAACTACTAAGGAGAGCTTGTGGAACTTCATCAAAAAAAGGCACGTGGAGACTAAAACTCATCTATCACTTGGAAATTTCATTTCTACTCTATCACCTATATTGAGACAAAAGTCGTATTACTATATAGTATTCGATTATGCACATTTGAGATTTCGAGCTGAGTTTAACTCACTTACATATTTCTCGAAATATGTGTTGGTAAGCTTTCGCTTCAACCAAGTTCATCTTATATTCTTGACGAAATTCAAAATATGATCATGTGAAAATTGCCGATTAGCATCTTACATGGTTTGTCTGATACAATCATTTGGTGTAGACTGGGAATGTTTCGTTATGATTATTTCAATAACTTGAAAATTGCTTTGATGCTAATACTGTGTGAAAACGGTTATTGTCATCCTCTAAGAAAGTTTCAATGATTGAAATAGAGTTTAGAACTATTGGATTATGAACATAGTATGCATTCTTGCATGTATTGGATCCATGACCGGAACTATAGTATGCATACCCGTATGCGTACTTGTAGTTGTGGAATTCCGGGTACCAAGTACACATACTGGTACGCGTACTTGCGTAAGGTATAGGTCGGGGAATTTCTGTTGGGTTTTGGAAGTGTACTAAGGTATGCCTACCCATTCAAATACTGGCGAACCCAAACTCAAACCGGCTACTTAGGTATGCGTACCCGTATGCATACTTGAGTGGTTAAAGTTCTAATCATTTTGCTCGTGAACTAATATATTTATATATTAAGGAATGCATTCTTTGCAAACAGTGGCTATAATGTTCGTGAATTGATTCGAGTGAATCAAACCGATTTTGCATCAATTGTGTTCTTGTATACTTCTATGAGAATATAGCAATTGAACAACTTTATAACTAGTTTCATTTGAGTCATTTGAACTAGTTGTGGTTAATATGAATAAGGTTGATATGAGAGTGTTCATATAGCTAACATCGGTTAACTACTGTTGAGCCAACATGGTGTACACATTTAGGTACAGTTACTCAAACCTAAATGAGGGTACATTTCATTTGTGTATAACAAGCTAAGTTCGATGTAACGGTTGAAAGATATTAGCTTGAGTCTAATCAGGTTTTCATCTAACGGAGAATATTGAATGTTTTGTTACCAAGGTAACTTGGATTGCAAACCCTGATTTGAAAACTATATAAGAGAGAACTCTAGCAACTGGGAAACCTAATCCCCACACCTCATGTGTGATACTAGTTGCGACTAGAGTCGATTATCCTTCAACCTTAGGTTTTTCATGAAACCATGTAGGTTAACGACATAAAGACTTCATTGGGATTGTGAAGCCAGACCCAACTATTTTCTCTGTAGTTGCGTATTCTGATCTTACTTTTTCTATCGTGATTGAGTATTATCTTTGCTAAGATTTGCTTGAGATTTATCTCCGATAGTTAAGACTAAAAGTAGTCACAAACATCTTCGTCTCATCGTTTGTGATTCCACAATATCTTGTTTCGCTACCATACGATTAAAATTCTTGTGAGGTGATTGATAATACTAGGTTGTTCTTCGGGAATATAAGTTCGTTTTATCAATTGGTTCATGTGCACCTTGATTTATCAAAAGACGGAACAAAACTCGTAGGTATTTCTGTGGGAGACAGATTTATATATTCCAATAGACTTTTCTGTGTGAGACGGATTTGTTTATCAAGTCTTCGACTTTGGGTCGTAGCAACTCTTGGTTGTGGGTGTGATCAGCTAAGGGAATCAAGTGCGTAGAATCCTGCTGGTGTTCAGAGACGTAAGGAGTGCAACTGTACCTTGGTTAGTGTGAGATTGATTAGGGCTCAACTACATTCCAGTCTGAAGTTCATTGGTAGTAGGCTAGTGTCTATAGCGGCTTAATACAATGTGATGTTCAAAGCCGGACTAGGTCCCGGAGTTTTTCTGCATTTGCGGTTTTCCTCGTTAACAAAATTCTGGTGTTTGTGTTATTTCTTTTCCGCATTATATTTTGTTATATAATTGAAATATCACAGGTTGTGCGTAAGGATCAATCAATTAGATAATCCAACCTTTGGTTGTTGATATAAATTGATTGACACTTGAACATTGGTCTTTGGTACCGTTCAAGTTATTTCTCTTATTCAATCGGGCTCGCAAATTCTTATTTGATGATTGCAGATTGAATTAAGAAATTGAGATATAAAACTCTTTGATATACTTTTCTCTAGATTGAGTTTGACTGCCTAGTTGATTTTCTTGAAAGTATATTGGAGCTTGTCTATTCAGATTGCCGAACGAAATATTGGGTGTCGTTGTTGGACCCCGCTTTTTCACTCCCCAACCCAATTTTAGTTATTTTAATATTATTTACTTTTTGTTTATTTTAAGGAGGCTAATCATGTTCCTCCCAACACAAGCTTTTTCCCAAGCGGCTGATCATGTGCCTCTTAGTGAAGATTGTCAAGTACTCCTTCATTCCAATGAGTATACGAGTGATTTTGGGGGAAAGTGGATCTCTCCACTACCCATAGTGATGGTATTTTTACAGTGGTTGTAGAAGTGGTAAGAAAGTGGTTCGTTAAGACTTGTGAAGGTTGTGATTTTAGATGTAAATTTTAAGAATAAAGAAAATAAAGCAAGTAAAAGTTGATGTAAATATTAAATTAGAGAGACCGGGGTTCAAGATTTCACCATTCACCAATATTCATGTGATTAAATGTTAATTTTTATCATGCAATTCTAGACAATATTACTCCAATTTAAAAGAACTTGTGATTCTAATCATTGCCTTAACTAGATTTTCAAAACATTAATTGTTAATCGCAAGCATGAAGTATCAAAAGTCCTAAACTAAGCATACTTCATCAAGAGAAAACACAACTAATTAATAAAAATCATTTACTCAATTTTCATTCGGTGCAAATAATCATAAAAGAATTGCGTAAATAATTTTAAATAAATTTACCACATAATTATTGGAAGAATGGCTTCCTCCATCGCCCCGAAGGTTGGGTTTAGCTCCTCATATTATTCACTCGCTCAAAATATTGGTTCATAGCTCAAAAGTGTATAAAAAGAGGTGAAAAGAGCTAATACAGAGATTCACAACAGTTATAAGTGTTGCAATTACACTGTTACAGAGAACGATAAAGATGAACTGTCGTTTTTACTGTAGAAATAAGTCTGCCTACAAAGTGTCGATGTTACTGTAGCATGAACGACAGTTTTTGGTGGGTCGTTGTTCTTCGTGTTCTTCACAGCACCAGCAAAAAAAAACTCGTCTCTGCAACTTTGATTTCACACCTCTGTGATGCTCTAAACTCCGCCCAAACTCTCTACAACCCCTCTATGCTACCCCAGAGCCTTATTTATACTCAACAGGTCTAAGAATAACTCCTCATTACTCCACGAAATCTCCCATTATACGGCAGTGAAGAAAAAATATTCTCCGGATATTTTTTTCTTCATCCGAGCATCTGCAGTTGTCCAACCTTCCTTATTTTCCTTCTACATGCCTCTGCAGAGTCCAAACTCCATCCAAACACGAGCAGTACACGTTTCAATTTGTTGTAATCCCGTGATGGAGTTTTCCGGCCACGTACTCCCTGTTTTCTTCACTACGGCAATTCCATCCAAACTGGGTCGAAACAAACACCCATACCAGCTTTGTTAGGACATATCACAACTACCCATTAAGTTTCAGCCCTTTAGTCTACCCATAACTCTTTCAGATTTCGATCGAAACTTCATCCAGTTTCAGTCTTCTTTTTTCCGCCAAATTTAATTTTCAAACGAAAAAGATGGTGTCCCCCTAACCAGCTGTAGGGTGCGAATAACAGCTGCCTTTTGGGGTGCCCCTTAGTAATTGAGGTGCCCCTTAACCAAATCTGGGCTCCTTATAGCAAGTGTCCTCCAGGGGTGTTTCGAGTGATTTTTCGAGCCGATTTTTCCAACAATATTTATTTTCCAAAAATACCTAAAAATACACAAAACACCATAATAAGGAAGAAAACGAGTACCAACAATACGAAACTTTGAGGACAAATTAGACACATAAATGCGTCTATCAAATACCCCCAAACTTATTATTTGCTAGTCCTCGAGCAAAACTAATAAAAAATAAATAAAACCGAGTTAATCTCGGGAGAGTTTACTAGAGGTGTACCCACAAAACCATTACTTCTAATTGGTCACAAGTATCCAAAGAGCTATGAGGACATACATATTCTCAACCTATCTCCAAGTAACTAGAATGCCAGAGAAATTAAAGGTGTCAACTGATAGGCACATTTTTGTGTCTTATATAATCTCAATTGTATATATTATTAGTGCTCGATTTTATATTTATTATGGCTTTTTATGTCCCTGTAGGTATTTTTGGAGAAATAAACTTTTGCGGCGAAATTGGCTAAAAAAGTGGTTTTTGCGCTCGTGGGAGAAAATTACTATACAGACTCTCACTTTGGATAAGGGGTAACCTAATTACTAAGGGGTGACCCATTTCCAGGCATCTGCTAAAGGGAGACCGGGACTGGATAGGGGAAGGTCACATTTCTTCACGTTTTCAAAAATGCATTTTTGGCGGGAAAGCATGTTACAGAACTGGCAGATTTGGAGATCGGATTCTGACGTGATTCTAGGGATATTCAATCGTTAACTTTGGTTGGATTGGGTGTGATATGACTAAACATGCATGTTACAAGCAATTTAACCCAACCAATTGGGATGGATCAGCCGGAAGAAGAGATCAAAGCTCAAACAGGACACGTAAGTTCTGTTTAGCTTCAAATATTTTGTGAGAGATTTTTGGGAGACTTTCACGCTGAAAATACACACACTTGGTCATGTTAAAGTCCTAAGAATAGTTTGGTTGTTATTTCATAGCCAACAACACGCGTAGAGAGTCACAGGAGAGATTTTCTCTCAACTGCATGCGGAGAAGAATAAAAAGAATGGTCACTGTTAGTAGAGATTTTTGGGGGATTTGAGGATTATATAAGAGTGGGTTTACGTCATAGAAAGTTTATCAAGTAGTTAGGGGTCGAGCAGAGCGAATAGGAGGCCACAGGAACGAAAGGAAGGAATTTGTACCTGCTGCTGCCATTGGAGGACCTTCAAGAATACGAAGAACAGACGCTTTTGAAACGTCGTTCTTCAACAGTTCCAACAGCAGCAGCCTGTGTCGCTGTTTACGACAGTAAGCTTTTATCGTTGATTTCTGACGCTTCTGTGGGTCGTAGATTCACTGCTTTGTATTATTTTCACTCTTTTAATCATATTTTGAGCATCAACTATGTATTTTTAGAACATGATTAATATGAGTAGCTAAATCCCAATACTGGGATGATGGAGGAAGCCATTTTTCAAGCATGTGATAATTCTAATAATTCATTATGACTATTTGCATGGATTTTTAATTGATTTATGATTTTTATTGAATGGGTGTAATTTCGTTTGATGATGTATGCTTGGTCTATGTATTTTTGATAATCATGCTTGTGGTTTACAGTCATTGCTTTTCAAAAATCTATATTTGGCAAAGAATAAGAGTTCGTATTTCTAATATTTGAGCTATAATTGATTGGAATTATAATTTGAATCACATGGAATTTGGTGGAATCCTGAGTCTCAGTCTCTTGATCTTGTGACATATCTTTTGTATATATTTTTGTTTTTAAATCTTTACAAGTCCGAGCAACGAACTCTTATTTACCGCACGAAAAATACTCCAACAAAATGGCGCCGCCGACGCGGACTTGTATATAGATTTGTTTTTAGGTTTAATTAATTAATTTATTTATTATTATTTGTTCCTTTTTACGTTTCTTTTTGTGTCTTTGATTTACAGGTTCGAAGTGGAATACTAAGGACTTGGGAACAAAAAGCTTAAAGCTAAAAGCTAAACGAGAAGAAAAAAAAGACATAATTTTTTTTTAGGATTTAATTTTTATTATTATTATTTTTTTTAGAATTTGTAAATAGGCTTTATTTGTCATAATTTTTGTAATTTTTGGACTTTTTATTTGGACTTTATTCTGGATTTTGGACAATTTATTTTAATTTTAAACCCTATGGAAGGGTTATATAAATTTTATTTTAAATATAAACTGTTTGCAGGGAAGGACGACGATTACAATATCGTCTCGGCCCCTCGGGTTCGTACATGACATAGGAGTCGTGGCCCGAGTCGACTTCAACGGTTCATCCACCGTCTGGTACGAGAGGTAAGTCCATCGAAACACTCGCGAATCTCCTGTAAGCGAGTTACTGTATTCCTTAAGGTGATTCATTGATTGAGGACGAATTTGGACTGTTTTTAAATTCCTAGTAAAGGGAAAGGACTGGCCATACAAGATAAGGGTTCGGATTTCATCACCGTTCTCTTCTTGCCCGCCTTAGGAAAACGAAACCAAACGCGAACCTAAGCCTAAAATTTTGAATAGAACGAGACCTATAGGGTAACGATCTTAATAGGACAGTCGTTCGAAAAATATTGGTTGCTCTTTAAGCATACTTCAAAGTTCATGATGGTTTCTGTGAGTTGAATGCGTGACTGCGCCGCCTTGTGATAGCGGTGAGGCCTTGAGTATCAAATCTCCACTGAGCTTCCATCGCCTCAATTCAACTTACTTTGACTCGGATTGATTCCAGAGGGGTTTGCTTAAATTGTAACGAATTCCCTTTCGAAGGATTAGAAGCTGGTCTAGAAACAATCTAAGTGGAGCCATCATGCTTGTTGTTTGCTAGATTTTATAGGTTTGATTTGGTCGAGTCAGCCTTGTTTGTGATTGTGTAGAATTCCCTTGCAATTAAGAATGTCGAACTGGTATGATAGAAGCCAATACAATGAGTATCGATCTGAATTTGAATATGGACATCATCATTTTTATGACCATGGTGGGAATAGTAGTTGGGAACGCCAACCTTTTCAAGGTTATGGTTCATACCATGGTGAGCCCAATTACTATCCACACGCGAATTGGTCTTACGAGCAAGAAAATCAGGAACACTGTAGTACTGGTTACTCGTTTTTGGAAACTAGTCCTGATTATGATATTTCTGAACCTGTTCCATCTCTAGAAGAGACCCAACAACGGATTGAAAGGACGTGTAAACGTTTAGTTGCAATGAATAGTTCAAAAGAAGAGTGTACACGATATTCTGAGATGATAAACGAGAGTGGTGAACGTATAAGTGTTATGCTCAGTGAAATTCAGGAACGTCTAGAGGCAGAAAATGAACAATTAGCTAATGCTGCTCGAAATAATCTAAATTTCCAAAATAGGGTTTCTAATTCTACCCTTGATATCAATAGTGAATATTTGCCTAATTTAGAGGACGAGGCTAGAATAAAAGACACTACTTATTTAGATAAGGTGCAATCATCTTTGTACTATTATGATGATGAGGATAGTAGTAATGAAGAATCTGAAATATGTAGGCATAGTGATCAGGAATCTATTAATCCAATTGAGCTTTATAATGATTATATTATTTCTAGTTCAAATCCAAATAATTTTTATGATTATTTACCTATTCAAAAGGACGAGGATTTGATTAGGGATACCACCGTTTTAGACGATGTAGTTTTTCCTTTTGATTACGAAGCCGGTAGTGGTTTAGAGGAACGGGTTTATTCCGAAAATGCTATTTTAGAGTCTAGCGACTTAGAAACAATAGTATTAGATGAAGAAGATATACCCGTAGAGATGAGTAAAGATGCACTACCTGATAATAAATTAGAAGAATCAATTGACCATTTTCAAGAATCTAATGATCCAGAAATTAGGGAGATTGTAACTAGTCTATCTAGAGACACTGAAAACTCTAAGTTTGGGGGTGATTATCACCTTCCTAGTGCCTTACCTTTAACTCTCAGAAAGTCCCTTCACTTAGGACTTGATATCTCTGCCTCGACAATTTTACAAGATTACCTTCATACTCGTTTTCCCGAACCTAATGATGTCCGGGAAGAAGTTCAATCGTTAGAAACCCATCCTCTGGTTGATGTGGTTTGCCCAGGATATGATCCCCAGATTGACTTTGTTTTCCCACCAAATAGTTTTCTTCCAACTGTGGGAACGTTTATATTCCAAATGTGTCGAATTTTAAGTTGTGAGACTAAACCTAAATGCTTTAGGAAATTAGTATCGACACATTTTCTTAAGAATGACCACTACTCTCATTTTGGTCAATTATGTAAGTCAAACCTGATTGACTTAGAGGATCCTCAATTATTTAGGTTATTATTATGTGCTTCTAAGTTCTTATTTGAGTATTTACAGACTCTAGGACCTAATAATTCGGATCTCAATTTTGAGGAGTTGCAGCCTAAAGAAATATATTTAGACCCTTTTATAGAACCTGAACCTGAACCACAATTAGATATATATATCTTAATCAGGAAACTAGGTAAGGGGTTGCTAGTCTTGTTCATTTTCTTGGTTTATTGCAGTTTCCTTTGGTCATCTCTATTTGGTTTTGAAGACCCACAGTTATTTCGACTGTTACTATATGATTCGAGGTGACTAATCTTTCCTAAGTCTGGCTGAAGACATTAAACTTAGCACTTCTTGGGAGGTAACCCAATCTCATGCAACACGGTAATATCTTTCCTTATCTCTTTTGCTTCAAATGGTAACAGTTTCTCATTGTTTATGCTTTTAATTTCATCTTTATAACATTGAGGACAATGTTAGATTTAAGTTTGGGGGTATGGGAGAAACTTTTTAGTTGCAGTATGAATAAATAAACTCCAGAGCCTAGAAATTTATGCCTATTAAGGATGGCACTAACCAATCTAAGTGGATGGAAGGATTTTGATTGTAGGAGTTGAGGAACCAATCTGATTAGATGGCAACATCTAAAGAGTCTATTCATAAAAGCACAGAGCTCAGGTGTTTGAAATAACATGATAGTTTCACCATATCTCGTTGAGTCCTTTCACTTCTATTTTTATTTTATTTTGTTTTTAAACTATGTTACTCTAAGTGATTAGGTGGGGCTCACGATTCAAGTTGTTACCAATGCTAGGGTGAATTAGAGTGATTGAGATACAAAAAAAAGAAGAAAAAAAAAAAAAAAATTTGAGACCAGACCATTTGACCAAAAGGAATAAATTCAATAAAGTCGACCACTGGTACCCTTGTATATGCCAGCTGTGTTGACCTAGAGTTAGGATTATCAATCGCTGGTTCCCTTGTATATGCCAGTTGTGTTGATATTAGTCAGACTAGTATCTCAATCCATTAGGATAGGTTCATTTTGGCGGAGGCCTTCAGACAGATATGGGAAACGCCGTTTACTTAGTAAACATCAAAACCATCTATGTTTTTCTATATCCATCTCTTAATCTTTCCATGTGATTAGTTTGACTCCGAATATGATGTCCATAGTGAAACTATCTGAGTAGAGCTCTGTCACTTATGTATGAATTTTAGTATGCTTGAGTGCAAACTCGTGTACATCAATTGGAATTTCGCATCAGGGTACTTCCTCTTGTAGTCAATAAGTATGCCAATCAAGGAGATTCTTTAGTGCCTTCCAAGGTTCGTTGTAGATAGCTAGGGTCTGCAGTATTAAGGTTTTGTGGGTATATCTCTTGTAAGCCCTCCCGAGACTATAACTCGTCCAAGGTTCGTTGTAGATAGCTAGGGTATGCATACACTAAATGCAATCGACGATGCCTGCGACAGTGAGTTAGGATTTTATTTTCTATTTGATTTGCTCGAGGACTAGCAAATAATAAGTTTGGGGGTATTTGATAGGCACATTTTTGTGTCTTATATAATCTCAATTGTATATATTATTAGTGCTCGATTTTATATTTATTATGGCTTTTTATGTCCCTGTAGGTATTTTTGGAGAAATAAGCTTTTGCGGCGAAATTGGCTAAAAAAGTGGTTTTTGCGCTCGTGGGAGAAAATTACTATACAAACTCTCACTTTGGATAAGGGGTAACCTAATTACTAAGGGGTGACCCATTTCCAGGCATCTGCTAAAGGGAGACCGGGACGGGATAGGGGAAGGTCACATTTCTTCACGTTTTCAAAAATGCATTTTTGGCTGGAAAGCATGTTACAAAACTGGCAGATTTGGAGATCGGATTCTGACGTGATTCTAGGGATATTCAATCGTTAACTTTGGTTGGATTGGGTGTGATATGACTAAACAGGCCTGTTACAAGCAATTTAACCCAACCAATTGGGCTGGATAAGCCGGAAGAAGAGATCAAAGCTCAAACAGGACACATAAGTTCTGTTTAGCTTCAAATATTTTGTGAGAGATTTTTGGGAGACTTTCACGCTGGAAATACACACACTTGGTCATGTTAAAGTCCTAAGAATAGTTTGGTTGCTATTTCATAGCTAACAGCACGCGTAGAGAGTCACAGGAGAGATTTTCTCTCAACTGCATGCGGAGAAGAATAAAAAGAATGGTCGCTGTTAGTAGAGATTTTTGGGGGATTTGAGGATTATATAAGAGTGGGTTTACGTCATAGAAAGTTTATCAAGTAGTTAGGGGTCGAGCAGAGCGAATAGGTGGCCACAGGAACAAAAGGAAGGAATTTGTACCTGCTGCTGCTGCTGCCATTGGAGGACCTTCAAGAATACGAAGAACAAACGCTTTTGAAACGTCGTTCTTCAACAGTTCCAATAGCAGCAGCCTGTGTCGCTGTTTACGACAGTAAGCTTTTATCGTTGATTTCTGATGCTTCTGTGGGTCGTAGATTCACTGCTTTGTATTATTTTCACTCTTTTAATCATATTTTGAGCATCAACTATGTATTTTGATAACATGATTAATATGAGTAGCTAAATCCCAATACTGGGATGATGGAGGAAGCCATTTTTCAAGCATGTGATAATTCTAATAATTCTTTATGACTATTTGCATGGATTTTTAATTGATTTATGATTTTTATTGAATGGGTGTAATTTCGTTTGATGATGTATGCTTGGTCTATGTATTTTTGATACATCATGCTTGTGGTTTACAATCATTGCTTTTCAAAAATCTATATTTGGCAAAGAATAAGAGTTCGTATTTCTAATATTTGAGCTATAATTGATTGGAATTATAATTTGAATCACATGGAATTTGGTGGAATCCTGAGTCTCAGTCTCTTGATCTTGTGACATATCTTTTGTATATATTTTTGTTTTTAAATCTTTACAAGTACGAGCAACGAACTCTTATTTACCGCACGAAAAATACTCCAACATCAGCTCTAAAGCTGACTGAAGAAAAGGGAGACACATCCGCAACACTGATAGATAAAGAGATATTCGCTACACAGCTAGATAAACATTGTAAGATGCGTCCGCTGCTTTACAGCTGGATAAGTTTAGGAGAGAGATAAAGATGAGAGGGACATCTGCTACACAGCTGAACTAATTACGTGTGATGAGTTAAACCAGTGCTAGAAAGATCTTGTGCCAGATTGAAAGCGGACTAACAAAGCAACCAAATGTATCTTTCTTCGACTCTCTCATAGTGCTCAGTAGAAACAACGTCTTCTTCGGTCTTCAACTGTTGATGATAAACTATTGAACCTCATAGAACCTTGACAATTAACTATTCTTTTCGATTTCTTTCTTGACTTATAAATTTCTACTTCCCTATGGACTTATTAAAAAAACTAATTATAGAACAAAAAGAACGTAATGATTTATTTTATTTATTAATTTTTTTCATTTTTTTTTCATTTTTTTTTCATTTTTTTTTTGGAGACATACAAGACAAAAAAATTCATGGCCATGAGAGAAGGACTTTCAAAACTTGGATCTTCGCAACTTGTGATGTCTTGGTATCATGGATTCTAACAACTTATATCATTTGCTCTTATAACTTCAACTTTGATTTTTGAATTATTCTCTTCTATTGTTGCTTCTAAACCTAAAACGTCTCCAACTTTCTTCATAGATTTTGATGTCGCTCCGGTTGTTGATGATGATAAGTTTCTACTGAGAGAGAGTCGCAATCCAGTAACTAAGACTACATTGTGAGGTTGCTCTGTCTTTCTGGAATTTCCTGACCTACTTGCCTTTCCATCATGTATGGTTAGGTCCATCACGGTTACCCTCTAAAAGGAACAAGTTCTCTCCTTAATTTAAAGGATCTCAATGTCTTTTTCTCTAATGTCTCAAAAGGGTTGTTATCCCTAGCATTGTAATTTCTATCTTTTCGGTTGGAACCTGAATGTAAACTTAGCTAACCGGATACCATGTGACGCTAGAAGTTTCTCCCTTACCCCCAAACTTAAATCTAATATTGTCCTCAATGTTCTAAAGATGAAATTAAAAACATGAACAAGGAGAAACTGTTACCACTTGAGGGAAAATAAATAAGGAAGGATATTACCGTAAGCATGAGCGTAGGTGCATCCCAGAAAATGCTAAATTTAAAGTCTTTAGCTAGACATCAAATACCTCAAAATGAATTGTCACCTTCCAAAGTCGTATACCAATAGTCAAAATAATTGTGGGTCCATAAGACCAAATAGGGATAACACAAAAATGAGACAACTGCACTGGTTTAGAAAAATGAATAGAAGGAGCACATCCTCATCTAAAGTTTCTGTTAAGACAAATGGGTTTATCGGGGGGACATAAAAGAGCTTCATATGTGTGTCTCGATAAAGAGATTCATCTGAAATACTGGTATTTAATAACCGGGGCACCTCCTGGACAGTATCAGGAGGATCGGGTTGCGGAGTCTGAATAGACTCAAGTAATATCTCAGACACACAAATATCGAGTCCCAAGTTAGGGACTCCAATTAGCGAAACTTGACGATCACAAGAACCATCACTACCCCCAAACTTATGGTTTTCACTACTCACAGACAAACCTCTAACTATTACTTGAATTTCTGGGTCCGTAAAGTCTTTAAAATACTCAAGGGCTTCTTCTAAAGATTGATCACATATCTGGTCTAAGAGAATGGTTTCCTCAAATTCATCTAAAGAATCTCCAAATAGAGTATCATGCCAATTATCCTGAACTAAATCCTGAACTAAAGTGCTTATCATATTCACTTCTTCTAATTCATCATTCTCAGAAGGTTGTCTAGTAACATTAATGACATTTAGTTCAGTGGTCATATTACCAAAGGATATGTTCATAAGCCCGGTCCTACAGTTGATCACAACGTTAGCGGTGGCTAAAAATGGGCGACCTAAAATCACTGGGATTTGAGCACTTGGGTCCTGAACTGGCTAGGTGTCTAAAACAACAAAATCCACTGGATAAATAAACTTATCAACCTCAATCAGAACATCCTCTATCACACCACGAGGGACTTTGACAGACCTATCAACTAGCTGTAGTGTCATTTTAGTCGGTTTCAACTTACCAAGACCTAGCTGGGTGTATACATGATACGGGAGTAAGTTAACACTATCTCCTAGGTCAAGTTAATGCCTTATCTACCATGTGATTACCAATTGCACAAGATATGGTGGGGCACCCAGGGTCCTTATACTTAGGGGGTGTTTGGTTCAGAAGAATTGAACTTACTTGACCAGGTAAAAAGGCTTTCTTATGCACATTCAACTTACGCTTTCGTGTACAAAGATATTTAAGGAACTTGGCATAAGCGGGCATCTGCCTAATTGCTTCTAATAACGGAATGTTGATGTTCACCTGCTTAAATGTTTCCATTATCTCGTTGAAAGTCGACTCCTTCTTTGTTGGGGCTAACAAATGTGGATATGGGGCTCTAGGCACATAGGTAGACCTATCTGGAATTTCTTGGGAATCCTTAAAGACTTTTTCAGTTTCCTCAGCTACATGTTCCTCCTCTTGGGAAGTAGAAGGTGGAGCTACAGTATGTTCCCTAGTCATTCCTACCTTATTGTCTACTGTTTTACCGCTCCTAAGGGTTCTTATCGATTTCATATGGTTTGATGATTCCTCACCAACTAAAGATATTTGATGGACCCCCCTAGGATTAGGTTGTGGTTGACTAGGAAACTTTCCTTTTTCTCTCAAAGTCTCATTTATCTGACTAACCTGATTTTTTAACTCGGAAATGGCCTGGGAGTTAGCATAACCTATGTTTTTACTTTCTTCTATCCCTTGCGCAACCAGATGGTTGATCTTTTCAGAGATTTTAATAAACGAGGCGAGAGTTTCTTCTAAACTCGAGATCTTTTTATCTGAAGGGTTCTGAGTTTGTGCTAGTTCTGAAGGATTCTTATGATATCCAAAACCTGGGGGAACCTGAGAGTTACTAGACTGACCTTGATTATGGCCCTTGGACCAAGAAAGGTTTGGGTGGTTTCTCCAACCAGGGTTATAGGTTTCTGAATATGGGTCAAACTTTTGCCGGTTTTCAAATATAGTGTTATTATAAAGAGCATTGGCTTGCTCTTCAACCATCTGGCCCTCCCAAAGAGGCTCCATTTTACCACTACTACCACTAGAATGACCTAATTCTAAGGCTTCTAACCTTTTGGCTATGGAAGCTATTTTAGCATCTGACTCATAATATCCTTCTATCCTATTGACATTTCCTCTACTTAGAAGAACTGTTTTCTTGGGTTCCCTACTATTTTCCCATTGTTGGGTCTTATCGGCGATTTCATTCAAAAATTTCATCGCCTCATCAACAGTTTTATTCTCAAACCCACCAGTGCATAAGGACTCAACCATGGTTGTTGTTGAATAATCTAAACCCTCTTAGAGGATTTGAACTAGCCTAACTTTCTCTAAACCATGATAAGGACATTCAGATAACAAGTCATTGAACCTTTCCAGATACCTATACAGAGATTCTCCTTCTTATTGAGCAAAAGTACAGATTTGTGTCCTAATAAACGATGTTTTGTGCCTTGGGAAAAACTTATGTATAAAGGAAGATGTAAGTTGGTCATAGGTTTCAATTGACTCAGAATCCAAACTATACAACCAAGATTTGGCTTTATCTTTTAAGGAAAAGGGGAATAAGCTAAGTTTCAACTCATCATCACTAAGGTTTTTAATTTTCAGAGTACTACAAACTTCCTCAAATTCCCTAACATGAAAATAGGGGTTCTCATTCTCTTTTCCTAAAAAGATTGGGAGCATCTGTAAAGTCCCAGGTTTGAGTTCATAATTTTCCTCGGTTTCGTCTAACTTGATACAAGACGGACGAGAGGTCCTAGTTGGGTTTAATAAAGCTTTCAAAGTTTCCATTTCTGGCACTACCAAAGGACTAGGAGTACTTTCTTCACTAAATGTCAAGTTTCCAAAGCTGAAATTTCCAAAGACAGGGCTCTCAAAAGAAGAATCTTCGAGCTCCCCGCCTTCACAAGAAGAACTACTAGGTTTGTTACTAATCAAACGACCTAGAGTATTTCTTTTCCAATCCCGTTCTTTAATGACCCCGGGCATACACTAGAAAAACAAAATTAAAAAAAAAAGAAAAAAAAGAAAAGCCCTAAAAGGAAGGGAAGTTCTATGCAAACACAAACAAGGCTGACTCCACCACAGCAAATCTACTGAATTCTAGCAAACAAAAAGCATGATGGCTCCACTTAGATTGTTTCTAGACCAGCTTCTAATCCTTCGAAAGGAAATTCGTTACAATTTGAGCAAACCCCTCTGGAATCAATCCGAGTCAAAGTAAGTTGAATTGAGGCGAGGGAAGCTCAGTGGAGCTTTGATACCCAAGGCCTCACCGCTATTACAAGGCGGCGCAGTCACGCATTCAACTCACAGAGACCATCATGAACTTCGAAGTATGCTAAAAGAGTAACCAATATTTTTCGAACGACTTTCCTACTAAGCTCGTTACCCTATAGGTCTCGTTCTATTCCAAATATTAAAGCTTAGGTTCGCGTTTGGTTTCGTTTTCCTAAGGCGGGCAAGAAGAGAACGGTGATGAAATCCGAACCCTTATCTTGTATGGCCAGTCCTTGCCCTTTACTAGGAATTTAAAGCAGCCGTTTTCAGTTCCTCAGCATATATGCAAACGAAGGAATACAGTAACTCGTTGACAGGGGATTCGCGAGTGTTTCGACAAACTTACCTCCCGTTCCAGACGGGGGATGAACCGTTGTCGTCGACTCGGGACACAACTCCTATGTTGTGTACGAAACCGAGGGGCCGAGGTGATATCGTAATCACCGTCCTTCTCTGCAAACATTTTAATATTTAATCTACCCTTCCGTAGGGTTTAAAAAAAAATTAATGTCCAAATGTCCAAAGTCCAAAGGAAAGGTCCAAATAATAAAGTGCAAAAAGAAAAAGAAAAATACAAAATAAAAAAGAATTCCTAATACAGTCTAATAAAATAACACTCTCTTTTTTTTCTCTCTTTTTCTATAAAAAAAAAATTCTTCTTCTTTAGCTCCTTTCGCTTTGCCTTTTACTTCAAGTCTTTAAATATTCGCCAAAAGCTTTGGCAAAAATTTGTTTCGCTCTAAATTCCCAAAATCTGAAAGAAAAAGACAAACCCAAAAACGTAAAGAAGAACAAATAAAACTAATAAAAAAAATAATAATAATAAATCTAAAAACTCTATCCTAAAGACAAGTCCGCGTCGGCATCGCCAAAAATTGATGGTATTTTTTACAGTGGTTGTAGAAGTGGTAAGAAAGTGGTTCGTTAAGACTTGTGAAGGTTGTGATTTTAGATGTAAATTTTAAGAATAAAGAAAATAAAGCAAGTAAAAGTTGATGTAAAGATTAAATTAGAGAGACCGGGGTTCAGGATTTCACCATTCACCAATATTCATGTGATTCAATGTTAATTTTTATCATGCAGTTCTAGACAATATTACTCCAATTTAAAAGAACTTGTGATTCTAATCATTGCCTTAACTAGATTTTCAATACATTAATTGTTAATCGCAAGCATGAAGTATCAAAAGTCCTAAACTAAGCATACTTCATCAAGAGAAAACACAACTAATTAATAAAAATCATTTACTCAATTTTCATTCGGTGCAAATAATCATAAAAGAATTGCGTAAATAATTTTAAATAAATTTTACCACATAATTATTGGAAGAATGGCTTCCTCCATCGCCCCGAAGGTTGGGTTTAGCTCCTCATATTATTCACTCGCTCAAAATATTGGTTCATAGCTCAAAAGTGTATAAAAAGAGGTGAAAAGATCTAATACAGAGATTCGCAGCAGTTATAAGTGTTGCAATTACACTGTTACAGAGAACGATAAAGATGAATTGTCGTTTTTACTGTAGAAATAAGTCTGCCTACAAAGTGTCGTTGTTACTGTAGCATGAACGACAGTTTTTGGTGGGTCGTTGTTCTTCGTGTTCTTCACAGCACCAGCAAAAAAAACCCGTCTCTGCAACTCTGATTTCACGCCTCTGTGATGCTCTAAACTCCGCCCAAACTCTCCACAACCCCTCTATGCTACCCCAGAGCCTTATTTATACTCAACAGGTCTAAGAATAACTCCTCATTACTCCACGAAGTCTCCCATTATACGGCAGTGAAGAAAAAATATTCTCCGGATATTTTTTTCTTCATCCGAGCATCTGCAGTTGTCCAACCTTCCTTATTTTCCTTTTACATGCCTCTGAAGAGTCCAAACTCCATCCAAACACGAGCAGTACACGTTTCAAATTGTTGTAATCCCGTGATGGAGTTTTCCAGCCACGTACTCCCTGTTTTCTTCACTACGGCAATTCCAGCCAAAATGGGTCGAAACAAACACCCATACCAGCTTTGTTAAGACATATCACAACTACCCATTAAGTTTCATCCCTTTAGTCTACCCAGAACTGCTTCAAATTTTGACTTTGGGTCGTAGCAACTCTTGGTTGTGGGTGTGATCAGCTAAGGGAATCAAGTGCGTAGAATCCTGCTGGTGTTCAGAGACGTAAGGAGCGTAACTGTACCTTGGTTAGTGTGAGATTGATTAGGGCTCAACTACATTCCAGTCTGAAGTTCATTGGTAGTAGGCTAGTGTCTATAGCGGCTTAATACAATGTGATGTTCAAAGCCGGACTAGGTCCCGGAGTTTTTCAGCATTTGCGGTTTTCCTCGTTAACAAAATTCTGGTGTTTGTGTTATTTCTTTTCCGCATTATATTTTGTTATATAATTGAAATATCACAAGTTGTGCGTAAGGATCAATCAATTAGATAATCCAACCTTTGGTTGTTGATATAAATTGATTGACACTTGAACATTGGTCTTTGGTACCGTTCAAGTTATTTCTCTTATTCAATCGGGCTCGCAAATTCCTATTTGATGATTGCAGATTGAATTAAGAAATTGAGATATAAAACTCTTTGATATACTTTTCTCTAGATTGAGTTTGACTGCCTAGTTGATTTTCTTGAAAGTATATTGGAGCTTGTCTATTCAGATTGCCGAACGAAATATTGGGTGTCGTTGTTGGACCCCGCTTTTTCACTCCCCAACCCAATTTTAGTTATTTTAATATTATTTATTTTTTGTTTATTTTAAGGAGGCTAATCATGTGCCTCCCAACACAAGCTTTTTCCCAAGCGGCTGATCATGTGCCTCTTAGTGAAGATTGTCAATTACTCCTTCATTCCAATGAGTATACGAGTGATTTTGGGGGAAAGTGGATCTCTCCACTACCCATAGTGATGGTATTTTTACAGTGGTTGTAGAAGTGGTAAGAAAGTGGTTCGTTAAGACTTGTGAAGGTTGTGATTTTAGATGTAAATTTTAAGAATAAAGAAAATAAAGCAAGTAAAAGTTGATGTAAAGATTAAATTAGAGAGACCGGGGTTCAAGATTTCACCATTCACCAATATTCATGTGATTAAATGTTAATTTTTATCATGCAATTCTAGACAATATTACTCCAATTTAAAAGAACTTGTGATTCTAATCATTGCCTTAACTAGATTTTCAAAACATTAATTGTTAATCGCAAGCATGAAGTATCAAAAGTCCTAAACTAAGCATACTTCATCAAGAGAAAACACAACTAATTAATAAAAATCATTTACTCAATTTTCATTCGGTGCAAATAATCATAAAGAATTGCGTAAATAATTTTAAATAAATTTACCACATAATTATTGGAAGAATGGCTTCCTCCATCGCCCCGAAGGTTGGGTTTAGCTCCTCATATTATTCACTCGCTCAAAATATTGGTTCATAGCTCAAAAGTGTATAAAAAGAGGTGAAAAGATCTAATACAGAGATTCGCAGCAGTTATAAGTGTTGCAATTACACTGTTACAGAGAACGATAAAGATGAACTGTCGTTTTTACTGTAGAAATAAGTCTGCCTACAAAGTGTCGATGTTACTGTAGCATGAACGACAGTTTTTGGTGGGTCGTTGTTCTTCGTGTTCTTCACAGCACCAGCAAAAAAAAAACTCGTCTCTGCAACTTTGATTTCACACCTCTGTGATGCTCTAAACTCCTCCCAAACTCTCTACAACCCCTCTATGCTACCCGAGAGCCTTATTTATACTCAACAGGTCTAAGAATAACTCCTCATTACTCCACGAAATCTCCCATTATACGGCAGTGAAGAAAAAATATTCTCCGGATATTTTTTTCTTCATCCGAGCATCTGCAGTTGTCCAACCTTCCTTATTTTCCTTCTACATGCCTCTGCAGAGTCCAAACTCCATCCAAACACGAGCAGTACACGTTTCAATTTGTTGTAATCCCGTGATGGAGTTTTCCGGCCACGTACTCCCTGTTTTCTTCACTACGGCAATTCCAGCCAAACTGGGTCGAAACAAACACCCATACCAGCTTTGTTAGGACATATCACAACTACCCATTAAGTTTCAGCCCTTTAGTCTACCCAGAACTCTTTCAAATTTCGATCGAAACTTCATCCAGTTTCAGTCTTCTTTTTCCCGCCAAATTTAATTTTCAAACGAAAAAGATGGTGTCCCCCTAACCAGCTGTAGGGTGCGAATAGCAGCTGCCTTTTGGGGTGCCCCTTAGTAATTGAGGTGCCCCTTAACCAAATCTGGGCTCCGTATAGCAAGTGTCCTCCGGGGGTGTTTCGAGTGATTTTTCGAGCCGATTTTTCCAACAATATTTATTTTTCAAAAATACCTAAAAATACACAAAACACCATAATAAGGACGAAAACGAGTACCAACAATACGAAACATTGAGGAAAAATTAGACACATAAATGCGTCTATCACATAGTGGCACCAAATTTGATCAAATCTAATGAAACTCGTTCATATTGAATGAGAACCCTCAATCCATAACTCTTGGGGGTCTAACAACCTCACCCAATATTTCACTTATCAATCTGTATGGACTAACTTCAATATACTTTCAAGAGAATCAACTAGACAGTCAGACTCAATCTTAAGAAATGTATATCAAAGAGTTATATCTCAATTTCTCAATTCAATCCACAATCAAACAAATAGGAATTTGCGAGCCTGATTGAATACAAGAGAAATAACTTGAACGGTACCAAAGACCAATGTTCAAGGATCAATCAATTTCAATCAACAACCAAAGGTTGGATTTACCAATTGATCGATTCAACGCACAACCTGTGAAATTTCAGTTATATAAAAACATATAATGCGGAAAAGAAATAACACAGACACCAAAAGTTTTGTTAACGAGGAAACATCAAATGCAGAAATACCCCGGGACCTAGTCCAGATTTGAACACCACGCTGTATTAAGCCGCTACAAACACTAGCCTACTACAAAGCTAACTTCAGTCTGGAATGTAGTTGAGCCCTACTCAATCTCAGACTGATCAAGGTACAATCGCGTTCCTTACGCCTCTTGAACCAAGCCGGATTCTGCGCACTTGATTCCCTTAGCTGATCTCACCCACAACTAAGAGTTTCTACGACCCAAAGTCGAAGACTTGATAAACAAATCTGTATCACACAGAAAAGTCTATTGAATAGATAAATCTGTCTCCCACAGATATACCTACGAGTTTTTGTTCCGTCTTTTGATAAATCAAGGTGAATAAGAACCAATTGATAAACCAGACTTATATTCCCGAAGATCAACCTAGTATTATCAATCACCTCACAATAATCTTAATCGGTTAATGAAACAAAATATTGTGGAATCACAAACGATAAGACGAAGGTGTTTGTGACTACTTTTCAATCTTGCATATCGGAGATATAAATCTCAAGCCAATCTTACGATTGTACTCAATCACGATAGAAAACAGGAAGATCAGATCACGCAACTACAGAGAAAATAGTTGGGTCTGGCTTCACAATCCCAATGAAGTCTTTAAATCGCTAACCTACAAGGTTTCGTGAAAAACCTAATGTTAAAGGAGAATTGACTTTAGCTTATACAACTAGTATCACACAGGAGGTGTGGGGATTAGGTTTCCCAGTTGCTAGAGTTCTCCTTTATACAGATTTCAAATCAGGGTTTGCAATCTAAGTTACCTTGGAAATAAAGCATTTAATATTCACCATTAGATGAAAACCTGATTAGATTCAAGCTAATATCTTTCAACCGTTACATCGAACTTAGCTTGTTATACACAAATGAAATGTACTTTCATTAGGTTTGAGTAACCGTACCTAAACGTGTACACTTAGTCGATTCAACAATAGTTAACCAACGGTTAGCCATATGAACACTTTCATATCAACCTTATTCATCTTTACCATAACTAGTTCAAATGACTCAAATGAAACTAGTTAGAGAGTTGTTCAATTGCTTAGATATCATAGAAGTATACAAGACACAATCGAAGCAAAATCGATTTTGATTCACTCGAATCAATTCATGAACATTATAGCCACGGTTTGCAAAGATTGCATTCCTTATTATATAAATGTTTAGTTCATGAACAAACCGATTTAGAAAGTAACCTGTCTAAGTATGCAAACGAGTATGCACACTTAAGTAGCCGGATTGAGTTTGTTTTTAACTTCCAAACTCCAGCAGAAATTCACGGACGTGAAACTTCCGCCAGTATGCGTACGGGTACGCATACTTACCAGGATTTCCAACAACCGCCGGTACGTGTACGTGTACGCATACTTTAGGTTCCTGGTTTTGGACTTTTACACAAATGTGAGAACACACTATGTTTATATCCAAACATTGTTACTTGTTCTAAACTCTCATTTCAATCATTGAGACTTTCTTAGAGGATATTAAAATAGTTTTTATTCACAAACTGTTAGCATCAAAGCGATTTTCAAGTTATTGAAATAATCAACATGACTTTCTTCACGAGTAAAGATGAACTTGGCTAAAGCGAAAGCTTACCAACACATATTTCGAGAAATAGATAAGCGAGATAAACTCGGCTCGAAATAACAAATGTGTATAATTGAAGTGTATATAGCAATACGACTTTTGTCTTAAATAGGAGATAGAGTAGATAGACTTTTGAGTGATAGATAAGTTCAAGTCTCCACATACCTTTTTTTGATGAACTTCAACAAGTTCCCTTGAGTGGTTATTCGTCTTCATTCGATGAATTTCGTGGAGTCTAAAGCTCAACCACACTTACTATCCTAATCCGAAACTTAGCTATAAGTAGACTAGAAATCAAGACTTATAGTTTTGGCAACTAAACTTGAGAAACAAGCTTGAGATAACAACGCTTGCGAGTTCGACCGAGCAATGATATAACAAAGACTTTTCGTGTTCAACCTCCCGTAAACCACTTTCGAAATCCTAGAATCTCACTCTTATCCTCCCACTAATTGTAGGTAACTACAATATGGTTCTTATGTTTGTGTCCTTTATAAACCATGAAAGTTCAAGCCTAGTAGTAAAGGCTCCCAAAACGGCAAGCTAAACAATGCTGAGTTTCCATTTGGATTGACACTCCCGATAATTATTATCAAGAATTAATCTATATGAAGCTCAACGTCAATTGGATTAATGTTCTCTCTCATAGTTTTTAATCAACAATAACTCCAAGTAGATTAACGTGGTTATGTATACACGTGATATTATCATCAAGGTAGTCAATATTGGTTGTATCAACCGATATTATAGGTTTTTGTCGTGTATCGGAAAAAAACTGTACGATATCTAAAATATCGGCGATACAAGGATGAAACGATATAAATGCTCGTATCGGCCGATACAAACCGATATATCGGACTCACCTGTACACTGATAATATCGAAAAGACTAATTTAGTAGAATAAATTATTTATATGTTAAAATTTATAAACAAAACCTTTCCTCCTAATTATATTTTTCCTATATACCCTTGAAAACTCAATCTGATTCAGTAATGATGTTGGAATATGATTGAATTTGTACAATGAAGCTTTTAATCTTGAGAACTAATGCATCATATGACACCAAAAAATTTAAATTGAAAAATTTATAAATATTTAAAATTCTTGGTCTTAATGATGTATCACCTGTAAAAACCGATATAATATTTTGTATAGGTGTATCGGACCAAGCCGATACGATACCGATACACGATGTTAACTACTTTGATTGACGTATGACGCTATTTGGATTAGTGTATCTGAAATGTAGCATCATCTGGATTTCCACTTTCTTTTGGATTTCAAGGTCTCTTCCACAATACCTTTGAAGGCAGTTTGGAAAAAGTGTGGAATACCCCTACTTGGAAGCCATTAGACTTGATATTCTATAATTTTTACAAACTTAATTGGAATTGTCGGGGTGAGTGCTCGGCTGAACCCGCTGAACACACATGCATTGTTATGTCAAGTATGTTTTCAAATTTAGATGCCAAAACCATTTCTTGATTTATAGTCTGCTTCGGTCTAGTTTATATCGGTGATAGAATCTTAGGAATAATTAAGTTACTCATTAAGATTGAAGATCACACGAAGACATCATTGTGAAGAACTTTATCAAAGGTAATAATGTAGAATTATTTTCCTTCCAGAATCTTTTCCTTTGTATTAGACTCCTCATCCACTTCTTCAATATCTACAGTAGCTTTAAAATCTCCCCAAGGAATACATAATTTGACAAGATATCTTCATATGTCATATTGTTGGGCTACAAACTTCGTGTGTTTCTTCATTCTTCCCTTTGATAGGTTTGGCGAAATCAACATCTTACAGATCATTGAGTCATTCTCTTGTCTCTACTTCTTTTGAGACCTTTGAGTTCATAGAAATTATCGCATCAATTCATTGAATTAGAAAATTAGCCTTAACTTCTTCAAACTAATCGGTAAGTAAACACCCAATCCTCATTTTTTCCCTAATACGTTTCATTAAGGATTTCAATAACCATGTCGCCAGCTTCAGTTTTTCTTAGAACAGGTAAAGACGAAGGTCTATTTTTGATGAAACATGAGTTCTTAGCTTAACTGTGAATGCAAAATATTTTTTAACATACCATTAGTGTTATGATTAGGATTAAGGTTTGTATTATGAATCCCATATGGATTGGAGGAGGAATCACAATCCCTAGTCACTGAGGTGATAAAAAATTATGACAATTTTTTTAAGAAACCTTAGTAGCATAGAGAAAATGGGAGATCATACGATGCAGAAAGAGAAAAAAAAATTTCTTCAGATTTTCAGTTATCCATTTTTCTTTGTTTTTTCCATTTTCAAATGTTAATGCATCCAGATTCCTTATTTATTTACTTTTATACTTAAAAGGGTAAAATATTATTGATAAAAGAAAAATAAGCAGAAGAGAAGCGCCGGGGCGAAACAAGATGAGTGCGAACCAAACCCACTCCATACTACAATAGACTAAAGACGCAACATCTCACAAGCACAAAAAAAAAAAAACAGAGAAAAAAAAGCATATACTTTTGCGCAAAGTGAAGAAACACAGACAAGAGCACAAAGACTCCAACTATCATGAGAATCCGAAAAAATAGGACAATAAAGACGAGTTAAGTATGCCCGTCTTGGTTTAATTTCTATGACCTCTCCCCAATTCTATTGTTTGTCGTTTTTTGAGCTACCGGTATTCTCATTCCGATTGAGATTGCGAAGCTACCCATCTTTTCTCTTGATATCTCTTTCTTTTCTTTTTAAGATCTTGTCTTCATTTGACAAAAATTTCAAATTCCTCTCAAACTCACAATCACCCAAGTCTTCACTGTCTTTTTCAACGTTTTCAACAATGACTCCGTATTTATTAACCATCATTGAAGGAGTACTAAATTCCATCTTCTTTGCTGATAACTTTCTATTATCAATAGGGAACCTACTTTATTCTCTAAAGTCAATGAGCATCAAAAATGAGTTCTTTTTCTAAGAAGTTACCGTCTTGCCTATCTTTTTTGGAGATGACACCTGGTTAACACCTATTTTAGAAGGAGATTTTTCTTTTAGGACCATCCAATCACCCTGCATGGAATTTGAGGTATTTAAATTCCCCTTTCCACTTTCATTCTTTCCTAAATCTGTCTGATTTGGTGCTACAAAGTTCTGCTTGGCTGGTGGACCCTTGGTTGCTGAGTGTTTTCTAATTCTCAAGTCCCCAGCAGCTTTAATGCAACCTGCAATTCCTTTCTGGATGCTTGGTGATTTCACTTAATTGTCCTTCGTTGCTGCTTCTGAACTAGGCAACGCCAGCTAGTTAACCTTTGCATTTGGCACCCCACTTCTAACAGTCGCACCATCCGCCTACATGGGTGATCTCATTATTCCCTTGAGTTGTATTTGTAATCTCTACAGTACCACCACCTTCCAAAACAATATCTTTTTCTTGGGACACACTTGGGTTTGATGCCAGATTTCCATTCACCATAACGTCCCATGTATTGGATCCTAGGTGAAGTTTTCTACTTTTCGTAGCAGTCCATCTAGTTAACTTTTTCCTAGAACAAAACTTAGTTAAATACCCCAAAACCATACAAGAATCACATTTAGGTGGTCTTCATGGGTATTCAACTAGGAGATCAAAATCATGTTTCCCGTCGACCAATAATGGAATGCTCTATGGGTAGGAAAAATCAGTGTTTATTTTTACACAGATTCTAGCATATGGCAATCTAGATCTCTTAATAGTGCACTCATCAGCTAGAAGTGGTTCGCCAAGGTAAGCTATTAGGCCTAAACCAGCATTATCCCACATATACAAATGAATTCGATAAATTAGAACCAAAATGTGTACTGATTTTATATCAGTATAGGTTTTTCAATCGAATGAGACCAAGATCTCACTGTAAACAACTTTTTCGAGACAAAGAATGATCTAATTTTCAGAACTTGTTTACTATCATCATTATATGAAAATTCAAAAATAAATGCTAATTCACCACAGAGTTTAATGGTTACCTCCTTCTTGAGATTCCATATTTTTCTTACAGCAAGTTGAACTGCAGGGAATGGTAAACGATCTCCAACAAAAAAAAAAACACAACTGGATTTTGATTGTTCTTCGTACCTGAAGAGGAGTTCTCTGTTACAACATCTACAACCTTCTTACCGTTAATTTCAGTTGGAGGAGTAAATTTCATCGAAAATTGGGGGATAACTAGTATTGGAGTAGGAAATAAATCCCTTCAATTGTTTTTTTCTACAGTACCCCCAAATTCTTCAATAGCCAATTGAGCAGTAACCAAAGTAGAAGAACAAGTATTCTCGTACCCAAAAGATGCAGGAATCTATGGGTTGTTAGTATTTCTTTATTTATCAGATCCTTCTGTACCAATTTTAGATGAGCCACCATTTCTAGGGTTTACCTTTTGAGTTCCGATACCACCCCCTGACGCTCCTATTAAAGAAGAATCTGAATTCTTTTTCCCACCATTGATCACCTCTTCACTTATAGAAACCCTTATCTCTAAATTGCTTTGATTTTTCCTTTTAACAATATCATCAAAACCTGGTTGTCTATGTTTCACAATACTGTCTCCATTAGCACCATATGATTCAATCAACGATGGAAAATCAACGGAGCCCAAGTTTGTTTCTGCATTAGTCACCTATTTTTGGACACTATTTTTGTGTAAATTACTAGGAAGAGTATGAGAGTTGATCGCCATGATGAAGAAACTCGATGAAAAATTAGATCTGAAAAATCGCATTTGAATTCTTTGCCATGTCATCGTTCAGTCTCTCTCCTTTCTCCCCTCATAAATGCATCCAGATTCATCCAGTAGTTCTTGATGTTTTCAAAACCGGTTATTACATTAAGTACATTTTGTTATAGATCATAGGATCACGTGAAATTCAAATGCCATATGCTTGTAACACTGAAATTGATTCCACCCCGCCACATGAAGTTAGAAACCATCGGGAAAACATCTCGAAATATATGTATTTGTACATAAGAGTTTTTACTAATTCTTTTGTTTTACAAGGCCTTCTCATTGTTCATATTTTTGTTATAATTTCTTCATCGATGCGCGATTTATATGTACAACCCTACAAAATAAATTAACGGTCAGCGAGTTATAATCCCAGAAGTGTCACCATCCTTCCATAAAAAACCTATCAAAACAAAAGTAACACAAAAACCCCATCAAAACAAAATTAACACAAAAACCCCAAATTTAAATGTTGGTTTCATCAAATTTTATTTTGCTTTCATCAAATTTTATGATGAAACCAAAATAAAATTTGATGAAACCAACATTTAAATTTGGGGATTTTGTATCAATTTTTAAAAATTTGAGGTTTTTGTATCAATTTTGTTTACGATGGAGTTTTAATGGATCCTAACATTGAGTGAGTTTTTTGTACCACAAGTTTGGTCATCTTGGGTTTTATTAGGGCTGTCAATGGGTGCCCATTACCCGGAACCGGAACCGGATCCCGTAGACTTGGGTCCGGTTCCGGGTCCTAAAGTTGGACCCATTAGCAACTTAGGACCCGACGGGTATCGGGTACCCGTTTATTCATACTTTTATTCATGTTTTTGCTAGTTTTAGCTCTCTTACATTTAATCTTTATTTAGTACATTAATAATAAATAATAACAAATTTTATAAAAATTATTTAAATCCAAGCCAAAAAGAGACAAATATTAAGTTTTTGAGGTTTTTTTAATAGTTTTCTTAAGACCCAATGGGTACCAGAAACCGACGGGTACCCGGATATTTAAACGGGTCCGGATCTGGGTCCACAAGTGTAGGAACCGGATCCGGGACCATTAGGATCCGGATCCGACCTTTATAAGTAGAGTCCGGGTCCGGGTCTAGTGATACCCGAGAGGACCCGTTGACACCTCTAATTTTTATGACTAGTTTTGATAAATTAATGAAATTTGTTTTTCCATAGAAATATAAATAGAAAATAAGAAAGTTCCACTCCGAAACGCATTGGCCCGTATGAAACATCAACCACCAATGGGATCGGCATCTTTACGGTTTATACAGCTACCATGAAGTTCGTGTGACTCATCACGTGCCAACGAGAATTTCATTTTTAAACTGAAAATGAAAAAATCCAAAATTTCTGTAATAAAAAAAAATAATACAAAATTACCCCCTGTTTTGTAGAGAGAGAAGGAGAAGAGAGAGAGAGAGAGAGTAGAAGCAGCAAAATGGGTAAGATAGTGGAGAAGACGAAGAAGAAGAAAGGAAGACCATCTCTATTAGATCTCCAGAAGAGAAAACAACTTGAGGAAAAGAAACAACAAAATTCTAAACTTAAGCACCAAACACAAAACTCAATTTCACATATCAAAACTCCAATTCAACATACAACACCTAACCCTAAATCTCATTCTAATCGTCGATCTACTCGTAGAAACCCAACTACTACTGATGCCAATTTAGTGACCAAATATTCTGAAGAAGATGAGGAAGATGATGAAGAAAATGATGAGGAGGATGAGGATGATGAAGATGAAGATGACGAGAACAAGACAAAGAGGGAAAAAAAACTTAATCTTGTTCTTCAATCAACACCACCTTCGAAAAATAAAAAATCATCTGTAAATTCACCTGATTTACAGTCTAATCCTTACGCTTACAATTCAGATGATGACGATGAAAACGGTGAAACTCCATTCAAGAAACGAAAAATCAATGCTGCTGATCATCACAATTCTTCTGAAAAGGTGATCAAATTTTCTTCTGTTCTATTTATGTGAAGAAAATTAGTTTCCTTTGTCTAGAATTTTTTCTGGGTATTTAAATTTGCAGATCAAGTTTTTTTTATGTATAGGGCAACCAAAAAGCGCCATTTATTTTTTCAATTTTTCGTTATTATCGTTGAAGTTCGAACCTTTTTCTTAGGTAGTCGTTAAATTTGGAAACTTCTTGTCTATTTAATTCCTTTTTTTTTTTCCAAATAACTTTATTTTTCGGGAGTGGGTTTCCCGAATCGGAAGCTCTTAAAGCATTTGACTCGGTCAAGTTATCGGTAATTTGAGCTAATGTACTGTGCGTTGATTTCCCATAATCTTGCTTTATTCAGATTGATTTTTTCTTTTTTTTTTGTTTTCAAGTTTGTCTCTTCTGTAATAAGTCAGCTTCCCCGCTATTTTCTTTTTATCCAGCTGTTGCTTCTAGTGACTGAATTTATTTTTGCAGGAAGAGAAAGCAAACCCAACATTGAAGGCTAAGGAAACCTTTTCAGGTTAGTTTCTCAATGCCCTTTACAGAGAGAAGAGACTTTAGTTTTATTGGAACCTTAGTTAACACTGTTTGTTTCGTTTTATTTGTTGGAAGGCACTATATTGGAGTCTGGGTCCACAACACCTTTACCGGAGCAAGCATTGTTGGTGTTTATCCTTGACAGGCTTCAAAAGTTTGTGTTCTCCTCTTGTTGAGATTTGCTCTGCTTTTGTTTTTTTTGATTTTTGGTTTGGGTTTGATGGGTGATGTTGTGCAAATGTAGGAAAGACACTTATGGCGTGTATGCTGAACCTGTAGACCTGGATGAGGTTATTTTCGAAGCATTCTGTGTAGTTTGCTGACCTTTGATCTTTAAGTTGTGCTGATGTGGGCTTTGTTTTTATGCAGCTTCCTGATTATCTTGAGATCGTAGATGAACCAATGGATTTTGGAACAGTTAGGAAGAAATTGTCTAGTGGAGCTTATAGTTGCTTAGAACAATTTGAGGTTGGTGGTCGTAACACATCAGTTATTGTTTCGCATCATGGAAAATTTACGTTTTCTAGTTTTATCATGTTGGTGTGTCTTGGTTCAGTTCTTAATGTGCATCACAAAAAACTTTGTTAGGATAGTTCACTTATTAATTTTCCAGATATATGGTTACGGCTGTGGCTCCTGTAGTATGTTTATACATGCGAAGTTTGGCAAACTTGAACTCTATTTTTCCTCCCAATTTTCTATAAAAATAAATCATGATCCAACTATTCTCAGTGCCAATGGCTCTTCTATTTTATTGTTGAAACTTGTCCTTTGTGACATGCGGTGAGCAAAAGATAGACGTACAAGTATGTGGATGAGAATTTACTGTCTCGGGTTATGAGATGGTATCACAGGCTGATGCTATCTGTGAGTTCCTAGAATGTTGTTGCCTATGCTTCAGAGGAAATTCTTGGTGACTGTTCATTGTTGGATGCATTCTTGTAGGAATGTATTTAATAGTTGGTGTATATAACTTACAATCTAATAACGCAGTTCTTGAAATTTTCATACTAACTAGTAACTAGCTATCTCATATCTGTCCGCTCTGTTTTGTTCAAGTACTTGCTTAAAGAGTGGAATAAGCAGTGCTAAGATATTTCAGCAATCTGCTGTATTTGTTCTCCTGAACTCCTTGATATCTTATGCGTTTGAACTGTCTTCATGAAATTGCTATTGTTCTTTTAGTCTCATCTCAAATATCTTATATAAGTTTCTTTCTTGTTGCTTTCCTAGCATTTGCATTTTTTTATTTGTTTAATTTCTTCTTGCTATCCTTGGCGATAGTAATCTGGTTAAGAACCATTGTTCAAGTATTGGCTCCTTTGATGCTCCAAAACGATGTACATGCTTCACTTGGTGGACTAATACTTTCTTATTATTTTATCCTGCAGAAAGATGTCTTTCTAATATGTTCAAATGCGATGCAGTATAATTCATCGGACACGGTTTACTTTCGTCAGGTATATTTTTGTTTTAATTGCATGTATCAAATTTGACTGTTGTGTTTTTGTCCTTAATTATTCTGTTGTTTCTCAGGCACGGTCCATACAAGAGTTAGCAAAGAAAACCTTTGAGAACTTAAGACAGGACAGTGATGATAACGAACCAGAACAAAAAGTTGTAAGGAGGGGTAGACCTCCCTTAAAGAACCTGAAAAAGCAATTCATCAAGCTCTCCTCCGAGCGTGCTGGATCAGAGTTTTCAGATACAACTGCAGTTCCTGGTAGAGATAACAGTACATGGTTTAATTCACATGATTTGAGAAAAGGCCCTCTTACAGATAATTCTAGCCTTGATGATGGATCAGGAAGGGTTTCTCACAGTACTCGAAACAATGAAGCTCATATTAATTTTGTAGCGGAGCAAAAAACTGATTGGAACGAGGAATTTCCAGGTTTGTGCCTAGTCCTGATTGCTTGTCACTCTCTTGTTCTATTTTGCAAGGGAAGTTTGATCCATTTTCTTTTGATTTACAGATTATACATTAAAGGGGATCTCTATGAAGTTCGGAAAGAAGCATTTTGTTTTAGATGAGAACCGTCGTAACACTTATAAGAACTCGTATCCAGCAGCGGGTGGAAACGAGCTATCACTGTTTGCTACCTTCGATGGAGAAAAGAGACATCTAATGGCTGTAAGTACGGAGTGAAAGTAATTTTACTAAGTATATATGTTTCATTAATAGGAAAATAAAGGTAGTTTGGAGGAAGGAAAAAGCTATACCCCAACCTTATAGAAAGATGTCTGTTTATCGTTTATATTCTTAGAGTTAAGCATCTTCTGAATACAACAGGTGGGAATTCACACTGAACATGGATTTTCTAGAAGTTTGGCTAGATTTGCAGCAAATCTTGGCCCGGTAGTCTGGAAAGTCGCGTCCAAGAAGATTGAAAAGTCATTGCCGGGTGGAATAAAGTTTGGTCCTGGATGGGTTGGAGAAAACGACAGGCCACCCAAACAAGCTCCATTATTAGTGCCCTCATCACAGTCGTTGCCGCTTCAGTCTCCTATATGTCAATCTACTAATTCATCTCCTTGTGCGCGCACTGTTGGTGCTACAGGAGAAAGATTACTGTTGAAGCCAGAACCTTCATGTAACTCCTCGTCGGATGTCCTTCCGAACAGAACTTTCGCTTCATCATCGTCGGATGGTGGGCTTAATGTGATCAACAGTGGCAGTGGTGGGATGAGGCCAAACCCTCAATTTCAGATTCATCAGAGTGCTGGATTTAAGCACCCTATCAGTGGTGTTAATGGTGCACATGGGTTTAACTTAACAGCCTGTCAGATGAATAAAATGGTTAGACCAACTCGACCCCAGCAAATCAGTACAGAAGCTCCAACAAATTCTCAAACCGAAGATTCAGTTTCCAGGAGCAGCAGTCACTTTGTCCAGTCAATACCCGCAACAACTCATTTGGAGAAAACATCTGGTACGATAGATTCAAGCAGATGTATACAGAGACTGCCCACGATGCACAAGAAAACGGAACCAGTGCCTCCTGACCTGAATGTCAGATTCCAGTCTCCTGGCTCTCCAAGTTCTGGTGTGCGAGTTGATTCACCGCAGCCAGATTTAGCGTTACAGCTCTGAACTTGTAACCTTGAGAAGTTGGCAGTATCGAAAGCTGCTGCAATTGGTGTTGCTTCTAAGAGAATTTAGAAGAGCCACAACATGTAGAACTCCCCAATAATGTATGTTCATGTATTAGTGTAGGTGTTGGAGAGAGGTTTCGTACAGATTAATGTATTCTAATTGATTGCGGGTTTTAAAGAACAAATAAAACCCATTATGTAACATTTTCACATCTTTTGGATCATCAGTGGAAACAGAAGAATTCTGTTTAATATCTGGGAAACCCGAGAAACTAATACATTACCAGATTCTAACTTGTTTTCTTTTTCTAGCTCAAATCAGCAATGCGCATTCGCACCCCAAAATACAGATTTTGTTTACCCCACCCGAACAAGAATGGCAAGTCTATGCGATTGCAAATCTTTATTTGTGTGATCCATGGGCCCTAACCCGACTTTAAAATGATTGAAAAACTACAGAAATAGAAAATGTTTTAGGGCAAGTTTTAGGGTACACGACCGAAACTTTTGTTTGTCAGATATATGTACACGAGGAAAGGACTATGTATGACCTAAAGTGGACCCTAAGATAAAAAAAAAATTCAATCTCTCCACTAGATTTTCAAGTACAAGAAAATAAGAATATCCCTCTTTTCTATTCTCAGGTTTAATTACTCTCTTTGTAACAGTCTGTGTTCTCTTCTTCTCTTCTCTATCTGAAATGTTCAGACTGTTTCCTTTTGAGTAAAAAAGAATTGATTCTTACTTAAATGAGAGCTTCAGTTTTTCTTATCTGGGGTTCTTCTTAGAAACTGATTTTGAGTGACGATTTTAGGTGACAGAGATAGAAACTTCATTTTGTACTTGGGGGGTTTAGATGGTTTCTGATTAATATTTTTCTTTTGCTCTTTTCTACATGCATTTTCTGATAACGAATCACTCGTTTTTTTCCTCTTTCTTTTGATACAATCTTTCCCGTTTCAAGGTATATAAATCATTCCCCCCTTCTATTGCTTTTTTTATTTTGTTTTCCCTTTCTTTGTTCTTGTTATTGATTGAGTTTGAGTTGCTATTGCTGTGTTCGCATGAATAGATAAAGGGTTTAGTTTCTAAAATCATTAGAGATTCATTATGCCTTTTTTGATATTTTTTCCATTTAGGTATTAGATTTCATTGCATGTTAGAGAAACACCACTTCTTAGTTTGATTTGTCTATATCTTGATTTGTGTTGTCAGTTTCGTTCCAAGAAAGTTAAGATGGAAAGGAAATGCAATTGTGACGATGACATTTGAATACCATTTTGACCAAAGATTTGAGTAGTATGCTGTGTTTATTGTTGAGATTTAGGGTTTTAGTTTGATTGTTCCTATGTGGTTAAGTTCTGACGAAGGAGGTCTTATTTTTGGCTTCATTTGGAGCAACTATCACCTGATGCATTGGATTAAGGTGGTGGAACTTGTTGCATGAAAGTTTGATTGATGAATGCAATTTTTGTAAAACTAGGAATAGAAATCATTTCTGGAGTCTGGATTGATCATAAGATAATTTCGATTTTCTGCTGCATGAATATATATTGATGGTTTGAATCATTTGGGTGCTATTGTCACCCGATGCTAGCTGGCGTTAACCCGAGTGTATGTCCTACGGGCATGTACCCAACTCTTGGTTTCTGAATGGCACTGTATCTCCTTGTTCAATGAAACCATTATACAATTTTGGTGTTTTAGGGATAATAATTGCACAGCTGAAATGATCGTTTCAAGTGATTGTCCTTTATAGTTTCTCTGTCATTTACATTAATTTCCTCAAGTTTTTAACCAAATTGGTCGTTACTTTACCCTACATGTACAAGTAGTTATCTTTATTTTTCAGACCTTTTTATCGTCATCATAGAGTATCCTTTTATAGGAAAATTGATGTGCCTACTGCGAATAGCCGGTACGTTAAAACCAGCAATGGATTTCCAAGCATCATTTGGTAATGCCACTTAACACCAACGGTGTCGACCCTACCACTTTTATGTAAAAGGAGGCACTGATCCCTTTTTATGTTTTGTATCGCACGGTAGAATTACTTGATGACATTCTGTGGAATTAACTATTAATGTCAGATATTTATGAATTACTTTTCCTCATCATCTAATTTGTTTTATTTTACTTCCCAAGTTGGAATTTTCCCCAAATTGGCTAATGAAGTTCAAAATGATTTCCAATTGGGATTGAGAAGATTATAAGGACGGGTACTAGAATTCTGAAGACAATGTGTGAAGCGAAGGAAGTTTGTACACTGAATTCAACTAGAAAGGTCCATTCTTTTGATCTGAATTGTCTTCCTGAAGATTCGGATGAAGAACAGACAGACAAAAGTGTATCAGGTCAGAAATATCTCTAGATACTATAGTAGTATGCTATAAATGAGAATGCAGTGTATATCAACATAATTTGGATTTTTTTGTGCCGTTAGCATAGATGAAAAGTTTTAGCTACGCACCATCACTTACACAGACCACTGAAGCACTTTTGGTTAGCGAAGGTTACTATAAACTTTTAAAAAGTCCAGAACCTACTCTAAAGGAACACCATTTCAACTTGTTTTATGTGCTTTTCAGTGGTTTTTTGTTTCAGATTTTTGACAAACTTGATCTTTAAACTTCTTTTATTGGCAATGGGGATTGCAGATAAAAAGGTGAGGAGAAGAAAGAGGGCGGCGCCAGCAGACATAGCTAAAATTACTATGGATGATCTTGTCAAGTACTTTGATGTTACAATCAATGAAGCTGCAAATAGTCTGAATGTTGGACTCACGGCACTCAAGAGGAAGTGCAGAGAACTTGGAATTCCTCGATGGCCGCATAGGAAGATCAAATCCCTTGGCACCCTCATCCATAATCTTCAGGTGCCCTACTTCTCTTCTTTTCCTCCCTATGTCTGTTCAGTTGGCATAAAAAAACTATGCAATAGTGGTACATCATTGATATAGAGTCTAAATTTTTTATACAACGTATCTCCTTATATTACAGAATACATTGGTAAACTATGGTTAGTTATGCTAACATTTCCTGTTGATGTAATGGCAACATGACATGGAGACGAACCTGTTCTAATGAAACGAGAGAAACATCATATGTTTATGTACATCATTGACTTTCATGGGGCTTAGATAGAGATTACTAAAGTGAACCGTGACTGTTTGCAGAGCACAATGGATTTTCATTCATATGATTGGCATAAAAATGATAACCCCGCTACTTGTATGAATATTAAGCATGAAATTGGCGCCAATAATCTGTATACTTGGAATACACGTTTGCAAATTGTTTAATGACAATCATACTTTTTTAACTTTTTACAGGAAGAAGCGGAGAGACAGGAGCAAGTTAGTAAAGCTGCAGCATTGGCAGTGGTGAGAAGGCAGAGGATGTTGGAGAGTGAAAAAGAATATATAGAGAAGAAACCTTTTGTGCAGTTACAAACTGAGACCAAGAGATTCAGGCAAGATATTTTTAAGAGAAGACACATAATTAAAGCTAAGAACAACACTGTCAAAAAAACCAGAAAGAGAAGAAAAAGAAAGAGCATCAACAACATCACTAACATCAGCCACCAAAACACCAGCACCACCACCAACAACAATAGCAACAACACTGAAGACAACAGCAGCAACAACAGTAATAGCACCCGCTGGGCTAATGACAACAACATTAACAATAGCACCACTACTGCTACCAACAACAACACGAATACCACAACCAGCAACAATAGCAGAAGCAGTAGCAGTAGCACCGACAGCACTAAAACTACATATTATCAGTTTATACCGTCAGCAACTTAAGTGGGCATATATAGAGGGAGAGGAAGAAAAAGTAAACAACTCTTTGATTGAACTATATAACTTTAGAAGTCGGTTACAAATGTTAATATATAAACTTTTATCTTCATATGCCTGCCTACTGTTGTGTGTTAGAAATTCAAGTTAATTATCAGTCCTTTTTTCTGTAAACCGTCTGTATGATTCCCATCATCAATATGGAAAGCAGGCATCAATATGGAAAGCAGGCAGGATCTGACCAGTGCCATAGTACAGCCAAATTCAGCTCCAACGTAATCATCCATGTATGCACACCTTAACAATTGTACCATGTATGTATGTACACACCTTAGGCATCTTGCCAAACCATTTTATGCCCCTCGGAAGAAACCAGCCCAAACCATTTTTGAGTGAGCATTTTCAGGCCCGTATCTTCGACCTCGCAGAACCGTGTACCCCAATCTTTTGGCTCAACTGGTTCGAATCCTAAACCTGGGGTCCGATCCTTGGACATTGGGTTCACCGGGTCTGTCCAATCTGCAACGTAAGCGGACACTCTTCTTTTAAACTTTGCTTGAAATTCAGACCACGCTTGATACTTGTAATGATTAACCGCTGCATCTCTAGATGACATTTTTCTCACATGAAACCCATCTTTTAACTCAAAATGGTGTATCACATTATACAAAGATGTATCAATCGCATCTAGTAATACAATCGATTCATGCCTGTTCAATATCCGTCTTCTACATGTGTATCCTTGAGTAACCCCCTCAACCGGGTGTACTTTCTGATTAGACGGACCAAATTCATAACAAAAAATCTCTACTTGACCAATTTTCTGAAACGACAATGAAGAGATATTATTACTCGGCAATAAAGATGTCAACATATCAGATGATGGTTCTAATGAATTCACCCATTTTGGGGAAAATACATACTCATCAATATCAGTGTACATCATCCATGTACAAGAATCTCGAGAACGTATAGCAGAATGTGAGAAACCAGCTTCTTGTGTCTTAGGCCAAGGCCAAAATATTACCTCAATATCAACATTATAATCTCCTCTGAGTCCGTCAACAACGTTTTGCAAACCATCTTCACTACCATTATCATAAAATATAAACTTGTCAATTCCTAGTTTTGAATGATAAATAACCCATTCTCTCAAAAACTTACTCACGTTGTACACCATAGTAGACGCGCATAATAGTTTCTTTTCTGGAAAAACTAAATTACGCGCCGGTGGTGTGTAATATGCCACGGATGGAACAACCCAGTCTTTTACTTGGAGGGAAACTCTGATCTTCTCATCTCCTAAACCAAGAATTTCAGTCTCCGTTGGGTGCAAACAACGAAATACCTCCTGCGAAGAACTTGTAACAGATGTTATAACATTATTAATACCGTTAGTGAATAAGCATTTAAACTCCGGGATTTGTTAATAGCTAAATGATTCTTGTCAACTCCTTTGACGAATAATATTAAGTCTTCTTCATTAGAGAAAGAATCATAGCACAGAGAAATATTCCATGAAAATACCTTCTTCTCCAATGACTCGTCTGATGATGATGATAAAGAATAATCTTCCGGTGATGTCGTAAGAATTGGCGGGTGAATTGATTTCAAATCACGTAAGTTCTCCGGAATACTACACTTGAATATCTTACTTCCGGAAGAAGGTAATACTCCTGTGGATTTAGCTGGGGAAGTCGAATTATTTTGGAACAAACAATAAATATTATCACCAACATCTAATGATGAAAATTGGTTATGATCAGGTGAAACCATAACCAAAATTTCAAAATCAGGTATGATCACTGTATCATGGACTCGATTTTGCTGTTCTGGAAAAACTTCATCAGCATCCTTCCGTTGACTACTGGAAGGCTCCCGAGTAATTGAAATTGTGTTATGCAGATTACGCATGAGTTCTTGATTGAAATTTGCTCGAGAATATTGATCGATAGAAAAAAAGATCAATACGCATATAATAATGGAGCAAATACAGAGAAAACATAGTCTGACTTTTCTAAACATCTTTTCGAAACAAAATAGAAGCAGAGAAACAGAGTGGTGATGTGATGAATGAGATGGTTTATCAGGCTTGGTTTATATGTAACGTGATAGTTTTTAGTTTCTTAGTAGGATTTAATTAACCAGCTAATCGATTCCTATTGGTATTTTGAATATTCAAATCCGGACTAAGATTGGACTTTTGTAAGTAAATGAGGTGTCCTGATGAGTGTCATATATATATGAGTAATAGTTTGAATCGTGCCATCCTTGTCTGACCGAGCAAGCCAGATTGAGAAGCAGACGTGAGTGGATATCAGGAGATTCAAGACAGATTAAAGAGGGTCCAGTGCTCCAATTCCATGAAGTAACTGACATTCGACGTCCAAGATTATACTGAAGTTGACATCTTAGTAGCCATAATGGTTGGTTTATGGTGCTGCAGGGACAACAATTTTGAAGTAGTAGTAGCACCACATCTAAATTTTCCTTAATTAAGAATAAGATAAGAATCCCAGTGAGAATCTAAATTAGGTGGCTAAGTCCTAACCTTCAAGTGGTTGTTAACAACTAACTTAAAAGAGTCCCACAAAAGTATTTTCTTATCAAAACTGGATTAAAAAACCTCGCATTTTTAGGACGACCCCGAAAGAATTAGGGACGATTTTTTTATTCCCAATCCATAACAAAGATTAAGGGATGTCCAAAAAATAGGAGAAATACGTTAAAGCCCTTTCGTAATCGGAAGTTATTTTGTGTCCGATTGTTAATATTAAATCGGTAGTTAAGTAACACAAAGATACTACCGATTGATACAAATTTGTACTAAATGCGCATTTGGAGCTACTATTAATCGGAAGTTAACGATAAATTCATTTACTACCGATAATAGGCTCAATCAAAATTCAAAAAAAAAAAAAAGGATTTTTGTAAAATCTCATTTTGGGGCTACTCTGTATTCGGTAGTTATATAAACTATTTTGACTACCGAATATGGTTGAATATTTGCAAAGAGAGCCATGTACAATCGGAAGTCAGGATTTTACCTCATCTACTACCGATTATAGGCTCAACCAAAATTCAAAAAATAGATGATTTTGGCAAAATCACATTTTGGGGCAACTCTATATCCGGTAGTTATATGAACTACCTTGACTATCGATTATGGTAGGATATTTGCAACGAGAGTCACTGTCTAATCAGAAGTCAGGATAACTTCATTTACTACCGATTATAGGCTCAGCAAAAATTCAAAGAAATGAGGATTTTTGCAAAATCACATTTTGGGGCAACTCTATATTCGATAGTTATATGAACTACCTTGACTACCGATTATGGTAGGATATTTGCTAATAGAGTCACTGTATAATCGGAAGTCAGGATAACTTTATTTACTACCGATTATAGGCTCAACCAAAATTCAAAAAATTGAGGATTTTTGCAAAATCACATTTTGGGGTAACTCTATATTCGGTAGTCATATGAACTACCTTGACTGTCGATTATGATAGGATATTTGCAAAGAGAGTCACTGTATAATCGGAAGTCAGGATAACTTCATTTACTACCGATTATAGGCTCAACCAAAATTCAAAAAAATGAGGATTTTTGCAAAATCACATTTTGGGGCAACTCTATATTTGGTAGTTATATGAACTATCTTGACTGCTGATTATGGTAGGATTTCGGTAAAGAGATCTATTGTATAATCGGTAGTAAACGAAGTTATCCTGACCTCCGATTATAGGCTCAACCAAAATTCAAAAAATTGAGAATTTTTGCAAAATATTATTTTGGGGCTACTCTATATTCGAGAGTTAAATAAACTAAATTCACTACCGATTATGGTAGCATTTTAGCCAAACGTGTACTTTAATCGGCAGTCAAGATAAATTTTTTTACTACCGATTATAGGATAATCAAAATTCAAAAGATAGATGATTTTATTTTTGGGATACTTTATATTCAGAAGTTGTATAAACTAAATTGACTCCCGATTGTGGATTAACTTCCCGATTGTGAAGTTATCTACCGATTGTAAAGGGTAGTTTGGCCATTAAAAAAAACGAGAGATAAGGGATGGCTACATTTTACGTTTGGGTGACCCTTTTTGTCTTTTTGTGTCTCCCCTAATTCTTTCGGGGTCGCCCCTAAAAATGCCAGGTTAAAAAAATTGGCTGCTAACGATCTTGGGATGCTCCGTGCCGGAGGGATATGTGATACATTGGGACGTGTACCTCTTTCTCTTTTTTCCCTTGGCAAAGATAATTTTATAAATGGTCATTATAGGTGAGCAAAAGAAAAAATGTACAATCAAAAGAAAAAAATGTACAATCCGAAAGACAGATAAATTTTCGATTACAAACCCAAACTTTCGATTACAAATCCAAACCACGAAATTAACTTGTAAGAAAAACCCGATCCTAACACATAATATAAACTTGTAAAGAAAATTTCATGAACCCGATACCAAGACTTATTAGAAGCCCCGGACTTATACTTACTTCTCCAAAAACCAACAGGAAAGGTTTTACAAAAGCCCATAAAAACCCTAATCTCAAAGAGAAATTAACCCTACCCTAAACTATGAAAAACCACTGGCGGCTCCACCGCTACCTGCACTTCAACACTAAACAACCATTGAAACACTAAGAGGTTCATGGAAAAAGTCTAAACGGAAGATTGGCTTCACTCCCCACCACCTCCAATGTCCAGAACATAGGATTTCTTTGGTTCATAGTGATCGTCTTCAACCAGTCACCGGAACATCAGCGATGAAATTGTAGTGGTCTACACTAACAAAAGGTCCTAGCAATGGTTCACGTGAAGGAAAGAGAGGAGATGAAGATAAGAAGATCATAGAAACAACAGAAGAGAAGAATTGAAGGTCAAGATGAGAGAAGAAGAACAGATAGAGAAAATAGACAAGATTGACAGAAGAAGGAAGAAAAGCTTTACTGATCAATAATTCATGCCACAAAACAACAATTCAAAAAGAATAAAAAGTACAGTCACGTGAAAGAGAAGTTACAACAAAATAACTAAAGGCATCCGAACTAGACTGAGGGCTAACAAGGAGGGGTGTCCATAAGGAGGGACATAACAACTGCCCACTACTCCACAAGATTCTTGTCCTCAAGAATCAACTAAGGAAATTGGTGATGGACAGTCAGAGCATCTTCCCATGTAGCCTCATCTGGTGTGGAGTGTGCCCATTGAACTAAGACATGTGCAATAGGTTGTTTGTTCTTCATGGGTGTTCTTTTGGCCAGGACCTGCAAGGGAGTAACTTTCAGAGAACCTTCTTTATCAGTGGATGGAAGTGAAGTCTGAGGAAGAATGCCAGCACCCAACTTGAGCTTTAATTGAGAGACATGAAAAACAAGATGAATCTTAGAGTCAGGTGGCAGCTGCAATTTATAAGCTACACTGCCAATCTTCTCTAGCACTTGAAAGGGCCCAAAAAAAAAATTTGCTGCCAACTTGAGGTTTCTTCTAAGCTGTACTTAGGTTTGTCTATAAGGTTGCAACATGAGATATACCCAATCTCCTACCTGAAAAGATCTTTCTACTCTTTTCTTGTCTGCTTGTTGCTTCAGTCGATGTTGAGCTTCCACTAAGACAGATTTAAGTAAGTCACTCATAGCCTGTCTTTTCTGTAGATACTCCTCAGCAGAAAAAGTAGACATATAAGGTGAAATAGATATAGCAAACTGAGGTGGTGGATATCCATATAAGGCCTCAAAAGGGGTAAGCTTCAGACTTTTGTGATAAGTAGAGTTGAACCAGCATTCTGCAAGTGGAAGCCAAGTGACCCATTTGGATGGTCTGTAGCTAGTCATGCACCTCATATAATTTTCTACACAAGCATTAACTCTTTCTATTTGCCCATCAAATTGTGGGTGATAGGCAGTACTTAAATGTAGTGTTGTGCCCATCTTGTTGAACAACTCTTGCAAAAAGTTGCTGATGAAAATGCTATCCCTGTCTGACACAATAGAGCTAGGAAGGCCATGAAGTTTATAGATGTTATCCAAGAATAGATTAGCTACAGATGAAGTAGTAAATGGATGACTCAAGGGTAGAAAATGACTATATTTAGTGAATCTGTCCACCACAACTAATATTACCTCTCTTCCTTCAGATTTTGGAAGCCTAGTAATGAAATCCATGCTTATGTGCTGCCATGCCTGGTCTGAAACAGGTAATGGTTGGATAAGACCACCAGGGAGAGAGTTGGAGCTCTTATGTTGCTGACAAATATCACACTCCTTAATGTACTGGAATAATTCCCTCTTGAGACCCACCCAATAAAGGTAAAATTTAGCCTTTTGTTAACTAGCTTGAGTTCTAGAATGCCCTCCCACAGAAGAAGAATGGATAGCTTCCAAAATTTCAGTACTCAAATCCTTAGTAGATCCAATATAAATTCTGCTATTGTATTTAAGCACCCCTTGCTCCAATGTATATGAAGGAACTGTTGTTGGATTGATGAGTAACTTGGGGATCAGATCAAGTGCAAGGGTGTGAATTACCTCATATAATCAGTTGGCTGTAGTTGAGAGATAGCAATACATGAGGCAATGCGAATTTGAACTCTAGAGAGTGCATCCGTCACTCTATTATCAGTTCCCTTCTTGTAACATACTTCTTCATAACCAAGTAGCTTGGATTGCCATTTTTGTTGTACAAAGGAATGTAGTTTTTGTTCCATGAAATACTTGAGACTTTGGTGGTCAGTAAAAATGGTGAATTTATTGCCCAAAAAATAAGGTCTCCACTTGGAAACTACCATTACCACAACCATTTTTTTTTCATAAGGGGAAAGAGCAGTAAACCTGACCCTCATGCCTTTGCTGAAGTAAGCAATTGGTCTTCTAGTATGCATTAGAATTGCACCTACTCCATTATCACAGGCATCAGTTTCAAGCTCAAAAGGTTGTGAGAAGTCAGGAAGTATCAAGACAGGAGTAGTTGTAACAACAACTTTTAGTTGATGAAAAGTTGTTTGTGCTGCAGAGTTCCATTGAAATTTATTCTTCTTTAGGAGCTCAGTAAGAGGTTTGGCAATAAGGCCAGAATGTTGAATGAACTTTCTGTAATATCCAGTGAGACCTAGAAATCCTCTTAAGGCTTTGAGGGTAGTTGGGGTTGGCCACTTCAACATGAAGTCAATCTTTTGTGGATCAACAGAAACTTCATATTCATTGATAATGTGACCCAAATACTCAACCTGAGTTTGGCCAAAGGAGCACTTGCTAAGTTTTGCAAACAAGGAGTGTTGTTGAAGAAGTTGAAGAGTAAGCTCCAAGTGTTTCAAGTGAGATTGTAGGTCAGGACTATAGATAAGGATATCATCAAAGAAAACCAGAATGAACTTTCTCAAATAAGGTTGAAAAATATCATTCATAAGAGCCTGAAAAGAAGCTGGTGCATTGGTTAAACCAAAGGGGATTACCAAGAATTCAAAATGACCATGATGTGTCTTGAAAGCAGTTTTGTGAGTATCAGCAGGAAAAACTCTAATTTGATGATAACCTACTCTTAGATCAATCTTGGTAAAGAATTTAGCTCCATGGAGTTCATCCAATAATTCCTCTATAAGTGGTATAGGAAACTTGTCCTTGATTGTGATATCATTCAACTTCCTATAATCTACACAAAATCTCCAATCCTTCTTTTTAACTAAGAGAATTGGGGAAGAAAAAAGACTGTGGCTAGGTTGTATAACCCCTGTGGATAACATTTCCTGCACTAGTTTTTCAACCATTGTTTTCTGGATATAAGGTATTTTGTAAGGCCTTTGGTTGGGTGGTGAAGAAAGTGGTTTGAGTGTAATGTGGTGGTCATGTGCTCTTGAAGGTGGTAGGGAGGTAGGTTCAGAAAAAAACATAAGTATAAGATTGAAGTAACTCAGTAATTTGTGGAGGAGTATGAGTGGTAGTGGGTGTAGCAGAAATGGAGTATAACTGACCTATCATCCCATGCTTATTCTTCTTAAAAAAATTGTGGGCAGCACTGGCTGACATCATGGAGATTTGAGCAGACTCATTATGACCTTGAAGTGTGATATTTTCACCCTTGCTAGTGAAAGAGAATGTAAGTTTATTAAAGTCAAACATGACTGGACTGATTTCCTTCATCTAATCCACCCCAAGTACCATCTCACATCCACCTAGAGCAAGTACTCTTAGATCAAACTAAAATTGATGGCCCTGCATTTTCCATTTGAGAGATGGGCATCTTGCATGACTTAATAATTTATGACCATTAGCTACATCTACTTGAAAAGGAGTTGTTGGCTCAATGACACATCCACATAATTTGGCTACCCCAGGGTCCAAAAAATTGTGGGTGCTACCACTATCAGTGAGAATAATAATGGGCTTCTTCTTAATGACACCATGAATTTTAATAGTGGAATGAGATATGTGACCAGCCAGAGCATGTAGAGAAATTTTAATCTCCTCCTCAGTGGTAGTAGTTGGTGGTGAATCTTCTGGGGAACTGTCTTCTGTTTCAAGAATATCCTCCTCATCAGCAACCAATATAAACAATTGTCGTCGAGTACATTTATGACCAGTAGTATAAACTTCATCGCAGTTATAACATAACCCTTTCTTCCTGCGAGATCTCACGTCAGCATAGGATAATTTTTTCATTGGTGGAAGGTTGAGTTGGTATGTGAAGTGGTGGGAGTGACAGTTTTAGTATGCAGAATTGGGTTGAAAGAAGAAGGAGAGGTTTTAGTGGTGGTGGAGGAGGGAACGAACACAGGTGTAGGTTTAAAAGGAAACTTGTTCTTTTTAGCAGTTTTGATCAACAAGGCTTCCTGCATACAAGCTAGATATATAGCTTGATCTAATATTGAGGGTGAGAACATTTGAACATGCATACATAATTCTTCTTTAAGTCCACTTATAAAACTAGAAGTAAAATAGTCTTCAGGAAGGTGACGAAACTTAGCTACCATAAGAGCCGTAAGCTCTTCAAAGATTTCTTGGTATTCAACAACAGAACCAGTCTGAATGAGTTTGTTAAACTCACCTACAATGTAATCATGACCAAGTTCTTGGAAACGAGAATAAATATCCTTAACAAAATCATCCCAGACAACAACAAGTTTGCTTTCCTGATAGTCTTGAAACCACACATCAGCTCTAACATCTAAATAAAGATAAGCTAAGTTTACCTTTTGTTCGTCATCCATGGTGTGCACCTGGAAATACTTTTTATATTTTCTAATCCAAGCTCTTGGTATGTAGCCATTGAATCTCGGAAACTCAATCTTAGGTTTGGAATGATAGTAAGTACTCTCACCATTAGATGTAGAAGTGCGGTTAAACCCACTGTTGTCTCCATGGTAATGAAATAGAGGAGTGCGAAAAGAACCACCAGGAATTGACCCTAATATTCCTCCACTGTGATTTGCATGATGTTCACCCTGGTGAGCAGATCTCTGATCTATAATTCCATTGAACAAGAAGGACATCCTCTGTAAATTTTTTTCAGAAGGTTGCTTGTGATTTTCTGTAACTTGTTGCAGGAGATCTTTGTATTGTTGATCTAAGGTGACAATCGACTGAACTAAGTATTTCTGTTGGGTAATGAGTTCTTTCTGCTGGTTTAATAACTCATCTTGTTTCACAGAAAAATTTTCCTGGTTGGTTGAAGATTCAATCTGTTTGAGGGTGAGTTCATCCATAGGTTTAGATATTTCTTCTAACCTCTCTATGTTATCCATGAGAATGAAAGATAGAAAAAAAAATCACAGGATTGCAACAACTCTGGTACTAATTTGTGGTCTACACTGACAAAAGGTCCTAGCAATGGTTCACGTGAAGGAAAGAGAGGAGATGAAGATAAGAAGATCAGAGAAACAACATGAGAGAAGAATTGAAGGTCAAGATGAGAGAAGAAGAACATATAGATAAATAGATAAGATTGACAGAAGAAGCAAGAAAAGCTTTACTCAATAATTCATGCCACAAAACAACAATTCGAAAAGAATAAAAAGGACAGTCTCGTGAAAGAGAAGTTACAGAAAAATAACTAAAGGCATGTGAACTAGACTAAGGGCTAACAAGGAGGGGTGCCCATAAGGAGGGACATAAAAGTATCTAGCAAAAAAAAATAGGGCCGCCTCCACTTTAATGATGCTTTCAAAACCCAATCAGAGATAAACCTTAATACACCATGTTGCGATGGACTCCGACATCAACAAAACATGGTTACCAACAGGTCATCTCTTCCCAACGCTTGAATAAAGCTAGAACATAGCACCACCACAGAGCACATCTCACCATTAAAGTATACAACTCCACCATCATCCTCCAATAACCGCGATGAGACAAGCCATAAATTAGCACCGCCTCCACCTTAATCAAGCTTTCAAAAACCAAACAGAGATAAAACCTTAATACACCACGTTGAGATGGATTCCAACATCAACAAAACATGGTTCCCCAATAGGTCCTCTCTTCCCAACGCTTGACTCAAGATTGCTCATTCATTTAGTTTTGGTATTGTTTTATTTCCATAATAAAGTGTACCTTTTATTGAAAGGATTTACTTTTTTTGTACAACATACTCGTTATTGGGATACTATCTAATGCTCACCTCTCCTCTGATTTTTCTAAAAGAGAACAGATCTGAGGAGAGATAAGGGTGGCGGCTCGAGGGTTTCAGTTTTAAAGGGAAAAAGAGGCAGGGAGGAGGTCGAGAACGACATAACTTTATGGCTTGGGCCTTGGAGATTAAAAAATATGAATAACAGAAATAGAAACCGCCCCATGTAATTTGCTGGATTCTGCGGAAGGAGTGTAATAGCCATGCGTGTGTCTATGGAAAGAGGCGCAATTTGTTTATCATTTACACCTTGTTGAGACCATGTCTGAATTAGATACTTCTAAACATATTCGTGTGGAGACCATTTTGTTTCTAATTATCGCAGTTCAATCTTGGTAGTTATGAGGGAGAGAAGCTTTTGATCAATCTTCATGAATATTTGAACTCGTCTTCTCCATCACGTTCGGTTCAACTAGAATTCTCATCAGTATAGGGTTGCACATGGTACAGTTTGATAAGGTTTTGGGGTAAACCAAAATTGAAATTCAGGATAACGGTTTCTAAGCTTTTGAAACCATAGAAAACAGTGTTCAAAACAATTTAGTGTGAAGTCTTCTGCTTTCCTGAACCAATAATAATATGGGATTTTTATTGTATATGATGCAAAATTCAATTAAATTCGGCTGCAAGTTCAAAGAAGGACAAAAAAATCATGATAAGCTATTTAGATAGTTAAATAGCCGTATGAATATTAATTAATTAATATTTACAATTACAAAATCAGAATTATGGCATATTATCTTAGACTATTAGCTTCAGTAAAATAACATCGCCAATCTTTTCAAATAATATCGCTTATACGGATAAATCGAAAAGAAAAATGATAAAAGTAGTCCACTACTACATTTATATTAAAGAATTTATCTTAGTAAAGTTAAATTTAAAGAAAACCCATTACAGAACAAACTCACTGCATCAAAAGTAAATGTAGGATCAGAATCTCGCAGCAATAATATTTCAGCGAAATTATCAACAATACAACAGAACAACGTCGCAGAACAATTTCAGAAATGATATAATAAACGACATCAGCTAAAATCATGAGAAAGATGTGATGGTCCTGCGAAAATTAGAGACTTTGCGAGATTAACATTTGTAAGGTTGCGAGAATGTCGCAAACCATATCCGAAAATAAAGGACAGGTTAGTTGTCATCCACTATGTATTTCCCTATAAATAGTCGTTCAGTTGTAAAGGAGAGAGAGAGATCTTTCTTGAGTAAGAAACAAGTAAATAGGAGAGAGAAAATCTAGAGCAGTGGTTATTCTTGATTCCTTTATCTTTTCTTGTAAGATTGTTCAAAGATTCATCAATAAAATTAAGATTGTTAATCTAAAATTGAGTTGAGTGTTAATGAAATCATATGAGGGGTGTAGTGTAGGATTTCCTGCAACTACATAATGGCGCTAGAAACAGGGAGGCTGAAGATCGAAAGTTGAAGATTGTTGTTGAGATTGTTCAAATCAAGAAAGTGATTAAATAAATCAGTGAACCAGTTAAAAGAAAAATGATTAGAGTCAATGAAGATGAAAAAAGATTGGAGTGTAATATGATAACAAAAACAATGGTTAATGAATTCCATGAAAACATCAAAGGAAGAGTACATAAACGAAATTTTGAAGGAAGGAAAGTTATGGCGGTAGAAAAGACATCACCCTTGAAATATTGGGAAAAGCAAAAAATCACATTCATGGCGGCAGAAATACCAAAAGAAAATTTGAACCACACATCTCCATTGGTTATTACAGTGCCTATTACGCGAAAAGAGAAGGAGACAACCACAAAATCCACAGGAGAATGGATATTGAACAGAACTTTAATCGATACAGGAAGTTCAGTGGATATAATATTTTATCATGCATTCAGGGGAATGAGATTTAAAGATGAAGAAATGTCCAGTTCAACATATTTTGTTCATGGCTTTGGAAAATCCACAACAAAACCTAAAGGAGAAATAGTGGTACGAATTCCACTAGGAGATATCGAAACACATGTAACACTATGCGTGGCGGATGTGGAATCGCCATATAATATGTTGCTAGGAAGACCATGGATACATGCGATAAAAGCTGTAGTATCAACGTTGCATCAATGTTTTAAATTCCCCACACCAAATGGAATAGGAGAAATCAGAGGAGATGTTGACAATGCGAAATTATGTCATCAAATTGAAGCAAAGCATTATGAAGGACAAGCAAAAAGGAAACAATTTCGCAGAAAGTTGGCAAAGGAGGCAAAGAAAGAAGAAGAATTTAGAGTATATATGATAAGGGCAAAATAAGGCAAGGGAATACCCAGCGAAATTTCGGAAGAAGGAGAAGGACCTGTGAAAATAATAAAAGAACCAACACCAATGGGAGAACCCAAGTCCAGTTACACTGCCGCAGAACCAACAAAAGAAATAAACGTTGGGACTATAGAAGAACCTCTAATATTGAGAATTGGAACCAAGATGGATGTAGAAGAAGAAGAAAGAATTGTTAACCTTTTGCGAGAATATAAAGACGTTTTCGCAGGGAGCATGGATGAGATACCGGGAATAGATCCATCAATTGCATGCCACAAGTTGGAGATTAACAAGATGTAGATGGTGGATTTTCAACAAAGGCTAAATTCGTAAACTCATAATTATACGAAGCTCTGATTCACCAATCAGACGTGAGTATCGAGACACGGGTCTCTCATCGAATTCTCAACGGAGAGTACTTTCTCTCAGAGTACATGTAGATATGTAGTCTCACGACTGGACAACGTCATATCTCATCAATACTGAATACTTTCAGTGATTATTTTTATATAACATCACGAGATGGACGGCTCTTAGACAGCTTCCTCTGCTAGTATAAAGCGATAACGTCTTCGGGAACAAACAACAAGTTTACCCTGACTATATAAAGGATATGACTTACCGGCAAGCTCGTATCAGGAAAATTAATGCTCCTAAACAGCTTGCTCTGCTAGTATAGAGCCACAAAGTTAATTATTCCTAATTATAATCGCACTTATTCCATGGTCGAATCCACGACTGGTCCCATGGAATGACAATAACAATTGTTCTGATTCTATGATCGAATCTGCAGCTTGATCTCATAGAATAGCAATAACTATATTATCTCATTACTCCGATTTCATGATCGAATCCACAACTGGTCTCATAAATGGTAATAGATAAACCTTAATTACTCTGATTCTATGGTCGAATCTATGATCCCATGGAATGGTAATGCTCACTTTATTATTCTGAGTTCGTAGTCGAATCCTCAGCTGATCCTATGAATTAATAATAAACATCTTATTACTCAGTTTTGTGAATTATTCTCCACTGAATTCCACAATTAGTAATAAATAATCAACAACCGGGCATCTGAGCTACCTCTAAGTAAGCCCCGATTCAAATGGTGAAGGTGTATTCAACGATTATACATTAACAGTCACCGCACGAACGAGTATTTCAAAAATACAACGAAACGATGAACCTATGCAAAAAAGAGAAGAAAATAATAAATAATTAAAAATATTGGCCAGGGTGTTGGGAGCACGGACACACGACCGACCGACTGTGTCGTGGTCAATCCCACGCCAGTTTTATATTTTAATGCATTTTATTATTTTCCATGATTTGATGAAAATTCTCTCATTTTATCAAATCTCCTTCGTCTTGAGGAAACTCCTCGGTTTCATGGTACTTCCATAAATCCATAAAAAATAATATAAAATTAAGGAAAGGAGTGTGGGGCGTGACCATTGGCCAACCGGCCATGCCTTAGTCCCAACCGGCCCCACACCCACGGTTCCTTATTTTATTATTATTATTATTATTATTTTTATTTTTATTTCTCTAATTTCATGAAAAAACTCCTTGATTTCATGGTATTTTTGCACAAATCATCAAATAATAATAAAATAAAATAAATTATGAAAACTTGTGGGACCGGGCCTTGGCCGGCCGGCCATGCCCTATCCGGTCCCACACACCCCTTTGTTTTATTATTTTATTATTAGTTTTCCTTGAATTCATCAAATTCCTTGATTTCATGGTATTTCTCTCAAATTAGGAAAAATTCCCTCAAATCATCAAAATACCTAAAAATATTATAAAATTAGGAAAACTCGTGGGATCGGGCCCTAACCGGCCGGCCATGCCTTCCACGGTCTCACACGCCCTTGTTTTTTATTATTTTAATATTTTTTTGCTTCCTTGAACTCATGAAAACTCCTTCAATTCATGGAAACTCCCTAAATTCATCAAATTTCTCAAAATTCATGAATTTTTCATAAAATCATTATAAAATTAGGGAAACTCGTGGGACCGGGCCCTAGCCGGCCGGCCATGCCTTCCACGGTCCCACACGCCCTTGTTTTATTATTTTAATATTTTTTTTTGCTTCCTTGAACTCATGAAAACTCCTTCAATTCATGGAAACTCCCAAAATTCATCAAATTTCTCAAAATTCATGAATTTTTCATAAAATAATCAAAATATTATTAAATTAAAGAAAAGGCACCACGGGACCGTGGTCACGACCGGCCGACCATGCCTTGACCACGGTGGTCCCACGCCTCCTCATTCCTTATTTTATAATTATTTTTCATCATCTCATGGTGTTTTCCTCAGTTTCGTCGAAACCCTAATTTTGGCATATTTTCTCGAATGAATGCTCAATTGCACGCCAGAAAATATCAAAATTCTCAGGACTGAGACACGGACGCCTTGGGGACACGAGCATGCTATCTTGACCGACCAAGATTGGCTCTTTGGCTCACAGAAGCCGGTCCCATCAATTTTCACAGTTTTGACCTAATTTGCACAATTGCTCGTATTAGGTCCAAAACTCTCCCAAACACTTTGGATTTTCATGAAGTGATCGTCAGGCGGTCACGGGAAAACCCATGGCCAGTTTCATGACTCCATGGTCGGTCCCTCGCCTCGTCATAATTAATTAGGTTTTCTCACCTAAGGCTCAGACGAGCATTTTCGAATAAATGATTAAACCAGCATTTAATCATTCTTTCACCAACAAATCGTCAACTCTTCAGAAGTTCTTAGTATTTGCTCACGTGAGCATATGGACACTACATGGTTGATCCACGGTCCCATTTAATCGCTCCCTCCTTCGTCCCATGGTTAAACTTCTGACGAACCATGAATTAATCATCAATTGATCAAATTAGGGTTTCTGAATCCAAGGATCATCATTCCAGATTCTAACCTTAATAATTTTATGACGACCTCATGGTCATTAATTTTATTAATTATGCTCGGTTCAACGACTAGTATTCTAATTAATATTTTTGGTACGCTGCCAATAATCCATCAGACGAGCAACACATGCTCAGACGATCAAATATTCAACAATTCATCACATGAGCAACACTTGCTCAGATGATAAATATTTGTTCAAACCAAGGAATATTGGTTCAAGAATCAATATTCAACGATCCACCGAATGAGCAATACTTTCTCACTTCATCGTAAGAACTATACCTCTGTCTCATGACATGTTCAATTCACGAGTTTCAGAACATCATGTTCAACTCAACGACTACATGGACTCATCGTCCCATCAAACCACGAAGTCATAAATTGACTAACAAACCACGAGACGTCAATCGTGTCACTTAGGGGGATATCACTTAGGGTTTTGATTTGGCGGTCTACGGCACGTGTGTTCAAACACACGATGGAATGTGAGCAAGTCGTGCAATCAGTTGAAGGAATTCACGAGGTAGTGGGTGGAAAATCTACCAAGTATCCACACGTTGAGCAACTGGTTTTCAAACACGATCTCCACTTCCCCACTCCTTGATTCCATCAACTGTCATACTTCATGGAATCATGGTGTCTACAATTCCAGCAATATAAATAAGTCTCTGAATCATGATTGAATCATCATCAGTATCATCAATCTCACGTCTCATCGACAACACGAGATCATCAACTCACCAATTGATCAACTACTCTCAATTGAGCAATTTCAATCACTCAGAGCTTATCGTATTCATAATTCACACACCCACAATCTTTGATTACCATTGATTCCACACATTTCTCAGCTTCCCTCCTACAGATCAACCCATCCTCTCTTGTGACCGAATTTTACTCTGGAACGGTCATTGTCTTGATTTAGGCCGGAGTACTACAGATTGATCTCTCGAATCTAAAGCACCCCCTTTGCAGTGGTGCATCTATGTGAGGATTAACATTTCGCTCGGTTCGAGGAGTCTCCTTCGTACGGTCGTCTCCTCAATTTCTTAAAAACCAGCAAATCGTTTTCCCCCATCTACAGATTGGCGACCACAGTGAGAGATCATTCTCTCGGTTGCAATCTCACAATTTCACAAGATGGTTGATCTCAGGTCAGGTTCAGTTACGAATCCTAACACGGACCGTGATAGCAGTAGCAACAACAACAATCAGAATATCCAAGAGACAATTCCGACCTCCAACACTGATGGTGGTGACACTACTTATCCTCACGCCGAAGGTTATCCACTGTCCATACGACACCCTGAATAAGTCAGAGGAGATCCACCGCCTACTATTGCTGATCATATCAAAGCGCAGGAGACTCTTGCAAAGAACCAGACTAACATGGCTGCTACACAGAAGGAGCTGTATAATTATCTCAAAACTCTTACTGACAAGATGTCAGAGAAGACTCAAGAGAAGGGAAAGGAGAAGGAGAAATCCTCAGACGACGGTCTTGAAGTAATTCCAATCCATACAGTAGAAGACGACGAAGTCCACAAAACTGCTGCAGACAACTCATCAGCGAAGGGATCACCGAATTTCATCACTCGCGAGGATCTGGAGCACCTTTTGGAGAACCATGGAAAAGGAAAGACATCGCATGACCATCGTCATCAACCTCCTTATCCTGCCGCTACGCAGAGGATTCCTCTCCCTTAAGGTTACGTTTCTCCAACTTTCACCTTGTATGATGGAACTGGCAATGCTCGGGAACATATCTCTCGTTTTATCGAAGCCTTGGGAGAACATGAACATAATCATGTCGTCCGTCTCAAGGAATTCTCAAAATCTCTGAAAGGCAGGGCATACACCTGGTATAACAACATCACACCAGGGACCATCAACAATTGAGGAGAAATGGTTAATGCATTTTACAGGAAATACTTCTTCGTGTCAGAACAAGTCACCCTCTCCGACATTGGAAGAATGTTTCAGAGGGTCAGTGAAAATCCCAATGATTATGTGAAAAGGTTCAAAGTCCAAGCCCTGGATTGTCATGACCCAAACGTCACGGAGCAACAACTGGTGGACATGTGCATCAATGGCATGCTCCCGGTCTACAAGGCCTTGCTAGAAAACCTTCGATTCCAGACTTTCTCAGAACTTCATGAAGCTGCGAAGAGGTCGGCAACCACTGCACCCGCTCTTTTGGAAAGAGCAAAGTCTACAAAGACTGAAGATTCAAAAGACACTCGAGGAAGCAGGCGTCTGATCAACAAGCAGTATAACCTGCAACCTTCAACAAATGTTGTCGCGAAAGGGAGTAAGCGAAAATCAGAACCACGACACAAGCAGACTTCCTCCACCCTTCAAAGACACACAAGAAGGAGAATTCGAAAATCCCTCCTCAGCATACGGAAGATCCAGAAGCACCTGATTTTCCCTGTTCAATGGAAGAAGTTAATGAACTACTCGATGCCTGGATTCAAGACGGCGCAATCAAATTGCCTTATGTCAAGAAGGAACCAACTGAAGAGGCCATGGAAAATCCTCGGTATTGTCGCTTCCATAGATACGTCAGCCATCCCACGAGTGATTGCAAAATTTTGAAGCGCATATTCAAAGAAAAGGTCGAATCAGGAGAGCTCAACCTGGGGACTGAAGGGGTGCACAAAAACCCCCTCCCAGTCAGAACTTTTACCATCTCCGAACCTCCTGTCAAGGAAACGGTCCAATCTCTGATCGAACATGTCTGCGAGCTGTTGTATCTTTCGAAAGCTCAAAGGAAAGACATGTTTGCTGCGCTGAACCACGTCGTGTCCGGAAGACGTCCGCTGGTCCAAGAGACTACCACCAGACCTTCAGCCACCGACATATAAATGTATGACTAGGGACTGATCACCACTGTGCACATTAAAGGAAATGAGTTCAAGAGGGCGTTCATCGATGTTGGTACCGCCGTCAACATCATCCCTTTGAAAAATCTCAGAGCTGCTGGTATTACTCGACGGGAAGCCACCCACGCTCCCATAGCAATCAGGGACCACGAAGGAATCTCCAGAAACGCATACGGCTTCATCACTCTCAAAGTTACGGAAAGATCGATTTGCACTGAGGCCAAGTTTTTCATAATCCAGGAAGACCCTGGATACGACATGGTCCTTGGGAGAACTTGGATTCATGCTGAAAGGACAACGATACCTTCAACAAGTCCTGTCATAGACAAGGATTCTGAGTCGGAAGACGAAGTAGAGGACGCACCACCGTTTGAGCATCTGGAAGAAGTAAAAACTCTGATGGGACTTACGCAGGAACTTGGAGATAATCCGCACACCTTTGTCAGAAGGTTTCGAGCTCAGGAAAGTCTTATTCCTCCTCTTGCTCTAATATTACCAATGTTCAAATACGCTACTATGGTCCAGGGACTTCTCCCCATCAGCACTATGCTGGATACTCTCTTCCGCGCGAGTGTCCATACGGGTCACAATCGAGGAATTCCATCAAACATGGAATTCTGAATCAACGGAAGATATTCAAGGCACGATCGACCAAGCCTAACAAGTTTCATGAAGGGGACCTGGTTCTCAAAGCAGTTCAGCGCGGTCTTCATTCTACAAGGAACTCCAATTGGGAAGGATCATTCATGGTCGTTGAATCCGTGGCCGGAGGATACTACAAATTGACCAACACAGATGGCAGAACCCTACCACTAATTCACGAAAATTGGCTCAAGCCGTTTATCTGAAATTATTGGACATTTAAGGTATTGGGCGTTTGAAGCACTCATGGTGTTGGGATTTAACATTTAGGATTTTCTTTCATTTGTATTTCAATTCCTCCAAAACATTTGCAATACTTGCAATCAGTATTTGAATTCAACAATTTATCAAAATTCAGTTCATATTTCGTAAAAGAAAATCTCTATCAAATCTACAAGAAAATCCTCAACCATCAGTCAATCCAAAACCATCTAAATATCAAAAACCCAAGTATAAACCTCACATCTCTCAGAAGTTCAGAAGTTCAAGAGATCAGCAAGAAAAGGCTTTTGCTCATCAACATCCTTCAAGGTTTGCAAAGCCGCCCTCTTCTTGTTCAACTCCTCGGTCAGCTTGGAAATCTTGTCCTCCTTCTCCTTCACAGCATCGTTTGGAAAGGGTATGTTCTTCTCACATGAATCCTTGATAACGTTTATTTTCTTACGAAGCCATTTCACGTTGAGGCAAAGTCTTTCTGAATTCTCCAAGTTAAACTCCCAATCAAAGAGTATATCTGGAGTCACGGTATTCCTGGGTCTCGTATGCATATCAATCACGACACGCAAGATAACGCCTACTTGCATGATTAAATCATAAGCACGCCCAGGGTTCCTGTCAACGATCATATGGCCGAACTTCTTCCATATCGTCTCATACAAGCGTGCATATCCAATGGGAACGCTGAATCCACCGACCAGTTCATGATACGGGAGTGAAGTGTTAAAGCGAGGATAGAAAGCGACCCCTTCAGTTGGATATTCATACACTATTATACGGTTCTCGGTCACTAAAGTGGCTCCCACGACTAAAGCAACAGTCCCTTCGGTATTCTCCGTTGCTGTCTCGGTTTCTTCTATCACTGAGGCAACAACCATCTGGGTTTCCATAACAGCAGTAGAGACCTTCTCATGGCCTTGAAATACAGGTATGGTTGTCTCTTCATCAATAACTCCGGAATGGTTAGAGTTATCATCGTTGGCTCCAGTATCCTCAACTTCAGTATTTAACACCTAATACGAAGATTACATGAGGTTAAAGTCACGAATCCAAAGGAGATTATGAAACACAGTATACCAGCAAGGCAACATCATCAAGGTTCATCATACTACATTCAAGGCACGAGCAAATAACATGAAAGTCATGAAAACACATTTTACGATGAGTCCGTCTGAAGAAACTGACTCTTCCCTGTACTAGGAGACTAACTGGGAGCAATCTACAAGGAATCCGAGGATGGGTCATATTTCATTCTCTTCGTATGGATGTCCTCTATGACATGTCAAAATTTCATGGCAATCCGATGAACGAGCAAGTAGATGTGGCCAAAATATTAAGTGATGCGCAATCTGAAAAAGTTCTGGAAGTCTCCTGGAAGTTTACTATTTCGCCTTTTTCAGGCTCTGTGCGTGATCAAAACTTTAAAAGCTTCTTTCACAAAACTTGGAAATTTTCCGGGCTTGAATTTACACATGCAGATCATCAAAATCCGACTCCGGACGAAGATTCTACAGCGTTTCTATTAAAAAGCTGGGTTCTGAATTTTCTGACGACGAAATTCGACTAAGTTTTCATATATTCACATGGGTTCTCATTCATTCATTCACAAGTCAGAACTTTTATACTTCTATGAAGAATATACATGATATATACTTACTTGAGGAGTCTCCAAAGTGTCCAAGGGGTTGGAGTTGTCCATATCAACGACAAGAGGAACATCACTTCCATCCGGCTCCGAATCTTGGGAATTACCTCCATTCCCATTCCCAGAGGATGATTGAATTCCAGAATTCTCCATCTCCATGGCGACATCCTGCTGTGCACGTCCTCTAAAAATCAATATTTTCATCTATGAAGCACCACATTTGAACATGTGAAGAAATACTTACAATTTCTTAGTCACTCAAATCAGCGATTGCTTGTTCAGTAGCAGAAAATTGAAGACCTTCAAGACTCGATGGAGTAAAATTCTGCAAAAAAATTAACAACATTGGCTTCATGATTCTAATGTTAATAGCAATGAAAGTCACGGTGATAAATATTGGGAACTCACCAAAGCACCAACTGGGGACTTTACGGTATTGGGTAACAACTTATAAACTTTATGCCTGCCTTCTCCGCCATGAATAACCTCCTCAGTCTCTGAGAAATCTACACCGATTCGAGGTCGTATATTACGACCGTCCTGTGGTGAAGTCCAGTAATATAATCAAAATACAGTTCTTATAATTTTGTGAAGATTATATGAAAAAAAAAATACCTGAGAGCATCCTGGAGACGACTTTCGTTTATCACCAGAAAGATACTTCAATCTTGGTCGACTGGAAATCATCTCAGCCGAAGGAAGATCCTTGAATGGAGGTCTGAGAAATCTTACAAAGCCACGCAAACGCCCAAGTTGCTGATCCCAGAATTCTACATAACCTGGGGTTACATAGGCGAATCTACCAGAACCAGGAAACCAGTAGCTACTCCCATCCACGTGAGTATGATCCAAATGAGTCCTGAGTTGCTCAACTGATGGCTTCCTCCTCCGTATGGTTGGAACACACTGATCCATACCCATTTGTCGAGCTGCTCTATCAATGTTATACTCCTCCACTGAAAGCTCTCCAAACGTGACTGATAGCAAATGACCAGGAGTGCAACTCAACATGAAAGATCTTTCTCCATCACTCAGATGCGCACCGGACGTCAAACTCGTGCCTTCTCCAGTATTGAAAGTCATCGGCTGAGAAACATAATCAGGGACTAACACCCACGGGCGAAAATTGAACTCAGATTCTTCATCTAACACATCAATAAAGTGTCTTTTAGAATGAGGCTGCTTCGTGGACCAACTCATGATCCTAGCATTATCTGTCTCAGGGAAAGTATGGCGCGCATCAGTATTCGGTCCTTGCAGAACACTACGTGGAGTAGGTGCATAATTCTTAAAATGCTCCTACATCAAAGCTTGAAGAAACATCGTGTTGGCATAACATTCAATCTTCATAGATCCGTTCGACACACTGGAGTCTATAATCAAGGAGTCCAGGTTGTAATACAAGGAGCCTAAGAATAAACTACCTATCGGAAGTTGCTCACCTTGAGCCATCTTAATATCAAAGGGAATCACAAAAGGCTTCAACAAGTTTCCACTGTCTTCAAAAAACGTCTCTGGACAACCATAAACATAAGAAAGCAACAATGGGTAACATACCGTCGATGGGTTTATCAGAAACCTCGTCTTTGGGCCACCAATGTGTCAACCAGGAAGCATAGCATCCTTTACTACCATCCTTATTCGCTTTCTCCATTTCAGCTGTCAAGACATGAGAAACGACGGTCTCCTCATCTGAAATATCCCCAGGAAGATTGCCCGTGATCGGGAGATGCATCAGAGCCGCCACGTCTTCCAAGGTAATGGTAAACTCTCCCCATCTACATATGAAAGTGTGAGTGGGAATGCACCAGCGAGCAAACATAGCCACAATACCACTTGCGTCATGATAAATGAACAACTCTCCATAAGCTTGAATAGCTCTCGTCACCTGCGCCTGGTCGAGCACAGTCCTCACATGAGGAAAACCCAACATATGCCTCGCCCAGCCGGCAAATTTCTCCAAAGGTCGTCGAGAAAGCTTAAACTCTATGATTGATGAGGCGAAGACCCCTCGTTCAAGACAAAATTGAATCACTGTCTTAGGAGTCACCAATTTCTTCTGAGTAACAGTTCTGGGATTTATCAAAAGACGATACACTGGGGATTTCAAATGTTGCTCAGCTCCTGGAATATCTTTCTCAAAGAATGCATCATCTATGTTCGGGACATTCTTAATACCAGGGATTTCGTTTTCGTCTCCCCCAACGGAAGTTTCATCCATGCATGTCTCATCTCTGGAGATACCATCATCAACGCACATCTCTTCCCTCGAGGCGTCGTCAGCTTGGGAATTGGACATCTTTGTTAAGTAGCTGAAAAAGTTCACACTACATTCTACTTCAGTATGTCGTCCAGATATAAATCAAGGAAATACAAGCAAAAATGGTAACTCTTAACTCTTAACTTTTATACTTCCACTAACAATAGTGATAGTAATGCTAGAGTTAACACCTCAAAATCGTTCGTCTCTTCGAAAACTGCAAAAACGAACGAAACTTTATTTAATTTCTGAAACTGATTTTTCATGAAATCACGGACACAATTTTCATAATGTGAACATTCACACAACTGACCTATGAAGTTTACAACAATAAAATATTTCATCATAAATATATGGTCTATCTTCAAAGGTTCCTCAAAACACACGCTTAGATTTTTCGAAAAAAGCAGCAATTAATGCAACTTGCAGACATAAACTCTCAAGGATTTTATTTAATGAAAACAAACTCGTGAAAATAAAATATATCATCATATTTTGCACAATATATGTCACGGCTGCATATATATATATATAACTATTTTTCCTTCGTATCGTCATTATTTGTCTTTAAAACGAAGGTTTATTTCAAAAAATATTGTGAAAGCTCACATCTCATACATATGATAAAGTTTTGTATTTACATGAAAGCTCATAAGCAAAATTTTATCACTGGACACAAGTTCATCATACACATTTTCCTTTGTGTCATCATTATTTGTCTTTAAAACGAAGGATTATTCCGATTTCATGAAAATTCACTTCTTTTATGATGAAACCTTGGTATACATGAAAGCTCATACACTAAGTTTTATCACTGAACCTAGGTTCATATTTTAAAAAAAAAATCTCTCCTAAATCAGGGATTATAGTTAGTTTGCAAAACTAACGATCGAACGAACATACGTTTACAAAAACTAGGGTTTTTTCATAAAACTCACATCAATTGTATACACATGTATATGATTTTAACATTATCACTTCATGAAATTCATGTAAACAACAGAAAACATCAAAAAAAAATCGCTCACCTGGTCAGCGCCGGCCGGAAACTGGCCGACGGTGGCGGCGACGGTCGGCGGCGATCGGCTCCGGCAGAAAACTCTCCTTCCCTGGCGTGAAGGTGATGAAGGTGATGGTCGTGTGTGAGGAAAAAAAAAGGATTAATCCCTTTTATATCAATTTTATTTCCAAAACCTAATTTTCTAAGAATTTCCTTATTGGGCCCGACACGCGAATCCTAACCGACCACGGACTCGTCGTCCAAACCAGCGGTTCAACACCAAGTTATGTTCATCAAAAGACGCTCCAATCACTACATTGAAGCCTTCATCAAGTCGTGGTTTGCTCATGCTCTTTAAATCCGGTAACATCTCAACTTACGACTAAGTTCAATTACTGGTATTATTATTTATGGCCCGAAAATCACCATTTAATGTTGACTGAGGAACACAACTTTCCTCAGTAAGCAGGGGACTTAATGTAGATGGTGGATTTTCGACAAAGGCTAAATTCGTAAACTCATAATTATACGAAGCTCTGATTCAGCAATCAGACGTGAGTATCGAGACACGGGTCTCTCATCGAATTCTCAACGGAGAGTACTTTCTCTCAGAGTACATGTAGATATGTAGTCTCACGACTGGACAATGACATATCTCATGAATACTGAATACTTTCAGTGATTATTTATATATAGCATCACTAGATGGACGGCTCCTAGACAGCTTGCTCTGCTAGTATAAATCTATAACGTCTTCAGGAACAAACAACAAGTTTACCCTGACTATATAAAGGATATGACTTACCGGCAAGCTCGTATCAGGATAATTAATGCTCCTAGACAGCTTGCTCTGCTAGTATAGAGCCACAAAGTTAATTATTCCTAATTACAATCGCTCCTATTCCGTGGTCGAATCCATGACTGGTCCCATGGAATGACAATAACAATTGTTCTGATTCTATGATCGAATCCGCAGCTTGATCTCAAAGAATAGCAATAACTATATTATCTCATTACTCCGATTTCATGATCGAATTCACAACTGGTCTCATAAATGGTAATAGATAAACCTTAATTATTCTGATTCTATGGTCAAATCTACGATCCCATGGAATGGTAATGCTCACTTTATTATTCTGAGTTCGTAGTCGAATCCTCAGCTGATCCTATGAATTAATAATAAACATCTTATTACTCAGTTTTGTGAATTATTCTCCACTGAATTCCACAATTAGTAATAAATAATCAACAACCGGGCATCTGAGCTACCTCTAAGTAAGCCCCGATTCAAATGGTGAAGGTGTATTCAACGATTATACACTAACAGTCACCGCACGAACGAGTATTTCAAAAATACAACGAAACGATGAACCTATGCAAAATAGAGAAGAAAATAATAAATAATTAAAAATATTGGCCAAGGTGTTGGGAGCATGGACACACGACCGACCGACCGTGTCGTGGTCAATCCCACACCAGTTTTATATTTTAATGCATTTTTATTATTTTCCATGATTTGATGAAAATTCTCTCATTTTATCAAATCTCCTTCGTCTTGAGGAAACTCCTCGGTTTCATGGTACTTCCATAAATCCATAAAAAATAATATAAAATTAAGGAAAGGAGTGTGGGGCGTGACCATTGGCCAATCGTCCATGACTTGGTCCCAAACGGCCCCACACTCACGGTTTCTTATTTTATTATTATTATTATTATTTCTCTAATTTCATGAAAAAACTCCTTGATTTCATGGTATTTTTGCAAAAATCATCAAATAATAATAAAATAAATTAAATTATGAAAACTTGTGGGAACGGAACTTGGCCGGTCGGCCATGCCCTAGCCGGTCCCACACGCCCGTTTGTTTTATTATTTTATTATTAGTTTTCCTTGAATTCATCAAATTCCTTGATTTCATGGTATTTCTCTCAAATTAGAAAAAATTCCCTCAAATCATCAAAATACCTAAAAATATTATAAAATTAGGAAAACTCATGGGACCGGGTCCTAGCCGGCCGGCCATGCCTTCCACGGTCTCGCACGCCCTTGTTTTTTATTATTTTAATATTTTTTGCTTCCTTGAACTCATGAAAACTCCTTCAATTCATGGAAACTCCCTAAATTCATCAAATTTCTCAAAATTCATGATTTTTTCATAAAATCATTATAAAATTAGGGAAACTCGTGGGACCGGGCCCTAGTCGGCCGGCCATGCCTTCCACGGTCTCACACGCCCTTGTTTTATTATTTTAATACTTTTTTTTGCTTCCTTGAACTCATGAAAACTCCCAAAATTCATCAAATTTCTCAAAACTCATGAATTTTTCATAAAATCATCAAAATAGTATAAAATTAAAGAAAAGGCACCACGCACCGTGGTCACGACCGGACGACTATGCCTTGAACACGGCGGTCCCACGCCTACTCATTCCTTATTTTATAATTATTTTTCATCATCTCATGGTGTTTTCCTCAGTTTCGTCGAAACCTAATTTTGGCATATTTTCTCGAATGGATGCTCAATTGCACGCCAGAAACTATCAAAATTCTCAGGACTGAGACGCGGACGCCTTGGGGACACGAGCACGCTATCTTGACCGACCAAGATTGGCTCTTTGGCTCACGGAAGCCGGTCCCATCAATTTTCACAGTTTTGACCTAATTTGCACAATTGCTCGTATTAGGTCCAAAACTCTCCCAAACACTTTGGATTTTCATGAAGTGATCGTCAGACGGTCACGGGACAACCCAGGGCCGATTTCATGACTCCATGGTCGGTCCCTCGCCTCGTCATAATTAATTAGGTTTTCTCACCTAAGGCTCAGACGGGCATTTTCGAATAAATGATTAAACCAACATTTAATCATTCTTTCACCAACAAATCGTCCACTCTTCAGGAGTTCTTCGTATTTGCTCACGTGAGCATATGGACACTACATGGTTGATCCACGGTCCCATGTAATCTCTCCCTCTTTCGTCCCATGGTTGAAATTCTGACGAACCATGAATTGATCATCAACTGATCAAATTAGGGTTTCTGAATCCAAGGATCATCATTCCAGATTCTAACCTTAATAATTTTATGACGACCTCATGGTCATTAATTTTATTAATTATGCTCGGTTCAACGACTAGTATTCTAATTAATATTTTTGGTACGCTGCCAATAATCTATCAGACGAGTAACACATGCTCAGACGATCAAATATTCAACATTTCATCACATGAGCAACACTTGCTCAGATGATAAATATTTGTTCAAACCAAGGAATATTGATTCAACAATCAATATTCAACGATCCACCGAATGAGCAATACTTGCTCACTTCATCGTAAGAACTATACCTCTGTCTCATGACATGTTCAATTCACGAGTTTCAGAACATCATGTTCAACTCAACGACTACATGGACTCATCTTCCCATCAAACAACGAAGTCATCAATTGACTAACAAACCACAAGACGTCAATCGTGTCACTTGGGGGGATATCACTTAGGGTTTGGTCTGGCGGTCTACGACACGTGTGTTCAAACACACGATGGAATGTGAGCAAGTCGTGCAATCAGATGAAGGAATTCACGAGGTAGTGGGTGGAAAATCGACCAAGTCTCCACACGTTGAGCAACTGGTTTTCAAACACGATCTCCACTTCCCCACTCCTTGATTCCATTAACTGTCACACTTCATGGAATCATGGTGTCTACAATTCCAGCAATATAAATAAGTCTCTGAATCATGATTGAATCATCATCAGTATCATCAATATCACATCTCATCGACAACACGAGATCATCAACTCATCAATTGAGCAACTACTCTCAATTGAGCAATTTAAATCACTCAGAGCTTATCGTATTCAGAATTTACACACCCACAATCTTTGATTACCATTGATTCCACACATTTCTCAGCTTCCCTCCTACAGATCAACCCATCCTCTCTTGTGACCGAATTTACTCTGGAACGGTCATTGTCTTGATTTAGGTCGGAGTACTACAGATTGATCTCTCAAATCTAAAGCACCCCCTTTGCAGCGGTGCATCTGTGTGAGGATTAACATTTAGCTCGGTTCAAGGAGTCTCCTCCATACGGTCGTCTCCTCAATTCCTTAAAAACCAGCAAATCGTTTTTCCCCATCTACACAAGAATGTAAGACCATTTAAACAAAGAATAAGAAAAATCGCAACAGCTTACCATTCCCAAATAGAAGAAGAACTACAGAAAATGCTTGATGCGGGAATCATAAGAGAAGTTAAATACCCGGAATGGATAGCGAATATGGTCATTGTCCTAAAGAAAAACAAAGGAATAAGGATTTGCATAGATTTCACTGATTTAAACAAAGCTTGCCCTAAAGATAGTTTTCCGTTACCATATATTCCTCAAATGGTGGAATCCGCAGCGGGAAATGGTAGGCTATCGTCTTTAGATGGGTACAAAGGGTATAACCAAATCCCTCTCGCTGAAGAAGATCAAGAACATACTGCTTTCTTCGCCCCTAGAGGTTTATATTGTTACACAAAAATGCCATTTGGTTTGCGAAATGCGGGAGCAACATACCAAAGAATAGTAGAGAAGGTGTTCGCGAAATGGATACACAAAACATTAGAAGTATACGTGGACGACATGTTAGTAAAGATTAAAGAAGCCAAAGACCATGTACAGGATCTGAGGGAGATTTTTGAACAAATGCGGCAATATAACATTAAACTGAATCCTGAGAAGTGTACTATTGGAGTTGCATCGGGAAAAATTTAGGCTACATTGTATCAAAGGAAGGAATACAGGTAGATCCAGAAAAAGTGCAAGCAGTTCGTGACATGCCAACACCAGCAACAATAAAAGATGTACAAAAGTTGAATGGACTTCTAGCTTCGCTGGGGAGATTCATTTCGCGATCATCAGATAAATGCAAATATTTTTTCGATATACTCAAGAAGGGTGCGAAATTCAAATGGACTGATGAATGCGAAAAAGCTTTTCAAGGGATCAAAGAACATCTTATGAATACAACTATTTTACAAAAAGCAGAATCATGAGAAGAATTATTGATCTATCTTGCGACGACGTCGCATGCATTAAGTGTTGTGTTATTGCGAATAGATGCAGGAGTGGAGAAACCCATTTATTACATTAGCAAAACTTTTAATACTGCCGAGAAGAATTACTCAAATATTGAGAAGTTAATATTAGCATTAGTTTATGCATCATTTAAGCTCCGCATATAATTTCAAGCGCACAAGATAAAGGTATTAACAAAAGTACCAATTGAATCAGTGATGAAGAATTCTAAAAGATCAGGAAGAGTGGAGAGATAGAATGCACAAGTAGGCCACTTTGATATTAAATATGAAATTTTGTCTTCACCAAAATCACAAGTTGTTGCATATTTCTTGGCAGAATTTCCTTTAGAAGAAGATGAAGCGGTAGAAGAAATGATGGATATAGAAGAAGAACACGGAGATCCAAAAGATTTATTAACATAACCAAATGGATGGGAGATATTGGTAGATGGATCATCAAATGGAGAAGTAAATGGATTTGGAATTGTTTTAATTTCGCCAGAAGGAATAAAGATGACTTTTTCATTCAGATTGGAATTCGCATCCACTAATAATGAAACGGAATATGAAGCTGTGATACATGCCTTCAAATTCGCAATAGAAATGAAACTAGAAAATGCCAGGATCACTAGTGATTCGCAGCTAGTTATTCGCCAAATAAAGGGAGAGTATACTACAAATGAACTATCCTTGAAGAAATACAAGAAGCTCGTTGAACAATTGTCAGCAAAAATCCCAAAAATAAAATGGAGGCACATTTCAAGGAAGGATAACAGACTCGCATACGCTTTTGCTTTCATCTCAAGCATGATGACAGATCCAACTGCGAGATGATTAAAAATACAAACACTTCTATCACCATCAATCAATAAAGAAGAAGAAGAAGTGGACGTGATGATAATAGACGGTGAAGAAGAAGAACAAACGAACAATATCGCAGATTGGAGAACAGAACTTCATGCATATTTGGCGAAAGGAGAAACACCAAGAAATAGATTGGAAACACACAAGTTAAAAATCCGCGCAACGAATTATGAATTAAGAGATGGGATGCTATACCGAAAATCCTTTAATGGACCATCACTCAGATGTTTGACACGAGAGGAAGGAGAAAAAGTGGTAAAAATGTTACATAGTGGGGATGCTGGCAATCATAGCGGGGGAAGATCTTTGGCACATAGAGAAAAAATTCAAGGCTATTACTGGCCATACATGCACGAAGATGCAAAACAAATATCAAGACGTTGCGAAGATTGTCAGCGACATGGAAAGAAAATACATGCACCTGGAGCACCATTGTCATCTTCAACCAGTGTGTGGCCTTTTAGAAAGTGGGGCTTAGATATTGTGGGGCCATTTTTATCAGGTTCTGGACAAAGAAGATACTTAATAGTCACAACAGATTATTTCACAAAATGGACAGAAGTGAAGGCAGTACAGCATATTCGAGACAAAGATATCTTTACATTCATATTCGAAAATATCATTTGCAGATTCGGAATTCCTGCGCAGTTGGTATCTGATAATGGGAAACAGTTTGAAGGACAGAACATAGAAATGTTACTTAATGCATTTAAGAAATGTGGAAAGTCTACTCCTTTGTATCCACAAGCTAATGGGCAGGTAGAAGCAACAAACAAAACAATTGCAGATATATTAAAGAATAAATTGGAAGGACATCACAGAGCATGGTGCGAACAAGTACATAATGATGTATGGGCTTATAATACAACTAGAAGAGAAGCTACTGGAATGTCACCTTTTTGTTTAACATACGGAGTTGAAGCGGTGTTACCAACAGAAGTTGTTATTCCGGCAACAAAGAGAGAAGCTTGGGAGAAAAATCTTAGTGCGGGTTTGATCTTAAACAAACTTGATGAATTAGAAGAAAGAAGATAAAAAGCTTTAGAACATATGGAGAATTATCAGCGAAGATTAGCCCGAGAATATAATAAACGTGTCAAAGTACGCGAATTCCAACCAGGAGATTTAGTTCTGCAAGAGACACCAATATATCAGCGAGAAAATGGTGGAAAATTAGAGAAAAAATGGGATGGACCTTACATCATTAAGGAGATAGTTGGAACATTAGCTTATATATTAATGGATCCAGAAGGTAGAGATGTTGGTCACAGACTTGACAGACCATGGAACAGGTTGTACTTAAAAAGATATTATTCGTAAGAAGCTTTGAGAAATTATAGATTCTGAAAAAATAATTGCGAGATTATTCATATCAAAACAAGATCATGATGTGCGAAACTTTCGCAGAGATAATCACAGAACAATGACATAAAAGAAAGGGGCGAAACTTTATGGCGTACACCCTAGTTCGCGAATAAAATTTCGCAAAAGGCAAATGTAAGACCTAAAGTACGTCATATAAGGGGGTACCTGTTGCATGGCTCAGGGAAAGGCTACACCGCTACCGGATCCTGAATCATGGAGATTTGGGGTCAATAAAGCCCATCCGGGAGAGGCACCTTGGATTCTCAGCTTAAGCATATGACTTAGGTTGGGCGACTAAGGTAATAAGGACTCTACCAAGGAGTGCAGATCTGATCAAGGCGCCGAGGTACACGGTTGAGTCAAGAGTGCCAGGGGCGTTTGAAGCGTACTTTGCCATTCTTGACAAGTCTTGGCTTATACTGCACTCGGCCTGAAGAAAACCCCACTTAGGGTGCAGTCTCGTAACCATAATCCCTATAGGTTAAAGGGATAAGAGGCTGCGAAAACAACTGGTTGTTGTTAATACTGGATGGGAGGATCTAACCTTGTATGGTAGAAGTACGCCTCCTTGAAGGGTCAACCAGGGGGGAGATAAAGGCGGCACCCTCCATTAGGGAGCTGATAAGTGTCTTAAGACGCAAATGTCACGAGGATTTTTATTCGCAAGGGTATTAAGGCTTGTCATATTTGTGCAACAATCTTGAAGAGGCAATAATACAAAAGAAAAAGATAAGACGAGATCAATGGGTTTTCGCATGAAAGTGCGAAGACGTCCTGTGATTTCGTCGCAAGACGGCAATGTCATGGGGCTTTATTTTCGCAAGAATATTTAGGAATGTTATATTGTTGCAACAATCCTGAAGAGGCCACAATACAAAAGAAAAAGTTAAGGCAAGATCAATGGGTTTTTGCATGAAAGTGCAAGGACGTCCTACGATTTTGTCGCAATGACAAGAGGTGGCATAATAAGACCTTTAATTAAGAAGGCAAAATAAGACCACATCACAAAACAAAATATTTATAAGTATTCATAACATATTATTTTTCGCAAGAAAGATAATGAGAGGAAAGTATGGGAATCAATAAAAAAGAGGCATTATCTTTCTCACCAGCAAAATACTAAAAGGGAAAATTGATTCCAAAGTTGGTTGAAGAATATTATTCAAAAAAAGTAATAAAGATAAGACAATTCAAGAAGATAGAACTAGATAAGAAGCTCATGCTTCAATATTAATTCCAGTAGAAGGAGATAATATACGTTCTTCGCCAATGTTCTCATTATCGCCAGCCTCTCCTTCATTTCGATTCTGATCTTCGCCTTGATTAGCACCTTGATTATCGCCAACAATTACTTCTTCAGAAGAGATTTCTTTTTTCGTTTTCATTTTGATTAACACTAGCTGATGCTTCCTTAAAAGGAATTTCTTCTCCATCTTCCAAAATATTATCCTCTGCACCACTTTCATAATCATAATCAATGTCAGCAGGACGAGGAACTTCATCATCATCTACTTCCAAAGGTTCGATTGATGTAGGAGGAAGAGATTTAGACAATAAAATATTATTTACAAGGACTTCATCCCGGAGATGAACTTGACGAAGAAGTGCTCTCTGATGATTCCTATCTTGAATATCCTTAAAGTAAGCAAGATAATCAAGTCTTCTTTCTGCTCAGTCGGGAGAACCAGTAAGGACAGAGACGAGTAATGCATTTTCTTTGCGAATTTTGGCATATTTAACCTCCAAAACAGAAATGGAGGAATGAGGATTTTTCTCAGACTCTGCGAAAGGTAGAATACAAAATCTCAATAAGATGAAGAACTCAAAAAGATATGACAAAGAAAAGATAGTTAAGGCAGTCAAACTATTATGACTACCTTCCTTTTGTGAAATAAGGTGTTAAATCAAGGTCAGACAACTGTTCTCCCAACGGTCCATTGCGTCATCAAATTTATCTCCAACTAGACCTTTAAGTCGAGACTGGAGATTTTTCTCTTTAGAAATAAGAAAGGCATTTTTCTTCGCAAGAGAAGAAAAAGATTCTTCTAATTTGGAATATTGTTCTTTAAGTTGATTCGCCTTTACACTTAAAGCTATTCTACCTTGAATGAGTGTATCTCTTTCAGCAATAGATGACTCTGTTACTTCTTTAAGTTCATTTCTCAAAGAGCGAAGAGATTGTTCTTGGTCATCACATACTTTCTAAAGAATGCTAAGTTGTTGCGAAGATATCGCCATCTTGTTTAAACAAGTTCGCTTCTCTTGAGATAAGGTTTTATTCTCATCTGATAAAGTTTCCATACCTAAATTATCTTTAGTTAAAGAATAAGAAAGGCGAGATATTTCATTACTTAATAAATCTTGCCTCTGAATTAATTAGGTATTTTCATTGGTAAGATTAATTATATGATCAACAGAATATGAATAGAGGTTATCTAATTGGTTATATTGATCCATCAAAATCTCTTTATCAACACGGGTTTCTTCAACAGCAGATTCAAATTGATATCTCTCCATTATTCGTTTCTGTTTTAAGGCTTAACATGCGAAAGAGGGATTTCAAGGATAATTAAATATGGGAAGGATAAAATCATTATAAAGGAAAATTGAAGACACGGATAAGGAAATCATACCTCTCAATTCATCATTCTTCTTGCGAAGGTTGTCACGATCCAACAAAACATTCTGAAGCTTTTGATTTTTGAGACGGAGAGCATTACACTCTTTTTCCAAAGCTGTTTGCGAAGCAGCTCTGTCAGAACCGAAATACTTACTCATAATTTCGCAAACACTAGACTTGACAGGATCAATGAAATACTTCTTGCCATCATCCAGGACTTCAGACAAAACTTTGAAAGCAATATCTATTCCTTCCACAGTTTCTTTCGAAAAGGGAAGACGGCTCGGGTAGAGAACTGGCAATGATAAAAGGTTGAGAAACATTATCAATAGGAAGAGAAGAAGTTTCATTCACAGAAGGATCAATAATGGGGGTTTCAATCATTGAAAGGTCAGTTGAAGAAATGAAGTTTGAGGCAGCTTTTTCGCGAATTGGAGATAATGGTTTATCTTGCGAAGATGTCGCAGGAGATTTAGAAGAGATAAGTAATTGGAATGGAACAGAGGTTTCAACAGTTTTAAGGTGGCGAGATTTCTTGAGAGGTTTATTGACATCCTTATCACCCTGCAAATTACAATCCAGATAAGAAACAGAGGCAACAATATTTTTATTTGAAAAGAATAATGTTTCTTACTACATTATGATTCGCAAACTTTCTTTTATGTACAACAATCTTATGCTGCGGTTTGGGAATATTAGGGTTCTGAACCGTAAACTTAATGTTGGAGGCGCTTTTGCTGAAATAACAACAGTATGTGAATCACATAAACAACATCAAATAAGGCAGTAAGCAAGATCAATTTCAGCAAAACCCATAAGGAAGAAAAAAGAAAACTAACCTTGATGAATCCATGGAAAACACTAGCAGGAAGATTATTTCGAAGAAGATTACGAATGATGAAGATCTACAGAGGGAACAATATGAAGATGAAGAAGAACTTAAAAATATTGAAAGAAGAAGAAAGAAGAAGAAAGAAGAAAAGTTGCAATAACGGAATTTGTAGAAGAACGATGAAGTTGCAGAGAAAATAAAAAGAAAGAAAAAGAGAGTGAGAAAGAGTATATATAGAGGAAATTTTTTCTCGAGAAGATAAACACGATTAATGCGGAAAGATATAAGCAGTTAAAAAGCAGCAGTTACAAAAGACGTGTCAAGAAACATATGGGAAAAAGGATACTGTGATAAATGCAGAATATGAAATGATGGATAGCTGCGGCATTTCTCACATCATTCTCTACTTCGCAAAGAAGATATGAGAAGAGGCAAGATGTAGGATCAGAATCTCGCAGCAAGAATAAACGACGTCAGCTAAAATCATGAGAAAGATGTGATGGTCCTGCGAAAATTAGAGAGTTTGCGAGATTAACATTTGTAAGATTGCGAGAATGTCGCAAACCATATCCGAAAATAAAGGACAGATTAGCTGTCATCCACTATGTATTTCCCTATAAATAGTCGTTCAGTTGTAAAAGAGAGAGAGAGAGAGAGATCTTTCTTGAGTAAGAAACAAGTAAATAGGAGAGAGAAAATCTAGAGCAGTGGTTATTCTTGATTCCTTTATCTTTTCTTGTAAGATTGTTCAAAGATTCATCAATAAAATTAAGATTGTTAATCTAAAATTGAGTTGAGTGTTAATGAAATCATATGAGGGGTGTATTGTAGGATTTCCTGCAACTACAGTAAAGAAACGATAAACCATATACTTCTACATTGTTCCTTATTCTCTTTCGAAATGTGAGATTTATTTATCAAAGCTTTCAGAATAGCGTGTCCGATCCCAGAAACATTGTTGAATTTGTTTAATGCTTGGACAAAAAATGTTTTGTGGGGAAAAAGGGAAGGCAATTTGGAATTTACTTTATTATGTTGTGTGTTGATCATTGTGGAAGGAAAGAAATAACCGTGTTTTTGGAGCAAGGCGCAAGAACATTGCTGAAATCAAATCATTGATCTGGTTAAGAAACTTCTGATTTTATGGTCTTGCGAATTAAAGACTTTTCGAAATATAATTCCTGGTCTTGTTTGGAGTAAGTGAGAGGAGATTATGTGCATGTAACTTCCCTTTCTGATTGTTTAAGGGACTATTTTCTTCTTTAATATAACTTTTCCTTTCGGAAAAAAAAATAGTAAAGATAAATACATAATATATTACTTGACAACAAATAATCGGCGGTATACAAGCCATTATGCCGGGCTAAAAGAAAGATAAAAAAAATTTCAATAGGTTTCAAAGACAATGGAAATCATGCAACATAATATCAGTTAATGATTATAATAAGAGACTGGGATGGACGGGTGAAATGAAAGAAATCCAAGGATTTAGATTAATTGATTTACATTATTGGTTTTCAGTTCAACTCGAAGGTCCAGCCAAATGAATATATAATAGTTTACACCATCCCAAGTCGTAGATAAATGGTTTGGTTGGGTTTGGTTTGGTTCGATGCAGTTCCATAGTTCGAACCAAGTTTTGTGCATCCTACTTATCATGTTCAGTGGTTTTTTTTGTTAGTTAGGCTTCCTATTAAATTCGACAGGTGTATTGAGGGTTTGTAGTTATATTTGAAAAAATAATCTTTGATTTATTATAGAAATTAAACTCTCAATTTTTATTGTATTTTAGAAGGATAAAGAGAAGGACATGTTATTTTCACAACATGAACGGTCATACAACTTCTCTTTTATTTGATTTGAACTTGTATGAACTTCTTTTTTGCTGAATTACTTAGAGTTTTTTTTTTTGTGGATTTTAGCGTCGGATTTCATGTTAAATTCATTTGGATTTTCTTTTTCTAATTTCATTTGTTACTTTAGTAAAGGGGGGTTATTTTTCTTATTTATTTTATTCTTCTGCCATAAAAGGTATGTGAGTTTTACCATGGGGTTATAATTTTGTTATTCCTATAATTGAAATAAATTTGGAGCTTGGGTTTATGAACCATACTAATTTTTTTATATCATGTTGTCTTCAGAGATTAAATTTCAGTATCATTTCATGTTTTACTTGGCTTCCGGTGTTTTAGAGAATATCATTTTTGTTATATATTGTAGATAGTGATTTTCTGACACATAAATTTAAGGGTAAAATAGTCATTTTGGGGGACTAGCCTGGCTTAAGCTTGCTTCATTCACATGTTGATAACTGGATCCACGTAATATACCGTGGATATTTTTTTGTCACTAGGTAAATTAGGTTTATTGTTGATGTGATAACCCGTTCATCCATACATATTGTCCACACTTAACGACTGAAGTCATTTAACAGTGTGGATTTTTTGATGTGCACTGCTGTGTTCATCAAACATCATCTTCTCAGGAGGTCACCTATCCCTGTGAATCTTCCGTTCGAGTAAGTTTAACTGTAAAGTTCTTTCCAACTCTAGAGCCAGAGACGACTCTGAAATATTTAAGTCCAGAACTTGGATGTTTCTCGCGCTCCATAAAATAATTACCTGGGCCAACCCGTGGGTTTACCGTGAGGTTTGGGATATGGTGACATCATGGTTGCACATAGTATGATTAAAAATAGTTTTGGGATAAATCTGAACTGAAACCAAAGGTAGCAATTTCTAAGCTTGTGAAACCGTACGATACTCTTGTTTAAAAGTTTGTTGCAGAACCAAACTAACACGGCACAGTGCATACGTCATGTAATATTCGATCAAATATGGGTTAAGCTTATTGAACACCATTGAAATGATGAGGGTACCAAGTACACCACAATCTTTTCGATGTCAACCTATAAGTCTGATACCTTGCGTGATCTAACATAGACGTGAACTGTCAAGAAGATAGCAACCACAAGGTATACACTTGTCGAAAACTATAGGATCAATCCAAGTGTTTGGAATTAGCGTACAGTGTATTTACTTTTAATTATAACTACAATAATAATTATAATTTCAGAAAGTTAATTAAAGACGCAACCAGATTTTGTTAATGAGAAACCGCGAATGCAGAAAAACCCCGGGACCTAGTCCGATTTTGGATACTCTCAAAATTAAGCCGCTATACACAGATCACACTACCAACTTCGTATATTTGAGACCAAGTAAACCACCCCTAGTTACCTAGTTTTCTCGGTATCCCTGCGCCTTTAACCAATCTGGCCAACGAATGTGAATCCTAAGATAGAGTCTGATATCTTAAGTTGCTTCAGTCTATCTTAAAAGTTAAGCACTCAACCTTTAGATCGTCTTCCAAACAGTAAAAGACTAATCCGTTTGGTAATCACTCTTCTTATCACAAGAAGTTAATAAGAGATACTTTAGTTGAGCTTGACAGAGTCTTTTCTGTTTATAATCAATTAAACTCCTTTGTCGGGTTTAGATCTTCCAAGATCTGTATTCACAAGTTAATCAGATCAAGTCAAACAGAACTACCAAATTCAGATACTGAAGAATACCACCAAATGATATCTTGTCGATCTAAATACGACTAGCAATAACAAGTCTATCAAAAGATGAACTATATCTAGTCGGATCCCAAAAGATCAAGTTTGTGCACGAACCAAATCACAAAGATACGAAACCAATAAGAAAAATCTTCTTGTTTTCAGATCTTCAATAGTCTTATGTACATGCACAATAACAAACTTGATTCCAACTTATGATCGATCACGCACAGAACGGAGTCGGTTAACAATGGATGATCACAAGTCAATGTCGGATCTAAAATCAAATCTAAACTACTGCTAATCTCTAGTTTGCGTGACCTTATATCAGAATAGAAGGCTTTCAAGAATAATCAAAGTAGGTGCACTCAAGAGTTAACGATCGTTAGTCAATCAAATCAATAATGGAAAACTAAAATAACAATGCAATTATAGTTTCCCACCAACGGTACTAGTAGACGCTTCTTGATCCCAAAGAAGTGTTCAGACTAGCGGACGTAAGAGATTTCGTCTAATTAGGTTACTCTCCTATCCAAGATAGTATTACAGGTAATACTATTAGTCGGCTATAACACTGACTACGAAACGAAGTGCCTTCTTCAGGATGATTTTGTAAGAAGAAAAAATTTCACAATTTATAAAACAAGGTAGCTTGCATACCAAGGAATTTCCATAATCGAAAATATTCTCAAGATATGCAGTAAGCACCTAGATTTGGTTTTGTCTAGTTCATCCAATATTCAACTGTACAATCGAAATCACTCTTAGATAATTCAATATTAGCTAGCGCTTAAATAATATATCTTTCCAGAAATACGTTTTGTTTGCTTGTACACAAAAACATATACATTCGAAAATCTCAAAAGATTCTCAAATATTTCGGTTTTGGGATCTCACCTTGAGTATCAAGGAATATCTTTGAACATAAAATATAATATTTTACCACATGTTCAAATTACTCATTATGTCGACATCTTGACCTTTCCTATTTTTCAAACCCAATTTCCAAATCTCACAAACCCTAAAGTGTATGTGACTTAAAGAAATCGATTTTTCCAATTGGGACCGGTTATACCTTGACTCCTAACTTTGGTTAGGATCGGTTCTATCTTAACTCCCAACATAAGTTAGGATCGTTTCTACCTTGATTTCCTATATAGGTTAGGATCGGTCCAACCTTACATCTTCAATGAAAACCGGACCTTTAATCCTATTGATTTCTTTCAACTATGAAACAAGTTCGTAAGTCTACTCCCTTAAACTCATGTGATAAAACATAATTTTATAGGCATAAAATCAAATCTATGTTCACTACACAATCTAGTAACGAGTTACAAAGATTATGTTGATGTCGCAATTACGAAGTTCAGAAGATAAACATTATACTTCGTTATATATTATACCACTATAAAGCATTCACAACTATTTATATATTCTTCCTTGACACTCATAATAAGATATCAAGTCTCTAAAACTAGAGTTTCATGTATATAACTTCGCATGTTATGTTTTCAATCAGAAACGACTTGAAAGCTTACGGTATAAAAATAGAAACAAGTCAAGTCATGTATTACTAACCTCAAGTGGAAGGATTATGTCTTCATTGATGTCGATGCGTCTTCAGAGTAATACTTGTATGTCTCAGCATTTCTGGACTTCCTAGTCTAACCTAAAGAAGTTGACTCTAGTAATCTAATGGAGCGACTTATGAGTTTTGATACTAAAATATGACAACTAACCTTGACATACCAACGCTTGGTGGGTTCAACCGAGCAGTGCTCTAACAAACATGAAAACTACGAAAATCTAGTTTATACTATCAAGTAGCTAACAAAAGTAAAGGAAATCAATCAAACATACATATCAATTAATAATTGCAACAAGAGAACTCTAAGATTGGGGTAGACAGCTGAAAATGTAAGAATCTAACAACTTAGATTAATCGTATTATACCGTTGGTCTTCAGTTCGGTTTTAGGATCCACCAAAACAAACCATCCCATAACATTAGATAATGGTTTGGTTTAGTTCAGGGTTAGTCGATCTGGTACAATACAATTTCACGGTTTGGAACGATTAATGTGCACTCTAAGTCATATTTAACCAGAATGTAAAGGACATGGATCTTCGGTTGGAGTTTGGATCTATGAGACTACGAAAATACACAAAATTCTTTTATTTTGGTTTACACAAAGCACATAATATGAGAAAGCAAGTAAGACATTTATAGTTAAATTAAAAAAAATATTAGGGGTGTAAATATATCGATTAAATTAAAAAGGAATATCAATAAATTACAGAATTCTCTTAAAGGTTATTATTTAAGTTTGAGACATTCTGATTTTGGATTCCAACATTGTGACTAGTGTTGCGTTTGGGTCCTAAAAAATCCAGTATTAGAGTCTGGGTCCCATGACTTGAATTGACCGTCTTGACCGATACAAAAAATATTATGTTTTCAAATTTATTTTTTATTTTGTTAATACCGTCAGTTACTGTTAACACGGGAATCTGAGAATCTAAAATCTTTTGTTTTCCTTTCATCTTCTTCTCTCTTGACGACCCAATTCCTACTGTAACCTCCCCCACTCTACACCGAGTATCAAATCAAAAATCTAAAAACTTTTGTTTCGATTTTGATACAAGTCTTACAGATGAAAGATCAAATCCCCTAATTATAATACCTATTAGGATGTTCAATCCAAGGAAACCTAATAAGGTAGTCATTTACAGTGGTGTGGTAAAGGATATTATTAACTTTGCTTCAATTTCAATCTCTGTTTCAGACACTAATCTTTCTGGATCTTTTCCTTAGCGAATCTTCTACTTATCATGGTCATAGCAATAACCATAAACACCACCACCATCGATTATCATGCACATAGTGAGTTGGATCCAAATCAAAGTTTCCCGAAGAATTGGTAGAACATGAGTATCTCAAATTATATGGGTTTGGTTCACACATCATAATATAACAAGAAAATCGTCGGTGATTCGGTGCTTTATGGTTTGGGTAGTTTTTTCCATCCAAAGAGGAGATTCTTTGTTTCTCGTAATTTTTAGATCTGCTAACTTATATTTGATTATAATCTCTCTTTTCAATTTTAATATAGTGAACGAGAGGATGAGAATCTAGCATCTCCAGCTATACAAAAAGCTCATGGCCTTCCTTATCTCTAAAGATAGGATGTTCTAAGAGCATCCACAGTGGGCGAGGAAGACTAAAAATTTGGGTTGATTTTCTAACGCAGCGGGACGGAGTAAAGATCAAAATCCAGCCCACAATTAAAACCCAGACCATATTTAGTCGCGACCAAATCCCAAATCCTAATATAGTCGGGCGTAAATTTAAAATCCGTTTGTTGTCAGGCGTAAACTTAAATTGCGTTTGTTAACGGGCGTAAACCAAATTTACGTATGTTGGTGGGGCGGAATTTAAATTTACGTTTGTTGCGGGCGTAACATAAATTTACGCCTGATGAGACGGACAGCAGAATTCCGCGCGTTGCCAGGCGGACACCAAAATTCCGCCCGTCTTCATGCGTAAAATTGTTTTACGCGCGACCAAATTTGGTCTTCTCCCCATAACGTCACAATACAGATTAAACTCATATTTAGTCTTTTTTTTTGGTCTTTGATCTTTGAGTTTAGTCGTACCATTGCAGTCGCTCTAACCACCCAGCGACTATTCCATCCCCCGCTGTCCATTGACTCTACCGCTCGTAATGGAGATTCAATTTTCTTATGAACATCTCCAAAGTCACTACCATCGATTTTTTTTTCTTGGATTTATCTGGGCAGGTGTCTAACAGAATACTATTGGCACAGTTTGTAAATAAACACAAATCACAATTTTTATTAGTCATTTTCAGGTTAACGGTCTTTCATAACGGTCAAGACGGTCAACTGTGGTCCTGGGAGGACCATTCAAACTCTAATATTGAACTTTTCAGGACCCAAATGCAACACTGGTCACAAAGTTGGGACCTAAAGTCAAAATATCCCTTTTAAGTTTCTAGGTTTAATTTTTGAGTTTAGTTATTATACTAAATCAAATTGACTCCCAAAAATGATTATCATTTTTTAGAATATTACTATAATTAAATTTTTACTAAATTTTTTAAAAATATAACTTAAGAATACTTTTACAAAAAATAAAAAGAGAATAGAAATCTAATGGTAATTAATAAGGGCAAGTACAATGGGTAGCAAAGTGGATGCGCAAAGGCTCAAATCTAAGAGTTTTCTCATCGCGTCTTAAATTAAGTTTACCGGTTAAAACTTAGCTGATCGTCCAAGACCGGGCCGATGATCGCCTCAAATTGAGACGATCGCCTAAACTGAGTAGTTGTTCGGTATCATCTTGCATTTGTTATCGTAGATCAAAATAGTTGATTACAGTCTCGCAAAACATATTGAGATTTTTCGTATGTTGTTTTGCTTCCCATACGAATGTACTCTTCACATGCATCCGCCGGACACCCATAAGATAAAATCCTTAGGGACACAGTGACCCTTTACTATATCACCATATGATCCGTGCATCAAATTGATAGTTGAATTTAGGATTTAGCCGACAAAACTCTTCAATAATCCTAATGTCAGGTGATGGGACATGCAGAAACGATATTAGAGATCTTCATCGGAGTAACACATCCGTCAATAAAATAATCATGCATTATTTGTCGGCCCCTCCTCTCGAAATCTCCACATATATCTTCTCGTGGATAGCTCTTGTTCTAGAGCTTGCCGCATTTGCCTTGTATTTAGTTGTATCATGGTGTTAGTGATCGTCCCCTTATCATCTGTATCTTCGTCAATTTGATTCAACTGTTATATAAGCACATGTTGTTGTGGGAGAAAGATTGACGCATTTGTATTTATTTTTTTCATTTTTCAAATTAGGATCCTTAAAAATAAAATAAAAGATTTTTGATTGAAAATACTGAAAATAAATAATCAGTTAATTTTTTATGAAAGTATATAAAAAGCAGATAGTAGTTGCGTTTTCTAGTTTGATGGGAGAACATTTATATAGGTAGAAGAGAGATATAGCTTGGCTGGAAGGGCCTTTAAATAAAAACTATTTTTTAAAATTTTGAATTCTGGCATTTCCATAGCTTGGCTGCTGGAGCGGCTATTACTTGGCCACAGTAGGCAAACCCATAAAAATGCCAATTTGCTCATCACTGTTTTTTCATTTGGTCATCCCGTAGGTGGACCGTCCTTCCGTTGAACTTACCTTACACAGCGCAAGCCGCCCAGCAGAGAAGAAAAGAAAACAGGACTATATACTTTGGGATAAATGTGGAAAAGAAAGCAAACTTTTGAATTATTGTGGATACAAAAGGGTCACGGTTTTATAACATTCCACGTTCCAAAGGGGTACCACAAGTCGAGAACTTAATAGCTTCGTAAACATCTTTGTACTATTTGTTCCTCATTTCACATTTGTACATATCAACCGGGGCTATCTTTTGGAGATCGATTACATATTTATAGCGCGTTTAATACGTATCCAAAAATAACTTTTTAATTTTTAGAACAGAATCAGTCATAAAAATCCAAAGTGACCAAATTTGTGTTACAAAAACCCCATTCAAATGTTGGGATCCATTAAAACTCCATCTTAAACAAAATTGATACAAAAACTCCAAATTTTTAGAAAATGATACAAAATTCCCAAATTTCAAAATTGGTTTCATCAAATATTATGATGGAAGCAAAATTGGTTTCATCAAATTCTATGATGTTTCATTAAATTTTATGATGAAACCAAAATTGGTTTCATCAAATTCTTTAGGGTTTTTGTGTTACTTTTATATTGATGGGGTTTTTGTGTTACTTTTGTTTTGATGGGTTTTTTTGTGGATGGATAATGACACCTTTGGGGTTATAACTCGCGGACCGAATTTTTAAAAATAAAAAAACAAGAAATTAGTTTTGGTTTGCAGAACGATTTCTAAAAGCAAAGTAGTCGACTTTTTGTGAAGCAAAAATATCTTTATTTCTATCTTCTGCTTCTGATATCCGAACGCAGTATTAGATTCTCGAAAGGTTATATAAATAATTTCCCTATGTTAACTCTAAGGCCAAGCTCTATGGTGAGGGATCTCCCTTTGCTATAATGATCGCAGTCGTATGCGTCAAAAATAATTCACTTTCTTACTCAACAAAATATAAATGAAGTACAAGGTAAGGAAGAGTTCGTTTCCACAGAGAGGCAATTGTTGTTATAAAAATTCTAGTTTCTTAGTAACCAATGGGGGGATTTTTGTTTTATCAAAATAAACAAAGCAGTAAAGTAATGAAAATAGTTGAAAATAATCAATAGAGAGAGAGATTGGTCAAGGAATTCATCTTCAATCTTAAACATGTGCTTGCATTCATGATTAGAATTACAATTAATCTCTTTTATTATCAAAAGCCTAGAGTATTAAGAGAGAAAGATAATCTATTAATTTTCTAAGTTCATCAACACACACATTAGAGCTGCGTATGTGAATTCTACCTAAAGAATAACCTAACGCCTTGCGCTAATTAAGTTCAATTCCTAAGAGCATTAAGTTTCAGAAATAGGATAGTCAATGCAATTTTCATACATTGCGCATAACAATTCGGACAATGGTCAAACTCTACATATGATCACAAGAGTGTATCACTACAAACCGTGATCATATTATGCTACTTGTATTTGGGGTTATCGCTCGATGAAAAATCCTAAATTAGCTATGGACAAAGATGCAAGTCTAATTAATTGGCCACTTAACCAAACAAACATCTAATCCTATCACAATACATCAATCATGTGATTATAAAAAACAATAGAAGTTTGAACGATAATCAAGAGAGAAAACTAATGCATTAATCAAGCACAAGTTGTAGATATAGGACTACATCCTTAACCAATAATATTAAATTAGCTACTCATAGCCATGGAGTTCATCACAAATATATTAATTGAATAAAAGAAGATGAACATAAGCAAACTCTAGTAGAATAACCACTCTCCTCCAAAGCTCCAAGTAGAATACGTGATATCCCCAAAGTTGTAGAAGTCTTTCCTTTTGTAGATCCTCTTGTTCCAAAATTAGGTCTAGTCTTCAAAAGTCCAATACAAAGATGTCCACCAAGCCCATATGTAGAAAAACCCATATAAAATTTTGTCTAAAAACTGTCGCCGGAAAACTGGTACCTGATAGACGCATTTATGTGTCTAATTTGTCCTCAATGTTTCGTATTGTTAGTACTCGTTTTCGTCCTTATTATGGTGTTTTGTGTGTTTGTAGGCATTTTTGGGAAATAAACATTTTTGGAAAATTCGGCTCGAAAAGTTTCTCGGGACACCCTCGGAGCACATTCGCTAAACGGACCCCCGCTTTGGATAAGGGGCACCTCATTTACTAAGGGGAAGCTTCTTTACTATTTGCACCCTAAGACAGCAACTGCTAACCTCACCCCATCACTGGCTAAGGGGAGACCATCTTCTTCTCAGTTTGAATTAATTGTTTTGGCGGGAAATTTTGGCAAGGGAAGAACAGAATTAGGGTTCGAGTTTTGGTGCTTTTCTAAGGAGACTCAATGGCTGAAATTTCAGGGGAAGGCCTATTTAAGCTTAACAGGCATGGTATGATCGATGCTTTGAGTTAAAATTGGTTGGAGCATCCGTTGGAAGAAATCAGGGAAGTGTTATTTTTCTTGGAAAACCCGAGAAGGTTGTTTTGGATTTGGAAGTTATTTAGAGAGATTGAATCGATAAAATCTGTTGTGTTGGGCATGTTTCATCTAAACAGGAGCGGTAAGTCCATCAAATTCGAAGCAATATGGCTGCAACGTGGGATTGAAGTGAAACAGAGGTTGAATGATACTCGGGATTCTGTTGGGCTGTGTTGGAGAGTTTGCGAGTGTTTTCAGCATGTTGACTCATTCTTTCATGTGTTGGCAGCATGTTTGAAGCATTTAGTCACTAGATGACAGCGTCAGAAGACTAGAAAGGGAAGAAAATATTCCCGAGGATATGTTCTTTACTGCCGAGTAATGGAAGAATATCGGGAGTAATTGAACGATATTTCTTGGGGATGTTACCTATATAAAGGGTGCTGGTGTATCAGAGATGGGGGATGGAGCGTTAGGGGATAGAATAGAGCACCACAGAGTCGAAAAATCAAGCTGCAGAGAAATCTGCAGCAGCAACAGAAAAATACTGAAGAACACGAAGAACAGACTGATAAAGACAGTCGTTAAAAACTGTCGTTCATGCTACAGTGGCAGCGACACAAGCAAGATAGACTTATTTGCTACAGAATTTGCGACACAGAATCGTGGGTCTTAGAGCAACAGTAACAGTGACATATCCTCCGTATCGTTCTTTGGTTTGTAACAAATAAAACTGTTACAAACCCGGTTTTGAATTATTTCTCCCTTTTCATCATTTGTAAACACCTTTTGAGCAATAATAATGATTTTTGAGCGTGTTTCCAACAACATGATGAGCTAAACCCTATCACTGGGACAACGGAGGAAGCAACTTTTCATGATTGTGGTAAATGAATTAATTCTTTTATTGACTTTTTGCATAAATTTAATTGCTTTATGATTTCTGTTAATTATTTGTTATTTTGTTAGATGCCGCATGCTTAGTTCTAAATACTTTAGATGCTTCATGCTTTTAACTTACAAATAATATTTTACGAAATCTATTTTTGGCAAAGAACTAGAGTCACAACTTCTTTTGTTTGAGCTATATTGTCTAGAGTTAATGACTGAACCATAACAATATGAAAAGTAGTGGAATCCCGCGTCTCAGCGTCTCTTCATCTTGTGACAAATTGTGTACATATATATTTCCTTATTTTATTTATTAAGTCTTAAAACAAATTCTCAACAAATCTGAATGAACGAATCATCTTACTACAACATCATTGAAAAATACGATCAGTACCAGCGCCGGAAGTTGGCCGGCAAACTGGTCGGGAAATAGCTCAGATGACCAGAGAAGTCAACTCAGTTACCGTTCAAATGAGTCATACTGGGTCAACTCTGTCTGAGGCTGAGTCAAGGAAACTCAGCTGAGTCGGAGTCTAACTGGTCTTAATATGGTCTAGGCTAAGACTGTTGTCATTTTGCGCAGGCCTACCTATCTTGCATGAGCCATATCCTCTGTGTTGCACCATTGTGGTGCATCACAACTCCATTCCTTCTTCAGCCAATTATCAACAAAATTCTCATCTGCATCGCCGTATATCCGACCAACCAACTGTAGCAGCTTCATAACCCAACACACATCTGCAACAACTGACATTCCCATGCTCAGTTCCTTGAAGTAACACCTTTCCATCCTTACATTGCAGCACCACAATCTCTGCATTTTAACATACTGCAGCATCAATTCAGCTAAGCCTCACACCAACCGCAACTGCCATCACCTGCAATTTCCTATCACCAAAACATCTCAGACTCATGACTTCAGCATTCCCATCCTGATGCTGATCAACCTCAATCAACAACAACTCATCTGTATCTTCTTTAATTATAGCTACCAGTTAATCACTGGACACCCTGCATTTCAGCTTCATACTTCTCAACTGTAATCTGCCACAATTCTTATCAGTATTCATCGATTCCTCTCGATCTCCTTTACGGATTCAGCTTCATACTTCATCAACCGCGACTCATCATCACCATCAGCAACCCTTCATTTCTCATGAACCCATCTCTCTGATTTTCAGACAATTTCTTCTCTCAATTTCTGAGTCTCTCTTCCCCTCTCTACTGGAGTCGCCATCACTCATTTACATGCAGAGGAGGATAATAATTCTTCTTCACTGAAATTTAGGTTTTTTGTGTAGGAGTGGGAATGGATATAGCCACCCAGGGAGAGTAGATAAGAGGTACCCAAATGACTCTAGGCACCCTAAGAGTTGACGCGAGCCACCCGAGAATGATAGCTCATTTTCCTCCACTGTGCTTCCAAAAGCACTTGCATGTGAGAAATGACGCTTTTGCTCTTCTCCGTATTCTTCCACCAACAACAGCTGTCTCTTACTTCTCAGATCCACTTCTTCTCTTCAATGTCTCTTCATCACTAAAGCTGCCATGCTTTTCAGATAATAATTTGCATCACTGAAGCTGACATGCTTTTCAGACAGAGATGAAGAAATAAAAGAAAATAATGATAAATAATTCGCCTTCAACAGCAGTTGCACATGAGATGAGACTTTTGCGTTGTTTCTTCTTCTTTTGTTCCAAACGACTCCAAAGTACCTAAACACTCAAAAGCAAACATAAGATACATAATTTACAAGAAAATTAGCAAAGAAAGCATAAAAAATAGATAAATATTAAGGTGTTTTAGACACCTATCAAATTCCCCCACACTTAGACTTTGCTAGTCCTCGAGCAAATCAAACAAAATAATTCTAAAACGTACATACAACTCCGTCTCGTCGAGGCTACGATCACTTTTAGCATAAATAACAAGCCTTTAAACCCCTAGGTGTCCCTAGTGGACGAGTTATAGTCTCGTGAAGGTTTACAAGAAGTGTACCTACAAAACCTTTACCTCCAAAATCCAGCTACCTGTGAAAAGTCTAAAAATGACACTAAACATTTTGTAATTGGCATACTATCAATGATTACAGGAGGAAGTACCCACTTTCAAATCCAATTCATAAATTAGTAATATAGCTTTATCAGAAAGTTGAACACAACCACAATACTCGGAATCGAATCAACCACAATCACATGAAAAGATTAAGAAGATGGACATAGAAAGTAGATGGTGGCGGACTGTTGACTAAGGTGAACGGTGTTTCCCATATCTGTCTGAAGGTCACTGCCAAAACAAACCTAAAAATCCTAATAGATTAAGCTACTGGTCTGAATTCTAATATCAACACAGCTGGCATATACAAGGGAACCAACGGTCGACAAACTTAATTCTAGATCAATTCACTAGCATATACAAGGGAACCAATGATCGATTTTATTCAACACGATAATATTATTTTTTTCTCTTTTTTTTTTTTAATTCGACAACATGATTGGATCTTTTTGAATCCAAGCGCATGATTCTTGTCAGCAGATTACATGGTAATTCCCATGGATCCTGCATTCCACGCTTGTTTAGGCGACAGAGACAGGGAGAACACACACTTATTGCTATCCAAGTGTCAATCTTTTTTTTTAAATGTACACTGTTTGGTCAAATTGGTTTGGTCTTTTTTTTTTGTAGTAACTCAATCACTCTATTTCATCCTAGCATTGATAACAATTCGATGCTGGTGCCACCAAATCACTTAGAGAAACAATAGATAAATATGGAAAAATAAAAATAGAACGTGATATGGTGACGACTCCGAGATATGGTGACACTAACATGTTATTTATTCTTATATTTTGTTCGTTTTCATATGAATAGACTCTACTAATGGGTTCCTCAACTCCTACAACCACGATGTTTCCATTAGTGTAAGGCACAAGTTGCTAGATTTCGGAGTTTATAAAGCAATTTTTTCTTTTTCCTATTTTTTCTATTTTTTTCACTAAAGGCATCAAATCAACTAACTATACAAACATATAAATGCTCCCCCACACTTAAACTTTACATTGTCCTCAATGTAAAATTTAGTCATTCAAAGTAAAGTTCAAGGTGGGAAATTCCGCAAATGATATGCAAAAACAAAGATAAAATGCTTAAAAATAAAAAGAGAAAGATAAAGACACAAAACCGATGGGTTGCCTCCCACTTAGCGCTTGGGTTAAAGTCGTCAGCCCGACTATCTCCTCGCATGCTAAGGCTCTTGCAGAGGGAGTACTTCCACAAGGTTAACTCCTTCCACGACTTCCGAAGAGAAGTTCTCATAATATGGTTTCAACCGGTGCCCATTTACTTTAAGCTCATTTCCTGTAGCTAAACTACGAATTCCCACTGCACCATGAGAAAACATATTAGTCACAATAAAATGTCCAATCCAACGTGACCTTAATTTACCCGGAAATAATTGCAAAAGGGAATTAAACAAAAGCACTTTCTGCCCAGTGCAAAATTGTTTCTTTGTGATCATACTATCATGAAATGCTTTCATCTTTTCCTTGTAAATTCGTGAGCTTTCAAATGCATCATTGAGAATCTCCTCTAACTCTTGGAGTTGCAACTTCCTTTGCTTTCCAGTACCATCCAACTCCATATTGCATTGCTTAATAGCCCAAAACGCCTTATGCTCAATTTATACGGGTAAGTGACAAGGTTTACCATACACAAGCCTAAAGGGAGACATCCCAATAGGTGTCTTGTATGCGGTTCTATACGCCCACAAAGCATCATTGAGTCGCGAACTCCAATCCTTCCTTGTTGGATTCACCGTCTTCTCTAGAATGGATTTCACCTCTCGGTTGGAAACCTCGGCTTGTCCATTTGTTTGTGGATGGTAGGGTGTTGGAATCCTATACGACACATTGTACTTCCTTAACAAGCTTTGCAAGAACCTGTTTTTGAAGTGTGAACCTCCATCGCTAATTATAGCTCTTGGAATTCCAAACCTTGCAAAAATGTGTGCTTGCACAAAATCTGAAACAACTTTAGAATCATTAGTTGGGGTGGCCTTAGCTTCCACCCATTTCGAGACATAATCAACATCAAGCAAGATATAATAATTCCCACTAGAATTGACAAAAGGGCCCGTAAAATCAATTCCCCATACATCAAAAACCTCAACAAATTGAATAGTAGTTTGTTGCATTTGATTTCGAGCACCTAGATTGCATGTTCTTTGGCACCCATCACATGTAGTACAAAATGCATGTGCATCCTTAAAAAAATTTGTCCAATAGAAACCACATTATAGTACCTTGAGAGCGGTTCTCTTGCTCCCAAAGTGTCCTCCACAAGCATATGAGTGGCAAAAAGACAAGATAGAATTAAATTCTGACTCGGGAACGCACCTTCTTATTACTTGGTCACTACAATGTTTCCATAAGTATGGATCATCCCATATGTAATGATCCCATATGTATTGGTTTCCTAACTTCTTAAGTTTGTCCTTCTCAGCACGAGACAAGTTCTTTGGGATTTGTTTAGAAACTAAGTAATCAACAATAGTGTACTATGGTTATCCAAAGGCAATTGAGAATAGTTGCTCATCCGGGAAACTTTCACGCAATGGGATAGTTTCCTTGTCCACAACAAGACGGCTCAAGTGATCCGCAACGGTGTTCTCAATTCCTTTCTTGTCTTTGATATATATATCAAATTCTTGCAACAGTAAAATCCATCGTATGAGCCTCAGTTTCGCCTCTTTCTTTGTAAGCAAGTACCTAAGTGCTGCATGATCATAAAAGACAACAACTTTTGTATCAATTATATAAGAGCGAAACTTTTCCAAATCAAAAACAATGGCTAACAACTCTTTTTCAGTGGTTGTGTAGTTTTGTTGGGATTCATTGAGTGTCCTAGAAGCATAATAAATGGCATGAGGTGTCTTCCCCACACGCTGCCCAAGCACCGCACCCACCGCATAATCACTTGCATCACACATGAGCTCAAAAGGCTTGCTCCAATCCGGTGGTTTAATGATAGGGGCTGAAATCAAAAAAAAATTCAAACGATTGGATGCCGCCACACACTTCTCATCAAAGTTAAAAACCACATCTTTTTGCAATAAATTGCAAAGCGGTGATGCTATCTTGGAAAAGTTTCTTGATGAATCTACGATAAAAACCTGCATGACCAAGAAAAGAGCGTATCTCCCTCACCGTAGTAGGAGGGTTTAGAGCACAAATAAGGTCTATCTTAGATTTATCGACTTCCAAGCCTTTAGAAGATATTATATGGCCTAAAACTATGCCATGAGTTACCATGAAATGGAACTTCTCCCAATTCAACACAAGGTTTGTTTCAACACATCGTTCAAGGATTAGTGACAAATTGTTCAATCAAAGGTCAAATGAATCACCAAAGACGCTAAAGTCATCCATAAACACTTCGATTATGTTTTCAACATATTCTGAAAAAAATACTTACCATACACCTTTGGAAGGTAGCTGGAGCATTGCATAAGCCAAAAGGCATCCTTCTATAAGCAAAAGTACCGAAAGGACAAGTGAAAGTAGTTTTATCTTGATCCTCTGGTGCTATCACAATCTGATTGTAACCTGAATAGCCATCAAGGAAACAATAGTAAGAGTGTCCAACTAAACGTTCAAGCATTTGATCAATAAATGGTAATGGAAAGTGATCCTTCCTAGTGGCGGCATTCAATTTTCTATTATCAATACAAACCCTCCAACCGGTTTGCACACGAGTTGGGACAAGTTCGTTCTTATCATTCTCCACCACCGTCACACCTGATTTCTTTGGTACCACTTGTACCCGGCTTACCCACTGATGAGTGCTAAAAAGTGCATATTTCTATATATTTTTCTTGGCATTTAACTCATCTTTTGTGCATTAATTCTACATTTTATCCCATATTCTGTATTTTCATTGTTTTCAAGAATAAATATTTTTCTTAATTAATTTTGCATTTTTAGGTACTAAATAAAGCCTGGTTAACTCACGGAGCGAAAAGAGCAAAGGAACGGCAAAGACTCTCGATAGGAGGAAGCGAAGAATGATGTTTGCAAGAGCCGGATCAACGAGAAGTGGGATTGAAGAGGAAGAATTGTTCTTAAAGAAGATATGGTCTTGGCATACCCAAGACCCAAAACCCTTACCCAAATCCATTTCCATTATCCATACCCATTTCCATGAGAGCCGTCAGATTGGATCCATCTCATCATCCAACGGTCGCCTCATCATTGTGCATCAAAATCCGAAGCTCCTGTCAAACACTATAGTACCTAACTCCATCTGAAGCCGTCAGTTTTGTTGTATCTCATCATCCAACGGTCGCTTCTATCGCGTCGTTGGATCATTCCATCACCTTTTCATCCTACGCTTTCGCTTCGCTAAGCATCAACCTTTGATACACCCGCCTCACACCCTAGCATCGGAACCTATACCCTTCACCCAAACACTCCCTTCCCTTCTTCCCATCGATCTTATCTTCCCCAAAAACCTTCTCCTTCCCCCGACAGTTGCAGTCGAGCTCTGCTCCTGCCTCTCTTCCATGTCCACTGCCACCCTCTGCCTCACTGCCATCTCCATACCCCGACACCACCTCAATCACCATCACTTTCCCCAACTCTCTATCCTAGTTGCTTCTTCAAACCCACATCTCTCTGAACCCTAGGTGTGGAGTTGATGAAACAACTCGAGCTAGGGTTGCAGTACATCAATTGGAGCAGGAAGAGCATCAGAGGGACATCAACAAGCATGGGTCGAGTCTATTTGCATCATAGGGTGAGTTAATTTTATTTATCGAAACCCTAATCCTGCTGATTTGGGGATTTTCAAATTAGGGTTTGTAGAAAATTTGGGTATTTTGTTGTAAGCTATAAAAGGGAAACGATGTAGTGTGTTGTAACCATGCCTGGATTAGCCAGAGCACCACCTTAGAGGCCTGGACTAGCCAGTGCTCTCTACTGTTACCTCTTGTTTAATTCCAAATTCAGTAATTTCAATTGTATTTGTTCACCATGTCTAGGGTGTTTGAATTATCTTGTATGATGAATGCTTGTGTATGTAATATGTTGAGCATGAGCTAAATTGTTGCAGCTGAGGTTTAGATGAAACCTCAGTGCATTGTCTGATAGTGGAATGCTAGGTTAGAGCCTTAGTGCATTGTTTTAATTGAGCAATGAGAAGAGACTAATGCTCATAGTGCCTGTGATTGATTGTTCTGTCAAAAGACAGTCAATGCTAGGGGCAAACTAGTGAGCAAATTAGTTTTCCTCCCATTCTAGATGTATGCATAGGATATTCAACTCAACCTAGGATCACATTGTTTGGCTAGGACACAAAGGTGGACTCTAAGCCTTAGCTTAGACCACAATACCTTATTTCAGTCACTTACAATTTCAGTCTTATTTTGCTCCCTGCTCAACTAAATTTCTTAGCTATCTTGCTGTTTATTTCTTGTATGTTGAAGCCTGTTGTGCATTGAAATCAGTGCACAAACTCACCCCTGCCCTTGGCTCACAGCCTTGGTTCCATGCTGTTTTGTCATCTTTGCTTTGTTAACTGTTTTGGTTCTTTGCAATTGCCATATTACTTTGCCTTGCTCACTGCCATAGTGCCTTGTCTCCATTGCTAGCTTAGGAAAATTTCTCGTATGCTCCCACTCCCTGTGGACTGATCCCTTGCTTACTCTCTATACTAAAACTTGGCCTTGTATACTTGCAAGTCTTTTGTGTGTCGTTTCCAAGCACACCAAGTTTTTGGCGCCGCTGCCGGGGAGTGGTGCTTGCTGCTGCTGATTTCCTTTGCTGTCCTGACCTGCAATCATTGCACTGAGTTGTCTGAGCTTCATCATTATCATTGCAGGTGCCACTGAGTTGCTGCAGAGCTGTGTTGCTGGCCACCTGAGCTGCTGCTGCTGCTGGAACCTTGGCTGCTGCTGTTGCTATTACTGGAGCTGGTGAACCAAGCCTGCTGCTGCCAAGCCAAAGTAACTGGGCTGCCAACTGAAGCTGCGTTTCACTGCTGGGCTTCTCTGGTGGTGGTCTGCTGGGCTTCGCCAAACTTTGCAACTGGGCTTAGCCACCTGCTGCTGTTGGGCTCTGCCTTTTTCTGTTGCTGGGCTCGTGATCTTCTGCTCCTGGGCTTCGCAGCTGATCCTCCTGGGCTCGTGTTGCTGAACCAACTCCAACTGTTGCTGGGCTTGGGCGTGAGCTGCTTAGGACGATCCTAAAGCCCAACTGGGCTAGTGCAACCAAAGGGAACAAAGGCCTAACTAGGCTTCCCTCCTTAACCAAGTAAGCCTAAACTATGAGTAACCCACTTGGGCCCCATTAAATATTCAATTTGGGTATGTAATAATTAATTTATTTTTAATTTGGGCTTGTAATAATTATTTTTATTTTTATTTTCTTTTATTTTTCTTTTATGGGCTTGTAATTATTTAGTGTTGTTTTTATTTTCTTTTGTGGGGTGTGATAATTTATGCTAGGCTAAGTTCAAAAAAAAAAAAAAAATTGCTCCTAATTTCGAAAACCAAATTTTTAATCCCATAAAAACCAAAGTTTTCAAAACCCATAAAAACCAAATGTTTCCCATAAAAAAACCAAATGTTTTTCATTCCTATCAAAACCAAAATTTTCCCATAAAAAACCAAATTTTGAAAACCCTTTAAAACCAAATAGTGGGCTTTGTGTCTTTTCAGTATGGGCCAACCTAATACTCTCCATGAATACATGTATCCCACAATAAAAATTCCATTATCATGTATTGTCTTACCTCAAACCAATAACCCTTTTAAAATAAATGCAAGCATGATACAAATACTTCCTTTATTTCGAGGGTTCGATTCTGAGAACCCCTATACTCATGTAAGAGAGTTTGAACAAATTTGTCGGAATATGCAACCTGATCATATGTCCGAAGACTCTCTGAAATTGCGTTTGTTTACATTTTCTCTAAAGGAAAGGGCCAAAACATGGTTTTACGGTTTGAGACCACAATCAATCAACACTTGGGACCAACTCACAGATCTATTTTTTAAAAAATTCTTTCCACATCATAGGACCATCGCTATTCGTCAAAGTATCAATTGTTTTGTCCAATTGGATGAGGAAACTGTTTTTCACTATTTTGAACGTTTTAATGATTTGTTGAGCGAATGTCCGCACCATGGATTTGAGAAGTGGAGACTTGTCGTCATCCTCTATGAGGGACTAGACTTTAAATCTCGAACCATGGTTGAGTCTATGTGTAATGGTAAATTTCTTGATAAATCTGTGGATGATGCATGGAAATTTTTAGCTGAGATTGCAGAGAAAACCCATCAATGGGAATCTGTTAGGGAAACAGGGACAACACCACATGGTATGAGTCACCCCCATGAGTTAGAGTCTTATTCTTGTCATAGCTCCGACCTTAGGATTGAAAATTATCCTAGATTGCAAAATCCATATCATGATGATGATGATGATTATGATGTTATGTTAGAAGAACATGTCTATACTGAAAATGTTATGGAACCTTTGGGTTCAAATACATTAGGCTTCTCTGCCTCGACCTTCATGAATGATGTTTCTTCTAGTATTCCATATACATGTGATGTTGATACTGATTTTGAGCATGTGCATCTGTCCTATGAAGATGACTTAGGTAATATAGAATCTTCTGTTGACACTAATATGCATGAAAATATAATTGTTGTGTCTGATTCTCTACCTGGGTCACGTTGTGATGTTTCCACTGATTTGCCGATGCATGAGAATAATTCTTATGATGATGTTGATGATTCTGATTTGTGTGAGCATGGTTGTGACACTTGTAGAAGACTTAGGAGATGTTGATGTGATTAATAATGATGTGCCTATCTTCCTACATAAGTCACAATCCGATGGCCTTCCACCCAACCTAGATTTGGTTTGTACCCATATTGTCAAACCGACTTTACTGAGAGTCCCTAATCTAGGTTTGGAACTGTGTGCTTCCCAAGTCCTTTTGGACTATTTTGCTTCTAAGTATAATACATTTGAGGAACCACAGTTGGAATTAGCATGTTTGCCCGTCCCTAGCACAGTTCATTTCGAGCTAGACCTTGTGCATGATGAACCCCCAAAACTGCGAGATTTTGTTTCCAAAATTTTATCCGTTGAAAAATCCAGGTTTGGGGGTAGCTCATTTTGTTTTACAGTTTCACTTGCGTTTCTTTCCTATTATATTTGTGTGAAGCTGTTGAAACCTCTACACTTTGTCTTTTGGGTTGATCCTCAACTCTTTAGATTGTTAGTGTATGGTGAATTTTTGTATATAATCCAGTAGATAAAATTTCTTAAAACCCTTTTGTTCCTTTTGTATATATTTTGCTAATCCAATATGATCTCGGCTGACATATGTTGGATTCTTGCCTTGAATAACGGATTTCTAATATTGCTTTCGCCGAAATCGGGTATTCTCTTTCCTTTTTCTCTACTCAACATGATCCTCTTCATATGTTGTATTATAATTTTGTTCATATTTTGAAACATTGAGGACAATGTTTAGTTTAGGTTTGGGGGTGAAAAGTAGATACTTTGATAATATGCCATAATTGAAAACAAGAACTCCTTCTTTTTGAAAAAAAAATGAAAAATGAAAATAAAAAATTGAAAAAAAACATAAAAATGGAGCTCATTTACCTTGAAATGTTGACTCTTGTGCAAATATGTAATTATTAGGAGTCTTAGTCTAGATATTTAGGCACCCTGATTCTAGCACAATTCACATAGTGATAAGAAATTTGCACGCGCACGATCTACCAATACATGTATAGCCTCGATCTTCAAGGTGTTTGATAGGAAGTCACGATTGCCAATCACTTTAGAATACTGAACGAAACTTGACTAGCTTGTTCTTTGATTGGTTGGGATAGAAGGTGGAGGTTACATTAAGAAAGACAACCATCGAATTTAACTGGGTGCATCAAAAAGGGCTACCTCTTGCAAAGTGTCATGTAATCTTTTGTTTCCTTTTGTATATGTATCAAAAGTGTTTCTGTGTCAAAAAAAAAAAAAAAAAAAAACGATGTATATATTCATAAAAAAATATCAGAAAAATACAAAAAAAAATCAAGTATTTATCAATTCCATCCTCTCTTGTTCCAAAAATAAAAGAGAGTAGTCAATGTAAATAAGAGTCATGTAAAGAGTCATCTTTTGTGTTTGTAATAAGCAAGGAAGGGTGTATGCCATTGATGTACAACGCGAGTAATTGTGAAATACCTCCACTCATTCACAATTCTCGTAAAGTCCGGACAGCTAGCTAGATTTCGACCTTGGTTCTTAGCCTGAGAAACTATCTCTTGGTGATTAGTAGTCATAACATCCGATCTTTCTTTACACATGTGTAGATACACTTTACACTCTTATCACATGTCTTTATTTGTTATCAGTGCTAGGATTGTGCCTTGGATAGCTAGATTGACATCTCCATTTTGCTGTGAGCTTAAACTGACTTGCACATGTCACATTTGATGGAATCTGAGCTTATATTTTGACCTAGAACTTTGTAGGTACGTTCTAAGCAAACCTTCACGAGACTTCACTCGTCCACTAGGGACACTTAGTGGTTTAAAAGGCTTATTGCATTCGCTAAATGCAATCGAGAGACCAGCGACAGTGGTATAGGTAGGATTTCCTTAGTTTTGTTTTACTTGAGGACAAGTAAAATTCAGGTTTGGGGGTATTTGATGAGTGCTAAAAAGTGCATATTTCTATATATTTTTCTTGGCATTTAACTCATCTTTTGTGCATTAATTCTACATTTTATCCCATATTCTGTATTTTCATTGTTTTCAAGAATAAATATTTTTCTTAATTAATTTTGCATTTTTAGGTACTAAATAAAGCCTGGTTAACTCACGGAGCGAAAAGAGCAAAGGAACGGCAAAGACTCTCGATAGGAGGAAGCGAAGAATGATGTTTGCAAGAGACGGATCAACAGAAGTGGGATTGAAGAGGAAGAATTGTTCTTAAAGAAGATATGGTCTTGGCATACCCAAGACCCAAAACCCTTACCCAAATCCATTTCCATTATCCATACCCATTTCCATGAGAGCCGTCAGATTGGATCCATCTCATCATCCAACGGTCGCCTCATCATTGTGCATCAAAATCCGAAGCTCCTGTCAAACACTATAGTACCTAACTCCATCTGAAGCCGTCAGTTTTGTTGTATCTCATCATCCAACGGTCGCTTCTATCGCGTCGTTGGATCATTCCATCACCTTTTCATCCTACGCTTTCGCTTCGCTAAGCATCAACCTTTGATACACCCGCCTCACACCCTAGCATCGGAACCTATACCCTTCACCCAAACACTCCCTTCCCTTCTTCCCATCGATCTTATCTTCCCCAAAAACCTTCTTCTTCCCCCGACAATTGCAGTCGAGCTCTGCTCCTGCCTCTCTTCCATGTCCACTGCCACCCTCTGCCTCACTACCATCTCCATACCCCGACACCACCTCAATCACCATCACTTTCCCCAACTCTCTAGCCTAGTTGCTTCTTCAAACCCACATCTCTCTGAACCCTAGGTGTGGAGTTGATGAAACAACTCGAGCTAGGGTTGCAGTACATCAATTGGAGCAGGAAGAGCATCAGAGGGACATCAACAAGCATGGGTCGAGTCTATTTGCATCAGAGGGTGAGTTAATTTTATTTATCGAAACCCTAATCCTGCTGATTTGGGGATTTTCAAATTAGGGTTTGTAGAAAATTTGGGTATTTTGTTGTAAGCTATAAAAGGGAAACGATGTAGTGTGTTGTAACCATGCCTGGATTAGCCAGAGCACCACCTTAGAGGCCTGGACTAGCCAGTGCTCTCTACTGTTACCTCTTGTTTAATTTCAAATTCAGTAATTTCAATTGTATTTGTTCACCATGTCTAGGGTGTTTGAATTATCTTGTATGATGAATGCTTGTGTATGTAATATGTTGAGCATGAGCTAAATTGTTGCAGCTGAGGTTTAGATGAAACCTCAGTGCACTGTCTGATAGTGGAATGCTAGGTTAGAGCCTTAGTGCATTGTTTTGATTGAGCAATGGGAAGATACTAATGCTCATAGTGCCTGTGATTGATTGTTCTGTCAAAAGACAGTCAATGCTAGGGGCAAACTAGTGAGCAAATTAGTTTTCCTCCCATTCTAGATGTATGCATAGGATATTCAACTCAACCTAGGATCACATTGTTTGGCTAGGACACAAAGGTGGACTCTAAGCCTTAGCTTAGACCACAATACCTTATTTCAGTCACTTACAATTTCAGTCTTATTTTGCTCCCTGCTCAACTAAATTTCTTAGCTATCTTGCTGTTTATTTCTTGTATGTTGAAGCCTGTTGTGCATTGAAATCAGTGCACAAACTCACCCCTGCCCTTGGCTCACAGCCTTGGTTCCATGCTGTTTTGTCATCTTTGCTTTGTTAACTGTTTTGGTTCTTTGCAATTGCCATATTACTTTGCCTTGCTCACTGCCATAGTGCCTTGTCTCCATTGCTAGCTTAGGAAAATTTCTCGTATGCTCCCACTCCCTGTGGACTGATCCCTTGCTTACTCTCTATACTAAAACTTGGCCTTGTATACTTGCAAGTCTTTTGTGTGTCGTTTCCAAGCACACCACCCACTTGCTATCGGATATGGGGTAGATAACACCCACGTCCAAAATCTTGAGTATCTCCTTTTTCACAACTTCCATCATGAGAGGGTTCAAACGACGTTGCGCTTCCCTTGTAGGCTTTGCATCATCCTCCAAACGGATCTTGTGAATACAAACGACAAGGCTTATAACCTTGATATCGGCGATTGTCCACCCTATGGCCGTCTTGTACTTTCTTAGTACCCTTAGAAGTTTTTTCTCCTGTAATTCACTAAGCTCATTAGAAACAATCACAGGTAAGTCTTCCTTGTCACCCAAGTACAAGTACTTTAAGTGACTTGGAAAAGGTTTCAATTCTAACTTTGGAGATTTAACAATTGATGGTACAAGTTTTTCATCACTGCAAGGTAAAGAAGCATAAAAAATATTCTTAATTGCTGATTTTTCCGGTAATGAGTCAAGAGAACCAAGGGTTTCTTTAATCTCATCACCATACTCCAAACCATCATCAATGGGTGTAGTGAGCACGGTTTCCAAAGTATCAACACCATTCAACTCAAACATTGGTTGCGCCAATGTGTCCATCACATCAATGGAGAAACAAGAGTGGACATCACTAGGATATCTCATCGTCTCGAAAATGTTGAAACGTATTATTTCTCCATCAAATTCCATAGTTAGCGTTCCCTTGTCCACATCAATAATGGTTTTCGCCGTTTTCATGAAGGGACGCCCAAATAGCAATAGAAGAGATGAGTCTGGTGAACCTTCATCCATCTCTAACACGCAAAAATCAGCTAGAAATACTAGTTGATTAACCTTCACAATCACATCCTCAACAATACCCATTGGGTAGACATTAGAGCGATCGGCCAATTGCAACACAATTCCAGACTTTTTAAGAGGACCTAAATCAAGTGTATTATACATAGATGCATGCATAACATTAACGGATGCACCTAAGTATAACATTGCTTTGTTAAATGTGGTGTTACCAATCTTGACGGGAATGTCAAAGCTACCAGGATCCTTGCATTTCAGTGGGAGTTTGTGTTCTAAGATTGCTGAAGCATTCTCCACCATATTTAGCACTTCATTACCTTGGAGTCTTTGTTTATTGGTACACAAGTCCTTCAACACCTTCGCATACTTTGGAACTTGCTTGATTGCATCTATGAGTGGTATGTTCACATGGATCTTCTCGAAAATGTCTAAAATCTCCTTTTCTAGTTCCGCCTTCTTGGAATTTGCAAATCTGCGAGGAAAAGGTAAAGGAGGAACATAAGTAGAAACCGAAGTTTTAGAGTTAGAAATAGGTACCTCAGAAGTTTGGGGAGAATCCTCATTCTTTTCCTCCAAAACAGGTTCCTTTTGTGTTTCCACCTTGCTCGAATCAGTAACTTCGGGTTGCACAAATTGTGCACCACTTCTCAACGTAATTGCATTGACATCCCCCTTCGGGTTAATAGGTTGAGAAGGGAGTTTCCCACCAATTTGTGACTTCACTTGGTTCAACTCAGTAGCCATGGAACCCATTTGCGTCTGCAACTCCTTGATTGCGCTTTTGGTCTCTTTTTGACTTTCTTGAAACATAGTAGAAATGCCTTGCATCATTGTTCGAAGCTTTGTATCAATATCGGAACCTTGATTTTGCATTGATTGTTGTGGTTGCTGAAATTGTTGTTGTGGTGGTGGAAATCCACTCGAACGATTGAAAGTAGGTTGTTGGACTGCACCTTGCTTGTTGGCATAGCTAAAGTTGGGGTGATCTCTCCATCCCGGATTGTAAGTGTTGGAATAGGGATCATACCGTCTTTGCTGATTTGGAAAGATCACGTTAGCTTGTTCATTGGCGTCTTCATACCCTTGAGGAGAACTTGGTATCACCGCGGCTGCAACTTGTTGCATCATTGCTGTCATGTTACCCATTTGTTGACGAAGTTCCTCTACCTCCCTCACTTTATTTACTCTCCTAAGAAGCACATCCGAACCATGACTTGAAAATTATTGCGAGTTCGCTGCCATATTCTCAATCAACTCTCTAACTTGTGCCACTGTTTTGTTCACTAGTGCACCACCACCCGCAGCGTCAAGAAGATTCCTATCACTTGTTTGGAGTCCTTCATAGAAGTATTGGATTATCATAGCGTCACTGAATTGATGGTGAGGATAGATTGCCACCAATCTCTTCTATCGTTTCCAACATTCATATAAAGATTCTCCCACATTTTGCTTCATCCCACAAATCTCCTTGCGAATTTGAGTAGCCTTTGATGCCGGAAAATATCTTTCTAAAAAGAGTTTCTTCAACCCATTCCATGTTGTGACACTTCCGGAAGGCAAACAATACAACCAATTCTTAGCACTATCCGCCAAAGAGAATCGAAAAACTTTCAACATTTCACCATCCGCATCAGTCTCCGCTGGAAGCATGGCCATGACAATGGTGTGGAAGTCCATAAGATGCTTGTTTGGGTCTTCATTCAACATGCCATGAAACTTTGGTTATTCTCTAAGCAACCCCGGCTTGATCTCAAAAGTAGAGTTTGTTTGAATACACCATTGTTGTGTATCCAGCTTGTGAGAAGCCAAGTCCTTGAGTGTACGATTTGCATCACCCATTGCTTCTTCTTCTTCAAAAGGTGGTTCTTGTTCAACCAGAACCTCTTGTTCTACAACTTCTTCCTCTACTTCCAACTTTATCTCTTCCGCCTCGTCAACTCTTGCTTGGAGTATTTTTCCTTCACGAGTAGTTATCCCGCACCTTTGATAATTCCAATTCTTGGGAGCCAGGGATTAGTACCTGAAAAACGATTCTCACAAACTAAGTCAGAAAAACGAAACAAGAAATAAAAAGCAAATATGAAAGTAGAAATGATGATAAGAAACTAAAAACTTAATAACTAGCCGTATGCCTCTCCGGCAGCGGCGCCAAAATTTGATCGTAGTCGTATGCGTCAAAAATAATTCACTTTCTTACTCAGCAAAATAAAAATGAAGTACAAGGTAAGGAAGAGTTCGTTTCCACAGAGAGTCAATTGTTGTTATAAAAATTCTAGTTTCTTAGTAACCAATGGGGGGATTTTTGTTTTATCAAAATAAACAAAGCAGTAAAGTAATGAAAATAGTTGAAAATAATCAATAGAGATAGATATTGGTCAAGGAATTCATCTTCAATCTTAAACATGTGCTTGCATTCATGATTAGAATTATAATTTAATCTCTTTTATTATCAAAATCCTAGAGTATCAAGAGAGCAAGATAATCTATTAATTTCCTAAGTTCATCAACACACACATTAGAGATGCGTATGTGAATTCTACCTAAAGAATAACCTAACGCCATGCGCTAATTAAGTTCAATTCCTAAGAGCATTAAGTTTCAGAAATAGGCTAATCAATGCAATTGACATACATTGCGCATAACAATTCGGACAATGGTCAAACTCTATATATGATCACAAGAGTGTATCACTACAAACCGTGATCATATTATGCTACTTGTATTTCGGGTTATCGCTCGATGAAAAACCCTAAATTATCTATGGACAAAGATGCAAGTCTAATTAATTGGCCACTTAACCAAACAAACATCTAATCCTATCACAATACATCAATCATGTGATTATAAAAACAGTAGAAGTTTGAACGATAATCAAGAGAGAAAACTAATGCATTAATCAAGCACAAGTTGTAGATATAAGACTACATCCTTAACCAATAATATTAAATTAGCTACTCATAGCTATGGAGTTCATCACAAATATATTAATTGAATAAAAGAAGATGAACATAAGCAAACCCTAGTAGAATAGTTGCTCTCCTCCAAAGCTCCAAGTAGAATATGTAATATCCCCAAAGTTGTCGAAGTCTTTCCTTTTGTAGCTCCTCTTGTTCCAAAATTAGGTCTAGTCTTCAAAAGTACAATACAAATATGTCCACTAAGCCCATATGTAGAAAAACCCATGTAAAATTATGTCTAAAAATTGTCGTCGGAAAACTGGTACCAGCGCCGCAAGTTGGCCGGCAAACTGGTCGGGAAATAGCTCAGATGACCAGAGAAGTCAACTCAGTTACCGTTCAAATGAGTCATACTGGGTCAACTCTGTCTGAGGATGAGTCAAGGAAACTCAGCTGAGTCGGAGTCTAACTGGTCTTAATATGGTCTAGGCTAAGACTGTTGTCATTTTGCGCAGGCCTACCTATCTTGCATGAGCCATATCCTCTGTGTTGCACCATTGTGGTGCATCACAACTCCATTCCTTCTTCAGCCAATTATCAACAAAATTCTCATCTGCATCGCCGTCTATTCGACCAACCAACTGTAGCAGCTTCATAACCCAACACACATCTGCAACAACTGACATTCCCATGCTCAGTTCCTTGAAGTAACACCTTTCCATACTTACATTGCAACACCACAATCTCTGCATTTTAACATACTGCAGCATCAATTCAGCTAAGCCTCACACCAACCGGAACTGCCATCACCTGCAATTTCCTATCACCAAAACATCTCAGACTCATGACTTCAGCATTCCCATCCTGATGCTGATCAACCTAAATCAACAACAACTCATCTGTATCTTCTTTAATTATAGCTACCAGTTAATCACTGGACACCCTGCATTTCATTCACACGTTCATTCGATACTGCAACTGCATCTTTTGCCATTACTGCGATTGCATTCTCAACACTGACTCAAACCAGCCACCAATTCAGTTAGCAGCATCTTGGCCTCATCTTCTCTCTGCCATACAAACTCAGTTCAAACCCACTCTTCCTGTTAAACACTTCATTCCACCTGACAAGTCATTCTCTGCATCTCAGCTATTGCGGCACTTCAAAAGCATTACCAATTCAATCTCACTCTACTGCCAACTTGAACTCAAACCATTCTCAACTACATCATTGATTCAGTTCCATTGAACTAGCAATAGCTCCGTAACCACCAACTCTACTGCCCGTACTACTTCACCGCCTTATGTAGTTGCTTGCAATACCAACAATGACACCAGCCTCGACTACTCTGCAGCATATTATCACTAACCATGCAACCTCAGTTTCACTTACGCAACAACTTTAACGTCACCTTCTTTTATACAGCCTCAAGCTTCAACTGCCTGCACCACAATATCATTCCTTGCAGCAACTCAGCATCCGCGTTCATTTATCACCTGCAATCATACCTTGCAAGTCAGTATCACCAGTACCCATTAACTTCATTCTTTGATGCAACTGCACCTCCAGATTCAAGCACATACTGAATTACATCGTGCTTAAGCCACTGTCACAAACAGCTCCACCTTCTTGTCCACCAGTTCAATCTCTACATCACTTCTTCAGCTCAATCCTGCAACACTGAGTTCATACATTCATACCCTGTGTCATGTATTCATCTTACCATATGTTGCAGCTCAAAACCAACCTGTACCCCTTGTTATCACTCTCTCCTTGCTTCCATATCTTTTACTAGTCGAAGCCACTGCAGCACCAACAACTCAATTCGATTAAAACCCAAGTCCCCAATCTCTTGTAAACCTTGAATTTCAGTTTCCATCTGTGTAATTTCCTCTTCCCATTTCAAACCCAATTTCTCCTCCGTTAGAAATCAATAGCAACAGCTAGACAAATTCAACAGAAACCCTAGTTTCACCATCTCAGATTCAATTCAGTCTTCTTATCAATAACTGGATCTTGTATTCTTACTTCTCAACTGTAATCTGCCACAATTCTTATCAGTATTCATCGATTCCTCTCGATCTCCTTTACGGATTCAGCTTCATACTTCATCAACCGCGACTCATCATCACCATCAGCAACCCTTCATTTCTCATGAACCCATCTCTCTGATTTTCAGACAATTTCTTCTCTCAATTTCTGAGTCTCTCTTCCCCTCTCTACTGGAGCCGCCATCACTCATTTACATGCAGAGGAGGATAATAATTCTTCTTCACTGAAATTTAGGTTTTTTGTGTAGGAGTGGGAATGGATATAGCCACCCAGGGAGAGTAGATAAGAGGTACCCATATGACTCTAGGCACCCTAAGAGTTGACACGAGCCACCCGAGAATGATAACTCATTTTCCTCCATGGTGCTTCCAATAGCACCTGCATGTGAGAAATGACGCTTTTGCTCTTCTCCGCATTCTTCCACCAACATCAGCTGTCTTTTACTTCTCAGATTCACTTCTTCTCTTCTATGTCTCTTCATCACTAAAGCTGCCATGCTTCTCAGACAATAATTTGCATCACTAAAGCTGACATGCTTTTCATACAAAGATGAAGAAATAAAAGCAAATAATGAGAAATAATCCGCCTCCAACAGCAGTTGCACATGAGACGAGACTTTTGCTCTGTTTCTTCTTCTTTTATTCCAAACGACTCCAAAGTACCTAAACAATCAAAAGCAAACATAAGATACATAATTTACAAGAAAACTTAGAAAAGAAAGCATAAAAAATAGATAAATATTAAGGTGTTTTAGACACCTATCATATAGCTTATTTAATGCTAAGGTAAAGGGGTCTCGGGGAAACTTCACTACGGTGTTGTGCCATCCCTTATCTATATTGTGTTTCCGTGCATAACGGGAACTCAGTTTCCGTTTTTTTTCTTTTCTTTTACCGTGGAATATTTGTTTAGGTTAAAAGATAATTAAGAGGAAAAAAAGAGATATAATAGGCAGAACAAAGAGTTTTACTAAAAAAAAAAGTGAAAAGAAAGAAGTTTTAGTGTAAAACAGTGAAGAGCAGAAACAGATACTCAATTTCCGTGTAAAATCCCACTGATACTCAATATCCGTTTCAACTAACAAGCGGAGACTTTTCCGTAAAGTAGAAATTTACACGGAAACTTTTTTGTGTGATTTCCCATCTCTACAACCACATCGAACGTGATACACTTTTAAGTATAGCTAAGGGATATCGTCACACTTAAGTTATACGGAAGACCATAGTGGTTGGTTTTCGCAACAAATAGGAAATAAATAAGGGAAATCCCTCATCATAGTGCTTGGCCTAACTCTAATGTGTGAAGAAATGAATTCTCTGCATAAAGGTAAACTTTGTTTTTTTATCTATCTAGAAAAATATAAGAATATAAATCTTATTACATTATTTTTGTAGAGTATAACATCCTTTTATGTATTTGGCGGGCTTTGTGCATACCATTTAAGGTGAATTCCGGGTATACCCTCCGTCCCTAATAGATGACCCAATTTAAGTTTGCATAATTCTAAAGGCAAGGAAGAGAGGGGAGTATTTTGAGTATATTTTTACAATTATACCCCTCGTGGATAATAATTAGTAGCATTTAGAAATGATTGATCTCTTAATTTATACCACGGGTATTTGTAAACTTCATACCATCAAAAAGCATTTTAAAACACCTACCCAACTAAACATGGGTATCTTTTTTTTTTGTTTTGTCAATCAACAAATTTCAATTCGTTCCAATCAAAATAGTGATTACATGTTCGCTTATAAGAATAACAAAAACATCAAAATACATAAAAAAACATCCAGATAATCAAAACCCTGATACAAATAAGGATAACAACTACAAGTAGACTGCGAAGAGAAAGAGCAATAAATTACAGAGATACCCAATTTTTGATTACGTATAAGGGAAAGATGATGGTATATTCCGTAAATAATTCCGATAAGTTGATTTGATTGTATTCTTCCCTGATAAGAGATGCTCCTGAGTGGAAGGAGTATTTCGCCCATAAACTTGTAGATCCAACGAACTTAAATGATCTAAATCCCTAGAGTATGGATTCAAAGCGATTTCGTGTTTAATTATCGATGTTTTAAAATCGACAGTAGCAAGCCACAAACAAGCCATCAAAGATTGAAGAACTCGCCCCACAACGACGAAGAAAAATCGCCCCTAAACTGCGAAGAAACATGCCGAAAGACACAAAAAATGATGAAACATCGTATTCAATAAACTATTACCTAAAACTAGAAAAGAAAAAGAAATTCTTGCTAAGATCTGGTCTAAAAGAACTCTTGGGTTTTTTGTTTTTGGAAGGGAACGGAAAAGAAAGAAGAAAGAGAAAAGAAAGTTTTTTTTTTTTTTAAACATGGCTATCAAATTATACATATTTCCTACGGTAACAATAACCAATTAAAAAAAGTAATTTTAGAAATGTTCTCTTATTTAGTGATATAAGTCATCATTAATGGGACATAATTTAAAGATGAATATGTAATATATTTAAGGACGAAGGGAGTATGATTTATGAGATTATCCATATTAATTTATATAGTTTGTAGTTTGCACATCGATGAGGAAATTATGCCAGGAAAAGTCCTATGGAGCTGGTCAAAGCCAAATTTGGTATTTTTGATGTTATTGTTTGTACTGTCAATAAAATTAACGGGAAGCCCGTTAATCAAGCCCGCTTAGCCCGTGAAGGAAGATTATAGAAGTTTCCAGAGAAGTCTTGTTCCCCAAGTTGCTGGTATATCAAGTTTATATCAGAATTAGGGTTAGATAAACTATATAAATACATGTATCCTAAACCCTAGGGATATAGAATTCTAGGTTAACTAACCAAATTATTGTAATGACATATCAATACAATAACTCCCCTATGTGATTCCTCTGTGGATGTAGGCATTACTTGCCGAACCACGTTAAATTCTTGTCTCCTTATTTATTTTTCGATCATCTTTTAGTCCTAATATCACATCATCATCATCACATCATCGTGTTTAGTGCCTAAATTAATTTTAGGTACAAACAATTATAATACTGTAGCAGTTGAGAATAATAAAGCCTCATCAATATTTGTGTGTTTGATTCATATCGGTCTAGTTGAGGCTGGATTACGGTCATTATTTACTTTTCAGATAACGAATTGATCTAGTATGTTCTTAACAGGTATTAGATGTGCCAAAAAAACTATGAGATAATTTTTTTAAAATATCAATCCTGAAAATGGTAGATATATTTATTTAATTGCCACATGATTATATTTCATAATAATCATATTTTCGCTATATACAAATCCTCTCCAGTTAATTATTTATTTTCACTGAATTCTATTTTTGATCTTCAAAGAGGTCCAGATGGATTTCTCAATTCCTGAAGAAGTTCTGGTACACAAATGCACATGTTCATGAAATCTGGAAGTAAACTTTTCTTCAGTTCGTAGCGGTGAAGATCAATTGCCACAAACGAGCCAAAATAATTTCAGAAGGAAGGTTCAAAAAGAGTACCAGATTGTCGTTTTATATGCAAATTAATATAAGAGAAAAAACATATAGCATTTAATATCGAGGTTTGTGTGTTTGAGGAATACATTGACTTGTATATTTAACAAAAAAAAGTGCAAGATCATTTTCAAAATTTATTTAAGCACAAATATATTACGAAGGAAATGGAGTAAAAACGTAACTCTTATTTCTAGAGTTAAAAAAAAATTTCTTCCCAAAATCACTTTCCTCCTATTAGTTTGAGTAACGCTATTTATAAGATAATCTCAAAATTAATAGCAAACAATTCAGCCTTTGTAGGATCAATGATATCTCGATATGGCTTCATTTCTGAAAATCAAATTACTAAAAAAATTGTAGCTCGCACAATTCTTCACACTATGAAAACATCTAGAGTAAAAAGAGAAATATGATTTTAAAGATTGATCAGTCAAAAGTCTTTGACAGAATTGAATGGAAATTTCTTGAAAAATCATATTTATCCTTTGACTTTTGTTAGAGCACTGCTCGGTTTCTATCTCAAGCTTGTTGTCAATGTTAGATGCACAAAATTATATCTTGATTTATAGTCTATTATAGTTGAAAAAGCGGGGGTATAACAACCACACCCAATATTTCGCTTAGCAATCTTTATGGACAAACTCCAAGATACTTTATAGAGAATCAACTAGACAGTCAGACTCAATCTAGATAAAAAGTATAGTTGCAGGAAATCCTACACTACACCCCTCACAAGATTTCATTAACATTCAACTCATTTTTGGATTAACAATCTTAATTTTATTGATGAATCTTTGAACAATCTTACAAGAAAAGAAAAAGGAATCAAGAATAACCACTGCTCTAGATTTTCTCTCTCCCATTTACTTGCTTCTCACTCAAAAAAGATCTCTCCCCTTCCTTTACAACTGAACGGCTATTTATAGGGCATTACCTAGTGGATGACAGCTAATCTGTCCTTTATTTTCGGATATGACTTGCGATATTATCGCAACCTTATAAATATCAATCTCGCAAAACTTCCTTATTTTCGCAGGACCGTCACACTTTTCTCATGATTTGGCTGATGTCGTTATGTCGTTTCTGAAGTTGTTCTGCGACACTGTCGTGTTGTGTTGTTAATAATTTCGCTGAGGCATTATTGCTGCGAGATTCTGATCCTACATCTTGCCTCTTCTCATATATTCTCTGCGAAGTAGAGAACGATGTGAGAAATGCCGCAGCTATCCATCACTTCATATTATGCATTTATCACACGTCTTCTGTAACCGCTGCTTTTCAACCGCTCACGTCTTTTCGCATTAATTGTGTTTATCTTCTCGAAAATCTCCTCTATATATACTGTTCTTACTCTCCCTTTTCTTCTTTTTTACTCTCTTTTTCATCTTCTCTGCAACTTCATCATTTTCTCCGTAAATTCCTCTGCTGTAATTTTTCTTCTATTTTCCTTCTTCAATCTTCTTAATTCTTCGTCCATTCCCATACTCTATATTCAGATATGCCTCCAAGTGGTCAAAAACATGAGAAAACCTTAAAGGAAGTTCAAAAAGATCTTGCCGAGAAAGGTTTCACACTTTCTACCATTCCTGGTGAAAGTGCCAAATCAATTCTTTCTATCAAACTTTTCTCTGATCAATATTATGATGATCAATCAATCATAATTTCGCTGGGTCAAATTCTCGCAGGTCTCCCCATTCCTCTTTATAACCCAGATATTCCTCTGTTCTATGAAATTCTCGCTCACTCGGGATTTTCGCGAGCTATCTTCCAATTGAGTGGGGATTGCATCTGTCTGATGCTGGAGTTCTCTAACCGTGGTGCTGGTAAAGGATCTCTCTATTCCAAAGAACTTGGGGATCCTAAATTCGTAGATCTAGAGATAGTCGCTGAGAAGTATACACTAGCGTATTTCTTTGAAAATTATGAATTAATATCCATGAAGAAAGAGAATACTCGCTGGGGTATTCGCTTGAAAATGAAGGATGTTATTTCTGAAGATAAAATGCTCATGCATTACATTGATTGGCATTCTGGAATAAATAAAACCCCTCGCCAATCCAAAGATGATAAATGGTGTGTCTTCCCTTTTATGCTGAAAGGACCCTATATTGCTGGTTCTAATGTCATTCCTGCGAATCTCACCGCTTATCGACCCTGGGTATTCTCTTGGCCTGATAAAGTGAAAGAGGTATATTTCTTCTAATTTCGCCCACTTTATGTTTCTTTATTTATCTTTACTCTTTTGTTCGCTGATTCTTGCGACATTATACAGATCCAGAAACTGAAAGATAGCTACCGCAGGACTGGGAAAGCCAATACCTTGCTAGCTCTTCGCTCATACACAGATGAGGTAAGAAATATTTTTTTATGATTTTAAACAATATATTGTTGCCTCTGTTTCTTATCTTCATCTGTGTGTGAAGGTTATTGCTGAAGTAGAAGAATCCACCAAGGTTGCGACGGCTGGTGATAAGGGTAAAGATATTCTTCGCAAAGGAAAATCATCTGCATCCTCTTCAAAGAAAAGAAAGAGAAGGAATTCTCCTCCTCCTTCATATGTTCATTTTCCTGATGGTTCTGAAGATGATGAAGACAACAAAGATGATGATGACGACTCTGCTGCGAATAAAGATTCTCCACTATGGCACAGTTATCTGGTATCTTCTCTGATTCTTGGCAAGGGATGGGATATAATTGCCTCACCAGTATATGCAAAGCTCTCGCAAATATTTGCGATACTCCTTTGTTGGATGGTGATAGTTCTCTTCGTGGAGTCTCCAGATCAGTGACTCCTAGCTTCCTAAATTCCTTCAATAGTTTGGTATGCCTTCGTCTTTTTACTTCTTCATTATTGTGACTTAAAGTTTCTTTTTATTTTAATTATTTTTTGTATTTTCTTCGCAGGATGGAAAAGCTTCTTTCGTTGTTGCCTCAGATTTGGAGAGGAGACGCGAAATTCTTGAAAAGAAGAATCTTCAATTTCGTACGAAGAATGAAGAACTGGAAACTGAAGCTAAGGGTTTTCGTGAGAAGAACGAACAATTAGAAGCTGAAGTTAAAGGTCTTCGCGAGAATAACAAACAACTGGAAACCGACACTTCTTCGCAAAGGAACAAAATTTATACTCTTCAAAAAGCTAATGATCAGCTCTATGGTATGCAATTTTTCTCCTTTCCTTTCATTCATTCATCCTATTGTCTTATCTTATTTGATTAATCCTTTTTGCAGACATTTATGGTCTTTCTGATGAAGTCATTCTTCTTCGTCCATTTCCCGATGCCCTAGATAATGACACTCTTCTTGAATATCTTAATAAATCTTTGAATAGTTTCTCTAACGATAAAATTTCATCTCTGCCTTTGAATGAATTTAAATCCAAATTTCTCCTCTTAGAGATTGATCATAGATCTAGTTTAGGTTTAGCCAACCAATTTAAACGTTTTTATCTCAATTCTAAAGAGAAGATCAATGAATTAAGAACCAAGATTAGCAAACTTATAGATGATAAAGATCGTATCTCTGATCAAGGTGTTAAGGCTTTGGCGAAATTCCAAGAGACTCTTCTTGAGGTTCAACTTGAACGAGATGAAGCCAACCGTCAAAATGTTGTGCTTAGCGAGAGAGAAAACCAAGTTCGTTCTCGTCTTCTCATAAATAGTGATGATGAGTTCGCTTGGGCCGCGACAATCTTGGATAACGCCAGAAAAGATTTAGGTGTAAATGTTAGTCTCCAAGTTGAGCATACATCCTTGATTAGAGATATGATTTTTGAGAGAGAAGGTCATTAATTGTTTTCCTTTATTAATCTTTGGTTTTTCACGAGTTTTTATCAAGTTACTGATTAATTGCTATATGCTTCGCAGGATCTGAAAGTAGATATCGCCAAAGAGTTGAGGAACTTGAAGCTGAAAAAGAGGAACTCGCAAAGAATTTTTCTTCTCGCAACGACAAATATTCTATATTAAAGAATCAAATCAAGATCACTGTTGCGAACTTTAAGAACGACGCTCTGCATTTTCGTAAATAAACTATTCAAATGGTTTGTGATGACCATAGTATTCCTCACTCTGATTATCTTTGTCTCTTGGAGGAGATCCCAAAGAACATTCCTAGTCTGACCATCTCTTATAGCGAAGCTGATGACGAAGAATCTGATGGTGATGAAGGTTCTGATGGAGATAAAGGTTCTGATGCAGACGAAGAAGAGAACAAGTCTGATGAAGATGATGAAGGATCAACTAAGAAGTAGTCTTTGTTTCTTTCTTTGATATTCTATAATACTTGTACATTTATTCCTTCTTTTTGTATATTTGCGAATTCTTTTGGTTCCCCATATTCCTTAATATATGAGTTTCTTTCATTTCGACTTGCATTCATTAAAACAATTCTTCCTTGCAATACGGTTAATCAACATAATCATTAATTTTTTAATTTTTGCGTAAATCTATCATGTGGAGACAAATAACATTTTCTAATTTCATTCATTCCCATACTTGCCTCTGTTATTTGTATCCAAATGAGAGATTTTGCAGATTTTTCTTATTCTGTGCCTTAACTTCGCAGTTGTTTATGTATAATTCCGCAATCATATGCGAAGTGAATTTTTATTCTTTTCAAAATCTCATTCCTGTGTGGTCTTATTTTTCCTTCCTAGTTAAAGGTCTTATTATGCCACCTCTTGTCATTACGACAAAATCGCTGGACGTCCTTGCATTTTCATGCAAAAACCCATTGATCTTGTCTTAACTTTTTCTTTTGTATTATTGCCTCTTCAGGATTGTTGTGACAATATGACAGGCCTAAATATTCTTGCGAAAATAAAGCCCCATGACATTGTCGTCTTGCGACGAAATCGCAGGACGTCTTCGCACTTTCATGCGAAAACCCATTGATCTCGTCTTATCTTTCTCTTAAGTATTATTGCCTCTTCAAGATTGTCGCACAAATATGACAATCCTTAATACCCTTGCGAGTAAAAAGCCTCATGACATTTGCGTCTTAAGACACTTATCAGCTCCCTAATGGAAGGTGCCGCCCTTATCTCCCCCATGGTTGCCCCTTCAAGGAGGCGTACCTCTACCATACAAGGTTGGCTCCTCCCATACGGTCTTAACAACAACCAGTTGTTTTCGCAGCCTCTTATCCCTTTTACCTATAGGGTTTATGGTTACGAGGCTGCACCCTAAGTGGGGTTTTCTTTGGGCCGAGTGCAGTATAAGCCAAGACTTGTCAAGAATGGCAAGGTACGCTCCAGACGCCCTGGCACTCTTGACTCAACCGTGTACCTCGGCGCCTTGGTCAGATTCTGCACTCCTTGGGAGAGTCCTTATTACCTTAGTCGCCCAACCTAAGTCATATGCTTAAGCTGAGAATCCAAGGTGCCTCTCCCGGATGGGCTTTATTGACCCCAAATCTCCATGACTCAGGTTCTGGTGGCGGTGTAGCCTTTCCCTGAGCCATGCAACATGTACCCCCTTATATGACGTACTTTAGGTCTTACATTTGCTCTTGCGAAATTTTATTCACAAACTAGGGTGTACGCCATAAAGGTTCGCCCCTTTCTCTTTTGTCATTTTTCTCTGATTGTCTTTTGTAGAATTTATTATCTCTGCGAAGTTCTCTTATATCATCATATTGTATTTGCATTTCGCAATCTCAATTTTGTCATTCAACAAAATGTATTTTTGAGAATTTTATTTGTTGCGAGAGTGTCGCAACAAATCAATCATTCATACATTCTTATTTTTATTACTTTCGCCATTCTTTGCCTCTTTGTTATTCTCTGCTATGCTTCCTTGATAGTATGTTCACATTTCTTACTATGATAGCATCAGCCTCACATTTCTTCTTCTTTTTGTTCGATGCATCCACCATCAACCTCACTTCTTTGTGTCTCTTATTTTGTGTCGCCAACTTTCCTTCTTGTTGCTCTTCCTTCGCAGGATTCTACCTCAGTTTCGTAACATTTCTTTCCTTCAACCCAATCTCCTTTATGATTCCTACACCGCTGGGGTGAGGGAATTGATGCACTGGTGGAAAGTTGAAGCTACACCTAGAATCCCATGTAGCCAAGGTCGACCAATTAATGCATTGTAGGGTGATTCTACGTCAACACACAGAACAGGATTTCAGAAGATTCCCTTCAATGGAATTCGCATAGTAACCTCCCCTTTAGGCTTGTTGGCAGTACCATTAAAACCATATATCTTATATGTTGATGGTATAAGATCATCATCTCCCTCCCATGGTTTTATAAGTATGATAGAATAAGATTCACAGAGCTTCCAGTATCGATTAGAATCCTATTAATTGCCCATGATCTTCAGCTTCATCATCTTCATCTTCTTTCGGTTTTGGATTAATTTCTAATTTTACCACTAATGGATTGTCATGTACTTCTCCACCTTCAGGGACTTCTTCTGGTAAAAGAAATAGTCTGTTTCTGCCATTCCTCTAGCGGCGAGATTTTCGCAATATTCATAATTTCTCTTCCATCATTGTCTCTTGCGAACACTCTACTCAAAACATTGTCATGAAAATCTTCAATTGTCTTGTATGAATGTACGATAGAGTGACAGAATAGATTCTTTGCTTTTGCACCAACTTCTACGAAGAATGTTTCCTTTTCTTTTACCGTGTTTACTCTGTGATGCTCTAGTGGTGGTGGCGGAAATGGTTGAGATTGTGGATGCCCTACCAGAAAGTGGTTTAGCTTTCCTTGATCTATCATTCTCAGAATAATTCTCTTTATATTTCTTCAATCATTTGTAGTATGTCCATGGAAATGATGATAAGAACAGAACTCATGACTTCTGTTGCTTGGAGGTGGTTCAGTTCCCATGTTCCATGGTGTCGGTATATTCTCCATCAAAATTATAGCTTCCCATATTTTCTCCACGCTTGAATTTAGAGGTGGCATCTTGATCTCCTCCCACATTATCTTGTGGCTTCCCTGTCCTCTATGATAGTTTTGCCTCTGACCTCCATAAGTTTCTCGCGGCTGATCAAGTCTTTGAATCTTGTTATTTCCACCACGATTGTATAAATTTCTTTCTCTTTCATACTCCTATTGATATCGGCTTCCCATAGCCACCAGTTTATGTTGATTGTTACCCGTCACCTTTTCTTGTTGTCCTTGCGAAGTGCTCGCCACTGTGTTTATTAGTTTGGGTAATAAGCTTGCATTCGCTGCTTGTGAACTGGTATTCGCAACTGGGTATGATTCCATCTCATTTTGCCTTTCCTTTAGAGCAATATGCTCTTCCTGAAGTTCTCGCAGTTCGGTCATTGTGATTGTGTTCTTGACTCTGAAAATTTGGATATACAATAGATTGGTTGCGAACATAGCATTGATAAATGATAAGATAAGATATCTCTCATCCACACAGCCAGCCATTTCACTACACATAGTTCTCCACCTTTTAGTTAGGTGCTTCAAACTTTCGCCAATCCTTTGCTTTAATCCAAACACATCTTCAATACGAGGTCGCGAAGAATTGTTACTTATATATGCCCCCAAAAATGTGGTCTGCAAATGATTGAAAGATGTTATTGTATTTTTTGGTAGACCTTCGAACCATTTTAACGCCTCTCCTGTTAGACTGGATGCAAAATACTTGCACAATACGGCATCATGATTTTCCCACTGTAACATGCATCTCACATAGGCTTTGATATGTTGAATTGCACAAGTTGTTCCATCAAAGATGTTGGTTAACGCAGGAAAATTGCATTTCGGGGGTATTCCTCCTAGTTGTACTTCTCTTGTAAATGGAGTTTTCGCAGCTTCTTCTATAGTTTCGTCTAATTGTCTTCTGCCTACTTCCTCTCTGTTATTTAGCATTCCTCTCATTTTTTCCAATTCTTTTAAGATTTATTCATTTAAGCCTAAATTTTGATCCACTAGTGTTTTTAATTTCGCCTCCCTTCTTCTGGGTTCATTTCTTTCTTCTCTCGCGAAATTTTGCATTTCTTCTTCATCATTCTCATCTCGTCTTCTCCTGCGATTCTCTTCCTCATCTCTATCTTGAATTCGCATATAATGATGTCTCTCATTTTCCCCTCCATGATTTTGTTCATTTCTTATCAATTCCATTCGTTGTCTTTCAACCCTCCTCTGTACTCTATCATACTCTTCATTGAGATTACCGTTATTCCAGTTTTGTGTACGCCTTCTTTCTCGATTGTCTTGATTATTCTGGCGAATCGCCTCCTGCAGCTCTTGTTCTTCCATTTCCGCTCTCAATATTTCACGTTCGCGAGTTAAACGTGCTTGTTCAGCATAGTGTCTTTCAATTTCTTCTTCAATCGTTTGTTGATTTCTTTGAGCTTCTCTCTCATGTAAAATTATCCTTCCTTCCTCTCGATTCCCTTCGCCATCTTGATTATTTCGTCCCTGACGTTGTCCATTCTCTTGATTTCTATCATTTTGCCTATCATCAGAAGTTTCATTTTGTGGAACGCAACGATCATCAGTCCTTTCTCTATCTTCGCGATGTTCTTCATTAGGATTTGGTATTTCTTCTCGGATATTATTTCCAGCATTAACTGTGGGTGAGTTTCGCCTCATCTCTCTTCTAGTCGATCTTGAATATGATCTTGTAGTACTTCTCGATCTTTGGTAGGTTCGGAAACCTACAATAAAATACTGCAAGTGCACAGTGTCTCACTAGTAGAACAATGGCAAGTACAGGTCGTTCCCACGAGGAGTGTGAAAATACTACTTCTAACTAATACCAAGACCAAATAATCAAATAGAAAATATTTAATGAGTTTTCAGAAATTTGAAACAAAATGAAACAATAAATAATTTTAACGAAAAAAACAGAATGATAGAAGGTTGTTAGGATTTTCGGTTTCCACCAATTAATTATGCAAACTATATTAATCTTTAAAAATCTATTCCATGCATTTTCAAATATTGTTTCTCCGCTCTAGTTTTCTTCGCTTCATGAGTAGTGATTCTAAAGCATTACCTATCTATCCTTGCATACCACGTCTAGGGATTTAACCGAAGCACGAAATATCAATTCAAAAGCATAAATAATCAAGAAAATCACATGAACAATAAAATACCAAGTTATATGAAGAAAAACTACTAGTCATTTAAATCATTATTGAGCATGTAAATGTAGAGTTTACACAATTAAATTGGTTTCTACCCAAACCCAAACATAACTCTAGCTAGACACGGCTTTCTCAAAAACTATAAACATATTAAAATCAAACTTTAGCTAAAGAAAAACGAAGAATCGAAAACAAAACTCCAAAATCCTTCTCCTGTTTCTCTTCCAGCTCTGTGGTCGGGCGCCCCCTAGTATATTTTGAAACAACACATAAATATAGCTCACAAATGAATTCATGTTTTTCTTCTTCGTCGCCACATCACCTCCCAATAGAAGTCTGCCACATGTCATGAAAATATAAATTCACCCAATGATGTTGTGCCGCGTGTCATAATATGACGAGACATTGTAAAGTATCACCGAATCTCCACTTTCCATAGTATATGAATTTCATTTAGAAAGCATGATATTTTCTTGCATGTGTTGGGTCCCACCTTAACTGTATTTGCAAAATGACGTCAGTTGGCTTCAAACATTCCTTCAGATTCTTTATATAAATATAGCAAGAGAACTTATGTAAGGACAAGATATATTAATCTTTCCTTTTTCTTCATTTGCATGTGGTCAAGGAGGCAAATTCTTTCATTCTTATGCTAACAATAATAAAGTCACTCTTGACCAATCTTAGGTGGCATTAGTGTGATGATATCGAGTCGCTTCACCATTAAGTCTCACCTTTTGATGTTTATTCGCTGGATGATCGAATTCACTTGTACTTTCTGCAAAAGCACTAAAATAATGTCATTAGTCAAAATATTGAGTCCTAGCTAATATAAATATGGGTATAAAATGTAGCACTTTCGTGCTTATCAACACCCCAACACTTATATTTTTCTAGTCCTCGAGCAGAACAAAGAATTGACCCGCTACACAGCCGGTCATATGAATATAGAGACCTGCTACACAGCTGGTCATATCATTTTTTTCTTGTTTTTTTAGACCCGCTACACAGCTGGTCAAATAATAAGATAAAGAGAGAGAGACCCGCTACACAGCTGATCATAGAAAATACCATACAAAAGACCCGCTACACAGCTGGTCATGACCCTAAAAACCATAACGATAATAATATTTTTTTAAGACCCACTACACAGCTGTCATTTATTTTTTTTAGACCCGCTAAACAGCTGGTCATAATTATTTTTATTTTTTTAAATCCTAACCAAAGTGCCACTCCCCCACACTTAAATATTACATTGTCCTCAATGTAATTGAGTCATCCAACGTAGAAATCAAGGTGGGAAATTATAAATTGCAAAAAAAAATAAACAAATAAAAATAAAAGATAGAGAAAAGAGAACAAATCTGATGGGTTGACTCCCACGAAGCGAAATGTATTGTTTCCCTGCTTTCAATAGCACATAATCTCAAACAAAATGAGGTTGATACCCCAAAGTAAGCTGCCAATCATATATAGAGTCTGAAAAGTTGGGGATCAACCCAACCAATCCGGTCAGCTGAAAATATGCACCTGCAAAAACTATAATCATCCAAAGATATATGTAAATCCATTCCCCATAAATAACAATCCTTAGCAATCAATCCATGTATTGTCAGGATAAATCATTCAAACAAAGAGGTATAAATTTTTCAATAGCTTCTAGTTGAGGTGTACGCCCTAAATCAGGTTCTAAATCAGCGGAAATAACTTTTATGGCTGATATTGGTTCCAATTGAGCAAAATAGGGCACACGAACATATGTTGGCTCAAATGGAGCAATAATATCATGACTCATAGACCCGTTATCATCTAAAATGGTTTCATTATCAATATCATCAAGACAAAAAAATTCCGAACTTAATGGCTTAAAGGTCATGGTCGAAACTTTCTCGACTGATGGAACTAGTCGAGACTCGAACAAAACTAGAGGTTCTAGTTTGGATTTCCATTTATTAGTGTCTAACAGCGGTGTGGAGTCTAACAAGGCATTGACTTCACAAATAACATTGTTGTCATCAAAATCATACCCAAAATGAGCTAAGGAAACCTCTAATGGATCTCCCAAGTGGCTCTTGCAAATATCTTGTGAGTGCATACTTTCTTTTTGCCCGCACTTCAGACTAAAGTATCTAAAAAAATCAAACAAATTGCGTAAAAAGAACTAAAAGAACAATAAAAATAAATTATTTACAAAAATTAAAAATAAGCTATATACAATGATATCAACTAGCGACTATTTTGCTACCGCTCCCCGGCAGCGGCGCCAAAAACTTGGTAGGTTCGGAAACCTACAATAAAATACTGCAAGTGCACAGTGTCTCACTAGTAGAACAATGGCAAGTACAGGTCGTTCCCACGAGGAGTGTGAAAATACTACTTCTAACTAATACCAAGACCAAATAATCAAATAGAAAATGTTTAATGAGTTTTCAGAAATTTGAAACAAAATGAAACAATAAATAATTTTAACGAAAAAAACAGAATGATAGAAGGTTGTTAGGATTTTCGGTTTCCACCAATTAATTATGCAAACTATACTAATCTTTAAAAATCTATTCCATGCATTTTCAAATATTGTTTCTCCGCTCTAGTTTTCTTCGCTTCATGAATAGTGATTCTAAAGCATTACCTATCTATCCTTGCATACCACGTCTAGGGATTTAACCGAAGCACGAAATATCAATTCAAAAGCATAAATAATCAAGAAAATCACATGAACAATAAAATACAAAGCTATATAAAGAAAAACTACTAGTCACTTAAATCATTATTGAGCATGTAAATGTAGAGTTTACACAATTAAATTGGTTTCTACCCAAACCCTAACATAACTCTAGCTAGACATGGCTTTCTCAAAAACCATAAATATATTAAAATCAATCTTTAGCTAAAGAAAAACGAAGAATCGAAAACAAAACTCCAAAATCCTTCTCTTGTTTCTCTTCCATCTCTGTGGCCGGGCGCCCCCCAGTATATTTTGAAACAACACATAAATATAGCTCACAAATTCTTCTTCGTCGCCACATCACCTCCCAATAGAAGTCTGCCACATGTCATGAAAATATAAATTCACCCAATGACGAGACATTGTAAAGTATCACCGAATCTCCACTTTCCATAGTATATGAATTTCATTTAGAAGGCATGATATTTTCTTGCATGTGTTGGGTCCCACCTTAACTGTATTTGCAAAATGACGTCAGTTGGCTTCAAATATTCCTTCAGATTCTTTATATAAATATAGCAAGAGAACTTATGTAGGGACAAGATATATTAATCTTTCCTTTTTCTTCATTTGCATGTGGTCATGGAGGTGATATTCTTCCATTCTTATGCTAACAATAATAAAGTCACTCTTGACCAATCTTAGGTGGCATTAGTGTGCTGACATTGACTCGCTTCACCATAAAGTCTCACATTTTGATATTTATTCGCTGGATGATCGAATTCACTTGTACTTCCTGCAAAAGCACTAAAATAGTGTCATTAGTCAAAATATTGAGTCCTAGATAGTATAAATATGGGTATAAAATGTAGCACTTTCGTTCTTATCAATCTTCTACTTTGTAGTCTCATATTTTCCATCCTCAATTCGTGATTTTTCCTTGTTAGATTTGCACTGTCTCAACTTTTCTTTTTTCATGTATTCTTCGTCTCAACGTTTCTAACGCTCCAATCTCCTCATCTCCATGAATTATTCATTCATCTGCTTCTTGATTTCTCTCTACCTGTCTATGGTTCTTGGTTTGCTGCTCTTCTTCTACTTCTTCTGTTGAATTTGATCGCCAAGTGTGTACACTCACTCAATCATAATCTGTTGTTCCATTTTGTACCGGTATTTGCTGAACTGGCGATTGAACTTGATTTTCTCCATTATTTCTCATTCTAGTAGATTCTCCCATTTCACTTCTCTCCCTTCCAACAAGTCTTTTACTCTTCTTCTAGCAGTTGTCGGTTGTTCCGATACATTTCTCCTTCTAGCCATTCTTTCAATACTAACAAATTGTAAGAGATTATGTAAGTTTTTTCACCAATTACTTTCAATTCTAATAAATCACAATATTAATCTTCAATTTTTTCTAGAACAATCTTCAATCTTCAACCCCCTCCCTGTTTCTAGCGCCATTTTGTAGTTGCAGGAAATCCTACACTACACCACTCACAAGATTTCATTAACATTCAACTCATTTTTGGATTAACAATCTTAATTTTATTGATGAATCTTTGAACAATCTTACAAGAAAAGATAAAGGAATCAAGAATAACCACTGCTCTAGATTTTGTCTCTCATATTTACTTGCTTCTCACTCAAAAAAGATCTCTCCCCTTCCTTTACAACTGAACGGCTATTCATAGGGCATTACATAGTGGATGACAGCTAATCTGTCCTTTATTTTCGGATATGACTTGCGATATTATCGCAACCTTATAAATATCAATCTTGCAAAACTTCCTTATTTTCGCAGGACCGTCACACTTTTCTCATGATTTGGTTGATGTCGTTTATTATGTCGTTTCTGAAGTTGTTATGCGACACTGTCGTGTTGTGTTGTTAATAATTTCGCTGAGGCATTATTGCTGCGAGATTCTGATCCTACAAAAAGTATATCAAAGATTTTATATCTCAATCTCTCAATTTGATATATACTCAAGCAAATAGAAATCTGCGAGTCTTTATCAAATACTTAGAGAGATAACTTGGATGGTACCAAAGACCAATATCCAATTGTCAATCAATTTAAATCAACAACCAAAAGGTCGGATATTCTAATTGATTGAACAACGCACAACCTGTGATATTTCAATTATATAACAAAATATAATGCGGAAAAGAAATAGCACAGACAACAGAATTTTGTTAACGAGGAAACCGCAAATGCAGAAAAACCCCGGGACCTAGTCCAGATTGAACACACACTGTATTAAGCCGCTAAAGACACTAGCCTACTCCAAACTAACTTCGGTATGGACTGTAGTTGAACCCCAATCAATCTCACACTGATCCAAGGTACAGTTATGCTCCTACGTCTCTGATCCCAGCAGGATGCTACGTACTTGATTCCCTTAGCTGATCTCACCCACAACTAAGCGTTGCTACGACCCAAAGTTGAAGACTTTAATAAACAAATCTGTATCACACAGAAAAGTCTGCGGTAATAGATAAATCCGTCTCCCAAGAATATACCTACGAGTTTTGTTCCGTCTTTTGATAAATCAAGGTGAACATGAACCAATTGATAAACCGGACTTATATTCCCGAAGAACAGCCTAGTATTAGCAATCACCTCACAATAATCCTAATCGACGCGGCGAAAAAAGATATTGTGGAATCACAAACGATGAGACGAAGTGTTTGTGATTACTTTTTTTATCTTGCCTATCGGAGATATAAATCTCGATCCAATTATTACAATTGTACTCGTAACAATAGAAGATGCAAGATCAGATCACACAACTACAAGAAAAGTAGTATCGGTCTGGCTTCACAATCCCAATGAAGTCTTTAAGTCGTTAACCTGGTTTTAGAAGAAGAAACCAAAGGTTAAAGGAGAATCGACTCTATCTTAGGTTTCCCAGTTGCTAGAGTTCTCCTTTATATAATCTTTCAAATCAGGGTTTGCAATCAATGTTAGCTTAGTAACAAAGCATTCAATATTCACCGTTAGATGAAAACCTGATTAGATTCAAGCTAATATTTCTCAACCGTTGGATCGAAACCTTAGCTTGTTACACACAAATGAAATGTCCAATTTTGGGTTTATGTAACCGTTCCCAAACATTAACATTTGTTTGTTCAACAATAGTTAGCAAAATGGTTAGCCATATGATAACTTTTATATCCACCATATTCTTCTTTACCATAACTAGTTCAAATGACTCAAATGAACTAGTTAGAGAGTTATTCAATTGCTTAGATCTTATGTAACTACACAAGACACAATCGAAGTAAAAACGGTTTGATTCACTCGTATCGGTTCATGAACTTTATATCCACGGTTTGCAAAAGCATTCCTTAGTTTATATAAACATGAGTTCAAGAACAACCGATTTTAGATATAACTTGCTCAAGTTCGCGGACTGGGTTCACGAACTTAAGCTCACGGAAGGAGTTCACAAACTCCATCAGAAATTCTCGGGTCGAGAACTTCCGCCAGTTCGCGGACTGAGTTCGCGGACTTGGCTCACGCCACATTTCGTTTCTCTTGATCAACAAAGTTCGCAAACTTTGGTTCAAGGAATAAGGACTTATACATATATGTGTTTCCTCAACAATGCTTATATCCTACCAATGGTTATGTAATCTAAACTCTCATTTCAATCATTGAAACGTTCTCAGAGGACGTTAAATTGCCGTTATTCACAAACCATTTTTCGTCAGAGCAATTTCCAAAGTGATTGAAACATAACATGACATTCGTCACTAGGTAAAGATGAATTTGGCTAAACTGAAAGCTTACCAACACATATTTCGAGAAATAGATATGCGAGTTACACTCGGCTCGAAATAGCAAATGTGTATAATAAAAGTCTATATATCAAAACGACTTTTGTCTCAAGAGTAGGAGATAGAGTAGATAGAATTTTGAGTGACAGATAATTCAAGTCTCCACATACCTTTTAGTCGATGAAGATCCACCAGTTCCTTGAGTAGTCCTCCGTCTTGTATGATGATTGCCATGGAGTCTTGAGCTCAACTACACTTTTTATCCTAGTCCGAGACCTTTAGCTATATAGGCTAGAAATCAAGACTTATAGTTTTGATCACTAACATTGACAAACATGCTTGATATAGCAACGCATGCGAGTTCGACCGAGCAATGCTCTAACAATCTCCCCCTTTGTCAATTTTAGTGACAAAACTATTAATACATATGGAATACAAAAAATAAATAAATTAACTTTTGTATCTCCTATTCCACATGCATAATCTTCAACATTACTCGAAATCTTCGTCACTTCCAAGTACTCCAATGATCCCAAAGGTTGTAAGTTTAGTATCATCGTTGTTTAAAATCCGTAGCTATAACAACAAGAAAACAATAGTCCTCAATCATTGTTATACAGTGTCATAGTATCATTACATAGCGTCAAAGTCCAATTGTATCACAAATTCAACAACAATACTATGGTGATATGTATCACTCCCCCTTAGTCAATACTCCATCTCACATGGAAACCACTCCCCCTTACACAATGATCCAAAAACCATATGTATTTGTAGTGTGAACTACATATTAATTCTCCCCCTTTTTGTCAATAAAATTGGCAAAGGTACAAGAACGGGATCCTAATGAAATTTCCGAAAGAGACATTTCTTAAGTAAAAGTATATCATCTTATTTAGATGTAATCATAAAGCCGAAGCTAAATGCATTCATCAAGGAGTTTGTAAAGATACAAGATAACCCCTATAATATTCCACAGCCGCACTCCCCACAAAGATTTGGCAATTAAGCGCAAGTTCAAAAGAACTCTCCCCCATAAAGTGTCATTCCCGAAAGAACAACAAGAGCGACCTTAATTTTGTAAGAAAAGAAAGATTTTATTTGACATAACAAATCACATACAAGTATGAATTTGAATCCAAAAAACTCAATTAAACTAACCACAAGAGGACCCATGATTAATTTAATCGAAAAATGCTCAAACATAAGTGAACTTATGGAGACTCAAAAATATAATTAGATTAATCACAAGAGAACCCATAATTAATCTAATCGAAATACACAATCAAACTAATCACAAAAGATATCAATTTAATTGGTCATGCTCGACATAAGAAAACTTACGGAGAAACAACTAAATAACCAAACAAGATGATTAATTTAGTTGAATATGCTCGACATAAAGTACCTCACGGAACAACAACAAATCTAATCATAAAAATAATCAACTTGGTCGTTCGATGCTCAACATAAGACACTTTACGGAGCCTCACAGTAATACATAAAATATGGATCAGGAAGATCAATACTGCGGAATACACAAGGATTCATTCTATTTTCCATCATTATTCGCATAACGACATTCAACAGACATAATCCTTGCAAACAAAAGATTTTAACCTATCTTCCATCAATAATTGACATAATAGGCTTAACTTTTGTATTTGTCAAAAGTCTATTCATTAGTTTATCAATACATGCATATCGACATACGAAAGACTTTACTTTTGACAAGATATGGGACAATCATAGTTCACGGACGTAAACACACAAATCCCATAACAATATTGCAATATATAAAACCATACAGATTAATACTGCAAAAATCATCTTCCAAACAAAACATGAAGATGAAAACGTTGGCAATAGCTATGAGTAAATACAATAATTGCTATTTCAAACTCTATTAATCCTTCTGAAAAACAAGAATAAATTCTCATAAGAAGTTTCCTAGGCATCAAGACAAACTCGTAATGCACATATAAGATGATTTGTCATTAGAGGGTAGAATCAATCTTTTCCGCCCGGATTTACACCAAGAATAGCTACCAAAGTCATATCAAAAGATTTTATTAACAAAGAAGAACATACAAAGTCATTAACGACCATGCACCATAGTTCACAAAAAATGATTGTGAACATTCAAGAATCCCATAGTAATGCATGTTACTTCCCATTATTGAACTTCCTTCTTTGTGATTCACCAACAACATTCTTGTAAAAGATACAATGAGCTTGGAAGAGTAGTACTCCAAGAATACAAGTTCCCAAGTCCAAGAGAAGTGGAACAAGTGCAACAAAACGGAGCAAAACACTCAAAAACAAGAGACAAGACAAATACCAATCTTAACTCATCCAAATTCAGAAATTATCATCTCCATTTTGAATAGAAATCAAAGAGGAATATAATGTAAAAAGAATGAGGCCATTCTGAGTTCGGACGAAGAAATTACGTCCAAAACAAGTTTACCGAATATCGACGTCTACAGGCAAGTATGCATACGGGTTTGCAAACGAATTTTCATGACTTGGAGCAGTTTGCAAACTGGGTATGCGAACTTAAACCCCTGGATTTTGATTTTCAATGATGGTATGCATACTTGGTATGTGTACCATGAAGTCCAAACATCCCGAACTATTATTTTCAAACCTAAACATTTAAGAACCTTAAATACAGATCAAGTTAGGTAGAAAAGAACGATAAGAAAGGTATGTGAATCATTATAAGTTCTCTAAGAAAATAAAATCACAAATCTTGCTCAAGTTTTTAGACATACCTTTTTTGATGAATCCAGTTGAATTCTACAGCCTTACCAAACATAATCTGTGTGCCCCATTTTCGTGCTTCCCTCACCGTATACATAACAGGGCATTCCTTGGTGAGGATACACTTACAACACACTCAAGTTCTGTTGAGGTGAAAAATGTCTTGCTCACCACAAGTGACTTTTGGATTATCATGAAAGAGATCGCTTTTAGAACCTTTCACATCCAAATCCATCTTCCCAAAGAACTCTTTAAGTTCCAGCATCATGGATACTGCTTTCTCTATAGTCATGGAACTTTCTGGGAGATCATTCATTTTCACACTCAAAACATCATTGACTTTCTTTGGTATCCACTTTTGAGTTCGTTTAGGAACGACCGAAACCTTCTGCCCATTACTCTCTTCAAGATTTTCCGGAAGAGAATTGGATTGACTATTCTTTTTCAAGTTAGTCTTTCTCCAATTGGGAGCATTAGATCTTGTATTCGTCTTTACGAAGTTATCCTTTTGATAACCATTACGATTGTGAAAAGGATTCGTATGACGTTTATAGGCAAATCTAGGCTTATCACATCACCGATTCCTTTTCCTAAGGGTTGGACAATTACAACCTGTAACGTTAAGAGGATTAGCCTTAACGTATGATCTTGGTTTCACAACTTCTTGTGATGCCCAAACAAGAACATCATGAAGTTTCTTATTCCTTATATGGAAACGACATCTCCTTTCCAGGTGACCTTTATTTCCGCAATAGTGGCAAACATAAGGAATGTTCTTACCTAGATCTGTATGTGCTGACTTTGGAGTTGATATACTTTGATCTTTCGAACCTTAACTATCGGTGAAGGTATTTCACTTTTGCCATCAGTGGAAACCTTTTGTTGAGAAGAATCACTAGCCTTGACGAATTCTACCTCTTTGCTAATACTTGGAGCATATATTCCCTTATACCCCAATCCTCGTGTATCACGATGATTTTTACTTTCTCCTAGCATAGTGGTTAATTTACTTGAACTAGTATTGAACTTTTTCAAGTCATCTTCCAACATCTTGATTTTATCAAGAGCAGCAGCTAAATCAGCCTCAAGGCGTTTTTCTCGAGCGAGACAAGCACTTTCTCTATCATCAAAACTAATTTGTTGAGAGTTAAACCTTGCTTCAGATTCTGCAAGTTTCTCTTCCAACAAAAAGTACTTTTGATAAAGATTACCACATTCAAGTGACTTCATACGTAGGTTTTCCTCAGAATCCTTGAGGATCGATTCGTTAGAACGATTCGAAAAATAAACACCTGCGTAACATCTTATCAATTTCTTGTTTTCTCGATAGAGAGGAGTCAGAAGAGGTGAGACATGAGAAGGTGTAATCTTCTTCATATTCCATGAATGCAAAAACTTAACATACTCTAAGACTTCCTCATCAACATCTCTATCAGTATCTGAATCACCTTCATCAGAAAGTTCATCCAACTGTTCTTCTAGGAGAGTTTCCCAATCAACAGTTTTTACATCAAGAGAATGTTTAGATATTGACTTAGATGTGACAGTTCTCTCAGGTGAATCCAAGCTTTTAGAATCATCTGGTAATTTCTGAACTGGTACGTTATTAGAGATAGACTCATCCATAATCAGATCGCTACAAACACAGACTTGTAAGGTCTTTAATGTGTTTGCCTGCTTTGATACCAATTGAAAAAGCGGGAGTATAACAACCACACCCAATATTTCACTTAGCAATCTGTATGGACAAACTCCAATATACTTTCTAGAGAATCAACTAGACAGTCAGACTCAATATAGATAAAAAGTATATCAAAGAGTATATATCTCAATATCTCAATTTGATATATACTCAAGCAAATAGAAATCTGCGAGTCTTTATCAAATACTTAGAGAGATAACTTGGATGGTACCAAAGACCAATATCCAAGTGTCAATCAATTTAAATCAACAACCAAAAGGTCGGATATTCTAATTGATTAAACAACGCACAACCTGTGATATTTCAATTATATAACAAAATGTAATGCGGAAAAGAAATAACACAGACACCAGAATTTTGTTAACGAGGAAACCGCAAATGCAGAAAAACCCCGGGACCTAGTCCAAATTGAACACACATTGTATTAAGCCGCTACAGACACTAGCCTACTCCAAACTAACTTCGGTCTGAACTGTAGTTGAACCCCAATCAATCTCACACTGATCCAAGGTACAATTATGCTCCTACGTCTCTGATCCCAGCAGGAAGCTACGTACTTGATTCCCTTAGCTGATCTCACCCACAACTAAGAGTTGCTACGACCCAAAGTCGAAGACTTTAATAAACAAATCTGTATCACACAAAAAAGTCTGCGGTAATAGATAAATCTGTCTCCCACGAATATACCTACGAGTTTTGTTCCGTCTTTTGATAAATCAAGGTGAACACGAACCAATTGATAAACCGGACTTATATTCCCGAAGAACAACCTAGTATTATCAATCACCTTGCAACAATCCTAATCTACGCAGAGAAAAAAGATATTGTGGAATCACAAACGATGAGACGAAGTGTTTGTGATTACTTTTCTATCTTGCCTATCGGAGATATAAATCTCGATCCAATTATTACAATTGTACTCGTAACGATAGAAGATGCAAGATCAGATCACACAACTACAAGAAAAGTAGTATCGGTCTGGCTTCACAATCCCAATGAAGTCTTTAAGTCGTTAACCTGGTTTTAGAAGAAGAAACCAAAGGTTAAAAGAGAATCGACTCTAGCTATGCAACTAGTATCATACGTAAGGTGTGGGGATTAGGTTTCCCAGTTGCTAGAGTTCTCCTTTATATAGTCTTTCAAATTAGGTTTTGCAATCAATGTTAGCTTGGTAACAAAGCATTCAATATTCACCGTTAGATGAAAACCTGATTAGATTCAAGCTAATATTTCTCAACCGTGGGATCGAAACCTTAGATTGTTACACATAAATGAAATGTACAATTTTGGGTTTATGTAACCGTTCCCAAACATTAACATTTGTTGGTTCAACAATAGTTAACCAAATGGTTAACCATATGATAACTTTCATATCCACCATATTATTCTTCACCATAACTAGTTCAAATGACTCAAATGAACTAATTAGAGAGTTGTTCAATTGCTTAGATCTTATTTAACTACAAAAGACACAATCGAAGCAAAAACGATTTGATTCACTCGAATCAGTTCATGAACTTTATAGCCACGGTTTGCAAAAGCATTCCTTAGTTTATATAAACATGAGTTCAAGAACAACCGATTTTAGATATAACCTGCTCAAGTTCGCGGACTGGGTTCGCAGACTTAAGCTCACGGAAGGAGTTCACAAACTCCAGAAAAAATTCTCGGGTAGAGAACTTCCGCCAATTCGCGGACTTGGCTCACACCACATTCCGTTTCTCTTGATCAACAAAGTTCGCAAACTTTGGTTCAAGGAATAAGGACTTATACATATGTGTGTTTCCACCACAATGCTTATATCCTACCAATGGTTATGTAATCTAAAATCTCATTTCAATCATTGAAACATTCTCAGAGAACGTTATATAACCGTTATTCACAGACCATTTTTCTTCAGAGCAATTTCCAAAGTGATTGAAACATAACATGACATTCGTCACTAGGTAAATATGAATTTGGCTAAAGCGAAAGCTGACCAACATATATTTCGAGAAATAGATAGGCGAGTTACACTCGAATCGAAATAGCAAATGTGTATAATGAAAGTCTATATATCAAATCGACTTTTGTCTCAAGAGTAGGAGATAGAGTAGATAGACTTTTGAGTAACAGATAAGTCCAAGTATCCACATACCTTTTAGTCGATGAAGATCCACCAGTTCCTTGAGTAGTCCTTCGTCTTGTATGATGATTTCAATGGAGTCTTGAGCTCAACTACACTTTATATCCTAGTCTGAGACCTTTATCTATATAGGCTAGAAATCAAGACTTATAGTTTTGATCACTAAGATTGACAAACATGCTTGAGATAGCAACACATGCGAGTTCGACCGAGCAATTCTCTAACAATAGTCAAGTCTCGGACTAGGTATAAAAGTTGGTAGTTGAGTATCATACATCAATCAATGACCATCGAAGAACCGGTGATCAACGAAGACATTAGGAGAAATTCATCAACAACGAGGTATGTGAAGATTGAACCATTTTATTCACTCACATGCATCACAGTTTTATATTTTTGAGACTTCTCGTATGACTTCTAGTAGATTTAATATCACAAACAAGAAATTTCGAGTCAAGCTTGTCTTATTAAATATCTCGAAATATGATTTAAACAATGGATATTCATTGGTCCTTAGCAATTTTAGTTCAAAATAATTTATTGTTCAAGAACTAATTTTTTTTTGTGTCATATGGATCATTTGAAAATTGCCCAAACATGATATTTTATATCTATGGCGAATGGGAATGTTTCAATATTAAAAAAGAGTTTATCAGAACTTCTGAAATCTGGACTCAGGGTAGGTTGGCGAACCAGTTCACAAACCATGGAGATCTGAATTTATAGAATATAGGCAGGTTCATGAACCCAGTTCGCAAACCGTACAGTTCTGAATGAGAAAGTTCACGAACTTAATTCACGAACTGTAGTGATGTAAATTTATGAAATAGCCAACGGTTCACGAACCCAATTCACGAACTTTACACATCTGAGTTTGATAAAAGCAGAAAGGTTCACGAACCGTAGAATCCTGAACCCGAAAACTGGCTAATTAACGGTTCAAGAACAGTTTCACAAGTTATTCCAATACATATTAGCAGATACTCAAAGACTATTTTTATAAATATGTTTAACATTGCTATGACTCTCATAAACACCTCCAAGACATCATTGATTATTAATACATACTCTATGTATATGCATCATGATTCAAGCCATAAGTGTTTAAATGAACACGATATTGTTTATGAGTTCGAAAGGCATGCATATTTTCCAAGAACTATCTTTGTGCACGGTTCCGCTACCATGACCACAATGTATATTATTTTATCTGATTTCAAGACAAACTTCTCACAAGCTTACTTGATACCTCAACTAGAGTTTCATTTAAACAGAGAAAGTGTTTGCTTGAATCTCAAGTTATCTTAGCTTGAATTCTAAGAAACTCTCAGTCTTGAATATCTATAAATAGAAAGACTCATTCAACTGGAATATTCAATCCCTGACACTTCTATGTCCTAATTGATTGCTAGAGTCGTCCTTTTTTGACCTAGGTTTCCCTGAAAACATAATTAGGTATACAACTTAAAGACTTCATTTAGGGATTCGTGAATCCAGGTCCGACTATATTTACCTTGATAGTTAGTGTACCATGATATTGTTATTTCTATTATCGAGGTTTTAGCAATCTCTTACAGGAACACGATATATAGAAATTATAAAGTTCTACTCGTCTCAGCTAACTGAGTATAAGTGCTTCGGATTTGTAAGGTTTGTTAGATTTGTTTATTGCAAGCAGATTTCTTAGCTTTGATCTATTTAATCTAAAGGGAGATAAAATAGGCTTATCTGTTAGAGCCAGATTGGTGTCAAAAGTCTTCACTTAGACTGAAGTAACTGTTAGGATGTAAAGGACGTCAGATAAGGTAATCAATTGCGTAGAGCCTTGCGAAGTTCAAGCGACGTAAGGAGCACGACTGCATTTGAACTGCTCGGAGGGTGAATTTGGTATGAACTAAATTCCAGTTTAAAGTATGATAGTAGGCTAGTGCATGTAGCTGCTTAATACAGTTCCGTGTTCAAATCTAGACGAGGTCCAGAGATTTTTCTGCAGTTGCGATTTCCTCCTTAACAAAACTTTTGGTGTCTTGTGTTTTTTCTTCTCACACATTATGTTTTTTATCTTTATAATAGGAACATCACAAGTAGTAATAATTAATTCTAGTATATATGTCCATATTAATTGTGATCGATTACGAGACTCGTTGTTGTAGAATTCGTATCTTGAAAGGTAGATAACAAGATTCATACTTGGCAGAATTCCGATTGGATTATTTGGATATGACTAGATTTATCTTGGATATTGATTTTGATATCGTCCAAGTACTCTTCTAGACAATTAGGTTCACGATATATATTGTTCAGACTTTCTGCATGGTTGTGAAGAGATACAAATATAAGCTCTATATACATATTGTCAATGATCATTAAGTTGGTCTACTTGTAATTATAATAAGTTTTGTTCCTTTAGGTTGCTAAACAAAAAAATTGGTGGTGTTCTTGGCACCCTCTCCTTTTCAATTGGTATCAGAGCTGGCAAACAATATTGACCTAACTAGTTTGTGTTTGTATTGTGTTCTAAACCTGCACCCATATACTTTAATGGCTCTAAATGGTTTTGATTATACCAAGTACTTTGGATTACATCAAAGGATAACCCTTTAGTTGATTGTTCCGAATCCAAAGGTAAAGAAATCGTATCCTCGGTATCTGAAGATATATTTCCCAAGTCCCCTAAAGATTCAAAATCTGAATCTGAAGAGAACCTTACCAAAAGTTACAATGACTCATCTAAGATTATTGAACATCAAGCCTCCGTGATATTAAAAAACCTTCAAGAGAAGTATGCTAAGTATGTTGATGAAGTCAACCAATCTCTTAACAGAGAACGATAGCAAAATACACATCGAAAAACAACATCTAAGAGAGCTTCTAAAAAGGATCATATTTCCATTACCTATTTTAACTTCTTGCAGTTTTGTTCTCATTGTGGTATAAAGGGTTATCTTGTATTGGATTGTTTTCATAGGGAATTTCTTTTTGTTAATCTTCAAAAATTGCTTTATTTTGCAATTATAGTGGTAAATAGTTTGTCAACATCTCCAACTGATCCTAGTTGCACAATTAGACGGAATACTTATAATAAGAATATTCAACATTACTCTCCTCGAATATTTCATAAGACAAGTAACTCTCATGGCACAATTCCCAGGATTAAGTATATTTCCAATATCATACTTCCTAATGATAAACTGATTTTACCTGGTAAATCCAACTTCGAGACTCAAAAGTTCTGATGATTACAGTTCTCTAACACGGATTTCACAAGGACCACGACTTTTTTCCTTTAAAAAATCCTCCTTTAATAAACATTCATGTGAACTTGGCAAGTCCAGAGACAAGAAAAGTTGTCAAATTTCTCATTGGAAGAAGATGCAAGGATTAATCATGTGAACTTGGCAAGTCCAGAGACAAGAAAAGTTGTCAAATTCCTCATTGGAAGAAGATGCAAGGATTAAAAGAGTGCACTAGAAAAAAAGAAAGTAAAAGTTAAGAATCATCCCTGTCATAACCTGAACAAATCGAAATATCTATTATAGATACAAATGGTGAGTCACAATCTCACCCTGTTACTACTTGGCATTATGACATGTGCATCCTCAAAGGTAACTTGTGAGCTTTGAAGAATGCACGAATATCAAACTGTAATTACACTTCCAATAGCGATATTGCTCAAGTCTATGCTGATAAAACTATATTCTTAGCATATGATATAAGGGGACTTTAGTCCTAAATTCCTCTCTTCATAAAGACTCAAGTCAGAATTCATCTTGTTGAGCCTCGCTCCGTCATGGTAATTCTTGTTTTGATAGCTGTTAGAGCATTGACGAGAAATGGTGTAACAACTATATAACGTCCTCTAAGAATGTTTCAATGATTAAAATGAGAGTTTAGATTACATAACCAATGATGGACATAAGCATTGTTGTGGAAACACATTTATGTATAAGTCATATTCCTTGAACCAAAGTTTGCGAACTTTGTTGATCAAGAGAAACCGGAAGAATGGCTAGTTGCCAAGTCCGCGAACTGCCGAACTTCTCATCCCGAGAAATTCTGCTAGAGTTGACAAACTACTTGCGTGAGCTAAGTTCGCGAACCCAGTCCGCGAACCGGCAAAGTTCTCATCCCGAGAATTTCTGCTGGAGTTTGTAAACTCTGTCTGGTTGCTTAAGTCCGCGAACTTAAGAAGGTTATATATCTGAAGATGATTTCTGAACTTAAACTTTAAAAAGACTAAGGAATGCAGTTTGCAAACCGTGGCTATAAAAGTTCATGAATCGATTCAAGTGAATCAAATTATCTTTGCTTCAATTGTGTCTTGTGTAGTTACATAAGATTTCCTTGCAATTGAACAACTCTCTAACTAGTTCATTTGAGTCATTTGAACTAGTTATGGTGAAGAAGAACATGGTTGATATGAAATGCTCATGTGACTAACCTTTTGGTTAACTATTGTTGAACCAATAATGTACACGTTTGGGTACGGTTAACAAACCTAGAAGCGTCACTACACCATATGTGCCAATTTGAGACATATTGATTTTTGGGTTCGAGACACATATAAAGGTCTTTAGTGCTTCCACTCTTATAAGAGTCTCAAATCAAATATATGAGTTGCTTTAATTCTGATTTTTCAACTACTCCTATATGTGTCTTGAAATATTGCATACGTGTCTCGAAATATTACTCACTTGTAAATTTATAATTTTATAACTTTAGTATATATTTAATTTATTTTTCTTCTTCTTATTAGTTTAAAATTTCTATTTTATTTCTCTCCAAAACCAAAAATTCCCACCAAAAATTCCTTCTCTCACATTAATTTCCCCCTCAATTTTCCATTCACATTTATCTCACACCAAAATCATTTGAATTAAAGTTCAATCATCAATCATTCACTTCCCCCCCCCCCCCCCCCCCCCCCCCCCATTTATTTCTAATTTCCCACCATTTATATCCAATTCCCTCCCATTATTAAGACCAAAACAAAATATCTCCCTACTTAAATATTTTTCTAAGACAAAAGGAATTTTTTCCTATATCTTTTCTTCTCTTTTTTCTTCTTCTTCTTTTATCTTCGGTTTCTTCTCTCTACACTTCTTTTCTCTTCCTCTCCTGCTATTAACCAAAAAAAACCCAGAGAGGAACCAAAAATTCAGAGAGAAATTGAGAGACATCCAAGATCAACTACTCTAGATTGATTGAAACTAGAAACTGATTTAGAGTTTGTAAACCTAAAGTGATTGAAAACCCACTTTACAGAAGTACAGAAAAAAAAATTAACCCTTAGAAGAAGAAGATTGAATTCGTGGAATCAATTTCCTAGAATTTCTATAAGGTATTAAAAACCCCAATTAGAGAAATCAAAATAACTTTGATTTGTTAACCCTATTTTTTTTTCCTTTTGAAATAAGTAAAACCCTAGAAATTTGGTTTCTTTTTTATTTGTGTTTGACACTTTCAGAAGAAGATTGAAGTACAAATATTTGAAGATTCAGGTATAATTTCTAAATCTAGTACTTGTTTGTTTTTCTCTCTATACATTTTGGTTCATTGAAGTATAGGTCTGTCAATTTTGCTGGATTATGATTTTTTTCATGAAGGTTGTTGTCTCATGTTTTACCGTATCATGTTAGAGGATTGTTATATCATGTTTTACTGGGTATTTGTTTTGATTTTCTTTTCATGAAGTGATTTCTATTTGCTGTTTTCTTATTTGGTTTCTCACTGTGGAGTATATTTATAAGCAGATTTGATGCACAAGTTCATGTTAGCTTACCCATACATGCATCATAGAATCTCAATTAGATAGACTTCGGTACCACTAAATGATTCAATTCGTATTTTGTATGCAAATTGGGTAAACAGAATTTGTTATCTGAATGAGAAAGTGAGTTTAATTTAGTGATAATAAAAGTTTAATAGATGAAATGATGTCACCAAGCATTGAATTTGTGCTGGGTACTGAAGAAAAAGTTGATTCAGTTGCATAGATCTCTTTTCATTTTTCGCCTAAATAATATTCACTCACACGTAAAAAAGAATGTCGACAGCATCACCAGTTGTTCCTTGATTCCAATCAGCGTAAGCTAACACAGAAAGGATGTTTTCTTATTTGCTGGGTATGTGTGTTTTGCTGGTTGTTGTAACATTTTTGTTTTCGTGTTCTGTTATCATTTTGTTCATTTGAATGGCATCTGGATGAGCATGTGTTATTCGTGTACTTCGTCATTCATATTCTGATATGATTGTGTGGTCTGTATAGATACATCAACAAGCAACATGAGTTATACATGTTTGCTTGCCTTATGTACTATCACCTATTTTGTTGCTCCATGTTGCATGTCATTTTACTTTTAAGTTGTACTCTATTGATCTGTTAGAATGACTTATATGTATGGATATTCAGTTATGTTTCTGGGGTGAGGGGTCATTGATTGACATACTATGTTATGTGTTGTTTAATCATTCGACCAAGATTTCACTTCTTCTTTTGCAGTAAAATAGAACCAACTCGAAGCGGTTCTGATCCTTCTCGTTCAGCTACTACGTCATCCCAGAAAACCGTAGCCAGCAAAGGGATAAAGCTAAAGTACCTTATCACTGTCAATTTTGCTGGCATGGTCATAGGAGATAAAATTGCTACTGGGAGATTCGCTACTAGGGTTGGAGAGCTCATACGGAGTCGTGTTCCTATATCACACAAGGAGTGGAGGTGTGTGCCGGACAATTTTAAAGATGACGTGTGGACTGCTTTGAAGGTATAACACAAAATTATGTTACATTATTGTATGAATATGCGCAAGATAGATTAGATCGTATTGGTGACTATCTCTATTGATCTTAGTGTGTACCAGGGTGAGTTTGAATTCAATATGGACCCAGCATCCTGCCGGAAAACTGTTGAAGCATCATTTCCACCATTTTACAGGCGATTCAAATATGAGTTAAGGAGAGCATTAAAGCAACGAGTTCTTGCTCGTAACAAAGAGCAAGAAGTAAGTGAGGAACAAGCTGACATACTCGAAGGAGCTGACATACCCGATGAGGTAGATGAAGAACCACTTCCAGAGCTCACTCCAGAAATCTGGGAAAGTGCAAGAGCAGATGTTCCACTTGGGATTGACCCATATATCTGGGAGGAATTTGTTGATATGGAGAAGAATCCTGAAAAGATAGCAAAGAATAAGGTGAATGCAGAGAGCAAATCAATGCAAACTGTCCACCACACACTTGGGAGATGCACATACCATAACAAGAAGCATAAGTTAGTAAGTACTCATGTTCCTGATCTTTGCTGTTTATCTTCAATTACTAGTATTAGTAGATAACCACATGTCTGTATTTGTAGGATGAACCCGGCGAAGAAGTGGTACCACCTTCTACTACAGAGAAATGGTTATACGAACATGTAAGACGTGACGGGAGTGTCCATCCTAGTGCAGTTGAAAGCTATGTGAGTTACTAACACCTACTATTTTGGGTCTTTTTGATCTTTATTCTAATATAATGTTGAGAGTATGTGAAAATGCAGAACAAAGTGAGGTTTATGAAAGGAACAAAGCAAAAGGAAAGCATCCCAGCACTAGCAATGTGATTTCAGATGAACTTGAGGAGGTGTTTGGAAAAAAACAAAAATGGTGGTATTCGTGGCTACTCATCTCATATGTCAAAGAAGCAAGTTGAAATGGCAGCAATTGGAGCTGCTGCCCTTCAGCAAAGAGATGACGAAAATGCACTTAAACTAAGCAAAATTGAAGGTGAATTGGGGTCCTTGGGCAGCGCAGTGAAGGTAAATTTTAACTTGTTGTTCGTGAAGTAGCATATCCAACTTCAGCATTTAATATATAATGATTTTACCTATTCTTGTTATTAGGAGATTTTGAACTGCCTGAAACGCAAGGAACCTACATCATCAGCTCGTGTAGGCACTCCCAGCCCAGAAAAAGAGTCAAATTCTCTCTTTGGTCACCCAAATGATGATAGCCTGGATCATGCCGATAGTTTAATTAATGAGACTCCTTCCTTGCAAGTTGAAATGATAGATAATAAAGGAAAAGTTGTTGCATCAGGGTGTATCGCTGGCGGCGATGTTTGTCATTCTAGAAAGGTGATTCCAACAGAAAAGAGGGTCCTTATCGAGGAAGTGCATGATCAATCTGCGTTAGTATGGGATGCACCACAAGGAAATGGATGGGTGCATTTGAGGGACCTAGAAATGCCTGCTTGGGTGATCTGGTCTGCAGATAGGTTGCAACCGATGCCAATCAGGAAGTAATATATTCCTAGTTTGTTTCCTTTTTGTGTTCTTTTGCTCAATAGTGATAGGTTCAACACAAGCATAGCAACACCCAGTTGACACTGAACATTAGTATTTCCTTCTTTCTTTTTTTGTTCTTTTTTGTTATTTCGGCTATATTTGTTACTTTTGTGCAGCAAGGACAGGTTCGACACTAGCACATGGCAAATTCCACTTGTTGCATCTAAGAATTTGCTTGTTAGTTTCCTTTTTTGTTTGTTTCAGCCTTAGTTGTGTTGTCTAGCACAACGAGGATAGGTTTTTTTGGGGTCTGTAACTGCCTATATTTACTCAATATAATGTATCTAATTAATTTGGTGTTTGAGCAAAACCTTTTTAACTCCGCCAATGCTTGTCCCAAGCCCGGATAAAGGAGGAGGGAAAAGGATTTATTTTTACTCAGTATTAACTACTTTGCTTTGCATCTTTTTTTACTTAATTCAGCTGGTTGGTGGACATTAAGGAGAGCTGCTCACAGTGGTATTTTTCAGGTCCAATTCTATCCTACACTTTTGTTCTTGTAGTCTGATTTCTCCAATTCTATCCTACACAACGGAAGCTATAGTCTTGAACTTTAATTTTCTATTATAATCAAAGTTGTTTTATGTTTATGGCAGGAACTATATTTGATACATGTAGACGGCGTTTGGTATTCACATGATATAGTGCACGAGTTGAAATATATGTGTATTGCATGATGGATGGCTCTGAATGAGATGGTCATGGTTAAGTTTTAATTAATATGTTGGGTGACTGCAGGAATGGATCATATACTATAAGAAGCTTAAGTTCTTGGAATGACTCTTAGGAGATCCCATATGCTTGGACAGGTAGTCACTGTTAGAGCTGTTCTGAGTGTTATTACTTTCGTTTCTCATTTATTAATATAAATGATGTTTCTTTTTCAGTCTCGAGGAAGCAGAAGCTCAGTTTTCCTTTGTTGAACTCACAATCATGTGTAAGTTGAAAAACCATAATGCTATTGATATGTTTTGGTTCATAGAGTTACCAAATTGGTAATGTTGCAATCATTGTTATTATTGTCATTGTTGTTGGCTTTGGTTTTGAACATTGTTCTGTGTTTGGTGTGTTACGCAGATGACCTGTGAATGAACTTGTTATTGGGTCTATCGCCAAAGAAGTAGTTAGGTAAGAAGTCGGATAACAGTAAATTCTTGGCACATGAGTTATAAGTTATGGTTTTAAATAGAATTTGAGAGACATTATATAAGGTGCCTCTACATTTGATACTTGTCCCGGTCTGATCTTAAAGTGATCGACTGAAGATATACATCAAGGTTGTCACTCATGTGTTCACGTCTTCTCATTTGATTTTGTTTTCTTCAGGTTACAAACAAAATGTAAAGGATATAGGTGTGATGTTCCCTAGAGCTGGGATTCAACAAGTTGTAGGTAATTCCTTTCTTAATTTCCTGTATAATGTAGATGAAGTCCTGTTGTGATATTAGGTTCAACAAGTTTAGAATAATACCAAAATATGCTCAACTTTGATCTAACATTGTAGAGAGAGACTTGCAATTATAGAAGTAGATATTTTTTGTAGAATTTTGAGTATCTTACATATATGTAATTGATGTGAGATTGATCATGTATAAATTGTGCTCTGATATTTGATGGAAAATGAAATGGCTGGATAGGTGCTTGTATCCAGGTGCAGAAAATGAAATGTGTAGGTGCAGGAATTTTAATTTTAGGAATTTGAAATTGAAAAATAAGTATTAGATAATTTAATTTTGAGACGCATATAAGTGAATTAAAGAAAAATCTATGTGGCAAAATATTTTGAGACACATATCTAGGTGTTGCCTTTGAAACTAAGGCTACACGAATAAATGTCTCTTAATTAATTAATCCGTCGCAATAAAAAGTGTCGCTAACTAATTTAAGAGACTCACAAAATGGTCGCTTTATTTAATTAAGAGACACTTATAAGTGTCTCTTTAAGTGTCTCAAACCGTTCCGAGACACCTATATTGTCCTTTAAATTAATAATAACGGAAATAAGTGTCTCAAAACAGTCCATATGGTGTAATGTGTGCAGTTCATTTGTGTATAACAAGCTAAGTTTTCGATCTAACGGTTGAGAAATATTAGCTTGAATCTAAATCAGGTTTTCATCTAATGGTGAATATTGATTACTTTGTACCAAGGCAAAACCCTGATTTGAAAGACTATATAAAGGAGACATCTAGTATTGTGCAAAACTAATCCCCACACCTTACGTGTGATACTAGTTTGCGTACTAGAGTCGGTTCTCCTTTAACCTTTGGTTTTCTTCTTCTAAAACCAGGTTAACGACTTAAAGACTTCATTGGGATTGTGAAGCCAGACCGATACTACTTTTATCGTAGTTGTGTGATCTGATCTTGCATCTTCTATCGTACGAGTACAATCAGATTGATTGGCTTGAGATTTGATATCTCCGATAGGCAAGATATAAAAAGTAATCACAAAAATCTTCGTCTCATTGTTTGTGATTCCACAACATCTTGTTTCGCTACCATACAATTAAGATTCTTGTGAGGTGATTGATTAATCTAGGTTATTCTTTGGGAATCTAAGACCGGATTATCAATTGGTTCCTGTTCACCTTGATTATTATCAAAAGAAGGAACAAAAACTTTAGGGTTTTTCTGTGGGAGACAGATTGATCCTTTGATAGACTTGTCTGTGTGAGACAGATTTGTTTATTGTCAAAGCCTGCGATTTTGGGTCGTAGCAACTCTTAGTTGTGGGTGAGATCAGCTAAGGGAATCAAGTGCCCAGTATCCTGCTAGGATCAAAGGCGTAGGGAGTACAAGTGTACCTTGGATCAGTGGGAGACTGATTGGGGTTCAAATACAGTCCAGTACGAAGTTAGCTTGGAGTAGGCTAGTGTCTGTAGCGGCTTAATACAGTGTGTGTTCAATCTGGACTAGGTCCCGGGGTTTTTCTGCATTTGCGGTTTCCTCGTTAACAAAATTTCTGGTGTCTGTGTTATTTCAATTTCCGCACTATATTGTTTTATCTTTATAATTGAAATAATACAGGTTGTGCGTTAGATCAATCAATTGGAGAATCCGACCTAACGGTTGTTGATTGATATTGATTGACACTTGGATATTGGTCTTTGGTACCATCCAAGTTATTCCTTGTATTTGATTAGTACTCGCAGTTTCTGTTTGAGGAAATCAAATCAAGAGAGAGATATAAACTCGTTGATATACTTTTAATTGATTGAGTCTTGTTGATTTTCTTAAAAGTATATTCGAGTTTGTACATACCAATTGCTAAGTGAAATATTGGGTGGTGTTGTTAGACCCCCGCTTTTTCAATTGGTATCAGAGCAGGCAAACACGTTTAAGACCTTACAAGTCTATGTTTGTAGCGATCTGACTCTTTGGACAGAGGTGCTATCTCTATTAACGTACCACCAGTCTTCGATGGCTCTAATTAATTATGGTGGAAAATTTCTATGCGAGCTTTTCTTCAAGCACGTGATTTTCAATCATGGGTATATGTTGTTAATGGCTATAATGCTCCCGTTGTGGCAGTTGGAGATGTAAACGTTCCCAAACCTATTGGTGAATACACCCCTGCTGAGATAAATGCTGCAAAGAAAAATTCCGACGGTTTGAATGCTATCATACATGCCATTACCCCAAATCTTCAGCACCATGTGTCTAATTGCACTCGGTCTAAAGATGCTTGGGATATCTTAGAAACCGTATTCGAAGGTAACTCCAGTGAAAAGGAATCTAGGCTTCAAAACCTTAATTCCGATTGGGAGAACCTTCGTATGGCAGATGAAGATGCGTTTGATGAGTTTAATCACAAAGTGGCTGAGATTGTTAATGCATCGTTTGCATTGGGTAAGACTATTCCTGAAAGAACATTGTGATGAAAATTCTCAGATCGCTGCCATCTAGATACGAGTCTAAGAAGCATGCCATCGTCGAGGGAAATAACCTTGATAATCTTTCCAGAAATACATTGGTTGGAAAGCTAAAGATCTTTGATCATGAGCATACATCCAAAATCGGAAAGGATGTTGCCTTTAAAGCGCAGAGGAACACTAAATTACTTGATAAAAGTAAAAGTGTTTATGTCTCTGAGGATGATCAGTCTGAGGATGATTTTTCGGATGAAGATGTTGACAAATTAGTCTCCTTGATCACAAGACAATTTAGGGATCTTCTATTGAAGAGAAGTAAACGGTTTTCAAGAGACAAACCTAGGTCATCAGATAAACCTCACAATCGCGTCCCTCCTAAAAACAGGGATGCTGACGAGGCTGATGACGAGGATATGCCACAGTGCTTTAAGTGTAAAGGTTTTGGTCATTTTGCAAACGAGTGCCCAAATCGTAGAAAATACACTGGGAACAAAGGTCTTGCTGTAACAATTGATGAGATGTCTGAGATATATGATTCTGATGAAGACAGGAAATCAAGTGTCGGTCTTCTATGTTAAAACATTGATTTTGATAATTGTAGCAATACATATATCAACTTTGATGGTTTCGGTGAAGAGGAGAATCCAATCAAGCTGGAAGAATCAATTGACCCATCCTTTGGAAACGCTGGTTTTAATGTTTCAGGATCCATTATGTGTCTAGTTGCGTTCACACCACAGATGCCTGAATACTATCCAAGTTTGATGTGCTCGTTTTGTTTTCAGAAGGGTCATGAACTATCAAGATGTTACAAGTACAAGCATCAAGTGAGGCACCACAACAAACTTCAACGAAGAGCAAATCGATTGGCAAGGAAGCTTAAACTTGCCCAGAAGACTGCTGAGGTATGCATGATTTTATCTTCGACTAAGAAGTTGGTTTCCAAAGACAAAATTAGACCATTAGAGAAGAAGGTATGGTCAAATCGTTTTGATAGACAGAAGTCAGAGGATTCCTCTCAAGAAGAAAATGGTGGACAAATTGTTGTTCACCACAACACAAATTAATTGTGTTGTTTGGTAAATCTTATCTCATGTGCCTGATCAAAAGAGATGAGATTATGTACTGCTCAGGCTTCAGAAAAAGTTTTTTTTCTTAGGTTTGTGTTTCTTGTCTATCAAATAAAGTAAAGGGTTATTATCGACAATTCTACTCTTTATAGGGTTTAGAATTGGGCGTCCATGAACCTGTGTAAAGTTGCGAACCCTACATTCCTTTTTCCTCTCTGATATCCTTTATATCTTAAGACTGCTTGTTGAGATTGTGAATTCCACTCAAAAAAACCAGTTGTTTATAACTGTTCTCCAAGCATCATGTCTTTGGATGGAAAAGATGTCAACATGATCGTTAAGCCATCAATCAAGGAAAAAGATAAATCTCCAGTAACTCCTTTCCTAAAAAGAAAAAGGAGAAATACAAGAAAGTCAAGGGCTGTCCCTTCTAACTCTCAGAAGTTTCCCGATGTTCTTGATGAGTTAAAGGAAGTAAGAAAGGAGATTAGTGAAATAAAGGCTTGTGTTTTAAGATCTTTGGAAATTCAGAAAGCCCTGGTTCGACATCATCAGCCAAGACGGTTTGTTGGTATTGACTCCTTCCTCCATAAACCTTATATTCCAATGGCTGTTGACGACAAGGAGTTCGGTAATGATAAAGAATTTCTCAAAGACATTGTTGCCTAGTATGTCTTCTTTTTGGTTTAGTTGGAAGAATAACTAGTGCTTTGAATAGCAATGATTGTGACTACACATAGCTATTATTTTTCATCTTCTTATATTATTTTTTAGGTTTATTGGTTTTAAATTCTAAAAATATTTGGAGGATGATGTTTTTGCAGTATTAATCTTTATGATTTGTTATATTTAAACTTGTTATGGGATATGTATGTTTGCGTTCGTGAACTTGAAGGTCCCATACTTTGTCAAAAGTAAAGTCGTTCGTGTACGGTATTCACGTACTGGTAAAAGGATGAATGGACTTTTGACAAATACAAAAGTTAAGCCTATATTGTCAATGATTTTGATGGAAGATAGGTTAAAATCTTTTTTTTCAAGGATCATGTATATTATTGTTGTTATGCAAATAATGATTGAAGATAGAATAAATTCTTGTGTATTCCGCAGTATTGATCATCCCTGATCCATATTCGTATGTATTACTGTGAGGCTCCGTAATGTGTCTTATGTTGAGCACAATACAACCAAGTTGATTATTTTTTATTAGCTTTGTTGGTTGTTCCGTAAGGTACTTTATGTTGAGCATTTTGAACTAAATTAATCATCTTGTTTGGTTATTTAGTTATTGCTCCGTAAGTTTTCTTATGTCGAGCAAAACAATTGACAATGAAATTGATTACTTTCGTAATTAGTTTGGTTGTGTATTCCAATTATATTAATTATGGGTTCTCTTGTAATTAATCTAGTTGAGTATTTTTGTGTCTCCATGAGTTTTCTTATGTTGAGCACAAACAATTGAATTGATCACTTTTTGTGTTAAATTTGATTGCGTATACCGATTAAATTAATCACGGGTTTTACTTGTGATTAATTTGATTGAGTTTTTGGATATAAAAAATCATTCTTATGGTTTTTGGTGTCCAATAAAATCCTTCTTTTCTTTTGAAATTAAGATCGCTCTTGTTGTTCTTTCGGGAATGACATCAAATGGGGGAGAGTTCTTTTGAACTTGTGCTTAATGGTCATATCTTGAAGGGTGTGCGGCTGTGGAATTTTAGAGGGGTTATCTTGTATCTTTAAACTCCTTGATGAATGCTATTAACTTCGGCTATATGATTGCATCTAAATAAGATGATGTGTGTTCTTTCTTTTTAGTCATGAAATGTCTCTTACGGAAATTTCATTATGATCCCGTTCTTGTACCTTTGCCAATTTTATTGACAAAAAGGGGGAGAATTAATATGTAGTTCATACTACAAATACATATGGTCTTCGGGTCATTATGTAAGGGGGAGTGGTTTCCATGTGAGATGGAGTATTGACTAAGGGGGAATGATACATATCACCATAGTATTATTGTTGAAGTTGTGATACAATTGAACTTTGACGCTGTGTAATAATACTATGACACTGTATAACAATGATCGAGACCGATGCTTTCGCATTGTTATAGCTACGGATTTTCAACAACGGTGATGCTAAACTTACAACCTTTGGGATCATTGAAGTACTTGGAAGTGACGAAGATTTCGAGGAATGTTGAAATTAAACATGTGGAATAGGAGCAACTTTAAGTTTCTTTATATTTTTTGTATTCCATATGTATTGATAGTTTTGTCACTAAAATTGACAAGGGGGAGATTGTTAGAGCATCATTGACCGAACTCGCATGCGTTGCTATCTCAAGCATGTTTGTCAATGTTAGTGATCAAAACTATAAGTCTTGATTTCTAGTTTATTATAGCTAAGTCTCGGACTAGGATAGAAAGTGTAGTTGAGCTCAAGAACTTTATGGCGATTCATCATACAAGTAGAAGAACTACTCAAGGAACCGGTGGAACTTCTCGACAAAAAGGTATGTGAATACTTGAACTTATCTGTCACTCAAAAGTCTATCTACTCTATCTCCTACTTCTTGAGACAAAAAGTCGTATGCTATATATATAGACTTAGATTATGCACATTTGGTATTTCGAGCCGAGTATACCTCGCCTATCTATATCTCGAAATATGTGTTGGTAATCTTTTCGCTTCGACCAAGTTTATCTTTACCTAGTGACAAAAGTCATGATATGTTTCAATCGTCTTGAAAATTACTTTGATGAGAAATGGTGTAACAACTGTATAATGTCCTCTAAGAATGTTTCAATGATTGAAATGAGAGTTTAGATTACATAACCAATGATGGACATAAGCATTGTTGTGGCAAACACATTTATGTATAAATCCTATTCCTTGAACCAAAGTTTGCGAACTTTGTTGATCAAGAGAAACCGGAAGAATGGATAGTCGCCAAGTCCGCGAACTCAGTCCGCGAACTGCCGAACTTCTCATCCCGAGAAATTCTGCTGGAGTTGACAAACTACTTGCGTGAGCTAAGTCCGCGAACCCAGTCCGCGAACTGGCGAAGTTCTCATCCCGAGAATTTCTGCTGGAGTTTGTAAACTCTGTCCGGTTGCTTAAGTCCGCGAACCTAGTGTGCGAACTTAAGAAGGTTATATATCTTAAGATGATTTCTGAACTTAAACTTTAAAAAGACTAAGGAATGCAGTTTGCAAACCGTGGCTATAAAAGTTCATGAACCAATTCAAGTGAATCAAATCATTTTTGCTTCAATTGTGTCTTGTGTAGTTAATAAGATTTCCTTGCAGTTGAACAACTCTCTAACTAGTTCATTTGAGTCATTTGAACTAGTTATGGTGAAGAAGAACATGGTTGATATGGAATTCTCATATGGCTAACCTTTTGGTTAACTATTGTTGAACCAACAATGTACACGTTTGGGTACGGTTAACAAACCTAGAAGCGTGCAATTCATTTGTGTATAACAAGCTAAGTTTTCGATCTAACAGTTGAGAAATATTAGCTTGAATCTAAATTAGGTTTTCATCTAACGGCGAATATTGATTGCTTTGTTACCAAGGCAAAACCCTGATTTGAAAGACTATATAAAGGAGACATCTAGTATTGTGCAAAACTAATCCCCACACCTTACGTGTGATACTAGTTTGCGTACTAGAGTCGGTTCTCCTTTAACATTTGGTTTCTTCTTCTAAAACCAGGTTAACGACTTAAAGACTTCATTGGGATTGTGAAGCCAGACCGATACTACTTTTATCGTAGTTGTGTGATCTGATCTTGCATCTTCTATCGTACGAGTACAATCAGATTGATTGGCTTGAGATTTGATATCTCCGATAGGCAAGATATAAAAAGTAATCACAAAAATCTTCGTCTCATTGTTTGTGATTCCACAACATCTTGTTTCGCTACCATACGATTAAGATTGTTGTGAGGTGATTGATTAATCTAGGCTGTTCTACGGGAATATAAGACCGGATTATCAATTGATTCATGTTCACCTTGATTATTATCAAAAGATGGAACAAAAACTTTAGGATTTTTCTGTGGGAGACAGATTGATCCTTTGATAGACTTGTCTGTGTGAGACAGATTTGTTTATTGTCAAAGCCTGCGATTTTGGGTCGTAGCAACTCTTAGTTGTGGGTGAGATCAGCTAAGGAAATCAAGTGCGAAGTATCCTGCTGGGATCAGAGGCATAGGGAGTACAACTGTACCTTGGATCAGTGGAAGACTGATTGGGGTTCAACTACAGTCCAGTCCGAAGTTAGCTTGGAGTAGGCTAGTGTCTGTAGCGGCTTAATACAATGTGTGTTCAATCTGGACTAGGTCCCGGGGTTTTTCTGCATTTGCGGTTTCCTCGTTAACAAAATCTCTGGTGTCTGTGTTATTTCAATTTCCGCATTATATTGTTTTATCTTTATAATTGAAATAATACAGGTTGTGCGTTAGATCAATCAATTGGAGAATCCGACCTAATGGTTGTTGATTGACACTTGGATATTGGTCTTTGGTACCATCCAAGTTATTCCTTGTATTTGATTAGTACTCGCAGTTTCTGTTTGAGGAAATCAAATCAAGAGAGAGATATAAACTCGTTGATATACTTTTAATTGATTGAGTCTTGTTGATTCTCTTAAAAGTATATTCGAGTTTGTCCATACAGATTGCTAAGCGAAATATTGGGTGGTGTTGTTAGACCCCCGCTTTTTCAATAGCGTCTTTATGTATGCCACTTGATCAAGTTTTCCTGACTTGGTGGAATCACATCATCATCCAAAATGTGATGACTCGATGCGGGTACCAGATCATATTATGCTCCTAAGTTTTCTCCCTGCCTATCTGACTCCTAAGCAAGAGATGAGAACAAGATCCATGAGAACTTTATTTGCAAGCTAATATGTTCGTGGATTATATCTAACCATAGTTTTGATACTTAAAATTATATACGAAGGAATTTTATGCAGTGGCAATGATATAGTTTATTGAAATAAATTTGTCTTACGCTGGGACTTGTGTCCCAAAGCATTTTTGTATTATTCATCGAACTGTCCGAGAAATTTAATCGGTTCACAAATCTAATAAAGAAATCCTAGTAGATTCATTTTTGAAGAAGTAATTGGTTTCCTAATTTTCTTTTAACTCTTGGTCATGAATAGTACATATAGTTGATATCATCCCTTCAACTATTTCCATCTGAAGAGAGGGCATCTCAAAGAGACTTCATGAAACCATCGTTATTGATGAAGATGATGATGTCAATGAAGAAATCTCGTCACCTGGATCTTCGAGAAAAAGGGTGGATTTGAGTATGAAATAACAAAATTCTTGGTATACTGAATCCATAAAGGATCTGATCAATTCTCGTAATGATTCTAAGGTTGAAATTCCAAATCTCTAATTGTAATTAAACACCTTGCGGATTAATCAGTTCTTGTAATGATTCCGAAAAAATGGGGGTCTAACAACCACACCCAATATTTCGTTTAGGCAATCTGTATAATTCCAGGAGAATCAACTAGACAGTCAGACTCAATCAAAGAAAATATATCCAAGAGTTATATCTCACTTTCTCAAATCAATCTCCCATCAAACAGATAAAAATTTGTGAGCCGAATTAATATGAGAAATAACTTGGATGGTACCAAAGACCAATATCTAAGCGTCAATCAATTTCAATCAACAACCAAAGGTTGGATTTACAAATTGATTGAACTACGCACAAACTGTGATATTTCAATTATATAGAAAATATAATGCGGAAAAGAAATAACACAGAAACCATAAGTTTTATTAACGAGGAAACTGCAAATGCAGAAAAACCCCGGGACCTAGTCCAGATTTGAACACCACACTGTATTAAGCCGCTACAGACTCTAGCCTACTACAAGTTAAATTCAGACTGGAATGTAGTTGATCCCTAACCAATCTCACACTGATTAAGGTATAGTTGCGTTCCTTACGTCTCTGAATCCCAGCAGGACTCTACACACTTGATTCCCTTAGATAATCTCACCCACAACTAAGAGTTACTACAACCCAAAGTCGAATACTTGATAAACAAATCTGTCTCACACTAGAAAAGTCTGTTGAATAGATAAATCTGTCTCCTACAGAAATACCTACAAGTTTTTTTGTTCCGTATTTTGATAAATCAAGGTGAACAGGAACCAATTGATACACCAGACTTATATTCCCGAAGAACATCCTAGTAATATCAATCACCTCACAATAACTTAACCGTATGGTAGCGGAACAAGATATTTTGGAATCACAAAGAATGAGACAAAGAGCTTTGTGATTACTTTTTATATCTTACCTATCAGAGATTAAATCTCGAGCAAATCTTGTAAAAGATAATACTCAATACGATAGAACAAAGTAAGATCAGAACACGCAACTACAGAGAAAATAGTTGGGTGTGGCTTCAGAATCCCAATGAAATCTTTAAATCTTTAACCTATAATGGTTTTAGGAAAAACCTAGGTTAAAGGAAAATCGACTCTAGTCGCAACTAGTATCACACATGATGTGTGGGGATTAGGTTTCCCAGTTGCTAGAGTTCTCCCTTATATAGCTAGTCTTCAAAATCAGGGTTTGCAATCAACGTTACCTTGGTACCAAAGCATTCAATATTCACCGTTAGATGAAAACCTGATTAGAGTCAATCTAATATCTTTCAACCATTAGATTGTGTTAGCTTGTTACACACAAATGAAATGTACCGTTATTTAGATATGGGTAACCGTACCTAAACGTGTACACTTAGTTGGCTCAACAACAGTTAACCGAAGTTAGTCATATGAACACTTTCATATAAACCTTGTTCATCTTAATCACAACTAGTTCAAATGACTCAAATGAAGCTAGTTATAGAGTTGTTCAATTGTTTATATTCTCATAGAGGTATATAAGACACAATTGAAGCAAAATCGGTTTTTGTTAGAGCATAGCTCGGTTGAACCCACCAAGTGTTGGTATGTCAAGTTTGGTTATCATATTTTAGTGAATCAAAACTCATTTTAAGAGTCGCTTGATTATGTACTATAGTCTACTTATTATAGGTTAGCTTGAAAGTATTAGGATATGAGACATTACAAGTATTGCGAAGACTTGAAGAAGTGAATAAGTAAGAAGCTACAACGACAACATCATTCTTCCACTTGAGGTTAGTGATATTTGACTTGAACTGTTTCATTCCCTAACGTATCTTTCAAGTCGTGCATGTTGAAAACGAAACTGCGAAGCATGAACACTCTATATAAACAAGTATTAAGGAATACAATATGAATTTTATTTCTTAACCATTAAAATTTGTAGATAAGACATCGGCATAATCGTTTAAATGCTATTGTGATTATGTATGTGTATGAGGTGAGGATTTCATCCTAGGAAACAATGTTTTACATGTGTTTTAAGAAAGTAAGCTCATAAACTTGTTTATGAATCGAAAAGGAAATCGCCAGGGTTTATTGGGATTGTTATTTACTGCATATCTTGTGAACATCCAATATGTGTGATTTAGTATAACCGCTCATGACTCGTTTGTGTTCTTGGTAAAAATATTCACAAAGGCCTGACTTATGTATTGGTATGACTTTTATTAGTGAAACCAATCTTAAGTAATCACCTGAAATGGTATGATCGATTTTGTGTTTTGTTGAACCGAATCTGGGTAAAGGGTAACCGATCCTATGAAGAGGTGCAAAACATCACAAAGGGGAATCGATCCTTGTATGAGGTGCAACAAGTTTATAGCAGAAAGGGGAAACGATCCTATGGACATGTGCAACACGTTTTTAGGCAAAGGGGGAACCAATACTATGGACATGCGCAACACATATAAGTTAGATACCATATATATATGGGGAACCGATCCTAGTACCTATTCAACCGAATTTTGGAAAGATAGTGTGATTATGCACAGTACTCACATGGAGGTAGAACCGAAACTTGTTTTGGCAGAACCGTTAAAACCATGATTTGTGATTGAGTGTTTCCTATTCAATCGCATAGTTCTTGAAAGTCGGATGAAACAATTCTAAAATTGTTTGGAAGTGTGGCAAATCGGTTTCAAGGTTGTAAGTATGAAAGAGGACTTACAAAGTAAGGATGTCGACATACTTTGAACACGTACAGTAATGTTTATCTTTTATTGTTCAAAGTTATTCCTTAATAGCTACAGGAAGAAAATCTCAGGATCGAAATATAAAGGGAAAATTAGGCTCAGGCCCCACCCATGGGTAACCCATAATATGAGGCCCTTAATTAAAAGAAGTTTAAATCTATGCCCCGAATTATTAAAAGACCTTGATACCCTTATGAATATTGTCAAGCCCATAATTAAATAAAATATAAATCTAGGCCCAAAATTATAAAATCTAGGATCGAAATTATTAAAGTACAGTGCAAATGTGTAAACATAAGTTACACATGCATATGGCATGTATATCCAGAAGTTACACATCCTTATGGCATGTGTAATGCAAAGTTACACTTGTATATATATGCAAAAAATAGACATAAAAAAGAGAACATAAAAAAAATACATGTATTACTTCAATATTCATTTACAACAATTTTTTAGCATGTGTAACTAGAATTTACACATGCATCTGTCTAGTGTAATCGAGAGTTACATATGCATCTATCTAGTGTAATTGAGAGTTACACATGCATCTATCTAGTGTAATTGAGGGTAATATTAATCATCAACACCTGCAGATTGACACACCAATCCAAAACACCAATTGATCATCATATTCTTCTCTGTCATCTCAAGTCTTACGCAATCATACCTCCTAACTCATCTGCTCAGAGAGGGTAACCTGTAAAAATATGGATAAATCAATATTTATGCATGGAAAGACTGACCGGTATTCCGGTATCAGACCATAACATAAAAAAATATGAATGCATGACATAAGATATACAAATCTTAAGTTTTACACATATAATTACCACATGTAACTAGCAGTTAAACATTCAATTGGCATGTGTAACTCGCAGTTGCACATCCAATTGGCATGTGTAACTAGCAGTTGCACGATTTCATAATTTTGACATTTTTGCAGCCTAGTTAGATCGAACTAGCTAACAAGAGAAATCACAAAACATAAGAATGTTCATAACATGAACCTAACCCTAACTTTAATGAACCTGTGTTTACCATGTCAGTCGCCGTGTCGATGCACAAACATGTATACCCTGCTATATAGTAAAATATTTGACCATAATTGTAATATCAGTGCTGATTCTGTATGGTAAGTAAAATCCAAGCTTTGATTCAACAATCTAAGAAACATGGCAACATCATTATATGAAAAAAGGAAAAGCATGACCAGAAGAAAGATAACTATACAAGTAAAATCCCATATTTTCACCAATCAAAAATTGATTATCTGTATAAAAAAGGTCTGCAATCATGAAATATAACAAGCAGTGAAGAACTGATAAAAAGAATAAGGTTCAATACATTAACAGATCAAGTAAGATTCACCACCGTCACTATTGTAAGAGGGGAATGAAGTAGTTGAACTAGAAATACAAGCTGAAATAATCATTCAAGAACAAAAAGTAAGTTCAGATTTTGGTCAACAAGCAAAAGTTAACAAATTTGAAATCAAGATAACAAAATCAAGATAAAACTGCTCTAAAAAACTACATCAAAATCAGTATGTGTAAGTGAAAGTTACACATCTAATTAACATGTGTAACTACAAATTACACATCTATTTAGCTTGTGTAACTAGAAGTTACATATCTGATTAGCATGTGTAACTAAAAATTACACATTTATTTAACTTGTGTAACTAGAAGTTACACATCTAGAAGTTACATACCGACTCCATGATCACAGACCAACGTATTATGTTGTTTGTGCAGATTCTCCATCAAACTTACCAATCGGTGTCTTCATATCACTTTCTTCTTTATTTCAGACCTCTCTCCTAAATCTTTCAATGAAACAAAAACATTTCTTAAATAACATTACACATCTTTTGACAATTGCTTAAATAACATTTCTTAGCCCGCGTCTGACAAGCATTGTTCAACAGTTCTTAAGAATATGAATCACAGATATAAACATATTATACGCAAATCAACGATGCACGAAGTAGTTTCTTCTAGCAACTAAAACAACGATGATTTTCACATATATTTATATCAAATTGAAAGCATTACAAGTCCACATCCAGTATTAACTAAACATAGGAGATAAAAAATTTGTATTCTCCACTACTATTAGTTCAAAGACAGTTGAAGGGTTAGGAAAAACTGTACATAATAAAACTGAGTGCACCACCAAGACCAGAATAGCATGTCATGTGATTAGGTACTGCTAGTCCTCCCAACTACAAACATCAATTGAAACAAAAATAAATATTACTCTCAATCAAATACTAATTAAACCACTTTGACAGATCTTAAATACAAATTGAGTTCATAGGAAAACACATACTCCTAAATCCAGCTATACATACCTGATTTATAAAATTGAATCCACATACTCCTAAATTATTCTTCAACTCAACTGAAAATCACCTAATCAAAATGAACAAAACAAAAATTAAATTATCAAAAACAGATCAAGATTGGTTCCCGTAGGAAATTAGATTGTGATAAAACTAAATCAAAATTGAAATCGAGAATGAAACTAAAATAGAATCGAGAAGAATTACTAACAACAACAACAACAACTAAAAAAAAAATCGTACCTTGATTATGTTGCTATTCTTCCGAAACAGTGATGATTCTTCTTGATCTCAGAAATCAAAAGAAACAACAACAACTTCAAATCAGAAAACCTAACATGGAGTAGCTTTGAAACAACAAACTAGAATCAATTGAGAATTCGTAGATTGATGATCAGTTGTTAAATAAATTTGAACCAAATCATTCAGATCTATAAATCCATTGAACAAAAATCGATTAAATCAATTCCTGAGATATCTTCGAATCAATTGAAAAATCCATATTTAATCGACGTAGATCAAATCTATTTATTTCAATTGATTAGTTCATTGAGCTATTCAATCGAAATCATCAACGGAGATCCATAAGCATCGTCATCTAAAATCGATGAAGCTAAACTCGTTTTCTTCTTCTCCGTTAAACTACGACGTTGACGATCTGAAACTGAAAACCCTAATACTCTTCAGAGCAAAAACCAGAGAGAGAAAGTGATGTTGATGTAGAATTTTTGTTTGGATAATCAGGATATTTGTTTGTAAATCTTAGATCTAGGTTTCGAAATCATTTTTTCATTGAGAATTTCGATTAGAAATTGTTTCACGGACTGGTTCTTCATCCGAGAGAGAGAGTTAAAGAAAATTAGAGAGAGAAACTGAAAAAGAAAATGAAACCAAAAATGAAATCTACGCCTAATTTTATAACTATATATACTAAAGGGCTGTTTTGGTATTATGAAGTAAATTTTTTATTTACAGGCCCTAAATTTTAAAGTTATGGGCCTAGAAATATCAAAATGTGAAATAATGGAGTTGATAGAGAAGGATCCATTTTGTGGGGCTTCTCTATATTCAACCCATATAGTAGGGGGTTATAGTATTTTTCACAAATATATAAATAAGTTAAGAATCTTTTAATTAAGGTTGTTAATTTTATTTTAGGAAAATGAGAATTAGTAATGTGCATTTACTAGTTGAGATTTTTCAAAGAGATTTTCGGTCATTATTTTGGACAGAGCATTTCCAGGAATTATGAAAACTGAATTTGGAATATATTGAATATCTTTGAGAATATTTTCGGCTTTGGAAATTCCTTGGTGTCCAAACTTCCTTGTCTATAAATACTTGAAGTTTGCATTTCTAGCAAACTAATCCTTCGTGACAACAAACTTCCTCGGTTGTGTTGTTACTGGTGTAGCCGCCTATTCGGAGAGGAGAGTAACCTAATTAGGTGAAATGTCTTACGGCCGCTCAGTTTAAAGTCTTCTTTGGGATTGAGAAGCTCTACGAGTACCGTTGGTGGGAAACTAGATAATTGCGGTTTATCTTGTGTTTTCGATTGATTTGATTGACTAACGGTGGTTGAACTTTGATTGCACCTAGTTTGTTTATGCTTGAGAATCTTCTTTTCTGATATAAGATTCACTCAAACTAGATCGAAGTTTCGACAGGGATCTTTAGACTGTTGTTAGAGCTAAAGACGATCTTGTGATAATCCATTGTTAACAGACTCCGTTCCGTGCGTGATTGATCACAAGAGATTCAAGTTTTTGTGTGCAGGTGTTTATTGAAGATCTAAGAAGATTTGAAGACAAAGAAGATATTAAAGATTTCTGATTTGGGGTTCATAATCTTTGGTGTGCATAATACTTGTTTCGGTATAAGAGGATCCAACTATAATCGGTTTATCCTTGTGGAAGATTGGACTGAGTAGTTGTGTAGATCGGCATCAATACAATTCTTTGTGATTAAAAGTATCGCTTGCAAAATATTAACAATTACCTTTGGTGATTGAACATAAGATATATCTAAGAACCTGACGAAGGAGTTTATGTTAAGATAAACAGAAGAGCCTTTGTCCGACTCACATCACTTGGTTGAATAGAGTAGATACCAAACAAATTTGTTGTTCCTTTACTGTTTGGAATACGAACCAAAGGAATTGTTCCAAGTACGTGATTTATTCATAAGTTGGAGGCGTGGGAATACATACGGAACTAGGTGAACTATACGTTTAGTTGCTTGGTCTCAACTATACGAAGTTAGGTCTAATTTTGTGTAGCGGCTTAATCCTGAGAGTATTCAATTCTGGACAAGGTCCCGAGGTTTTTCTGCATTTGCGGTTTCCTCGTTAACAAAATGTTGTTGTGTCATTTACTTTATATTTCCGTATTATAATTTTTTATTATAATTAAAGTAAATTACACAAACGTTAATTCCTATTTACTTGATAAGCAATCCTATTGTGTTTGGTTAAGTCCGAACCTTTTTATCAAGTAAACAAACTTCGTTGTTGTATTCTCTCGATCTCGTATCCATAGATGATCACACGAAGTGTGAACCGATTAGTTGCATTGTCTCGACTAAGTCCATAGACAATCACTTTCGGAGAAAGGACTGATAGGTAGAAAAAGTTTTAGCTTGAGGTATATTTGGGTACCCTCGCCTTTTCAGTTTTGATTCACTAGAATCAATTCATGAACATTATAGCCACAGTTTGCAAAGATTGCATTCTTTATTATATAAATGTATTTGTTTATGAGTATGTAAACATACTTAATCGATTTTAGAACTTAACCCACTCAAGTATGCAAACGGGTATACATACCTAAGTTTCCGGACTTGGTCTTGTTCGGCAGTATGCAAACGGGTACGCATACTGTTGTTCATGAACAAACTCACTTGAAATCAGTACGCATACGGGTATGCATACTATAGTTCCCGGACTTCAACTATTGAATCATTACGCATACGGGTATGCATACTAAATTCCCGGACCTTGGAATACACTTGCAACAGTTAGCACACAAGTACGCATACCGTGTTATATCCAATCAATGGTTAATTGTTCTAAACTCCCATTTCAATCATTGAAACATTCTTGTAAGAAGAGAATAGCTGTCTCACACAAACTATTAGCTTCAAAGCAATTTTCAAGTGATCAAATGATCAATACGAAACATTCCGAGTCTACATCCAATGACTGTCTCACACAAATCATATAAGATGTTACCAGGTGATTTTCACATGATCATCTTTTGACTTTCCTCAAGAATAAAATATGAACTTAGTTAAAGCGAAAGCTTACCAACACATATTTCGAGAAAGATATAAGCGAGTTAAACTCAGTTCGAAATATCAAATGTGTATAATGTAAAGTCTATATAGCTATCACGACTACTAGTTTTCCCATAATCTATGTAATGTAAACAGCTCAAAGGATCGAATATTATGTAGTAATGATACCTCTGTTGAACTGATAATGCTAAGCAATAAAAGATATCTAAGATCACATAACAAAAAACACAAGTATAATGTAAATGGGACTAAGTTATCATGAGACACGGGAGATTACGTGGTTCGACTTTTGTCTACATCCACGGGGTAATGAGTGATTTGTTTGTATTAAGTTGTAGTGGTTACAAAGATCTTAAATGCTTCCCAAAGTAATAGAGAGAACTCAAGTTGAAGTAAATGTAGTTGCAGGAAATCCTACAACACACCCCTTGTATTATCATGACTATGATTTCTAGATCTAAACTTATTGATATGAAAATAAAGATAAAGATAATGAAAATAGAGAATAAGACACAAGATTTACGTGGTTCGATCAGTTTGATCTACATCCACGGGGTTAGGTTTAACTATGATCATTGAATTACATATGAATTACATTGAGACTCCATTAATGAGTATTTGGAGATCTCGCTCTCTCTCTGGTTTTTGGGGAAGAATAAGAAGATAATAATAATACAAGTTCTGTTTTCTCTCTCCTACATTTCTCTTTATATAGGATGCTACCGAGTGGATGACAGCTCATATACAGTTAAGATTTCCCCTAATTTCGGATCTGGCTTGCGATGATATCGCAAGCTTACAAATGTTAATTTCGCAGATCTTCTAATCTTCGCAAAGTTATTACATTTTTCTTATGTTTAAGATAATATCACCTATTGTATCGTTTCTCAAAGTGCTCTGCGATATTCTTGTAATGCGTTGTTAAGAATTCCGCGAGCGTATCGTTATCGCGAAATTCTGATCCTACATCTTGCCTCTTTTTTCTTGAATATTGCTTGAAGAGCGATCTTCAGGAAAAAATCCATTGTTGTAGTTGTTGGAGAGAGATACGTGTTGTTGGAGTAGTCTTTGATCTTTGTTGATGAAGGAACGAGCGAAAGAATACTGGACTTGAAAAGTACGTACTTGCCTCTATTCTTTTGTGAAATTCCGGAATGTTGCGAAGTAAATAAGAAGTATCATCTTTTGAAGTATGCGAAGTATGAAGTATCCTTGAAGAAGTATAAGAAGCATGAAGTATCCTTGATGAAGTATAAGAAATATTCAATTCTCGAAATATAAGAAGTATCCGTCCTTGAATGAGAATAATAAGTATTGCCTCTATTCATGCGAAATTATTACTCCATTTTTGGTGATTCTTGCCGAGAAGATAAAGAACATAAAATGTTTTCTTGGTAATCCATAGTTTCCTCTGTTCTTTATCTATGAGGGTAAAATCTTTGAGAAAATGTTGAATGTGCGAATTGTTTCTTCATTCTCATCTTGCCTCTGTCTCATGTTTTGTGCTCATGCGATAGTATAATCTCTTCAAGTTGCTTATAATTGTGCGAAATAATTGAGCGAAATAATCATATCGTTCGGAATAATCACATTCTGCAAAATTCGGACACACTCTGCGAAATTCTGAATAGTTCTGCGAAATTCTGAATACTCCTGCGAAATTCTGAATAGTTCTGCGAAATTCTGAATAGTTCTGCGAAATTCTCGTAAAGTTTTGTAAAATACTTATGCGAATCTAATGCTTATGTAATGATTATGTTATGAAATGTGTATGCGATGCTTATGCCATGAAATGCTTATGCGATGCTTTGATGATGCAAGTGTGATGCTTGTATGATTAGAATGCTTATCTATTGCAATATATAGTCAATGTTTATGTTACTTAGCTCATTTTGCCGTCTAAAATTGATGTAGCTTTAAATTGCTTCCATTCTTCATTTCTATGGATTTTTCTTTAGTGTATGCATTCATCTTCGTGTAGTTATTGTTCTTCACAAGTTCTTACTTGTGTTTCATCTTTCCTCTTTCGTGCACTATTAGTATCTCATAATAGTATGATCATAATATCAAGTCTGCGGCATTTTCACTGCCTCAGTTTCATTTCCATGTACATATTCGCAAGCTTATTTGCTTACTCATTTTATTATGTGGTCTTATTTTGCCTTCCTAGTTAAAGGTCTTATTTTGCCACCTCTTGTCATTGCGACAAAATCGCAGGACGTCTTTGCACTTTCATGCAAAAACCCATTGATCTTGCCTTAACTTTTTCTTTTGTATTATTGCCTCTTCAGGATTGTTGCATCAATATGACAGGCCTAAATATTCTTGTGAAAATAAAGCCCCATGACATTGACGTCTTGCGACGAAATCGCAGGACGTCTTTACACTTTCATGTAATGACCCATTGATCTCGTCTTATCTTTTTCTCTAGTATTATTGCCTCTTCAGGATTGTTGCACAAATATGACAAGCCTTAATACCCTTGCGAGTAAAAAGCCTCATGACATTTGCGTCTTAAGACACTTATCATCTCCCTAATGGAGGGTGCCGCCCTTATCTCCCCCCCTGGTTGCCCCTTCAAGGATGCGTACTTCTACCATACAAGGTTATCTCCTCCCATCCAGTCTTAACAACAACCAGTTGTTGTCGTAGCCTCTTATACCTTTTGCCTATATGGATTATGGTTACGAGACTACACCCTAAGTGGGGTTTTCTTCGGGCCGAGTGCAGTATAAGCCAAGACTTGTCAAGAATGGCAGGAACGCTTCAAACACCCCTGTCACTCTTGAATCAACCGTGTACCTCGGGGCCTTAATCATATTCTGCACTCCTTGGGAGAGTCCTTATTACCTTAGTCTCCCAACCTAAGTCATATGCTTAAGCTGAGAATCCAAGGTGCCTCTCCCGGATGGGCTTTATTGACCCCAAATCTCCATGACTCAGGTTTCGGGTGGGGTGGGGGGGGGGGGGGGTGTAACCTTTCCCTGAGCCATGCAACAGGTACCCCCTTATATGACGTACTTTAGGTCTTACATTTTCCTCTTGCGAAATTTTATTCTCGAACTAGGGTGTACACCATAAAGGTTCTCCCCTATCTACGAAATTTTATTCGCCTTTCTGCGAAATTTTCGCGTCTCTTTGTTTCTGCAAAATGTTCGCGTTTCTTTATTCTCTCATTCATCTTTTCATTTCTGTCATCTCTTTCATTCATTCTTTCATTTCTGTCATCTCTTTCATTCATTCTTTCATTCTCATAATATCATATCATTTGAATCAAAATAAATATTCAAGAGAAATTCTAATACATGGTAACTATGAAATCTTTGTAGTTGTGAAATCTTTGTAATTCTGCGATTCTATCGCGTTTTGTAAATCAAATCAAAAATCTTTTTATTCTCCGCAAAAGAAATATTCTAGAGAAATAATTGAATTTTCTCAGTTTTCTGTAATTTTGAAATCTCGAAATCTCTGTAATTTTGGAAGTCTTTGTAATCTTGAAATCTTAGTAATCTTTATAATCTTTGAAATCTTGAAATCTTTGTAATTGTGTGATTGAATCGCTTTATGTAAATCAAATCAAAAATCTTTTTACTCGTTCTTAGTATAAAGTAAAATGTTCAAGGAAGTGGTACTTATCTTTCATGTGAGTCGCTTTCAAAGAAGTGAATAAATGCCTTGAAATGTATGAATTTCGCGCAGCAAAAAGAAGTGTGAGAAGTGAGACTTGAACCCTTGACCTGCTTCTTGGATTTTCTCGCACCATACCAACTGTGCTAAGCCTCTCTTGCGAAATAATCAAAGTTCTTGCGAAGTAATCAAATTCCAACCGTGTGAGAGGCACTTCTGCACAAATTTCGCGTAACAAAAATAAACATGCGAGAAGTAAGAATTGATCCCGCTGCTTGCATTCATGCCTCCTGACCAACTGTGCAAGCTTCTTATTTGCGAAATATCTTTGCGAAATTATCATCAACTCTCTTTTGTGCGAAATGATCAAAGAAATATCATTGCTAAAAAATACGCATGTGTTGGGACTTGATCATATGACCATGAACTCATTAACTTTGCAGATGACCAATTCTGTTGCCTCTTGTTTGCGAAATAATGAAACAATATTGCGAAATTATTCATTTTTTCGCTCTCTGTAAAAAAGAAGAAAACTATGTTCGCAGGCGAATTCGAACTTGAGACCACGAACGCACATACTGCTCTCTGGACCAATTGTGCAAGAACCTCTCAGCGAAATTAACGCATAACTTTTTTTCTTATTCTTTTATTCTCCCATGCAAATGAGAAGAAAATGAAAAATATGTGTCTCTGCGAATTCGAACCCGTGACCTATTTATTGTTCGCTCAGCCTTGAACCATCTGTGCAAATTTCTGTTTGTGATAGAAATTACAGCATCTGCCTCTTATCTTTTCTTCGTCCTTCCTTAACTTCTTTCACATTTGCCTTCATCTCCTGAACATGAAAATCTTCCACTGAAACTTCCATTTTTTCCTTAAATTTCACCATAACAACTAATTTTTTCTCTCACTCTTTTCATGTCTTTGAATTGTTGATGATGTTTACTCCCTGAAAGTGTGATTTCTTCCATAAAATTTCCATTTTTGAACCTAAACTTTGTAGATCTAGAAAAATATGAACAATAGCTAATCTTCATGGAAATTTTTTGAACCAACAAGCTACAAGAGGGATAAATCCTTTACTCCTCCCTGTTTCTAGCGCCAAAAATGTAGTTGCAGGAAATCCTACAACACACCCCTTGTATTATCATGACTATGATTTCTAGATATAAACTTATTTGATATGAAAATAAAGATAATGAAAATAGAAAATAAGACACAAGATTTACGTGGTTCGATCAATTTGATCTACACCACGGGGTTAGGTTTCACTATGATCATTGAATTACATATGAATTACATTGAGACTCCATTAATGAGTATTTGGAGCTCTCTCCCTCTCTCTGGTTTTTGGGGAAGAATAAGAAGATAATAATAATACAAGTTCTGTTTTCTCTCTCCTACATTTCTATTTATATAGGATGCTACCGAGTGGATGACAGCTCATATACAACTAAGATTTCCCCTAATTTCCCAAGCTTACAAATGTTAATTTCGCAGATCTTCTAATCTTCGCAAAGTTATTACATTTTTCTTATGTTTAAGCTAATATCACCTATTGTATCGTTTCTCAAAGTGCTCTGCGACATTTTTGTAATGCGTTGTTAAGAATTTCGCGAGCGTATCGTTGTCGCGAAATTCTGATCCTATAGTAAATACTTAAGTTCTAAACATTAAAGAGGTATAAGCTTAAGAATAGATCTTCTTCTCCTAGATATTGAATGCCCTTGGTTTGTTGGTGAAGCTTGGTATTTATAGCCTCTTCTGCTCCAGGTATATCTTTGCTATCTTTGGATCCATCGTTCCCTGATATGCCTTCCATACAAAGGTACATTCGTTCACCGCGCGCTGCCACCTCAGCTGACCCACGTTCCTTCGGGAACTTCCCAACCTCAGTACAGATCGTACCTTCGTTCACCGCTAACCTTTGTCAGTCAGATTTCGCCACGTCATTTCTCTCCACGTGCTTCGGTTATGTGTGTAGATAAGAGATTTGTGCATTTAATGATGATTAGATGCGTCATCTACCTCTGTTCCTTCGCCAGATGCCCCTCCATAGACTAGACTTTACTTTTTCCATCTTGACCGCCGAGGTATCCCTTCTTGGGATGAGATAAAGAAGATCTACGAAGGTATCTTCTGCTACTCAGGTTTCTCTATATAGCGAGGGCTACACAGTCATCTTGTATGCGACCAATAAGATCGTGACACGTGCTCCGCGGAATATTGGTATTCATAGTTTTCCCCTTTTCTTTCGTATTCTACCATTTGGTAGGATTGGAAGAAAAACTCCCGTAACGCCGCCATTTTTGCACGTACCGATTGGGTGGTCCCCACATGTCCTTTCATGCAATAACTTCCCTTGAATTTCGGGACATTCAAATTTTTGGATTCTCCAGCCACCTATAAGAAGAAAATAAAGAGAAGGAATTTTCGTTAACTCCTTTCTTCCTCTTCGAATTGTCCCTCTCCATCTCCTTTTCAGAGATTTTCTTCAATTTTCAACTGTTGGTCTTCCCTTTGATTCACCAAGACTTCTGGTTCAACACACGATCATCATATACAAGTAAGTGATACTTTGCTTCTTCTCTGTTTGTTTGGATTTTCATCCCAGATTCGCCCTTCTTCAATTTTGGTTAATTGTTATTGAACGCCATTGATTTTCTTGGATATTTGCATGCGGTATTTGAAGCTTTTGTTGTGTTCTCTATGTTGTTTGAGAACATGGGTCTGCTTCTTTTCGTGTTTTTCACCATGAATGTATCATGATTGCTCCATGTCTGCAAGATATTAAATTTGTTGATCGACCATGTTTTTCACTTCTTTGGGAGGACGAAATTGTTTCCCCTGGTTGGTTTTTGTTAAACCCATGCCCAAAGTACTATCATTTTCCCCCCACCAAGCTTTTGGGTCGACTATAATTCGTCTGCCATTGTTGATTGACTGTTCTTCCTGCTGGTATTAGGGATCATGAGACTTCCGAAGAAGCATACGTGGAAGGACCAGAGACCATCTTCATCTACTGATCCACCTCCGCGGATGGATCATCCTGATGCTACGCCTTCTCAACCTCCTGAGGACTCTGAGGTACATGCTGGTACTGAGGTGGTTGTGGATCTTGAGGTTGCTGAGGTCCCTGAGGTTGGAGAGGTCGTTGTTGAGGATCTTCTTTCTCCTCCACCTCATTATGAGCTTCAAAGGTTGCAGCTACGTGAAAAAGATAGTTATGCTCACTTGTCTTTAGCTGAGATCGCCAAGTCCTTTCGCCTCCATAAGTTTGATATCTCCTTTGTCGAAGGCCCTGATGTTCTCACCGAATCCATGATTCGAAGTTTTCCATGTGATGAGAACAACCTCTTGATCAGTGTTGGCTAGTTGTCCGCGGTTATGCTTCTGCCTTTGTTTAGTAGAAAAGATCCCTTTTACTATGATGTTTTGTCTACCAGGGATGACCCGGTGAACAAGACCCAGGTTCGAGGGGTCATGCAGTATATTTGCAATTTCTGGCGTGCCCTTCGTGAGTGCTGGTACCGTAGTAAGGGAAAGACTATTTTGAAGTCTTATGACCCTTTTGCTGCTGGAAGGTCTAAGCAAGAGGATTATATTCCTGCCAACTTCAATGCTACGTACGCTGATGCTATTTAGAAAAGTAATCTTCTTCCTTGGAGTATTGGCCCTCGTCGTATTCATGTTACTGCTAAGCAGATCAAAGATGGTAACAGTCTTCGTCTGCTGGAGGATATCGATAAGATTGGTTTGACTGTTATCCCTTATTCTGCTAAGCTACCTCTGCCAAAGCCTGATCGTATCCGTCTTGATCATGATGATCGCTGGGCTCGTACTCCGCTTCGTGTGGTGGATTCTTGGGCTTACGGTTTTACTACCGCAGATCCCAACGTCCCTCGTGTAGCTTTCTCCTTGCCTGAGGTAACCTCTGCTTTCTTTGGAGGTTTTTCATTTCGTCTTTTAATTTGTAGTCTTTGTTTGGTATTCTGATGGCTTTCTTTTGTAGTCTTCCCCTGCTTCTTCTGCTAGAACTGCCTCAGGTTCTGCTGCTAGGACTGCTTAGGGTTCTGATGGTAATTCTGTAGCCACCAGGACTAGGAAAAGAAAGGCTTCGGCTGAAGCATCTATGCCAACTCCTGCGGAGGTAAGGATCATAACCATACCTTTGTGTTCGTAGGTTCCTTAGTATCTTGCCCATGATCCTTAGCTGACGCATGTGTTTTTCCACAATCTTCCAAAAGAAAAGGCAACTTGAAGGCTGTTATTGATGTTGAGGAATCCGATGAGGATCCCAAGGCTGGTGAGGAGGTGCCGGATGACGAAGATATGGAGGATATTGAGGACACTGTGTATGGGCTGTCGTAGGCTCAACAAATTAATAAACATATTTCCCACTAATTAACTGGTAATATAGCGGTAGTAAGAGATCATTCCCACAGAGAGCTGTGTAATTGATAAGTTATTTGAAATAGCAAAATAAAGTAAATAACAAAGGGGGTTTTGTTTGTAAGATAATTATAAAGACAATAATATAGAAAAGAGATGATTAAGGAATCTTTCGTCGTTACCAAGCGATAGCTGGATTAATATACTTATCTATCTTTCGTAGGAACCATTCATCACCAACCGTAGAATAACAGCTAGATCAGTGTTATCCCCAAAACTCCTCCAATTACTGGATACGAAAGTTCTCGACTACCAGATTCGATTCAACGAACCACCAAGTAGTAGATCACTCAAGGTGTAATCCAATCGAACCCTTTAAGCTTTGTGAATTTAGGTTGATCCTAGTAGTTCAACTCTTAGATCAAGGTTACTTGCTGGTGTTGTCTTCACACACGATTGCTCCAAAGAATCCCTCTGTAAGGTCTCGCGTTTTCTACTTGTGTAGAGAGTTAATCGACGATTACTTATCTCATAACTTCTACTAGCAATAGAACAATCAATAGACTAATCTAGTATGCATCCCAAATCAATCTAAGAATCATTCATAAACCCTAGGTATGGTAAAAACAAACGATTATGATAAAAACTCTCAATAGATTTGTATTATTAATAAAGCTTCACGCTTAGAACATTGAATTCATCCTTAATCGACAAAGGATTTAGTTTCTCATGATTACACAATTACCCGGTCTCCCCCTAAATGGGTAAACCCTAAAATATTAATGAAGAACAAAAGTATAGTATGAGATTCGATAGATTTTTACATAACCTAATACGTTTTTATAGGTTTACATTGCTTGGCAATCAAGTATTTAGTTCGGTTCAAGAACCCGACCCGAAAATACGACATAAAGACTCCCAAACGTGACCTTAAGCCTTCCAAGGTATTAATACACATTTACCATTTGATAAGTTTGAGTACCCAGTCCGCAAACTTAATATTCCATCATATATTTTCGGAAATAAGTCTGCGAACCCGGTATGCGAACCCAGTTCGCGTACTTCACTGTCTTCGGTATTCAATGAAAACTGTTTTGGCCACAAGTTCTTCATACGAACTCGGAATGAACTCATTATTTTTGAATTCTTTTTATCTTTCAATTATCTTCAAGATGATGATGAGACATCTTTAATTTCAATGAGTTAAGATCGGTATTTGTACCTTCTATTGATTTTGAGTGTTTTGCTCCTTTTCGTCGCTTTTCTTCCACTTCTCTTGGACTTGGGTACTCGGATACTTGAAATACTTCTCTTCCTAGATATTTTCAACACTTTATAGCTCCTTTTTGGATGATTCACCTGTTAAAGGCAAATAAGACAAAACAAGAGTAATAATACGAATACATGCAAGAATAATAGCTAAAACAAGTATGGAATGGATACTAAAATCATATGAATTATGCACTTATCACACTGCCTCAGTCCTCATCTGGATGATATTGAGGAATATTTTTCCAAGAATAACCCCAGTCCTATCCGTGTTGGATCAGTGGAGGGTGAGAACCTCCCAGTTGGTGGTGAGGCTTTATTGGTGAGCCCGGTTAGTGTTCAAGTTCCTACTCCTGCTTTGTTGCCAAAGGTACCTTCATTTTCTGCCCCTAGCGGTGCACTTCCTGTTGTCTCGGATGATACTAGTGCCGTGGTTGTATCTTCCAAGAGTCTTCCTTCGTCTCCTGCTACTTCGCTTCAATCGAGCGGTTCGTTTGCTAAGGGTGTTACCCCGGTGGTGAGGGTTAGTAGCTCAGACTCTCAGCCGAAGAAGAAGGTTGTGGTTTCACTGGCCAGCTTCTCCTTTAATGCCACGCCAACCTCATTAGCGAGCGTTCAATCTGTTTCTACTGCCCCTTTTAGCAAGGTTGTTGGACCTCCACCCTCGTCACCAGATTGGACCGTACTGGGCAATCTTCCTTCTGCTGGTGATATGGACTTAGGTGGTTCTCAAGCTCTCTCTTCGGTACCTAGCTCATCTACCATGCTGTCTCTTCGTCGTGGTGAGGGATCAGTACTTGTGCCCCATGCTCATTCTCAAGAGATTGGTGGAGTTGTTGCGGAGTCCGAGAAGGGTAAGCTGCCTGAGGGTTTGAGCCTTGGTAGTTCTGATGATGCTATTATTGAAGCCATTCTGCGGGATTTAGAGGGTCCCTTTTCTGCTGAGGTTGATCGTCATCACATGGCTGGTTCTTTTGAGGTAGCTTTGCATTTGGATGTGATGTCCGCTCAGTATCGTGTGTCTAAGGATCTGTTCTTTGACCCGGACTGCCTTCGCTCTAGTCAGAGCTTTGGTGAAATCCGCAGGGGTAGTATCCAAAAGATGGAGTCTTTCATAGACACCTATGTTGATTTCCTCCCTCGTCTTTCGCTGTTCTCAGTAAGTGATTCTTATCTTACTGCTTGACACGTTATTTTGAATCTTCGTCTGTTCGTATGCTCCTTTGTTTGTAGCTTTGCAAACAAATAGATGTTGGATGCACCTTGTTCAAGTTTTATAGGGCTAAGTGTACTCACTTGAATGCTCTGCTGGAGCGTGCTCGCCAAGAATATGCCTCATTAGCACACAACTTCGTCCAGTGATGCTGCTTCTGCTGTTAAGGTATCTTCGTTGGAGGATGGTCTGAGAAAGACTCAGAGATACTTGGAGGCTTGTCTGTTGTCTCTTGAGAGAGCTAACAATGCTGCTAAAGTTGCTGAGGATGGGCGCAAAGCTGCTGATTCTTCCCTGGCTGCTGAGTCTTCCAAAGCCATAGGTTCGTTTCTTATTTCCCTTAGCTTTGTTTTTACTTTTCTTTGGTTACATAGTCCTGAGACAACCCACGCCTGTCAGCTGGTATCTCTAATGAGCTCAGATATATCCGGGAGCAGGTAGCCAAGTTGACCTCCGATGTCTGGTATTATCAGAAGAAGTCTGATAGGTTAATGAACGTGACTGTTCATAACGAGACCCAACTTTCTCTTGAATCTACTCATAACGCGGATCTTGTGAAGCAGATGGCTTTACTTTGTAAAGAATGTGACGAAGCCCTTTAGTGGAAAAAGGGTCTCATTTTAAAGAAAAGGGAGGATATTTCCTTAGTTGAGAAACGCCTCTCAGTCCAAGAAATCATTCGTAAGAAGTATCATGCATATTTCGAAGATGCATGTGCTTCCTTGGCTAAGGTTACTGCAGAGCGTAATATTTTGTCTGCTGAGGTCTGTTCTCTTAAGAATAGACTTGTCGAGGTTTGTAGGATCAGAATCTCGCAACAACGACATGCTTGCGAAATTACTAGCAATACATCATGAAGACATCGCAATATGATTTCAGAAATGACATAACAGATGACATCAGCTTAAACGTGAGAAAAGTATGATGATCGTGCGAAATTTAGGATGTTTGCGAAGTTAACATTTGTAAGTTTGCGAAAATACCGCAAGCCATATCCGAAATTAGGGGAAATGTTAGTTGTAACCCACCATATATGAGTTGTCATCCATTATGTAAATACCTATATAAAGACAAAGGCAAGAGAGAGAAAGAATAATAATCAGAAAAGGGATACACATTTTAGGATCAGAGAGGGAGACACATTTGTAGAGAGAGAGAAAACAAAATTTTTATTATTATTATTATCTCCTTCTTCTTCCATCATCAACCTAGAGCTCCAAATATTCATTAATGAAATCTCAATTCCAATCCATATGTAATTACAAACAATCATAGTGAAGATCCCTAAACCCGTGGATGTAAATCATATTGATCGAACCACGTAAATCTTGTGTCTTATTTTCTATTTTCATTATTTTTATCTTTATTTTCATATCAAATAAGTTTAGATCTAGAAATTATAGTCATGATAATACAAGGGGTGTGTTGTGGGATTTCCTGCAACTACATTTTTGGCGCTAGAAACAGTGAGGAGTAAAGGATTTATCCTACCTTAACCTTGTTGATTCAAGAAAATTCAAAGAATTAACCTACTGCAGATGTTTGATTTCATGAGTTTTGGAATTTCAAGGGAAAATATTACTGGATCTATAAAGTTCGGGGAAAAAATAGAAGTTTCATTTGAAGATTTTCATGTTCAGGAGATGAAGGCAAATGTGAAAGAAGTTGAGGAAGGACGAAGAAAAGATAAGAGGCAGATGCTGCAATTTCTATCACAAACAAAAATTCGCACAGATGGTTCAAGGCTGAGCGAACAATAAATAGGTCACGGGTTCGAATTCGCAGAGACACTTATTTTTCATTTTCTTCTCATTTGCATGGGAGAATAAAAGAATAAGGAAAAAAAGTATGCGTTAATTCCGCAGAGAGGTTCTTGCACAATTGGTCCAGAGAGCAGTATGTGCGTTCGTGGTCGCAAGTTCGAATTCGCCTGCGAACATAGTTTTCTTCTTTTTTACAGAGAGCGAAAAAATGATAATTTCGCAATATTGTTTAATTATTTCACAAACAAGTGGCAGCACAATTGGTCATCTACGAAGTTAATGAGTTCATGGTCGTGTGATCAAGTCCCAACACAGGCGTATTTTTTCGCACATATATTTCTTTGATTATTTCGCACAGAAGAGAGTTGATGATAATTTCGTAGAGATATTTCGCAAAGAAGAAGCTTGCACAGTTGGTAAGGAGGCATGAATGCAAGAAGCAGGTCGTGGGATCAATTCTTGCTTCTCGCATGTTTATTTTTGTTACGCGAAATTTGGACAGAAGTGCCTCTCACACAGTTGGAATTTGATTACTTCGCAAGAAATTTGATTACTTCGGAAGAGAGGCTTAGCACAGTTGGTATGGTGCGAGAAAATCCAAGAAGCAGATCAAGGGTTCAAGTCTCACTTCTCACACTTCTTTTTGCTGCGCGAAATTCATACATTTCAAGGCATTTATTCACTTCTTTGACAACAACAACGACTCACATGAAAGATAAGTACCACTTCCTTGAACATTTTACTTTATACTAAGAACGAATAAAAAGATTTTTGATTTGATTTACAAAAAGCGATTCAATCACACGATTACAAAGATTTCAAGATCTCAAAGATTATAAAGATTACTAAGATTTCAAGATTACAAAGACTTCAAATTACAAAGATTGCGAGATTTCAAATTTACAGAAAACTGAGAAAATTCAATTTATATGTTTCTCTAGAATATTTCTTTTGCAGAGAATAAAAAGATTTTTGATTTGATTTAAAAAATGCGAAACAATCGCAGAATTACAAAGATTTCACAATTACAAAGATTTCAGAATTATAATGTATTAGAATTTCTCTTGAATATTTACTTTGCTTCAAATGATATGATATTATGAGAATGAAAGAATGGATGAAAGAAATGACAGAAATGAAAGAATGGATGAAAGATATGACAGAAATGAAAGAGTAAAGAAACGCGAAAATTTCGCAAAAGACAATCTTAGATCCATAAAAATCTAAGATTAGAATGGGGCGAACCTTTATGGCGTACACCCTAGTTCGCAAATAAAATTTCGCAAGAGGCAAATGTAAGACCTAAAGTACGTCATAGAAGGGGGTACCTGTTGCATGACTCAGCGAAAAGGTTACACCGCCCCTGGAACATGAGTCATGGAGATTTGGGGTCAATAAATCCCATCCAGGAGAGGTACCTTGGATTTTCAACCTAAGCTTTTGATTTAGGTTGGACGACTAGGGGTCTCTTCTAAGGAGTGCATAATCTGATCAAGGCGTCGAGGTACACGGTTGAGTCAAGAGTGCCAGGGGCGTCTGGAGCGTACCTTGCCATTCTTGACAAGTCTTGGCTTATACTGCACTCGGCCCGAAGAAAACCCCACTTAGGGTGCAGTCTCGTAACCATAATCCCTATAGGCAAAAGGGATAAGAGGCTGCGAAAACAACTGGTTGTTGTTAAGACTGGATGGGAGGAGCTAACCTTATATGGTAGAAGTACGCCTCCTTGAAGGGGCAACCAGGGGGGAGATAAGGGCGGCACCCTCCATTAGGGAGCTGATAAGTGTCTTAAGACGCAAATGTCATGAGGCTTTTTACTCGCAAGGGTATTAAGGCTTGTCATATTTGTGCAACAATCCTGAAGAGGCAATAATACTAGAGAAAAAGATAAGACGAGATCAATGGGTCATTACATGAAAGTGTAAATAGCAAGACGGCAATGTCATGGGGATTTATTTTCGCAAGAATATTTAGGCCTGCCATATTGCCGCAACAATCCTGAAGAGGCAATAATACAAAAGAAAAAGTTAAGGCAAGATCAATGGGTTTTTGCATGAAAGTGCAAAGACGTCCTGCGATTTTGTCGCAATGACAAGAGGTGGAAAAATAAGACCTTTAACTAGGAAGGCAAAATGAGACCACATAAGAAGATGAGTAAGCAAATAAGCTTACGAAAATTATTATATGTAAGCAAATAAGCTTGCGAATATGTATATGGAAATGAAACTGAGGAAGTGAAAATGCCGCATACTTGATACTATGATCATACTGTTATGAGATACTAATAGTGCAGGAAAGAGGAAAGATGAAACACAAGTAAGAACTTGTGAGGAACAATAACTACACGAAGAGGAATGCATACACTAAAGAAAAAGCCAGAGAAATGGAGAATGGAGGCAATTTAAAGCTACATCAATTTTAGCGTGCAAAATGAGCTAAGTAACACAAATATTAGCTATACGTTGCAACAGATAAGCATTCTCATCATACAAGCATCATACTCGCATCATAAAAGCATTGCATAAGCATTTCATAGCATAAACATCGCATACACATTTCATAACATAATCATCACATAAGCATTATATTCGCACAAGTACTTTACAAAACTGTACGTAATAATATTGCAGAATTTCGCAATAATATCGCAGAATTTAGCAGAATTATTCAGGATTACTCAGAATTTCACAGGATTATTCAGAATTTCGCAAGATTATTCAGAACTTCGTAGAATGATTCAGAAATTCGCAGAATGATTCTAAATTTCGTAGAATGTGTCAGAATTTCGCAGAATGTGATTATTTCGAATGATGTGATTATCTCGCTCAATTATTTCGCATAATTATAAGCAACTTGAAGAGATTATACTATCGCATGAGCACAAAACATGAGACAGAGGCAAGATAAGAATGAAGAAATAATTCGCACATTCAACATTTTCTCAAGGATTCTACCCTCATAGATAAAGAACAGAGGCAACTATGGATTACCAAGAAAACATTTTATGTTCTTTATCTTCTCGGCAAGAATCACCAAAAATGGAGTAATAATTTCGCATGAATATAGGCAATACTTATTATTCTCATTCAAGGACGAATACTTCTTATATTTCGAGGATTGAATACTTCTTATACTTCATCAAGGATACTTCATGCTTCTTATACTTCATCAAGGATACTTCATGCTTCTTATACTTCTTCAAGGATACTTCATACTTCTCATACTTCAAAAGATGATACTTCTTATTTACTTCGCAACATTCCGGAACTTCACAAAAGAATATAGGCAAGTACATACTTTCCAAGTCCAGTATTCTTTCGCTCGTTCCTTCATCAACAAAGATCAAAGATTACTCCAACAACACGTATCTCGCTCCAACTATTACAACAACGGATTTTTTCCTGAAGATCTCTCTTCAAGCAATATTCAAGAAAAAAGAGGCAAGATGTAGGATCAGAATCTCGCAACAACGACATGCTTGCGAAATTACTAGCAATACATCACGAAGACATCGCAGTATGATTTCAGAAATGACATAACATATGACATCAGCTTAAACGTGAGAAAAGTATGATGATCGTGCAAAATTTAGGATGTTTGCGAAGTTAACATTTGTAAGTTTGCGAAAATACCGCAAGCCAGATCCGAAATTAGGGGAAATGTTAGCTGTAACCCACCATATATGAGCTGTCATCCATTATGTAAATACCTATATAAAGATAAAGGCAAAAGAGAGAAAGAATAATAATCAGAAAGGGATACACATTTTAGGATCAGAGAGGGAGACACATTTGTAGAGAGAGAGAAAACAGAATTTGTATTATTATTATTATTATTATTATATCCTTCTTCTTCCATCATCAACCTAGAGCTCCAAATATTCATTAATGAAATCTCAATTGTAATCCATATGTAACCACAAACAATCATAGTGAAGATCCCTAACCCCGTGGATGTAGATCATATTGATCGAACCACGTAAATCTTGTGTCTTATTTTCTATTTTCATTATTTTTATCTTTATTTTCATATCAAATAAGTTTAGATCTAGAAATTATAGTCATGATAATACAAAGGGTGTGTTGTGGGATTTCCTGCAACTACAAGGTTGGCTCCGTGTCTTCTTCCATGTCTCATGTATCTTTGGTTAAGAGATTGGAAGAGTTAGGAATTTGTACCAGGTTTTATCCTCTGAGAATGCTTCGCTCCAGATTGATGTTGAGGATCTCCGGACTGAGCGAGACACCCTTGTGGAGGACCTCGATGTTGTTGAGGTGGACCTTGACGAATCCCAGCATAGTTTAGAAGAATCCCTTAGCCATGCCGGAGGTAGCTTAGGTTTTCTTCATTCCGAAGTAGCCTTTGTATTCATTATTGCCTTCACTTTTACTTATCCCTTCAATTTCTGCAGGTCTTCAGGAACAACTTGTTGGTGCGAATGCTAAGATTAACCGTCATGAAAGCCAGATATCTTCATTGGAGATTGCCCGTCAACTTGATACCGCTGCAAAGTCCAAGGCTGAGGATCTCCATCAAGCTAACGATCAGCTTAGTGCTCAGATGATGGAGCTTCGTCAGAAATCGGCTTCGGATCTGGAGGCTCAGTCCTCTCAGATGAAGGTGCAATTTGAGCATTCGACGATTGATTACATCAATGCTGCCTTTGCGTAAGCCGAGCTCCAAGCTGAAGGAGTCATCTTTCCCCGTCTTCCTTACCCTTGATTCCGTTGTATTCAGCTTAGCTTAACTGAACTTTGTGTTTTATTATTCCCTTAGTTGAGGCGCCTTTGTGATGTCTCCTTTCTTTGAAACAATACTTCGTGATGGTTTGAACCTTTTTTATCTGCAACTTTTAAGACATGTCAGTCGTATTTTGGTAATATTATTATTTCACCTATGTTATTGCATGTATATTTTTGTTTGTAGACGTATTGTGTCTAATTGATTGCACAATCAAGTTATCACAAGGTACTAAGGTATGCTTAACCTTTGGTAGAACATTCATCATCCTACCTAAGTATCCTTTGGGCAGAAGGTACCGTGGTGGCGAAGGCTCCTACGTGGGAAATAGTTTTCCTGTAACCCTACGCGTTCAACACGAAGACTTCTTTACTTCGACAAGGTATCTCTATAGGGGATATCTTACTTTTTATTATTGCCTCATGAAGGGAGCTATTGCTCAGAGGATCCGAGTATTGACATATGCGCAGTTATGTCTTGCCTTGTCTCATCGTTAATTCTGACGGAGGGTGTCTATTCTAACCCAATTATTTTAATCGAAACTAACCTTTTAGCAAAAAGTTTCTTTCATTGATTAGTAAGGTTTATAATACCTTTGATCAGGGATAGAACATGGTGGATTCTGTCCAGTTCCTTTCTTCTCCTGATTAATCACCATTCTTTTACGGGTAGTACTTTTTTAGGTACATTGCATTCCAAGGATGTTGTAATACTTCACCTTTGGGGGTCCTTAGGTAATAAGACCATTTTCCGACGATGTCATGTATGATGTAGGTACCTTCCCATATCGGAGCTAGCTTTCCCCACTCCTTCTTTCTTTGATATGGTGGTATCTGACGTAGCACGTATTCTTCGACCACAAAGTTCCTAGGGATGACGCATTTGTTGTATTACAGGGCTAGCCTTCGTTGGTAGTTCACCATCTTTTGCAAATCTACCTCTCGTCTTTCTTCAAGATCATCCAGCTTTTCCAACATTAGGTCCGTTGTTAGATTCTTCTCCAATGCCTCCGTTTTTGTTGTTGGAAGTATTATCTCCGTTGGAATGACCGCTTCGGCTCCGTAGGTCAGAAAGAATGGAGTTTCTCCCATAGGCGCCCTTCTTGTAGTTCGATAGACCCATAAGACATTGTGCAATTGTTCACACCGTCTATTCTTGTATGCTCATAGATTTTTCTTTAAGTTCATCCTTATGGTTTTTTTGGTTGCCTCCGCTTGTCCATTGTCCTCAGGGTATATGGAGTGGACTTGTTTTTCTGAATGTTGAAAGTGTCGAACAACATGTCGATGTTATTTCCTTGCAGCTGCTTTCCATTGTCAGAGACTATGGCGGCTCTTATTCTGAACCTGCATATGATTTGCTCAAACAAGATACTAAAGACATCTGCGTCCCTAATTCTTTCCAAAGCCTTTGCTTCTACCCACTTGGTGAAATAATCCGTGGCCACAATAAGATATTTTGTTTTTGAGGTTCCCTCTATCAAGGGTCTGACAATATCAACCCCCCATTTGACGAATGGCCAAGGGATGATGACTGAGTTTAGATCCGTTGCTGGTGCTTTGATCTTCCTGGCAAAGCGTTGGAATCTTTCACACCGCTTAGCCACGTTCTTTGAGTCTTCGTCCATGCTTAGACAGTAGTATCCTTGCATTTTGGCTTTGACCGCCAAGGACCTTCTTCCGCTATGTTTGACGGCATCTCCACTGTGTATATCGTGGAGTATTTTCCTCCCTTCGGTTCGTGAGAGGCACCGCATCAGAGGTCTGAGAAATGACCTCCTATACAGTATCCCATCACGAAGGCTGTACATTGCTGCTTTTGATTCGAGTTTCCTAGCTTCCTTAACATCGGCTGGTAAGGTACCTTTGTCGAGATACTGGTGAATTTGAATCCTCCAATTATCCTCCGCTTCATTTTCGTCGCCTCCATCTGACATGGATTGGTCTTTGTCAGATTCTTCGGCCTCGTTATCTGATTCTCTTATTTCTTCGTCTTCCTTTTCTTTATATGCTCCTCTCATGGCTCGAGTTTGAACGACCAAAGCCTCCTCAGCACCTGAGATAGTTCCTTCTATCGAGGGCTCATATATTCTTCCAATTTATACGGCGGTGGTGTTTCTATCTCTTAGCATTGATGATATGAATGCTAAGGCATCTGCGTGTCTGTTATCTTTTCGACAGACATGCCTGAATGTTACGTTGTTTATCTTTGACGCAAGTTCCTGAGCTAGATTTAGGTACGAAGATAGCACTGGATCCAAAGTTTGGTATTTGAGCTCGATTTGTCTAATGACTAACTGTGAGTCACTAGTCAAACGAACATCTGATAGGCCTAGCTCCCGTGCTAAGAGTAGACCATGTATGACCGCCTCGTATTCTATGATGTTATTGGTGTATTGTTAGAATTCTAACCTGAATGCGTAGATGACTCGATCTCCACTAGGGGTTGTGATTACAATCCTTATGCCTGCGCCTTCGCCGTTTGAGGAGCCATCTACGAATATCTCCCACCCTCGTGAATTCTGAGGTTCCAACAGGTCTTCGGGTTCTTGCTTGTCTTCCTTTATTCCTGGGATGTCGTCTATCTCCGCTGTGTCGCTGAGAGGTAGGTTCGCCAGAAAGTATGCTAAGATTTGTGATTTCTCAGCCTTCATAGTTTCAAAGATTATGTGGAATTGTTTGATCATGGCATTCCATTTTGCCACTCTTCCAATTTTCTCCGTGCTATCGAGTATTTGACCTATATGAGCCTTCGTGAAGACTCAGATGGTATGTGCATCAAAATATATCCTTAGTTTTTGTGTTTCCGCTACTAAGGAATATATAAGATGCTCCACCTTGGTGTAGTTACGCTCCGCTGAACTGAGTGTCTTGATGATGTAGTAGATGGGTTTTTCACCTTGCCCTTGATCTCGCACCAAACTGTGCTCACAGCGTAGTTTGTTGCTGCTAAGTATAAGGTGACTATTTCACCTGGCTCCGGCTTCTGTAGGATGGGTACTGAAGCCAAGTATTCCTTGATCTTTTGGAAAGCTCGTTCGCACTTCGTGGTCCATATGAAACTGCTTCCTTTCCTTAGTGTATCGAAAAATACTTTGCATTTATCCGATGATCTTGCTATGAATCTTCCCATGGAAGCTAAGATTCGATTTAGCTTTTGTACTCCTTTTAGTGTTTGCGGAGATGACATTTCCATTATTGCTCTGACCCTTTCGGGGTCCACTTCTATTCCTCGCTTAGTTACCAAGTATCCTGGGAATTTTCTTGAGGTTACTCCGAATGTGCATTTATCCAGGTTCACTTTCATGTGAAAGTTTCTCATGGCTTCGAATATTTCCCTTAGGTATGACAGGTGATTTTTCACCTATTTGCTCTTGACAAGCATATCGTCCACGTAGACCTCCAGTATCTTGCCTATCCATGGCTTGAAGATTTTGCCTACCAATCGCTGGTATGTTGCCCCCGCGTTCTTTAGTCCAAAAGACATCCTTGTATAGCAATACAAGCCTCGTGGGGTAAAGAATGCAGTATGCTCCTGGTCTTCTTATGCAAGGGTGATTTGGTTGTAACCGGAGTATCCATCCATGAAGGATACTCTCTGGTGAACTGCGGTTGCATTGACTAGTTGGTCAATGTTTGGCAGCGGGTAGCTTTCCTTGGGGAAGGCTTTGTTGAGATTGCTAAAATCGATGCAAATGCGTATGCATCCATTCTTCTTAGATACAATCACCATGTTGGATATCCACGTGGTATATTTGACTTCTCGTATGAATCCTGCTGTTAGTAGCTTTTGCAACTCCTTTTTTACCGCTTCTTGGTAGATATCTGCCACCTTGCGGATACGTTGCTTGAATGGTGGTATTTCTGGTTTGAGCCGAAGATGGTGGGAGACCAAATTTGGGCCAATTTCTGGAATGTCTTCCATTGACCACGCAAAGACATCTTCATAATCCCGTAGTATCCTTTGCAGTTGCATCTCCTCGTCTTCTTCTAGCAAAGTTCTGATGTTGATCATCTTTGGTTCCTTCTCGGTGCCGATGTTGATTTTCTTTGTTGGTTCCACTGGTGAGAAGGTTTTCTTCTGAGGTCGTAGAGGAGTGCATTTCTGTAATTTTCAGTTGGTAGAAACGCCCGCTATCGGAGTGGCGGAGGTGCTTGCATCTTGAACTGAGGGGGCTTCGGGAACCTTGAAGCCTACGTCTTTTACTTCGTCGGTATTCGCCTTTCGTATTTTCCTTTCATGTCGTTGGGAAGCAGATCTTTCTTTGTTGAGCCTGACCTCTGCTAGATTGCATATCCTTGCATCTTGCTGGTCACCTTTGATTTCCATTTCACCCATGAGCGTAGGGAATCATAGGTATTGGTGATATGACGAAGTTGTTCCTCGTAATCGATGGACCCATAGTTTGCCCATAATTACGTTGTAGGGTGAAGGGGCTTCCACAACACATAACCTTGTATTGGTTATTAAGGGTCTTGCGCGTACCTGTAAGACAATTTCTCCTTTTGGTCTAGAGACTGCTCCGTTGAAACCGTATATTGTGCAAGTGGATGAATCCATTTGCTCAACTGTCAAACCCATACGTAGGTAGGGTTCGTAAAAAAATACATTTAACGAGCTGCCCCCATCAACGAGGACCTTTGTAACGTTCCATCCATGTATTAGAAGAGTGATCACAAGTGGATCTTTGTGCATCTCGACTTCCTGATTGACGTCTCTTGTTGAGAATGTTAATGGCGCAGCCATCCATTCTTCCCAAGTGCTTGTAGGTGGTCCACTTATCTTTAATATCTCGTGGGATTCTAGCTTTCTTATGTTTCGATCTAACTCGAGGATGTCTTCGAGTAGTTCTTCCTGACCTCCACTGGAGAAGGTGATCATGTTGATGTATTTGCCGTCTTGAGGTAGTTGTACCCTTTTCTTGGGAGCTACCTCAGTATCAGCTGGTTGTATCAGCACGTATTTCATGAACTTTCCTTTGTCTATGAATCTCTGGATCGTGTTCCTTAGGTGATAACATGTATTAGTTGTATGGGTAAGGACACGAGTGTAATACCGTAGGTGGGATGCGGGATCAGAGGTACCATTGTATGCCTGAAATGTAGGTACCGGGAATTTCGTAGGGATAGGCTCCCTCAAAATGCGAAGAGACAACAGATATGTTGTCGCTTCTTGGAGCACCTCTTCTAGCCTTGCTCCTGCGTGACCGGTTTTCAATCCTTGTATCTCCTTCCGCATTTTCTCCATTTGCTCCATGACCATGTTCACGTTTTGAGCATCTCTTGAAAATGTATCATCATAATAAGACTGAGAGGGCTTGTAAGTTGGATCCATTTCGTTTGGATTATGCTGCATTCTCCTGGATCCCCCTGGTGGGTTAGCCTTTGGTGGGTTAAGATCCACCTTTCGTTTTCCTGAGATAGCTCCGTTATCACGCCTCTTTAACGGAGGATGAGTTTGAGAACCTTCGATCTGTACATCTAGCATATATTTTAGGTTCTGGTTCTCCTGGGCCATCACGTGCATTTCATCCTCATGATCCTTTTTACGAAGAAGCAAAGCTGCTACTTATGCTGCCATTTGATCTTCATTATGGATTCCGCCACCCTGAGGAGTGCTGTCGGCCGGGTCCTCAGAGTCATCCACGCCTTCTTCTATGACCGGAGCGTCGGGATCTAGCTAGATCGGAGTTAGATTTCCTAACCCCCGCCCCGTGGGAGCTAATGTTCTGGGTAACCCTGCGTTGGCCGCAAGTGGCTTTGTTACATTAGGATGCTCCGGTAACAGTATGCCGTAAAGTGGTTGATCTCCGGATGTTTGCCCCATTCCTTCAGCAGGAATAGGTGACTTGTTAGCAATTGTTCTTCTTGCTATTTCACTTTGCCCGTCCTCTGCTTCCGTTCGTTGATTCGCTTGAGATGGCTTTTGAGATCTTCCTCTTGTAACTGCTGGTCGTGAGCTTGTTGGCACGTCACTTGGTTTCTGCATGGTTTAGGTCTTTGACTGTCCTGTCGACACAGAAAAAAGTGGAAAGATCTGCTACTTGGATGCCTTCGTTAAAAAACAACAATTAATGCTCTGACACAGAAGACGACTAGGAAACTTTTTCAGAAAAAGGACTGAAATGACGCCTTGAAAGACAGGTATTAAATTTCTTATGACACCCTTGGAAAAAACAACCTTAAATGTTGAAAACCAATTTAAAAAAGGGGTGTCAGATCTCCCAAAAAACAAGGTTGTTAAATGCTTGAGAAGATCTTTTTCCTTAAAATCTCACTGAGATTCCTATGCAGTCAGAGGTACTCAGATCTAAAGGATGCCTTGTCGGAAAAGGCTGTTTTAGTATAAAACAAATTTTTTAATGTTTTGTGAGTGCGTTTTGCGAAAAACTTTGTATATCTGTGATGCGGTAAGTCTTTAGAGGCTATGAACTCAAAGAACATACATAAATAACGAATGAACAAATCACTAGAAAGTGAGATTCATCGTTGTAGAGCACAGATCTCTTCGTTACAGAAGATGTGTAAGTTAAAAATAAAGAAATATGAAAACTCAAGTTGGTGAGCACAAACTGTGACTACTAGTTTTCCCATAGTCTACGTAATGTAAACAACTCAAAGGATCGAATACTATGTAGTAATAATACCTTTGTTAAACTGATAATGCTAAGAAATAAAAGATATCTAATATCTATAATAACAAATAACACAAACATAATGTAAATGGGACTAAGTTATCATGAGGCACGAGAGATTACGTGGTTCAACTTTTGTCTACATCCATAGGGTAATGAGTGATTTGTTTGAAGTAATAGAGAGAACTCAAGTTGAAGTAAATACTTAAGTTCTAAAAAATAAAGAGGTATAAGCTTAAGACTAGATCCTCTTCTCCTAGATATTGAATGCCCTTGGTTTGTTGGTGAAGCTTGGTATTTATAGCCTCTTCTGCTCCAGGTATATCTTTGATATCTTTGGATCCATCGTTCCCTGATATACCTTTCGTGCAAATGGTACCTTCGTTCATCGCGCGCTTTCTCCAATCGGACTCTGCCACCTCAGATGACCTACGTTCCTTCTGGAACTTCCCAACCTCAGTATAGATTGTACCTTCGTTCACTGCTAACCTTTGCCAGTCAGATTCCGCCGCGTCATTTCTCTCCACGCGCTTTGGTTATGCGTGCAGATAAGAGATTTGTGCATTTAATGCTGATTAGATGCGTCATCTACCTCTGTCCCTTCGCCAGCTTCCCCTCCCTAGACTAGGCTTTACTTTTTCCATCTTGACCGTCGAGGTATCCCTTCTTGGGATGAGATAAAGCAGATCTGCCAAGGTATCTTCTACTACTCAGGTTTCTCTGTATAGCGAGGGCTACACGGTTATCTTGTATGCGACCTCTAAGATCGTGACACGTGCTCCGCGGAATATTGGTATTCACAGCTATACCACTTTTGTCTCAATAGGAGATACAATAGAAATAAACTTCTGAGTGATAGATGAGTTCAAGTCTCCACATACCTTTTGTTGCTGAAGTTCCACAAGCTCCCCTTAGTAGTTCTTCATTTTCAATCGATGAACATCGGTATGTCTAAAGCTCAATTACACATTCTAACATAATCCGAGACATAGCTATAAGTAGACTGGAAATCAAGACTTATAGTTTTGAAAACTAAACTTGACAAATAATCTTGAGATGGCAACCTTGCGAGTTTGACCGAGCAGTGCTCTAACAGATTCTAAGGTTGAAATTCAAAATCTCCAGTTGCAATTAAATCACCTTGTGGATAGTGAAGCCAAAATTCTTGAAATACATAATGTCATGATCCGAAATCAAAAGAATCTCATCATAGAATGCAATAAAGCTACATAATTTGTTGGGATTGTTAACCGTAAGGTTGGTGGTTTAACACACGAACACGGTCTTCCCATTGTCAAATGTCTCAAAGACCTCAATTACACGTTCCATGACAGAGTACTATAAAGGTATGAGGAAATCGATGAAGTTTGATTTCTTTTAAGATGTCTTTACTTGTCAATTTTTAATTACTAGTTAACTCCTTGTAGGAATTTTTATTCATATTATTTTAAGGAGGAACACTAGATTCTGGAGTAGTTTTATGTGTTACATTAGCTATTCCAAATACTATCATCTTGCATGTTTAAAGTGTATTTAATTAAATTTTAGAAGATGACTCACAATACCCAATCTTCATGGATACATGTATCGCTTATTTTGTGAAATTTGTTATTTGATATCATATTTTTGATGATTAGAACAAATATCTCACTTATTTTCATGGGTTACTCTTTTCTTCGCCACTGAATAAAAAGAAGTAAATCATTTTGAGAATTGCAATATTGATCTACCCACAATTAAACTTTGTGAATATACTGCATAGGACTTCGTAAGATGTTCTCTATGAATCGTCTTTCCTCCTTAATGTGTAACTGCCAAGGAATAAGTTCGTGAAGTTTAATCTCTACGTCTGTACATGTCTAGGGAATATATAATTCTGATGTTGAGTCATATCGCATAACTTTTCCTCTTTGTTCGTAGCGTGCCTAGAGAATAGTTAATTTTGTATCTTAGTGCCTCTAACATTAAGTTAACTATTTTTAACTTTTTTGTTCGTAACCGGCGAGAAGAGAGAAAAATAGTGGATATAAATCTACTTCGTTGGTAACTGGCAAGTACATTTGTTAATGTCCAAGAAAATCCTTCTCTTTTGATTAGAGAAAGGTTGCTCATGTTTTTCTTTCGAGAATGACATCAAATATCCTTGATGAAAACACCGAGTTTTCTTGGTGAAATCGTCTGAATAAAAGCTAGTACGTGCTCTCTATTCTTGATAACTCTTTTGTTTAATTCATTAGGATCCCTATTTTTTTCCCTTGCCAGTTTTATAGACAAAAAAGGGGAGAATTATTAAGCAGTATCTTACTATAACATATGGTGTTTCATAGTATTATGTAAGGGGATTGAGTTATAATCTATACATATTATGCAAAAGAAGTAAGTATTGACTAAGGGGGACAACATATCGCCGTAATATTGCTTCAAAGTTGTGGTGCATTGAAGTTTGATGAAGGTAACAATATTGTGTTTTTGTATAATAACTATTGAGTAGGGTGATTTTTCATTATAAAAAATCTCTTTTCGAGTATTTTATAAGTTGTTATAGCTACGGACCATCAACAACAAAGGTGCTGAACGAACACATGCATAACCATATAAGAACTGGAAGTACGAAGACTTCAAGATGATGTTAAAGAACCAAGGAAACCAATCATGGTGGAATTTGAGATAAAAGATCGATTTATTTTGAATCCATATGTATTGAATAGTTTTGTTACTAAAATTGACAAAGCGGGAGATTATTAGAGCCCTACACGGTTGAACTCACAAGTTTTGTTATCTCAAGCTTGTTGTCAATGTTAAATGCACAAAATTATATCTTGAATTATAGTCTACTAAATCAAGTTTCGGAATAGGTCTAAAAGTTGGTAGTTGAGTATCAGACACCACTGAATAACCCTCGGAGACTGAAGATCGGCGAAGTAATTTAGAGAACTTCATCAACAAAAGACTGAACCATTTTGTTTACTCAAATGCATTACCATTATATCTTTATAAACTATGTCATATGACTTCCAATAGATTTAATATTGCGACGAAGAAATTTTGAGTCAAGCTTGTCTTGTTAAACATCTCGAAATATGATTCAAGCAATGAATGTTCATTGGTCCTTAGCAATCTTAGTTCGAAACAACTTATTGTTCAAGAACTATTTTTGTGTGCCATATGGATCATTTGGAAATTTCCCAAGCATGATATTTTATATTTATGGCAAATAGAAATGTTTCAACATCAAACTACTAAAATCTGGACTTAGGGTAGGTTGGCGAACCAGTTCGAAAACCATGGATATCTGAAGTCACAGAATATAGGTAGGCTCGCAAACCTTAGAGTTCTGAATGGAACAGTTCACGAACTGTGATGATCGTAATTTGTCAAATAGCAAACGGTTCATGACCCCAGTTCACGAACCGTAGACATCTGAGTCCGGAAATAGCAGAGCGGTTCATGAACCATAGCGCCATGAATTCATGAACTGGCTAACGGTTCATGAACCGTTTCACAGATTGTTCCAGTACGTATTAGTAGATGCTCAACGACTATTTTTATAATATGCTTAACATTGCTACGACATCATTGATTATTAAAACACCTTGTGTGTGTGCACCATGATTCAAATCTTAAGTGTTCAAATGAACAAGATATTTCTAACTAGTTCAAAAAGCATATTTTCCAAGAACTATCATTGTACATGGTCTGGTATCTAGACCATAATGTATCTTTTTCTAAACTAACTTCTCACGTGCTTACTTGGAACCTAACTAGAGTTACATCTAAATAGAGAAAGTGTTTGCTTGAATCTAAATTTATCTTAGATTGACTTATAAGAAACCCTCAATCTTGAACATATATAAATATAAAGACTCATTGAACTAGGAAATTCAATTGACGACACTTTTGTGTCCTAGTTTATTGCTCGAATCGTCCTCTATTGACCTAGATTTCCTCTGAAAAACATAATTAGGTTTACGACTTAAAGGATTCACTTGGGAATTCGTGAAGTCAGGTCCAACAATCTTTACCTTGATACTTTGTGTATCCTGATCTTGTTTTTTTCTTTGTTATCGAGGTTTTAGTAATCTTTTTCAGGAACGAGATAGATAGAAGTTTCAAAGTTCTTTTCGTCTCAGAATTTGTGATTCCTCAAGATAAATATGTGAAAACTATTCTTAATTGATTAGATCGCAATTTTTTTTCAAGAGGTGGTTAATAATCCAGGCTTTTCAACTAACTGAGTATAAATGTCCCCGATTTGGAAGGTTTGCTAGCTTTTTCTGTTGCATACAGATTTCCAAGCCTTGATTTATATGATCTAAAGAAAAATCAAATAGCTTATCTATTAGAGGCATATTAGGAACAAAAGTTTTCACTTAAGCTGAAGAAACACTTAGCAGGATGTAAAGGACGCCAGCTAAGGGAATCAATTGCATATAACCTTGCGAGATTCAAGAGGCGTAAAAAGCACGACTACATCTGAATTGCTTGGAGGGTGAATTCGGTCTCTGATAGTAGGATAGTGTTTGTAGCGGCTTAATACAATTTGGCGTTCAAATCTTAACGAGGCCCGGGGTTTTTGTACAATTGTGGTTTCCGCATTAACAAAACATCTGGTGTCTTGTGCATTTTTCTATTCCATATTATGTTGTTTGTATTTATAATAGGAACAACACAAGTAGTACGTAGTCAATTCTACTAGATACGTCCATATTAGTCGTAGTCGGTTAAGAAACTCGTTCTTGTAGAATTCGTATCTTGAAAGATAAATACAAGTTTCAAAATTGGAAGAATTCCGATTGGGTTATTTGGATACAATTAGATTGATCTTGGATATTGATTTTTGAGATTGTCCAAGTACTCTTCTAAACTATCAAGTTCACGGACTTAATTGTAGAGTTTCTGATTGTGGAAAGATAGAGATATAAACTCTAATACATATTGTCAAGGATCGTTAAGTTGGTATACTTGCAATTTATATTAGGTTTTGTCCACACAATTTGTCGAACGAAAAAGTTGGCGGTGTACTTAGTACCCTCTCATTTTCAGCTTTAATTAAGTCATACCTATTCATTTGAAGTTTTGTTGAATGGTTCACCTGGAGATTTCTTTAAGGTAGAAGAAGGTATTCGACAAGGTGACCCTTTTTCTCCTTATCTATATATACTCTGTATGAAATTCTTGTGGAGACTTCTCTTTAAAGCAGAATAAAATAATAAAAGATGTAACCCAGGTCTCATCTTTTCTTTGCTAACAATTGTTTCCTTTTTCTCCAAAGCAAACATTCAAGAAACAAAGAAAATAGTTAATATTCTTAACGCTTGTAGTGAAATGATTTGACAAGTCATTAACTTCCAAAAGTTTGGCATATACTTCAGTGCTAAAATGCATAACATGCATTGTAAAATTATTTCAAGAATTCTTAAAGTAAGAAAAATATCAGAAATTGATAAATATCTAGGAACCTGTTTGTGGGTAAAAACTGTTTCTGCTGGTTTTGGTAAATTTGGGTATCTGGATGAGAAATAAATCTAAACCTAAAATAAATTCACTGCACGGGAGTACTTTAGATTCGAGAGATCAATCTGTTCAATCCTGGCCTAACCCAATAAATGGCCGTTCCAGTCTTGCTTCGGTCACAAAGTGAAGGAGAAGGGTTGGTCTTAGGGAGGGAAGCGAAGAAGGTGTTGAGACCAGAATGGTTAATTATGAAGGTGTGGCTATTTTATGACTTGTATCAGAATTTGGAACTTGCTTGCGGAATGAAAGCTATCAGTTCTTTGGTATTTTTCTGGATACTGTGTTGTTGTTCTAACCAAAACTTGTCGTTTTGTTGAAATAGGTAAAACCTATTTATACAAGTCATATTGAACGCACCCTGATCTCGTAGAAACTGGGAGTGATTGAGTGATGGAGAAGTGGGGTCATGTGTAAATTCCAGAGACCACGTTCCCACTATGAAGGAAACCGGTTAGTTTACACCCACTACTTCTTGCCGCCACTAACTGCCCTGCTTTTTGACACTTTCTTATAATGCGCGTGTTGCACACCGCACGCTGTAAACCGCCAGACCAATACCCTGATGAGCATCCCCCAGTTTGTGACATATTTGACGTCTCGAGCATTTTCGTGGAAAATGTGTAGCAGATTGCTGAACGAGTCTTGTATGCAAGACTTAGCTATTTTGATTAATTGTATGCCAACTAAGTAGAAAATAGCCGTGTGTGGCAAGTCAAAGTCAAGAGACTTTCCGCAGGAAAATAGCATGTGATGCTATTAGGCTTGTCTTGGCTGGTCGCCTAAAACTTGACACATGCCTGTCAATTCTGTGGCGAATTTGGACGGCTGAGATTGTGGCCTGTGAGAAAGGGTGGTCGTTGATTATGGACACATTCCATTGGCATCTGATAATAGAAAAGTGGCGTCATTGGCATATGCCGATGGTATGATGGCATATTTAACGCATGCCAGTGGCATAATGGCGCCTGGCGTAGCCGCGACAGCTATTTTGGCATATTGGTGTTAGACCCAAATATGGCTCCGGCAATATTGTCTCTTGTTGCTATATCAAACTTAAGGCCTTAGGAGAATTACTTGACTTGGTTGGTGTGGCAACTTTAGCTAAATTAGGATTTGTCATGTCGAAACCCTAATTAGCACGTGTGGCATGGCCGCGGCACGGTGGCGTTTTTATGCAATCGGTGCCATGGCCACATTAAAGGAATTATGGCGGGCCATAATATGGGAATAACCACTGGGGCAAGGATGGCCACGGGTGATTATAGTATGGCGCCATTTTTAGGGTTTGTCGGGTCCCACATGGCTCGTGGCATGTTGTGGGGTCAAAGTGGCATAATTTGGGCCACAACTGGAAATTAGGGTTTCGACTAATGCCACTAAAGCAGAGCCGTGTTTCTGATTAGAATACCCTAATTGGAATTTGGTATGGCGTTGGCCACGAACAGGAGGTGAGTTGGCACGTAGGCGCGCTATTTATGGCACGTTGACATGTTCGGCATGCTACTGCGGCATAGTGGCACGTTTGACATGCCAATTAGCGTATTGGCGCGGCATGGCATGTTTGGCATGCACGTTTAGTGCATTGACGCGGCATGGCATGTTTGGCATGCCATGCGGCGCGGGATGGCACGTTTGGCATGTACGTTTGGTCATGCCATTGGCATGTTGGCGCGGTTTTGGAAAGACAATTTGGCATTGTGACCATCTGGTGTAATTTTATCTCTTTTAATACTGTGGTAGGTTTAGAGCGACCTGATTGGTCGATAAAAAGAGGGGTCGTCCAAGCATGGGCGTGGACACACTTCCAGTGCGCATGACGGATTTAAAGCGACCTGATTGGTCGATGGGAAATAGGAGCCGGTCGGTCAACATGGGGTGTGTCCTCTTACAAGTGGCGCCGGCTGGCCTCCGACATGGCCACACCTCTCTTTGTTGCTTCTCCTATTCCGCGGCTCCTTTTATTCCTTGTTTTCTGATTTTGGGTAGGATTTTGCACCTACTAATCCATGGTGGATTAATTTCCTAGTTTACCTAAGCTTAGTTTCGACCAACGGGGTCTAATATACTGTGCAGGGCGCAAAACCCTAATTTTTGCAAATCAGGTTAATATTTGAATCTTGTGAATTATCACAAAATTGATTGAATTCTGTGTGTTGACACATGAGTTCTTTAAGTTTATTTCCAGAGAGCAGTATGCTTTCCGATTGAATACTTTTATGCAAGGACCTTAACCTTGATATTTTCGGGAAATTCGTGCTACTCAGTTGCGAGTGAGCACAAATTGTCATGCCATATCAATATTAAGGATTCAGCCGGGGAACATAGCACAGAAAGCATTCAAAAAAATTTATATTAATTGAATAATACAGGCAAGGTGCCGAAATTTACAGAATATCTGGGATTGTTGCTACATGCACCATTCTGGATAAATTTCATGCGGATATATTGAGTTGCTCAATAAATGCGCCAGTGGAGAGGTTGAACACTCATCACTTTTACATGGGTCTGTCTCTTTGCAGAGTGACGGCATATTAGGTTTTACAATTTTAACCCTGAACTAAAAACCACCATCAACATAACCCTTCTATTTTTTTGGATAGATTTTGAAATAACAATTTTGAGCCACTTCTAAATAAGTATTATGGTTCTCTCCAAGGTTGGAAACCTAAAATGTCGAATCTAGCAGGTAAATTTGTACTTGATCAAAATGTACTTAGTGTTCTCCCTAACCACCAAATTTAATGCCTTGGTTTTCCAAAAAATGTCTTAGGCAAAATTGAAAAAGTCCAGCGAGATTTCTGGTGGAACAAAAGAGATAATAAAATTGTGTATGCATAATTGCTTGAAAGAATATTTGTAAAGACAAAGACCAAAGTGGTTTGAAATTAGAACATTATCAGTAAATATTTTGATACTACACTTGACAACTCTATAAGAGCCATAACACCAAACCTAACTATGTCTGACAGAATTCTATGGAAGTATAATTCATCTTGAGTAGTCATTACAAAAAAAATTATTTGTTTTTGATAATCTACGATGCAAATAGAGATAAGGCAGAATTTTATAAGCAACTTTGGCCTATTAACCATATTCCTAGAATTCAAATGTTTTGTTGGAAACTTGCATTTAATGCTCTATCTCTGTGCAAATAAATTTATCGATTTTCTAATCCCATTGAACCTTATTTGTAATTGTGGGATTGTTGAAGATGTGGTTCATCTATTCATTAACTGCTCCTTTACATAAACCATTTGGATTATTTTCTTAAGATACAATCTGATAGGCTATCTCTTATTATCAGGTCAATATATAAACACAAACATGAAGTTATCTTTGAAAACATTATGCCTGATACAATTAAACTTATCAACAAGATTAACTTGGATCATATAAAGATTATTATTGCAAGAATTAGACAGTTTGATGCCACCTTCTTAGAAGCTAATTACACAATGATTTTTGTATGAGTTGGATGAGAAACCAACCCTCTAGATATATAAGCTAAAGCCTTGAATGCGACTATGAATTTGATTAAGGAGCTACAACTGCATAGTTGTTTCATTTATAATGACTGCGCAATTAACTTGGTTAGTGATGCTTCAGTTAGTCTTCCTAATATGTCTTGGATGGCCCATGTTAATGTAAATAGTTGTATACATTTGTTTTTTCTTTCTAGATAGCTATTTTTAAGTTAAGGAATCATAAGCTTTTATTTCTAGTAGATGAGTTAGCAAAAGAGGTTAAAGCTAAATGTGTCGAGTTTTTTTCCAGCTAAACTTCTTTCAAACATGGAACAACTTGTTCGGCTTAATTGTGTATTAAATTCTCTATTACCTGATATAATCCCCCTCTTTAATAAAAATTTAGCTTATCAAAAAAAAAAAGCTTAAATTTACACATTTGAAACTTAGGTTTTTTATTTATGTTTCTGAATTAATAGAATTTGGATTCGATGCACAATTGCAAAACCTTTTTTTTTGTCAACTTTTTTCAAGAAATATTGGCTAATTTTCTCAGCCTTCATCTTTCCTTTATTGAATGACTAGTAGGAAAGTTTAATACATATCGATTAATTTTTAGAAGAATAGAGAGAAATTTTTAATGTAGCAGAAAAATAGTTAATTGTTAAATGCCTATTTGAGACGACAAATTTTTCTCCCTCTTCTCTGAAGATCGGGCGATCACGATGAGTTAACTCAATCTTTAATTTTTTCATCTTCTCTCACTTCTGATGATCTTTCTCAACATTTCTTCTCTTGTACACCTTATCATTTAAAGCTTTCTCATGTGTTATCATTACTTGTTATTTGTGTTTCATATTGCGATATTAGTCTTGTTATTTCAATTTATAAACTTACTTTTATAATTTTTTGTTCAAATCTTTTTGATGTGTAACTAATCTACTCTGTTTTCTCCAATATGTGTTTACATTTTGTCTTATCTCTGTTTGTTGAGTATGTTTACAAGCTTTTGCTGGAAAGAATCGTCTGTGTTGGTAACAATGGTGTTTGGTAGAAGAAGATTTGGTTTCGTGTTAACTACTTTAGCCAAGGTTTCAAAGAATCCCACATCCTGACCCATTTAAAAAATTTCAAATTCAAAAAAATCAGTTATAAACAGAAAGTTTGTTCACTGCTTATTCTCGGTTGGTTAACAGCCAGCCGCAGAACTTACCTTTCACAAGAAAATAAGTTGTCTATCTATGGCCTTGATTATAGCCAAAATATATCAATTCTTTATACAAAATATATTCTCTTAACCCTAATCCTTATATCCCAACCAAAGCTACAACCCAACATTACCTTTTAATCTCCTTTGTACCTAAAGTTATCTGCAGGATGGAGACTGGTGAATCTTCTCAAGTTGGTGACTTAGGTAAGAAGTTTAAGCATATAACTTTAAACTTGGGAGATACTAATGAGTAGTGGGTATTCCTGCAAACCAACAACAATGAGGAAGAAGATGATTCAAATTGTGAAACTAGCGTTATTATAAAAATTATAATAAAAGGAAAAATGAGTCATCAAACTTTAGAAAAATTCATCAAGTTCACATGGACTTTCATGGGTCCGGAAGATCTTAAGATAATGGATATTGACCCCAACATGATGATTTTCAAGTACAACAACTGGGAACTCTTGAATAAGGTTATTGAAGAAAGACCATAGAATAACAACAAGCATCTTCTTGTAGCGCATGCATGACTACATCCCAGATATGATTTACACTAATAAGCATTTGTGGATTTCAAAAATTCTGGATTCAGCTCAAGTATCCTTTCCAAGAACACATGAATGTAGCAGCTGCCAAATTATTCATATGGAAGCATCTTAAAAGGATTGTCCATGCAAGGGCAAAACTATCTTAATTAAATAATAACATGGAGACTCACTGCAGTATTTATTATCATTATGAAGAGTCTCTGTTTCCTCTTTTTCTCAAGTGCAATCATGCTAGAGATGTATGGAGGTGTTTACACATCAATATTGATCAAGTTGTTGATAACTGTGGAAGCATTAATGAATGGATCATATATTGGTTTTCAAGTCCTTCGACTATTGGATTAGTTGAACAAACCACTTGGAAGGTTACCTTGATGGTTGGTTGCTGGGTTAGTTGGAAATAAAGATGTGAATACTTCTTCCAAGATAAAACTCTATATCCTTATCTATTGTCTCTAGAATTAGGTTTTATACCCACAATTTCAGTTTATCTAAACAAATTCCAAGTGACTCTATTTCTGTGTCTACCATAGTTGAACTCTGACTTAGCTATAATTAAGATAGATGCTTCTTCTAATCACCTTACTAATACGGTTGGCACTGAAATGGTGCTTACCTCTGTTGCAGGTACTTATGATGGAGCCAAAGGATCCTATACAGATGAAGCGATGGACCCTGAAGTAGGAGAATGCATGGTTGTTTTGGAGGATTAAACATCCAGAAAATCCATCTCATTGCCGATGATGAAGTAGTGGTGCAATCTATAACATCTGACATCAATCATGTCAGATGGGAAAACAAGCATCTTATTCGAAACATTAAATATTAATTTCTTATGTTAGTGTTTGTGAAATCTCACATGTTAAAAGAGGCATGAATTATATACACATAATCTGTGACAGACCACGTGTCAAGGAACAGATGCGTGGAATAGATCAACAAAAGGGGCATCAAGACAGTGATTGGTAGGCTTTTAAGGATGTAAGAAATAAGAATAAATGGATGCCTACAGTGATAACCTGCAAGTGCACAGGGTCAAATTGTAGTAATGTGTGCAAGACAGGGTCATTCCACAGGGACTTGGGGTATATTGAAGCATTCCTAAGCTAGTTATGGGTGCAAAGCACTATGGCAGTGAGCAAGGCAAAGCAATAAGGCAGATGCAAAGATGGGAAAACAGTTAACAAAGCAAAGCAAATGACATGACATTTAAGAACCAAAACAGCAAAGCAATATGGCAAAACAGTTAAGAACCAAGGCTGTAAGCCAAGGGCAGGGAGGAGTTTGTGCACTGATTTCCACCTTGTGTCCTAATCAAGCAATGCAATTCTAGGTTGAGTTGAAGACCTTGAGCATATATTAGAATGGGAGGAAAATCAGCTTGCTCACTGATATGCCCCTAGTATTGACTGTATTTTGACAGCACAGTCAATCACAGGCATACCAGAGCACTGATTACTTCCCATTGCTCAAGCAAAACAGGCATCAAGATAACTATCCTAGCAATACATCATTCAACAGTGCACTAGAATGAGACTATCCTAAGAACAAATCATAAGAACATAACATAACATAAACATGAACATGAGCTTGATATAAATTGTAACAATCACACACTCAAATTAAATACATGTTGGAGTTCAGAACAGCTAAAATTAACAACGCATTTGAATTGAGAATCATGGGATTGAAAAGATTGATAACCCTCAAAGCTAACAGTTTATGGAAATAACAAAACTAAAAAAAACTTAAACTATTCTACTGATGCTCTGGCTAATCCAGGCATCCCTTAATTACATCACCCAATACATCTATTTATAGTCAATTACAAACCCTAAGAAAAATCCCCAAATTATTAAAATTAGGGTTTACCAAAAATTCAAAATTGACTCACCTAACCTACTGATAATAGCCCTAATACGTCGACCCATGCCTCTAATTATACATTCAATCACTTTCCCCCCAAAATCCCCAATTTATGAAATTAGGGTTTGATAAAAAATGAAATTAATTCATACCTAATCTCTGAAAACTGCTACTGACTTCGACCCATGCCTCTTATTCTTCTCCTGCGTCTTCTCTTGTTCTTCCCATGCCCTAATTGCTTTTCTAGCTCATCTATTTTATCAACCCCTAACTTAGGGTTCCTGTGAGAGGAAAAGATCGAGGAATTGATGTTATAGAAAGCTAGAGGAGTAGGGGAAGAGTGGGTTTCAGTTGATAGGAGCCATGATGTCTTTGGTGGAATTTGCTGGCTGGCAGAGACGAGGGTGTGGTGGCGATGGAGTTGGTGGATCTGTTGCAGAGGGATGGGGGAGAAGATGTAGAAGAAGGTGGTCGATGGAAAATTGGGTAAGGTCTGTTTGGCTGACGGGTATAGGTGTTAGGTGCTCGGGTGTTGAGCGGGGACAGCAAGTTGGATGTACAGCGAGGATGAGACGTTGGATGTGGAGGTGATGGATCGATCTAACGGCGAGATGGAAGGAAGCTTAAAGCGACCGTTGGATGCGGAAGTACAACGAAACTGACGGCTCAAGATGGAGTTAGGTGCTATAGTGTTTGACAGGAGCTTCAAATTTCGATGCACGAAGATGATGCGACCGTTGGATGCTGAGATGATCCAATCTGACGTCTAAAAAGGGAAACGGGTATGGATATTGGAAATGGGTTTGGGTGAGGGTTTTGGGCCTTGGGTATGCCAAGCCCATATCTTCTTTAAGAACAATTCTTCCTCTTCAAGCCCAGTTCTAGCCTTTTGGTCTTGCGCACAACATTCTTCGCGGCTTCCTTGTGTGATTCCTCTTGGCTTCCACCACTTTTCTGCTCTTTTTGCTCCGCTATTCATCCAAACTTTATTTATTACCTAAAAATGCAAAATTAGTTAATAAAAATATTCATTCTTGAAAACAAAGAAAATACAGAATATGGGATAAAATGTAGAATTAATGCACAAAAGATGAGTTAAATGCCAACAAAAAGATATAGAAATATGCACTTTTTAGCACTCATCAGTGATGCCACGTCGCGACACCATAAGAATGGGGTCATCATCTCCTGCCACGCATCTATCATCTTACAGATCTGATGATGATGAAACAAGGGCCACTTAAGGAACGAACTACTGCGGAGTACCTTAGAAGACCCAAAGACCTACTTTAATTTATCCCAAGATAAATCCGAAATCGAGGGTGGAGATTAATCAAACCGACATAGATGTGACAGGGGCATCAGACAGCTGTCTGACGCGTGCGGACTGCCCAACCACCCGTCTTAAATGCTACATGCAGAGGGCACGTGTGGAGTCTCCCGTGGTGGATTAAGCGGCGACCCATCGGTACAACATATTACCGCTAGGGTCATCAGTACATAACGAATATGTCAGCGGCATCGGCACAGAGATCAAGATGATAAGGGCACAACTTTCATCCAGGAGGCCCCACATAGAAGATCTATAAATACCCAGCTCCACTAAGAGAGAAGGGTCGACCAATTTTAGGGAAAGTGAGATATAGTTCAGGAGAGAGAAATTGTAAGAGTAAGTATGAGTTTCATTTCCCTTCTAGCTTCGTTCCTCACTTAAATCATTTGACTACCTTTGTAATCCTCAATAACGTATAGTGAAACACCAACTCCCGTGGACGTAGGCCTTAGTGCTGAACCACGTAAATCATCATCTCATTTACATTCTACACTTTAGATCTATCATTTTACTTACTATGCATCGTTTTTTCTGTTATATATTATGAATTCATCATAATCAGACTTGCATGGCTAGACAAGGACGAGCCCAAAGGCTCTGAGTCCATCAAGCTTCGGCCTTATGTTGCTTTATATGTTTCTTATCTATCTTGTCGATTTAATCAGTCATGCGAATATTGTTTGTGGACACGAAGATACCTTCGTTATTTCTGTGTTCACAATCTGGCGCTAGAAACAAGGACCTTGTCCCGGTAAAAGATTTATCTTACCCTGTGATTTTGCATATTTTTTGGCTCCCAACACTATTCCCTAAATAATAGTGTTCTGAGCGACTTGTCACTTTTTCTTCTTTTCGAAAACACCTTTATGTCCTTGGCTTCCATCTCAAATTTTCTTTGGATTTACGAGCGCTTTTGAAATCATTTTCGGGATCCAAAACCCTTTTATATTGCGGATTTGGGATAACATATGTTTGAAATCAATTTTTGAATATTTACATCGTGTGCTTACTGATGAACGAGCACCAGATCTACGTTTTCAGGTTTTCGTATTTCAAACCCACGGATCTGTGCATTTTCGAGAAGATCTTTGTTTTAGATCCATGAGCAGATCTATGTTCATGATTATTGGATTTGTCTCTCCAAGCTTTTCTTTCTTTCGAATGATCCCTCAACAATTTTTAGACGAGTATTGTGCTTTATGGATTTTCTTTCGGATTAACCTTACTAACCAAGCCCATGCGGATGTTGTTTCTTCGATAATGTTTTGTTTATGCAGAAAAAATCGAAGATGGAGAAAACAAAGGATGTGGGAAAAGCCAAGGCATCGTCAAAAGAAACGCCAAGGACAACTCCCGTCATGACACGTAGTAAGCAGAAGGGTGAAAAGCTTAAAGCAGCGAACAAGAAACAAGATGGAGCAGAAAGGACGATGCCTATGGATGCCAGCACAATATCAGCAGCAGCATTGAAAACGACATCAACCAAAGCAGGTGCCTCCAAAGTGGCAATGACAACCCGAGCAAACGAACAACGTGAAGGAATGGCAGAATCAGTAATACAACAATCCCTCTACGGGATGCCACTCACCAACGAGCTGAATCAACCGTTGCCAGCCAACCAACCTCTTCTGATAGCAGGCCAGCCATCACAACAGCCGATAGAACTCCCGGCTCCGCCTGCTGATCCACCGGTTCCCCGAATACAGATTGTTGATGAAGATCACAATGTAGCCGCCGGTGGACAAATGCAAGTGGGAACCCCGAACCAGGGATCGAACCATTCAATCCAGATGATGGAAGAACTCGAAGAGTTTAAGAAAAACCAGAAGGTGTACGTTGATGTTGTGGCCCTACTAGCACAAGAGAACCAACAACTCAAGGATAGGATCACTCAAAGCGCTGAACTAAGGGACTTGCACGACGAAGCTAATTCCAAAACACCGCCGCCTAACCAGGACCGAATAATTGTAATGGCCAATGTCGATAATCCTGAACCATTAAATCGAAGGTCTGCCAGAGGAAACCGATTATCCGACCCAGACTACATCCCCGATGACTCAGATTATTTCGATAGTGAGGACCGAAGATCAGGACGATCCACAGTTAGAGAAGACCACCAGCTGGAAATGGAGAATCTTCGTGCTGAAATGATGGCTGAGATTAAGGAACTTAAATCCCGACAAGGAGGAGTAAGACTAGAGGAAATGATGAGAGAAGCCAATACCACAACTTTGACTCCGCACTTAGCCAGAGCACTCATTCCTCAAAAGTGTCCCTTCCCAACGTTCAAGTGTTACGATGGATCTAGCGACCCCGAGGCCCATCTTCGGTATTACAATCGTATTTTAGCCAGATGGGATCAAGATGACGCCGTTCTCTGCAGGTACTTCCCTTCGAGTTTGAAAGGATCGGCCCTATCTTGTTTCGATAACCTACCTCCAAATTCTATCGACTCCTACATCTAGCTCACTGAGAAGTTCTTGAGAACCTACATGTACAACAAGGTTGTCAATGCAGGAATGGACAAGATCTTCTCATTAGCGGTCGCATACAAGGAAACTATAAGGGAATATACCGATATGTGGCACAAGATTTTTCAAGCAATAGGAAATGTGGATCCAGTAGTCAGTATCAATTGCTACAAATAGGGGCTGGATAGGATGATCCCGCTGTTTGTTGAGATTCATGGGAGTGTACCCACCACCGAAGGTGACCTTCGAGTAATCATCGAAAAGCACGCCAGATTGGAAGAGACACAGCGGGAAAATCCAAGGGCCCAAACACAAATATCTCATCGGACCAACTCAGTGGATCAAACCAGCGGATCCAAGAGAGGTAACTCAGTTGAACGTCCCGAAGAAGATAGGATGGGACGAAGAGATGATAGACGGCAAGATGATCGTAAATTCGAAGATCGGGTATATACGAAGCTGAACACCAACTACACTCGCATCCTAAGGGAGATTAAGGATCGTGAAAAACTAGAATGGCCTTGGTCCAAAGGAAAGCATCCCCCAAGGCCCGAGAAGTCAAGGGATTACTGTGAATACCACTGCTCCAACGGCCATCAGACCGAAAAATGCAAGAACCTCAAGATAATGATCTAGAAGCTGATCAATGCTTGCGACCTTAAACAGTACATATAGAAGGAGGAAACCGATGATAGGACTAAACGAAGCAAGCAAGTCCGACTACCTGAAGGCAATCGAACACTCAATGCTATCTCATGTTCCGAACCTAATGACCCTTCGTTAACATCCCAGATAGGGAAGAGATTAAGAAAGCAGTTCGAGGATTACTGCGAGCTGTATAAAATTGATGGAGTCGAAGTTGATGAGCATGAACAATGGATGAACGCACCATTAACTTTCGAAGCTGAGGATATCGAGGAAGATATGGAGGACCACAATGATCCTTTAGTTCTTACGTTACCAGTTGCAGGATGCAACATCAAGAAGGTTCTAATTGACGGAGGGAGCTCAGTCAACGTCTTATTTTATGATACGTTCAAACGAATGGAACTGAACGATGATAAACTGATGTCTTCCTACTATACCATCTACGGATTCAACGACGCACCAACGAAGCCCATAGGAGACATCGTGTTGGAAGTTATGGTAGTCCCAATGAAAGTCGATACCCGATTCGGCATGGTAGATTCTCATTCTCCCTACAACGCCATCATTGGCCGACGATGGGTGCACAAGCTCAAAGGGGTGGCATCGACATATCACCAGTACCTTAGATTCCCAACACCCGAAGGGGTAATGGAAATTAAGGGAGATCACCACCCGCGAGTGCCAGGCCATACAGAACCAACTCAACAATGAGCAAGATGAACAACGGAAGTCCCGGAGGAGCAGAAACAAAGCAGCCGCTAGGGACAAGGCGATCGACCAGTACCTTGAGGAAACCTCAGGCAAAAGTTTAACGAAGGGTAGCAGCGTCCTAACTACCGAAGCAGGCACCTCAATGGCTAAGGGGGCTGAAGAGCCTACCAAATAGAAATTAAAGAACGTTCCTATCTTAGGAGAACCGAAACCCACATTCACGTCGGTCGAACCTTCCAAAGAGATAAACATAGGAACTGAAGAGAACCCTAAGATGATCAAGATAGGAACCCTGATGGATAAGGAACGAGAAGAGGCTCTAATCAAGCTGCTTAAGGATTATGCGGACATCTTTGCATGGAAACTGAGTGACATGCCCTGGATCGATCCAAAGATCATACAATATGAACTTCGGATAAAGCCAGGCACGAACCCCTTCAGACAGAAGCTACGCAAGATAGCACCGGAATACCACCAAGCGGTCGAGAAGGAGCTAACCATATTGATGGAGGCAGGGTTCATAAAGGAAGCCAGGTACCCTACCTGGATCTCGAACATGGTCATTGTGCCAAAAAAGAACGGAGGGGTGAGAATATGCATCGACTTCACCAATCTCAACAAAGCCTGCCCGAAGGATAGCTACCCGCTCCCTAGCATCGATCAACTGGTAGAAGCAGTAGAAGGTCACGATGAATTATCTTTCATGGATGGATATTCAGGCTACAATCAAATAGCTCTGGCAGAAGAAGATCAGCAGCACACGACATTCTTTACTCCTCACGGACTTTACTGTTAAACCCGCATGTCGTTCGGACTAAGGAATGCAGGGGAAACATACCAGAGGATGGTCGATGCGATCTTCAAACCATGGATCGGGAAAACTTCAGAAGTCTATGTTGATGATATGCTCGGAAAAAGTAAGCTGCGCAAAGATCACCATCAAGATCTGAGAAACATTTTCGATGCCATAAGGAAATACAACATGAAAATGAATCCAGAAAAATGTACATTCGGCGTCACATCAGGAAAATTCCTCGGATAACTAGTAATGAAGAGGGGCATCGAAGTCGATCCTGCTAAAACCCAAGCCATTATAGAAATGTCGTCCCCAAAGAACTTGAAAGAAGTTCAAAAGCTTAACGGATGCCTGGAGGCACTTGGGAGATTCATCGCCAGATCGTCGGACAAGTGCAAGTACTTATTCAACATCCTCAAGAAGGGGAGTAAGTTTGCATGGACCGCTGAATGCGAAGAAGCCTTCCAGAAGATTAAAGAATACCTGGCCACGATCCCGATCCTCCAAAAGTCCGATCCCGATGAGGTGTTGGCTCTATACATAGCAGCGACCGAAGATGCGATCAGCGCAGTCCTGGTCAAAACCAATACGAAAGTTGAGCAACCAATCTACTACGTCAGCAAGACTCTCAACCCGGCAGAAAGAAACTACACGAAGATTGAGAAACTCATACTAGCATTAGTATGGGCAACCCAAAATCTGAGAACTTATTTCTTAACTCATTATGTTCGGGTCCCATGTAAAGCACCGTTGGAAGCTGTTCTCAAAAGCGCATGGAAGGTAGGAAGGATAGCAAAATGGAACACTCATCTTGATCAATTCAATATTATCCCCGAGATCCAAACTGCCCAAAAGTCACAAGTTTTGGCAGATTTCTTGGCGGACCTACCTTTGGATAACGATGAAGAGGTGAAGGATATACTACAAGCAGAAGAGGACGGAAAAGATCCAGTTGATGTACTCGAACCCTCAAGCCAAAGAAGATGGGAAGTCTTCATGGATGGATCAAGGAATAGAGAAGGTGCAGGTATTGGCATCGTGATCACTACCCTAACCGGAGATAGGATCGTACACGCGTTAAGATTAGAATTTAAGGGGCATACAAACAACATCGTGGAGTACGAAGCCGTGGTACATGCCCTTCGTTTAGTAATAGAAATTAGAATAACCGATGTACGCCTAACAAGCGATTCACAACTCGTCATTCGGCAAATCGAATTGGAATATAATGTTTATGACGAGACCCTCTCAGCATATATGGCGCTGGTCCAAACCTTAGCATCCCAAGTACCCAACATCAAGTTCCGACATCTATGCAGAAAAGATCTCAGGCATGCTGATGCCTTAGCATACATATCGTCCATGTTAAACGATGAAAGCGTCAAGGCCATCAAGATAACAAGAGTGTATGAGCCATCGGTCATTCCACAACAAGCCTTCGCTACAAATCTTGAAGATGATGTAGAGGAAAACATTGCTGACGATGATGTGGGGGAATACATCGCCGATGACTTCGCCGAAGATGATATCTTATCAAGAGCAAACGAGGACGAAGACTTCAAAAAAGAAGAAGACTGGAGAACCGAGGTTCACCTGTTCCTTGAAGAAGGAACGCTGCCTACAGACCTGAAGCAAGCTCGACAGATACAATCAAAGACAGGACGATACGACCTTCGAGACGAAGTTCTCTACAAGAAATCTTTCCCCGGCCCTCTATTGCGCTGTTTATTGATGTAGTATTAATTTTGCGGTAAATAAGAATTCGTTTCTCGGACTTGTAAAGATTTAAAAATAAAAATATATACACAATATTTGTCACGGGATCAAGAGACACTAGGACACAGGATTCCACCATTAATCATTCACACAATTCATATATTTATTCGAAACAATTATAGCTCAAATCATAAGGACTCTCATTCTTGCCAAGGTAGATTTTTAGAATATTTATTGTATATCACTAGCATTACGCATCAAAAGCACTACGACCAAGCATACATCATCATACGATATCACAACCAATTAAGAAAAATCATAAATCGATTAATAAAAAGTGCAAGTAGTCAAAAAAAGAATTAATATAATTATCATATGCGTAAAGAACGGATTCCTCCATCATCCCAGTGTTGGGGTTTAGCTAATCATAATAATCATGTTCTCAAAATATATATTTAATGCTCAAAGTATGATTAAAAGAGTCAAAAGTTATAAAACAGTGGTTCTGAGACTCACAAAACACGTCCAGAAAGAAACGATACCAGAAAACTGCAGCTAAACTGCGACACTTCTCCACTGCTGCTGGAACTGTTGAAGAACGACGGTCTTTGGCCGTCCGTTCTTCGTGTTCTTGAGCTCCTCCTTCTTCTTCAGCAGCAGCAGGTGAACAATCCTGCAAGTCCCGATTTCTCGCTCCTCTCGGCTCTGACTCGACCCCAAACTCTTGATACCCATTCTCTGTGATACCAGAAATCTATTTATACTCCTCAGCCTCATTTAATCACGCCATAACTCAAGATAATTCTCTCTTTACTCGGCTTAAAGAGAAAATATTTTTTGGATATTTTATTCCTTTAATTAGCTCTCCACGCGCTGAAATGATGTATAAACACTCCAAACATGATGTTACACGCTGTAGAATTGATTCAACACTCTCCAAATACATGAGTACACGTCTAAATTTGATGTGATCGTGTGATATTCATTTCTTGAACGTGCTTCCTGATTTCTTGATTGCGATGATTCCAGCCAATTATGATCGATCTTAACACCCAAAATGTCTTCCTCTATCCATATCACAAATACTCATTGAACATCAGAGGTTTAATCGAACTCTAACCCCTCTAAAAATCGATCGACCCAACTGCCAGTGAGAAGAAATATTTTCCCGCCTTTTTCCAAAATTTGAATTATGAGAAGAAAAGTGTCCTCCCCTAATCCTGTACGGGTGTCCCTTTAGCAATTGAGGTGGAAATAATAATTTTGGGTGGAAATAGTAATTTTTCTGGGTTCTTCCAGGACATTTCTGGGATGTTTCCGGTGCACTTCTGGGGTACTTCCGGTGCGCTATCAACGGATCTCCAAACGCCGCATTTTAAACCAATTTCGCCTCAAAATATTATTTTTCCAAAAACACCTATAAATAAATAAAACACCATAATAAGTATAAAAATGGGCACTAACAGTATATACAAATGAGATATATTAGACACATAAATGCGTCTATCATTTATCCAGAGAGGAGGGTCACCGTATCCTGAAGTTCATCCACTACGGGGATGTAGGAAACCACGGCGGGATGAGATCACTGGCTGACAAAGCTAAGATGCAAGGGTATTACTGGCCACAAATAATACAAGACGCAACCAGGATGTTTAGAAGATGCGAAGAATGTCAGGGTTTTGCTAAGAGAATCCATGCCCCAACAACAAAGCTAAATTCAGTAGACAGCCCTTGGCCATTTGCAAAGTGGGGAGTAGATATCGTCGGATCCCTGATCGAAGGGTCAGGAAAAAGACGATTCTTGATTGTAGCCACGGATTACTTTAGCAAGTGGGTGGAAGACAAAGCTCTAGCCAGGATCAGAGACGTGGACGTATTCACATTCATTTTTTAGAACATCATTTGCAGGTTCGACATTCCCGCAGAAATTGTCTCCGATAATGGTAAGCAGCTGCAAGGAAAGAATATAGACATGCTCTTCGATACCTTCAAGATCAGGAAGAACAAATCAACTCCCATCTACCCCAAAAGTAACGGCCAAGCCGAAGCAACAAATAAGACTCTTGCCCTTATTCTCAAGAAATCATTGGATGAACACAAGGGACGATGGTGCGAACAGTTACACAACGTGCTATGGGCGTATCGAACAACACGAATGTCCGCTACTGGTGAATCACCGTTCCTCCTCACCTATGGAGCCGAAGCAGTTATTCCGACAGAGATCATCATGCCAACCACAAAGACCGAAGCATGGGAGAAGAACCTCAACGGCGGACATGATGCTGGAAAGGCTCGATGATCTAGAAGAAAGGAGGGAGACAGCGCTACAAATGATGGAAAACTATCAACAAATATTAGAAAGAGAGTACAATAAAAAAGTTAAGCTTAGAAATTTTGTAGAAGGACAGTATGTGCTAAGAACAATACCCCAATACCAACGAGAGAAAAAATGGGGGAAATTAACACCAACATGGGGAGGACCATTTGTAATACATGACATTGCGGGGAATAGATCATACTATCTGCGTAACATCAAAGGAGGAGTCCTCAGGCACCCCTGGAATGCGAAATACCTCAAGCCATATTATCCTTGAAGCAATGCAGTTCTGCACCTGCATGAAGAGTACCATAAGAAGAAGAAGATGGCACAACCGCTTAACATGTTTCTATCTCTGGTCTAGGAGTAGCAGACCTCGTCGTATCAATCAAACACATCTTTGACAAGAACTCTATTGGGGAAAGTAATTACATACAATCTCTCAGGACTCCCCTATCAGCGTCTATAAGTGTGGGACCATGGGGAAGGATTCCAATAAAAAGAGATACCCAACCAATTAATAAAGCAGCGGTTCAGCGGAATGGATGCATGTAAATATTTCAATAACACATCACATATTCGGGAACGCTGTACCAACCCCTAACGTCCAGTAATCCTCTGGCCCAGGGTTAGCCGACGAGGTGACATGTCCAAATTCAATAAAAAAAGGTACCTCCCTTCGTTATTGCTATCAAACACTTTTCATTAATTTACTTACTCATTTCTCAATGTTTAGATTTGTTCATTATCTAAAAAGTTATATGAACTAACAATGCAGACAAATCAGAATTGTACATACCAAAAACAAACAATGATCCATTCCACGAATATTGATTACAAGATTGGGGGGTTAAACAAAAAATCCAGAAGATACACAAAAGATGGCCCGAAGCCAAGTAATCAACAAAGATCAACTTTCTAAGACGAACATAGAAGACCTACTTCCCCTGGGAAGACTCGGTATGACCAGCTGGGTTCTTCTTCTGAGACAAAGGAACACTTCCTCCCAAAGAAGGATCATAAGTGTAGGTCAAAGGCTTGGGCATAGGACGACGGGGATACTTCTTAACAATGCCATGATCTTTTAGAAGGCTCTGCTCGATCTTGGTTAAGGTCTTGTTGACCTCCTCGGCAAGCTGGCAACGAGCCTTGTGCGCAATAACAGTGGCTTTGAATTCAGAATGCGACAACGAAGATTTCAATCGGGCTGCTTCCTTGGATGCCTCCTTCGCTGCTTCGTCCCGAGATCCTGCTAACCCTTCATAATACTTGGCTTAACCCTGCTGATGCACTAAGGAAGATTGAGTCTCTTTAAGCTTTTCATTTGCAAGGCTAAGTTGTCCCTCGAGCTTTGAAAAAGAAGAAACAAGATGGTTAAAAGAAAAGGATTACGAAGCCATCCACGACCAAACAAACATATACCTTCGACATTAGCCGAAGCTATCTCAAGCTCATTAACTACAGCGTCCCGGGCTTCGTCAAGAAAATCATACTCTTCGGAAATTTTCTTATAATCCATTTGAAGATTTTTGAGGGTAAACTGAGACTCATCCAACTCTACCTGCTTCATAGAGTCCAAGTGATGAAGACGGTTAACTTCAGTAGTCATCTCCCCAATCCCTTTAGTTAATCTATACATGTTAACTTCTAGATATTTCTCTGACTTCACCAAACGATCAACATCAGCTCGAGAAGCGGTCAAGGCTTTACTAAGAGCACGTGCCTCTGCTCTGGCATCATCTCTCGCCCAAATGAGCTGCTGCATATGATCCCGAACGTCGGGGTCATGAGACGAGCGCGCTTGGCAAAGACCTAATTCAAGATCTGCCACTCTAGCTGCCAACCGAGAAGCCTCATCCCGAGCATCATGGAGAGATTCACGGGTCCATTGCAAGGTACCTTTAAATTGGGAACGGGCGGCTGATAGGATATTTCACATTTCAAATAAAATATCTTCTTACCTTTTGTGTTCCGCTAATAACTTATTATGCTGAGCGGCACGACCATTCCACTTATGAGCCTCTTTTATGATCTTTGCATTTAACTCTTTAATCCGGGAAGCCTGGCGAGTTCTCTCACTATGAAGCCGCGTCAATTCTCTGGCATCGCCCGCTGAAGACAGGGCCGTCCATCTCAGAACGAACAACAAGAAAAAACGACGATAGGGAAAAAGCGAAGAGACAAACTTTTTGACGAAGCACCAGCGGACGACGCTTCTGTCTGAGCTTTCTCCAACTCAGCCTTAAGAAAAGCAACTTCTTGACGAAGCTCCGCTTCGGTAGCCCCAAGTTGATGCTTCCCCTTCAACTTCTCCTTCAGCTCCAGTATCTCCTTGTCCTTAGAAGTAAGAAGTTCTTCAGCGGAATTCAATTTTTCTTCCCTATGACGTAACTTTGCCTCCAGCTTAAGATCCTTCGCCTTGAAGAACTGGTACAAGGTATGGTTGCAGTGCTCACTCCTCACCAACTGCATAAGGAATGACCACATGAAAATCAGTAACGAAAGGACATAGGACCCCCCAACTTAGTATCTATAATCGCCTACCTCGAGAACACGCTGTTGAGGATAACCATACTGATACCCATCAGCTATGGCCATCAAATGAGCAATAGAAGAAGGTGGATCGACCAGGAGACTAGACGAAGTAGCTCCCAAATCTTTTTCCCAGGCTTCAGCAACGTCATCATGAAATGCCAGCTGCATTCTCTGACGAATGAAGGCATTGGAATCTTTCTCACCAGGCACTATGGGGGCAGGATTGGGCACACACATCAGGCCATTCTTCATCAACCATACAAAGGTGGCATCATTTCCGTCGTCCATCACGCTCTTTTCGAAGCTATCAGGAGATACACCAGCAGCGGACCCTTGGCCAGCGAGATTTTTCTTGGTTTCAGCCTCCCTAAAAGCAAGAGTTCGACATCCCCACCTTTGGAGCTATCTTTTTCCTCAGCTACCTTCCCACCCTCACCCTCTGCAAGAACGTCCCAGTCATCGTTCGGTGAAACTAGAGAAAAATCCGACGCTATCCCCATGGCAGCGTTCATATTTACCGGACCCCCAGCGGAATAAATCTTACTAAAGGAGAACTCTTGGTTGGGGATCGTCTCTTGAAGGTCAGCATCCTCGCTCTCTTGAACATGTGTGAGCTCGATTGGAGGATCGTTCACTTTATCCTGAGAGATGAAGTTCTCTCCACCGCTCTTATCACCACCATCTTCGTCATCCTCACGACCAGGTGGAGAAGTATCAGTCCGCTCCTCATCATCGGTAACTTCCTCTTAAGAATTCCCATCTTCGTTCACCGGGCTGTTGACCTCAGGAATCTCCATTTCCTCTACACCAGTAGTAGAAGGCTGAACATGACCCAGCTTTTTCTTCGTAGCCTGCAACAACCATGTAATTAATATCTAATTCCAGGGGCAAACATACGAACACTGCACACTATCATATGGAATTATACCTTAACATTGGCGGCATCCTTCGGAGGAAGAATAGCATCATAACTCTCATCCTCGTCAACATCAGCAACATCGACAGTATAGTCAAAATTCGTACCAGCAAAATTCAATTTCCAGGGGCAGAAGTCACCATAGCGGGCTGGAGCACCATCACGAGGCTGACTACCTGCAATAGGGCGCCATCCATGAGGACCGGTACCCAACCATGAGCCCAGGTGCCTATGACCTCTATGGGGGTGGCATGCCACTCATAATCATGGTCGCATTTGAGACGCTCATCCTTCGGAAAAAGACGAGGATTCCCAGCTTTTTCAGTACCAGGGACGAACCTAAGCTTCGAGTCAATTACTTCACTCAGAAGACGAACCTCACCCTAGGAATCCGCCATTGTACGAAGACCAACAGTCCATGGCTTTCGATTCCTACCATTGATATAATCCCCAAAAGAAGCATTGAAATTCTCAGGGGTGTACCAGTCTTTCTCCGCAGGATCAGGAGTATAGCAGGTCATCATCGTCTTACCCTTGCTCCGAAGATAACACTCCTTCAGTTTTAGAAGATAGTTCCCACTCATCTGAACCACAGAGCGCTGGTGAGTATGAGAAGTAGAACCCTCACGGTTCGCCAAAGCATCGTAGTAGAAGGAGTCACCAGACTTATACAAAGGCAACATAAGGCCAGCTTCGAAAGCCCCGACGGTCGTCAGCAAGTGGAAGGCGTCGTACTTATAGTTCACGATCATGGCATAAGTCAAATCGTCTCCTTGATCGTAAAATTTGACATCAAAAGCTTATAGACCATGCTTCGCCTTGAAAACTTCAAGATCAATATGGATGTAGGTCACCTTCTTTTTCTTCTTCGAAACCAAGACACTTCGGATCACTGGGGCAGCATCGGGAGATATGGCCTTTCCCGACGATGGCTTCTTCGGAGGACTCATTTCTGAAGCTTTTCTCTTGGTTGCAGCGTTCCTTGACAGATCTGCCTTTGATGCAACCCCCTTTGAAGTAGGATCCTTCACCAAGAATGTGGTTTGTGAAGCCTTGGGTTTTTGAGAATACGCTGTGATGAGAGGAGCTATAGAACGAATAGGTTGAACATTTATCGGCTCCGAACGCTGAGGAGAAGGGTTAGGAGAAGGACGATTAACTGCGTACCGAGAACCTCTGCGTGGATCTCCCTTCTTTTGAGAAGAAACCCTAGGACCCGATGAAGATAAAGTCTTATGAGTACGATGATCAGGTTGGGAAGACCTAGATGAACCACCCTTCAATGGAGATATATCAGGGCTTCTAGAGGGAGGAGATCTGTAAGGGCTCGACGGCGGGATACTATAAGGAACACGAGAACGATCAGCCATACCTACAAGGGGCATAAAGATAAAACATAAGTCAAAATACAGGATTAACGAAGGTCGAACATAACCCAATCCATTATAACAAGGAAATCTTCAGGGTAAAATTGTCACGAGAACATCTTCATATCAAATATGCTTTCATAAGAATAAATAACCCTAGATTTCGCGATAAAGAACAGGGGCAAGTATATATACTGTCGTTTGGATTGTTCTTTATCGCGAACCCTAAGATCATTGAGCAAAGGGAAACATAAGAATTACTTACTGATGATCAATGGCGGAAAGTATTATCAATGGCAGAGAAAAGTTGCGGGACTAACAAGCAGTTGCAGTAAAAATACAACAAAAGACTTAACTAGAACCCGAAGAAAAGGATGAACAACAGCGGGCAGTTAAGAACAAAAGACAAAAATCGAGCAAAAATTGAAGAAATGTTTAGAGAATGAGAATGATAGAGACAGAGCAAGAAGAAGACAGAGGGAGGGAATAAAAGTTATTTCTCCATCTACTCATGGCGTATTTATAACAAGAAGAAACATAACCGTCCCATGATTTGAGAAGAAGTTATTATTAGAAGTGGGAAACATGCCCAAAAAATCAGGGGAGTTAATGCGATAAGTTGAGAAGACTGTGAAGATAGTTTTCTTCATACTTTGACCAATTCCAAACCAAGAAAAAAAGGGGCAAATTGTATACATATAATCTATGATCGACCAAGTGTCAAGGAACAGACGCGTGGAATAGATCAACAAAAGGGGCATCAAGACAATGATGCCACATCGCGACACCAGAAGAATGGGGTCATCATCTCCTGCCACGTATCTATCATCTAACAGATCCGACGATGATGAAACGAGGGCCACCTAAGGAACGAACTACTGCGGAGTATCTTATAAGACCCAAAGACCTACTTTAATCTATCCCAAGATAGATCCGAAACCGAGGGTGGAGATTAATCTAACCGACATAGATGTGACAGGGGCATCAGACAGCTGTCTGACGCGTGCGGACTGCCCAACCACCCGTCTTAAATGCTAATTGCAGAGGGCACGTGTCGAGTCTCCCGTGGTGGATTAAGCAGCGACCCATCGGTACAGCATATTACCGTTAGGGTCATCGGTACAGAACGAATATGTCAGCGGCATCGACACAGAGATCAAGATGATAAGGGCACAACTTTCATCCAGGAGGCCCCACATAGAAGATCTATAAATACCCAGCTCCACTAAGAGAGAAGGGTCGACCAATTTTAGGGAAAGTGAGATATAGTTCAGGAGAGAGAAATTGTAAGAGTAAGTATGAGTTTCATTTCCCTTCTAGCTTCGTTTATCACTTAAAGTCATTTGACTACCTTTGTAATTCTCAATAACGTATAGTGAAACACCAACTCCCGTGGACGTAGGCCTTAGTGCTGAACCACGTACATCATCGTCTCATTTACATTATGCACTTTAGATCTATCATTTTACTTACTATGCATCGTATTTATCTGTTATATATTGTGAATTCATCATAATCAGACTTGCATGGCTAGACAAGGACGAGCCCAAAGGCTCTGAGTCCATCAGGCTTCAACCTTATGTTGCTTTATATGTTTCTCATCTATCTTGTCGATTTAATCAGTCATGCGAATATTGTTTGTGGACACGAAGATACCTTCGTTATTTTTATGTTCACATGAATAATGTAGCAGATGCTATTTCTAAGAGTTAAGAAAGACAAAATTCTCTTAAAAGAGTACAAGGATATACACCGTGTATTAGATCCGTGTTAATTACAAACATTTTGAACCTGAAGCAATTTTCCTTCTCTCAAAAAAAGAAAGAATATATTAGACGTGTAAAGTATGTTGTGCCAGCATGTTTATGACGCAACACATCGTGTTAGAATTTGAGCACAACATGACGCAATGTGTAACTTGGCATGCACAATATAACAAGATAGCTTTGTGTATTGTGCTATGCGATACTAATCCGTGCACTGACACAACACGGCATATATCACAGATAAACACGAAGCAGAACACAACACATGCAAGTCTCATTAGGTTAACTACATTGATGTGGTTGTTTAAACCATCCCCGACCATCAAATACCAGTCGTAGGTTCTCCATGGGTTTTTCCCTAAAGAAGACTTTAGCTTTAAATAAAGCAGATAAGGCAATGACTATCTGGTACGGGAAAGACGCCGAAAACATAGAAGGAAACAATACTTTGGGTGTTTTTGGCAAGAAGTATCCGCATTTTAATGTCGGGTGGATAAATATAAGCTTTGCATTCCGTACGGTGGAGAAACAACTTCCAAGCTTATTGAATACGGTAACTAGCTCAGTCAATAGTTTTACTGTGGATTTGACTACCCCAAAACACAAACATTGAAAATTTGAAAGATATGAACTACAGTCTACAGATACTCAGCCTGGCTAAATCGGGGCCCATGCCACTTAATTGGGGCCTATAGATTACTTTATCTAACCAATTCAAATGATAAGGGGTGTCTAATATTTATGTAAACTATCAAAATTACTCTCAAAAAAATATTAATATTACTAAATTATCCCCATCAATCCTTAATAAACCTAACTAACAAAAATCAGTTTTTATTTTTAACATATAAATCGATTCATCTCCTCCCCACTCCCTCTTTTTCCATTTTTTTCAAACCAAAAATCGTCGATGATCGACGACGATTAATTGTTTCTTTCTTTTATAAAATGTCGAAACCAATAAAAATAATGAAGTATGCTATTTAACAGGAATTATTCTAGCGACGACGATCCCGGACTTGTTGAAGCGATTCGAAATAGAACGAGGGAAGTGCAAGAAAAATCTGAAGCCGCTCGTATCACACAGGAGGAAGAAATGGGTCGAATCAGGTACTTTTCTATCAACCCAATCCTCTAAACTAGGTTTTAGTAACATGCTTTAGGTTAGAAATCGAGAATTTTGAAATAAAAAAATTTCAGTGTTTACAGAATCGGATTATGTTAGTCACGAAGTAAACCGATTCTTATTAGAAACGGATTTTGTTCATAAACTTATAGCCCGATTTTTCTGTATGTGAAAAGGAAACGGGGAACGTTATTGTATAAATAGACCGATTGTGGTAGCCAATGTTCCTGGATCTTTTTTTTTAGGAATCGGGTTACATATAACCGATTGTTTGGTTTAGAAACGGACTTTATATGTATATCGAGTAAACAGATTCCAGGAATCGGTGTACATTAGCACGTAACAAAACGCGATTGTGGATTGCGTTATGTTAAGAATCGGGTTTTGTATGTATATCGAGTAAACCGATTATTTACCATGACTTTAAATATGCATTGTATTTCATTGTTTTTTGTCGCTTAAATCCGTATTCTATAGGCATAAAAATCAAGCCGAAAAGAAATATAAGAGGAAACATGACCATGCTACTCCTAAGCCTTTGGGACCTCGTCGAAAAGACGGTAAAAATTTGAATGCTTCTCACCGAAGGGCCACGGGGAGTAAATCCAAAGGGACAAGCATCAATGACCCAACACCTCAAGCGGAGCAACCAACACATGAAGAACCTGATTCTGATACACCTACTGAACAAGAAGGTGGTGAGGAGGAGAGGAATGAAGAACAAAGTGGTGGAAAGGAAGGTGGTGAAGAAGAAAGTGATGAGAGTGAAAGTGAAGAAGAAGAAGGTGGCAAGGAAGGTGGTGAATAAGAAAGTGATGAGAGTGAAAGTGATGAAGATGCCCGTGGAAAGAAAGGTGTTGAAGAAGAAAGTGGTGAGAGTGAAAGTGATGAAGGTGCCCGTGGCAAGAAAGGTGCTGAAGAAGAAAGTGATGAGAGTGAAAGTGATGAAGAAAAAGGTGACGAGGAAGGTGATAAAGAGATAAGAGAAGTCTTTCAAGAACAAGAAGGAGGCCCTAAAGGAAAAGGTCAGAAGAAAGAAGTTCCAAAGAAGACGAAAGGTGACCACATACCCGACGATCTGAAGATGCTTGCTCGTGGCCCTGATGATCCACCTTTAGGGATACCAGCTGATGGAGGAAATGTATTATGGGGTTACAAAGGCAGTTGGGCCAGCGTCGTCTATAATATCATAGTAAATACCTAAACCTTGTGCCATGTAATGTAAACACTATTATCCGTGTAGTGTTTTGATTGTTGTCCATCGTGGTTGTTTGGTTTTATAGGATCACAAGCATGTCGTTCGTCTTATGAAACCTGGAACGTCAGTGACTATGATGACGAAATGGCCACTTATAGCTGATGAATTAAGCAAGGGAGAAGTTCCGTAAGTGGTCGATCTAGTCAATTCTACGGGGTTTCTTTCCGTGGTCAACAATTTGGGCCACCTTGGTTACGACAGACCTCTTTGTTCCGCCTTCGCTGAGAGATACTACGGGGAAACAGATACTTTACATCTTACATTTGGAGAAATGGCGATAACTCCAAATGATGCGAAGTTCATTACCGGGCTAAGCATAGAAGGTAAAGCCGGGAAGCACAAAAAGTACGCGCAAGAGCTTGATTGGGACAAGATTTACAAGTGGACCAAGGAAGTGTTCCAATGGGATGAAGAGAAGACCAAGAAGGAGATGCTAGTAGGCAAGGCAAAGCAGAGGATATCCCATCTCTCGAGGCTGAGGAGAAACTTTATGGGAACAAAGAAGCTTCGTCATGAGGGAAAAGAGGTGACGCCGCGGCGTATAATCGCCATGGCCAATGCGTATGTACTCTATATCCTTGGAGCTGTTCTCTTCCCCGACGTTTCTGGTGCCCGTTTTAACGCCAACTTTATCCAGCTGTTGCAACCATTTAACAAGATACAAGACTACTCTTGGGGCACTGCCATCCTTGCACACTCTTTGACGCAGTTGAGAAAGGCTTCTAGGGCTCAAAGGAACCAACTCGGAGGGAATATGGCTTTTCTGTAGGCGTGGATATATTTGCACTTCTCAATATTTGCTAAAAGGGCTTTTGAGAACAAGGATTGGGACGGGCAGCAGTATGGAACCAAGTACACCTACAGAAGTAAGCCGAAGAAACAAAGAATGAATTATTTGAATTTGAGACGCCAGTTAGACAACTTGACGACGAAAGATGTTGTCTTTGATCCTTACAAGGAGGCTTCGGCTAAAGTAAAAGGAAAGATGGTTGGGTTCTCAGACCAAAGTGAATATCATGGGCCTTTGTTTCACCCAAGAGGATATGTAATGTACAACCCGTCGAGAGTCGCAAGACCATGCGGTTACATACAAAGAATCCCAAAGGCGCACAAGGATTTCAAATTCAATGACACAAAAACGAAAGCACATGACAGTGATATTATCATTGTTCTCAAGCCTTTGCCATCATGTGAGTATTGGGATAATAGAGCGTTTCACAAATATCCTTTGGTTGGTCCTTCTCGAACAGATGACGATGCAATTGCGGGTTACATGCCGTGGTACCTCAATGTTTTGCATACTCGAGTGATACGAGTAGATGAGAGGTCCATGATAGAGGAGAAAGATACGACTCTCGAATACTTGGTGAGTATTGTTACTCAATTACGATTTTGTTAATGGTTTTAGAATTATATATTGAATGTTTGTTATTTGAAATTGAAACAGAGAAGACGAGTCGAATACTTGATAACCCGGGCAAAGCTGGAAATCAGGGAAGGGAAAAATGTAAAGGCCAATGAAAAGTTAATTGATGAATTGAACAGTCTCGAAGATGTAGAAGCTGGTGCAAAGTTTTGGGAGCAGGATGAGGATGATTCTGCGGAGGAGGAGGAAGAGGATGAGCCAAAGAAGAAGAGAAAGAGAGCCCCTTCCAAAAAGATGTTTGAAGGTGCATCGAGCAGCGCCCAACCTACTAAACGAGCACGCGGTGGACGTGGTCGTGGCGGTGGACGTGGTCGTGGTGGGGATGTTCATGAATGAATGGTTGTAGTCATGTTTATGTCTTTAAGTATGGATAATTATGGAGTCAAAACTTATGTCTTGTCTTAAACTTATCGTCGAATTATGTTTGGTTACACTCCTAGTTTATGAATGACTTAATCTGGTTTCTAGTTTATGAATGACTTAATGTGTTTGAAAAAATTTCAGGATTCTAGCATTTTTTCTATAAGAATCGGGTTACATATAACTATATGTAACCCGATTCTGACAATTTCCCAGAGGTTCAGTTTCAGAATCGGTTTACATTTAACTTTATCAAACCCGATTGTGATGAAGAAAACTCCTGTAACTTTTGAAGCCAAGAATCGGTTTTCATCAACCAATATGTAGCCCGATTGCTAAGAAGAAAAGTTATGTAACTTTTAGAATCGGTTTACATGTACACAAATGTAATCCGATTTTTTTGAAGAAAAGTTCTGTAACTTTGACAACCGGTTTACATGTGCATTAAAAAAGCTCGATTGTTGAGAGGCACAATTTATATGATTTTGTAACAAGCTTAATATAGGGGCGGCATGATTTATTAGAGGGGCGGCATTGTGATAGTAATGTCCCTTTAGTTGGTTAGGGGATGTAAATTGACTAGATTACCCTTTTCACCTGAAATCAACCAAAATCAAATCAATTTTTTTTAAACCTAATGAATCAGAAAAAATCAAATCAGTTTTTTTTCATCATCTTCTTCATCTTCTCTTCTCCTCCATCAACCGTAACCTCCATTAAAACTGAAAATTTCATCGTCTTCGATTAATCGACGATTCAAAAAATGTTTGGACAAACCCAGTTAGGGTTTAGTTTATCGTGTTGGATTTAAGTTAACTTTGTATCAAAAATTAGGGTTTTGTATGAAAATTGAAATTGAAATTTCTGGTTGCATGTGAGTTACGGTTGGTAATAACTCAAATACGAACCGTAACTGTAGATTGGGTTGATAATACGGTTGGTTTTAACTCAAATACCAACCGTAAGTTCTTAGTTTTGAGAAATATGTTCAGTTACGGTTTGTATTTGCATCATATTTATCAACCGTAATTGAGTTACGGTTTGTTACTCAAACAACCATACCAACCGTAAATAATCCTGTGTCTTAAGAATTTATCAAATAATGATTTACGGTTCAAAAGTTAAGTTGACACACCAACCGTAGGGTAGTTACGGTTGGTCTCGATTCATTAGTTACCAACCGTAATTTAGTTACGGTTGTTGTCCAAATTTAATTACCAACCGTAACTGGTTTTACAATTGGATCTTCCCCAAATTTAACCAGTTACGGTTGGTATTCGATAACTTACGAACCGTAACTAAGAGTTACAGTTGGTCACGAGCAAAATTGCAACCGTAAGTTCTTCTGAAAATTTAAAAGTTTTGATTTTGTTACGTACTTTAGATAATTTTGAGCGAGAAAAAGCTAATGGGAACTAATTTAGAAGTATACCGGTCACTGGAATCACTCATTTTGGTTGAGTGAATCAAAATCTAGGGTTTCACAAATATCACAAAAGTTTTTCTTTTTCTTCTCCTCTAAACTTTTTTCTTTTTAACTCTAAAAATCTGATTTTGTTTTGATTTTGAGTTAATATAAGTGAAATTATCATTAACACTAAACTTGATTATCATCACTAAACTAGGTTATCAATAATGAGGATTAATTTGACATTTCCATTTTTTTGATAAGGGACATCTTGAATGATCATGTAATGACCCTCTTTGTCCTATTAGAATGCCGCCCCTCTAATAAAACATGTTGCCCCTATAATAAGATTTTTTTGTAAGGACACAATCGGTTTATGTGGACATACATAAAATCCGATTGTTTGATTTGAATTTGAAAAAAATAGCCGTTGAGTCCTTATCTATATAAGGACAACCTCTTTCACCCACTCCCATATAACACGCTTAGCCTAGAAAATGGAATGGGAACTGCATGAAGATTTGTGTCTCGTTAAATCCTTTGCTAATACGTTCCCGAATGAAATCTATTCAATGTTTTGGAAGAGAGTTAAAGATTTCTTTTATGGGTGTACCGAGAATCCCAACAACTGCAAATGGAGAGGCTTGGCATTTCGATTCCAATACATCAAAGGGGCAATGCAAGAGTACGTAATAGTTAGAAATATGGTGTACCACTATCATCCAAGAGCTCCTCTTAAGGAAAAAGTGAGTAATGCTATCATTTTTATACCCATGTCAACTACACTAGTTTCACATACTAACATATAAGAATTCATTGAATTTCAGCCGGAACGTTTCAACGGGCTATGGAGAATTCGTAATGGGGAAAGAAAGTTCATTCACCACAAAGAATATACGACGTTGTACCGACGTGCTCGGAGGTTCATTGATGAGCATTTGATGTGTCAAATTCTAGAATTCCCATACTGAGTCCTATATATATGTAGTGGGCTAATTTCTTAAACTATGTAATGAATATTTTGTTTCTGAAAGTAAGGCATGATCGATTTACATGTGCATTAAAAATGTCTGATTTTTGGAATCGGTTTATGTGGGTATTGATAAAACTCCGATTATGGGTTTACATCTTCCTAAGCATAAAACTCAACCCAGAATCGGTTTACAAACGCACTAACATGAACCGATTCTGGATCGAGTAAAAACTATTTTTTTTTACAAGTTTTGATTATCGATTAATGAAAGTTAATTTCAGGATTAACTTGATTAAACATTATTTAATAATCCGAATTAGCACTAATTTAATAAGGGTATATTGGGCATTAATATAAATATTGGATAAGGGGTTTCTATGAATTTTCTTCCAATAATTTTATTTTGTCATCTAGTATTAGATCCCAATTAAATGACATAAGCCCCAGTTTAACCAGGATACTCGGGACTCAGGTGATAGATAGTTACAAGAATCTTGTCATATTAATTAATGTCCGAAGAATGTGCCCTGCCCCCTATTCATGGAGGTTTATATGTCTTGGTGACTGGTGTTGCACCTCCTCATCTAATGCAATGTGGGTCTAGCCGTGGCACCCATTCATCATACACTTAAAATTATTTGAAATGGTGAAATCTAGCGTGAAACACGCGAATATCCTACCATTCCACAATTCCCGTTCTTCAACCATATCGACAATAATTCATTATTCACTCTTATCAATTAATTTCCTAACTCAATTAATACAGTATTAAGATTGGCATCAAACGTCAAACGTGACCCCAAATAAACAAGCCTGATTTCCGTAAAAGGGCAAACCGTGGTGGGTCCCACAAAAAAAAAAGAGAAGAAAACATCCCTCGAAGTGGTCGACGGAGGGAGGGAGGGAGGATGTGAAAGACAGAAACAAAGACGGGAAAGATCAACATCAGATTGGTTGTTGTCAGTTATTACGAAAATGACCCTACAAAGAAGAAAAAGAAATACTGACAAAACATTGAATTTAAAAAAAGTGGACACGCAATACGAGATAGAGAGGAGGAAGAAAAAACCTACGGTCATGTTTGGTATTATGGATATCCCATCCTAGGTTGGATTATCCAATAAAAATAGTTAAAATGTGTTTGTCTCACTGCAATTTCAATCTTGGATAAGATTACTAAGCTTTTCTTGATTTTAGGAAGCTAAAAAAGTGAGGTTAAGTTATTCTTCCAAATAACTGGGATACATGTATCCTCACCTGGATTAGGAAGTTATTTTTTTTTAAAATAAATAATTAAGTATGAAATAATTATTTATATTAACCTATTTTTGTAGTCAAACAAACACAATTTAACCTACCCCAAGATATGATAGAATTTTAGACAAACACCATTAAAACTAACAATTAACAAGGTTATCATAAATTAAATTAAGATAAAACTTTACGGGATATGTTATCCCGTTTCCAAGCTCCCAAACAGACCCGTACATCTCACGAAGATCGAGTGAGCGATAAATAAGAGAGAGAAAGAGAGTATTAATAAGACCCGACAAATTTGGCGCTTAAACTGGGAAAACACACACTTATAGAAGTGAGTAGAAGAACCAACAATCGGATATTCTTCTTCTGTTTCTACTTCAGTTCCAGTTCCAGTTCCAGAAAGAATTACTGTATTATCACTCGAAGAAGAAAGCAGCAGCAGAAGAATAATAAACAATAATTTCTGTGATTTTCTCTTTATATAACAAACTGACAAAAAGAGTAAGTTTTTTTTCTTCTTTTCCTAGATTTATCAAATCAGACTTTTTCTTTGTTGTACTAAAAAAAGCGGTAGATTTTTCTTTGTTTTTCAGTTACATTCTTTATTTATTACTACTAGTTTTATTTTTGTTTTTGTGCTTGTGTTGAATTCTTCTTCTTTTTCCCTTTAGGAGTTTGACATGGTAAATGAAGATCTGGGTTAGTGTGTTTTGATTTGAAGATCTCCGCTCCGGAGATCGGAAAGACTTTAATCTGGTGAGTGCAATTCTGTATTTTTTTAGTGTTTTGCTGCTGGAACATTGGTTTTTAAGGTTAGATTTTGTGTGAATTGGACCAATTGGTTTTGTATTTTTGTTCCAGATGGGTTGTTTTTCTTGCTTGCGTCCTTCCCGAAAAGATGTTAGTAAGATTGAAGACAGTAACGGAATTCGATCTCGCTCACGCTACTCTGCCACTCCATCAGGTTCAGTTTTTTTTTTTTTTTTTTTTTTGAAATTTAGTTGTGAATTTTACTTGATGGGTTTGTTATGTAAGATTTCTTACTGGTTTCTTCGTCTAAATGTGCTTGGATTTGCAGGAAATGGGAAAGCAAGGGTATCATTCGAGAGTAATAATGGTGAGCATGTTTTTCCTTGTCAAGTTCGACTGTCCACAGTGGAAAATGCAGTTATTTTATGAAACTATTAGATTTGTGAAATTGATGTTTAAGATCTGGGGTTTTACAGTTTGCACTTTACTCTATCTTTTCTTTTGTTACAATTTTTTTCTGTAGAAATTTGTAAGAAGGGAACATCAGCCAATTGTAAGGACAAAGATATTAAGAACACCCCAAAACGTCATACTGCCTGTAGCTACACTTTTCGAGAACTTGCTACTGCAACTAGAAATTTCAAGGAGGTTAATTTGATTGGAGAAGGAGGGTTTGGAAGGGTTTATAAAGGGCGTTTAGAAACAGGCCAGGCAAGATATTCTATTTTGTTATTGATTTCTCGTGTGTTGTTCACGTATTTCCACCTTCTAATTATTTCTTAGATTCAAATATACTAGTTTCTGGGTTTTATCTGAAGTGGAAATTTTGTAAACAGATTGTTGCTGTCAAACAACTTGATCAGAATGGTATCCAGGGGAATCAAGAATTCATTGTGGAGGTTCTCATGTTAAGTCTTCTTCACCATTTTAATCTCGTCACTTTGTTTGGCTACTGCACTGATGGAGATCAAAGGCTTTTGGTTTATGAATACATGCCAATGGGAAGCTTGGAAGATCATATATTTGGTAAGTGGTTTGATGCAAAAACTTGGAAGACCATCTTTTTGTCTCTGTGTTTGGAAGTTTTCACTGATATGCACATTTCATCTTCCTTCCCCATTCCCTTGTGTTTTCACTGATAAAGGAATGGATCGGATAGATTCATAGAACCATTGAAAGAGTGAATACATTTTTGGGACAACACATTTGATCTTTCAGTAGGATCCGATCTTTCATACAGGGGTCTTGTCCATTTAGTTAGTCTACCCAAGTTTAGCTCTTTTAGGAAACCAACATCCCTTATCTTCAGCAACCTCATGGAGAGGAACCCTCGTTTTTAAATGTAAATGAACTGTAAAAAGTCTTCCTCTAGCTGGAGGGATGTTTTTAGATAGAACTTTGACAGCTATACTTAAGCTTCGGTTTATGTTCAAACCTGTACCTCTTCTGACAAAGTATTGTAACTGACATTCAATTTTTTTTAGGCAAGTTACCCAATGCAGTGCCCTTGGATTGGAACACAAGGATGAAAATTGCTGTTGGTGCCGCTCGAGGCCTTGGATATCTGCATTGCACAGCAAATCCACCTGTTATTTATCGGGATCTGAAATCTGCTAATATATTGTTGGACAAGGACTTCAATCCCAAGCTTTCTGATTTTGGACTTGCAAAATTAGGCCCTGTTGGTGACAACACTCATGTTTCAACTAGAGTAATGGGAACTTATGGCTATTGTGCTCCAGAATATGCCATGAGTGGTAAGCTGACTCTAAAATCTGACATTTATAGCTTTGGCGTTGTTTTATTGGAACTAATCAGTGGTCGGAAGGCTATTGACACTACTAAGAAGCAAGGAGAGCAGAATCTCATATCTTGGGTGAGTTATTGCAGTTTCTGCGTCTTGGGTCAATTTTGAGTTCTAGAGTATTCAATATTCATAGATTGTTCTAGAATGAATGTAACTTCTGAGTACCAACGTATGGCTAGAATCATAAAAGTTTTGTGTCTTCATACTTGAGTCCTGTGGTCCACCTCATACTTATAAGGACATAGGGTCACCTATACACCACCAGAAAGGAGGGTAGCCCCTCCGTGGCCATAATGGTCATCCATTGTATGGTTAACATTCATCAGTGTTACTGAGTGCGTATCTCTGGTCGATTAAACCCCCACTGATATGATCTCATCAGTTTTAACATATTGGGAGTTTGATACTTATGCATAACATGCAGAAAATGCTCCCTTGTAATGTGTGTGGTAGATACTCATCCGACATAATCCATTGATAGTCCCAGAGGTTGTTTTGAGCTCAGAGTTAGTAAGCTCGAACCAGACTCCACATGAACCTGGTCTTGGATGGAGGTGAAATTGAACCGCTGCTGTTCATGGAGTTATGTAGTTAGATTTTTTGGTTGTAGAAATACCAGTGTAGTGAACTAGATTTTTATCATTCATCAAATTTTCTAACCGCTCTTCTTTCTCCATGTATATACATCTATTATTCTATGTTAATATGAGTTCTCTTATGTCTTTATGTTTTACAGTCTCGACCTTTCTTTAAGGACCGAAGGAAGTTTATTCAGTTGGTTGATCCTTTACTGCAAGGGCGCTTTCCTACCCGCTGTTTACACCATGCAATAGCAATTACTGCTATGTGTCTTCAAGAGCAGCCAAGCTTCCGCCCCTTTATAAGTGATGTTGTTGTAGCACTTGAATACTTGGCTTCTCAACCATATAACTCTGGATCTAATACTAGAACCCAAAGTCCATCATCATCCACACTTTCAAGAGAAAACGGACTCTCTTCCTCTGAAACCAGATAACTAGGAGTAGTTTTATGCATCTGTTTAGATGTTAATGGGTAATGAGTAGTGTTAGATTAAGAGTCGGATGCTTGAGGTGCCAAGTAAACTATATTGGGGGTCGCATCAGCAATTGGTAAATCAGGCTTACAAGTTAAGAGGAAAGAGTGAACGCTCGCGGCTATGTGTGCAAGAAGGTAAGAAGTTCCTGCCACATTCTGCATTCACGTGTCATCTTTATATGGTATAGTTGCGCAACTTTTGGAAAAATAATCCCTCTTATAAAAGACCTAAGATCTAGTTACAAATGTTTTGTCGAAGAAGCTAATTGCATTTTTGCTTGAATTCCGTTTTGTCATTAATCAGTCAAGTAGAAATGAATCAGTTGTCTTTCTGGTGATTAGGCAAAGGTTAGAAAACCAATACAATGTCGAAGCCTTTAGTGAATCCTAGTCCTTTTGTTTTGTGCATCCAGTTATTTTGAATGGTCTTTCTTTCTTCTCCATCACGTAAATTGCTCCTTCCTATTTGAATTTGTTGAGGAAATCTTTATGTCAAAGTATGACACTTGCCTTGATCCTAGTCCTTCTGTCTTGTGCTTCCATTTATTTTGGATGGTCCTTCTCCCTTCTCCATCATGACTTCATAATTGCTCCTTCATATTTGAAATTTTTGAAGAAATCTTGGTTGATAATGAATGTTGTAAAAATAAGAGGTGCTATAATTGAAATTCTTTAACATGTTAATCATTTTGGTCCCGAAACCTTGGATTCTTTTCATGTCTACACATTTATAAAGTAAGATTCGTATGTCCATAAGCACATCCAGCATGTATTTTAAGAATGAATTTCTTGCGTTCGCATGCAATAATTTGATTATGTTCATGTACTGACTGGTTCATTCTTTTCTGTGTTTTTGTTGTCTTAGGTGAAGGTAGATAGAGGATCTGTTCGGTATAAATATATATTACATGTAAGAATGTGTATATACAATATGTACAGTATATGTGTGCGGCTCCTCATATGGGTTTGTGGTGTTTACTGAATATTCAATTGAAAGAAAATTGACTACTCTTATTTTTGTAAAGCGTTTGTGAGGGATATGAACTAAAGCAGTTTGCTTGAAAATGGCAAAATGCTGGATGATTATTGGGATGGTGAATTGGTAATGTCTTTTTACATTTTTCTTTTTTCTTAGGTTTCCGTCACTGCCCCAAGAACTTTCGATCAATGCTGAAGTTTTAATTTATTTTAATAAATTTTGGAGTGATAGAGAATATTGAGATTTTATGTTATATATATATGAATTAGACTTTCAAGTGTTCTACTTCGTCGTTGCTGCCTTTCTAATGCTGTTTTTATTTTACCCGCCTTCAAAAGTGTTTTATTCAAGTGTTGTCTGTTGATTATAATTTGCTTGGTTTTATTGGATTGTGGAATGTGTGGAAACACTAGTAAAATACAGGGCAATCTAATATTGAGCTTGGTGGGCACACAGCACACTGATATGCGGTTCCCAAGAATGGTCGATCTCAGAAATACCTGAGGAGGATTTCTTCTCCACTGGAATCCTGTTGTCTCCCAGGATGGCCAACCATAATGCGGATCACCGGAGTCTGAAACGCGTTGTATCAATATCCTCATCCAGCGCAACATACTCATCCAGCGCAACTCGGTCAGATTCATCGATAACACCATCCCATGGAGTACGAGCTTTGAATCTCTTAGAATTTTCACCCATAGCTTCCAATGATGCAAAGGTATTTACGTGAGCAATTGCTTCGACATCTTCCAGATCATCAGATCTGGCTCTGTTAGAAATCCTCTTCAAACGTGTGGTTTTCTTGTCATAACAATATAGCACACATTATTTTGCAAGCACAACCTCAATATCCGTATGAATCACAAGTGAAAATTGTGCTAGCTTGTTGCATCATCCATAACCATATTCGTAGGAAGTGTATAAATGATTTGTTTCTTGATGGTGAATCACAAGTGAAAATTGTGCTAGCTTGTTGCATCATCCATAACCATATTCATAGGAAGTGTATAAATGATTTGTTTCTTGATGGTGAAGATGTTACCATTGTACCAGAAACTGATCCTGAGATACCAAAAACTGATCCTGAGATACCAGAAGACAATAACGAAGGTGCCAGACTCAGGAGAAATAGAAAACGAGATTTAGCGTCAGAACTTCGTACTTCGATTGCTGATGCAATGTGGAATAACTATCGACGAGGTCGTCGTACTATTTAATTTTTTATTATTAATTTTTATTTTTAATTTTTGAATATTTTTATTTTTTATCGAATTCTTATTTTAATATTTATAATTTTAGATATTTTTATTTAAAAATGTCCAACATTAATTTATATGGATTTGGGTGTTTGAAACAAATATTATTTATATTAACCTAGTACTAGACATCATGTCAAACAAACACTATTTAAATTAACCCAGGATAGGATAAAATTTAAGACAAACATCGCTAAAACTAATCATTCTCCATATTATCATAAATTAAATTATGATAACCTAATCCAGTATATGGTATCCCATTTCCAAGCTACCAAACAGACGCTTAGCATATACTAATATGATGTCTCCATTCTTTGCAAGTAAAATCGGCTGAAACTTGCTCGAGTTCTTTTTACGAGAACCACCTACTACGACTTTGTAATCTATATCGAACTCCATACACCAGGTCTCCTTCAAGGACCATATTTCCATACGTACTTCATCCATACTATCCATATAAAGACACAAATGCCTTCCCAGCGCTACAAGTCCAAATCTGTCTTTGAATTCACGGTTTTCCAGACATGGAGGGACAGCAGATAGCAAGCGAAACTCTTCGTCAGCCAAGTCGAAGGCCACAACTTCGTTGTTCGAAATCCAATAAATAGCATCATTTGCATATGTACCCGTACCCTTCTTCGTTGAATCCAGTCGATGCGAAACTCTACCTATGGTTCTCCCCCCACGACCACTGCCAAGCGTGTATAGCACGGTCGAAGTAATAGATTCTGACAACTTTGTATTCATTGGTTGACCTAACATACCCGAATCCGCATGCCATATTATAATGGGAAAATAAGGAATATGTCCCAAAATCGACTGTCATCTTGGGGATATGTCCCAGAATTCCAGTTTTTGGGAATATGTCCCAAAGTAACGGTTTCCGTCAAGTAACCGTTAAATAGTCAATTTATCGAAAATGTATCTGAACTTTCTTTCTAACTTTTTCGAATTTTTTCGTCTGAATATGTTCCTGAACCTTGTAAAGGTGTTACTATATCGTATATGAGTATTTTAATTCGCATATGTGATCCCAAATGTATGCAAATATTGTCTACTTAACGGTTTTGGATGGGATTTTTGACAGTTGGGGCATATTCCCAATAACTGGAATCTTGGGACATATTCCCAAGATGACAGCCGATTTTGGGGCATATCCCCAATATTTCTTATTATAATACAGGTTAACCTGTCCATTCAATATACGACCAGGATCAACGTCTTCTTTCTTTACAACTAGTTGAGGAAGAAAAGCATATTCGTTGGTAAGTGGATTACAGATATAGATGGGATCTAGAACAAAATTGTGGAGTTGAAATGTACAAACTAATTCATTGCAGGAACCAACTAATTGGATATAATGTCATTGTGCATAGGAGCATGAGCCGGAATTTACTTGAAACCATAACTGAAAAGTGCGTTTATGAAGGAACTATAACCCATTTGAAAATTGTTCCAAAAGTGTGACCATGACCGGTCAACCGACATATATCCCTATTTTTTTACGGAAACGACTGATTTTTTCCTGTCCGTACGTTAAATATGTAGACATCCGATTTTTTATTATTACTTTTTCTTTTTTATAATATTATGGTAAGTTTATTTTTGACTGGGACCCCACCATTGTTTTACTAGTGCCACGTGGACGTGTAGTAAGGAAATGTAGACATCCATATAATAGGCATAATATGATGCTTGATAATTGTAGACATCCATGTTTCTTTCTTCTACGCATCGAACACAAGTCATAATTAACAAAAAGATTAATCATAATAACAAAAAGATTAATCATAATTACAGAAAGATTATACGGTATTGTACAAGAATAAATGATTATACAAGAATTATACGGGATTAAAGAAGGCTTATTAGGCTAATAGTGACACTGATTTAATCTGGGTTTCACTTCTATATCTTCGACTTCTGCTCTCACAAATAGCTAACTCTTTTTCTTCCACAGAACACACCACACACCTTCAGAATCATTTTTTCCTAAAGTGAAGCTCATCTATAAGATCTACATATCAGGTTTGGGAAATCCCATTTTTCAGAAATCAAAATAATGTTTGATTTTGTAAACCCTAGAAATTTGATCGAAATATGTTCTGATCGGAAATTAGGGTTCTCCATATAGATCGAAAATAAGTCATTTTAGGTTATGTTATAGTTGATTGTGGTATTTTGTCGATATTGATTTTGCTGATGATAATGTGAAATTGGATAGAAATTTTCATTTTGATTTCATGAAATAGGTTTCAAATAGGGGTTAATAGGAAGATTCTTAGTGAGTTGGATACAGATTCTGATTGCGAATGCTACTGTTTGATTTTGGTAGTGCGGTTTCTAAAGATGATTTAAGCAGAAGAGTTAGATTAATATCACTGTGGATCAGCGTGTTAGACAGTCTCCTGAAATGTCAGTCTCAAGCACTATCTGCAGTAGTGAGAAAATGAACTTGGGTTATCCTCAGTTCACAATGAAATTTTGTTGAAGTAGTTATTCAACACCCTTTTATGGTGTCTCCCTTTTCTGTAATTACCATTGAAGTAGTTATTGAAGCCATATCAGTGGAGACCCTTATTGGGGTACTAGTCGTCTCATAATTTGGAGTGGCACATTGCAGAAAGAACAGTGCGCCAACTTGTGTTTTTACTGCCATTAGCAAGACCAATTCATTGAATTTGCGTTCCTTCGGTGCAATTTTCACTTTTCTACTGTATATTCAGATATTGTAAGGGTTGTAATGATTTTTATATGTTTTAGTTGCAGGTGTTTTTGTTTGATGCCTGATATGAAAGTCCATGTGCACTACAATAGACATTGGGAACGGAGAAGCGGTAATGATAGATATACCGGGGTTAATTTACAATATCTAGTTTTACAGGAAATGTTTACTCCATATGATATAAAGAAGCAAGTAGCGGGTTTACCTGGTTTAGAGCAGGGACCTGATTTCGAAGTCTATGGTCTGGTACTGGTTCCAGTTACAAGGTGTAGACAACGGATATTGATTACCGGACAAGAAACCTTGAACTCTTATGTGGAGGAAGCACCAGGAGTTCCATCTTTTTTCGTAATAGCATCTCAGAAAGAGTCATCTCAGCAAGTAACAATAGATCGTACTCCCACAACTCCCTTTACCAGTAATGTTACTCAAGTGTGTTCAACTAGGAATACACCTTCAACTGGGAATACACCTTCAACTCCATTAGATCCTACCAGCGTTAGCAGAGTGAATTCCTCTGTCGGTGATAACTACAGCATTGTAAGGCGACACCGCCCAAGTCATACTGGCAGTGGTAATAATTTTATCTGCTTCTCCCTCTAATTGTTATACTGTTTGTTATGTTGCTTACGCAACCTGGTAATAGCTAGCAATTTGTGTATATATTTTTACACACGACACTAAAATAGGTCATGCCAAAGATGTATTCCTACATAGTCTCACTAATCTCTATTGTGTTTATCTATTTCAGGGACTGAATATGTTTCCAAAGTTAGGAGAAGCCTTGAATCAACTTGGGACACACCATTTGCCATCGATTTACCCCGCCTACTTGATGCTCCGTCTAATCCAAAACCTGTGCGGAGTTCTCCACCTCCCGAAACCTTCAGGAAATTGAAGTGGTATGAGCTGTGTGAGAATCAAAGATTCAAAACCAAGAATCAGCTGAAACTGGCTGTTGGTATGGTCCAAATACTAAACTTTTTTGAGGACGATATTACAGTGAGTAGGCTACATGTTGTGCGCTTCGTATGTAAGGATCCCACTAAACAGTGCAGGTGGGCTCTGTGGGCAAAACAGATGCCAGAACTTACCTGGTGGGTAATCACTAAAGTCGCAGCTCCACACACTTGTTGTAGAGAGGACAACTTGGACCCCGCACTCAGGAAAAAAGCAAAGGCTCGTGCAATGGACAAAATCTTCAGCGAGGAATTTTCCAAGTGTGACTGTGTGTATACAACCAAACAACTGATGCAAGACATGTGGAGAGATCATGGTATCACAATCACTTACAGGCAGGCATACGCTGGTTGAAAGAGGGGAACTGAAACGGTTAGGGGTTTTCCCGACGATTCATACCAATACTTGGTGGGTTACAGCCACATGCTTGAACTACACAACAAAGGCACAAAAACGACGATTTATACCGATGCAAATGATGTTTTTATGTATTATTTTTTTGCACTGGGTGCATGTCTACATGGATTCAAAACTTGGTGTAGACCCGCATTTGTTGTGGATGGTACGCATCTCTCTTGGGACGACTATGGAACTCTAATTTCGGCAGTTGCGTTTGACGCTAATAATCAAATGTTCCTTGTTGCGTTCTCCATTGTTGATTCTACGAATAAGAAATCCTGTGAATGGTTCATGCAACAGTTATTCGATGCGCCTGGTGAAGAATTTTCATCAAGAGAGGATCTAGTTGTGTGTTCAGACAGATCACCAAGCATCGAACACGGGGTTTCAACAGTGTTTACCAAGGCATTTCATGTTTACTGCGCATACCATCTTAAAGGTATTTAGCAACAACACTTTACGGTCGAGTTACATTTGTTAGAAACTCATCTCCCTTAACCCTTGAGCTTATCTTTAGCTTTATGTGGCACTAACCTTTGACTAGTCTCAAGAGCATATTACATTGAGGGCATATTCAATACTTGGTTGGTTGATTGTCATTTTCTCACAATGCAGAGAATATCAAAAAGAAGCATCACAATGCCGCAGCTGCTACGGCGTTTATGAACGTTGCGCTAGCATACACTGTTGATGATTACCGGAAGGCTATGTCAGGAGTCACAAAATATCTGAAGATTAGAGCCTTTGTACAGGAGGTTGCAGCAAGGCATTGGGCTAGGATTCATTGCAAAACAGACCGTTATCTTTTCATGACAACAAACTTCTGTGAGAGTTGGAATGCCTGTTTTTGAAGGCTAGAAAGCTACCAATCACCCATTTGGTCGATTGCATACGGTCACAAATCATGTTGTGGTTCTCTGAATGTAGAGACCTAGCTAAGCAAGATAGGTTCACAAATCATCTTTTAAAAAAAACAATTGAAGATCGGTGGGGTTTGGCGCATTCCTTTGATGTCATAAAAATATGTGACGGTGAATTCCAAGTGGGTGAGGCAGTTAATAATGATCAGCATTATGTGAATCTGGATAAGAAGTCTTGCACTTGCAAGGTATGGAACTTTGAGCATTTGCCATGTCCACACACCCTTGCAGTAGTTATCACCACGAAGATTAATGTTATTCCGCTGTGTGGAGATTACTATTCAAGATTCAGATGGAGATCAATGTATGCCCCTGTGATAAACCCAGTACCGAGTCAAGAACGCTGGATTGTGCCAGAGAATGGGCTCATAGTGTTGCCTCCATACCGAGCAGCGCCAGAAAAGGGTTGTCGAAAAAGGAAGCGATATATGTCTGCTGGTGAAAAAGCAGGCAAAGGTAGGAAAAAAAGGCCCTGCAGTCACTGCCATGAGCCGGGTCATTATGTTAAAACTTGTCCTGATTTGTGCAATCAGTATCTTTCCAAGCACTACTTTTCATCTTTTCATCTGTCGTATGTTTTGTTTTAACTGTGTTTTAAAATTAAGTGTCGTGGACAATTTTCTTAGATAAACCTAGACCCCAATCCTTTCAATTACTTTGTAAATTAAGTTTTTTGGAACTCTCCAAAAGTAAATTATGGAGTCCTAGCAGAATCAATGTTGTTTTTTTGGGATTTGGACCAATATGGTTGAGTCTCTTAATGGCTGATTTTTCAAACTTATATGTCCTTATATATAAACTCTATAAAAAGAGGTGGTTTATCTAGAGTTTCCAATCCAACGGCTGATGCGAACCACCAACGAACGGTCGTGGATGACCCTATTTTCTTTTTGTGCAAAAGATTTGTGTTCACCCGCATCTGCATATGCAGGTTATTTGGGAATATACACAACGCTTTTGCACAACACCAATATTGTACACGTCGAGGTACAGGTACAAATGGAGGGAGAAAAAGAAAGGTATATGAATGAATTTGTCTTCTACACGTCTGCTCTAACTTTATTACAGTTTCATAACTACTTCTCTAAGAAAAAAAATTCAAAAACCAAATTCATTCTCTCCTCCTTTTGTAAATCTTTTTCGTTGTCATCTTCTTTGCCGTCATTTTCTTATCGTCAATTTATAATCAACAATTTGAGAGAGTAAACAGTAAATCAGAATTTTTAAATGGGAAAAAAAACTGGACAAAAAATTCGAAAGAAATTGAACGCGATTCAGATGCAAATCTAGTGTGCAGATTTATCCACATTGAATTTATGTTACAACTAATAGTGAAGTCATGTTCAAAAGCAAAACCGAAATCCACCACCAGTTACCGTTTTCTAGCCCATGTAGGTATGTGGTTAACCTGCTTCTCATTGGATGTCTTATGAGATCCATCTTCCTGGATTTTCTCATTGGATTCATAAACAATTTTTATCACATTAGTTTCGCATTCTTTATTTTTTTCTCCATGAGTTAATGCATCTTCTTTGGATGGGAAATCGGGATGGTCTTGTACATCCATTACCATCTTACTTCCAATATTTGTAGCCTCCTCGAAGTCATATTCAAAATCAGAAACATTACCAACTTTTTTTGGTACTAAACCACCATCATTCTCTTCTTCTTTCTTCTCTTCTTCTTTCTCCTTTATATCAGTGCTGCAAAGACCACTTTGTTCTCCTCTGTGAAGATCAGGTTGTTCTTTAAATACTGAACTACCAGCAACTTCTTTCTGATTATCAGTACTTGCTAGTTTTCTTTTCTTGTCAAAAATTGCTTCCAACATTTGTACGGACTTATTACACAAGTCTGACTCTGGCTTATCTTTGTCCTTCATGTTTTGCAGATGATCTTTTGATTTTTCTTCAATGAAATTAACTAGCTCTGAATACTTTCTGAGTAATTCAAAATAACCCTCCTGCCACATTATGTTTCTTTTTTCTTCAGCTAGGTAAGGTGTTACCAATGTCCGCGACATCTGCACATAAAACTATATTTGTGAATAATCAAGTGCAGAATATATTTTTGCGAACAAATCAAGTGTACAATAACTGGTGCACATTGTATAACTGTTATAAATGTTATACATACCTGTTTCATTGCTCCACCCACATCATCTTCAATTGTAGTAACAATATTGGCCACCGACCACTTCGCCATCCTTGGCAATCCAGTGTAGTATGGTTTTATAACATTACAGTGTTCAACAAACAAATACTGCATAAGAAGTAGTTTGGGTTACAATTTTGTATCCTTTATTTAAAGTAATATAAAAGAATGCATAAGGTTGAGGAAACTTACCAACAAATACATCCCACATCCAGAAATTTTCCCGGGTGAATCAATGTGACCTCTTATGCTTTCCATGAGATAAGAGTGTATAAGATCTGGCCAGCAGGTTCTATTCATTTTGTGCAATGTCTTAAAGTATCCACCAAACTGTTTATAACTCAAGGACCCATTTAGTTGAGTGAAGAAAACTGTTACGCACAAGTGAAGAGTAAATAATTTTTCCAAATCTTCTGCATCTTTTTCAGTTTGTTCTTCTGGTTTGACTCGCATTATATATAGAATCGACTTCTCTATTAACGATTTCTGCATCTGAGAATCATCTTTGTCACCTGGTATCAAAGCTTGCATCCTATCTACCACTGAATCAGACACTATTTCAGAAGGCGTTTGTAATACTCTACTTGAATGGATTCCAAAGTCCACAATTTTCAATCCAAAAAAACAAGCTAATTTTTCAGATGAGCTTTTTACAATCACATGATTGTTTTCTGAATCGTGAAAAACAAAAGCATGTTCTTCGTCAGTATCAGAGCTGTACCTTGTCACTATTTTCATTATGGCATCATTAATCCCCCACCAATCTGCTTTATGCGTTCTTCTTCCAAAAATAAAAAATTTTAGTACATTCCAAAATGGGCTATCCATAAGCTTCTCTAACTGCAGTTTAGTGAACCACACGAAACTTTTATCTGACTTTCTTTTTTTATTTTCTTGTTTTCTGATTTCTCCATCCTTCTCAAATTTTTTATTCACAAAGTAACATATGCCACTAAAACTGCACCTATATCTTGTTTTTTCTGTTGAATCTGATTTGGATACAAAAACAAGAGAAGCACAAATTAACGATTCATACAAAGTCATACAGAACTAGTACTTTTCTGGCTGTTTCTTGTTATGATCAAACAATACCCAAATTCATACAAAGCATACAAAATCATGGACGAAATCATACATGCATACCTATTAACAAACCTATTGCACAATAAGCAATACAAATCTAGTAAAAAATTAAGTTGTAATCCTTTAAATTGAAACAGAAATCAAGGAAATGAATATCATATAATAGTACCTTTCTTCACAGTAATGGGGGTTGAATCTTCTTCGTTTGCACGTTCTTTTCGTTTCTTCTTATCCTGTGATCCAGTATTTCGCTTGGCTACAGAAAACACATGGAGCACAAATCAAATCAAAATATGTATTTTGTGCGCAGACTTCAAGCAATACAAAACTAGTAGAAACCTAGGTTGTAATCCTTTAAATTGAAACAGAAATCATGGAATTGGAAATAAAAAAAATCTAGTTGTAATCCTTCAAATTCAAACATAAATCAAGGAAGTAGAAATAGTAGTACCTTTTTTTGTTGTGCTAGCAGTTGAATCTTCATCTTCTGATTGTTCTGTTTCTTTTCGTTTCTTCGTCGGATTTTCATATTCTGGTTGTTCTGGTTCTTTGGGTTTCTTCGAAACTAGTTTCTTTCGTACCGGTGGTGCCGCTTTTATTAACAATGTTTTCTCTTGTTGTTGCTCGTTCACCATTGTTTCTTCTTTGATTTTCTGCTTTCTCTCTCTCACTCTCCTCTGAAAGCAAAATCCTGTAAAATATTCTACAGTGACTGAGCCTGTAAATCTTATCTTTATTACTTTTGACTATGTCAACTTGGTCTCGTTCATTAAGAGAAAGAGGGAAAATAAGAGGCGTATACTGACAAGCTTACACAAGGAAATTTGTAAGGCGTAAAATTTAAAACCTTGACACGAGAAATGTGTATATTACAAAATGCCTACACAAGCTTTTGCAGGTGGAAAATGGTACATCAAATACTGACTAAGAAAAGGAAATTTTATAAAACGAAAGCTTAGGCCTAGAAAGGCACTAAGAGCAATACAATAGAGTTGTATTGGCATTGGATGTGGATGTACCATTCAGCCTGTCAGCATTGTTTTTACAAGAAAGAGCTAAACTAAAACGGTGTGTGGTGTGTAATCCGCTGAATCAAAGTTATATATAACATCATAACAAAGATTACCCTTCGTAGTTCGCTCACAAGGTCCAAAACATACATCTCTTGAGGGCAACTGCCTACCATTCCCATGCGTAGGCTTTGCCGGTGGGTCCAGCTAGGGATCGGTATACGTACAGCTCAGATACCTTCTGACTGTCATCAAGTTTCTCCTGATTTTCATTCATGATTTCCACATTAAGCTTCAGCATGTTTTTTGCAAGACTTTTGCAGCCTCCAAGAGTAACATCGGAAGATGGCAACCAAAGATATCTCATTGTTTCATACTTTCCCATGTTTGTCAGAAGCGTCGTATCACCAAACTGGCTATTGAGTTTATTGCACCTGTTCAACACATGAAGCACTCCTTTATCACCGTCGCCAGCGAAGGCGACAGAAAGAATCTCTAATTGTTCCCCATGCATACCAATGTACCTAAAAGCCCGTTCGGTCACAAGAACAGAAAGTGCTAAACGCCGGAGCCCCTTGCAAGACTTAATAATTGCTCCAAAGCCTTCATCTAGTGGATCCAATATGACATTATCAACTTTTCTAGGTCAAGCATGCATAATCTAAAGCTAACCAAATTGGGGCAACTCTTGGTAACAAAGGAGAGGGCATCATTTGTCATCCGCTGACAGTGGTATAGCAATGAATTAAGCTCTTTGCAACGTCTGGACACAACAAGCAGCCCAAGTTTCGTTACACCACCATCATATGCAAAGGATGAAAATACCCTCAACTCCTGCAACTCTTTACAAATAGTAGCTACAATTATTAACCCATCGTCTCCAATTTTATCCAGTATCTGCATATGAAATGTAAACTTTAATCATCAATATAATGAAGAGAAATCAAGTATAACATGAACAAAATTGTCTTAAGAGATCGAACCCATAGTCTTTGAAGTTTCTTGCAGCGAAGAATCATTTTCTGGAGTTTCGGACCGTCGATTCCCGGTGCATCGCTCAAATTCAAGAAACTCAGGTTTGAGCAAATAGGATACACAACAGGTAAGCATCTTTCAACAACCTCTAAAAACCCTGACAAACTCCTGACATACTTACAATTGTCGAGGAGAGCATTAGAGAATTTCTCATAGGTCTCAGACTTGAATGTATCGATGTATGAACCGATCCCCAAGTCAACGAGATTAGGAGCAAGAGTTAGGATTTTCTGGAGTCTCGCAAGGGGCACAAAGCAGTTTAGATTTAGATTTCTTAAGTTTGGGCATCTTGCAACAAGCATCTCAAGGGCTTCCCCCTCAACTTCAACCCCTGTTAGACATGCAAAATTTAAAGACACAAGAGAAGTGCATGTCTGTGGAAAAGAGCTCAGCCAGTGGCCCCGATCCACAATTTCACTAACTTGCAAGGCTAGTTCCCTAATATCCCTACAAAAACAAAACATTCATTAGAATGAAATTATAAGTTTCCTACGGTTTTTTCTAAGGCCATGAGAATCAAGTTTTAACACCCAAGGAACATTTAGCATATTGCAATTCAAATGTAGAGGCTATTAGTTAAAAGATATTAACAACAAATGGTATGCATGAAAAAGTGCATAGTGTGAATGCCATACTAGGATAGAACAGGTGCATGTTCTGTTTTCAGCATACAATTGGCTTTTTAGTATCATGTTTCGCTCCAAGCAATAATGCTTAAATTGTTGAATTCCAACACACATGAATCTCTTGGCTCCATTGTGAGGTCTCTTCTTGTATAAACAACTAGAAGAGAACCACCTTCATGGTGTAAGGAGCACCTTTTGGATCTACATCTATCCATATGGTTGTCTAATTGATGGATTTTGATACCCATTTCAGAAGTTCGAAATTCAATTGAAACAACGGGAACCATAGACTCGAACTAATTGAGCATATGAATTAATAAGTTTAATGCAATTTCCCTAAGATGCAACATGCAATAAGTTATAACCACGCATAATCATAATTTTGGATATGATATGAGCATCCAGCAACAACAACCGCGTTCAATCATATAAACAAAACAAAATTAAGACAAGAAGCAAAAAGATATTTCACCTGCAGTTAGCTGCTATCGCAGCGAGGCCATCCGCAGTAAACCCGTCACATTTGATAAGTACAATCGACTTGAAATAGGGAACGAACGAGATAACAGTTCAAGGATAGCATCACAAACACGCATTCTCTTCAACCGTAGCTCATCAAGCCCCGTATAACTCTTAGCCATAGCGTCAATCCATGGATATACCATACCTCCCAAAAGATTAAGATCCATACTAACATCAGTAAAGTAAGGCTTACCTTTCAAAGTAAGAGCTTTAACTCCAGGAAACCTATTAATCAATTTCTGAGGAGTAATGGAGTAACAATTTCCTATAGAAACTCTCTGCCTACTCTGTCTCTCTACTCTATACCATAACTTACAAACAATAGAAACAACATTCCGGTCTTTCTGTGATGTAAGGAAATGAAATACTAACTCCAAAACCTCCTCAAGATATTCAAACATTTTTTCAATACAACTCTTACAACAAACAACACACTAATCCAGGATTTCACTCGTTCAAGTAGTATCTACATCAAGATTCAACATTTATAGGAAGCCCTGAAGAGAAATATGTTGAGTACTAGGAGTTGACCTAAACTTTCAGGAAGAAGTATCCATAAAGGTTTGAAAAAGCTTACAGGGAAAGCAGCTTTAATTTGAAAATTGGTCACAGTTCTATTAGGATGACTTTTTCGAAATCTCTGTACTGTTTACTTCCAACAGAGACAAGTCACCCTCCAAGAGGTACAAAGCAGGTCCTTCCTGGTCACACTGTTGTATTAGTTGTTTGATGGAGCAGCAGGTAAGCCACCTAGTGGATAATTTTCTTACCTTCCGGATAAATGTTTAGCATGTACGTAGCATTTTTTATGTTCCCCAGGAAAAGTTCAACATGACAAAGATTGAACCAAACTAAATCCTAACAAGATAACATAGTTTTATGTTTTGATAAATGGTAATTTTTATCGTATTAAGTTGGTACCATGTTAGAGGGTCCAACCAAACTCAGTCGTACCCAAGAGCTCTCTCATCAGCTCTAAGGATCGACTCTCAGTCAATCATATTTTTCTCTAGCCTTTAAATTTTTTGAGCTCTCATGATCGGCACTCAATCAATGAGCCTTCAATTTTTTTTCTTACGAGCCTCATTAGCTCTGGAATTTTTGATATAAGCTTCTTTGTTTGACTTGGTTAATAAAAGTCAATGATCGGATCAAAAAATATTATCATATTAACGATTTATGAAAAATTCAACATAACGTCCTTAAAAAGAATTTAAACCTAAAACCAGTATCATTAGCCAAACCTTCCAAACATTACTCTTTTGTTTTCGATATAATCCTCTTTTTTTCCTTGGTCAAAAGAAGTCAAGAATCGGATAAAATACTGTCAAACCAAAATTTGAATCGATTTTCAGAAAAATAAAATCCAAACATTAATTTTCTATTTTAGATATAAGCTTCTTAGTTTGACTTGATAACTATTTTGTGGAATAATGATCCGGTACCCACCGTGCACTGAGAGAGAGGTTTACTGCCCTTCATCTGTGGATCATCCATCTTTTGAAAGATCATAACCGTTCATCATGGGTATCTGAACAGACAAGACAATTCCAATACTGGGACTAGATTTTTAAGCCTAATTAGAGCAGGCTGCTGGCATTTTGATTTGATTTTGTCGCAACCGATGGTGCGATTATACTAAATTTTTGAGCCACACAGCAGGCATATTAGACAAGTGGCAATTATACTCCATCTAACACTCCATTTTATCTCTAATTTAATAATTTAATCTGTTCATCTTCTCCCCAACTCTAACAAAACCAAGGGAAAAAACTGAGTGCTTCATAAGAAAAAAAACAGAGAGAGAGAGTTAGACAACATATTAGACAAATGGCAATTATACTCTTCATCAATCACTATGGTGTGGGATATGAGACTCCAGAATTGTTAAATGAGGCTGAAATCTTCAGTGAAAGGGTTCCAAGACAATTTTTTCAAACGCCATTTTATAAAAGATTACAAGGTTGATGTGGAACCACTAAATCCTCCACCATATCCTCCTTCCCTCTTCGATGTAGAGGATCCTAATCATCCCATCATAGATTTGACTGCAGATGGTGATGAGATACGATTCTTGGAGCCTTATCTTGAAAAAGATGCCCCCTGGATTTACCCACACAATAGCAAGAGTAGAGAAGGGGATGGGTAAGATGGTATATCCATAGGTTAAGCAGGAGAAGAGTGGTAAACATGCAAGGATCCCTGCCGCTAATTTTGAGTATGGGTTTGAAAGAAGATGGGACGGAGAAACAATCCGATCTCCCGAAGGCGAAGGAAGAGACGCTATTGATCCTGTTCAAGTGCTCGTGCTTGTTGGTACAATCAACAGTTGGTTTAGAATTGTTGAGTTTGCAATTGCAATTGATGGGGGTAATGCTGATCTCCCAAGCAGCTTTGTGGTGGGTGATGCAGCTATTGGCTATCAGGCTCATGGGCGGAACTTGAGCAATCCAAATTTCTTGTTTGCAATTGCTTCTACTGCTCCCGGTTATCCTCCTGCTACTGACTTGGGGTCGATATCTGGATTTCAAGAGAATCCTGACAATGTTAAACATTTTAATGGTAAGATTCCTGACAATGTTGCTAGTACTGATGCTATGGTCACATAAATTAGTATTTTTTTTGTAGATTAAAATTTAAAGACTAATGAGACTCGGCACTGAGATCTCTTGGTTAATGGGACTCTCTAACGTTGTTCCAACTTGGATGTTGATACAGAAATGGGTACTGGTGAGGCTGTTCAAGTTGATGCTGCAAATGCTGGACTTGTTCCTGATCTCGGGGATGCTGCACAATCTGCAAATGACACTGAAGAGCCACATGTACTCCACATTGAGGGGCCTCCTGTCAGGGTGACAAGGAGTGCAAAGCGGCGCATGGATGAGGATGCAACTCCGGTAGTAGAAAGAACCCGCAGCCGGAAGAAGTTGTATTAGCTTTTGGTCATATGGTGGAGTGGGTAAGTGTTTCTTAGGCCAACTCTTTTGGGAACTTTTTTTGGGTTGAACAATTCTGTAACAAGGGTATATGTTGGCATTTATGGTATTTTGATGATACTAAACAGCAATCTGTATAGCGGTATGCTCATATTTTTTGGTTGTTTGACTGGTAGCTACCAAGTTTTCTTTAGTAATTTTAAAAAGGTAATGATATTTGAGCATACCAAAATGGGTGGTTTGTCTTTTGAATTTGGCAAAAAAAGTAGTTATAAGAAAAACAAAACAGGTAAGAATATATAAATTTGTTGACTTTTGCTTCTTGGTTATAATGTATTTGTTGCTGAATTTATTATCTTCTTCTTATGGTAATATCATACATCTAAATTTATTATCTTTTCTTTATTTATTTTGATAAGAAGACAGTTTATAATAAGGATTATGGGTTCTAATCTGCAATTAGCACTTTCCTTAACATCGATTTTTTAACATAGCAGAAAACATGATTTCCCTACAAACCTTACTTCATTGGAAAGTATATCTTTAAGATCTACAATCCTCCTACTTTAAATTTAAAAGAAACCCAATTACAAGTAGTAGAAGAAACTTTGCATCTACTGATGCTTGTAAAAGACCTCCAAGGCTGATCATCCAGAATTGAGTCACCATTCAACTCAAACATCGCAGTTGTGACAGCTTCAGGTATTAGTAACCCTCCAAGGCTGATCGACTTGACTGTCTGAAGATCATAAGCTGTGTTACACAAAGTGCTCGGATAAAAGAGCTGGAAAAGCGCTCAACATTACCTTCGATGAGGGTGCACATCCGCGTGATATGGGCTTGATAATGTTGTTACTTTCAGGCTCTTGAATTCAATCAGTATGTAGGTACACATTTCATCTTCCGCCACGTGTCCATAAAGACACACGTGGAGGAATGCGGCTGAGAACATCAAGATATGATATCACACATGGACAGCCAAGAGACGCGCTTTATCAAAATAGCGTCGCCACCCACCAGATCCAACGGTAGGGGACCGAGGAAGACGAGAACACTAGAACACTGCGAAGCACTGAAGGATAACCCGAGATTCACTTTATCCTATCCCCAGAAAGATCTAAGATCTACGGCTGGGAATAGTCAGACTGACGTAGACAAAACAGGAGCAGAGGACAACTGTCTACCACGGACAGACATCTCAACTACCCGCATTAAATACCCTCAAACAGCATACGCGTCAGTCAGCCTGTGGAGGAAGCAGATATCACTGAATATTCAAACGGAACACGCAGAGAAGACCAAGAACACGAAGATCTCTGCGTAAGCGGCACAAGACACAAGAGGATAAGGTTATAACGGGCTTCAGAAGTGAACCCCATGTAACCACCCTATAAATACCCCTCTCTCCCAAGTGAAGACGGCGGAAAAAGGAGAGAGAAATAGAGAAAGGGTAAGTGAGGTTCCTCCTGCTACGCATGCTTATATTAGTCTCAAAGTCATTCGACTATTTCGGTAATCCCCACCATATAATGAAAAACCCAATCTCGGAGACAGGGATCTGAGTGAGAATCATATAAGTTAATCGTTTCGTCTATGTTCATATATCCATACTTTATATATTCAATTCGTTACTTGTAGCATATCATGTTCGTACATTTTATACTTCATCCATTATTTATCTTATTGTATGAGCTAAGGACAATGATTGTAATTGATGAGACGAGGAAGAGTATTAGAATTCTGAGTCAAGGATTCGACATAACCAATCCGTTCCCTTCAGGCGCAACCTATTTATTGTATTGTCATGAGTCTGCGCGCATTGTTTGTGAATACTCAGATGACTTTGATCTGCGTGTTCACAATCTGGCGCTAGAAACAGGGATATTCATCCCGGTAAAAGATTTTATCTTCTCCTGTGACTTGTTTCAGGCTTCGTTTTCTGAAAGTAACGATGTATGGAACACTACGGTTTTCTCCGTTCATGATTTCAAAAACCAATATTATGAGAAGATCCGCGTTTATCTACGTAGATCTTATTTTTCATGCATTTTCTAAGTTTTCACGTCCTTGAAAATCAAAACTTCAATGCTGGCAGAAATCAAGGAGTTAAAAACTAGGCAGGGAGGCGGAAGACTAGAGCAAGTGATGAAGGAAGCAAACACTACCCCGCTGACGCCACACTTGGCCAGGGCTTCCATACCGCAGAAATGTTCCGTTCCTGCTTTCGATTGCTATGACGGGTCAGCTGATCCTGCGGCTCATCTTCGATATTATAATCGAATGATGGCCCGTTGGGATAATGAAGACTCCATACTTTGCAGATACTTCCCATCAAGTATAAAAGGGTCCGCGTTATCATGGTTCGATAACCTGCCGTCAAACTCCATCGATTCCTACGACCAACTCACAGAAAAATTTCTAGCAACATACATGTACAACAAGGTTGTCAATACCGGCATGGACAAGATATTCTCACTGGAGATGAATTACAATGAGACCATCAGAGAATATACTGATAGATGGCACAAGATTTGCCAAGCTATTGGCAATGTAGATCTTGTAGTTAGTATCAACTGCTACAAATGGGGGATGGACAGGATGAGTCCTTTGTTTGTGGAGATCCACGGGACCATCCCTACCACCGAAGGAGATCTCCGGATAATCATAGAAAATCATGCAAGATTAGAAGAAATTCAGCGTGAAAATCCCAGAGCTCATACTCAACGTCCCACACGCACACATTCCGTGGATCAAGCCAGCGGGTCCAAAAGAGGAATCATAGAAGAGCATCCCAACGCAGAAAGGAAAGAACGAAGGGATGATAGACGAAGAGATGATCGAAAATCTGAAGATCAAGTCTATACCAAGCTGAATACCAGTTATTCGCGCATCCTGAGAGAGATCAAAGGGAGGGAGAACTTCGATTGGCCATGGTCCAAGGGAAAGCAGCCTCCTAGATCATAAAAATCCAAGGAATACTGTGAATACCACTGTTTCAACGGTCATCAAACAGAAAAGTGCAAAAATCTCAAGATAATGATTCAAAAACTAATCGACGCAGGAGACCTAAAGCAATATATACGGAAGATTGATAACGATGATAGAACCAAGAGAAACAAGCAGGTTCAATTACCAGAAGGCAACCGCACCCTCAACACAATTTCATGTTCAGAGATTCAAGGACCATCCCTAACCGCCCAGATTGGGAAGAGATTAAGAAAACAATTCGAAGATTATTATGAGCTTTATAAGATCGATGGGAAAGAGGTAAACGAGCACGAACAATGGATGGACGCGCCCATGACCTTCGACGCAGGCGATGTGGAAGAAGACATGGAAGACCATAGTGATCCTCTAGTCCTCACACTCCCAATAGCAGGGTGCAATGTCAAGAAAATTCTCATGGATGGAGGAAGCTCAGTCAACGTCCTTTTCTATGACACGTTCAAACGTATGGAACTCAACGACGAGCAACTGCTGTCATCTTACTACACCATCTACGGATTCAACGGCGCAGCTACAAAGCCCCTAGGGGACATTGTCTTACAAGTAGACGCAGGTCCCATGAAAGTGGACACTCGATTCAACGTCGTAGATGCACCTTCACCTTACAACGCCATCATCGGAAGAAGATGGGTTCACAAGCTCAAACGAGTAGCGGCAACTTACCATCAATATCTCAGATTCCCAACACCCCAGGGAGTCATGGAAATTAAAGGAAACCAAGTAACTGCACGGGAATGTCAGACCTCACAGAATCAGATCAATAACGAGCGGGAAGAAAACCACCAGTCCTGAAGAGCCAAAAATAAGGAAATAACCATAGATACATATCTGGAAGAAATCTCCGGAAAAAACCTTCTGAACGTAAGCACCACTGGCAGCGCAGAAGCCAGCACCTCCGCGACAAAAGAAAACGGAGAGCACACTAAATAGCAATCAAAGAATGTTCCTCTCTTGGGGGAACCAAAACCCACGTTTACGCCTGTCGAAATAGCTAAAGAAATCAACATAGGTACTGAGGGAAATCCGAAGATTATCAGAATAGGCACCTTGATGGATGAAGAAAGAGAATCCGCGCTAATCAAACTTCTAAAGGAATACGCGGACATCTTTGCTTGGAAATTAGGGGACATGCCGGGAATTGTCCCAGGCTGTATTTACAAGAGGGCGCGCTAATCAAACTTCGAATAAAACCAGGTACCCCCCCCCTCCATTTTAGGAAGAAGGTGCGCAAAGTAGCTCCAGAATACCATCGAGCAGTTGAAGTGGAACTCCGCAAACTACTGGACGCAGGATTCATCAAAGAAGTTAAGTACCCAACATGGATATCTAACATGGTCATCGTACCGAAGAAAAATGGCGGAGTAAGGATATGCATCGACTTCACCAACCTCAATAAGGCTTGCCCCAAAGATAGCTATCCACTGCCAAGCATTGACCAACTTGTTGAGGCAGTTGAAGGATACGAAGAAATGTCATTCATGGATGGATACTCGGGATACAATCAATTATTCCTAGCAGAAGAAGATCAACAACATACAAAATTCTATACACCACACGACCTCTATTGCTACGTAAGAATGCCCTTTGGATTGCGAAACGCAGGGGAAACCTACCAAAGAATGGTGGATGCAATTTTCAAACCATGGATTGGAAGTACGCTGGAAGTATATGTGGATGATATGCTCGTTAAAAGCAAGCTGCGCAAAGATCATCACCAAGACATAAAAGATATTTTCCAAGCAATGACAGTGCACAACATGAAGGTAAACCCAGATAAGTGCACTTTTGGTGTCACTTCTGGAAAGTTCCTCGGATATTTGGTGACGAAGAGGGGCATTGAAGTCGATCCCGCTAAAATTGAAGCCATCATAAGAATGCCATCCCCAAAAAGTTTAAAATAGGTTCAGAAACTCAATGGTTCGCTGGCTGCGCTGGGGAGGTTCATATCCAGGTCCTCAGACAGATGTAAGCACTCTTTTAACATTCTCAAAAAAGGAAGCAAATTCGAATGGACGGCAGAGTGCGAGGAAGCTTTTCGAAATATCAAAGAATACCTGGTTGAGATCCCTATGTTACAAAAACCAGACCCTGATGAAGTGTTGGCACTATACATAGCAGCAACAGAAGATGCAGTCAGCGCAGTATTGGTTAAAACCAACACGAAGATAGAACAACCCATCTATTACATCAGCAAGACTCTGAACGAAGCAGAAAGAAACTGCACGAAGATCGAGAAGCTCATATTGGCGTTAGTATGGGCAACCTTGAAACTCAGAACTTACTTTTTGACTCACTACGTCCGCGTCCCATGCAAAGCTCCGCTAGAAGCAATCCTTAAAAACGCAGGAAAAGAGGCAGAATTGCAAAATGGAATACTCACCTAGATCAGTTCAATATCATCCATGAACTACAACAATCTCAGAAGTCACAAGTATTAGCAGATTTCCTAGCATACTTACCATTGGATAACTGCGAAGAAGTCATCATCGAAGGACGAAAGGCAGCAGGACTACCAGAGATGGACGAAGGTAAAGACCCTATAGACATCTTGGAACCAAAAAATTCTAGGCAATGGGAAGTCTTCGTAGATGGGTCGAAAAATAAAGAAGGGGCGGGGATAGGCATCGTAATCACCACCCCAACAGGAGACAGGATCATACATGCTTTCAGGTTAGAATTCAAGGGGCATACCAACAACATAGTTGAATATGAAGCAATGGTGCATGCCCTTCCGTTGATAATAGAAATGGGCATAACTGACGTGCGTCTGACAAGCGACTCACAGCTAGTCATCCGACAAATATGGTTGCAACATAATGTTTATGACAGAACATTGTCAGCATACATGGAATTGGTGCAAACACTGGCATCTCAAATCCCAAACATCAAATTCCGACACCTGGCAAGGAAGGAACTCAGGCACGCGGATGCACTGGCCTACATATCATCGATGCTCAGAAACGAGGACGTCAAAGCAATCAAAGTAACCAGGATTTACGAGCCTTCAATTGATATTCAAGAACTCTGCACTGCACAGCAGAGGAACCACACAGAAGAAGATATGACAGATGATGACGTGGGAGAATTCATCGCGGATGATTTCCAAGAAGACGACATCATGGCTAAGTCAGATCAAGATGAAGACTTCAGCAAACAAGAAGATTGGAGATCTGAGATTCATCTTTTCCTAAAAGAAAGAATTCTACCCTCAGACCTAAAGCAAGCCAGAAAAATACAGTCAAAGGCAGGAAGATATGATCTGAGAAAAGAAATTTTGTACAAAAAATCTTTACTCGGACTATTATTACGTTGCCTATCAAGATCCGAAGGACATTTGATTTTGAAAGACATACACCGCGGCGACGCAGGAAATCACATCGGAATGAGATCCCTAGCAGATAAGGCGAAAACTCAAGGATATTACTGGCCAACAATGATACGAGACGCTGCAAGAATGTCACGAAGATGCGAAGAATGCCAGCGTTTCTCCAAAAAAATCCACGCACCAGCAACAATGTTAAACCCAGTAGACAGCCCTTGGCTATTCTCAAAATGGGGCATAGACATCGTGGGTCCCCTAATCGAAGGATCAGGGAAGAGAAGATTCTTGATAGTGGCCACGGACTATTTCAGCAAATGGGTAGAGGCTAAAGCCCTGGCACTCATTCGAGACGCAGATGTCTTCACATTCATTTTTCAAAACATCATTTGCAGGTTTAGCATACCAGCTGAGATTGTATCCGACAATGGCAAGCAATTCCAGGGAAAAGACATCGACTTACTCTTCGATACTTTCAAAATTCGAAAGAACAAGTCAACCCCAATTTACCCTCAAAGCAATGGTCAGGCAGAAGCCACAAACAAAACCCTCGCACTCATCCTCAAAAAGCAGTTGGACGAATACAATAAGCGTTGGTGTGAGCAACTACACAACGTTTTGTGGGCTTATAGGACAACTCGAAGATCATCCATGGGAGAATCCCCATTATTACTCACCTATGGAGCCGAAGCTATTATCCCAACAGAAATAATCATGCCAACTACGAAGAATGAAGCATGGGAAAAGAACCTCACAGCGGACATGATGTTGGAAAGGTTGGATGATCTAGAAGAGAGGAGGGAGGCAGTACTACAAAAAGTGGAAAACTATCAAAGGAAACTAGCAAGGGAGTATAATAAGAGGGTTAAGCTTAGAAATTTCGTAGAAGGGAAGTATGTGCTGAGGACCATTCCCCAATACCAACGAGAAAAGAAATGGGGAAAATTAGCACCAACGTGGGGGGGACCCTTCGTCATACATGATGTTGTAGAAAATGGGTCTTATTATCTGCGCAACCTAAAAGGGGAGATCCTCAAACACCCATGGAATGCAAAATATCTCAAGCCACATTACCCGTAGAGGGAAACGCAGACCTGCATCTACGTGAAGAGCACCAGAAGAAGAAAACGACGCTTGCGATCGACATGTTTCTATCTCTGAGAGAGGAATAACAAACCTCAACCTATCAATCAAGCAAACTTTTGGCAAAAAATAGGCAATACATGGAGCGACATATAACAAGACGACTGCGTGTAAATATAACACCTCACGAGAACCCTACACCTGTAAATACAGCCCCCGCGTCAATACTTCATCCCCCTGTTTTTTACTATTTACTACCTCAGAGGTTCCATCAATGAAATTCTTCTAAATGTAACTCAACTGAATTGACACTTTAACCCTATTTCACCCGTGGACGTAGACACTCTGCTGTCGAACCACGTAAACACTGATGTTAATTGTTCTATTTTACTTGGGTAAAGTAGTCACCTACAATCTCTCGGGACTCCCCTATCAGCGTCTATAAGTGTAGGACCATGGGGAAGGCATCCAACAAAAATAGATACCCAACCAATCTTATAGCAGCGGGTTGACGGAATGAACATACATTCCAAACAACTCATATCCTAGAACGCTGCCCCGACCCCCACCGTCTGGGAATCCTCTGGCCCAGGATTAGCTAACGGGGTGACAGGTCTCAAGACGTTCACGAAGATACACATATCTTCGGGTTCGCACTCAAACACTTCACTTACACTTATAGCAGCGGGTCGACGGAATGAACGTACATTCCAAACAACTCATATCCTAGAACGCTGCCCCGACCCCCACCGTCTGGGAATCCTCTGCCCAGGATTAGCCAGCGGGGTGACAGGTCTCAAGACGTTCACGAAGAGACACACATCTTCGGGTTCGCACCCAAATACTTCATTATCCCTGGTTACAGTCGGTTATATTCCAAATTAACCATAACAATTATCAATTCATTAAAAGTTGATTACAGGCTTGGAAATGGTACACGGAAACAAGAAAATACAAAAGGAATCTCACGAAGCCTCATAATCAACAAAGATCAACTCTCTACAAAAATCTACTCGGATGATTCAACCCCACCAGCAGGTTTAGCAATCTTCCCCTTCTGCGTTGAAGGTATGCTCCCACCCGAGGAAGGGCCTGAATAACCAGATGTAGGGGGATGGGGTTTCCCACGGCGCGGATAGCTCCTGATAAGGCCATGCTCGGTCTTCAGATCATACTCAATGCTATCCAGAATTTTGTTGGTCTCTTCCACTAGTTGACACCGAGCCTTGTATGCAATAACAATATTCAACATCTCAGCCTTTGACAACAACGAGGAAAGGAGACTCACTTCCTTCGAAGCGGCTTGGGAATCCTCGTCCCTTGATATAGCTAAACCTTTATGATAATTAATATGACTTTACTGATGCACTAATTGAGATTGAGCCTCCGCAAGCTCTTCATTTGCAGTACGAAGCTGTCCCTGGAGCTCTGCAAGGAAAAGAAAAACGCAGATGGTTAGGTCCAGGAAATTGCAGAATCACACTCGATAATATAAGCATATACCTTCGACTCTCGCCGAAGATATTTCATATTCGTTAAACAGCAGCATCACGGGCTTCACCAAGAAAATCATACTCATCTGACAACTTCTTATAATCTGCTTGAAGGGTTGAAAGGGCGGCATCTAATTCTACCTGTTTCATTGAATCCAAGTGACGAAGATGATTGACCTCATTGTTTAAACCCTCCAGACCCTTGTTGAGCCGGTACATATTTACTTCAAGATTCCTCTCAGCCTCAGCTTGGCGTACCACATCAGCCCTAGACGCAGCTAAAGCTTTGCTGAGAGCACCAGCCTTAGCCCTAACGTCATCTCTCTCCCTAGCAAGACGCCGAAGGTAATCTTTAACATCATAGGTCTGAGAAGAACGAGCTTGACGCAATTCTTCTTCCAAGATATTGATTTTAGCTTCCAATGATGAGACATGTCCTCGGGATTCACGAAGATTATCACGCGTCCACAACAACGTTCCATCAAACACACGACGATCATTGTTATATTGGTTCTGCAAATCGATCATTTGGACTCGCCTGACCCGCCACTTCTCTGCCAGAGTATTATGTTCATCGGCACGAGCATTCCACTTATCAGCCTCGCTCTTTATCTTCTCTACCAACTCTGTGATGCGAGATTTCTGACGCTGCCGCTCTTTCCGAAGCCATACTAACTCAGGAACTCCACCCACTGAAGATAGGGTGGGGGAGGGAGACTCAGACAGAACACTAATTACGGTAAAGGACTACAGCAAGGAAGATAACATATAATCAAACCTGTAATAGCCGAAGAATTCTTCTTGGCCTCCTCCAATTCACTACAAACCATAGCAAGATCCATACGAAGCTTCTCCTCCTCCTTGCCTATTTGCTCCTTAGCCTTGAGGAGACTCTTCAACTCACATATCTCCCTATCCCTATCAGCGATGACAGTCTCAGCCGCAGTAAGCTCCTCTTCCCGAAGACGAAGCTTAGCCTCCAACTTAAGGGATTTGGCCTTAAAAAACTGGTACAACATGTGATTGCAATGCTCACTCCTCATCATCTGCGAATCAGAAGATTAGAACACCTTGACTCTAAAAATTGCTAAAAACTGATACCAAGCAAAATGATAAGAGAACTCACCTCTAACATCCGCTGTTGGGGAAATCCATACTGATACCCATCAGCCAACACCATCATATTAGCAACACTCGAGGGAGCATCGACTACTAGAGCAGCCTCCAAGGCCCGAAGATTCTTATCCCACGCTACTGCAACCTGGTCCTCGGGAGACAATTGCATCATCTTACGGGTATAGGCATCAGAGTTCTTCTCACCCTCCACCACAGGGGATGGATTGGGTACGAACATCAAGTTCTTCTTCTTAAACCAAGCTAAGATGGAATCATCACCCTCCAGGATCAGTGACTTAGGAAAATCATCTCCAGGAGACCCAACCGAGGCCTTACCCATGTCCGTGAATTTAGCACCCGAAGAGTTCGAGGCTACTCTTGCGTCCAAATCTAGAAGGTCTCTAGCACCGCTCCCCTCTGGAACATCATTAGCATCCACGACTCCCTTACCCTTCCCGTCCACCTTGTTAGAATTACCAAGCACATCCCAATCATCGTTGGGAGAAAGCAGGTTGAACTCAGAAGCCAGGCCCAGGGCAGCGTTTATGTCAAAACCATCCTCCGCAGAATAAATCCGACCAAAGGAAAACTCCTGAGACATAGCAGGAATTTCACCACCATCACCCTCATCACCAAGGCCAGTGCTATCATCACCAGCATCACTGCAACCCGCAGGATTAGCTTCGGCACCATCATCATAGCACCCTGCGGGATTAATCTCACCACCAATACCGCTGCCACCGGCGGTAGTATTCCCTTCAACAATTCATCAACATCATGACCGGGAGGGGATGTATCAGTACGCTCTTCTATGTCAGACACATCTTCATCCTCGCCAAGCTCAGTCACAGGACTGTTAACTTCTTCATAAACCTCCACCTCCTCGATTGTTGCGGTGGTGGACTGCTTGGGATTTATCCTCCTCTTCTTCGTCGCCTAAAAAGACAAGGCACAAGAATAAAAATCCCTAACTTTGAAAAGAATTAAAACTGCCTCAACTAAAACAAGGCATATAAAAATCTTACCTTGACAACCGCAGTATTCTTTACCTGAAGATCAGCATCGGAACTCTCTTCGTCATCTCCATCAACAACATCGAGGGCATATTGGAAATTCATGCCCTCAAAATTCAAATGCCAAGGACGGAAATTCCCATAACGAGCAGGAGGAGCCGTACGTATCTGGCTATCTGCGGTAGGACGCCATCCTTGCGGACCTGGAACCCACCCCCAAGCCCAGGGACCAACAACCTCAATAACAGTTGCGTGCCATTCATAGTCATGGTCACGCTTGATCCGCTCACGAGTAGGAAACACCAGTTTGTTAGTAGAATTCTCTATACCCGGGACGTACTTCACCTTAGCACCACTTACTTCACTCAGAAGGCGTATCTCACCACGAGGAGCGACAATATTCCGAAGACTCACACTCCACGGTTTACGATTCCTATTGTTAACATAGTCACCGAAAGACTTGTTAAAATTCTCAGGCGTATACCACTCCCTTTCCTCAGGGTTGGGAACATAAAGAGTCATCATTGTCTCTCCTTTGCTCCGAAGATAACACTCCCTCAGTGCACGAAGATAATTCCCATGAAGTTGGGAAATAGAGCGACAGTGTGTGTTCTTCGAAGAACCCTCTCGACCATCCAACACATCATAATAAAAAGAATCCCCAAACTTGTACAAAGGCAACATAAGACCCGCTTCAAAGGCCCCCACCGTGGTCAGCAGATGAAATTCATCAAACTTATACGTCGATATCATCTCATAAGTAATATCATCATCAGCAGCGTGAAAACGAACATCGAATAGTTGAAGACCATGTTTTTCCTTGAAAACCTCCAGATCAATATGTTTGAAGGTCACTTTCTTCTCCCCAACATCGACGCTGCGTATCTCTTGAGAAATATCCTCCTCCTCCACGGGATCAGGCGCAGAATCCTTCGAAGGGTTTCTATCGGAAGCTTTTCTCTTAGGCTGAACCTTAGATGCATCAGTCTTCGAAATCACTTCTTTCGAAGACCTCCCCTTGGGTTGAGACACTGGAGGGGGAGGTAGAGGATGTTGGTGAGACGCGGAAGGAGGCGCCACTGACCGAAGAGGTAGGATATCCCGCGTTCTCTTAGGATCATAACGCGGATTAGCTGAAGGACGAGAAACAACATACTGGGAGCCAGGAGTCTCTTTTGGCCGGTCACCCTTCTGCGTATTCCCTCTATGCGACTCACTCCTCTTAGAAGTTAAGCGCCTCTGACCAGAAGAAGACGAAACCCTATGAACGCGGGCATCACCTTGGGAAGATTTAGACGAACCTCCACCAGGCGGAGAAATATCAGGATCCCTACGCGGAGGAGATCTACGCGGACTAGGCGGTGGAGTTTGATAAGAAACCCGCGGATGATCAGCCATGTCTGCGTAGTACACAAACAAGTTTCAGATTTCCGCGGATACAAAACGAAAATCAAAAAACCCAATTTCACCCAGTTCTTCATAATCATGAACCAGATGGAAAATAAGAACAAAACCAAAATAAAAAGAGGAAATAACAAATAGGGGCAACCATACACGAAGGACGATATCATTACTGTTTATAATGACGAACAGGGGAAATCATACACACACATATATATATGTTCTTCATCACAAACACATATAGCAACAACAGAAAACGAATATATTTTTCAAAAGATAATCATACACAGTAGAACCACTTACCTATAATGGAAAAATCAGGGTCGTAAAGAAAGCTTCGAGGAACAACAACAACAACAGCAGAAAAGATCCGAGGAACGACAACAGCAGCAGCAACAAAGACAAAAACAACAGCAGCAGCAACAACAATTAATAACAAGGAAACAAAAGCAGAGAACAAAAGTTCTGAGGAAAGAGAAGGAATGGAATTTATGACTAGAGAATTTTCATATTCCTTCTCATATATATATATATATACAAAGAGAAATAAAACCGCCCCACTACCCAAGAAGAAGTTATTGCAAATAGTGGGGAACGTGCCCTAAAATCTAGGAAAATAATAAAGAGAAGATGAAGAGAGTAACACGTTTTTTCTTCCCACTTCGACTAACCGCCCAGTAGGATGAAAAGGGGAAAATTGTAGGTACACATTTCATCTTCCGCCACGTGTCCACAAAGACACACGTGGAGGACATGCGGCTGAGAACATCAAGATATGATATCACACATGGACAGCCAAGAGATGCGCCTTATCAAGATAGCGTCGCCATCCACCAGATCCAACGGTAGGGGACCGAGGAAGACGGGAACACTAGAACACTGCGAAGCACTGAAGGATAACCTGAGGTTCACTTTATCCTATCCCCAGAAAGATCTAAGATCTACGGCTGGGGATGTCAGACTGACGCAGACAAGACAAGGGCAGAGGACAACTGTCTACCGCGGACATACATCTCAACTACCCGCATTAAATACCCTCAAACAACATACGTGTCAGTCATCCTGTGGAGGAAGCGCAGATAGCACTGAATATTCAAACGGAACACGCAGAGAAGACCAAGAACACGAAGATCTCTGCGTAAGCGGCACAAGACACAAGAGGATAAGGTTATAACGGGCTTCAGAAGTGAACCCCATGTAACCACCCTATAAATACCCCTCTCTCCCAAGTGAAGAGGGGGGGGAAAAAGGAGAGAGAAATAGAGAAAGGGTAAGCGAGGTTCTTCCTACTACGCAGGCTTATATTAGTCTCAAAGTCATTCGACTATTTCGGTAATCCCCACCATATAATGAAAAACCCAATCTCGGAGACAGGGATTTGAGTGAGAATCATATAAGTTAACCGTTTCGTCTATGTTCATATATCCATACTTTATATATTCAATTCGTTACTTGTAGCATATCATGTTCGTACATTTTATACTTCATCCATTATTTATCTTATTGTATGAGCTAAGGACAATGATTGTAATTGATGATACGAGGAAGAGTATTATAACTCTGAGTCAAGAATTCGACATAATCAATCCGTTCCCTTCAGGCGCAGCCTATTTATTGTATTGTCATGAGTCTGCGCGCATTGTTTGTGAATACTCAGATGACTTTGATCTGCGTGTTCACACAATATGTTGCAACCATCTGATGTGGGTATATGGTCCTCTCTGCGTTTGAAAAATGTGCCTCATCAAAACGGTGTTTGATAACAACAAAATTATATATACATGTAAAAGATATCTAGTTGGTTTAAAAGAGGGACAAGGAGATCCATTTAGCATGATAAGAGCACACCAATCAACTGAAAAGCTAATAAAAACATTTGCGAATATCAATCAAGAAAAAACACTCCTGTAAAAGGCCTTAGACAACAGTCGGCCTTCTATATGATGCCAATTTCTGTACGTCACAAAGTTTGTTAAGGAAAAAAAAATAAATTTCATGAAATTGATCACTAATTTACTTCATAAAACAACCTATCAAACAAATATTCAGTTCAAACATATTAAAATAACTCTTTACATCAAGCAGATGATTCGGATGCTAACAGTAGTAGAGATGATCACTAATTTACTTCATAAACAACCTATCAAACAAATCTTCAGTTCAAACTTATTGATTTTTTTTTTTTTACATCAAGCAGATGATTCGAATTCTATAGCAGAAATGGGTAAAGAAGATGAAGTGAACTATTCCAATACGAACTTTACTGGGTCCGACTCATTGAATCATATTCGACATAAATTTAAAAACAAAATAAATGAACCGGGCACATTCATTTGTTATAATTAGAAGAAAGATATGAGATGTTATGAACTATGGGATAGTTGTAAATGGAATTATGGAGGAAGAAATGAAGGAATGGTGCAACATAACAATTAAAAACTCTGGTAATCCCATTGCCAGTAACAACAGAAGGCATGCCCTATTCAAATTATGATAAACTGATTTAAACGTTTACAACTTCATAAAATAGGTGAGGTCACAACCTACTTTAGAAAGGTGACTAATAATTGAATTAGGATAAAGATCATACCAGGAAGTGCAGGAAATCTCCACACGGATTTAGCAAAGTGTTTGATCAAATTAATTGTTGTAGGACTTGCATTTCCATCCAGGATTACTCGTCGGTGGAAGAAAATTAATTCTATTCAACCGCCAAAATAATCCTGGCCGGACTTATTAGTTCGTTAGGCGATGAAACTCCCCCACCCGTTGTGAGACTACTCGACACATTATATTCCTACAAGGATTACACTACGTTAGAAGAAAATTATTTCTAATTTTAAACCAAATTAAAAAATGTGAAGATGCTACCTTGCACCATGTGCTCCAAGTAAGCATTTCTTTCATGTGCCGTCCCCTCTCTATCAGACATAACAACTAGCTCTTTAATTGATGTGTTGCCTTTAATGTTGGTTTTGAAGTTGTGTTCATTCAACTCCAACGCCAGTTATTTATCCAAAAAAACCTCCAACTCCAGTAGTGCAGTTGTGACAACTTATCCGGCAAGTGGGTATACAGGGTTATCCCGGTGATAGAAAACAGTTGCGTCATCACGGCTGATGCACGTAAAAAACATGTCAGGTTCAAAGATAGATGGGAAGGCATAATTCTTATCAACAATAAAAAGAAGAGCACTTTATCAACATTATACCTAGTTGTCCTGGATCCAAATAGAGCACCCTTGTCGAAAGATCCCGATACATTTTTGCTTGCTAGAGCAAACACCCACCCATTCAATTTCCTGCATTTGCAATCCAAGCATTAATATAACTCGATAAACCAAACACTGATTGAGTTTAACACTAACATACAGAACAAAACTTCAACTTAAACATAGAGAAATGAAATGTCTTTCTGGTTCATGGGCCGTATCACAAAAATAAAGCTTAAAATGACCATTGAGGATGCTTAGTATACAAATTAAACCGATTGTACAATTGAATAACAAATTCACTTTGTCAGGGTGATTAGAATTAGAAATCAATCCATGTAATCTTCAAATTAAATTTAAATCATATCAAATCCGGCCTAAAAAAACAAGCAAAAAGATAACATTTCAAAACCAATTCAGAAATTGAATGACTATTCACAAAACTTAAAACCTTAAGCAGAAATGAATCCCAAAAACATAACAATCAAAATGACCAATTGAGATTTAAAATCTAAACAAGCCAAATGTTTCTATTATCTAGAATTGAAACCTTTGTCAGGGTGATTTAGAATCAAAATTCAATCCATGGACTCATCATATTAAGTTAAGTCCATGGAATCATCATATTAAACATCATCAAATTGAATGAATATTCACAAAACTTAAAACCCTAAGCAGAAATGAATCCCAAATACATAACAATCAAAATGACCAATTGAGAAATCAATCTCTAAATAAGCCTAATGTTTCTATTATCTACAATTGAAGTTACGGTCAGGGAGATTTAGAAACAAAATTCAATCCATGGAATCATCATATTAAGTTAAATCATATCAAATCTGATTTAAGAAAAAAAAAAAGTTTTAACATATCATTACCTTGCTCGATTAAGATTAAACTCCAAAGTAGCGCAATACCTGCACCAGAAATTGAAAAAAAAAATCAATAAACTGAAAACCCTAAGCAGAAATGAATGAAGATTCTCAAAAACAAAACGATCAAAAACCAACAATCTCACCTTCCAATCTGAGATCAAGTGATTTTGATTAAAGCAACAGATTCTTGTTACTCTTCAGATAGAAGGAAATGATTTTGTTTGCAGAGAGAAGGATGGAGTGAGCTGCGGCGAAAAAGGAGAAGCAAAATAATAGGGTTTCTGCTGGTAAGTTGTTGGTACTTATAGTCTTATCTAGGGTTTCTAATCCAACGGCTGATGCGATCCACTAACGAACGGTTGAGGATTCCCCAGTTCAAGCCCGACCGACAGTCATTTTTCTTCGTTTGCAAAATCCTTGTGTCCAAGCCTTATTTCACCCGCATCGGCCTGTGCAGGTTGTTTGGGAGTATACACAACCCTTTTTCACAACACCAATATTGTAAATCTGGATGAGATTGCTCTCTTAAAAGGGTTTTGGTACGATAAACCGAACATCTCAAGTTCGAATCTCCCAATACTTTTAAATATTTTTTTCTAACTATTACTCTAGTAACTACACAAAGGAGTTTTTAGTTGGCAGCCGAGCAAAAAGCTGGGTACCAGCCCCTTTTGAAATAGCAACATCCAGTCTAAACTTAAATTTCTTTTTCTTAACTTAAATTTCCAATCTAGCGATTTCTAAATACATCTGACTCTATTTTGTTGTCAGTTTACTATGATAAATTCTTATTTTGATAACATTTATTTTTTTGTTAACAAGGTGCGAACTGTTGATTCTCAAAAATATTGGCCAATCAACACATGGTTGCAGCACACATGGTGTTCAGACTTCAAACCCCTTAATTCATAATTAAACCCTATTTTTTTCATTATATTTGTTTATCAAAAAAATAAAATCCAAAAAGGATTTAATTTCGGGTGAATGCATAAAATGAATTTGAGCACTTAATAGGAAGAAAAATGATGTAGGCGATTAGATTCAAACCCCTTAATTCATGATTAAACAAAAAAACATTTAATTTCGGGTGAATGCATAAAATGAATTTTTGGTGAATGCATAAAATGAATTTGACGCACTTAATAGGAAGAAAATTCCTCTATAAAATGAATTTGGCAGTTAGAATTTTGAGTTGCGTCTTCTCAGCAAAATGATGTATAAAATAAAATGAATTTGGCGGTTAGAATTTTGGAGTTGCGTATTTTCATCAAAATTATGTATAAAATAAAATGAATTTGGCGGTTAGAATTTTGAGTTGCGTCTTTTGCCTCTATTAAAATCTTTTGCCTTGTGTCCTTTCATCTTCTATAAATCTTATATAAACTGCTAATTCTAATATTTCGGTATTGCTTCTCGTTTCATATTACCAAAAACCAAAGAGAGTCATGGGAAAAACCACTAGGTCACATTTTTTTTAGTCCGTTGAGTCATAGAGCGCTCATAAGGTAGGTGTACCTGCTACTCGCGCGTCGCAAGAATGGTAATGTACTTGTGCGAAATCAACTTCCACGGGCGGGTTATATTGACTATTTTTTTTGTTGGTGCCTCAACATTAGCCTTTGTTAAAACATTATAACCTATTCAAAAATAAGGATGATCCGTGCCGCGCTATACGTTTTTCTCATCTCCGGATGGGGAATTACGTCCGATCATCCGATGCGTACACATAGAGATATTCACTATGTGGACATCCTGAGCATAACTGGGGGAATATTCCTTTTCTTAAGAGAAAAAGTGGGGGATGAATAAAAATAAAATATTTCAAGAGTTCCGAACCCTTGTCCTCCCTACTCGCATTGGGATGTGCCTAAGGAGAGTCGAAGCCACCATGCCACGTCTTGGTCATCATCCACGCACCAACATGAAATTACTTGTACTGCCCAAACGGGATGAAATACCTTGGCCTGGGAAAAACATAAAATAAATAATATGACTTACCTTTCAACCTTTTGTGGTTTTTATTCATCAAGATGATCCACAACATGACCACAAGGAAACATTACATACCGTATTTTGAGTCACATCTGTCTCGACGTCTGACTCAGACCTCACCCCCGACTCGGACTCGTTTGAGTCAAGTAACAAAATACACTGACTCATGTGATCAAACCACTGGGTCATATTTATTTAAGTTCGTTGAGTCAGATCTGACTCAAAACAAAACATATCGAAGCAGATTTGTCTCAAGCTGGGTGATTCCGGTCGGATCCAAATGACACGGATGAGTCAGGGGTCAACAAACAGGGTCTTAGATTGGGTGAGTAATATGAAGATGATCCATAGAGCGCTCATAAGGTAGGTGTACCTACTACTCGTGCGTCGCAAGAACTGTAATGTACCTGTGTCAAATCCACTGGCGGGTTATATTGACTACTCCCTCCGTCCTAGTTTAAATGCCAAAATTGGATTTTGCACAAAGATTAATAAACACAAAGAGAATAGTTTTTTCCCATAATTACCCTAGGTTAGTATTTAATGTTCCCAGTTTTTAGATGTCTAGGTTTTTGTTGTTTAGTTGGAAAAATTCAAATTAGAAGAAAATATATAGAGAAAAATATTTAAGAGTGTGTCTTGAAAATTGAAATACACAGTTCTCCATGTCATGGCATGATTCCAAGTAAGGGGCAAATCAGGATAAAAAGTGGAAAAATATGGAGTATTGCAAGTATTTTAGGACAAAAAAAATCCCCAATTTTGGCATCTAAACTAGGACGGAGGGAGTATTTTTTTTTTGTTGGTGCCTCATCTTTAGCCTATGTTAAAACATTATAACCTATTCTTAAACAAGGATGATCTGCGCCGCGCTATACTTTTTTCTCACTTTCGGATGGGGAGTTACGTCTGATCACCTGACGTGTACACATCGAGATATTAATTATGTGGACATCCTGAGCATAACTGGGGGAATATTCCTTTTTTTAAGAGAAAAAACGGGGATGAATAAAAATAAAATATTCCAAGAGCTCTGAACCCTTGTCCTCCCTACACGCATTAGGATGTGCCCAAGGAGAGTCGAAGCCACCATGCCGCGCCTTGGTCATCATCCATGCACCAACATGAAATTACTTGTACTGCCGAAACGAGATGAAATACCTTGGCCTGGGAATAACAATAAATTTATAATATGACTTACCTTTCAACCTTTTGTGGTTTTTATTCATCAAGATGATCCACATCATGACCACAAGTAACATGACTTACTGTATTCTCAGTTAGATCTGTCTCGACGTCTGACTCAGACCTCACCCCAGACTCGGACTCGTTTGAGTCATGTAACAAAATACCCTGACTCATGAGATCAAACCACTGGGTCAAATTTTTTTTTAAGTCCGATGAGTCAGATCTGACTCAAAACAAAACATATCGAAGCAGATCTGACTCAAGCCGGGTGATTGAGGTCAGATCTAGATGACTTAGATGAGTCAAGGGTTAACAAACAGGGTCTTAGATTGGGTGAGTAATATGAAGATGATCCATAGAGCGCTCATAAGGTAGGTGTACCTGCTACTCGCGCATCGCAAGAACTGTAATGTACCTTTGTCAAATCCACTGGCGGGTTATATTGACTATTTTTTTTGTTGGTGCCTCATCATTATATTTTGTTAAAACATTATAACCTATTCATAAACAAGGATGATCCTTGCCGCGCTATACGTTTTTTCTCACCTTCAGATGGGGAGTTACGTTTGATCACCTGATGTGTACACATCGAGATATTCACTATGTGGACATCCTAAGCATAACTGGGGAATATTCCTTTTCTTAAGAGAAAAAGCGAGGGATGAATAAAAATAAAATATTCCAAGAGTTCTGAACCCTTGTCCTCCCTACTCGCATTGGGATGTGCCTAAGGAGAGTTGAAGCCACCATGTCGCGTCTTGGTCAGCATCCTTGCACCAACATGAAGTTACTTGTACAGCCCAAATGGGATGAAATAACTTGGCCTGGGAAAAACACAAAATAAATAATATGACTTACGTTTCAACCTTTTGTGGTTTCTTGTTCATCAAGACGATCCACAGCATGACCACAAGGTAACATGACTTACCGTATTTTCAGTCAGATCTGTCTCTACATCTAACTCAGACCTCACCCGCGACTCAGACTCGTTTGAGTTATTTAACAAAATACCCCTGACTCATGAGATCAAACCACTGGGTCACATTTTTTAAGTACGTTGAGTCAGATCTAAATCAAAACAAAACATATCGAAGCAGATGAGTCAAGGGTAAACGAACAGGGTCTTAGATTGGGTGAGTAATATGAAGATGATCCATAGCGCGCTCATAAGGTAGGTGTACCTGATACTCGCGCGTCGCAAGAATCATAATGTACCCGTGTCAAATCCACGGGCGGGTTATATTGACTACTCCCTCCGTCCTAGTTTAGATGCCAAAATTGAATTTTGCACAAGGATTAAGAAACACAAAGAGAATAGTTTTTTTCCCATAATTACCCTAGGTTAGTATTTAATGTTCCCAGTTTTTAGATGTCTCGGTTTTTGTCATTTAGTTGGAAAAATTCAAATTAGAAGAATATATATAGAGAAAAGTATTTAAGAGTGTGTCTTAAAAATTGAAATACCTAGTTCTCCATGTCATGGCATGATTCCAAGTTAGGGGCAAATCAGGATAAAAGGTGGAAAAATATGGAGTATTGCAAGTATTTTAAGACAAAAAAAATCCCCAATTTTGGCATCTAAACTAGGACGGAGGGAGTATTTTTTTTTATTGGTGCCCCATTGTTAGCCAATGTTAAAACATTATAACCTATTCTTAAAACAAAGATGATCTGTGCCGCGCTATACTTTTTTCTCGCCTTCAGATGGGGAGTTACGTCTGATCAGCTGATGTGTACACATCGAGATATTCACTATGTGGACATCCTGAGCATAACTAGGGGAATATTCCTTTTCTTAACAGAAAAATCGGGGGATGAATAAAAATAAAATATTCCAAGAGTTCTGAACCCTTGTCCTCCCTACTCGCATTGGGATGTGCCTAAGGAGAGTCGAAGCCACCATGCCGCGCCTTGGTCATCATCCATGCACCAACATGAAATTACTTGTACTACCCAAATGGGGTGAAATACCTTGACCTGGGAAAAATACAAAATAAATAATATGACTTACCTTTCAACCTTTTGTGGTTTTTTATTCATCAAGATGATCCACAAGGTAGCATGACTTACCGTATTTTCAGTCAGATCTCTCTCGACGTCTAACTCAGGCCTCACCCCCGACTCGGGCTCATTTGAGTCATATAAGAAAATACCCCTGACTCATGAGATCAAACCACTGGGTCACATTTTTTTTAAGTCCGTTGAGTCAGATCTGACTTAAAACAAAACATATCGAAACAGATCTGACTCAAGCCGGGTGATTGCGGTCAGATCTAGATGACTCGGATGAGTCAAAGGTAAACAAACAGGATCTTAGATTGGGTGAGTAATATGAAGATGATCCATAATGCGCTAATAAGGTAGGTGAACCTGCTACTCGCGCGTCGCAAGAACTGTAATGTACCTGTGTCAAACCCACGGGCGGGTTATATTGACTATTTCTTTTGTTGGTGCCTCATCATTAGCCTTTGTTAAAAAATTATAACCTATTCATAAACAAGGATGATCCGTGCGGCGCTATACGTTTTTCTCATCTCCTGATGGGGAATTACGTACGATCATCCGATGTGTACAATCGAGATATTCACTATGTGGACATCCTAAACATAACTGGGGAATATTCCTTTTCTTAAGAGAAAAAGCGGGGGATGAATAAAAATAAAATATTCCAAGAGTTCTGAACCCTTGTCCTCCCTACTCGCATTGGGATGTGCCTAAGGAGAGTCGAAGCCACCATGTCGCGCCTTGGTCATCATCCATGCACCAACATGAAATTACTTGCACTGCCCAAACGGGATGAAATACCTTGGCCTGGGAAAAACACAAAATAAATAATATGACTTACCTTTCAACCTTTTGTGTTTTTTTATTCATCAAGACGATCCACAACATGAACACAAGGTAACATGACTTACCGTATTTTCAGTCAGATCTGTCTCGACGTCTGACTCAGACCTCACCCCCGACTCGGACTCATTTGAGTCAGGTAACAAAATACCCCTGACTCATGGGATCAAACCACTGGGTCACATTTTTTTAAGTTCGTTGAGTCAGATCTGACTCAAAACAAAATATATCGAAGCGGAACTGACTCAAGCTCGGTGATTTCGGTCAGATCCAAATGACACGGATGAGTCAGGGGTCAACAAACAAGGTCTTAGATTGGGTGAGTAATATGAAGATGATCCATAGAGCGCTCATAAGATAGGTGTACCTGATACTCGCGTGTCGCAAGAACCATAATGTACCTGTGTCAAATCCACGGGCGGGTTATATTGACTACTCCCTCCGTCCTAGTTTAGATGCCAAAATTGGATTTTGCACAAGGATTAAGAAACACAAAGAGAATAGTTTTTTTTCTCATAATTACCCTAGTTTAGTATTTAATGTTCCCAGTTTTTAGATGTCTCGGTTTTTGTTGTTTAGTTGGAAAAATTCAAATTAGAAGAAAATATATAGAGAAAAGTATTTAAGAGTGTGTCTTAAAAATTGAAATACCTAGTTCTCCATGTCATGGCATGATTCCAAGTTAGGGTCAAATCAGGATAAAAGGTGGAAAATATGGAGTATTGCAAGTATTTTAGGACAAAAAAAATCTCCAATTTTGGCATCTAAACTAAGACGGAGGGAGTATTTTTTTTTATTGGTGCCCCATCGTTAGCCAATGTTAAAACACTATAACCTATTCGTAAAACAAAGATGATCCGTGCCGCGCTATACTTTTTTCTCACCTTCAGATGGGGAGTTACGTCTCATCACCTTATGTGTACACATCGAGATATTCACTATGTGGACATCCTGAGCATAACTGGGGGAATATTCCTTTTCTTAAGAGAAAAAGTGGGGGATGAATAAAAATAAAATATTCCAATAGTTCTGAACCCTTGTCCTCCCTACTCGCATTGGGATGTGCCTAAGGAGAGTCGAAGCCACCATGCCGCGCCTTGGTCATCATCCATGCACCAACATGAAATTACTTGTACTGCCCAAATGGGGTGAAATACCTTGACCTGGGAAAAATACAAAATAAGTAATATGACTTACCTTTCAACCTTTTGTGGTTTTTTATTCATCAAGATGATCCACAGCATGACCACAAGGTAGCATGACTTACCGTATTTTCAGTTAGATCTCTCTTGACGTCTAACTCAGGCCTCACCCCCGACTCGGGCTCATTTGAGTCATATAGGAAAATACCCATGACTCATGAGATCAAACCACTGGGTCACATTTTTTTTAAGTCCGTTGAGTCAGATCTGACTTAAAACAAAACATATTGAAACAGATCTGACTCAAGCCGGGTGATTGCGGTCAGATCTAGATGACTCGGATGAGTCAAAGGTAAACAAACATGATCTTAGATTGGGTGAGTAATATGAAGATGATACATAACGCGCTAATAAGGTAGGTGAACCTGCTACTCGCGCGTCGCAAGAACTGTAATGTACCTGTGTCAAACCCACGGGGGGGTTATATTGACTATTTTTTGTTGTTGGTGCCTCATCATTAGCCTTTGTTAAAACATTATAACCTAATCATAAACAGGGATGAGCCGTGCCGCGCTATACTTTTTTCTCATCTCCGAATGGGGAATTACGTCCGATCATTCGATGTGTACACATCGAGATATTCACTATGTGGACATCCTGAGCATAACTGGGGGAATATTCATTTTCTTAGGAGAAAAAGGGGTGGGGGGGATGAAATAAATTATTTGTACCGACATTAAATTATTTGTACTGCCCAAAAGGGATGAAATACCTTTCAACCTTTTGCGGTTTTTTATCCTACAGGATGATCCATAGCATGACCACAAGGTAAAATGTAACGTATATTAATTTGTCACGGATCCATTAATTTATCTATGTTCTAATCAACTAAAATGGGGACTTACACCATGTTTGTTTGTTTGTTTGCAATTGAATCGCGATATGGATATGAGTCAACCCATGACTCGTCGCGAGTCAGTGTCAGACTGTTTATTTTCAATTTTGAGTCGGATGGACTCGACTTTTGAGTCATGTAACAAAATACCCCTGACTCATGAGATCAAACCACTGGGTCACATTTTTTAAGTCCGTTGAGTCATATCTGACTCAAAACAAAACATATCGAAGCAGATCTGACTCAAGCAGGGTGATTCCGGTCAGATCCAAATGACACGAATGAGTCAGGGGTCAAAAAACAAGGTCTTAGATCGGGTGAGTAATATGAATATGATCCATAGAGCGCTCATAAGGTAGGTATACCTGCTACTCGCTCGTCGTAAGAACGGTAACGTACCTGTGCCAAATCAACTTCCACGGGCGGGTTATATTGACTATTTTTTTTGTTGGTGCCTCATCATTAGCCTTTGTTAAAACATTATAACATATTCAAAAATAAGGATGATCCGTGCCGCGCTATACGTTTTTCTCATCTCCGGATGGGGAATTACGTCCGATCATCCGATGCGTACACATAGAGATATTCACTATGTGGACATCCTGAGCATAACTGGGGGAATATTCCTTTTCTTAATAGAAAAAGTGGGGGATGAATAAAAATGAAATATTTCAAGAGTTCCGAACCCTTGTCCTCCCTACTCGCATTGGGATGTGCCTAAGGAGACTCGAAGCCACCATGCCGCGTCTTGGTCATCATCCATGCACCAACATGAAATTACTTGTACTGCCCAAACGGGATGAAATACCTTGGCCTGGGAAAAACATAAAATAAATAATATGACTTACCTTTCAACCTTTTGTGGTTTTTTATTCATCAAGATGATCCACAACATGACCACAAGGAAACATTACATACCGTATTTTGAATCACATCTGTCTCGACGTCTGACTCAGACCTCACCCCCGACTCGGACTCGTTTGAGTCAAGTAACAAAATACCCCTGACTCATGTGATCAAACCACTGAGTCATATTTATTTAAGTTCGTTGAGTCAGATCTGAAAACAAAACATATCGAAGCAGATCTGTCTCAAGCCGGGTGATTCCGGTCAGATCCAAATGACACGGATGAGTCAGGGGTCAACAAACAGGGTCTTAGATTGGGTGATTAATATGAAGATGATCCATAGAGCGCTCATAAGGTAGGTGTACCTACTAGTCGTGCGTCGCAAGAACTGTAATGTACCTGTGTCAAATCCACTGGCGGGTTATATTGACTACTCCCTCCGTCCTAGTTTAGATGCCAAAATTGGATTTTGCACAAAGATTAATAAACACAAAGAGAATAGTTTTTTCCCATAATTACCCTAGGTTAGTATTTAATGTTCCCAGTTTTTAGATGTCTAGGTTTTTGTTGTTTAGTTGGAAAAATTCAAATTAGAAGAAAATATATAGAGAAAAATATTTAAGAGTGTGTCTTGAAAATTGAAATACACAGTTCTCCATGTCATGGCATGATTCCAAGTTAGGGGCAAATCAGGATAAAAAGTGGAAAAATATGGAGTATTGCAAGTATTTTAGGACAAAAAAAATCCCCAATTTTGGCATCTAAACTAGGACGGAGGGAGTATTTTTTTTTTGTTGGTGCCTCATCATTAGCCTATGTTAAAACATTATAACCTATTCTTAAACAAGGATGATCTGCGCCGCGCTATACTTTTTTCTCACTTTCGGATGGGGAGTTATGTCTGATCACCTGACGTGTACACATCGAGATATTAATTATGTAGCATTCTGAGCATAACTGGGGGAATATTCCTTTTCTTAAGAGAAAAAGCGGGGGATGAATAAAAATAAAATATTCCAAGAGTTCTGAACCCTTGTCCTCCCTACTCGCATTGGGATGTGCCTAAGGAGAGTCGAAGCCACCATGTCGCGTCTTGGTCAGCATCCTTGCACTAACATGAAGTTACTTGTACTGCCCAAATGGGATGAAATACCTTGGCCTGGGAAAAACAATAAATTTATAATATGACTTACCTTTCAACCTTTTGTGGTTTTTATTCATCAAGATGATCCACATCATGACCATAAGTAACATGACTTACTGTATTCTCAGTTAGATCTGTCTCGACGTATGACTCAGACCTCACCCCCGACTCGGACTCGTTTGAGTCATGTAACAAAATACCCTGACTCATGAGATCAAACCACTGGGTCACATTTTTTTTAAGTCCGATGAGTCAGATCTGACTCAAAACAAAACATATCGAAGCAGATCTGACTCAAGCCGGGTGATTGCGGTCAGATATAGATGACTTAGATGAGTCAAGGGTTAACAAACATGGTCTTAGATTGGGTGAGTAATATGAAGATGATCCATAGAGCGCTCATAAGGTAGGTGTACCTGCTACTCGCGCATCGCAAGAACTGTAATGTACCTTTGTCAAATCCACTGGCGGGTTATATTGACTATTTTTTTTGTTGGTGCCTCATCATTATATTTTGTTAAAACATTATAACCTATTCATAAACAAGTATGATCCGTGCCGCGCTATACGTTTTTTCTCACCTTCAGATGGGGAGTTACGTTTGATCACCTGATGTGTACACATCGAGATATTCACTATGTGGACATCCTAAGCATAACTGGGGAATATTCCTTTTCTTAAGAGAAAAAGCGGGGGATGAATAAAAATAAAATATTCCAAGAGTTCTGAACCCTTGTCCTCCCTACTCGCATTGGGATGTGTCTAATGAGAGTTGAAGCCACCATGTCGCGTCTTGGTCAGCATCCTTGCACCAACATGAAGTTACTTGTACTGCCCAAATGGGATGAAATACCTTGGCCTGGGAAAACACAAAATAAATAATATGACTTACGTTTCAACCTTTTGTGGTTTCTTATTCATCAAGACGATCCACAGCATGACCACAAGGTAACATGACTTACCGTATTTTCAGTCAGATCTGTCTCGACGTCTAACTCAGACCTCACACGCGACTCAGACTCGTTTGAGTTATGTAACAAAATATCCCTGACTCATGAGATCAAACCACTGGGTTACATTTTTTAAGTACGTTGAGTCAGATCTAAATCAAAACTAAACATATCGAAGCAGATGAGTCAAGGGTAAACGAACAGGGTCTTAGATTGGGTGAGTAATATGAAGATGATCCATAGCGCGCTCATAAGGTAGGTGTGCCTGCTACTCGCGCGTCGCAAGAACTGTAATGTACCTGTGTCAAATCCACGGACGAGTTATATTGACTATTTTTTTTTGTTTTTGCCTCATCATTAGCCTTTGTTAAAACACTATAACCTATTCATAAACAAGGATGATCCGTGCGGCGCTATACGTTTTTCTCATCTCCGGATGGGGAATTACGTACGATCATCCGATGTGTACAATCGAGATATTCACTATGTGGACATCCTAAGCATAACTGGGGAATATTCCTTTTCTTAAGAGAAAAAGAGGGGGATGAATAAAAATAAAAAATTCCAAGAGTTCCGAACCCTTGTCCTCCCTACTCGCATTGGGATGTGCCTAAGGAGAGTCGAAGCCACCATGCCGCGCCTTGGTCATCATCCATGCACCAACATGAAATTACTTGCACTGCCCAAACGGGTTGAAATACCTTGTCCTGGGAAAAACACAAAATAAATAATATAACTTACCTTTCAACCTTTTGTGGTTTTTTATTCATCAAGACGATCCACAACATGACCACAAGGTAACATGACTTACCGTATTTTCAGTCAGATCTGTCTCGACGTCTGACTGAGACCTCACCCCCGACTCGGACTCATTTGAGTCAGGTAGCAAAATACCCCTAACTCATGGGATCAAACCACTGGATCACATTTTTTTAAGTTCGTTGAGTCAAATCTGACTCAAAACAAAATATATCGAAGCATATCTGACTCAAGCTCGGTGATTTCGGTCAGATCCAAATGACACGGATGAGTCAGGGGTCAACAAACAGGGTCTTATATTGGGTGAGTAATATGAAGATGATCCATAGAGCGCTCATAAGCTAGGTGTACCTGATACTCGCGCGTCGCAAGAATCATAATGTACCCGTGTCAAATCCACAGGGGGGTTATATTGACTACTCCCTCCGTTCTAGTTTAGATGCCAAAATTGGATTTTGCACAAGGATTAAGAAACACAAAGAGAATAGTTTTTTTTCCCATAATTACCCTAGGTTAGTATTTAATGTTCCCAGTTTTTAGATGTCTCGGTTTTTGTCATTTAGTTGGAAAAATTCAAATTAGAATAAAATATATAGAGAAAAGTATTTAAGAGTGTGTCTTAAAAATTGAAATACCTAGTTCTCCATGTCATGGCATGATTCCAAGTTAGGGGCAGATCAGGATAAAAGGTGGAAAAATATGGAGTATTGCAAGTATTTTAGGACAAAAAAAATCCCCAATTTTTGCATCTAAACTAGGTCGGAGGGAGTATTTTTTTTTATTGGTGCCCCATTGTTAGCCAATGTTAAAACATTATAACCTATTCTTAAAACAAAGATGATCCGCGCCGCGCTATACTTTTTTCTCACCTTCAGATGGGGAGTTACGTCTAATCACCTGATGTGTACACATCGACATATTCACTATGTGGACATCCTGAGCATAACTGGGGGAATATTCCTTTTCTTAAGAGAAAAATCGGGGGATGAATAAAAATAAAATATTCCAAGAGTTCTGAACCCTTGTCCTCCCTACTCGCATTGGGACGTGCCTAAGGAGAGTCGAATCCACCATGCCGCGCCTTGGTCATCATCCATGCACCAACATGAAATTACTTGTACTGCCCAAATGGGGTGAAATACCTTGACCTGGGAAAAATACAAAATAAATAATATGACTTACCTTTCAACCTTTTGTGGTTTTTTATTCATCAAGATGATCCACAACATGACGACAAGGTAGCATGACTTACCGTATTTTCAATCAGATCTGTCTCGACGTCTAACTCAGACCTCACACGCGACTCAGACTCGTTTGAGTTATGTAACAAAATACCCCTGACTCATGAGATCAAACCACTGGGTCACATTTTTTAAGTACGTTGAGTCAGATCTAAATCAAAATAAAACATATCGAAGCAGATGAGTCAAGGGTAAACGAACAGGGTCTTAGATTGGGTGAGTAATATGAAGATGATCCATAGCGCGCTCATAAGGTAGGTGTACCTGCTACTCGCGCGTCGCAAGAACTGTAATGTACCTGTGTCAAATCCACGGACGGGTTATATTGACTATTTTTTTGTTGTTGCCTCATCATTATCCTTTGTTAAAACATTATAACATATTCATAAACAAGGATGATCCGTGCGGCGCTATACGTTTTTCTCATCTCCGGATGGGGAATTACGTACGATCATCCGATGTGTACAATCGAGATATTCACTATGTGGACATCCTAAGCATAACTGGGGAATATTCCTTTTCTTAAGAGAAAAAGCGGGGGATGAATAAAAATAAAATATTCCAAGAGTTCCGAACCCTTGTCCTCCCTACTCGCATTGGGATGTGCCTAAGGAGAGTCGAAGCCACCATGTCGCGCCTTGGTCATCATCCATGCACCAACATGAAATTACTTGCACTGCCCAAACGGGATGAAATACCTTGGCCTGGGAAAAACACAAAATAAATAATATGACTTACCTTTCAACCTTTTGTGGTTTTTTATTCATCAAGACGATCCACAACATGACCACAAGGTAACATGACTTACCGTATTTTCAGTCATATCTGTCTCGACGTCTGACTCAGACCTCACCCCCGACTCGGACTCATTTGAGTCAGGTAACAAAATACCCCTGACTCATGGGATCAAACCACTGGGTCACATTTTTTTAAGTTCGTTGAGTCAGATCTGACTCAAAACAAAATATATCGAAGCATATCTGACTCAAGCTCGGTGATTTCGGTCAGATCCAAATGACACGGATGAGTCAGGGGTCAACAAAACAGGGTCTTAGATTGGGTGAGTAATATGAAGATGATCCATAGAGCGCTCATAAGCTAGGTGTACCAGATACTCGCGCGTCGCAAGAATCATAATGTACCCGTGTCAAATCCACGGGCGGGTTATATTGACTACTCCCTCCGTCCTAGTTTAGATGCCAAAATTGGATTTTGCACAAGGATTGAGAAACACAAAGATAATAGTTTTTTTCCCATAATTACCCTAGGTTAGTATTTAATGTTCCCAGTTTTTAGATGTCTCGGTTTTTGTCATTTAGTTGGAAAAATTCAAATTAGAAGAAAATATATAGAGAAAAGTATTTAAGAGTGTGTCTTAAAAATTGAAATACCTAGTTCTCCATGTCATGGCATGATTCCAAGTTAGGGGCAAATCAGGATAAAAGGTGGAAAAATATGGAGTATTGCAAGTATTTTAGGACAAAAAAAATCCCCAATTTTTGCATCTAAACTAGGACGGAGGGAGTATTTTTTTTTATTGGTGCCCCATTGTTAGCCAATGTTAAAACATTATAACCTATTCTTAAAACAAAGATGATCCGTGCCGCGCTATACTTTTTTCTCACCTTCAGATGAGGAGTTACGTCTGATCACCTGATGTGTACACATCGAGATATTCACTATGTGGACATCCTGAGCATAACTGGGGGAATATTCCTTTTCTTAAGAGAAAAATCGGGGGATGAATAAAAATAAAATATTCCATGAGTTCTGAACCCTAGTCCTCCCTACTCGGATTGGGATGTGCCTAAGGAGAGTCGAAGCCACCATGCCGCGCCTTGGTCATCATCCATGCACCAACATGAAATTACTTGTACTGCCCAAATGGGGTGAAATACCTTGACTTGGGAAAAATACAAAATAAATAATATGACTTACCTTTCAACCTTTTGTGGTTTTTTATTCATCAAGATGATCCACAACATGACCACAAGGTAGCATGACTTACCGTAATTTCAGTCAGATCTCTCTCGACGTCTAACTCAGGCCTCACCCCCGATTCGGGCTCATTTGAGTCATATAAGAAAATATCCCTGACTCATGAGATCAAACCACTGGGTCACATTTTTTTTTAAGTCCGTTGAGTCAGATCTGACTTAAAACAAAACATATCGAAACAGATCTGACTCAAGCCGGTGATTGCGGTCAGATCTAGATGACTCAGATGAGTCAAAGGTAAACAAACAGGATCTTAGATTGGGTGAGTAGTATGAAGATGATCCATAATACGCTAATAAGGTAGGTGAACCTGCTACTCGCGCGTCGCAAGAACTGTAATGTACCTGTGTCAAACCCACGGGCGGGTTATATTGACTATTTTTTTTGTTGGTGCCTCATCATTAGCCTTTGTTAAAACATTATAACCTATTCATAAACAAGGATGATCCGTGCGGCGCTATACGTTTTTCTCATCTCCGGATGGGGAATTACGTACAATCATCCGATGTGTACAATCGAGATATTCACTATGTGGACATCCTAAGCATAACTGGGGAATATTCCTTTTCTTAAGAGAAAAAGCGGGGGATGAATAAAAATAAAATATTCCAAGAGTTCCGAACCCTTGTCCTCCCTACTCGCATTGGGATGTGCCTAAGGAGAGTCGAAGCCACCATGCCGCGCCTTGGTCATCATCCATGCACCAACATGAAATTACTTGCACTGTCCAAACGGGATGAAATACCTTGGCCTGGGAAAAATACAAAATAAATAATATGACTTACCTTTCAACCTTTTGTGGTTTCTTATTCATCAAGACGATCCACAACATGACCACAAGGTAACATGACTTACCGTATTCTCAGTCAGATCTGTCTCGACGTCTGACTCATACCTCACCCCCGACTCGGACTCATTTGAGTCAGGTAACAAAATACCCCTGACTCATGGGATCAAACCACTGGGTCACATTTTTTTAAGTTCGTTGAGTCAGATCTGACTCAAAACAAAATATATCGAAGCAGATCTGACTCAAGCTCGGTGATTTCGGTCAGATCCAAATGACACGGATGAGTCAGGGGTCAACAAACAGGGTCTTAGATTGGGTGAGTAATATGAAGATGATCCATAGAGCGCTCATAAGCTAGGTGTACCTGATACTCGCGTGTCGCAAGAACCATAATGTACCTGTGTCAAATCCACGGGCGGGTTATATTGACTACTCCCTCCGTCCTAGTTTAGGTGCCAAAATTGGATTTTGCACAAGGATTAAGAAACACAAAGAGAATAGTTTTTTTTTTCATAATTACCCTAGTTTAGTATTTAATGTTCCCAGTTTTTAGATGTCTCGGTTTTTGTTGTATAGTTGGAAAAATTCAAATTAGAAGAAAATATATAGAGAAAAGTATTTAAGAGTGTGTCTTAAAAATTGAAATACCTAGTTCTCCTTGTCATGGCATGATTCCAAGTTAGGGGCAAATCAGGATAAAAGGTGGAAAATATGGAGTATTGCAAGTATTTTAGGACAAAAAAAATCCCCAATTTTGGCATCTAAACTAGGACGGAGGGAGTATTTTTTTTTATTGGTGCCCCATCGTTAGCCAATGTTAAAACATTATAACCTATTCGTAAAACAAAGATGATCCGTGCCGCGCTATACTTTTTTCTCACCTTCAGATGGGGAGTTACGTCTCATCACCTTATGTGTACACATCGAGATATTCACTATGTGGACATCCTGAGCATAACTGGGGGAATATTCCTTTTCTTAAGAGAAAAAGTGGGGGATGAATAAAAATAAAATATTCCAAGAGTTCTGAACCCTTGTCCTCCCTACTCGTATTGGGATGTGCCTAAGGAGAGTCGAAGCCACCATGTCACGCCATGGTCATCATCCATGCACCAACATGAAATTACTTGTACTGCCCAAATGGGGTGAAATACCTTGACCTGGGAAAAATACAAAATAAATAATATGACTTACCTTTCAACCTTTTGTGGTTTTTTATTCATCAAGATGATCCACAGCATGACCACAAGGTAGCATGACTTACCGTATTTTCAGTCAGATCTCTCTCGACGTCTAACTCAGGCCTCACCCCCGACTCGGGCTCATTTGAGTCATATAAGAAAATACCCCTGACTCATGAGATCAAACCACTGGGTCACATTTTTTTTAAGTCCGTTGAGTCAGATCTGACTTAAAACAAAATATATCGAAACAGATCTGACTCAAGCCGGGTGATTGCGGTCAGATCTAGATGACTCGGATGAGTCAAAGGTAAATAAACAGGATCTTAGATTGGGTGAGTAATATGAAGATGATCCATAACGCGCTAATAAGGTAGGTGAACCTGCTACTCGCGCGTCGCAAGAACTGTAATGTACCTGTGTCAAACCCACGGGCGGGTTATATTGACTATTTTTTTATTGGTGCCTCATCATTAGCCTTTGTTAAAACATTATAACCTATTCATAAACAAGGATGAGCCGTGCCGCGCTATACTTTTTTCTCATCTCCGAATGGGGAATTACGTCCGATCATTCGATGTGTACACATCGAGATATTCACTATGTGGACATCCTGAGAATAACTGGGGGAATATTCATTTTCTTAGGAGAAAAAGGGGTGGGGGGATGAGATAAATTATTTGTACCGACATTAAATTATTTGTACTGCCCAAACGGGATGAAATACCTTGACCTTGGAAAGACACAAAATAAACAACATGACTTACCTTTCAACCTTTTGCGGTTTTTTATCCTACAGGATGATCCATAGCATGACCACAAGGTAAGATGTAAATAATATTAATTTGTCACGGATCCATTAATTTATCTATGTTCTAATCAACTAAAATGGGGACCTACACCATGTTTGTTTGTTTGTTTGCAATTGAATCGCGATATGGATATGAGTCAACCCATGACTCGTCGCGAGTCAGTGTCAGACTGTTTATTTTCAATTTTGAGTCGGATGGACTCGACTTTTGAGTCATGTAACAAAATACCCCTGACTCATGAGATCAAACCACTGGGTCACATTTTTTAAGTCCGTTGAGTCATATCTGACTCAAAACAAAACATATCGAAGAAGATCTGACTCAAGCAGGGTGATTCCGGTCAGATCCAAATGACACGAATGAGTCAGGGGTCAACAAACAAGGTCTTAGATCGGGTGAGTAATATGAATATGATCCATAGAGCGATCATAAGGTAGGTATACCTGCTACTCGCTCGTCGTAAGAACGATAATGTACCTGTGCCAAATCAACTTCCACGGGCGGGTTATATTGACTATTTTTTTTGTTGGTGCCTCATCATTAGCCTTCGTTAAAACATTATAAGAGACTATTCAAAAATAAGGATGATCCCTGCCGCGCTATACGTTTTTCTCATCTCCGAATGGGGAATTACGTCCGATCATCCGATATGTACACATCGATATATTCACTGTGTGGACATCCTGAGCATAACTGGGGGAATATTCCTTTTATTAAGAGAAAAAGCGGGGGATGAATAAAAATAAAATATTCCAAGAGTCCAGAACCCTTGTCCTCCCTACTCGCACTGGGATGTGCCTAAGGAGAGTCGGAGCCACCATGCTGCGCCTTGGTCATCATCCATGCACCAACATGAAATTACTTGTACTGCCCAAACGGGATGAAATACCTTGGCCTGAGAAAAAAACAAAATAAATAATATGACTTACCTTTCAACCTTTTGTGGTTTTTTATTCATCAAGATGATCCATAACATGACCACAAGGAAGCATGACTTACCGTATTTTGAGTCAGATCTGTCTCGACGTCTGACTCAGACCTCATCCCCGACACGGAATCGTTTGAGTTAGGTAACAAAATACCCCTGACTCATGGGATCAAACCACTGGGTCACTTTTTTTAAGTCCGTTGAGTCAGATCTGACTCAAAACAAAACATATCGAAGCAGATCTGACTCAAGCCGGGTGATTCCGGCCAGATCTAGATGACTCAGATGAGTCAAGGGTAAACGAACATGGTCTTAGATCAGGTGAGTAATATGAAGATGATCCATAGCGCGCTCACAAGGTAGGTGTACTTGCTACTCGCACGTCGCAAGAACTGTAATGCACCTGTGTCAAATCCACGGGCGGGTTATATCGACTATTTTTTTTTGGTGCCTCATCATTAGACTTTGTTAAAACATTATAGCCTATTCATAAATAAGATGATCCATGCCGCGCTATACGTTTTTCTCATCTTCGGATGGGGAATTACGTCTGATCATCCGATGTGTACACATCGAGATATTCACTATGTGGACATCTTGAGCATAACTGGGGGAATATTCCTTTTCTTAAGAGAAAAAGCGGGGGATGAATAAAAATAAAATATTCCAAGAGTTCCGAACCCTTGTCCTACCTACTCGCATTGGGATGTTCCTAAGGAGAGTCGAATCCACCATGCCGCGCCTTGGTCATCATCCATGCACCAACATGAAATTACTTGTACTGCCCAAACGGGATGAAATACCTTGGCCTGGGAAAAACACAAAATAAATAATATGACTAACATTTCAACCTTTTGTGGTTTTTTATTCACCAAGATGATCCACAGCATGACCACAAGGAAACATGACTTACCGTATTTTGAGTCAGATATGTCTCGACGTCTGACTCATACCTCACTCCCGATTCGGACTCGTTTGAGTCAGGTAACAAAATACCCCTGACTCATGAGATCTGACTCGAAACAAAACATATCGAAGCAGATCTGACTCAAGCTGGGTGATTGCCGTCAGATTTAGATGACTCAGATGAGTCAAGGGTAAACAAACATGTTTTTAGATTAGGTGAGTAATATGAAGATGATCCATAGCGCGCTCATAAGGTAGGTGTACCTTCTACTCGCGCGTCGCAAGAATTGTAATGTACCTGTGTCAAATCCACGGGCGGGTTATATTGACTTTTTTTTTTTTGGTGCCTCATCATTAGCCTTTGTTAAAACATTATAACCTATTCAAAACAAGGAAGAGCCGTGACGCGCTATACATTTTTCTCATCTTCGGACGGGGAATTACGTTCGATCACCCGATGTGTACACATCGAGTTATTTAGTATGTGGACATCCTGAGCATAACTGGGGGAATAATCCTTTTTTTAAGAGGAAAAGCGGGGTGTATCTGCACAATGAGTGTACCTTTTTATTTTCATCAATAATTTATAGTTACCAGCTCATTTCTTCAGCAACACTATTGTGAATGTAACAAGTCAAATCTCCCAGCCATTCAGTTCTCGTTCTGGGTTCAACACTGAAAGAACTGCTATTTGATGACCTTGTCGCCATTCAGTTCTACACTTTGAGGAGGAGAATAAGAGATGCATCAGATCTTCAGAATAAAGCTCCAAAGTACAGGAATTTTATGTACTTTGATCCTTATGCATGGGTTAGTTTTTCGATGTTCTCTTTTTCCGTTTTATGAGTTTCTGTTTAAGTTAATCCTGTTAGACCTTTTTGTGTTTTTCGCCACAAATCCCCTATGCTCAAAGTAATCCTTTTTTTAGGTTAAGTTTATCATGATTTGTTATAATCTTTTTTATGGTATGTTTATCGCTTAATCCTACTCTAAAGACTACTTAAGGTTAATGCTAGATGAGGTTGAGTCTAAGCATGACATGTCCTTTAGCTTGAAATGATTCATGAGGCGTCCAGTGTAGCCATGAGGTGTCATCCAACTCATGATGGGAAGGTTGGTTGACATGTGGGCAAGCTTGCCTATGACTCTCTTCTAGCCTCACAAGTTATCTTTAAAAGCAAATCAGTTTTCATCCATCATCAAGTAGTGTGAGGAAATATAAATTGATAATAACTTAATAAGTCATGAATGTTTAAATGTCTTGAGTGTTTCTATTTCCTTGTTCTCAATCTATTTTAGTGTGCATGTAATGTCATTACCATGTATGGTGCTGGTTTCAGTGAGTTGTTGAGTATGCTAATACTAGTTTCTAGTCTAATTTCAGCATGTAGTGTGCTTATAAGTTGTTTAGTGGTAAAGGATAAAGGTTAAGGAGCTGAAATTTCAACAAATCCATGATTTCTGAATGATGTGGACCATCCATTTGGTTAAAATGCAGTATGCTGTCCAGAATGGCATTCAAAGTGGAATGGATGAACATGTTAGTAAACCTCTCCAAAACATACGTGTACGTGAAATGGAGATGCTGGACTACCTTCTCATCCCAATGAATATAAGTGATGACCCACTTAAATCAGGATATCACTGAACTCTACTAGTATTGGATGTTCAACGCAGAGAGTGGCATTTACTCAACTCATTGGTCTTAGAAATTGAAGATCCCTATCTTTTAGATGCAAGGAAAATGGCAGCGGATGTCACACCTGTACTCAAGCAAATGGAATAACGAATCTTTATCAAATAAAAGGAATAACTTGGACGGTACCAAAGACCAATGTCCAAGTGTTAATCAATGAAATCAACAACCACAAGGTCGGATCTGTAATCGACTAAACTTTAACGCACAACCTGTATTATTTCAATTATAAAGATAAACAATATAATTCGGAAAATGAAGTAACACAGACACCAGAAATTTTGTTAACGAGGAAACCGCAAATGCTGCAAAACCTCGGTACCTAGTCCAGATTGAATACACATTGTATTAATCCGCTACAAACACTAGCCTGCTCCAAGCTAACTTCAGACTGGACTATAGTTGAACCCCAATCAGTCTCCCACCGATACAAGGTACAGTTGTACTCTTACTCCTCTGATCTTAGCAGGATACTGCGCACTTGATTCCCTTATCTAATCTCACCCACAACCAAGAGTTGCTGCAACCCAAAATCGCAGACTTGATAATAAACAAATCTGTCTCACACAGAAAAGTCTATCAAAGGATAAATCTGTCTCCCACATAAAAACGCCTAGGTTTTTGTTCCGTCTTAAGATATGAAATCAAGGTAAACATGAACCAATTGATAATCCGGTCTTATATTCCCGAAGAACAACCTAGATTAATCAATCACCTCTCAATAGTCTTACTTGTATAAACAAGAGGAGGTCGAGGAATCACAAACAGTGAGACGAAGATGTTTGTGACTTCTTTATCTTGCCTATCGGATAACTCTCACGATCTCAAGACAAACAAAGATTGTACTCGTACGATAGAAGATGCAAGATCAGATCACACAACTACGATAAAAGTAGTATCGGTCTGGCTTCACAATCCCAATGAAGTCTTTAAGTCGTTAACCTGGTTTTAGAGAAGAAAACCAAAGGTTACAGGAGAATCGACTCTAGTGAGCGCACTAGTATCACACAGACGTGTGGGGATTAGTTTTGCCCAATTCTAGATGTCTCCTATATATAGTCTTCAAATCAGGGTTTTGCCTTAGGTACAAAGCAATCCAATTCACCGTTAGATGAAAACCTGATTTAGATTCAAGCTAATATTTCTCAACCGTTAGATCGAAAACTTAGCTTGTCACACACGCTTGAGATATACGTTTACTGTGTTTGTGAAAACCGTGCCCAAACGTGTACGTGTATGTTGGTTCAACATAGTAACCCAAAGATAACCATATGAGCATTTCATATTAACCTTGTTCTTCTTCACCATAACTAGTTCAATTGACTCAAATGAACTAGTTAGAGAGTTGTTCAATTGATATGAGATCTTATGTAACTACACAAGACACAATTGAAACAAAGATGATTCGATTCGATTTGAATCAGCTCATGAAATTTATAGCCACGGTTTGCATACTGCATTCCTTAGTAATTTAAGTTTCATGTTCAGAGCACATCTTTAGATCATAACCCACTCAAGTATGCAAGCAAGTTCGCGTACTTAAGGCAACCGACAGAGTTTTCCAAACTCAGCAGAAAATCTCGGCAAGGAGACTTCCGCCAGTTCGCGGACTAAACACGCAAACAAGCTTTTGGAAAATCCCAGCAGAAATTCTCGGCAAGAGAACTTCCGTCAGTTCACGAACTTGGCAAAGCCAATTCCTCCGGTTTCTCTCAATCAACAAAGTTCGCAATCTTCGGATTAAGGAATATCACTTATGCACATATGTGTTTCCACACAATGCTTATATCCATCATTGGTTATATTGACCTAAACTCTCATTCCAACCATTGAAACATTCTTAGAGGACGTTATATAGTTGTTACACTATTTATCGTCAAAGCGATTTTCAAAGTGATTGAAACAATATGACTTTCGTCATCAGTTGAAGATAAACCCGATCAAAGCGAAACGCTTTACCAACACATGATTTCGAGATATGGATAAGCGAGATATACTCGGCTCGAAATATCAAATGTGTATGATCCAGTCTATATAGCATACGACTTTTGTCTCATAAGAAGTAGGAGATATAAGAGATAGACTTTCGAGTGATAGTTAAGTTCAAGTCTCCACATACCTTTTTGTTGATGAAGTTCCACGGTTCCTTGAGTAGATCTTCGTCGTTGTATGATGAATCGCCATGAATTCCTTGAGCTCAACTACACTTTTCTATCCTAGTACGAGACTTAGCTATGTAGACTAGAAATCAAGACTCACAGTTTTGATCACTAACATTGACAAACATGCTTGATTTAACAACGCATGCGAGGTCGACCGACCTATGCTCTAACAATCTCCCTCTTTGTCAATTTTATTGACAAAAATATTAATACATATGAAATACAAAAAAGATAAACTTTAGTGACTCCTATTCCTTAGTCTAATCTTCAACGTTCCCTGAAATCTTCGTCCTTCCAAGTACTCTAATGATCCCAAAGGTTGTAAGTTTAGCATCACCGTTGTTGAAGATCCGTAGCTATAACAATAAGAGAAATCGAGATTCTCGATCATCATTATACAGTGACATAGTATTATTATGTAACATCAAAGTCCAATGGCATCACGACTTTAACAATAATATTATGGTGATATGTATCACTCCCTCTTAGTCAATACTCCATCTCACATGGAAACCACTCCCCCTTACACAATGATCCAAAAACCATATGTATATGTAGTAGAACTACACATTAATTCACCCCCTTTTTGTCAATAAAATTGGCAAAGGTACAAGAACGGGATCCTAATGAAATTTCCGAGAAGAGACGTTTCATAGACTAAAAGAAAAAAATACATACCAACTTAATTTATAGGCAATCATAAAGCCGAAGCTAAATGCATTCATCAAGGAGTTTTAAGATACAAGGTAACCCCTATAAAATTCCACAGCCGCACACCCCCGCAAGATATTACCATTAAGCACAAGTTCAAAAGAAATCTCCCCCATTTGATGTCATTCCCGAAAGAACAACAAGAGCGACCTTAATTTCGAAAGAAAAGAAGGATTTTTAATTGGACACCAAAAACCATAGGAATGATTTTCTATATCCAAAACTCAATCAAATTAATCACAAGTAAACCCATGATTAATTTAATTGGAATACGCAACTAAATAAAACCACAAAAGTGATCAATTTAATTGATTGTGCTCAACATAACTAAACTTACGGAGCTACGACTAAGGTAATCATACGGAGATGACTAACTTAATCGTTCACATACTCAACATAAGGAAAACCTTACGGAATATACGACTACATTAACCAATAGAACATGATGAGTATAGACGTTCATATACTCAACACAAGGACTTGTGGAATATATAAATACTCAACTAGAGTAATTACAAGAGAATCTATAATTAATCTAATTGGAATACAAACAACCAAACTTATCACGAAAGTAATCAATTTAATTGTCAAATGTTTTGCTCGACAAAAGAAAACTTTCGGAGCAAATAACTAAATAACCAATCAAGATGATTAATTTAGTTCAAAATGCTCAACATATAGCATCTTACGGAACGACCAACAAAGTTAATCAAAATATTCAACTTAGTTGTATCGTGCTCGACATAAGACACATTACGGAGCCTCATGGTAATACAAAAAGAATGGATCAATGAAGATCAATATCGTGGAATTCATACAAGGATCTATTCTATTTTTCCATCACTATTTGCATAACGACATAATAGACTTTATCCTTGTCACACAAAAGATTTTACCCTATTTTCCATCAAATAAATGATTGCATAGGCATAACTTTTGTATTTGTCAAAAGTCAATTCGTCCTTTCACCAATACATGAATATCGATCATAAACGACTTTACTTTTGACAAAATATGGGACCTTCAAATTCACGGACGCAAACAATACATATCCCATTAACAATTGCAATACTTCAAAATCAAACTGATTAATACTGCAATAACATCATCCTCCAAATATTTTTAGAATTTAATACCAATAAACCTAAAAAAGTAACACAAGAAGATGAAAACAAAAATAGCTATGTGTAGTCACAATCTTTGTATTCCAAACTCTAGTAATCCTTCTCAAAAACAAGAATGAATTCTTATAAGAAGTTTCCTAAGATATCAAGACAAATTCGTAATGCACATATAAGATGATTTGTCCTTAGATGGTGGAATCAATCTTTTTCGCCGGATTTATACCAAGAATTAGCTACCAAAGGCGTATAAAAAGATTTTCTTAACAAGAAAAACATACAAAGTCAATAACGACCATGCACCATAGTTCATATAGAATGATTGTGAACATTAAAGAATTACATAACACTGCGTACTACTTTCCATTCTTGAACTTCCTTCTTTGTGATTCTCCAACAAAATTCTTGTAAAATCTACAAATTATCTTAGAAGAGTAGTACTCCAAGAATCCAAGTGCCCAAGTTCAATAGAAGTGGAACAAGTGCAATGAAACGGAGCAAGATACTCAAAAACAAGAGTCAAGACAAATACCAAGCTTAACTCATCCAAATTCAAGATTTCTTATCTCCATTTTGAAGATAATTCAAAGAGGAAGAGAGTGCAAAAAGAATGAGGTCAATCCGAGTTCGGACGAAGAAGTTACGGCCAAAACAAGTTTACCGAATATCGACGTCAAGTATGCATACGGGTTTGCAAACGAATTTTTCAAGTCCGCGAACTTAAACCCCTGGATTTTGACTTTAAAAGATGCTATGCATACCTGGTATGTGTACCATGTAGTCCAAACATCCCGAACTATTTAAGAACCTTAAACACAGATCAAGTTAGGTAGAAAAAGAACGATAAGAAAGGTACGTGAATCATTATAAGTTCTCTAAGAAAATAAAAACACAAATATTGCTCAAGTTTATAGACATACCTTTTTAGATGAATCCATTCGAATTCTAAAGCCTTAACGAACATAATATGTGTGCCCCAGTTCTCGTGCTTCCGTCACTGTATACATAACAGGGTATTCCTTGGTGAGGATGCACTTACAACACAATTAAGTTGTTTTGGGGGTGAACAATGTCTTGCTCACCACAAGTGACCTTTGGATTATCATGAAAGAGATCACTTTTGGAACCTTTCACATCCAATTCCATTTTCCCAAAAAACTTGTTAAGTTCCAACATCATGGATATTGCCTTCTCCACTTCTGAGTGCATTTAGGAACAATTGGAACCTTCTTCCCATTACTCTCTTCTAGAATTCTCGGAAGAGAATTGGTAGACTATTCTTTTGCAAGTTAGTCTTTCTACAATTGGGAGTATCGGATCTTGTCTTAGTCTTTACGAAGTTATCCTTTTGATAACCATTACGATTGTGAAAAGGATTCGTATGACGTTTATAGGCAAATCTAGGTTTATCACAATACTGATTCCTTTGCCTAAAGGTTGGACAATTACAACTTGTAACGTTAAGGGGATTAGTCATAACATATGATCTTGGATTCACAACTTCTTGTGATTCCCAAACCATGACATCATGAAGTTTCTCATTCCTTATACGGAAACGACATCTCCTTTCCAGGTGACCTTTATTTCTGCAATAGTGGCAAACATAAGGAATGTTCTTACCTCGATCCGCGTGTGCTGACTTTGGAGGTTGATAAACTTTTCTCTTTTGAACCTTAACTGCCGGTGAAATTATTTCACTTTTGCCATCAGTGGAAACTGTTAGAGCATAGCTCGGTCAAACTCGCATGCGTTGCTATATCAAGCATGTTTGTCAGTGTTGGTGATCAAAACTATAAAGTCTTGATTTATAGCCTATTAGATAAGTCTCGGACTAGGATAGGAAAAGTGTAGTTGAGCTTAAGGACTTCATGGTGATTCAACGAAAATGACGAAGATCTACACCAAAGAACCCTGGAACTTCATCAAAAAAAAGGTATGTGAAGACTTGAACTTATCTATCACTCAAAAGTCTATTTATTCTTCTCCTACTTCTTATGAGACAAAAGTCGTATGCTATATAGACTAGATCATATACACTTGATATTTCAAGCTGAGTATTCATTTCTTATCTTTTACTCGAAATCATGTGTTGGTTAAGTGTTTCGCTTTGATCAGGTTTATCTTCACCTAGTGATGAAAGTCATGAAAGTTTTAATCACTTTGGAAATTTCTCTGACGAGAAAGTTATGTTGTTATTCACAACTGAATATCTCCCTCTGAGAATGTTTCAATGATTAAAATGAGAGTTTAGATTATATAACCATGTATTCCTTGAACCGAATTTTTCGATCTTTATTGATCAAGAGAAATCGGTAGGATTGTGGAATTGGCTTGCCAAGTCCGCGAACTGACGGAAGTTCTCGACCGAGAATTTCTGCTGGGATTTCCAAAACTCGTTTGTGTGCTAAGTCCGGGAACTGGCGGAAGTTCTCGACTCGAGAATTTCTGCTGAGTTTGGAAAACTCAACCGATTAACTTAAGTCTGCGAACTTGTTTGTGAACTTAAGAGGTTATGATCTAAAGATGTGCTTTGAACATGAAACATTTATTATTTAGGAATGCTTTATGCAAACCGTGGCTATAATATTCATGAGCCGATTCTAATCGAATCGAATCATCTTTGTTTCAATTGTGTCTTGTGTAGTTACATAAGATCTCATAGCAATTGAACAACTCTTAACTAGTTCATTTGAGTCAATTGAACTAGTTATGGTGAAGAAGAACATGATTAATATGAGATGCTCATATGGTTGACCTTTTGGGTTATCATGTTGAACCAAAAAGCGTGTACTCATTTGGGCATGGTATTCTCAAACCCAGTAAACGTGTACCCAAGTGTGTGTGACAAGCTATGTCTTTCGATCTAACGGTTGAGAGATATTGGCTTGAATCTAAATCAGGTTTTCATCTAACGGTGGATAGAGTTTGCTTTGTACCTAAGGCAAAACCCTGATTTGAAAGGCTATATATAGGAGACATCTAGCATTGAGCAAACCTAATCCCCACACGTCTATGTTCTACTAGTGCGCTCGCTAGAGTCGATCTCCATTAACTCTTGAGTTTCTTCTCTAAACTCGAGTTAACGACTTAAAGACTTCATTGGGATTGTGAAGCCAGACCGATACTACTTTTATCGTAGTTGTGTGATCTGATCTTGCATCTTCTATCGTACGAGTACAATCGATTGATTGGGTTGAGATCGTGAGAGTTCTCTGATATGCAAGATAAAGAAGTCACAATCATCTTCGTCTCACTGTTTGTGATTCCTCGACAATCCGCTTGTGTAGTCAGTAAGGATCGTAGAGAGGTGATTGATTAATCTAGGCTGTTCTTCGGGAATATAAGTCTGGATTATCAATTGATTCATGTTACCTTGATTTTATATCTAAAGACGGAACAAAACCTAGGGTTTATCTGTGGGAGACAGATTTATCCTTTCGATAGACTTTTCTGTGTGAGACAGATTCGTTTATTATCAAGTCTGTGATTTTGGGTTGCAACAACTCTCAGTTCTGGGTGAGATCAGCTAAGGGAATCAAGTGCGCAGTATCCTGATGGGATCAGAGGCGTATGAGTACAACTGTACCTTGTATCAGTGGGAGATTGGTAGGGGTTCAACTATAGATCAGTCCGAAGTTAGCTTGGAGTAGGCTAGTGTCTGTAGCGGCTTAATACAATGTTTATTCAATCTGGACTAGGTCCCGGGGTTTTTCTTTATTTGCGATTTCCTCGTTAACAAAATTTCTGGTGTCTGTGTTATTTCTTTTTCGCATTATATCTTATATAATAGAAATAATACAGTTTGTGCGTTAAGATCATCAACTTCTCTAATCCAACTTTTGGTTGTTGATTGATCCTTGGACATTGGTCTTTGGTACCGTCCAAGTTATCTCTCTTTGATAAAGACTCGCATATTTCGATTTGCTTGAGTAAAGATCAAATCGAGAGATTGAGATATAAACTCTTTGATATATCTTTTTATTGATTGAGTCTAACTGTCTAGTTGATTCTCATAAAAAGTATATTGGAGTTGGTCCATACAGATTGCTAAGAGAAATATTAGGTGGTGTTGTTAGACCCCCGCTTTTTCAATTCGTATCAGAGCATGCAAACACGTTAAATACCTCATCAGTCTGTGTTTGTAGAGATCTGACTCTATGGACAGAGGTGATATCTCTATTATCGTACCACTAATATTCGATGGCTCAAATTACTTATGGTGGAAAATTGTTATGCGAGATTTTCTTCAATCGCGTGATTTTCAATCGTGGGTATATGTAGTCAATGGCTATGATGCGCCCGTTATTGCAGCCGGAAACAGAACTGTTCCCAAGAATATTGGTGAATATAATGCTGCCGAGATTTTTGCTGCAAAGCAGAATTCTGAAGGGCTGAATGCTATCATACATGTTATTGCCCCAAGTCTTCAACACCATGTGTCTAATTGCACTAGGTCGAAAGATGCTTGGGATATCTTAGAAACCGTATTTGAAGGAAACTCCAGTGAAAAGGAAGCTAGGCTTCAAAACCTTAATTCCGATTGGGAGAACCTTCGTATGGCATATGAAGAAACATTTGATGAGTTTAATTACAAAGTGTATGAAATTTTTAATGCATCTTTTAGATTGGGTAAGACTATTCCTGAAAAGGACATTATGATGAAAATTCTCAGATCGCTGCCATCCAGATACGAGTCTAAGAAGCAAGCCATCATTGAGGGGAATAACCTAAATAATCTCTCCAGAAACACATTGGTTGGGAAGCTAAAGATCTTTGATCATGAGCATACATCCAAAGTCGGTAAGGATGTTGCCATTAAAGCACAAAAGAGCACTAAATTACTTGCCAAAGGTAAAAGTGTTCATGTCTCGGAGGATGATCAATCTGAGAATGATTTTTCAGATGAATACCTTGACAAGTCGGTCTCCTTGATCACAAGACAGTTTAGGGATCTTCTGTTAAAGAGAAGTAAACGGTTTTCAAGAGACAAACCTAGGTCATCAGACAAACCTCACGGTCGCGTACCTCCTAAAAACAAGGATGCTGACGAGGCTGATGACGAGGACATGCCTCAGTTCTCTAACTGTAAGGAGTTTGGCCATTTTGTAAACGAATGCCCTAATCGCAGAAAATACACTGGGAACAAAGGTCTAGCTGTAACACTTGATGAAATGTCTAAAACCTATGATTCCGATGAAGATAGGAAATCAAGTGTAGGGCTTCTTGGTGAAAACATCGATTTTGATACTTGTAGCAATACATGTATCAACCTCAATGGGTTCAGGGAAGAAGGAAACCCAATCAAGTTGGAAGATTCGATTGATTTATCCTATGGAAACTCTGATCGTGATGTTTCAGGATCTACTATGTGTTTTGCTGCTGTTGCACCACAGATACCTGAATATTATCCAAGATTGACGTGATCGTTTTGTTCGATGAAGGGTTACGAACTATCAAGATGTTACAAGTACAAGCATCAAATGAGGCACGCTAACAAACTTCAACGAATAGCAGATCGATTAGGAAGAAAGTTGGAACTTGCTCAGAAGACCGCCAAGGTATGTAGGATCTTATCTTCATCACAAAAATTGGTTTCCGGGGATAGAATTAGACCATTTGAAAAGAAAGTATGGTCAAATCGTTTTGATAGACAGAAGCCTGAAGATTTCTCTCTTGAGGAAAGTGGTGGAAAAATTGTTGTTCACCACAACACAAATTAATCATGTTGTTGTGCAAATCTTTTCTCATGTGCCTGATCGAAAGAGACAAGATCGCAAACGTGCAGGCTTGTAGAAAAGTTTTTCTTTAGGGTTGTTATTTTTGTATATCAAACAAAAGAAAGGGTTATTATCGACAATTCTACTCTTTATAGGGTTTAGAGTTGGACGACCACGAACCTGTTTATAGGTTTCAAACCCTACATTCTTTTTTCCTTCTTGATATCCTTTTCATCTCTAGACCTGATGATATTGTGAATTCCATCCACAAAAATCAGTTGGTTATAACTGTTCTCAAATCATGTCTATGGAGATAAGTGATGTCAACATGATTGTTAAGCCATCAATCAAGGAAAAAGAAAAATCTCCTGTAACTCCGTCCCGAAAAAAAAGAAGAAGGAGGAATACAAGAAAGCCAAAGGAAGTGTATTCTAACTCTCAGAAGTTTTCTGATGTTCTTGATGAGTTGAAGGAAGTAAGAAAGGAGATTCGTGAAATAAAGGCTTTTGTGTCAAAGTCCTTAGAAATTCAGAGAGCCCTGGTACGATATAGTCAGCCAAGACAATTCGTTGATATAAACTCTTATCTTCGTGAACCGTATGTTCCAATAGTTGTTGACAACAAGGAGTTTGGGAATGATGCTGAATTTCTCAAAGGCATTGTCGCCTAGGATGTCTTATTTTTGGATTAGATGGAAGAATAACTAGTTCTTTGAATAGCGATGATTGTGACTACACATAGCTATTTTTGTTTTCATCTTCTTATGTTATTTTTTAGGTTTATTGCTTTAAATTCTAAAAATATTTGGAGGATGATGATTATTGCAGTATTTTCTTGGTTTTTTATATTGCAATATTTGAAAGGGATATGTATTGTTTGCGTCCGTGAACTTGAAGGTCCCATATTGAGGTCAAAATTAAAGTCGTCCATGAATCGGTATTCGTATTGATGAAAGGACGAATGGACTTTTGACATATAAAAAAGTTATGCCTATGCAATCATGTAATTGATGGAAAATAGGATTAAATCTTTTGTGTGACAAGGATAAAGTCTATTATGTTTTTATGCATATAATGATGCAAAGATAGAATAGATCCTTGTATGTTAACCACGATATTGATCTTCATTGATCCATCTTGCTATGTTTTACCGTGAAGGCTCCATTGTGTGTCTTATGTTGAGCACCTTACAACTAAGTCGATTAACCTTGGCTTTGTTGGTTGTTCCGTAAGATGCTGTATGTTGAGCGTTAGGAACTAAATTAATCAACTAGTTTGGTTTTTTAGTTTTGTACTTCATAAGTCTTCTTTCTTATGTTGAATACATGTACGGTTAAGGTTGTCATGTCTTATGATAATCTTATTCGGGGTTCCATAATCTTTTATGTTGGGCCCAAACTAATTAAATTGATTACCTCGGTGATTAGTTTGGCTATTTGTTTGCATTCCAATTGGATCAATTATAGGTTCTCTTGTAATTAATCTAATTTAGTTTTCATATATTCCACAAGTTCTTGTGTTGAGTATATGAACGGCTACACTATCATGTTCTATTGGTTAATGTAGTCACGTATTCCGTAAGGTTTTCCTCGTGTTGAGTACTTGAACGGTTAAGTTAGTCACCTCCATATGATTAACTTAGTCGTAGCCTGTTGTTCCGTGAGTTTACTTATGTTGAGCACTTTCAATTAAATTGATCACTTTTATGGTTTTGATTTAATTGCGTATTCCAATTAGAATACTCATGGGTTTACTTGTGAGTATTTTGGTTGAGTTTTGGATATAAAAATCATTCACATAGTTTTTGGTGTCCAAATAAAAATCCTTCTTTTCTTTCGAAATTAAGGTCGCTCTTGTTGTTCCTTTTGGAATGGCATCAAATGGGGGAGAGTTATTTTGAACTTGTGGTTAATGGTAATATCTTGCGGGGAGTGCGGCTGTGGAATTTTATAGGGGTTATCTCGCGTCTTAAAACTCCTTGATGAATGTTGTTAGCTTCGGCTATAAGATTGCATCTAAATTAAGATGATATGTTGTCTTTCTTTTGATCATGAAATGTCTCTTGTGGAAATTTCATTATGAACCCGTTCTTGTTCCTTTGCCAATTTTATGGACAAAAAGGGGGAGAAATATTGTGGGTCACACTACAAATACATATGGTTTTCGGATCATTGTATAAGGGGGAGTGGTTTCCATGATCGAGATGGAGTATTGACTAAGGGGGAGTAATACATATCACCATACTATTATTGTTAAAGTCGTGATGCAATTGGACTTTGATGTTCATAATAATATTATGACACTGTATAATAATGATCGAGAATCTCGATTTCTCTCATTGTTATAGCTACGGATCTTCACAACGGTGATACTAAACTTACAACCTTTGGGATCATTGGAGTACTTGGAAGGACGAAGATTTCAAGGAACGCTGAAGATTGGACTATGAAATAGGAGCCACTAAAGTTTAACTTTTTTGTATTCCATATGTATTAATAGTTTTGTCACTAAAATTGACAAAGGGGGAGATTGTTAGAGCATAGCTCGGTCAAACTCGCATGCATTGCTATATCAAGCATGTTTGTCAATGTTAGTGATCAAAACTATAAAGTCTTGATTTCTAGCCTATTAGCTAAGTCTCGGACTAGGATAGCAAAAGTGTAGTTGAGCTCAAGGACTTCATGGTGATTCAACAAAAATGACTAAGATCTACACCAAAGAACCGTGGAACTTCATCAACAAAAAGGTATGTGAAGACTTGAACTTATCTATCACTCGAAAGTCTATCTATTCTTCTCCTACTTCTTATGAGACAAAAGTCGTATGCTATATAGACTAGATCATACACACTTGATATTTCGAGATGAGTATTCATTGCTTATCTTTTACTTGAAATCATGTGTTGGTAAAGCGTTTCGCTTTGATCAGGTTTATCTTCACCTAGTGACGAAAGTCATGAAAGTTTCAATCACTTTGGAAATTGCTCTGACGAGAAAGGTTTGTTGTTCTTCACGACTGAATATCGCCCTCTGAGAATGTTTCAATGATTGAAATGAGAGTTTAGATTATATAACCATGTATTCCTTGAACCGAAGTTTTCGAACTTTGTTGATCAAGAGAAATCGGTAGGATTGTGGAATTGGATTGCCAAGTCCGCGAACCCAGTCCGCAGACTCAGTCCGCGAACTGAAGGAAGTTCTTGACCGAGAATTTCTGCTGGGATTTCCAAAACTCATTTGTGTGCTAAGTCCGCGAACTCAGTCCGCAAACCCAGTCTACGAACTGGCGGAAGTTCTCGACCCGAGAATTTCTGCTGAGTTTGGAAAACTCAACCGATTAACTTAAGTCTGCGAACTTGTTTGTGAACTTAAGAGGGTATGATCTAAAGATATGCAAACCGTTGCTATAATGTTCATGATCTGATTCTAATCGAATCGAATCATCTTTGTTTCAATTGTGTCTTGTGTAGTTACATAAGATCTCATAGAAATTGAACAACTCTTAACTAGTTCATTTGAGTCAATTGAAATAGTTATGGTGAAGAAGAACATGATTAATATGAGATGCTCATATGGCTGACCTTTTGGGTTATCATGTTGAACCAACATACATGTACTCGTTTGGGCATGGTTTTCTCAAACCCAGTAAACGTGTACCCAAGTGTGTGTGACAAGCTATGTCTTCAGATCTAACGGTTGAGAGATATTGGATTGAATCTGAATCAGGTTTTAATCTAACGGTGGATAGAGTTTGCGTTGTACCTAAGGCAAAACCCTGATTTGAAAGGATATATATGGAGACATCTAGCATTGAGCAAACCTAATCCCCACACGCCTGTGTGCTACTAGTGCGCTCTCTAGAGTCGATCTCCATTAACTCTTGAGTTTCTTCTCTAAACTCGAGTTAACGACTTAAAGACTTCACTGGGATTGTGAAGCCAGACCGATACTACTTTTATCGTAGTTGTGTGATCTGATCTTGCATCTTCTATCGTACGAGTACAATCGATTGATTGGCTTGAGATAGTGAGAGTTCTCCGATAGGAAAGATAAAGAAGTCACAAACATCTTCATCTCACTGTTTGTGATTCCTCGATAATCCTCTTGTGTAGTCAGGAAGGATTGTAGAGAGGTGATTGATTAATCTAGGTTGTTCTTCGGGAATATAAGTCCGGATTATCAATTGGTTCCTGTTACCTTGATTTTATATCTAAAGACGGAACAAAACCTAGGGTTTATCTGTGGGAGACAAATTTATCCTTTCGATAGACTTTTCTGTGTGAGACAGAATCGTTTATTATCAAATCCGTGATTTGGGTTGCAGCAACTCTTAGTTGTGGGTGAGATCAACTAAGGGAATCAAGTGCGCAGTATCCTGATGGGATCAGAGGCGTAGGAGTACAACTATACCTTGTATCAGTGGGAGATTGGTAGGGGTTCAACTATAGATCAGTCCGAAGTTAGCTTGGAGTAGGCTAGTGTCTGTAGCGGCTTAATACAGTGTGTATTCAATCTGGACTAGGTCCCGGGGTTTTTCTGCATTTGCGGTTTCCTCGTTAACAAAATTTCTGGTGTCTGTGTTATTTCTTTTCTGCATTATATTTTATATAATATAAATAATACAGGTTGTGCGTTAAGATCATCAACTTCTCTAATCCAACTTTTGGTTGTTGATTGTAGTTGATTGATCCTTGGACATTGGTCTTTGGTACCGTCCAAGTTATCTCTCTTTGATAAAGACTCGCTATTGATTTTAGCTTGAGTAGAAATAAAATCGAGAGATTGAGATAATAACTCCTTGAGATGCTTTTTATCTTGATTGAGTCTGACTGTCTAGCTGATTCTCTAGCAAAGTATTTCGGAGTTAGTCCATACAGTTTGCTAAGCGAAGTATTGGGTGGTGTTGTTAGACCCCCGCTTTTTCAGAAACCTTTTGTTGAGAAGAATTATTATCCTTGACAAATTTTACCTCTTTGCTAATACTTGGAGCATATATTCCCTTATAGCCCAATCCTCGTGTATTACAATGATTTTTACTTGCTCCTAGCATAGTGGTTAATTTGCTTGAACTAGTATTGAACTTTTTCAAGTCATCTTCCAACATCTTGATTTTATCAAGAACAGCAGCTAAATCAGCCTCAAGGCGTTTTTCTCGAGCGAGACAAGCACTTTCTCTGTCATCAAAACTAATTTGTTGAGAGTTAAACCTTGCTTCAGATTCTGCAAGTTTCTCTTCCGACAAAAAGTACTTTTGATAAAGATTATCACATTCAAGTGACTTCATACGTAAGTTTTCCTCAGAATCCTTGAGGATCGATTCGCAAGAACGATTCGAAAAATAAACACCTGCGTAATATCTTCTCAATTTATTGTTTTCTCGACAGAGAGGAATCAGGATAGGTGAGACATGAGAAGTTGTAATCTTCTTCATTTTCCATGAATCCAAAAACTTAGCATATTCTGAGACTTCCCCACCAACATCTCTATCAATATCTGAATCACCTTCATCAGAAAGTTCATCCAACTATTCTTCTAGGAGAGTTTCCCAATCAACAGTTTTTACATCAAGAGAATGTTTAGATATTGACTTTGATGTGACAGTTCTCTCAGGTGAATCCAAGCTTTTAGAATCATCTGGTAATTTCTGAACTGGTACGTTATTAGAGATAGACTCGTCCATAATCAGATCGCTACAAACACATACTTATAAGGCCTTTAACGTGTTTACCTGCTCTGATACCAATTGAAAAAGCGGGGGTCTAACAACACCACCCAATATTTCGTTTAACAATCTGTATGGACAAACTCCAATATACTTTTTATGAGAATCAACTAGACAGTTAGACTCAATCAATAAAAAGATATATCAAAGAGTTTATATTTCAATCTCCCGATTTGATCTTTACTCAAGCAAATGGAATAGCGAGTCTTTATCAAATACAAGGAATAACTTGGACGGTACCAAAGACCAATGTCCAAGTGTTAATCAATGAAATCAACAACCACAAGGTCGGATCTCTATCGATTAAACTTTAACGCACAACCGGTATTATTTCAATTATAAAGATAAACAATATAATGCGGAAAATGAAATAACACAGACACCAGAAATTTTGTTAACGAGGAAATCGCAAATGCTGAAAAACCCCCGGACCTAGTCCAAATTGAATACACACCGTATTAAGCCGCTACAGACGCTAGCCTACTCCAAGCTAACTTCAGACTGGACTATAGTTGAACCCCAATCAGTCTCCCACCGATACAAGGTACAGTTGTACTCCTACGCCTCTGATACCAGCAGGATACTGCGCACTTGATTCCCTTAGCTAATCTCACCCACAACCAAGAGTTGCTGCAACCCAAAATCGCAGACTTGATAATAAATAAATCTGTCTCACACAGAAAAGTCTATCAAAGGATAAATATGTCTCCCACAGAAAAACCCTAGGTTATTTTCCGTCTTAAGATATGAAATCAAGGTGAACAGGAACCAATTGATAATCCAGTCTTATATTCCCAAAGAATATCCTAGATTAATCAATCACCTCTCAACAGTCTTACTTGTATAAACAAGAGGAGGTTGAGGAATCACAACCAGTGAGACGAAGATGTTTGTGACTTCTTTATCTTTCCTATCGCAGAACTCTCACGATCTCAAGCCAATCAAAGATTGTACTCGTACGATAAAAGATGCAAGATCAGATCACACAACTACGATCAAAGTAGTATCGGTCTGGCTTCACAATCCCAATGAAGTCTTTAAGTCGTTAACCTGGTTTTAGAGAAGAAAACCAAAGGTTAGAGGAGAATTGACTCTAGCGAGCGCACTAGTATCATACCGACGTGAGGGGATTAGTTTTGCCCAATACTAGATGTCTCCTCTATATAGTCTTCAAATCAAGGTTTTGCCTTAGGTACAAAGAAATCCATATTCACCGTTAGATGAAAACCTGATTTAGATTCAAGCTAATATTTCTCAACCGTTAGATGAAAACCTGAAGAAGTTATGAGCAAAACAAGAACTTGGAAGCATAAAAGGGGAAAATGGTCATTTTACGGGAAACTACTATTGGCACCTCGTCGATTATTGAGGGGAATCCAATCAGTTAAGGGGCGGTCAGTTTTAAAGGGATGTGTTAAGCACAGTCCAGTCTATCACAAAGGGGAAACCAGCATTTTAAATATTGTTAAAAACAGGCGCGCGTATTTCTTCTTCCTCCCGACGAGAATTCTGCATGGATATTTGTTGCTCGATATTTTGATGCTATCATGATCATCTCGTAAAGATGGAGTGGTGAGCTATTACTGATCTCGAAAGGGTTCGTCAGGATTAAAAAGATGGAGTAGATACTCGGGATTGTGATGCTGTTATCAAATGCTGCCATTGGCAGTGATGCCGATGAAGTTTCAAGGACATGGAGTGATTGTTTCCATTGACGAGAAGAAGATGGGTCACTGGTTATGAAGTTAAGTAAGAGATCGACAGTGGTGCTGCTACCATTGGCAGTAATGAGGAGATGGTGCGAGTCTGAGTTGCTTCCATTGTTGACTTCGAGAACCCCAGTAATGGAGCTGGTCGTCTGTGATAGTTAAGAAAAACTCGATGGTGGTAGTTGATGGAGCTATAAACTGAGTTGGCCGGTGAGGGTTGCCATTATTCGATATTACTGCACCATATGCAACTGCATGAAAGAAATGGTACGAGTTAGTGGTTAGTTTCTGTTGTTCGAGGAGTTTGAGAAGAACAGGGAACTAGTCCCCTAGTTTAGATAAGGATTCGAATTTGTTTTGGAACAATAACTCCAGCGACAGGACAGGAAAGAGGAGAGATCGAGCTGGGCACGGAACAAATAAACACGTACTTGAGGAGTTTGATATGTTGTTAGAAACTTCATCTAGAAATCGGTTAAGAACTGGTGCTGTCGTTGATGGAAGAGTTGGATGGAGACAATTAAGCGCTGGTTTTGGAGTTCGGATAAACAAAGAATGATTTCTACGCATTTGTGGAGATTGTGTAATCTTTGGAAGCTAAAACTTGACCGAGAATTCAGATTATGGATGAGCATTAAGTCGGAAAAACATTCACCAGGCTATCCCTTTGCCGTTGATTTTGATGATGAACGGTGGATGATAAACACGAGTTTAGGGTTTGAGTCGGCAAAGGAAGTTTGGGTTGTCATCAGATTCTACTTTTCAGGATTCACAAGCTATAAATAGAGGGTCGAATAACCCTCAGAATACATCTCCTCACCCTCACTTTCACGTCCGGAAACTGTTCGACAAAAGTACCCAAAGAAAGAACAGAAGCATAAAAAGTTCATATATGCAGCAGTAGCTAAAGTTTTCCTGCAACAAGGCGACAATGGCTGATTTCCTGCAACAGAAGAAGCAGTAGCTAGAGTTCTTCTACAACTACAGTTTGCTTTCTATAACCTTCATTATGTCTAGCTAATTTACTTATTTGATCGAGGATGATTTCCTGGCGATAAATATGATTTAAATTATAAAATAAATTTATTTTTGAGTTCTTCACAAGATTTTTGTGTGTTATTACTACAATGAATATTCATGATTAATTCTAAAATTGTTTAGGTGGCCAACCGAATCATTTTATCAATTAATCCAATGCTGGTAAGGTTCTAAAAGATAAGTGTAATAGTCTTTTAATTCTTTAGAAAAGTAGAAATCGTAAAACCTTACAGAGGGATTCTGTGGAGGGATTGCGAGTAAAAACAACCCTAGAAAGTAGACCTTGAGCTAAGAGTCTAACTACTAGCATCAACATATAATTCACAAAAGATAAAACATTCGACCAAATTACATCTAGAGTGAGTTGCTACTAGGTGGTTTAGACGAATAGACTCTGGTACTGGAGAGCTTCCGTTCTCAGTGATATTAGGAATTTAGAGGATAGCACTGAGCTAGCTGCTATTCTATGGTTGGTAATAATCTGTGATTAACGATAAATAGATGAATATATTAATTTAATGAATATTTAGTACGAAGAAGGATTCCTTGATCATATTTCTCATCATTGTTTTCAACCTAATTATTTTAATTTGTTTTGCTATTTATTTTATTTAAAAATATTTTACAAAACCCCCCATTGTAACACTTTTTGACAACTAAAACTCCCTGCTCTTCGTGGGAACGAACCTTATTTACTGCTATATTATTCATTAGTAAAGTAGAATATAAGTGAATTAATTTGAGCTCATACGACACGCATAAAATTTTGGCGTCGTTGCCAGGGAGCAGTCGGTAGCTTTAGTTGTTTCTTTTAGTTTTGTTTTTGTTTTTTTTTTTTGTTTTAGATTTTCTTTTTAGTTTTAAACTTTGTTTTCTAGATTTTTGTTTTAGGTACTTAATCTCTGGCTTCGAAGGATTGGGATTACCCGAGGTGCGAAATTCAAACTCGAAAGGGAATGGTACTAAAAGCACGTAAGTTGCAACAAGAACCTTATGCAGTAAAGATGGTTAATACAGAGGACGAGGGAAATCCTCCACCACCTCCACCTGTGGAGAGGAAGTTAGGAGAGTTGACATCTCCATGCTTAGATTCACAACCACTGTGCATTATAATCACTAACCCAGTGGAGCTAAAGTCGAATCTACTTCATCTTATACCAAAGTTCAAGGGACATCCAGGAGAAAATCCAAATCGACACCTTCAACAGTTCCAGAACACAATGACAAGTCTGAGGCATGCAACCGCAGACAGAGATATGGCTATGCTACAAGCCTTCCCGTTCTCATTGACAGACTTAGCAGAAGAATGGTTGTATTGTCTTCCTCCAGGGAGTGTTACAACATGGAAAAAGATGAAAAAGTTATTTCTGGAGAAATATTTTCCTGCTTCCAAAGCGGCATCCGTTCGTAAGGAGATTAGTGGAATTCTACAGATGTCTGGGGAGTCTCTATATGAATATTGGGAGAGGTATAAGAAGTTGTTGGAAAGCTTCCCACGCCATAATATATCCTCAATACTTATCATTCAATACTTCTACGAAGGATTACTTCCAGAACAGAGGAATTTGATTGATGCGACTGCCGGTGTTTCACTTACTGAGAAGACGATCTCGCAGGAAACCAGTTTGATTGAGAGTATGGCTTCCAATGCTCAACAATTCTACACCAGAAACAACTCTAATGTCAGAAGAGTTAGCGAGATAGAAGAGTCTGCACAGTCAGAGCAACGGATGAACAACATAGAGAAGGTAGTACAACGAATGGCAACAGTGATTATTCCTACTTATGAAGAAGAGTCTGAACAGGTGAATGTTGTGTTCCCTAATCAGAGGCCAAAGTATGATCCCTACTCTAATACTTATAATCCAGGTTGGAAAGATCATCCAAATTTCAGTTAAACAAATCAGCAAGCTGCAGCTCCTAATCCGTATGGGCGATAAAATGGTTTTCAACAACCACAGTTCCGACCACAACCTCCACCTCAGCCTCAACAGCAAACTCAGAATTCTAGTTTAGAGGAGATGATGAAAATGATGATGCAAAAGCAAGATGCAAATACTCAGCGTCAAGATACAATTCTGCAGAAGCAAGATATGGCTATAAAGGACTTGCAAACTCAAATTGGACAATTGGCTACAGATATGAATGAAATAAAAGCACAAAATTCGGAAAATTTATCATCACAACCTTTCGTGAATGCAAGAGCAAATGCTAATGTTGTAACTCTAAGAAGTGGGAAGCAAACTGAAGAGCCAAAACAACAAGAAAAGTTTAGTCACGACTTGGAAGAGGAAGTAGAAGTGGAAACCGTTCCAAAGGAAAAGCCAACCTCAACTGGACAACCTAAGGACACAGTTCCTACTTTTACCACACCACCTCCTTTTCCTAGTCGTTTTGCCAAGTCAAATAAGCAAGCTCTAGACAAGGAGATTATGGATATTTTCAGCAAGGTGCATATCAACATTCCATTTATTGAGGCCATCAGAAAGGTACCTAGGTATGCCAAGGTTCTGAAGGATTTGTGCACAAGGAAGGAGAGGTTAATTGCTAACGAGATCACTCAGGTGGGAGAAAGTGATTCAGCTATGTTGCTGAAGAAGATGCCTGCAAAGTGTAAAGATACTGGTGGTTTTACAGTGCCAATTACTATTGGTGAAAAACGGGTTGAGCGTGCTTTGCTTGATTTTGGAGCTTCCATAAGTGTGATGTCAGCCGATGTTTATGATTCATTGAATCTTGGACCTTTAAAGGAGACAGGGATTATCATTCAATTAGCTAATAAGTATAACATATATCCTAAGGGACTCGTGGAAGACGTGTTGGTGCAAGTGAATGAACTAATCTTTCTGGTTGATTTCTTTGTTGTGGATATGCAGAATGGGGACAGTTGTTCTCTACTTCATTACGTCTTGGGAGACTATTTATGAAGACTGCTAAGACGAAGATTGATTATGATATTGGGACACTCACTATGGAGTTTGACAAAGAGGTTATACGCTTCAATATTTTTGAAGCTATGCGTTATCCAAGTGATATCCATTCCGCATTTTCTGTTGATGTTATTGGTTCGTTAGCATAACAGATGTTTGATTTGCACAACGAATATGAACTTGAATCGGTGCTACAAAATAACATAGATTTGGACATCCACGACATGCCTAACTTGGACGTTGATATTCCCAAGGAGTTTGTTGAGACATGTGGTGGTTTAACGGAATCACAAGAAGTTAGAAGAGGTAATATTTCATATATCTTCTTACCTGTAACTGATAAAGTTCCTTTACCTTCTGTTGTGCAGGTGTAGATGGTGGATTTTCGACAATGGCTAAAATCATAAACTCATAATTATACGAAGCTCTGATCCAGCAATCAGACATGAGTATTGAGACACGGGTCTCTCATCGAATTCTCAACGGAGAGTACTTTCTCTCGGAGTACATGTAGATATGTAGTCTCACGACTGGACAACGGCATATCTCATGAATACTGAACACTTTCAGTGATTATTTCTATATAGTATCACGAGATGGACGGCGACAACTTGCTCTGCTAGTATAGAGCGATAACGTCTTCAGGAACAAAAAATGAGTTTACCCTGACTATATAAAGGGTATGACTTACCGACAAGCTCATATAGGGATAATTAATGCTCCTAGACAGCTTGCTATGCTAGTATAGAGCCACAAAGTTGATTATTCCTAATTAAGATTAATTCTGCCGTGACATTCACTACTGAATTCCCAAAATAATCTATTATTGCTCCTATCCCATGGTCGAATCCACGACTGGTCCCATGGAATGGCAATAACAATTGCTCCTATTCCTTGGTCGAATCCACGACAGGTCCTATGGAACGGCAATAAACAATTGTTCTGATTCTATGATCGAATCCACGGCTTGATCTCATAGAATAGCAATAACTATATTATCTCATTACTCCGATTTCATGATCGAATCCACAACTGGTCTCATAAATGGTAATAGATAAATATTAATTACTCTGATTCTATGGTCGAATCTAAGATCCCATGGAATGGTAATGCTCACTTTATAATTCTGAATTCATAGTCGAATCCTCAGCTGATCCTATGAATTAATAATAAACATCTTATTACTCAGTTTTGTGAATTATTCTCCACTGAATTCCACAATTAGTAATAAATAATAAAAAACCGAGCGTCTGAGCTACCTCTAAGTAAGCCCCGATCCAAATGGTGAAAGTGTGTTCAACGACGATGCACTAACAGTCACCGCACGAAAGAGTATTTCAAAATACAACGAAACGATGAACCTATGCAAAATAAAAAAATAAATAATTAAAAATATTGACCAGGGTGCTGGGAGCACGGACACACGACCCACCGACCGTATCGTGGTCAATCCCATGCCAGTTTAATATTTTAATGCATTTTTATTATTTTCCATGATTTGATGAAAATTCTCTCATTTTATCAAATCTCCTTCGTCTCGAGGAAACTCCTCGGTTTCATGGTATTTTCATAAATTCGTAAAACATAATATAAAATTAAGGAAAGAAGTGTGGGGCGTGAACGTTGGCCTACCGGCCATGCCTTGGTCCCAGCCGGCCCCACACCTCACGGTTCCTCATTATTTTATTATTATTATTATTTCTCTAATTTCATGAAAAAACTCCTTGATTTCATGGTATTTTGCACAAATCATCAAATAATAAATAAAATTATGAAAACTTGTGGGACCGGGCCACTAGCCGGCCGACCATGCCCTAGCCGGTCCCACACGCCCCTTGTTTTATTATTTTATTTTATTTTTCCTTGAATTCATCAAATTCCTTGATTTCATGGTATTTCTCTCAAATTAGGAAAAATTCCCTCAAATCATGAAAAATACTTAAAAAATATAAAAAAATTATGAAAACTCGTGGGACCGGGCCCCTAGCCGGCCGGCCACGCCCCCACGGTCCCACACGCCCGTGATTTTATTATTTTAATATTTTTTGCTTCCTTGAACTCATGAAAACTCATTCAATTCATGGAAACTCCCTAAATTCATCAAATTTCTTAAAATTCATGAATTCTTCATAAAATCATCAAAAATATTATAAAATTAAGGAAAATGGCACCACGAGACCGTGGTCACGGCCGGCCGACCATGCCTTGGCCTCGGCGGTCCCACTCCTCCTTATTCCTTATTTTATAATTATTTTCCATCATCTCATGGTGTTTTCCTCAGTTTCGTCGAAACCCTAATTTTGGCATATTTTCTCGAATGGATGCTCAATTGCACGCCAGAAAATATCAAAATTCTCAGGAATGAGACGCGGACGCCTTGGGGACACGAGCATGCTATCTTGACCGACCAAGATTGGATCTTTGGCTTACGGAAGCCGGTCCCCTCAAGTTTCACAGTTTTGACCTAATTTGCACAATTGCACGTATTAGGTCCAAGACTCTTCCAAATACTTTGGATTTTCATGAAGTGATCATCAGGCGGTCACGTGACTACCCAGGGACGGTTACATGACCCCATGGTCGGTCCCTCACTCCGTCATAATTAATTAGGTTTTCTCACCTAAGGCTCAGACGAGCATTTTCGAATAAATGATTAAACCAGCATTTAATCATTCTTTCACCAACAAATCGTCAACTTTTCAGGAATTATTTGTATTTGATTATGTGAGCATATGGAAACTACATGGTTGATCCACGGTCCCATCTATTCGCTCCCTCCTTCGTCCCATGGTTAAAATTCTGATGAACCATGAATTGATTATCAATTGATCAAATTAGGGTTTCTGAATCCAAGGATCATCATTCCAGATTCCAGCCTTAATAATTTTACGACGACCTCATGGTCATTAATTTTATTAATTATGCTCGGTTCAACGACCAGTATTCTAATTAATATTTTTGGTACGCTGCCAATAATCCGTTAGATGAGCAACACATACTCAGACGATCAAATATTCAACAATTCATCACATGAGCAACACTTTCTCAGATGATAAATATTTTCTCAAACCAAGGAATATTGGTTCAACAATCAATATTCAACGATCCATCGAATGAGCAATACTTTCTCACTTCATCGTAAGAACTATACCTCTGTCTCATGACCTGTTTAACTCATGAGTTTCAGAACATCATGTTCAACTCAGCAACTACATGGACTCATCGTCCCATCAAACCACGAAGTCATCAATTGACTAACATACCACGAGACGTCAATCGTGTCACTTTGGGGGGATATCACTTAGGGTTTTGGTCTGGCGGTCTATGACACGTGTGTTTAAACACACGATGGAATGTGAGCAAGTCGTGCAATCAGTTGAAGGAATTCACGAGGTAGTGGGTGGAAAATCGACCAAGTCTCCACACGTTGAGCAACTGGTTTCAAACACGATCTCCACTTCCCTACTCCTCGATTCCATCAACTGTCACACTTCATGGGGTCATGGTGTCTAAAATTCCAGCAATATAAATAAGTCTCTGAATCATGATTGAATCATCGTCATCAACAGTATCATCAATCTCATGTATCATCGACAACACGAGATCATCAACTTATCAATTGAGCAACTACTCTCAATTGAGCAATTTCAATCATTCAGAGCTTATCATATTCAGAATTCACACACCCACAATCTTTGATTACCATTGATTCCACACATTTCCCAGCTTCCCTCCTACAGATCAACCCATCCTCTCTTGTGACCGAATTTACTCTGGAACGGTCATTTTCTTGATTTAGGCCAGAGTACTACAGATTGATCTCTCGAATCTAAAGCACCCCCTTTGCAGCGGTGCATCTGTGTGAGGTTTAAAATTTCACTCGGTTCGAGGAGTCTCCTCCGTACGGTCGTCTCCTCAATTCCTTAAAAACCAGCAAATCGTTTTTCCCCATCTACAGATTGGCGACCACAGTGGGAGATCATTCTCTCGGTTGCAATCTCACAATTCCACAAGATGGTTGATCTCAGGTCAGGTTCCGTTACGAATCCTAATACAAACCGTGCTAACACTAGAAACAACAACAATCAGAATATCCCGAAGAAAATTCCGACCTCCAACACTGATGGTGGTGACATTACTCCTCCTCATGTCGAAGGTCATCCACTGTCCGGACGACACCCTGAAGAAGTCAGAAGAGATCCACCACCTACTATTTCTGATCTTATCAAAGCGCAGGAGACTCTTGCAAAGAATCAGATTGACATGGATACTACACAAAAGGAGCTGTGTAATTATCTCAAAACTCTTACTGACAAGATGTCAGAGAAAACTCAAGAGAAGGGAAAGGAGAAGGAGAAATCCTCAGACGACGATCCTGAAGTAATTCCAATCCATACAGTAGAAGACGACGAAGTCCGCAAAACTGCTGCAGACAACTCATCAGCGAAGAGATCATCGAACTTCATCACTCGCGAGGATCTGGAGCACCTCTTGGAGAACCGTGGAAAAGACAAAACATCACATGTCCATCGTCATCAACCTCCTTATCCTGCCTCTACGCAGAGGATTCCACTCCCCAAAGTTTACGTTTCTCCAAGCTTCACCTTATATGATGGAACTGGCAATGCTCGGGAACATGTCTCTCGTTTTCTCGAATCCCTGGGAGAACATGAACATAATCATGTCGTTCGTCTCAAGGAATTCTCAAAGTCTCTGAAAGGTAGAGCATACGCCTGGTATAACAACATCGTACCCGGGACTATCAACAATTAGGGAGAAATGGTCAACGCATTCTACAGGAAATACTTCTTCGTATCAGAACAAGTCACCCTCTCCGACCTTGGAAGAATGTTTCAGAGGGTCAGTGAAAATCCCAATGATTATGTGAAAAGGTTCAGAGTCCAAGCCATGGATTGTCATGACCCAAACGTCACGGAGCAACAACTGGTGGACTTGTGCATCAATGGAATGCTCCCAGTCTACAGAGCATTGCTAGAGAACCTTCGATTCCAGACTTTCTCAGAGCTTCACGAATCTGCGAAAAGGTCGGAAACCACTGCACCCGCTCTTTTGGAAAGAGCAAAGTCTACAAAGACTGAGGATTCAAAAGACACTCGATGAAGCAGGCGTTTGATCAACAAGCAGTACAACCTGAAATCTTCAACAAATGTTGTCGCAGAAGGGAGTAAGCGAAAAGCAGAACCACGGCACAAGCAGACTTCCTCCACCCCTTCAAAGGCACACAAGAAGGAGAATTCGAAAGTCCCTCCTCAGCATACGGAAGATCCAGAAGCACTTGATTTTCCCTGTTCAATGGAAGAAATTAATGAACTACTCGATGCCTGGATCCAAGATGGTGCAATCAAATCGCCTTATGTCAATAAGGAACCAACTGAAGAAGCCATGGAAAATCCTCGGTATTACCGCTTCCATAGATACGTCAGCCATCCCACAAGTGATTGCAAAATTTTGAAGCGCATATTCAAAGAAAAGGTCGAATCAGGAGAGCTCAACCTGGGGACTGAGGGAGTACACAAAAAACCCCTCCCAGTCCGAACTTTTACCATCTCTGAACCTCCTGTCAAGGAAGCGGTCCAATCTCTGGTCGAACATGTCTGCGAGTTGTTGTATCTTTCGAAAGCTCAAAGGAAAGACATGTTTGCTGCACTGAACCACATCGTGTCCGGAAAATGCCTGCTGATCCAAGAGACTACCACCGAACCTTCAGCCACCGACAAAGAAATGTATGACTGGGGACTGCTCACCATAGTGCACATTAAAGGAAATGAGTTCAAGAGGGTGTTCTTCGATGTTGGTACCGCTGTCAACATCATCCCTTTGAAAACTCTCATAGCTGCTGGTATTACTCGACAGGAAGCCACCCACGCTCCCATAGCAATCAGGGACCACGAAGGAATCTCCAGAGACGCATACGGCTTCATCACTCTCAAAATTACGGAAAGATTTGATATGCATTGAGGCCAAGTTTTTCATAATCCGGGAAGACCCTGGATACGACATGGTCCTTGGAAGAACTTGGATTCATGCTGGAAGGATAACGATGCCTTCAACACATCCTGTCATCGACAAGGATTCCGAGTCAGAAGACGAAGCAGAGGATGCACCACCGTTTGAGCATCTGGAAGAAGTAAAAACTCTGATGGGACTTACGCAGGAACTTGGAGAAAATTCGCACACCTTTGTCAGAAGGTTTCGATCTCAGGCAAGTCTTATTTCTCCTCATGCTCCAATATTACCAATGTTCAGATATGCTACTATGGCCCAGGGAATCCTCCCCATGAACAATTTAGCAGTCATCAAAAGCTACGAGTGGGTAACTTCACCTCAGCAATATTACACCCAATGGTTGGGTTCAGAACTTCTTCAAATCGGTCACTCCATCGAGAGGTTTATTATTGAAGACCTGGCTAAGCATGATCAACACTATACTGGATACTCTCTTCCGCGCGAGTGTCCATATGTGCCACAATCGTGGAATTCCGTCAAACAGGGAATTCCGAATCAGCGGAAGATATTCAAGGCACGATCGACCAAGCCTAACAAGTTTCATGAAGGAAACCTGGTTCTCAAAGCAGTTCAGCGCGGTCTTCATTCTACAAGGAACTCCAATTGGGAAGGACCATTCATGGTCGCTAAGTCCGTGGCCGGAGGATACTATAAATTGATCAACACATATGACAGAACCCTGCTAGTAATTCACGAAAATTAGCTCAAGGAGTTTATCTGAAATTATTGGACATTTGAGGTATTGGAGGTTCGAAGCATTCATGGCGTTTGGATTTAACATTTAGGATTTTCATTTGTATTTCAATTCCTCCAAAACGTTTGCAATACTTGCAATTAGTATTTGAATTCAGCAATTTATCTAAATTCAGTTCATTTTTCGTAAAAGAAAATCTCTATCAAATATACAAGGAAATCCTTAATTATCAGTCAATCCAAAACCATATAAATATCAAAACCCAAGTATAAACCTCACATCTCTCAGAAGTTCAGAAGTTCAAGAGATAATCAAAGGAAATCAGCAAGAAAAGGCTTTCGCTCATCAGCATCCTTCAAGATTTGCAAAGCCTCCCTCTCCTTGTTCAACTCCTCGGTCAGCTTGGAAATCTTGTCCTCCTTCTCCTTCACAGCATCATTGGGAAAGGGTATGTTCTTCTCACATGAATCCTTGATAACGTTTATTTGCTTGCGAAGCCATTTCACGTTGAGGCCAAGTTCTCTGAATTCTCCAAGTTAAACTCCCAATCAAAGAGTATATCTGGAGTCACAGTATTCCTAGGTTTGGCACGCATATCACTCACGACACGCAAGATAACGCCTACTTTCATGGTTAAAGCATAAGCACGCCCAGGATTCCTGTCAACGATCATGTGGCCAAACTTCTTCCATATTGTCTCGTACAAGCGTGCATATCCAATGCGAACGTTGAATCCACCTATCAGTTCATGATATGGGAGTGAAGTGTTAAACGGAGGATCGAAAGAAACTCCTGCAGTTGGATATTCATACACTATTATGTGGTTCTCAGTCACTGGAGCGGCTTCCACAACCAAAGAAATAATTCCTTCGGTATTCTCCGCTGTTGTCTCGGTTTCTTCTATCACTGAGGTAACAACCATATGGGTTTCCATAACATCAGTAGCGACCTTCTCATGGCCTTGAAGTGAAGGTATGGTTGTATCTTCATCAATAACTCCAGAATGGTTAGAGTTATCATCGTTGGCTCCAGTATCCTCAACTTCGGTATTTAGCACCTAATACGAAGATTACATGAGGTTAGATTCACTAATCCAAAGGAGATTATGAAACACAGTATACCAGCAAGGAAACATCATCAGGTTTCATCATAATACATTCAAGGCACGAGCAAATAACATAAAAGTCATGAAAACACGTTTTACGATGAGCCCGTCTGAAGAAACTGAACTCTGCTCTGTACTAAGAGACGAACTGGGAGAAATTTACAATTAATTTGAGTATGTTACATATATCATTCTCTTCATATGGATGTCCTCTACGACATGTCAAAATTTCATGACAATCCGATGAACGAGAAAGTTGATGTGGCCAAAATATCAAGTGATGCGCAATCTGAAAAAAGTCCTGGAAGTCTCCTGGAAGTTTACTATTTCGCCTTTTTCAGGATATGAACGTGCTCAAAACTTAAAAATATTCTTTGATAAAGCTTGGAAATTTTCCGGGCTTGAATTTGCACATGCAGATCATCAAAATCCGATTCCGGACGAAGATTCTACGGCATTTCTACTAAAAAGTTAGGTTCCGAATTTTCTGACGATGAAATTTGACTAAGTTTTCATATACGCACATGGATTCACATTCATTCATTCAAAAATCAGCACTTTTATACCTCTATGAAGAAGGTACAGGGTATATTCTTACTTGAGAGATATCCAAAGCGTTCAAGGAGTTGGGATTGTCCGTGTCAACGATGGGAAGATCATTACTTTCATTCGGCTCCAAATCCTTGGCACCGCCTGTGTCTCGATTCTCAAGAGACGGTCGAGTATCAGCACTCTCCATTTCCATAACGACATCCTTCTGGACATATTCTCAAACAATTAGCGTTTCATCAATAAAGCATCATAATCGAACATGTGAAGAGATACTTACAGCTTCTTCTTCGTCGCTCAAGTCAGGAATTGCTTATTCAAAGGCGGAGAACCGAAGACCATCGATACTTGATGGTGAAAAACTCTTCAACGGAATAACAATATCGGTTTCAGGATCCCAATAATATGGGCGAGAAAGAGTCACAACAAAGAAAATACTGGAAACTCACCAAAGCACCAACTGGGGACTTTACGGTATTGGGTAACAGCTTATAACCTTTATGCCTGCCTTCTCCGCCATGAATAACCGCCTCAGTCTATGAGAAATCTACACCGATTCGAGGTCGTATATTACGACCGTCCTGTGGTGAAATCCTGGAGACGACTTTCGTTTATCACCAGAAAGATACTTCAATCTTGGTCGACTGGAAATCATCTCAGCCGAAGGAAGATCCTTGAATGGAGGTCTGGGAAATCTTACAAAGCCATGCAAACACCCAAGTTGCTGATCCCAGAATTCTACATAACCTGGGGTTACATAGGAGAATCTATCAGAACCAGGAAACCAGTAGTTACTCCCTTCCACGTGAGTATGATCCAAATGAGTCCTGAGTTGCTCAACTGATGGCTTCCTTCTCCGTATGGTTGGAACACACTGATCCATACTCATTTGTCGAGCTGCTCTATCAATATTATACTCCTCCGCTGAAAGCTCTCCAAACATGGCTGATATCAAATGACCAGGGGTGCAACTCAACATGAAAGATCTTTCGCCATCACTCAGATGCGCACCAGACGTCAAACTCGTGCTTTCTCCAGTATTGAAAGTCATCGACTGAGAAACATAATCAGGGACTGACACCCACGGGCTAAAATTGAGCTCAGATTCTTCATCTAACACATCAATGAAGCGTATTTTAGAACGAGGCTTCTTTGTGGACCAACGCATGATCCTAGCATTATCTTTCTCAGGGAAAGTATGGCGCGCATCAGTACTCGGTCCTTGCAGAACATTACATGGAGTAGGTGCATAATTCTTAAAGTGCTCCCACATCAAAGCTTGAAGAAACATCGTGTTGGCATAACACTCAATCTTCATAAATCTGTTCGATACACTGGAGTCTATAATCAAGGAGTCCATGTTGTAATACAAGGAGCCTAAGAATAAACTACCTTCGGAAGTTGCTCACCTTGAGCCATCTTAATAGCAAAGGGAATCACAAAAGGCTTCAACAAGTTTCCACTGTCGTCAAAAACGTCTCTGGACAACCATAAACATAAGAAAGCAGCAATGGATAACATACCGTCGATGGGTTTATCAGAAACCTCGTCTTTGGGCCACCAGTGTGTCAACCAGGAAGCACAACATCCTTTACTACCAGCCTTATTCGCTTTCTCCGTTGCAGCTGTCAAGACATGAGAAACGGCGGTCTCCTCATCTGAAATATCCCCAGGAAGATTTCCCTTGATTGGGAGATACATCAGAGCCGCCACGTCCTCCAAGGTAATGGTAAAATCTCCCCATCTACATATGAAAGTGTTAGTGGGAATGCACCAGCAAGCAAACAGAGCCACAATACCACTTGCATCATGAAAATGGACAACTCTCCAGAAGCTTGAATAGCTCTCGTCACCTGCGCCTGGTCGAGCATAGTCCTCACATGAGGAAAACCCAACATATGCCTCGCCCAGCCGGAAAATTTCTCCAAAGGTCGTCGAGAAAGCTTAAACTCTATGATTGATGAGGTGAAGATCCCTCGTTCAAGACAAAATCGAATCATTGTCTTAGGAGTCACCAATTTCTTCTGAGTAACAGTTCTGGGATTTATCAAAAGACGATACACTGAGGATTTCAAATGTTACTCAGCTCCTGGAATATCTTTTTCAAAGAATGCATCATCTATGTTCGGGACATTCTTAATCCCAGGGATTTCGTCTTCGTCTCCCCCAATGGAAGTTTCATCCATGCATGTCTCATCTCTGGAGATACCATCATCAACGCACACCTCTTCCCTCGAGGCGTCGTCAGCTTGGTAATTGGTCGTCTTTGCTGAGTAGTTGAAAAGGTTCACACTACATTCTACTTCAGTATGCCGTCCAGATATAAATCAAGGAAATACAAGCAAAAATGGTAACTCTGAACTCTTACCTCTTTACAATTCTACTAATGGTAGTAGTTATGCCGTAGAGTTAACACCTCAAAATCGTTCGTCTCTTCGAAAACTGCAAAAACGAACAAAACTTTATTTAATTTCCGAAACTGATTTTTCATGAAATCACGGACACAATTTTCGTAATGTGAACATTCACACAACTGACCTATGAAGTTTATAACAATAAAATATTTCATCATAAATATATTGTCTATCTTCGAAGGTTCCTCAAAACACACGCTTTGATTTTTCGAAAAAAGCAGCAATTAATGCAACTTGCATACATAAACTCTCAAGGATTTTATTTAATGAAAACAAACTCATGAAAATAAAATATATCATCATATTTTGCACAATATATGTCACGGCTGCATATATATATAAAAAAAACTATTTTTCCTTCGTATCGTCGTTATTTGTCTTTAAAAAGAAGGTTTATTTCAAAATACTGTGAAAGATCACATCTCATACATATGATAAAGTTTTGTATTTAAATGAAAGCTCATAAGCAAAATTTTATCACTGGACACAAGTTCATCGTATGAATTTTCCTTTGAGTCGTCGTAATTTGTCTTTAAAACGAAGGATTATTTCGATTTCGTGAAAATTTACTCCTTTATGATAAAACCGTGGTACACATGAAAGTTCATATATTAAAAAAAAAATCTCTCCTAAATCAGGGATTATAGTTAGTTTTCAAAACTAACGATCGAATGAACATACGTTTTCAGAAACGAGGGTTTTCATAAAACTCATACCAATATATACACACATGTATATGGTTTCATCATGATCAAAACATGAACAACTCATGAAGGTCACAACATCAGCAAACATTAAAGAAAAAATTGGCCGAAGTTGGCCGACGGCAACGTCGACTGGTGGCGCGGCGATCAGGTGGCGACGGAACTTCAAGCTGCTTGCGTGAAGGAGGAGAGGTGATGGAGAGATGGACGTGAAAAAATTAAAGAAAAAAGGATTAATTCCTTTTATACAAATTTTTATTTCCAAAACCTAATTTTCCAAGGATTTCCTTATTGGGCCCATCCCGCGAATCCTGACCAACCACGGACTCGTCGTCCAAACCAGTGGTTCAACACCAATTTATGCTCACCAAACGACACTCCAATCATGACATTGAAGCCTTCATCAAGTCGTGGTCTGCTCATGCTCTCTAAAACCGGTAACGTCTCAACTTACGACTAAATTCAATTACTGGTATTGTTATTTATGGCCGGAAAATCACCATTTAATGCTGACTGAGGAACACAACTTTCCTCAGTAAGCAGGGGACTTAATGTAGATGGTGGATTTTCGACAAGGGATAAAATTGTAAACTCATAATTATACGAAGCTCTGATCCAGCAATCAGACGTGAGTATTGAGACACGGGTCTCTCATCGAATTCTCAACGGAGAGTACTTTCTCTCGGAGTACATGTAAATATGTAGTCTCACGACTGGACAACGACATATCTCATGAATACAGAACACTTTCAATGATTATTTCTATATAATATCACGATATGGACGGCTCGTACACAGCTTGCTCTGCTAATATAGAGCGATAACGTCTTCAGGAACAAACAACGAGTTTACCCTGACTATATAAAGGGTATGACTTACGGACAAGCTCATATCAGGATAATTAATGCTCCTATACAGCTTGCTCTGCTAGTATAGAGCCACAAAGTTAATTATTCCTAATTAAGATTAATTCTGCCGTGACATTCACTACTGAATTCCCAAAATAATCCATTATTGCTCCTATTCCATGGTCGAATCCACGATGGTCCAATGGAATGAAAATAACAATTGCTCTATTCCATGGTCGAATACACGACTGGTCCATTGGAATGGCAATAAACAATTTTGATTCTATGATCGAATCCAGCTTGATCTCATAGAATAACAATAACTATATTATTCTCATTATCCGATTTCATGATCGAATCCACAAACGGGTCTCATAAATGGTAATAGATAAATCTTAATTACTTGATTCTATGGTCGAATCTACGATCCCATGGAATGGTAATGCTCACTTTATATTCTGAATTCGTAGTCGAATCCTCGGCTGATCCTATGAATTAATAATAAACATCTTATTACTCAGTTTGTGAATTATTCTCCACTGAATTCCACAATTAGTAATAAATAATCAACAACCGGGCGTCTGAGCTACCTTAAGTAGCCCCGATTCAAATGGTGAAGGTGTTTCAACGACGATACACTAACAGTCACCGCACGAACGAGTATTTCAAAATACAACGAAACGATGAACCTATGCAAAATAGAAAAAAATAATAAAAAAATATTGACAGGGTGCTGGGAGCACGGACACACGACGACCGACCGTGTCGTGGTCAATCCCACGCCAGTTTTATATTTTAATGCATTTTTATATTTTCCATGATTTATGAAAATTCTCTTTTATCAAATCTCCTTCGTCTCGAGGAAACTCCTCGGTTTCATGGTATTCATAAATCCATAAAAAAATATAAAATTAAGGAAAGAAGAGTGGGGGCGTGACCATTGGCCAACCGGCCATGCCTTGGTCCCACCGGCCCCACACACGGTTCCTCATTATTTTATTTATTATTATTTCTCTAATTTCATGAAAAAACTCCTTGATTTCATGGTATTTTGCACAAATCATAAATAATAAATAAAAAATTATGAAAACTTGTGGGACCGGGCCCGCGCCGGCCATCCAGCCGGTCCCACACGCCCCTTGTTTTATTATTTTATTTTATTTTTCCTTGAATTCATCAAATTCCTTGATTTCATGGTATTTCTCTCAAATTAGGAAAAATTCCCTCAAATCATGAAAAATACTTAAAAATATTAAAAATTATGAAAACTTGTGGGACCGGGCCCTAGCCGCCGGCCATGCCCCACGGCCCACACGCCTTGTTTTTATTATTTTAATATTTTTGCTTCCTTGAACTCATGAAAACTCCTTCAATTCATGGAAACTCCTAAATTCATCAAATTTCTTAAATCCATGATTTTCATAAAATCATCAAAAATATTATAAAATTAAGGAAAAGGCACCACGGGACCGTGGTCACGACCGGCCGACCATGCCTTGGCCTCGGGTCCCACGCCTCCTTATTCCTTATTTTATAATTATTTTCCATCATCTCATGGTGTTTTCCTCAGTTTCGTCGAAACCCTAATTTTGGCATATTTTCTCGAATGGATGCTCAATTGCACCAGAAAATATCAAATCAGGACTGAGACGCGGACGCTTGGGGACACGAGCACGCTATCTTGACCGACCAAGATTGGCTCTTCTTACAGAAGCCGGTCCCATCAAGTTTCATTTTGACCTAATTTGCACAATTGCACGTATTAGGTCCAAGACTCTTCCAAACTTTGGATTTTCATGAAGTGATCATCAGGCGGTCACGTGACTACCCAGGGCCGGTTTTCATGACCCATGTCGGTCCCTCACTCCGTCATAATTAATTAGGTTTTCTCACCTAAGGCTCAGACGAGCATTTTCGAATAAATATTAAACCAGCATTTAATCATTCTTTCACCAACAAATCGTCAACTCTTCAGGAGTTCTTTGTATTTGCTCACGTGAGCATATGGACACTACATGGTTGATCCACGGTCCCATGTAGTCGCTCCCTCCTTCGTCCCATGGTTTAAATTCTGCGAACCAAATGAATTGATCATCAATTGATCAAATTAGGGTTTCTGAATCCAAGGATCATCATTCCAGATTCCAACCTTAATAATTTTACGACGACCTCATGGTCATTAATTTTATTAGACAACGTATTCTAATTAATATTTTTGTACGCTGCCAATAATCCATCAGATGAGCAACACATGCTCAGACGATCAAATATTCAACAATTCATCACATGAGCAACACTTGCTCAGATGATAAATATTTGCTCAAACCAAGGAATATTGGTTCAACAATCAATATTCAAGATCCATCGAATGAGCAAATACTTGCTCACTTCATCGTAAGAACTATACCTCTGTCTCATGACATGTTCAATTCATGAGTTCAGAACATCATGTTCAACTCAGCAACTACATGGACTCATCGTCCCATCAAACCACGAAGTCATCAATTGACTAACAACACACGAGACGTCAATCGTGTCACTTTGGGGGATATCACTTAGGGTTTGGTCTGGCGGTCTACGCACGTGTGTTCAACACACGATGGAATGTGAGCAAGTCGTGCAATCATTAAGGAATTCGTGAGTAGTGGGTGGAAAATCGACCAAGTCTCCACACGTTGAGCAACTGGTTTCAAACACGATTCCACTTCCCCCACTTCGTGATCCATCAACTGTCACACTTCGGGTCATGGTGTCTAAAATTCCAGCAATATAAATAGTCTCTGAATCATGATGAATCATCGCATCAACAGTATCATCAATCTCACGTCTCATCGACAACACGAGATCATCAACTCATCAATTGAGCAACTACTCTCAATTGAGCAATTTCAATCATTCAGAGCTTATCATATTCAGAATTCACACACCCACAATCTTTGATTACCATTGATTCCACACATTTCCCAGCTTCCCTCCTACAGATCAACCCATCCTCTCTTGTGACCGAATTTACTCTGGAACGGTCATTGTCTTGATTTAGTCCGGAGTACTACAGATTGATCTCTCGAATCTAAAGCACCCCCTTTGCAGCGGTGCATCTGTGTGAAGTTTAACATTTCGCTCGGTTCGAGGAGTCTCCTCCGTACGGTCGTCTCCTCAATTCCTTAAAAACCAGCAAATCGTTTTTCCCCATCTACAACAGGCACCTAAATTAGAGATGAAACCTCTACCTGATCACTTAAAGTACGCTTACTTGGGTGATGGGGAACAGCTTCCAGTCATTATTGCAAAGAATCTCACAGTTGTACAAGAAGAACGTCTTCTTCGGGTTCTGAAAAGGCACAAAACGGCTATTGGTTGGACAATTGCTGACATAAAAGGAATTAGTCCAGCCATGTGCATGCATAGAATCCTTATGGAAGATGGTATCAAGCCAGTATGTGATGCTCAACATAGGCTTAACCCCCCAATGATGGAGGTCGTGAAGAAAGAGATCCTCAAATTACTAAGTGTGGGGGTGATTTACCCAATTTCTGACAACAAATGCGGTGCAAGTGGTGCCTAAGAAATCAGGTGTCACTGTTGTTAGAAATCAAGATGATGAACTTGTTCCTACAAGAGTTCAAACTGGATGGCGAGTGTGCATAGACTATAGAAATCTCAATTCGGCTACCCGCAAGGATCACTTTCCTTTGCCTTTCATTGATCAAATATTAGAGAGGTTAGCGGGACATTCTCATTATTTCCTTTTGGATGGTTATTCGGGCTACAATCAAATTGTTATTGCACCGGAGGATCAAGAGAAGACCACCTTTACTTGTCCTTTCGGTACATTTGCATACAGAAGAATGCCATTTGGTCTTTGCAATGCGCCTGCCACTTTTCAGAGATGTATGGTTCGTATATTTTCTGATTACGTGGAAAACATCATTGAGGTATTTATGGACGATTTTAGTGTTTATGGCGATTCATTCGATATTTTTGTTTAAATAATCTTGAGCTTGTGCTTAAAATATGCATAAACACCAATTTGGTTTTAAACTGGGAGAAATGCCACTTTATGGTAAACCATGGAATTGTACTTGGCCACATCGTGTCGTCTCAAGGGCTCGAGGTAGACAAGGCAAAGATAGACTTGATTAGGAACTTACAATACCCCACTTCGGTGAGGGAAATTCGCTCGTTTCTTGGTCATGCAGGTTTTTATAGGAGGTTTATCAAAGATTTCTCCAAAGTCTCAATGTCGGTGTGCAAATTGTTGCAAAAGGAGGTTGCCTTTAACTTCGACCAGCAGTGCAAGGATGCCTTTAATAAATTGAAGGAATTGTTGACTACTGCACCAATTATTAAGTCACCTGACTTGAGTTTTCCGTTCGAGTTAATGTGTGATGCAAGTGATTATGCAGTCGGAGCTGTTTTGGGTCAGAAAGTAGGCAAGAGGTAACATGTGATTTATTATGCATCAAGGACCCTAAACAATGCTCAAATCAACTATTCTACTACTGAGAAGGAGTTGTTGGCTATAGTATTTGCATTAGAAAAATTTAGAGCTTATTTGGTGGGTACCAATGCGATTGTATATTCTGATCATGCAGCACTACGATACCTATTAAAAAAGAAGGAAGCTAAGCCAAGACTCATACGTTGGATTCTTTTGCTGCAAGAATTCAATATGAAAATCAGAGATAAGAAAGGTGTTGAGAATACAGTTGGCGATCATCTTAGTAGACTTGTTGTTTCCGAAGAAGAACCTCCCTTACAGGATCGTTTTCCAGACGAACAACTTTTCTCGATTGAAGAATCAACACCTTGGTACGCTGATATAGTGAACTACTTGGTTACAAGGCAAGTACCTAGTACAATGTCTACTTTTCAAAAGCTAAAGCTTAAGAAAATAGCCAAGTAGTATGTGTGGGATGAGCTCTACTTGTGGAAATATGGTGCTGATCAAATTATCCGCAGGTGCGTACCAAACTATGAATTTCAATCGATTATATCTTTTTGTTATTCTTATGCTTGTGGTGGTCACTTTGGTTCTAAACGTACCGCTCTCAAGATCCTTGAGAGTGGATTTTATTGGCCTACCCTATTTGAGGATGCATATGTTTTTTGCAAATCTTGTGATAGATGTCAACGAACGGGCAATCTAGGTGCTCGAAATCAAATGCCACTCAACCTATTCTCACTGTCGAGATTTTTAATGTGTGGGGCATTGATTTTATGGGTCCTTTTGTTAATTCAAATGGAAAATTTTATATACTTCTTGCTGTGGATTATGTTTTTAAATGGGTGGAAGCTAAAGCCACCCCTATTACTGATTCTCAAGTTGTTTGTGAGTTTGTGAAGGAATATATTTTCTCTAGACATGGTACACCGAGAGTGGTTATCAGTGATGGAGGCTCGTACTTCAAGAAATCCTTTCATGCTCTCCTCAAGAAGTACAACATTACACACAAGGTCGGTACGCCATATCACCCACAAACTAGTGGGCAAGCTGAAATTTCAAATCGTGAGATCAAGTCCATCTTGGAGAAAACCATTAACACAACACGGAAATATTGGAGTTATAGACTCAACGATGCACTTTGGGCGTATAGAACAGCATACAAGACACCGATTGGTATGTCTCCATATCGGTTGGTTTATGGCAAAGCTTGTCATCTTCTGGTTGAACTTGAGCGTTAGTCTTTATGGGCGGTAAAGATGTGCAACGTGGAGTATGATAAAGCGGGGAAACATAGGCAACTACAAATTAATGAGCTAGAGGAGATACGTAATGATGCTTACGAGAGTTCTCGTATATACAAGGAAAAGACTAAGCTTTTCCATGACAAGATGATTTCTCGAAAGAATTTTGTTGTGGGACAGAAAGTTCTTTTATTTCATTCTCGTCTTAAGCTATTTCCTAGTAATCTAAGGTCCAGATGGATTGGACCATATGTTGTTACTAATGTTTATTCTCATGGTACAGTTGATATCACTAGTCTTAGAGATGGGACAACTTCTAAGGTCAACGGCCATAGATTGAAGCCATACTATGAAAAAATAGCTTATGTGAATGTGGATGAGATAGAGCTTCAAAATTTACTCCCTCTGGAGGAGTAATAAAGAGAATGCCAAGTCGGGATGACGACTTTAAACCAAGCGCTAATGGGAGGCAACCCATAGGTTTTGTATCTTAAACCCTTTTATTTTTTGTTTTTATTATTTTCATATCATATTTTAAACCCTATGTTTAATTTCATTGATTCCGGAATCTATCTTAGAAGAGAATTATGACGAATACCTTTTCGTCAGAAATATTCAGACTGCGCGTAGTTCAGTCCAGAGACCATAATTGTCAGTCCGTTTAACTAAACATTGTTCCCTTTTGAAACTTTGTGGAAAACACGCAGATGAACAACTTTTGTGAAATGGAATTTTTCCAAATTCCTTACCAATTTGCATAGTTTTTGCGTTTTATCTGCTTTTACGTCAGAATTCAGAATTTTCGGTTTTGCACATTGAGGACAATGTGAAGTTTAAGTGTGGGGGAGTATTTTGCATATAGATTTTTCATTTTTTTTTGCATAAAACCTTGAACTTGTAGAGATTATAGAGTCACTAGCATACTTCTAGGTATGTTTACATAGAAATTCTGACCGACATAACTGAATTTGGAAGTGTTAGGGAACTACGTTCGGATTTCTTACGAATTGGAGTGTTAAATAATGGATTCAATCATGCTGGTGATGCAAATGAGGTGCAGGGATAAATGCATTATTAGAGTTGCTGATCAATCATTAGTGGAGACTACCTATTTTCATATCAACTGAGGCACCAGACCAGATTTCTTTATAAATGACTAAAGAGCTTTCTTTTGAGTGTGTGTCACCGTACGTTAATTCCAGGTAGAATGGTGAGCTACCCAACCTCCCACCAATAGAAGCAATACTCTTTGATCTCTTGAGTGATAATTTTGTCAATCATGAGGGTGACGTCTATAGACGAAAACCACCTTCTTGTAGTTTGATTTGCAGTTAGCACCATTCTCTCTCTCGCCAACAACAGATCCATAGAAACACATAATCATCAACAAGTGGAGCGACATAAAAATCTACAAGGAAAGTTGAAGACGTTTTAGGTTTACAAGCAACAATTCAAGGAAGAGCAAAAATTTCATATCCAAGTAAAAGCAACATACAATGAGCGGATTTTTATATACATGTTGAAGACTTACATATAAAGAGCAGAATTCTATATCTAAGTATGAAGACTTATTTACAAGAGCGAAGAAAATCAAAAGATGAGAGTTATTAAAGTTTAGGATACAAAGACAATACAAGTTGTGAATATCAAAGTGGTAAAGTACTTCTTTCATGGCCATGGTATTTTAATTCCGTTATTATTTTCGTAGTTGCAATCTTTTTGTTTGAAAAAAAAACACAAAAACACAAAAAGATTTGCATTTAGGTTTTTATTTGTTCAATAAGGCCACGGGGAAGAAAAATATATAAAGAAGTTTCAAGAAACGAGAAATTGAAGAGAAAGAGTTATAAATTGTCAGAGTTCTACGAAGTTCAAGAGTTTATCATCAGCAGTCGAAGACCGAAGACCAAGAAGATGAAGAAGACGATCCGATCGAAGATGTTTCTATTGGATGATGTGAGAGTGGTGTTATCATCATTGCAATCGGATGTGAAGGTGGTAAGTACTCCCATCCTTGCTATAATGGTTGATTTCCTTTCTTATAGATCATCAGAAAATGTTTTTATTTCCCACGATCTTGTGGGGTGATGAGTGCCAAATATTGTATATATTTATCCCTTTTTGTTGGCATTTTAACTCATCTTTTATGCATTAATTCTACATTTTATCCCATATTCTGTATTTTCATTGTTTTCAAGAATAAATATTTTTATTAATTAATTTTGCATTTTTAGGTAATAAATAAAGTTCGGATGAGTCGCGGAGCGAAAAGAGCAGAAAAGTAGTGAAAAGCCGGGAGAAATTACGCAAGGAAGCCGCGAAGAATGGTGCGCACAACCTCATTTTCTACACACAAAAGCGCCTCCGTTCTCAGCCGTCAGATCAGTTCTCAGAAGCATCCGATGGTCGCTCCTTCATAGAGCATCAAAATCTGAAGTCTCTGCCAAGCACCACAGCGCTGAAATTCCAAGCCTTCGGATTAGATGGTTGTTGGATCCAGCGGTCGCTCCCTTGCTGTTCATCAACGTTTGATATCTCCGCCTTACACTACAATACCTAACCCCATCTAGAGCCGTTAACTTCGTTGTATCAAAAAATCCAGCGGTCGCTACAAGCTTCACTTCACCTCACCGTCCGATTGATCTTTCATCTCCCTATCCCACGGCTAAGCGTTGCAGATCATCACACTCGATACACTCGCCTCACACCCTAGCGACCGAGCACCTACACCTCAAACAAACACACCCTTCCCTTCTCCATCGAACCATCTCCTCCATCACCCCCTCTGCAGAACCGCCATGCCCCGTACCACCACCATGTCCGTCTCCATCACCACCACCTCACCCCAAATCACTCCACTATCTTCTCCCCAAATCACTCTACCTATACCCATCATCACTATCACGTTTTACATCAACTAATCTCCTCAATTTCTCATCTCTGCTCACTGAAACCCTAGGTGAGAAATTGAAGATATAAGTTGATGTTAGAGCAGCAATTGGAGCGGGAGATGACTCAGGAAGAGAAATAGAAGAATGGGTCGACGAGATGGAGCGAATATCTCATCAACAGTAGGTAAATCAATTTCACCAAACCCTAGTTCTACTGATTTTGGGGGAAAATTGGGGGAAAACCCAAAAATGTGTATTGGGTATAAATTGGTGTTGTGTGAAGTGTGTGGAGGACACTGTATATCTCTCTGGACTAGCCAGTAGAGAATTGAGCTAAATTTTTATGAATTTCAATTTCAGTGCTTATCTGTTGACAGTTGAAATTTGCTTATGTTTGTAGTTGTCTGATATGTTGCAAATTGTGTCTAAATTATATCTTATGATGAATGTATGTTGCTACTTCATGGTTAGCATGAGCTAATCAGCATCAGGCCAAGGCTCAGTGAAGCCTTGTGCACTGTCATGTGACTAGAAGCTAGGATGGTTCTCCTGTTGCTGTGTTTTGATTGAGCAAATGGGAGATACCAATGCTCATAGAGCCTGTGATTGGCTGTACTGTCAAAAGACAGCCAATGCTAGGGGTAGACTAGTGAGCAATTTGGTGTTCTTCCATTTCTAGATGTATGCTTAGGAACAAACATAACCTAGAAACATGTCATTTGATTAGGACACAAGGTGGATCATAAGCCTTGGCTTACCCACCAATTCCCTCTCAGAAACTTTCATTTTTCAGTCCTGTGTGCTTGTATTTCGGTTATTTTCTTGCCTTTTATTTTCTTGCACTTTGAAGCCTTTTGTGCACTGAAGTCAGTGCACAAACTCACCCTGCCCTTGGCTTCCAAGCCTTGGTTATTTGCTGCTTTTCTTGGCTGTTTCTTTGCTGCTTTACCTTCCAAGCCTTGGTTATTGTCTGTGCTTCTTTTCCTAGCTTGTTTCTTTATTGCTTTACCTTGCATCTTTGGTTCATGCCATTTACATGCCCTTAGCTCACTGCCATAGTGCATTGTCACCATTGTTAGCCTAGGAAAACTTCTTATATGCTCCTCTCCCTGTGGAAAAACCCCTACTCACCCTTTTATTACAAATCTTGACCTTGTATACTTGCAAGTGTTTCTGTGTGCTTTCTAATCATCACATGGGGTCTCCAGAAATAATTCGGAAGGTTTCCTTCCCACCATTCAACGTGTGTAGGATTCTCTCTTCATTCCTACCTGTATACATGTGAGACCCATAAAAAAGCTGTCTTATTGAATGCAATTATCATAAAATCCTTCTAAGTGAGGCAGAAGTCGAGGCGAAATGCTTATTGATCGCTCTCAAACATGCATTCTCTCATTATGGTGTGGTTATTTCTCACTCAAGATTTAAGAATGAATATGTTCTTTGGTATTTCTAACTTCTTATTACTAGCATGCAGAAACTCTATGTCCTCATAGCTCTTTGGATGCTTGGGATGCTGGAATGTTTTGAAGTTGGAGCTGGTTTTGTGGGTATACCTCTCATAATCCCTCACGAGACTCTAACTCGTCCACGAAGGACACCTAGGGGTTTAAAGACATATTGCACATGCTAAGTGCAACCGTATCCTCGACGACATGGAGTTGTTGTATTTTAGATAGTTTGCTCGAGGACTAGCAAAAGCCAAGTGTGGGGGAATTTGATAAGTACATATTTTACATATATTTGGTGTCAATTTCATGCTAGTAATTGTTGATTTTCTTGAGAATTATTGTATATTACGCTTGTTTTCTCTTATTTATGTTTTATTAGGTGAATCATCCAAAAGAAATGAATTGGCACTTAATTGTGCACTAAAAGAATCTAGCTACAAGTGCAGAAAGGCCAAATACCAAGTGAAAATCATTCAAGTACAAGATTTCTACTTTTCATCTTGAAGAGGACGAAAATATGAAGCCAACGACGAAAGAATGAAGTAATTCTGAGCTCGTATGAAGAAGTTGTGAGCAAAACAAGAACTTGGAAGCATAAAAGGGGAAAATGGTCATTTTGCGGGCAACTACTATTGGCACCTCGTCGAGTGTTGAGGGGCATACAATCTGTTAAGGGGCGGTCAGTTTTCAAGGGATGTGTTAAGCACAGTCCAGTCTATTACAAAGGGGGAACCATCATTTTAAATAGTGAAAAATACTATAACCCCTTGCTATACGGGTTCAACATATGGAAACCCCACAAAATGGATCCTCCACTATCAACTCCATTCTTTCAGATTTTGATATTTCTAGGCCCATTACTTTCAATTTTGGGGCCAGATTTTGAAATTTTACCGGAAGCTGACGTCATCAGAAAATAAAAAATACCAAGACTGCCCTTTAGTATTTATACCTAATAAAACTAGTTATAGATTTCAGTTTCATTTTCATTTTCTTTTTCACTCTCTCTCTCATCTGCTTTTTCATTCTCTCTCGGCTAAAGAAACAGGGAGGAGAATACACATTTTCTAACCGATTTTTGCAATGAAAATCGATTTCAAAACCTAAATCTAAGGTTTAAAAACAAAGATCTTGATTATCTAAACCTAAATTCAACATCAGCATCACTTGTTCTAGGGAGATTCAGTGAAAATCAATTGAAAAGAAGTGATAATCATTATCAACAAATAGATCTGTAGGTTGCACGCAGAAGAAGAATAACATGGATGAAATAGTGAGATTCACCATCAAATCGAAAGAAATAGGTAATTTCTTCTTCTTTTGATCTGATTTCAGAATTGTTGCGTCGATCTATAATGATTTTATCATTCTCTTCAATTTGAACTATTATTTATCGATTTTTTTTTACGAAAATCTTTTTAGGGTTTGTAATCAACTCTGATTTGTAATTTTTTATGATTTTAACTGAAATTTCTCGATGAACTCGTTATCAAAGTTCAGATATGTTAAAATCTAATCTCTATCTTGCTTTTAATATAAAAGTCTTCATAAGAAATTTCAACATAATAGTAATTAGGTTTCTATATTGGAAATCAATGAATCTCTGTATCTTAAATCTCGATTGAAAATCAATTTTCAGATTCGAAATCAGTGAATTAGCATCTTTATTACCCATTTATTTGTTACGAATTTCATCTAATTTGATTTTTCGATTCGATTCAAGTTAATATCTACTTGTATTTGTTCTTGAATGGTTGATTTTATTACAATCAAAATAAGATTTAGTCATTTGAGACACATCAGTATATTTTGTATAATTTGGATTTTCACCAAATCAGAGTTTATAAATTTTGTAGAATTTATCTTTGAGATACGTTTATGAGGATGGGAAAATTATGAAGATGGTTGAAAACAGTGAGAGAAGAAACGAGGAAGTTATAACTGAAGAATACATAGTCAATCTTCACAAACGCCTTCTTGGATGGTAACTACTCAACAATACCTTGTTATTATAGGATTTCTTTGTTGTTTTAATTGAATATACTTGAATGCTGCAAAAAATATTACGTCTTATATCATCATTGTGTGTATGAGTTCAAAGTGATGTTGGTTTTCATTTATGTTTGAAATTACTACAAAAATGCTACTTAATGTCATTTTGCATCATGTGATTCACGGTTTGATTGTGAAACTGAGTTAGTGATTCTACTCCGGTTGTTACTCCGAATGAAGTTAGTCAACCTGCAAAAAGGAGGTAGAGATTTGTTTAAAATGTTTAAATAATTGAAGCAGTTGTTTACAAATGATTAGGGAGGTTCGAAACATCCTGTGGTTGAAGAGGATTAGAAGTTTCTGGAGAAGAAAGAAATGCTTCGTGATTTCGAGCAACAACTGAGCAATGTATCTAAGCATGTAATAAATACTGTGATGGTAGTATTAAGTGTTGATTTTATTTTTCAGGATATTTTATATTTTATTCGAGTTAAATTCATTCTTTGGTGGTGCGGGCTGAAGGACTTGTGAAAGCTCAGCAAGATATAAGAGAAACAATGAGTGAATTGGGTCTAGCATTCATCAAATTGATGAAATTTGAGAAGGAGGGGGCAATGTATAATTGTCAGAGAACACGAGCGGCGAATATGAAATGTGTTTCAACAGTCGCTGTGAAAGCAAGCAGGTATTATCGAGAATTGAATTCACATTGGCAAACATCTGGTACAGTATTTTTTAACGAAACGAAGTTTGGAATGTTCTATCTAGTTGATTTGCAATTACACAGAACTGAATGTGTACCTATAATTGAGAAGAAGGGATATATAATGAGTAGCATCTTATTTTAAGTCAGCCTAGTTTTCCAAGAACGTAAGCACATGCCTTCAAATTTGAAATCAGAACCTGTTAACCTTTTCATTGTGACTATTTGTGGCAAATTTATCAATTTTTTGATGGACTTGAACATTTAATCACCCTCTAGACTCTAGTTTCTTTATTTTCTTATCTATATAAACTCTTTTTAGTCCCTGATTTCGCATTTTAATACAGGACACCCTACATGAGTATCTTGGAAGATGGTTGCTGTCAGAGAATATGATAGAATCAAGGTATTATCAGTTCAGGTTCTCTAATATTAATTATCTGATGCTGACTTGATTTAATATAGAACTTATTTTCTCATAGTTCTATTAATGACATTCATTCTTATTATGTATTTTAATTCTGAAACATTTATCATAAATAATTATATATATATATATATTAAGCTTGATATGAGCCAGATGAATGTTTTACTGGTATTGGTATTCGGTTAGATAACTTCAATTCTTTATTCACATTACACAAGTAGGATGCATGTGTACCTAGAAGTTACACATGTTATATGCTTGTGTAACTCCTAATTACACAAGTAGGATGCATGTGTAACTTCTACTTACACATGTTATATGCTTGTGTAACTCCTAATTACACAATTAGGATGCATGTGTAACTCTGAATCCTGAGATCTATGCAACCTGAACTCACTCATAGCAACAGAAGCTCTCGTAAAACATCTGTGAATTGATATTGAAGTTTAATGAACTCATATAATTCATTATCTTCTTAAGCTTTTTTGATTGATACATCTCTTTAATCTTGTTGATTTCTTATGTTTTCTGAATTTTGTAGCCTACTGCGTGGTCGCACCGAATCTTCCAGAAGACAAGTTCCAGTTGCATTTTTATAACGTGTCAAGGATTGACTTCAGCAAGAGATATAGATGAGTCAAGGCTGCAATTGTTGTTGCACACAACCTTAACAAGTAGTTTGGGTAATTCTTTCAAAATTTACCTGTCAATAGAAAACAATAACGTTAATAATTATGTATCTCTAAAGTCATGAATTTGAGTACTTCTAAGTATATGGATGTGTAACTGCAGATTACACTAGCCAAGTGGATATGTAACTTCTTATTACATAAGCCATATGGATGTGTAACTACAGTTTACACAAGCCATATGGATGTGTAACTACCGTTTACACAAGCCTTTGTATGTGTACCTGCTAAGTATATTTTTGTTTTACGTTTCAAGTGTGTAGATTTTGTGTTCTGGTTTGTGAATTTGGATTTATTGGGCTTAAGTAGTAACGTAATATACCTAAGATGGATTTACGTAACTGATGGAAGTGGAGATTCGGAATGACACAAATCTTCATGGATCTTCCAAGGATTCACACTGGTGTTATGGCCACTTGGTGCGCAAGGGAGTGGTTTAATTTTTACAGTTCTCTATGTTCTATATTTTCTAAAGCTTGTGCATTATCTGAAAATTTAACTTTTAACTTATAGGTTGGTACTTGAGTTTTGCATCATTTGATGCGTTGTGAGGAGTGCAACACTAATGGTTAAAGTTTTCTGTCATATATTCTAGGCGTGAACTTTTTGTTTCATTGAAAGATTTAGGAGAGAGGTCTGAAATAAAGAAGAAAGTGATATGAAGACACCTATTGGTAAGTTTGATGGAGAAACTGCACAAACAACATAATACGTTGGTCTGTGATCATGGAGTCGGTATGTAACTTCTAGATGTGTAACTTATAGTTACACAAGTTAAATAGATGTGTAATTTTTAGTTACACATGCTAATCAGATGTGTAACTTCTAGTTACACAAGCTAAAGAGATGTGTAATTTGTAGTTGCACATGCTAATTAGATGTGTAACTTTTACTTACACATACTGATTTTGATGTAGTTTTTTAGAGCAGTTTTATCTTGATTTCAAATTTGTTAACTTTTGCTTGTTGACCAAAATCTGAACTTACTTTTTGTTCTTGAATGATTATTTCAGCTTGTATTTCTAGTTCAGCTACTTCATTCCCCTCTTACAATAGTGATGGTGGTGGATCTTACTTGATCTGTTAAGGTATTGAACCTTAATTCTTTTTATCAGTTCTTCACTGCTTGTTATATTTCATGATCGCAAACCTTTTTTTATACAGATAATCAATTTTTGATTGGTGAAAATATGGGATTTTACTTGTATAGTTATCTTTCTTCTGCTCATGCTTTTCCTTCTTTCGTATAGTGATGTTGCCATGTTTCTTAGATTGTTGAATCAAAGCTTGGATTTTACTTACTATACAAAATGAGCACTGGTATAACAATTATGGTCAAATATTTTACTATATAGAAGGGCATACATGTTTGTGCATCGACACGGCGACTGACATGGTAAACACAGGTTCAATAAAGTTAGGGTTAGGTTCATGTTATGAACATTCTTATGTTTTGTGATTTCTCTTGTTAGCTAGTTCGATCTAACTAGGCTGCAAAAATGTCAAAATTCTGAAATCGCGTAACTGCTAGTTACACATGCCAATTGGATGTGTAACTGCGAGTTACACATGCCAATTGAATGTGTAACTGCTAGTTACATGTGGTAAATATATGTGTAAAACTTAAGATTTTTATATCTTATGTCATGCATTCATATTTCTTTATGTTCTGGTCTGATACTGGAATACCAGTCAGTCTTTCCATGCATAAATATTGATTTATCCATCTTTTTACAGGTTACCCTCTCTGAGCAGATGAGTTAGAGGTATGATTGCATAAGACTTGAGATGACAGAGAAGAATATGAAGATCAATTGATGTTTTGGATTGGTGTGTCAATATGCAGGTGTTGATTATTAATATTACCCTCAATTACACTAGATAGATGCATGTATAACTCTCAATTACACTAGATAGATGTATATGTAACTCTCGATTACACTAGACAGATGCGTGTGTAAATTCTAGTTACAAATGCTAAAGACTTGTTGTAAATGAATATTAAAGTAATACATGTATTTTTTTTATTTTCTCTTTTTGATGTCTATTTTTTGCATATATATACAAGTGTAACTTTGCATTACACATGCCATAAGGATGTGTAACTTCTAGATACACATGCCATAAGGATGTGTAACTTCTAGATACACATGCCATATGCATGTGTAACTTATGTTTACACATTCACACTGTACTTTAATAATTCTGGGTCTAGATTTAATAATTTTAGGCCTAGATTTAAAATTTATTTAATTATGGGTTTGGCAATATTCATAAGGGTATCAAGGTCTTTTAATAATTCGGGGCCTAGATTTAAACTTCTTTTAATTAAGGGCCTCATATTATGGGTTACCCATGGGTGGGGCCTGAGCCTAATTTTACCTTTTAAATATTGTTAAAAACAGGCGCGCGTATTTCTTCTTCCTCCCGACGGACTTCTGCATGGATATTTGTTGCTCGATATTTTGCTGCTATCATGATCATCTCGTAAAGATGGAGTGTTGAGTTATTACTGATCTCGAAAGGGTTCGTCAGGATTAAAAAGATGGAGTAGATACTCGGGATTGTGATGTTGTTATCAAATGTTGCCATTGCAGTGATGCCGATGAAGTTTGATGGATATGGAGTGATTGTTTCCATTGACGAGAAGAAGATGGGTCACTGGTTATGAAGTTAAGAAGGAGATTGACAGTGGTGCTGCTACCATTGGCAGTAATGAGGAGATGACGCGAGTCTGAGTTGCTGCCATTGTTGACTGCGAGAACCCAGTAATGGAGCTAGTCGTCTATGATAGTTAAGAAGAACTCGATGGTGGTAGTTGATGGAGATATAAACTGAGTTGGCCGGTGAGGGTTGCCATTATTCAATATTACTGCACCATATGCAACTGCATGAAAGAAGTGGTACGAGTTAGTGGTTAGTTTCTGTTGTTCGAGGAGTTTGAGAAGAACAGGGAACTAGTCCCCTAGTTTAGATAAGGATTCGAATTTGTTTTGGAACAATAACTCCAGCGACAGGACAGGAAAGAGGAGAGATCGAGCTGGGCACGGAACAGATAAACACGGACTTGAGGAGTTTGATATGTTGTTAGAAACTTCAACTAGAAATCGGTTAAGAATTGGTGCTGCCGTTGATGGAAGAGTTGGATGGAGACTATTAAGCGATGGTTTTGGAGTTCGGATAAACAAATAATGATTTCTACGCATTTGTGAAGATTGTGTAATCTTTGGAAGCTAAAACTTGACCGAGAATTCAGATTATGGATGAGCATTAAGTCGGAAAAACAGTCACCAGGCTATCCCTTTGCCGTTGATTTTGATGATGAACGGTGGATGATAAACACGAGTTTAGGGTTTGATTCGGCGGAGGAATTTTGGGTTGTTATCAGATTCTACTTTTCTGGATTCAAAAGCTAGAAATAGAGGGTCGAATAACCCTCAGAAGACATCTCCTCACCCTCACTTTCACGTCCAGAAACTGTTCGACAGAAGTACCCAAAGAAAGAACAGAAGCATAAAAAGTTCATATATGCAGCAGTAGCTAAAGTTTTCCTGCAACAAGGAGACAGTGGCTGATTTCCTGCAACAGAAGAAGCAGTAGCTAGAGTTCTTCTAAAACTATAATTTGCTTTCTATAACCTTCATTATGTCTAGCTAATTTACTTATTTGATTGAGGATGATTTCCTAGTGCTAAATATGATTTAAATTATAAAATAAATTTATTTTGAGTTTTTCACAAGATTTTTGTGTGTTTTTACTACAATGAATATTCATGAATAATTCTAAAATTTGTTTAGGTGGCCAACTGAATCGTTTTATCAATTAATCTAATTCTAGTAAGGTTTTAAAAGATAAGTGTAATAGTCTTCTAATTCTTTACAAAAGTAGAAATCGTAAAACCTTACAGAGGGATTATGTGGAGGGATTGCGAGTAAAAACAACCCTAGAAAGTAGACCTTGAGCTAAGAGTCTAACTACTAGGATCAACCTATAATTCACAAAAGATAAAGCATTCAACCAAATTACATCTAGAGTGAGCTGCTACTAGGTGGTTTAGACGAATACATCTGGAATTGGAGAGCTTCCGTACTCAGTGATATTAAGAATTTATAGGATAGCACTGAGATAGCTGCTATTCTACAGTTGGTAATAATCTGTGATTAACGATAAATAGATGAAATATATTAATTTAATGAATATTTAGTACGAAGAAGGATTCCTTGATCATATTTCTCATCATTGTTTTCAACCTAATTATTTTAATTTGCTTTGCTATTTATTTTATTTAAAAATATTTTACAAAACCCCCCATTGTGACACTTTTTTTCAACTAAAACTCCCTGCTCTTCGTGGGAATGAACCTTATTTACTGCTATATTATTCATTAGTAAAGTAAAATATAAGTGAATTAATTTGAGCACCTACGACACGCATCATGCACTCACTATCTTATGAGTAAGTCGATCGCTTAAGAATGAAGCAATTGTCTCTCTCATATGATAGAGAGTGCTTTAGCTCTCATCAATCCTTAACCACCAAATTTATCATACATATATCTATCAAAATAATACAGGATCAAATGACATGTAACCACCAAGCAACTGACAACTGGAGGTTGGAATAAATCTCAGTTGAGAATGAGCCAGGGGTTCGGAACTCCAACACCCAGACGTTATAGAGTAACTTGATAGCTTATAAGAGACATGTTGAAAATTTTAAGATATTCTCTAGCATGTTAAGAATATTAACTTCTGTAAATAGCTCTTAACTCTAAATAAAACTCTAAACAATCCATCTATGAATCGGTTTTGCAAAAAACCCAAACAGGAAATAACTCTAAATGATACAAAAAGAAAATATCAAACTCTATATGAAACTCGACATATGAATCGGTTTCATAAAAAACCCTAACGGCTATGAAAAACCCTAATCAAGAAATAACTCTAGAATCAAACTCTACATCAAACACGAAGCATATGAAAAATTCAAATGAAAAGCTAATAAACAATCAAACAGAAAATGAAAATAAATAAATAAACCCTAATCAGGTGAGATTTACACCTAATATTGAAGCCGAGCCTTCAGGTTAGAGGTGAAGTTATTCAACCCTTAAGGTTTCCAATTGAACTCTCGAACTTCAATTTTCAGGCGAGATTTCAGTTTTTTCAGATCAATTGATTTTGGGATTTCGCGATTGAGTTTGAGCTAATATGGATGAAATTACGAACGGGTTTACTTTCTTCTGGGTAAGAGGTGAAGTTGGGGTTTGGTATGAATCAATTAATGGGTAAGTTTACTTTATTATTGGTTTACTTTCTTCTGGATTAGGTTGCAGATCAAAACCTTGAAAGAGACGGAGAAAAAGAAATGAAATGGAAAGGACCAAAAAAAAGTTTTGGTCAATAGTCAAAATCTAGAAGGATGCGAGAAAATTTGGGCGGGCTTTTTTTGGTGGGAAACAAGGAATCCGCATAATATAGATCTTGATCGTTCGATTAAAAATGGGACATCCTCATTGGTTTAAAAAGAGCATACAGATTGAGAAGAAAACAAAAAATTTGGTAAATCAAACAAGGATGCTGACCGTTAGATTGGCTTGATATTTGATTTTTGGATTACAAACATTTACAATAAAACCATTATAGTCTCGAAGTTCGTAAGAACGATGAATCACACCATTTACCTGTAAGATTCCATGGGAATATTATCAAAAACCTTAAACACACTCGAATTCGTCAACTTCGAGAAAGAAACTGTCTCCGAAATCGAAACCTTGCTAGGAGCGGACTACTATAAGTCTCGAAGTTCGTAAGAATGATGAATCACACCATTTACCGGTAAGATTCCATGGGAATATTCTCAAAAACCTTAAATACACTCGAATTCGTCAACTTCGAGAAAGAAACTGGCTCCGAAATCGAAACTTGGCCAGGAGCGGACTAGCATAAGTCTGGATGTTCGTAAAAACGATGAATAACACCATTTACCGGTAAGATTCCATGGGAATATTATCAAAAACCTTAAACACACTCGAATTCGTCAACTTCGAGAAAAAAACTTGCTCCGAGATTGAAACCTGGCCAGGAGAGGACTAGTGTAAGACTAGAAGTTTGTAAGAACGATGAATCACACCATTTACCGGTAAGATTCTTAAGAACCTTAAACACACACGAATTCGTCAACTTCGAGAAAGAAACTGTCTCCGAAATTGAAACCTGGCCAGGAGCGGACTACTATAAGTCTCAGAGTTCGTAAGAACGATAAATCACACCATTTACCGGTAAGATTCCATGGGAATATTCTCAAAAACCTTAAACACACTCGAATTCGTCAACTTTGAGAAAGAAACTGGCTCCGAAATCGAAACCTGACCAACACACGAATTCATCAACTTCGAGAAAGAAACTGTCTCTCAAATTGAAACCTGGTCATGAGCGGACTACTATAAGTCTGGAACTTCGTAAGAATGATGAATCACAACATTTACCGGCATGATTCCATGGGAATATTCTCAAAAACCTTAAACACACACGGATTCTTCGACTTCGAGAAAGAAACTGGCTCCGAGATCGAAACCTGGACAGGAGCGGACCCGTACAAGTATGGAAGTTCGTAAGAACGATGAATAACACCATTTATCGGTAAGATTCCATGGGAATATTCTCAAAAACCTTAAACACACACAAATTCGTCAACTTCGAGAAAGAAACTGTCTCTGAAATCGAAACCTGGCCATGAGCGGACTACTATAAATCTGGAAGTTCGTAAGAACGATGAATCATACCATTTACCGGTAAGATTCCATGGGAATATTATCAAAAACCTTAAACACACTTGAATTTGTCAACTTCGAGAAAGAAACTGGCCCTGAAATCGAAACCTGGCCAGGATCAGACTACTATAAGTCTGGAAGTTCGTAAGAACGATGAATCACACCATTTACCGATAAGATTCCATGGGAATATTCTCAAAAACCTTAAACACACTCGAATTCGTCAACTTCGAGAAAGAAACTGGCTCCGAAATCGAAACCTTGCTAGGAGCGGACTAGTATAAGTCTGGATGTTGGTATGATATAGGGTCGCACCTTCCGTTTTACTTTTTGGTTCCTTTAATTGAGTATCTTCACACGACATGACAGTGCTCAAAACAGAAATCCTAGTATGGTTTCTTGTGTTTGGATTTTTTGGATATAACATTTGTTTGGTTTGGTTGTATTTTGCTTGAATGTTTATTATTGGGTTTGATGTTCCAGAATGTGCAACTTAGTATCTTCATTTATGTCGAGTGCTTTGTTCTTGTGTTGATATACTTCCAATGCATGTGTGTTTTGTTCTTGTGTTTAAATTCTTCCAATTTCTGAAATCTCAATGTGTTAGAAGATGAATGTTAACTTTGTAATTGAGCATGATGTTTGAGATGTTGAGGGTTTCTATGTCAGTTTGGGGTATGTTATGGGGTAAATAATTCTTTCTGAGATAATGGTGGTCCTGTAAAGGTTTGTGATGTTTGGGTAGTTGTAATACTGAATTGAAGTTGTAGATATTACCAGCGAGGAGATGAAGTTTAGGTGGAATAGATGATTTGGAATAGCATAATTTAGTAGTAGAGATGTTTTAGGTGCAATGGGTCAAAGTTCTTGTCAACACTGCAAATGAGTATTTTATTTCTGCACAAATTTTGTTGAATGTTCTTGACTCTGAATTCCAGAATCATGACACTATATAAGTCAATTATGTAGTCAAGTTTGGTAGTGGTGAAAACGAGAGTCATGGTGTGATTGAATGAATGAGAAAATCCAGAGCCATTGCACAGGCCAGAAAATCTGTTTCACCATCATGGCGTGACATTCTCGATTGTTGCTCAGTTTAGGTATAACAACCGACCCATTGCTGGTTTGTATTCATCAAATCTAATAGACCGCAACGAAGATATGGGTAAAAACATTTTCCTTCCATAATAAAACAAACTCCAAACATTGTCGAATAAAGTTTTTTGAGCCAATGGTCGCGTCACATGAGAGATCTTCATTTATATTGTATCAGAGTGTATGGATTTGCTTTTGGTCTTAGCTTTTGTAGTCTAAAATCTTAAGATCGTTAGTCTAGATTTTATGCTTCAATTAGTTTGTAATCCTATTAGCTAAGAAGGTTTAGTACTTGGAGCGTCACATATGGGACAAAGCATATCTCTTGGTACATTTTTTTTGATGGTTTGGAAGAGTGGTCTTGGGCAAGATTCTTAACTTCTTATAAGGAGTTATTTCTGGCAATTATAGGGTCCGAACTCCTACTTCCGTACTGGGAGTGAGCATACCAACCATCATACCACTTGATATTAACCTTTGCATACATTCCGATCCGCTAGATATCGGACAAAATAGATATTTTTATACATTGCTAGATTTTAGAGTCTCGAGATAGATAGTATGAATAATATGTTTATCAATATTACCCTTGGGGTAGGATCCGTTGACTGGTTATAATGATAATCTTGACATTTTAGCACAATTTTCTCTACCAAACCCAACGGGCAATGAATAAGTAATAAAATATATAAAAAATTGGAAAGTAAATAAATAAAATAAATCATCAAATAATAAATATATTAGGTTAGATCAAATATGTTATTCATATTTTTTTCCATTGCAACTAGTAAAACGATGTGCTCCCTTCGTTTCAGGAAAAGCGAAACCTTCATTTTACTCGTAATTTTCGAAAAATGCATAGTCATTATGCAAACCGCCACAAAGTATGAACAACACGTTATGCCACCATATATTGGTTTATGCATCAACTAATCATTGTTTCAGGAAAGCTGATATTTGCACTCTATTTCAGGGAAAGTGATACTTTCACTATGTTTTTGGAAAACTGATACTTTCACCTTTCACTCTGTTTCAGGAAAAATGATACTTTCACTCTGTTTCAATTTCCTTTACAAATTTAGAAGTCCGACTCTGTGCCATTAAATTTTAGTTTTGCGGCAATTTTTTCGGTCAGCCGTCCCACCGTCGGAGGGTCATATAGTTAATTACTAAACAGTTGGTTAGGATTAGCCAAAAAAAAAATTGTTGGCTAACATTTGGCCCCGCTTTCGAATATGGAAAATTTCTTGTTTGGTCTTAAGCCCATAAGGTTATTTATAGTAGGGTCCAACCAGAAATTTCTTTTATCTGAAGGTCCACAATTAATTAAAACATGAAAATGACCACAATACCCTGACTACCAAACGTGTGTGTCTACATGCTCATTATATCGAGTACATATCTGCTACACTGTTTATGAAATTCGAGTACATATCCGCTACACTGCTTACATAATTTGAGTACATATCTGCTACACTGCTTACAGGTTAAAAAAAACAGGATCTCTCTAGTGCTTCACTCCCATTGGACCACTTCCTCCAAAAAGCGCCAACACTCTTAACATCAGACATATTGAACCTGTAAATGTGACCAAAATGTAACTAAAACACAACAACAATCCATATATGAATAACAGAACAAAAATGAATAGTACAAGTAATATGACAACATCAAGATTAATACTACCTAACGATGGTTCAGTTTTATTTCGGTATTCCATATATGTGCTGACAAAATCATAAGAATTAACTGGCTAAAATCTATGTATAAAACAGATTCAAAGAGCAACTTTTTCAGTATTCAATATATGTACTGTTAATTCACTGTCTAAAACAACTCCATGAAAAAAAATAACTAAATCGAGAGAGTCTTATTTCAGTATCGCATATATGTACTTATGGATGAAACAACAACAAGTGATAAAACTAAGAATAAACATAATCAAAAAGCAGTTTGTATCAGTATGCCACATATGTACTGCTGATTCATGAACTAAAAAACAACTGCATGGAATGAATCTATAAAAAAACAGAATCGAAAGAGTATTGTTTCAGTATGGAAGATATGTACTTATGGATCAAACAACAACAAGTGATAAAACTAAGAATAAAACAGAATCAAAAGTAGTTTGTATTAGTATGCGACATATGTACTGCTAGATAATACCCCTGAAACAATAAACAAGCATGATTTTCTTAGAAAATAAAGAATGAAAATAACAAGAAAATCAAATTCAGAGTTCAAAAAAGCTAAAAACGTCATAATCTAATCAAAAAATCGAATAATTACGATTAAGATTCATACAAACAGTACGTCATATACGTACTGATGGTTGATACACAACCAAAACATATAGATGCATAGTAAACACAGAAAATCAGTACGTCATATACGTACTGATGGTTAATACACAAAACCAAACAGAAACAAAACCAAAAGCCAACAAAATGAAACTAAAATATCAGATCTCCAAATGAAACGAACGTAAAACATGATTTTATAACTAGATCTGGACTATTTTCATCAAAAACCACTAGTACATCATATACGTACTGATGATTAATACACAAAAGCAAACTAAAAACAAATCAAAGACCAACAAAATGAAACTAAAAAAATCAGATCTACTAATGAAATGAACCTAAAACATGATTATGTATCTAGATCTGAAGTATTTTTATAAAAATTGAAGTAAAAAATTAACGAATCAAGAATAAAGATCGTAAACACACAAAAAACCGAGTTCAATTCCTCTTTCCGTAACCCAAAAATCTTAATTCTTAATTTCTCTCCAAGGAATCAAGAGATTTGGATCTCAGATTAAGATTGAATCAAGAAGAAACCTGAATTAAAGATCAATAATAGGTAAATCAACTTACAAGTTACAATCAATCGAAGCTTGATTTCCCAAAATTGCATGATCTCAATAAAACATTCGTTGCCAGAGCTCCTTCGAGACGAAAAATGATCAGAGAGAAATGAAAAGAAGGTTATGATAAGAATTTTTCTTATATTCCTACATATTAAGGATATTACTGGTATTTCGACCAAAATTCACACATGTGCTAGGACCTGTTGATAAAAACATGGGTCCATAATTTCCTTTTTATAAAAAGAGGACCTCCGATTATTGGACTTTAGTGGGTGGACCTGCCACTAACTAATACCATTATAATAAGATCTATAGGTAATTCCTACTTCCAATATATAGCAGATCCCATTTCTTTTGATGGTACTTATTAGGTTCCTCACCAAAGCTAAATAGCACGTAGGAATAGCACGAGTGTCGCCACCATTTAAACAAGCACCACCTGTCAAATTTCCACTTGCATTCGCAAAAGAACTGATTCGACAGAACAGAGTAAAGTAGCAGTGGGAAAACTAAGAGTTTTCTTCCTCGACGCAGATGAAAATGCTTAGGGAACCGTGGCAATTAAGGCACTTATCTTTGTGTTTCCCGTCCATCCTTGAAAGGAAACCCTTCATTTTTCATCTTCACTCTTTGAAAACCATTCACAAAATACCCGTTTGATATTCACTCTTTCAAACCTTAGATTTTCAATGGAGTTTTTCAAGAATCTCCCCGTCGAAACCTTGATAGACATATTATCACTTTTACCTGTTGAATTAGTTATCAACTGCAAATTAGTATCTAAAAATTGGTATAAACTTATTTCTGATCCATCATTCACTAATTTTCACTTAAATCGTCTTATTGATTCTGGTAACTTGAGTTTTCTTATTAGATTCGATGATTTGAATTTCCTTCCTACACCCAACCAATTTTATTATTTTGATTATGGTAAGAACAATAACATCATCAACAAGATCGATGTGCTCCCTCAAGAGACATCTAACTTTACTATCGTTGGTTCTTGCAACGGTCTGGTTTGTCTTTTTGATTATGATGATACTATTATTATCAGTAACCCCATCATCAAAGAGTATGTCATTCTTCCTAAAGTTACACCACCTTCCCATATAGATGAAAGATTACTCAGCAGATATATGTTCTGTGGATTTGGTTACCTCCCCAAAATTGAGGAGTACAAAGTTGTCAGAATGTATACCTTACTAAAGGAATCTGATTCTATTGAAGTCGATGTATACACTCTTGGTAGTGGCAGTAAATGGAGAAACATATGAAACTTCGAGTACACTAGGTTTGCAGGCGAAGTGGGTGTATTTGGACATGGCGCTCTTTATTGGTTGGGCTGTGAAAAGAAGGTCCTTGTCTTCGATTTATCCAATGAGAAGATTCGGTATATTCCACTACCTGCATTTCTGGAACGAGACAACTGTTTAAGCCTTTTTTCCATGCTTGGTGTTTTAATTAGGCATTTGGGTGATTATTTGATGTGTGTAGAAAATAATTTGGTGGAAGGTGTTAGGGTGAATGGATGGTTCATGAAGATGCAAAGTGGTATTGATGATCTGAAAAGGGAGGTAGGTTGCAATTGGGAAAGTTGGGGTGAAAAGTTAAGCTTAGCTGATTTAAGAATTGAACCATTTGCCTTCACAAAAAGTGGTGCGGTGCTGGGGATTAAACATCTTAACGGACGTTTCACTCTCCATCGTTATGACGTAGAAACTTCATCTCTGGAAACCCTTGCCGGTATTGATCAATATTTTGTTGGGTTGCCGTCCCCTCACATGAATACTTTGGTTTCTTTAGGATCTCTAGGAGAACCAATACAAAAGATAAGAGCAGATCTTTAGGAAAACACCCTCTGCAATTGCAACTAAACGCTAAATGTCTTTTAAGAGCTCTAGGAGAACCAATACAAAAGATAAGAGCAGATCTTTAGGAAAACACCCTCTACAACTGCAATTAAACGCTAGATGTCTTTTAAACATGTTTAATTTGCACATGTAACGACAGATATTCTGACTGGAATTATGGGTTGGACATCTTTTTGTAACCAGGTTTAATTTATGTCTATGGTTATGTTATAAAATGTAGTAGTCTATCTACAATATATGAAATGTAGTAGTTGTTCATTTAAAACAGAACTTGCAGATTACATTTGAAGAATTTTTTTCAATTTCCTTACATAGAGAAGCCACTTGGGATCTTGAGTTTATTTCTCTTTTGCTGCGATTAAAATAGCATCTGAAGCCCATCTAAATGCCATTACATTCTCTGCAGATAAGGTATGCTATATTCTTATTGTGTTCATTGTTGCATGACTCTAGTTTGAGAATGGATTTGCATGTTGATATGAAGCAAGCTTGATTCTGCAGTGGACGATTTATCATCCACTGATCATCTTCTCCATATGCATAGCAGCTATTCCTTGATGGTAACATGAGTAACTTTGGTTTACATGGGTCACAGGCATCTTCAAACCATTCGAAGTATGTGCAGGTAGGAATAGTACACTTCAAGAACATTTTCCAATAATTTTCAGTTGTTGTGGATCGAAGATATGCTCTTACACCGTTGCATGGAACATGCTTGCACCTAGAGTAGATCCAAGGATATACTTTTGCCTCATGATTCCCCTGTTCACACATTGCACAATTAATTAGGGGTTTTTTCAGTCTCGCCTTACTGCTACTGTCCTGAGTCAATGACATTCAACAAAATTTGTGGTCTTTCATTGTGAAAACAAACCTGAGAGGTCTGAAGCCACATTTGCACAAGAATTCAGGGCTTTACCAAACTTTACTACGTAAGCATATGCCTTCCCAAAATAGAAGAATTGTAGTAAGCCAACCTGAGGTGTTCTGTTAGAGTAAAATATTTTCTTGTTTGTAATTTTTATTTTCGCAAGTTGCTATGAGGTAACTTGAAGCCTAACTGATAACCAGTTTCACCAGTGTCATAACATTTATAAATCAGTGTCGTTGACGCTCTTCTCTCGTCACATATGCTTATGTATGAAAGTTTGGTAATGGCCAAAATTATTGTGCAAATATGTCTTCTCTCGAAACTAAGGTGTTGTGTTGTAGTTTGGAGACAATCTGGCAACCAGTTTCACTAGGGTCATGCTTTCCGATGACCAGTATCAATGACTTCACGGTATATTCATCGACGGTGTGATTGAATGAATGAGCAAATCCCAAGCATGAAACATGAATTTATAAATGGTATGATAATCATATTCTGGCATGAAATATAAAACACTATCCGGCAATTTTCAGGAACTTCAATCTCAGGACATTCTACACTGTCGACGTAAATATCAGGTTGTGGTTCTACTCTAATGTAATAATCATCACCATACTACAACCCATTAATTCAGTCTAACACGTGCAACGCAATTTGCAATCAGCTAAATTGAGACATTGTCATATTCACTATTTGGCAAGTTCAACCTTAATTCAACCAAGTTGAGACATTCTACTCTATCGGCACCTTAATGCTACTACTCTGATCTATTGATGATGTTCCAAGCACACTAATTAAACTGCCTACTTATTGAATCTGAATTTTGGTTTGTAGTAAGAGTGGAGAAATACTGGTTCCTCAAAGTCAGATTCAAAAAGATATCAGCAGCTGTGAACTTTTCACTAAAATTGAAGTTCAAACATGTTTTTTGTATTAGGAAAATTAACAAACAGTTCAAGTTCACGAATTATGGCGTTCGGCATTTCTTGAAAAATTGCCAATCCAACTAAACCAATCTTTTCATGAAAATCCAATCAAAATTAAAGGTTGAATTTCATGAAAATCCATTCAAGCTGAAGTCACTAGCTTGTACCTTGCTCCTGATCTCTTTGATTTCTTTGACGTCGTTCTATATGTGAAAATAAACAAACCCATTGCTAATTTAAACCTAACGATCAAAAGATAGTCGGCAAAGAGAAAAGGGAGTAAGATGGATGAATACCTACCCACTAACGACTTCTAGAGATGGATGAATTAAGTGTTTGCCCCAATTACATCAATTTGTCTACTACCAACAAAATCCACACCATTAACTATGAAATTTTTCTCAATTTCAAAGTTAATCGAGGAAAATGAAGAAGATTTTTTCATGGATGAACTACCCTATTTCTGACCGAAGAAGAAGTAGTTTTTTCTTTTCTTAGATACGAAAGGAAAAAAAAAGAAGAAAAAAATGGAAAGGAAAACAAAGCTAAATAGGGACGGCGGGACTCGAACTCCGAGCCATCGTTTCCACGTTTACAGATCAATCCTTTTTAGATTGCTTTTTTTACGTGAGTTTATGAAGAAAAATCAAAAATCCGGAAGGGCATTTTTGTGAAGAGAAAAAGCTTCACCAAACAATTAGGTCTTTTCTTTATATATTATAGTATAAGAGCAACTGCAATGGACGAGTAAACCCAAATTTTCAGTCGAGTGGGCTGGCGTAGTGGGACGGACCATCGATCAAAATTTGATCAAAGAGTAAAATCCAGACCAAATTTGGTCTGCGATCAAGACCAAATTCAAATATAGTCGGGCGTTGATATAATCTCCGCTACACATCGGGCGTTGATATAGTCTCCGCCATTCATCGGGCATTGATATAATGTCCGCTACACAAGGGGCGTTGATATAATGTACGCCTTAAACGGGGCGTTGGTAAAGATAACGCGCGAAATGGGGCGTTCATATACTTAACGCCCCACTTTCACAATTTATGAAACTTGCATGGGGCGGGCTTTATACCTCCGCCCTTTTTTTTTTTTTTTTTGTTTCTGAAGCGTATACTATACCAACGCCCCACTCGCGCGTTATCTTTACCAACGCCCCACTCGGGCGTTATCTTTACCAACGCCTAATCCCAGGCGTAATGTTTATCAACGCGTGACCAAATATACTCTTTTCCCACTACGCCACATGACGGACTAAACCCAAATTTGGTCTTTTTTTTTAGTCTTTGGTTTTTGGTTATACTCGCACCACTGTGGACGCTCTAAGTATATATATAAGATAAGAAAAGTTCAGTTTGCAGCATACTTGTCGCATTAGATTTGGATTTCAAGAAAAAATAGATATCTTCTTTTATATTTAGCTTTAATAATTTTTGATAAAACACACTAGAAATATGATAAAATAATTTACATAAACGAAACCATTCAGTAATGGCAGATATCTTTTACTCTTTATCTTGCTCTAGAGCTCGATCCCTTCCTCTGCATCCTTCTTTTCCATTTCTTCATAATGATTCTTACCTCGATCTTGAACTGAATAATCTTTTTAGTGCAGGGACAGAGTTTCTCTTTTTCTTCTTTGTTAAAATTGCAATAAGCCAGGTATTGTGCCTGATTAGGATGAAGAAATAATTCTCTGAAGCAGATTGAACACATATAGTATTGGATACGATGTAGATGATTATCCCTACAACGCATGATTCTGGTAGAGGAAACCAGTGCATCTTTCGGAATTCTCTTATGATCGCAGGCCATTTTGTATTCTCTCCCTGAATAGGACTCTCGAGCCTTTTGCTTCCCTCTTATTGTTTTCTGATTCTTTGTGGGTCGTCCTCTTACTTGTTTTAGGAGAGGATATTTAACCATTTCTAAAATCGATTTCGTAAAGTCTATTAATGGCATTCTTATCTTCCCCTCGTAATTTTCTTCGTCCGTATCGCTTCATCTCGTTTGTTCAATTATTAGATTCTTTGCGTGAAGAGTAGTTTGATACTGTCTCAGTGCTATTGATATCTAGAAACTGCATTTATGAATGAATTAACCAATTAGTGTCTCTCGGCTTTTCTGTTTTTTTTCTTGATTGAAGAGTTAGAAGGAGAAATGTTTTGCCTCAGTAGGAACTAATATAAATTAGATCGGGCTAAATTGTTTGCGGGTCTTAATTAGTAAAATAGATTGGAAGCAAAAATTTAAAGTTAACCCTTGAAACTGGTTTAGATAATAATAAGACACATGACAAAGATAGAACACTACATCTTAGGCATAGATTAACTCTTAGATTGGCATAACTTATCTAGAATAACCGGTGACCTTTTTTTTTTTTTTTTTTTTGGTCAATCAACAAATTTCAATTCATTCAAATCAAAATAGTGATTACATGTTCGCTTACAAGATTAACAAAAACATCAAAATACATAAATAATATCAAGATAATCAAAACCCTAATACAAATAAGGATATCTGAAAAAACGGGGGTCTAACAACACCACCCAATATTTCTCTTAGCAATCTGTATGGACTAACTCCAATATACTTTTTATGAGAATCAACTGGACAGTTAGACTCAATCAATAAAAAGATATATCAAAGAGTTTATATCTCAATCTCTCGATTTGATCTTTACTCAAGCAAATGGAAATCTGCGAGTCTTTATCAAAGAGAGATAACTTGGACGGTACCAAAGACCAATGTCCAAGGATCAATCAATATCAATCAACAACCAAGGTCAGATTTCCAATTGATGATCTTTAACGCACAACCTGTATTATTTCAATTATATAAAAATATAATGCGGAAAATAAATAACACAGACACCATAAATTTTGTTAACGAGGAAACCGCAAATGCAGAAAAACCCCGGGACCTAGTCCAGATTGAATACACACTGTATTAACCCGCTACAGACACTAGCCTACTCCAAGCTAACTTCGGACTGGACTATAGTTGAACCCCAATCAGTCTCCCACCGATTCAAGGTACATTTGTAATCCTACACCTCTGATCCCAACAAGACACTGGACACTTGATTCCCTTAGCTGATCTCACCCACAACCAAGAGTTGCTGCAACCCAAAATCGCAGACTTGATAATAAACAAATCTGTCTCACATAGAAAAGTCTATCAAAGGATAAATATGTCTCCCACAGAAGAACCCTAGGTTTTGTTCCGTCTTATGATATGAAATTAAGGTGAACATGAAATAATTGATAATCCAGTCCTATATTCCCGAAGAACAACCTAGATTAATCAGTTACCTCTCAATAGTCTTACTTGTATAAACAAGAGGATGTCGAGGAATTACAAACAGTGAGACGAAGATGTTTGTGACTTCTTTATCTTGCCTATCGGAGAACTCTCACGATCTCAAGCCAATCAATAGATTGTACTCGTACGATAGAAGATGCAAGATCAGATCACACAACTACGATAAAAGTAGTATCGGTTTGGCTTCACAATCCAAATGAAGTCTTTAAGTCGTTAACCTGGTTTTAGAGAAGAAAACCAAAGGTTAGAGGAGAATCGACTCTAGCAAGCGCACTAGTATCACACAAATGTGTGGGGATTGGTTTTTCCCAATGCTAGATGTCTCATATATATAGTCTTCAAATCAGGGTTTTTCCTTAGTTACAAAGCAATCAATATTCACCGTTAGATGAAAACCTGATTTAGATTAAAGCTAATATTTCTTGACCGTTAGATCGAAAACTTAGCTTGTCACACACACTTCAGATATACGTTTACTGGGTTTGTGAAAACCGTGCCCAAACGTGTATGTGTATGTTGGTTCAACATAGTAACCCAAAAGGTTAACCATATGAGCATTTCATATTAACCTTGTTCTTCTTCACCATAACTAGTTCAATTGACTCAAAGGAACTAGTTAGAGAGTTGTTCAATTGCTATGAGATCTTATGTAACTACACAAGACACAATTGAAACAAAGATGATTCGATTCGATTTTAATCGGCTCATGAACTTTATAGCTACGGTCTGCATACTGCATTCCTTAGTAATTTAAATTTCATGTTCAGAGCACATCTTTAGATCATAACCCACTCAAGTACACAAGCAAGTTCGCGGACTTAAGGCAACCGGAAGAGTTTTCCAAACTCAGCAGAAAATCTCGGCAAGGAGACTTCCGCCAGTTCGCGGACTTAACACACAAATGAGTTTAAATCCCAGCAGAAATTCTCGGCAAGAGAACTTCCATCAGTTCGCGGACTTGGCAAAGCCAATTCCTCTGGTTTCTCTCAATCAACAAAGTTCGCAAACTTCCTATTAAGGAATAGGACTTATGCACATATGTGTCACCACACAATCCTTATATCCATCATTGGTTATGTTAGAGCATAGATCGGTCAACCTCGCATACGTTGCAATATCAATCATGTTTGTCAATGTTAGTGATCAAAACTATAAAGTCTTGATCTCTAGCCTATTAGCTAAGTCTCGGACTAGGATAGCAAAAGTGTAGTTGAGCTCAAGGACTTCATGGTGATTCAGCGACAACGACGAATATCTACGCCAAGGAACCGTGGAACTTCATCAACAAAAAGATATGTGAAGACTTGAACTTATCTATCACTCGAAAGTCTATCTATTCTTCTCATACTTATTATGAGACAAAAGTCGTATGCTATATATACTAGATCATATACACTTGATATTTCGAGCTGAGTATTCATTGCTTATCTTTTACTCGAAATCATGTGTTGGTAAAGCGTTTCGCTTTGATCAGGTTTATCTTCACCTAGTGACGAAAGTCATGAAAGTTTCAATCACTTTGGAAATTGCTCTGACGAGAAAGGTCTGTTGTTCTTCACGAGTGAATATCGCCCTCTGAGAATGTTTCAATGATTGAAATAAGAGTTTAGATTATATAACCATGTATTCCTTGAACCGAAGTTTTCGAACTTTGTTGATCAAGAGAAATCGGCAGGATTGTGGAATTGGCTTGCCAAGTCCGCGAACTGACGGAAGTTCTCGACCGAGAATTTCTGCTGGGATTTCCAAAACTCGTTTGTGTGCTAAGTCCGCAAACCCAGTCCGCAAACTGGCGGAAGTTCTCGACCCGAGAATTTCTGCCGAGTTTGGAAACTCAACCGATTAACTTAATTCCGGGAACTTAATTGTGAACTTAAGAGGTTATGATCTAAAGGTGTGCTCTGAACATGAAACATTAATTATTAAGGAATGCTTTATGCAAACCGTGGCTATAATGTTCATGAGCCGATTCTAATTGAATCGAATCACCTTTGTTTCAACTGTGTCTTGTGTAGTTACATAAGATATCATAACAATTGAACAACTCTTAACTGGTTCATTTGAGTCAATTGAACTAGTTATGGTGAAGAAGAACATGATTAATATGAGATGCTCATATGGTTGACCTTTTGGGTTATCATGTTGAACCAACATACGTGTACTCGTTTGGGCATGGTTTTCTTAAACCCAGTAAACGTGTACCCAAGTGTGTGTGACAAGCTATGTATTTCGATCTAACAGTTGAGAGATATTGGGTTGAATTTAAATCAGGTTTTCATCTAACGGTGGATAGAGTTTACTTTGTACCTAAGGAAAAACCATGATTTGAAAGGCTATATATAGGAGACATCTAGCATTGAGAAAACCTAATCCCCACATGTATGTGTGCTACTAGTGCGCTCGCTAGAGTCGATATCCATTAACTCTTGAGTTTCTTCTCTAATCTCGAGTTAACGACTTAAAGACTTCATTAGGATTGTGAAGCCAGACCGATACTACTTTTATCGTAGTTGTGTGATCTGATCTTGCATCTTCTATCGTACGAGTACAATCGATTGATTGGCTTGAGATCGTGAGAGTTCTTCGATAGGAAAGATAAAGAAGTCACAAACATCTTCGTCTCACTGTTTGTGATTCCTCGACAATCCGCTTGTGTAGTCAGGAAGGATTGTAGAGAGGTGATTGATTAATCTAGGCTATTCTTCGGGAATATAAGTCCGGATTATCAATTGGTTCCTGTTACCTTGATATTATATCTAAAGACGGAACAAAACCTAGGGTTTATCTGTGGGAGACAGATTTATCCTTTCGATAGACTTTTCACTTTGAGACAGATTCCTTTATTATCAAGTCTGTGATTTTGGCTTGCAGCAACTCTTAGTTGTGGGTGAGATCAGCTAAGGGAATCAAGTGCGCAGTATCCTGCTGGGATCAGAGGCGTAGGATTACAACTGTACCTTGTATCAGTGGGAGATCGGTAGGGGTTCAACTATAGATCAGTCCGAAGTTAGCTTGGAGTATGCTAATGTCTGTAGCGGCTTAATACAGTGTGTATTCAATCTGGACTAGGTCCCGGGGTTTTTCTGCATTTGCGGTTTCCTCGTTAACAAAATTTATGGTGTCTGTGTTATTTCTTTTCCGCATTATATTTTTATATAATTGAAATAATACAGGTTGTGCGTTAAAGATCATCAATTGGAAATCTGAACTTGGTTGTTGATTGATATTGATTGATCCTTGGACATTGGTCTTTGGTACCGTCTAAGTTATATCTCTTTGATAAAGGCTCGGTATTGATTTTAGCTTGAGTAGAAATCAAATCGAGAGATTGAGATATAAACTCTTTGATATATATTTTTATTGATTGAGTCTTACTGTCTAGTTGATTCTCATAAAAAGTATATTGGATTTTGTCTATACAGATTGTTAAGCCAAATATTGGGTGTTGTTGTTAGACCCCCACTTTTTTCAATTGGTATCAGAGCAGGCAAACACGTTTAAGACCTAACAAGTCCGTGTTTGTAGCGATATGGCTCTATGGACAGAGGTGCTATCTCTATTAACGTACCACCAGTCTTCGATAGCTCAAATTACTTATGGTGGAAAATTTCTATGCGAGCTTTTCTTCAATCGCGTGATTTTCAATCATGGGTATATATAGTCAATGGTTATGATGCGTTCGTTGTTGCAGTCGGAAACGGAACTGTTCCCACGAATATTAGTGAATATAATGCTGCCGAGATTCTTTCTGCAAAGCAGAATTCTAAAGGGTTAAATGCTATCATACATGCCATTGCCTCAAGTCTTCAAAACCATGTGTCTAATTGCACTAGGTCTAAAGATGCTTGGGATATCTTAGAAACCGTATTTGAAGGAAACTCCAGTGAAAAGGAAGCTAGGATTCAAAACCTTAATTTCGATTGGGAGAACCTTCGTATGGCAAGTGAAGAAACATTTGATGAGTTTAATCACAAAGTGTCTGAAATTGTTAATGCATCTTTTGCATTGGGTAAGACTATTCCTGAAAAGGATATTGTGATGAAAATTCTCAGATCGCTGCCATCTAGATACGAGTCTAAGAAGCATGCCACCGTTAAGGGGAATAACCTTAATAATCTCTCCCGAAACACCTTGGTTGGGAAGCAAAAGATCTTTGACCATGAGCATACATCCAAAGTTTGTAAGGATGTTGCCTTTAATGCACAGAAGAGCATTAAATTACTTGCCAAAGATAAAAGTAATCATGTCTCTGAGGATGATCAGTCTGAGAATGATTTTTTATATGAAGACCTTGACAAGTCGGTCTCCTTGATCACAAGACAGTTTAGAGATCTTCTGTTGAAGAGAAGGAAACGGTTTTCAAGAGACAAACTTAGGTCATCAGACAAACCTCATGGTCGCGTACCTCCTAAAAACAGGGATGCTGACGAGGCTGATGACGAGGACATGCCTTAGTGCTTTAAGTGTAAGGGTTTTTGCCATTTTGCTAACGAATTCCCAAATCATAGAAAATACACTGGGAACAAAGGTTTAGCTGTAACACTTGATGAAATGTCTGAAACCTATGATTCCAATGAAGCTATGAAATCAAGTGTGGGGCTTCTTGGTGAAAACATCGATTTTGATACTTGTAGTAATACATATATCAACCTCAATGGGTTCGGAGAAGAAAGAAACCCAATCAAGCTGGAAGATTCGATTGATTTATCCTATGGAAACTCTAATCATGATGTTTCAGGATCTACTATGTGTTTAGTTGCTATTGCACCACAGATACCTGAATATTATCCAAGATTGACGTGCTCGTTTTGTTCGATGAAGGGTCACGAACTATCAAGATGTTACAAGTACAAGCATCAAATGAGGCACGCTAACAAACTTCAACGAAGAGAAGATCGATTAGCAAGAAAGTTGGAACTTGCTCAGAAGACCGCCAAGGTATGTAGGATCTTATCTTCATCAAAGAAGTTGGTTTCCAGGGATATAATTAGACTATTTGAAAAGAAAGTATGGTCAAATCGTTTTGATAGACAGAAGCCTGTAAGTGGTGGAAAAATTGTTGTCCACCACAACACAAATTAATAATTGTGTTGTTGTGCAAATCTTGTCTCATGTACCTGATCGAAAGAGACAAGATCGCAAACGTGCAGGCTTGTAGAAAAATTTTTCTTTAGGGTTGTTGTTTTTGTCTATCAAACAAAAGAAAGGGTTATTATCGACAATTCTACTCTTTATAGGGTTTAGAGTTGGAAGACCACTAACCTGTTTATAGGTTTCGAACCCTACATTCTTTTTTCCTTCTTGATATCTTTTTTATCTCTAGACCTGATGAGATTGTGAATTCCATCCACAAAAATCAGTTGGTTATAACTTTTCTCAAAGCATGTCTATGGATATACGTGATGTCAACATGATTGTTAAGCCATCAATCAAGGAAAAAGAAAAATATCCTGTAACTCCGTCCCGAAAAAGAAAAAGGAGGAATACAAGAAAGCCAAAGGCAGTGTCTTCTAAATCTCAGCAGTTTTCTGATGTTCTTGATGAGTTGAAGGAAGTAAGAAAGGATATTCATGAAATAAAGGCTTTTGTGTCAAAGTCCTTAGAAATTCAGAGAGCCCTGGTACGACATAGTCAGCCAAGACAGTTCGTTGATATAAACTCCTATCTTCGTGAACCGTATGTTCCAATGGTTGTTGACAACAAGGTGTTTGGGAATGATGCTGAATTTCTCAAAGGCATTGTCGTCTATGATGTCCTCTTTTTGGATTAGTTGGAAGAATAACTAGTGCTTTGAATAGCGATGATTGTGACTACACATAGCTATTTTTGTTTTCATCTTCTTATGTTATTTTTTAGGTTTATTAGTATTAAATTCTAAAAATATTTGGAGGATGATTATTATTGCAGTATTTTCTTGGTTTGTTATATTGCAATATTTTTATGGGATATGTATTATTTGCGTCCGTGAACTTGAAGGTCCCATATTGCAGTCAAAAGTAAAGTCGTTCATGAATCGGTATTCTTATTGATGAAAGGACGAATGGACGTTTGATATATACAAAGGTTATGCCTATGCAATCATGTATTTTATGGAAAATAGGATTAAATCTTTTGTGTGACAATGATAAAGTCTATTATGTTGTTATGCATATAATGATGCAAAGATAGAATAGATCCTTGTATGTAATCCACGGTATTGATCTTCATTGATCCATCTTTCTATGTTTTACCGTGAAGGCTCCATTGTGTGTCTTATGTTGAGCACCTTACAACTAAGTCGATTAACCTTGGATTTGTTGGTTGTTCTGTAATATGTTGTATGTTGAGCATTAGGAACTAAATTAATCAACTAGTTTGGTTATTTAGTTTTGTACTCCATAAGTTTTCTTTCTTAAGTTGAGTACATGTACGGTTAAGGTTGTCATGTCCCATGATAATTTTAGTCGGGGTTCCATAATCTCTTATGTTGAGCCCAAAATAATTAAATTGATTACCTCGGTGATTAGTTTGGTTATTTGTTTGTATTCCGATTAGATTAATTATAGGTTCTCTTGTAATTAATCTAATTGAGTTTTCATACATTTCCACAAGTTATTGTGTTGAGTATATGAAAGGCTACACTATCATGTTTTATTGGTTAATGTAGTCACGTATTCCGTAAGGTTGTCCTTATGTTGAGTACTTGAACGGTTAAGTTAGTCACCTCCATATGATTAACTTAGTCGTAGCCTATTGCTCCGTGAGTTTACTTATGTTGAGCACTTTCAATTAAATTGATCACTTTCGTGGTTTTGATTTAATTGTGTTTTCCAATTAGAATACTCATGGGTTTACTTGTGAGTATTTTGGTTGAGTTTTGGATATTAAAAATCATTCACATGGTTTTTGGTGTCCAAATAAAAATCCTTCTTTTCTTTCGAAATTAAGGTCGCTCTTGTTGTTCCTTTGGGAATGACATCAAATGGGGGAGAGTTCTTTTGAACTTGTGCTTAATGGTAATATCTTGCGGGGAGTGCGGCTGTGAAATTTTATAGGGGTTATCTTGCGTCTTAAAACTCCTTGACGAATGTTGTTAGCTTCGGCTATAAGATTGCATCTAAATTAAGATGATATGTTGTCTTTCTTTTGGTCATGAAATGTCTCTTGTGGAAATTTCATTATGAACCCGTTCTTGTACCTTTGCCAATTGTATTGACAAAAAGGGGGAGAAATATTGTAGGTCACACTACAAATACATATGGTTTTCGGATATTGTGTAAGGGGGAGTGGTTTCCATGATCGAGATGGAGTATTGGCTAAGGGGGAGTGATACATATCACCATATTGTTATTGTTAAAGTCGTGATGCAATTGGACTTTGATGTTCATAATAATACTATGACACTATATAATAATGATCAGGAATCTCGATTTCTCTCATTGTTATAGCTACAGATCTTCAACAATGGTGATACTAAACTTACAACCTTTGGGATCATTGGAGTACTTGGAAGGACGAAGATTTCAAGGAAAGTTGAAGATTGGACTATGGAATAGGAGCCACTAAAGTTTATCTTTTTTGTATTCCATATGTATTAATAGTTTTGTCACTAAAATTGACAAAGTGGGAGATTGTTAGAGCATAGCTCAGTCAACCTCGCATGTGTTGCTATATCAAGCATGTTTGTCAATGATAGTGATCAAAACTATAAATTCTTGATTTCTAGCCTATTAGTTAAGTCTCGGACTAGGATAGGAAAAGTGTAGTTGAGCTGAAGGACTTCATGGTGATTCAACGACAACGACGAAGATCTACACCAAGGAACCGTGGAACTTCATCAACAAAAAGGTATGTGAAGACTTGAACTTATCTATCACTCGAAAGTCTATTCTTCTCCTACTTCTTATGAGAAAAAAGTCGTATGCTATATAGACTAGATCATATACACTTGATATTTCGAGCTGAGTATTCATTGCTTATCTTTTACTCGAAATCATGTGTTATTAAGTGTTTCGCTTTGATCAGGTTTATCTTCACCTAGTGACGAAAGTCATGAAAGTTTCAATCACTTTGGAAATTGCTCTGACGAGAAAGGTCTATTGTCCTTCACGACTGAATATCGCCTCTGAGAATGTTTCAATGATTGAAATAAGAGTTTAGATTATAAACCATGTATTCCTTGAACCGAAGTTTTCGAACTTTGTTGATCAAGAGAAATCGGTAGGATTGTGGAATTGGCTTGCCAAGTCCGCGAACCCAGTCCGCAGACTCAGTTCGCGAACTGACGGAAGTTCTCGACCGAGAATTTCTGCTGGGATTTCCAAAACTCGTTTGTGTGCTAAGTCCGCGAACTGGTGGAAGTTCTCGACCCGAGAATTTCTGCTGAGTTTGGAAAACTCAACCGATTAACTTAAGTCCGCGAACTTGTTTGTGAACTTAAGAGGTCATGATCTAAAGATGTGCTATGAACATGAAACATTAATTATTAAGGAATGATTTATGCAAACCGTGACTATAATGTTCATGAGCCGATTCTGATTGAATAAAATCATCTTTGTTTCAATTGTGTCTTGTGTAGTTACATAATATCTCATAGTAATTGAACAACTCTTAACTAGTTCATTTGAGTCAATTGAACTAGTTATGGTGAAGAAGAACATGATTAATATGAGATGCTCATATGGTTGACCTTTTGGGTTATCATGTTGAACCAACATACGTGTACTCGTTTGGGCATGGTTTTCTTAAACCCAGTAAACGTGTACCCAAGTGTGTGTGACAAGCTACGTCTTTCGATCTAACGGTTGAAAGATATTGGCTTGAATCTAAATCAGGTTTTCATCAAACGGTGGATAGAGTTTGCTTTGTACCTAAGGCAAAACCCTGATTTGAAAGGCTATATATATGAGACATCTAGCATTGAGCAAACCTAATCCCCACACGTTTGTGTGCTACTATTGCGCTCGCTAGAGTCGATCTCCATTAACTCTTGAGTTTCTTGTCTAAACTCGAGTTAACAACTTAAAGAATTCATTGGGATTGTGAAGCCAGACCGATACTACTTTTATCGTAATTGTGTGATATGATCTTGCATCTTCTATCGTACGAGTACAATCGATTGATTGGCTTGAGATCATGAGAGTTCTCCGATAGGCAAGATAAAGAAGTCACAAACATCTTCGTCTCACTGTTTGTAATTCCTCGATAATCCGCTTGTGTAGTCAGGAAGGATTGTAGAAAGGTGATTGATTAATCTAGGTTGTTCTTCGGGAATATAAGTCCGGATTATCAATTGGTTTTTGTTACCTTGATTTTATATCTAAAGACGGAACAAAACCTAGGGTTTATCTGTGGGAGATAGATTTATCCTTTAGATAGACTTTTCTGTGTGAGACAGATTCGTTTATTATCAAGTCTGTGATTTTGGGATGCAACAACTCTTAGTTATGGGTGAGATAAGCTAAGGGAATCAAGTGCGTAGTATCCTGCTGGATCAGAGGCGTAGGAGTACAACTGTACCTTGTATCAGTAAGAGATTGGTAGGGGTTTAACTATAGATCAGTCCGAAGTTAGCTTGGAGTAGGCTAGTGTCTGTAGCGGCTTAATACAGTGTGTATTCAACCTGGACTAAGTCCCAGGGTTTTTCTGCATTTGCGGTTTCCTCGTTAAGCAAGGTACATGGATCATTATAATTACTCTAAGCAAATAAAAATACAAATATTGCTCAAGTTTATAGACATACCTTTTTAGAATAATCCAATCGAATTCTACAGCATTACCAAACATTCAAAATCATCATACCCAACTTAATATGTATGCCCCAGTTCTTGTGCCTCCCTCACCGTATACATAACAAGGCATTTCTTAGTGAGGATGCACCTTTCAACATAATCAAGTTGGGTTGAGGTGAACAATGTCTTGCTCACCATGGCACCAAGAAAGAGTTTCTTTCCAACAACTCTTAAATCTTGTAGTATTGAGAAACACCCAAGGAACTTTTTTTATAAGTCTAACAAAGAACTTCAAGAGAACCAAAAAAGATTTGTGTTTATGATTTCTTGTTTTCCAACTTATAAAAAACAGTTTCTGCAGATAGTTTTTAGTACTGCGAAGGGAAACTCTTTTGATAAAAAGAGACGTCCTAGATTCTTCATAAAAGAAGACAATACTACTATCTTGATAGGAAGTATCAAGAATTGAGCAATGAATCAATTCATGCTTTCAGGTGATACACTCAGATGACTGAGATTTAAACTCCTTTTGTAATTCGTTTAGTTTATCACAACTAATTGGATTACATAGAGGAGGAGCATTGCTCTCACTGATTAGTAAATCAATATCAACCTCAACATGAATATTATTCATCATAACTTGATTTAGCCTGTCAAGAGATTCTTGCTCTTTTTGGAGGTATAATTCAACATCAAGAGATGAGCTCTCAAGCTTCTTTTCAAGCCCTCAAAACACTTCAAGGGATTTTAAACCTGGTGGAGGTTTAGATAGAATTTCTTCTACAGATTTATTAAATCAGTCATGGAAGAGAATTCTGAAATCCCTGGATCTGGTGGTGTATTTATTGAGATAGCACTTCTGTCCATAGAGTTAGATCGCTACAAACACAAACTTGTAAGGTCTTAAACATGTTTGCCTGCTCTAATACCAATTGAAAAAAGCGTGGGTCTAACAAAACCACCCAATATTTCGCTTAGCAATCTGTATGGACTAACTCCAATATACTTTTTATGAGAATCAACTAGACAGTTAGACTCAATCAATAAAAATATATATCAAAGAGTTTATATCTCAATCTCTCGATTTGATCTTTACTCAAGCAAATCGAAATCTGCGAGTCTTTATCAAAGAGAGATAACTTGGACGGTACCAAAGACCAATGTCCAAGGATCAATCAATATCAATCAACAACCAAGGTCGGATTTCCAATTGATGATCTTTAACGCACAACCTGTATTATTTCAATTATATAATAATATAATACGGAAAAGAAATAACACAGACACCAGAAATTTTGTTAACGAGGAAACCAAAAATGCCTAAAAACCCCGGGACCTAGTCCAGATAGAATACACATTGTATTAAGCCGCTACAGACACTAGCCTACTCCAAGCTAACTTCGGACTGGACTATAGTCGAACCCCAATCAGTATCCCACCGATCCAAGGTATAGTTGTACTCCTACGACTCTGATCCCAACAGGACACTGTGCACTTGATTCTCTTAGCTGATCTCACCCACAACCAAGAGTTGCTGCAACCCAAATCCCAGACTTGATAATAAACAAATCTGTCTCACACAGAAAAGTCTATCAAAAGATAAATTTGTCTCCCACAGAAGAACCCTAGGTTTTTGTTCCATCTTATGATATGAAATCAAGGTGAACAGTAACCAATTGATAATCCGGTCTTATATTCCCGAAGGACAACCTAGATTAATCAATCACCTCTCAACAGTCTTACTTGTGTAAACAAGAGGACATCGAGGAATCACAAACAGTGAGACGAAGATGTTTGTGACTTCTTTATCTTCCCTATTGGAGAACTCTCACGATCTCAAGCCAATCAATAGATTGTACTCGTACGATAGAAGATGCAAGATCATATTACACAACTACGATAAAAGTAGTATCGGTCTGGCTTCACAATCCCAATGAAGTATTTAAGTCGTTAACTTGGTTTTAGAGAAGAAAACCAAAGGTTAGAGGAGAATCGACTCTAGCGAGCGCACTAGTATCATACAGACGTGTGGGGATTGGTTTTTCCAAATGCTAGATGTCTCCTATATATAGTCTTCAAATCAAGGTTTTGCCTTAGGTACAAAGCAATCAATATTCCCCGTTAGATGAAAACCTGGTTTCAATTCAAGCTAATATTTCTCAACCGTTAGATCGAAAACTTAGCTTGTCACGCACACTTGAGATATACGGTTACTAGGTTTGTGAAAACCGTACCCAAACGTGTACGTGTATGTTGGTTCAACATAGTAACCCTAAAGGTTAACCATATGAGCATTTCATATTAACCTTGTTCTTCTTCACCATAACTAGTTCATTTGAGTTAGAGAGTTGTTCAATTGCTATGAGATCTTATGTAACTACACAAGACACAATTGAAACAAAGATGATTATAACCACGGTCTGCATACTGCATTCCTTAGTAATTTAAGTTTCATGTTCAGAGCACATCTTTAGATCATAACCCACTCAAGTACGCAAGAAAGTTCGCAGACTTAAGGCAACTAGCAGAGTTTTCCAAACTCAGCAGAAAATCTCTGCAAGGAGACTTCCGTCAGTTCGCGGACTAGGTTCGCAGACTGAGTTTGCGGACTTAACACGCAAATGAGTTTTTGGAAAATCCCAACAAAAATTCTCGGCAAGTGAACTTCCGTCAGTTCGCGGACTTGTCAAAGCCAATTCCTCCGGTTTCTCTCAATCAACAAAGTTCGCAAACTTTGGATTAAGGAATAGGACTTATGCACATATGTGTCACCACACAATTATTATATCCATCATTGGTTATATTGACCTAAACTCTCATTCCAACCATTGAAACATTCTTAGAGGACGTTATACAGTTGTTACACTATTTCTCGTTAAAGCGATTTTCAAAGTGATTGAAACAATATGACTTTCATCATCAGGTGAAGATAAACCCGATCAAAGCGAAACGCTTTACCAACACATGATTTCGAGATATAGATAGGCGAGATATACTCGGCTCGAAATATCAAATGTGTATGATCCAGTCTATATAGCATACGAATTTTGTCTCATAAGAAGTAGAAGATAGAAGAGATAGACTTTTGAGTGATAGATAAGTTCAAGTCTCCACATACCTTTTTGTTGATGAAGTTCCAATGTTCCTTGAGTAGATCTTCGTCGTTGTATGATGAATCGCCATGAAGTCCTTGAGCTCAACTACACTTTTCTATCCTAATCCGAGACTTAGCTATGTAGACTAGAAATCAAGACTCATAGTTTTGATCACTAACATTGACAAACATGCTTGATATAGCAACACATGCGAGGTCGACCGAGCTATACTCTAACAATATCAAATACAAGTAGATCGCGAATAGAAAGAGCAATAAATAGCAGAGATACCCAATTTTTGATTATGTATAATGGAGAGATGATGGTATATTCCGGAAATAATTCCGACCATTTGATTTGATTGTATTCTTCCTTGAAATGAGATGCTCCTGAAAGGAAGGAGTGTTTTCCCCATAAACTTATAGATCGAATCATTGATGTTTTTGAATCAAGGGTAGCAAGCCACGAACCAACCATTAAATATCGAAGAACTCGCCCCACAACGATGAAGAAAAATCGCCCCAAAACGGCTAATAAATATGTCAAAAGACACAAGAAATGATGTAAAAACATCTTTTTCAACAAACATAACAACTAAAACATAGGAGAAATGCTTAATATATATATAGTTTCCCTCTTAACCTTCATAAACTTAGTATGCAATTTCTCCTCTTGCATCAACCTCCTCTGCAGCCTCGTAATTCCCCTTGCCTTTTTTCCAATTGTACCTTTCCTCCATCTTGAGCATGTATCCATATCCAAAGCCGGGAGGCATCTCACTATACAATATAGTGGCATCGATTGGCAGTCCCTGTTCGATTTGGTTCTCAGTTGTTGCCCTTACCTGTTCTCCCAAATTCTCGTGCAGGCAAATTTTTCAGACAACGACTTCAACTCATGCATACAAATTTAAGCTCACAACTTCAAACATACAACAGATATCTCCAAAAGTAAATGAAGAAAAAAGGATTACAAGAACCAGAGGTAAGTTACATTAACAAGGGACAATGCAAGCCTATTGATGGGTGTGATGGCTGTTATATGAAGGGAAAGGAATATGTTGAAAGAGAAAATGAACCAATGAAGATGGTCCTTGACACTGAGATTCCATAAGATGTCTTCGAAGATATTTGCGAAAGGTTCAAAGGTTCTACGATTGTTGAAAACGGATGGGATACGAAATAAGAGATATTCTTAAACCAAAAGTGCTCCATTACCATTTTTTTAGTATGTTTTAATTTAAAGTTTGTAATCTAATGTAATAAATTATCTAGGAATGAAATAAATGGAGCATTCGGAACGGATTTATAATCAATACCGGCATTGTAGATTTATCCAATTCAATGCCGGATTCTGAAAAACTATGCAAGTGTAAGAAAATCAGATTTCCGACTTGGATTCAATAAATTTTTCAATGCCATCACTATCTATGTTTTATACAGGAACTTGGACCTTTTCATCACCTATGCCCTACATGGTTTTAGAGAAAAAAACTTCAGTGCCGGTATAGATGGCAGCATAGAATTATAATTACTTTCAATGATGGAAACAATACCGGCGCTTTGGAACCTAAACATTTTAATACCGACGCTTCTCATGTAAAGAAAACTTACAAAGAAAACATTTTACCAGAAATGTTGATTTATGTTTAACATTACCCAAACAAGAATTGTGCTTAAATTTTCTTCATCCAGGTATCATAAACCAAAAGTAAGCCAAACAACAAAAGAGTTTCTGCAAAAACACCCCTTAGCAGACACTATTGGTTAGGGGAAGTAATTCATACCCCAATTAATTTTGGTATTCCCCAATTGTGCGTTCCTTCCAAAGCTCTTCTAAATAACAACCTAGGGTTTATATCTAGTAATTTTGTAAGTTGACTTCCTCATATTTTTTCCCCTAGTCGTAGGGGTCCTAGGGTTCGAGTCTCGTCTCCATCTCTTTTTCCTTTTTAATTTTTATTTTTTTTATTAAGTTGTTGTTGAAAACTTTTTAAATTTAAGTTTTTTATTAAGTTGTTGTTGTTTGTTTGATACTTGTTAGAATACGAACATCCAACTCAAAACCAATTGGCAATGAATGGAGAGGCCCTAAGAAATTATAAATCGTAGGATCTTAGGTTGCCCAATGGGACTAATAATCTCAACGATACTTTCCTCAAGCTAATTTTGAGTATGTCAATTGTGACTTATTTCACAGGACTCGGATCTAAGCTGCAATGAGATGACTTGGAGGCTATCTTGCAACCAATTTCACATGTGTAATGACTTTTGTAACCCATGTCAATGACATTCGGTAAAGTTCTCAATAATGGTTAGCACATGTTTAGTGAATATGGACGGATAATAACACAAGTAACAAGCCTATAAGTAGTAACATTACTTGTAGCATTACCCTTGTTCCGAAAGGGCTCTTGTAACAAAGGAATAATTCTTCAACAATACGCTACATTGAAACAACTGTGCAGCAAAGGCGTATAAGTTTTCAAGGAAATGTGAGTCAGGTACACAAATTTTTTGAGAGAGAGCTTACCAGTAATCGTCAAATATTTGGCACTACAAATGTCATGAACCTTGCTTAATTAGACAAGATTGGACAAGCTCCTGGTGTCACAGCTGTAGGAGGGTCGTCTTTTATCTCAGGGGAGAGAAGAAGAGTTTATATGCTTAATTAAAGTAGGAATCTTTAGTCGGCGTGATAAGGAGGATATAGGAAAACTCAACAACTGTTATTGTCCAATAATCCTAACGTATGATCGTTTCCATCTCCACCCCACTACCAAAACACCTGTTAATTCTATCCTCGGCAAAACTGACGCATGATTGACAAGACCATTCAAGAGTAGGTTTTAGAGCATCTCCAATGCTAGGGGTGAAGGTCTTAAAAAGACATGACACCTAGAATTTAACACTTTTCTAATCAAGAATTTATCTCTAATGCCAATGTCAAGGTAAAGGTAAAAACATGACATGGATGCCATCTCATAAGAAAAGGTAAAGGACAAAGTCATATCTTTACCTTCTCCATGACCCAAGGTATTTTGACACATAATCTTTATTCCAAAATTAATTTGTTTCTAAGTTCTAGGATAGTAATATCTTGACACTGGAGATGAAGTTTTAGGTAGAAAGTATAACTTTCATTTTTTTTAGCCACATATGAATGACCCACAACAAAAAGGTATTAATAGGACCTACACCTAGGATTGCGTGTTTGCCAATTGACAATCTCACGTAAATCAACAACATTAGAACACAAAGATTACTGCAACAAACCCATTTTATTGACAATCTCACACAAATCAGCTTCATTACTTAGCCAAATGTATTTACAATGTAGTGTTACCTTTGCACTTCATTGGCCCTGCAGGGTTATGCCATTCTTAGAACTTGACAGTCTACGCAGTGTCGCGCCATTCTAGCTGCACACTGACTTGGCCAGCAACTCTGTAACGCGTAATCATTATGCATCACTTGCATCCCTGTCATAGTTGCCAACTAGAGCTTGGTACGAATCCCGATTTATATATTTTCATGAATATACCCTTGGGCAATAAAAAAATGTAATAAATATATAAAATATCGAATCCTGAATTGAAACAGGCGGAGCAAGAGATAAAATCATAATGCCAACTTTGCCAGGTGTCATTAACATTTATATAAGTAGTCATGACTTTGTAGTACCAAATCTTTACCAAACACATCCTAACCGTTGAAACTTAAAAACTTTCCAGATGTCATGACTAGGATGCAGAAATTCATGACCCTAATGATACTGCCATTTGTAATGCAACTAGATAAATCAAAACCGACTTTATCAAATTTATTAAAACGCCAACATAGTTCACATTATCCATAAAATAATAATGCCAACTTTATGCAGTGTACTGACATTTTGACAAGCATTCATGAAATTTGTTTGTACCGGACTCACATTTCCTTGAAAACTTAAAACGTCTTCGCTGCATAGTAGTTTCGGTGTAGCGTATTGCTGAAAAGTAATGTTCCTTTGTGTAGATGGTGGATTTTCGACAAGGATAAAATCATAAAATTCTAATTATATATGTTCCTGATCCGGCAGTCGGATGAGTATTGAGATTCATGTCTCACATTAAAGCGTGAAAGTTCATGTCCTGAATTTCTGACTGAGAAGGCTGTCTCTCAGAGTATATGTAGATGTGTAGTCTCCCAGCTGAGGCCACGACACATCTAATGAATACCGAGCAATTTCAGTAATTATTTCTGTATAAAATCGAAAGATTGGACGGATCCTAGACAGCATGCCTGCTAGTATAGAGCAACAACGTCTTCAGGATGGAACCAGGTTTTCCCTGACTATATAGGAGAAGTATTAGACTCCAACAAGTTCATATTGCTCAACTCTCAGATAATTAATGCTCCTAGACAATATGCCTGCTAGTATAGTGCCATCAATTAATTTTCTCTGATCGTAACTGAATATGCAGCTATATTCTACGATTCTACGAATATTTCGGTACTTCAATTTATGGTTCTTCTCAGCAGAGTTCCATGGGTTAGTAATAAATATTCAACATACATGCATTTGAGCATCGAATAAGTCCTGACTAAAATGGTGCAAGTGTACTTAGCAATAATGCACAAACCAGCATCTGAATGCACAAACGAGCATTTCAGAACACGAAGGAACGATGAACCTATGCAAAATAGGAAGAAAAATAATAATAATAAAATATTAGCAAAGGCGCCAGGGGACTGGGCTCACTAGCCGTCCAGTCACGACGTGACCAGTCCCACGCCCAATTTTATATTTTATCATATTTTATTATTTTTTCCTGATCTCATGAAAATTCTCTCATTTGAGCAAATCTCCTTCGTTTCAAGGAAACTCCCAGTCTCATGGTGTTTCGCACGCCAAGGAAATAATAAAATTAAGAAAAGGTGTCGCGGGACCAAGCCCACTAGCCGGCCGGCCATGCCCTAGCCGTGGTCGGTCCCACACCTCAAGGTTTCTTATTATTTTATTATTTTCCTCATCCCATGAAAATTCTCTGATTTCATGATTTTTCCCTAAACCCATGAAAATATATTATAAAATTAGGGAAACCGTGGGACCGGGCCCTAGCCGGCCAGTCATGTCCTAGTCGGTCCCACACGCCCCTTATTTTATTTGTTTTGCTTTCCTCATTCCATGAAAACTCCCTGATTTCAACAAAGTACCTTGTTTTCAACAAATCTCTTTGATTTTATGAAAATTCCCTAAAATCATGAAAATTACATAAAATTGGGAAGAGTGCCCTGGGACCGTGCCCGTTGGCAGGCCGGCCATGCCTTGGACATTGCCGGTCCCACACTCCATCATTACCTATTATATTATTATTTTATTTCCCTAATCTCATGGAAGTTCCCTAATTTCATAAAACTCTTCAGTTTCATGGAATTTCCCTCAATTCAGAGAAAATACATAAAATTGGGAAAAGTGTTGCGGGACCGAGCTTGCTAGATGTCTGGTCATGCCCTAACCATGGTCGGTCCCACACTTTACAATATCCTATTTTATTAATTATTTTTCATCATCTCATGAATTTTTCCTAGTTTCAGCAAAACCCTGAATCCTTCATATTTTCTCAAAATGTTGCTCAAATGCGCACCGGAAAATATCGAAACTCTCAAGACTGAGACATGGACATTATGGTGACACAGGCACATCCCCTTGACCGACCGAGGGTGGCCTTGAGGCTTGAAAATAGCCGGTCCTACACGTTTTAATGATTTTGACCTAATTTCCTCAATTGCCCGTATTAGGTCCAAACTCTTTTCAAACAATTGAGGGTTTGCTCAAATGACCATCAATTGGTCCCACGACCACCAAGGGACGGTCTTATGACCTCTTGGTCGGTCCCTCATCTTTTCATAGCTAGGTTTTATTACCTGTCGCTCACACAAGCATTATTTTAATAAATGATTTAACCAGCATTTAATCATTCTTTCACCAACTGGTCCTCAAGAGACTTTGGTATTTTTCTCATTCGAGCATCTGGGTATTACATGGTGGACTCATCATCCCATGTAGCCGGTCCCTGCTTAGATCTGCGATTGATTTTCAATAAAACATCAATTCATTAAAATTAGGGTTTTGAATCCAGAGCTCTGCAAAACATAATTATGAGCAGATTCAAATACTGATAATTTTATGTTGATCCCATGATCAACACTTTTGTTTATTATACTCGTCCCAACAGTCAGTATCTTAAATTAATATTTTATTTGGTCCTGCTACCAACAATTCATCAAACGAGCAATATTTGCTTAGACTAGCAATATTTGCTCAAACCGGCAATATTTGCTGAGATTAAAGAATATTAGTTCAACTATCAATATTCAAAAATTCAGCAAATATAGTTTGCTCAAGTTATCAATATGACAATGATATTTTGCCTCAGCAGGCATGTTCAATCCATGAGCCTCAAAACATTTGCAAATTATGTTCAACTCAGCAATACAAGGACTCATCGTCCCATAAAGTCAGCATCTGACTCCACAATCATGAGACATCAATCGTGTCACATGGGGGGATATTAACTAGGGTTTTGATATGGCGGTCTACGGCACATGTGTTTATACACACGACGAGAATGTGAGCAAGTCGTGCAATCAATTGGAAGAGTCAGCAAAGTAGTGGGTGGAAAGTTAACCAAGTCTTCGCACGATGGACAACTGGTTTTGACATGATTTTCCACTTCCCCACTCTCCGACTCCAGCAACTGTCACACTTCATGGGATCATGGTGTCTTCAATTTAGCAATATAAAAAGACCTCTGAATCCTGATTGAAGGGACAAGGAATTTTTCGGCAAGTTCATACAGACAATCTTTCGTCTACACGAACTCATCGTCTGAGCAATCACTCTCGATTGAGTAAACTTCAATCATTCAGAAGTTTCCTACGCTGAATTCACAACACACCTACAATCTCAGATCACATTGATCCCGCACATTTCTCAGCTTCCCTCCTACAGATCAACACATCCACTCTTGTGACCGAATTGACTCTGGAACAGCCATTGTTCTTGGTTTAGGCCGGAGTCCTACAGATTGATCTCTAGAACTTAAAGCATTCCCTTCTTGCAGTGCATCTGTGTGAGGTTCAACATTTTGCTCGGTTCAAGGAGTCTCCACACGGACGTCTCCTCAATTCCGTAAAAACCAGCAAATCATTTTTCCCCATCTATAGATTGGCGACCACAGTGGTAGATTAATCTCTCGGTTGCAATCTCGCAATTTCACAAGATGGCTGGTCTTAGGTCTGGGTTAGTTACAGGTTCCAATACAAACAATGGTAGCACTAGCAACAACAACAATGAGGATATCCCGGAAACAATTCCGACCTCTAACACTGGCGGTGGTGATGTTACTCCTCCTCACGCTAACACGGAAGGTCATCCTATGTTCGTTCGACATCCTGAGGAAGTCAGGGGGAATCCACCACCTACCATGGCTGATCTCATCAAAGTGCAAGAGACTCTTGCAAAGAATCAAACTGACATGGCTGCAACACAAAAGGATCTATTCAATTATCTCAAGATTCTCACTGACAAGATGTCAGAGAAGACTCAAGGAAAAGGAAAAGAAAAAGAAAAGGAAACATCCTCAGATGTTGAACCTGAAGTAATTCCAATTCATACAGTGGATGAAAGCGAAGTCCGCAAAGCGGCAGACGGTCCATCAGCGAAGGAATCATCGAATTTTATTACTTTACAAGATTTGGAACGCCTCTTGGAGAACCATGGAAAAGACAAGACATCACATGTCCACCGTCACCAGCCTCCGTACCCTGCTGCGACGCAAAGGATTCCTTTTAAAAAAGGTTATACCTCTCCAACTTTTATTTTGTATGACGGAACAGGAAATGCTCGAGAACATGTTTCTCGGTTCCTGGAAGCCTTGGGTGAACATGAACATAACCATGTTGTTAGCCTCAAAGAATTTTCAAAATCCTTGAAAGGAAGGGCATACACCTGGTACAACAACATTGCACCAGGGACTATCAACAGTTGTGGAGAATGATGAACGCCTTCTACAGAAAGTACTTCTTTGTGTCAGAGCAAGTAACTCTCTCTGATCTTGGAAGAATGTTTCATAGGAGCAGTGAACATTCCAATGCCTATGTGAAAAGATTCAGAGTCCAGGCCCTGGATTGCCATGATCCAAACCTCACGAAGCAATAACTGGTAGATTTGTGTATCAATGGCATGATCCCGGTCTATAGAGATTTATTGGAAAATCTTCATTTCCATACCTTCTCATAGCTTCATGAAGCAGCAAAGAGATCAGCAACTACTGCACCCGCCTTACTGGAAAGAGCAAAAGCTACCAAGGCTGAAGAACCACGAGACACTCGAGGTAGCATACGTCCGATCAAAAAGCAGTACAACCTTCAGCCTTCCACAAACGTTGTCGTAGAAGGGAGCAAACGGAAAGCCGAACCATCGCGCAAGCATACCTCAACTCCTTCAAAAGAACAAAGGAAGGATAAGAAAAATGCGCAAGCTCCTGACCAGCGCGCAGGGGCTCCTGATCAAGATGCACCTGACTTTCCCCTTTCCATTGAAGAGGTGATCGAACTCCTGGATGCTTGGATCCAAGATGGCGCTATCAAGTTGCCATATGTCAAGAAAGGACCAATTGAAGAAGACATGGAAAGTCCTTGTTACTGTCGCTTAAACAGGTTTGTCAATCATCCCACAAGTGATTGCAGAGTCTTAAAGCGTATATTCAGGTAAAAGGTTGAATCCGGGGAACTTAACTTGGGAACTGAAGGAGTACACAGAGATCCTCTCCCAGTCAAGACTTTCTGCATCTCTGAACAACCAGTCAAAGAGGCAGTTCAATCCTTGGTCGAACGTGAATTGCTCTATCTGTCGAAGGCATAAAGGAGAGACATGTTCACAACACTGAACTACATCGTGTCAAGAAGTCCATTCCGGAAATACTTCTTGAGCCTCCATCCACAGACCAAGAGATGTACGATTGGGGACTGCTTACTACAGTCAATCTCAGAAGAAACGAATTTGGAAGAACGTTGATCGATGCTAGCACCGCCATCAACAACATTCCACTGAAAATCATCGGATCCACAAGCATCATTCGACAAGAATCTACTCATGCTCCCACCTCAATCAGAGACCTTGAAGGAACGCTCGAAAATACTTATAGGTACATCACTCTTAAAGTGAACATAAGTTCAACCTAGACATAAACCAAGTTTCACATAATCAGGAAGATCCAGGATATGACATGTCTTTTTGACGAGCTTGAATCCACGCTGAAAAGATGGGTACTTACAAAGCGCCTTTGGTTACACATCTCTCCAACGAAGAAAGTTCTGATCCAGAAGATTTGGCGTACGTTCCATCATCAGAGCACTTGGAGGAATTTTGAACGTTGACGAGGTCGAAATAAGAACCTGCAAAAGATGCATATACATTCATCAAAATGTCCTGCACTCAGGCAAGTCTCATTCCTCCCACGTCTATGTCATTTATTTCCTCACATGCTATTCTAGCATGATGACTCAATTCTGCTAGCATCTCTGCTATTGCAAGACGCTATAAGAGGGTAATATCACTTCAACAATATTTTACCAAGTGGTTGAATCTGACATTTCTCCGAATCGAGCATCTCACAGAGATATTCATTACTGAGATGATGTTCAAGCACGGAAAATAACAATTTGGGCATTTGTCCATAGCCTTGCAGGAGTGTTCATGTGTGCCACAAAACCATAAAGCTTTGATGTCTGCACAAGTGTTGAATCCCATTACCGCGGCTAAAAGAATGTTGAATCAACAGAAGATAGTTGGAGCCGAGACGATCAAGCCTAAGGCATTCGATGCTTAAGAGATGTGACGCTTCAACACTCAAGCATCTAAGAAGCCTTCAAATTGTACTCCCAATCAAAGAGTACACCATCTATAATGGCGCCTCTAGCTTCAACACAAATATCTCGACGATGACACACTGATTCAACATCAGTACGATCAAAGTGTAACTGAATATATATCATGATAATACTTATGAAGCAGATGCAACATCATTCATCCATGGATGACACAAACTCCTTCAACATACACCGGGGATTTGATCTTATCGGAGAAATCAGTTCTATTTCAATAAATGTATCCACATAACAAGTTATTGCAACCTGATGTGATTCCATGAAACTTCGTCAACGGGTCTCACTGCATCACAAGCCCCTGCACGACTGGGAACTTCCTCTCTTCACCGATCACATCCAGAATGGAAACTGCCGCTGCTATCTACCGCAACGAAATCGATTCCTTGACAAGGCACTTCACAGTAAGGGCTCACTGGATGAGGGAGTAAAGACTATGTCGATAATCAAGGATCTATCCTTTTTGGTCTCTGGAACAACTCCGACCATAGTATCGGCATCAACAAGCATTTCTGTAGAAAATTCTATCATGATCTAGCATCAACGACGGTCTCAGGGACAACATCCTCATGACCAGCTTCATCAACTATCCGTTCTCTGAAGTATTACTCGATGGATCAGACTTCTCCAAGCACTAATGATTCATATAAATGTGTGTAGACATGAAATACGTTCACATGAAAGTATTTCTGAAGCTTGCACAACAGGCGGGCACAATCTCAAGTCTTCTACAAGATGTTCTCATCACCTCTACAAATGAGATACAACATACTTTATCCCATGGGTTTACAAAAACGTACCAATAAGTGAGGAATGGGACAATAATTCCTTAAAAAAAGATGTTCGTCTATGTCTCTTCTACAACATACCAAAAGGGTGCGTCAATCGGACATACGAGCTGAAAGATATGGTCTTTACCGCCAGGTCTACGAAATCTGAAAAATTTGTACGGGATTACAAATTACAAATGTGCACGCTTCGTTGGCTAACCTATACAACTCCAAATTGAGTGATTCTTTTCTCATGTGGTAATTCAGTCTCTTAGCTTCAAAAGTTGGGTTCAAGCTTCGAATTTCGACGTCGTATGAGGTTCCTACAGCTTCCAGAATATACAACATGCAAGCAGCAATTCTTAGACGGGATTCATAACTTCCACAGTCGATCGGTGTCCACCAGGTCTTTCCACTAAGTAATTTATCAAGGTACCTCCAATTTCGACCACCTAGGTCTTTACATCGATTTTATACCTGGGTCCTCTATCCAAGTCTTTCCAGAAGAAGAGAAAACGAAAATGAGAGATTTAACAAGATACTGGGGACTGACGGTCCACTGATCATGACGATCAGTTTCACAGTCCAAGACCCGTGGCACCAAAATCTCATGTGCTAAGCATTCATCATAAAAGGAATGCTACCACCGGGACATGAAACCATGGTCATCACACCACCCCCTCTTGAGAGCAATCTCAGTCATGGTCCCGTGACCAGGGTTTCAGAAGTGATGTTTCTACGACTGACAGAAACAAAATGGCTGAAAGCACCATGCTCATGTATCAATCAAGGGGTTCTTATTTCAAATTAATAAATGGAATTAAAATCCTTCATCAAGTGTTCAATACACGAGTGAATGGTCTAAAGACACAACATGGGCGTTTTACAACATGCTCGTCTGAGACGATTTTACACTGTCTTGCACAAAGAGGAGATCTGGGAGCAATTGGTGAAGAATCTAGGGATGTATCATATACCATTCTCTTCGCATGTATGTCCTCTACAACATATCCAAAATTCACATCAATTGGATAAACGAGCAAAGAGATGTGGCTGAAACATTGGACTACATGTCAGCTGAAAGATTTCTGAAAGTCTCCTGGAAGTTTACTGTTTCGTCAATTTCGGCCCTTAAACGTGATCAAAAGCCGAAAATCTTCCTTAATTAAGCTTGTAAATTTTCTTAGGATGAAGAAACATGGGTAGATCACAAAAATCCGACATCGGAAGAAGATTCTACAACAATTTCAATGAAGACCCAACTTCTGAATTTTCTGATGACGAATTATGACGAAATTCTTCATACATCCACATCTGAATTAGGAGATACATCATCAACACAAAGCCTAACTTCATCTTCAGCCGATAGTCTCACTTGCTAAAGTCGGCGGTGCTTCTACTATGAGATATGAGATTTTCATCTTCAGCTCTTTTCTTCTATGATATTTCATCACGTCCCTGCTTCCTCTCCGCATATGCTAATACCAAGAAAGTATATATCTTAGCACGGATGAATCCCAGATAATCGAGAGACATATAAAGTACCAGCTTTCCAGCGTCTCTGAAAGATTGATTCACCTCGGCATGAACATCCGCAGAAGTCTTCATCTTTAACTTGATATTTCTGGAGCGTTCGCCGGAAGAGTCAGAAGGGTGGTTGTAACAGAAGTCACCACTATCTGAGGCGAAAGACATGGAGTCATGGATATACTAATAGCAAACACGCAAAAAAAAACGGTAACAATCCAGCTCTTACCTATTTACGATTTCATTACCTCTAGTGATTATAACGTCAGAATTTCGAAAACTTGCTCGTTCTGCAAAGACGGGCAAAATTCATTATTCAAAATCATGACTTGATAAAACCGTGAACAACTCACGTGAATTTTAACATCCACTGGTTTTTCAAAAATTGGACTGACGTCCATTCCACAATTGGGAAAACTTACATACAAACCTTATTTCACCATGTATGATGGTCTACTTTCAACAGTTGTTCAAAATCAAACATGATTTTACAAAATATATAAATATATAACGTGAAACTCACGTAAATTTGAAAAATATATCTATATATTTGTGCTCCCTCGCACGAGCATCTGTCTTTGAAGCGAGAGTATGTTTTCAAAGATTTCTGAAAGCTCGAAGATTAAAAAAAAAATCATGAAAGCTCATAAACAAAATTTTATTACCAATAGACGCACGTCTATTAAAAAAAATCTCTCGTACGAGCATCCACCTTTGAAACGAGAGTTTATTTCCACTTTGTGAAATCTCACATATTTAAAAAAATAAATTTGGTTTTCGTGAAAGCTCATAGACAAAATTTTATATCATCAGACTGAGGTCTATTTTGTTTGTTCCTTAAACTAACAAACGAACGAGCGTATGTTCCTAAAACAAAGATTTCTTTTCTTGGGCCCGGATCCATGAATCCTAAATCGACCAAGATTCCACCATCAAATCAACAGTTCTACACCAATTTATGCTCGTTGGGTGACGCTCTATTATGCCACTGGGTTTTCATTCAAACCATGGTTTGCTCATTCAGTCGAAATCCGGTAACGTCTTATCTTATGACTAAGTTCAATTACTTATTTTGTCTCTAACATGAAATCACCATTCAGTGCTGACTGAGGAACGTGACTGTCCCTCACTAAGCAGGGGACTTAATGTAGATGGTGGATTTTCGACAAGGGTAAAATCGTAAAACCCTAATTATATATGCTCCTGATCCGGCAGTCGGACGAGTATTGAGACTCATGTCTCTCATTAAAGCGTGAAAGCTCATGCCCTGAATCTCTGACTCAGAAGGATGTCTCTCAGATTATATGTAGATGTGTAGTCTCCCAGCTAAGGCCACGTCACATCTCATGAATACTGAGAAATTTCAGTAATTTTTTCTGTATATAATCGAAAGATTGGACGGCTCCTAGACAGCATGCATGCTAGTATAGAGCAACAACGTCTTCAGGGTGCAACCAGGTTTTCCATGACTATATAGGAGAAGTATGACACTCCAGCAAGTTCATATTGCTCAACTCTCAAATAATTAATGCTCCTAGACAGCATGTCTGCTAGTATAGAGCCATCAATTGATTGTCTCTGATCGTAACTGAATATTCAGCTATATTCTACGATTCTTCGAATATTTCGTTACTTCAATTTATGGTTCTTCCCAGCAGAGTTCCATGGGTTAGTAATAAATATTCAACATACAGGCATCTGAGCATCGAATAAGCCTTGACTAAAATGGTGCAAGTGTACTTAGCAATAATGCACAGACCAGCATCTGAATGCACAAACGAGCATTTCAGAACACGAAGGAACGATGAACCTATGCAAAATAGGAAGAAAAATAATAATAATAAAATATTAGCAAAGGCGCCAGGGGACTGGGCTCACTAGCCGGCCAGTCACGCCGTCACCAGTCCCACGCCCAATTTTATATTTTATCATATTTTATTATTTTTCCCTGATCTCATGAAAATTCTCTCATTTGAGCAAATCTCCTTCATTTCAAGGAAAATCCCAGTCTCATGGTGTTTCCGCACGCTAAGGAAATAATAAAATTAGAAAAAGGTGTCGCGGGACCAAGCCCACTAGCCGGTCGGCCATGCGCTAGCCGTGGCCGGTCCCACACCTCACGGTTTCTTATTATTTTATTATTTCCCTCATCCCATGAAAATTCCCTGATTTCATGATTTTTCCCTTAACCCATGAAAATATATTATAAAATTAGGGAAACCGTGGGATCGGGCCCTAGCCGGCCAGTCATGTCCTAGCCGGTCCCACACGCCCCTTATTTTATTTGTTTTGCTTTCCTCATTCCATGAAAACTCCCTAATTTCAAAAAAATACCTTGGTTTCAACAAATCTCTTTGATTTATGAAAATTCCTTAAAATCATGAAAGTTACATAAAATTGGGAAGAGTGCCCTGGGACCGTGCCCGTTGGCCGGCGGCCATGCCTTGGCCATTTCCGGTCCCACACTCTATCATTCCCTATTTTATTATTATTTTATCGGTCCGCGAGTTATAATACCGAAGGTGTCACTATCCTTCCACAAAAAACCCATCAAAACAAAAGTAACAAAAAAAAACCCATCAAAACAAAATTAACACAAAAACCCCAAATTTAAATGTTGGTTTCATCAAACTTTATGATGAAACCAAAATAAAATTTGATGAAACCAACATCTAAATTTGGGGTTTTTGTATCAGTTTTTAAAAATTTGGGGTTTTTGTGTCAATTTTGTTTACGATGGAGTTTTAATGGATCCCAACATTTGAGTGGGGTTTTTGTACCACAAGTTTGGTCACCTTGGGTTTTTATGACTAGTTTTGTTATTTTATTTCCCTAATCTCATGGAAGTTCCCTAATTTCATAAAACTCTTCAGTTTCCTGGAATTTCCCTCAATTCAGAGAAAATACATAAAATTACAAAATTTGGGAAAAGTGTTGCGGGAACGAGCTTGCTAGCTGGCCGGTCATGCCCTAGCCATGGTCGGTCCCACACTTTGCAATCCCTCTATTTTATTAATTATTTTTCATCATCTCATGAATTTTTCCTAGTTTCAGCAAAACCCTGAATCCTTCATATTTTCTCAAAATGTTGCTCAAATGCGCACCGGAAAATATCGAAACTCTCAGGACTGAGACACGAACATTATGGTGATACATGCACATCCCCTTGACCGACCAAGGGTGGGCTTGAGGCTTGCAAATAGCCGGTCCCATACGTTTTAATGATTTTGACCTAATTTGCTCAATTGCCCGTATTAGGTCCAAACTCTTTTCAAACAATTGAGGGTTTGCTCAAATGACCATCAATTGGTCCCACGACCACCAAGGGACGGTCTCATGACCTCTTGATCGGTCCCTCATCTTTTCATAGCTAGGTTTTACTACCCGTCGCTCACACAAGCATTATTTTAATAAATGATTTAACCAGCATTTAATCATTCTTTCACCAACCGGTCCTCAAGAAACTTTGGTATTTTGCTCATTCGAGCATCTGGGCATTACATGGTGGACTCATCGTCCCATGTAGCGGTCCTTGCTTCGCTCTGCGGTTGATTTTCAATAAATCATCAATTCATTAAATTAGGGTTTTGAATCCAGAGCTATGCAAAACATAATTCTGAGCAGATTCAAATACTGATAATTTTATGTTGACACCGTGATAAACACTTTTATTTATTATACTCGGCCCAGCAGTCAGTATCTAAAATTAATATTTTATTTGGTCCTGCTACCAACAATTCATCGAGCAATATTTGCTCAAATTGGCAATATTTGCTCAGATTAAAGAACATTGGTTCAATTATCAATATTCAATAATTCAACAACACGGTTTTCTCAGGTTATCAATGTTTGTTTTTTCTCAGCAGGCATGATTTAATCCATGAGTCTCAGAACATTTGCAAGTTATGTTCAACTCAGCAATACAAGGACTCATCGTCCCATAAAGTCAGCAACTGACTCCACAATCACGAGACATCATTCGTGTCACATGGGGGGATATTAACTAGGATTTTGGTCTGGCGGTCTACGGCACGTGTGTCTAAACACACGACGAGAATGTGAGCAAGTCGTGCAATCAGTTGGAAGTGTCAGCAAAGTAGTGGGTGGAAAATTAACCAAGTCTCCGCACGATGAGTAACTGGTTTTGACATGATTTCCCACTTCCCCACTCTCTGACTCCAGAAAATGTCACACTTCATGAGATCATGGTGTTTTCATTTTAGATATATAAAAGACATCTGAATCATGATTGAAAAGGACAAGGAATTTCTCAGCAAGTTCATACAGACAATCTTTCGTCTACACGAACTCATCGTCTGAGCAATTACTCTCAATTGAGTAAACTTCAATCATTCAGAACTTTCCTACGCTGAATTCACAACACACCTACAATCTCAGATCACATTGATCCCGCACATTTCTCAGCTTCCCTCCTACAGATCAACACATCCACTCTTGTGACCGAATTGACTCTGGAACGACCATTGTTCTTGGTTCAGGCCGGAGTCCTACAGATTGATCTCTCGAACTTAAAGCACTCCCTTCTTGCAGTGCATCTGTGTGAGGTTCAACATTTCGCTCGGTTCAAAGAGTCTCCACACGGACGTCTCCTCAACATTTTTCCCCATCTACACTTTGTTACAAGTACCCTTTCGGAACAAGGGTAATCTGCAAATAGTGTTACTATTTATAGGTTTCTTATTTTTGTTATTATCCACCCATGTTCACCAAATAAGGTAGCCAACCTACGATAACATGTGAAGAAGTGCACATTCTCCATAATATTAGGATTTTTGAAAACAATAATGCCAACTTTGTTCCATATCATCGACATTTAAGCAAGAACTCATGAAGTTTATGATCCTGGTTTCTATGTAGGCCCCATATCACCCCCACAACACTATATTCACGAAACGCCTACACAAGCAGATGCCGGTGAGTAAAGCTATATATATGGCTTGTGCACATGAAGAAAAATGCATGTCGATCGAAAAAATGCCTACATAAGCAGATGCCATGGAAGTCTCAGCAAACATTATGGTGTGAGACCAAAAATGAGACGAATTCTTTTAAGAGATGGAAATGTGCGTCGAACCCGAGGAATGGTTTAGGTTTTCATCAACCGTTAAGATTGGTTGGGTAAGCTAATGTCAATTATGACTAATCTCGTTGTATTAGAATTAGAAAAAGCATTGGGTAATAACAATAAAAATAAAAGTATAGGACTGTAATCTTGTAGATGTGGATTTTTGACAAAGGATAAAATCGTAAACTCATAATTATACGAAGCTCTGATTCAGCAATCAGACGTGAGTATCGAGACACGGGTCTCTCATCGAATTCTCAACGGAGAGTACTTTCTCTCAGAGTACATGTAGATATGTAGTCTCACGACTGGACAACGACATATCTCATGGATGTTGAATACTTTCAGTGATTATTTCTATATAGTATCACGAGATGGACGGCTCCTAGAAAGCTTGCTCTGCTAGTATAGAGCGATAACGTCTTCAGGAACAAACAACAAGTTTACCCTGACTATATAAAGGATATACCTTACCGACAATCTCATATCGGGATAATTTATGCTCCTAGACAGCTTGCTCTGCTAGTATAGAGCCACAAAGTTAATTATTCCTAATTACAATTTCTCATATTCCATGGTCGAATCCACGACTGGTCCCATGGAATGGCAATAACAATTTTCTGATTCTATGATCGAATCCACGGCTTGATCTCATAGAATAATAATAACTATATTATCTCATTACTCTGATTTCATGATCGAATCCACAACTGGTCTCATAAATGGTAATAGATAAATCTTAATTACTCTGATTCTATGGTCGAATCTACGATCCCATGGAATGGTAATGCTCACTTTATTATTCTAAATTCGTAGTCGAATCCTCGTCTGATCTTAAGAATTAATAATAAACATCTTATTGCTCAGTTTTGTGAATTACTCTCCACCGAATTCCACAATTAGTAATAAATAATCAACAACCGGGCGTCTGAGCTACTTCTAAGTAATCCCTGATTCAAATGGTGAAGGTGTATTCAACAACGATACACTAACAGTCACCGCACGAACGAGTATTTCCAAAATACAACGAAATGATGAACCTATACAAAATAGAGAAGAAAATAATAAATAATTAAAAATATTGATCAGGGTGCTGGGAGCACGGACACACGACCGACCGACCGTGCCGTGGTCAATCCCACGCCAGTTTTATATTTTTAATGCATTTTTATTATTTTCCATGATTTGATGAAAATTCTTTCATTTTATCAAATCTCCTTCATCTCGAGGAAACTCCTCGGTTTCATGGTACTTGCATAAATCCATAAAAAATAATATAAAATTGAGGAAAGGAGTGTGGGGCGTGACCATCGGCCAACCGGCCATGCCTTGGTCCCAACAGGCCCCACACCCCACGGTTCCTTATTATTTTATTATTATTATTATTTCTCTAATTTCATGAAAAAACTCCTTGATTTCATGGTATTTTTGCACAAATCATCATATAATAATAAATAAAATAAAATTATGAAAAACTTGTGCGACCGGGCCACTAGCCGGTCCCACACGCCCTTTGCTTTATTATTTTATTATTATTTATCCTATTTTTCCTTGAATTCATCAAATTCCTTGATTTTATGGTATTTTTCTCAAATTAGGACCCTCAAATCATCAAAAATACCTAAAAATATTAAAAAATTATGAAAAACTCGTGGGACCGGTCCATAGCCGACCGGCCATGCCTCCATTATCCCACACGCCCGTGTTTTTTATTATTTTAATATTTTGCTTCCATGAACTCATGAAAACTCCTTCAATTCATGGAAACTCCCTAAATTCATCAAAATTCTCAAAATTCATGAATTTTTCATAAAATTATCAAAATATTATAAAATTAAGGAAAAGGCACCACGGGACCGTGGTCACGACCGGCCGACCATTCCTTGACCACGGCGGTCCCACGCCTTCTCATTCCTTATTTTATAATTATTTTTCATCATCTCATGGTGTTTTCCTCAGTCTCGTCGAAACCCTAATTTTGGCATATTTTCTCGAATGGATGCTCAATTGCACGCTAGAAAATATCAAAATTCTTAGGACTGAGACGCGGACACCTTGGGGACACGAGCACGCTATCTTGACCGACCAAGATTGGCTCTTTGGCTCACGGAAACCGGTCCCATCAATTTTCACAGTTTTGACCTAATTTGCACAATTGCTCGTATTAGGTCCAAAACTCTTCCAAACACTTTGGATTTTCATGAAGTGATCGTCAGGCGGTCACGTGATAACCCAGGGCCGGTTTCATGACCCCATGGTCGGTCCCTCGCCTCGTCGTAATTAATTAGGTTTTCTCACCTAAGGCTCAGACGAGTATTTTGAATAAATGATTAAGCCAGCATTTAATCATTCTTCCACCCAACAAATCGCCAACTCTTCAGGAGTTCTTTGTATTTGCTCACGTGAGCATATGGACACTACATGGTTGATCTACGGTCCTATGTAGTCGCTCCCTCCTTCGTCCCATGGTTAAAATTCTGACGAACCATGAATTGATCATCAATTGATCAAATTAGGGTTTCTGAATCCAAGGATCATCATTCCAGATTCCAACCTTAATAATTTTACGACGACCTCATGTTCAAACACACGATGGAATGTGAGACAGTCGTGCAATCAGTAGAAGGAATTCACGAGGTAGAGGGTGGAAATCGACCAAGTCTCCACACGTTGAGCAACTGGTTTCAAACACGATCTCCACTTCCCCACTCCTTGATTCCATCAACTATCACACTTCATGGAATCATGGTGTCTAAAATTCCAGCAATATAAATAAGCCCCTGAATCATGATTGAATCATCGGCATCATCAGTATCATCAATCTCACGTCATCAATCTCACGTCGAGCTGACTACACGAGATCATCAACTCATCAATTGAGCAACCCACAATCTTTGATTATCATTGATTCCACACATTTCTCAGCTTCCCTCCTACAGATCAACCCATCCTCTCTTGTGACCGAATTTACTCTGGAATGCTTATTGTCTTGATTTAGTCCGGAGTACTACAGATTGATCTCTCGATCTAAAGCACCCCCTTTGCAGCGGTGCATCTGTGTAAGGTTTAACATTTCTCTCGGTTCGAGGAGTCTGCTCTGTAGGGTCATCTCCTCAATTCCTTAGAAACCAGAAAATCATTTTTCCCCATCTACAGATTGGCGACCACAGTGGGAGATCATTCTTTCGGTTGCAATCTCACAATTTCACAAGATGGTTGATCTCAAGATAACGCCTACTTGCATGGTTAAAGCATAAGCACGCCCAGAATTCCTGTCAACGATCATGTGGCCAAACTTCTTCCATATCGTCTCGTACAAGCGTGCATATCCAATGGGAACGCTGAATCCAGCGACCAGTTCATGATACGGGAGTGAAGTGTTAAAGGGAGGATCGAAAGCAACCCCTGCAGTTGGATATTCATACACTATTATACGGTTCTCAGTCGCTTCCACGACCAAAGCAACAGTTCCTTCGGTATTCTCCGCTACTATCTCGGTTTCTTCTATCACTGAGGCAACAACCATCTGGTTTTCTATAACATCAGCAGCGACCATCTCATGGCCTCGAAGTGCAGGGATGGTTGTCTCTTCATCAATAACTTCGGAAGGGTTAGAGTTGTCATCATTGGCTCCAGTATCCTCAACTTCGGTATTTAGCACCTAACATGAAGATTACATGAGGTTAGAGTCACGAAGCCAAAGGAGATTATGAAACACAGTATACCCGCAAGGCAATATCATCAAAGTTCATCATACTACATTCAAGGCACGAGCAAATAACATGAAAGTCATGAAAACACATTTTACGATGAGTCCGTCTGAAGAAACTGAACTCTTCCCTGTACTAAGAGACGAACTGGGAGCAATATACAAGGAATCTGAGGATGAGTCATATTCCATTCTCTTCGTATGGATGTCCTCTATGACATGTCAAAATTTGATGACAATTCGATGAACGAGCGAGTAGATGTGGCAAAACTATCAAGTGACGCGCAATCTAAAAAAGTTCTGGAAGTCTCCTGGAAGTTTAATATTTCGCCTTTTTCAGGCTCTGAACGTGCTCAAAACTTAAAAAGATTTTTTGATTAAAGCTTGGAAATTTTCCGGTCTTGAATTTGCACATGCAGATCATCAAAATCCGACTCCGGACGAAGATTCTACAGCGTTTCTACTAAAAAGATGGGTTCTGAATTTTCTGACGACAAAATTCGACTAAGTTTTCACATATTCACATGGGTTCTCATTCATTCATTTACAAGTCATCACTTTTATACCTCTATGAAGAATGTGCATGATATATACTTACTTGAGGAGTCTCCAAAGTGTCCAAGGGGTTGGAATTGTCCACATCAACGACAAGAGGAACATCACTTCCATCCGGCTCCGAATCTTGGGAATTACCTCCATTCCCATTCCCAGAGGATGATTGAGTTCCAGAATTCTCCATTTCCATGACGACATCCTCCTGTACACGTCCTTTACAATCAATATCTTCATCTATGAAGCACCCCATTTGAACATGTGAAGAAATACTTACAGTTTCTTCGTCACTCAAATCAGCGATTGCTTGTTCAGTAGCAGAAAATTGAAGACCTTCAAGACTTGATGGAGTAAAATTCTGCAACAAAATTAACAACGTTGGCTTTATGATTCTAATGCTAATAGCGATGAAAGTCACAGTGAGAAATATTTGGAAATCACCAGAGAACGAACTGGGGACTTCACGGTATTAGGTAACAGCTTATAACTTTTGTTCCTTCCTTCTCCGCCGTGAACAACTTCTCCAATATCTGAAAAATCTGCATGGATTCGAGGTCTTACGCTACGACCATCCTATAAAGAATTCAATAACATGATCAGAATACATCTACCATGGTTTCATAAAAGACATGTGGAGAACCTTACTTGAGAACATCCTAGAGATAATTTTCGTTTATCGCCAGAAAGGTACTTCAGTCTTGGTCGACCAGAGATCATCTCAGCAGATGGAGGAATCTTCCCTGGAGGCTGACTAACTGTCACGAATTCATGCAATCTATCGAATTGTTGATGCCAGAATTCTATATAAAACCTGGGGTTACATATGCAAATCTATCAGAACCAGGAAACCAGTAACTACTCCTTTCCACGTGAGTGTGATCTAAACGAGATGCAAGCTGATCAACTGATGGTTTCCTTCTCCGGATAGTTGGAACACATTGATCCATACCCATTTGTCGATCGGCCCTATCAATGTTGTATTCTTCTACGGCCCACTCTCCATTCATAACGGATAACAAGTAACCAGGAGTACAACTCAACATGAAGGATCTCTCACCATCATTCAGGTTCACACCAGATTTTAGAGTCGTTCTCTCTCCAGTATTGAAAGTCGTTGGTTGGGAAACATAATCAGGAACCGACACCCACGGACGAAATTCGAACTCCGATTCTTCATCCAACACATCAATGAGGCGTGCTTTAGACCGAGGCTGCTTTGTAGACCAACGCATGATTCGGGCATTATCTTTCTCGGCGAAGATGTGACGGGCATCAGTATTTGGTCCTTGCAGGATATTACGTGGGATAGGCGCATAATTCTTGAAGTGCTCCCACATCAAAGCTTGAAGAAACATCGTGTTAACATAACACTCAATCTTCATGAAGCCATTCGACACGCTGGAATCTAACACCAAGGAGTCTAAGTTAGAATACAAGGAACCCAGGAATAAGCTACCTATTGGGAATTGCTCACCTTGAGCCATCTTAATAGCAAAAGGGATTACGAAAGGATTCAAAAAATGTCCACTGTCTTCGAATATGTCTCTGGATAACCATAAGCATAAGAAAGCGGCAATAGGTAATATACCGGTGATGGGACTATCAGAAACTTCATCTCTTAGCCACCAACGTGTCAACCAATGGGCATAACAACCTTTACTACCAGACACCTTGTTCACTTCTTCCACCGCAGCTGTCAGAGTGTCAAAAACCACTTTTTCCCCATCCGGAAGACCTCCAGAGAAATTACCCGTAATCGGGAGATGCATCAAAGCAGCCACATCTTCTAAGGTAACAGTAAATTCTCCCCATCTACATATGAAGGTGTGAGTGGGAACACACCAACGAGCCAGCAAACCCACGATACTTTTCACATCATGATTAATTGACAAGTCTCCCGAAGCTTGAATAAGTCTCATCACTCGTGCCTGGTTGAGGATAGCCCTGACATGAGGGAAACCCAAATATGCCTCGCCCATCCAGAATTTTTTTCCAAAGGGTGTCGAGAAAGCTTAAACTTTATGGTCGATGCAAGGAAAAGCCCTCGTTCGAGACAAAGCCGTATTATCATCTTCGGGGTCACCAATTTCTTCTGAGTCACAGTCCTAGGGTTGATCAGAAGACGATATACTAGGGATTTGAGATATGCTTCATCTCCTTTTGGATCCTCCTCAAAGAATGCGTCGTCTATATTAGGAATGTTCTTCATGCCAGTCGCATCCTCCTCTTCTTCACCAATGGAGGTATCGTCCGTGCATGCATCATCCCTGGAGATGTCATCATCAGTATGCGATTCGTCCCTTGAAGTATCGTTGGCTGGGGAATTGGTCATTTTTGCTAAAACAACTGCAAAGTCCACATTACATTCTACTTCAGTATGCTGTCCAGACAAATCAAGGAAATACGGCAAAAATGGTAACTCTTAACTCTTACCTTTTGTACTTCCACTAACAATAGTGATAGTAACGGTAGAGTTAACACCTCAAAATCGTTCGTCTCTTCGAAAACTGCAAAAACGAACGAAACTTTATTAATTTCGAAACTGATTTTTCATAAAATCACGGACACAATTTTCATAATGTGAACATTCACACAACTGACCTATGAAGTTTATAACAATAAATATTTCATCATAAATATTGTCTATCTTCGAAGGTTCCTCAAACCACGTTTTGATTTTTCGAAAAAACAGCAATTAATGCAACTTGCATACATAAATTCTCAAGGATTTTATCTAACGAAAACAAACTCATGCAAATAAAAATATCATCATATTTTGCACAATATATGTCACGGCTGCATATATATATAAAAAAAAACTATTTTTCCTTCGTATCGTCATTATTTGTCTTTAAAACGAAGGTTTATTTCAAAAATATTGTGAAAGTTCACATCTCATACATATGATAAAGTTTTTATTTACATGAAATCTCATAAGCAAAATTTATCACTGGACACAAGTTCATCATACATATTTTCCTTCGTGTCATCGTTATTTGTCTTTAAAACGAAGGATTATTCCGATTTCATGAAAATTCACTTCTTTTATGATAGAACCTTGGTACACATGAAAGCTCATAAACTAAGTTTTATCACTGACCTAGGTTCATATAAAAAAAAATCTCTCCTAAATCAGGGATTATAGTTAGTTTTCAAAACTAACGATCGAACGAACATACGTTTTCAAAAACGAGGGTTTTTCATAAAACTCACACTAATATACACACATGTATATAACTTCATCATGATCAAACATGAACAACTCATGAAGGTCACAACATCAGCAAACATCAAAAAAAAAAAAAAAAAAAAAAAACGCACCTGGTCGGTTTGGCCGGAAATAGGCCGGCGGCAACGGCGGCGGCAGGTGGTGGTCTGGCAGCGGCGAGAATTTTCTCCTGCTGGCTGAAGGTGAAGAGATGATGGAGAGCTGCATTATGCTCATCAAACCCTTTTATATAAATTTTATTTCCAAAACCTAATTTTCTAAGGATTTCCTTATTGGGCCCGACCCGCGAATCCTAACCGACCACGGTTCAACACCAATTTATGCTCATCAAACGACGCTCCAATCATGACATTGAAACCTTCATCAAGTCGTGGTTTGCTCATGTTCTCTAAATCCGGTAACGTCTCAACTTACGACTAAGTTCAATTACTGGTATTATTATTTATGGCCGGAAAATCACCATTTAATGCTGACTGAAGAACACAGCTTTCCTCAGTAAGCAGGGGACTTAATGTATATGGTGGATTTTCGACAAAGGCTAAAATCGTAAACTCATAATTATACGAAGCTCTGGTTCAGCAATCAGACGTGAGTATCGAGACACGGGTCTCTCATCGAATTCCCAACGGAGAGTACTTTCTCTCAGAGTACATGTAGGTATGTAGTCTCACGACTAGACAACAGCATATCTCATGAATGCTGAACACTTTCAGTGATTATTTCTATATAGTATCACGAGATGGGCGGATCCTAGACAGCTTGCTCTGCTAGTATAGAGCGATAACGTCTTCAGGAACAAACAACAAGTTTACCCTGACTATATAAAGGATATGACTTACCGACAAGCTCATATCGGGATAATTAATGCTCATAGACTGCAACCTATCACTTAACTCATGTTGCAAGATTACAATATACAGACCCGATGTTCTCGTCAGGGCGAGGTTCGAGGTGTCAAATATATCAGATTGGATGAAACTGCAACCTATCACTTAACTCAGGTTGCAAGATTACCATATACATACCCGATGTTCTCGTCCGAGAGAGGTTCGAGGTGTCAAATATATCAGATTGGATGAAACTGCAACCTATCACTTAACTCAGGTTGCAAGATTACCATATACAGACCCGATATTCTCATTGGGACGAGGTTCGAGGTGTCATATATATCAGATTGGATGAAACTGCAACCTATCACTTAACTCGGGTTGCAAGATTACCATATACAGACCAGATGTTCTGGTCCGCGCGAGGTTCGTGGTGTCAAATATATCAGATTGGATGAAACTGCAACCTATCACTTAACTTCGGTTGCAAGATTACCATATACAGACCCGATGTTCTCGTCGGGACGAGGTTCGAGGTGTCAAATATTTCAGATTTAATGAAACTGCAACCTATCACTTAACTCAGGTTGCAAGATTACCATATACAGACCCGATGTTCTCGTCGGGGCAAGGTTCGAGGTGTCAAATATTTCATATTTGATGAAACTGCAACCTATCACTTAAGTCGGGTTTCAAGATTATCATATACAGACCCGATGTTCTCGTCGGGTTGAGGTTCTAGGTGTCAAATATTTCAGATTGGATGAAACTGCAACCTATCACTTTACTCAGGTTGCAAGATTACCATATACGGACCCGATGTTCTCGTCGGGGCGAGGTTCGAGGTGTCAAATATTTCAGATTTGATGAAATTGCAACCTATCACTTAACTCAGGTTGCAAAATTACCATATACATACCCGATGTTCTCGTCGGGCGAGGTTCGAGGTGTCAAATATTTCCGATTTGATGAAACTGCAACCTATCACTTAAGTCAGGTTTCAATATTATCATATACAGACCCGATGTTCTCGTCGGGCGAGGTTATATGTGTCAAATATTTCAGATTGGATGAAACTGCAACCTATCACTTAACTCAGGTTGCAAGATTACCATATACAAACCCGATGTTCTCGTCGGGGCGAGGTTCGAAGTGTCAAATAATAAAATAATTAGATAAAAAGAATATAATCATTTATATGGCCCAACTATGCAGATTGTTGGGTTAATTTTCCTTTTTGGTATTTCTAACTTCTTATTACTAACATGTAGAAGAAACTCTATGTCCTCATATCTCCTTGGATGCTTGGGACTCCATTACACTCTGAAGTTGGGGAAGTTTTTGTGGGTACACCTCTGGTACCTTATGTCATGCTTATGAAACAGTTTCCAATATTATTTCCTTTGATTGCGACGGCCGATAACACTGTTAAATGCTAGATTGGGTCGGGTTACTATATTTGACAAGATTTGGTTAATCTATGAAGCGGTAAATTTGGTAGGGCAAGATCAGAGAATTTATTCTTTAAAAACCGTCAAAATACTGTTGACACATGTTGATTTCCTACTTATTCCCACGCCCCCATCCAAATCTGCCCCCATCAAAAATTTTCTCGGTGTTTTACTACTAGTTCTGAAAAATTAAATTAATAAAGTGTTCTTGGCGTCTCAGTATATTGAAAAACCCACACTTTTGTTATGCATCATATCTTCCCCGCGTTGGAGGAAAGAGACTGGAATTTAGGCTTTGAAGCAATCGAAAGGTTAGCTGTTAAATCGTCCAGTAGACTAGTAGTATAAGATTCTGAAACGACCTCGTTTATTTCATTTCCTCATCTACTCTATCTATTTCATTTCTAACATTTTAATTCCTCATCTTCTCTATCTATTTCACTTCATACCTTTAAAAGTATGGCATCATTTGACTCAGCTGAAGATTCGTCCATAATTAAAACATGGTATAATGAAACCCGTCGTGAAGATGTCCAAGCGGGAAGGGTTACACCCTAAACCTTTTGGGGGAGGGTGTGGAACCAATTTGTGCTAGATTACGGGAATGCGAAGGGAAGATCTCTGCGACAAATTCACGACAGGTACCTTGTTATCCAAAAAGGGATAGTTGATTTCATAGACATACAAGAGAAGATTTATGGCCGTAGCACTTTTACTTTGCCGGACTCAGAATTTGTAAGTAACATTCGATTAATTTCATGTAACGTAAATTACCGTTCTTCCACTTGAACCCTAACAAAATAAGTTTTGGTTGTGTTTTTGTAGGAGAGACTCGCAAAATGACACTACTCCGAAGTTAAAGGAAATGAATTCATATTTAATAAAAGTTATGAATTCATGAAGTCAAAGATTACAGAGTTCCACCCAGACTGAGATTCCGAGAAGGGATTCGGCTACCCAAGCAAAGAAGCAAAGAATTATGGAAGCAGGTATAGGGAATCCCTTAAAGAAATCACCATATTTGCCGTAAGCTCGAACATTTTTATGTTCGACACCGCACAAAAGAACCCTTGTAATTTGATATCTCTAATGAGGCTCACCAAAGTTTTTTTTTTTTTTTATCAAAGATTCTTGCATTTCGTTCTTTCCATTTGCACCACCATATAGCAACAGGGATGTTTTACTATGTTGCGACACTAGGGTCATATGTCCACTGAAAGTGGCACCTTCTCCGGCATCTGTGGGTAGATCGTCTCCGGCCATCTATTCTACAAGTTTTTATTCGGCTATTAGGATTATTTTTAGGATCATATGGTTTGCTGAGCTACTTTCTCTTATGGGTCTTAAGATCTTCTGTGTAATGGGTTTCTTATGTTTGGGTCACGATCTGTTTGGCATAAGTTCCAAGTATGTTGATGAAATTTTCTGGCAGATACAGGAGTTCCGACGATTTATCCGGCGAGTTCATTGTTTTACGACGGGGATAGTTTCAGTTCAATCTTTTAATTGTGTTCTTCAGAAGGTTTTAAAAAAAATCTCGAGTTGTGGATCATGTTTTATCGATCCAAGCTCACCCGGATGAAAGCAGGCGTTACTGTTACGGCTACGGGTTATATGTGATTTTGTTACCTGTGATTCTGTCAACTGGGATTCTATTACTATAGATTCGTCGCTTGGTCCTGTTCGAGATTAGGCTGCAGTCAGTTATTTGTAATTTGCTTTATCGTGTTGTGTTCTGTAACTTCCGAGTTTAATTCCTGGTTTATTTATTAAAAAAAAAAGAGAGAAAAGACCAAGTAATCTCATATTTTCCTTCCAAAAAAAAAATTAATCCTATATTCTCCGGATTCCTTACGAAATTGTTATAATAGTTTTTTTATGGGTAATTTGAGTTTCCTCTCCTTGATCAAGGGAGGGGATTTTTGGACCAAGTAATAGTTTTTTATGTGAACTAAAAATTAACACTTTTGTTATAGGGAGGGGATTTTTGGATCAAGGGAGTGAAAAACTCGTACTTTTTTTTTAATTTAATCAAAGGCTTGTTAGATAACAACAATAGAGTAGAAGAAAGATCAACAAAAAAACACTGCAACTGTTTACAGAGAAAGTCTTTAACATAAACCCTGACTTTGATATTCTTTTACTCGCATCCAAAACCTTGAAACCCTAACTTCATCTTTTATATCACTAATAAGAAAAAGCATAAGACACTAAGAACCTAATAACATCTTCCTAAACAAGCATGCAAGAAAAACATAACAGAATCGGAAATCGACGATTCACACCATTTTCAGATGAGTTCTTTACCGATCTGGAAAGAAACATAAGCATCAACGCAAGCATACTTAATCTTATCGAGAGAACGCCAATAATCCTCCCAGTTACTCATAGTAACATGCCTAAGTTTTTCAATATCACCATAATTTAATACAATTACAGCCAATCCCATTAACCCAACATTCTTAAGTGCCTTCGAATTATACCTATCAGCAGCCAAATACCTAAGATCAACAGCAACCTCAACTTCTAAGTCATAATCATCATCAAGTTTCTTAACATCTTCATCGATCCCAACCCCAACAAATGTAAAATCAGGGTCTCCGAGAAACTCAACAAGAGAAGAAGGGATTTCATCTGCATGTTTGTTTTGGAAAATCAAACATCTACAACCAACACAGAGTTGTAATGTTGCTACTGGATTTCTGTAACGTCCATAAGTAGGTCTCCGTTCTACATCAACACCAACGATAAGATGATCTAGTACTCCATTGTAATCACTGTAAATCCTGCTAATCCAGTGATCAACTGTTGAAGAATGCTTAGTGACGACTGTTCTGATTCGATCATCGTCTATGATTACAGAGTAAACTTGTTGTGTTTCTGGGTAGTGATTTGGAAGATCATGAATGAAAATTCCCATGGTGGTGGTGGTGGTGGTGGTGGTGGACCTGGTGGTGGTGGGGGTGGTTTGTGCTTTTTCTAGAGAGATAATAAAATCTAAAAATAAAAATGAAAAACTCGTACTCAACTCGCTGATTTATCTGTGAGTTAGATTCAATATTTTCTGGACCAAAATGCCCTTTAAAAATGACTTAATCATACCACACCCATCGGACTCTGCTGTAAGGAAGAGTTCCTAATTTCTATCTATGGAGTAGGAGAATCAGAGTTAAGTAATTAAGAACCCTTAATACTCCCATTTCCAATTCAAACTAAGAGCAGTTCCTATGGTAATGTTCAAACTCAAAATTGTGTTCATCCACGTGGATGGTCAAACCGGTTTCTCCACTATGGTAAAGCAGGAAAAAAATGAACAGATTTGGTTTTCTAGGGCCCCACTAGTATTTCTTTTTAATATAAAATGCTTTGTTGGATAAAGTTGAAATATAAAATATCATATTTTTGTGAGATAAAATAGGATGGAGTGAGATAAAATAAGATAAAAGTGAGATAAAATAGGATAAAGTGAGAAAAATATTAGTAAAAAAAACTGAATTTGCAGTGGGCGTTCATGCTAGTGACGCTAAAGATTGTGCTAGTGACGCCCGCGTTTCTTCTTGGCTTGCGCGCTAGTAGGGATGTCGCACGTCTTTGCAACAGACGCGCGTCTAATGTTCCAACTCGATATTCAAATGAACAGATTTGTTCATTTGAACATCCATTTTCTTGGTTTGTTCATTCCATAGTAGGAGCAAAATGAACAAACTCTGAGTTTGTTCATCCCATAGGAATTGCTCTAAGAGAATAACGGAAATGATTGACACAGTGAAACAAAGCACCGAGCGTCGGTACCGTGTGAGAGGATGATGGGCACACATCTGCCCTTTCCAAATCTCGATGCTAAGCACGCAAGATAAGGTCCGCGCGATCCCTCTGCCCTTCCTAATCCCGATGCTAAGCACGCTAGGTACTGGCAGTGCGATCTCCATCTGGACGCAACAAAGTGTAAAACTTCGGTGTGTCTAGCATCTCTGTAACTAATTATGACTTAAAATTTTATCACTACTACAAATTACAAAAAATTACAAAACAATGAGCAGCTATGGAAAACTCTTACTATGCGACCCAGTAATCTCCTCGCCTAAGTTTTTCTATGAAGGAAAAAGAAAAGGGAAAACTCTTACGATGCAGGATAAAATTATTAGGCTAATATTAGGCTATGAAGGCGGTTCACAATTGTTTACATTTGAGTAGTACTATTAGGTAGTACAAGAAGAGTTAAGGGAGATGAAGTGCAGTACAGTGTTTGCCATAGCTGTGAAATGCCTAATAGTACTACCTAATAGTACTACTCAAATGTAAACAATTGTGAAATGCCTTTATAGCCTAATATTAGCCTTATCCAGCATAGTAAGAGTTTGCCTTTTTTTTCCTTCGTAGAAAACTTAGGCAAGGAGATTATAATCAGTTACAGAGATTTTAAGTCATAGCTGCTCATTGTTTTGTAATTTGTAGTAGTGATAAAATTTTAAGTCATAATTAGTCATAGAGATGCTAGATACACCGAAGTTTTACACTTTGCTGCCTCCCGGTGGAGATCGCACGGCCAGTACCTAGCGTGCTTAGCATCGGGATTGGAAAGGGCAGATGGATCGCAAAATGTAAGGGCATTTCACCTACAGTAAATAGGTCATATTTTGAGTAGTACTCAAAATGTAAGGGCATTTCTCCCTTAATAGCCTAATATTTACATTTTGAGTAGTACTATTAGACTATGACAAATGCTATCCCACACGACTTTGCGGGATGGTTTCCCACAAAAGCGGCTTCTTTACCGTTGGATGATTAAATCAATGGTTAGATTCATATTCAGGAAAAGACCCATCACTTTCAGGAAAGGACCCACCACTTTCAGGATAGGACTCACCATTTCCCCTAAAGGGTTCAAGGCTGTTAGATTTGGGTTTTAGCATGATCTAACGGTAAAGAAGTCGCTTGAGCGATATAGCTTCCCGCAAGATCGTGCGGGATAGCACTTCTCGCTATGACAGATAGGTACAGATTACAGAATAAAACTAAAAACTCAGTAAAGCTATATACAGGACAAAATCTAATTAGCACCTACAGCTACAAGATTGATCTACCTAAGCTAAGGGAGAAATGCCCAGTTATCTAACACAAGTTACACAACACAACTGCATTATTAGAGTAGGGGATAGACAAACCGTTATTTTGAACAGAATTGAAACCGCCCATCCTCATTGGGGACCCCACCCCGGTGAATTTGCAGGGGCCCATGGCTTGTGGGACCTAGTACTGTGTCTGTGTTGTTTTAATTTTGTTTAAACACTCGGTTTGTTTAGAATTTTTGGGGATATATACGCAAATGATATATCCACCGAAGCCTTTCACCGCAAAAAACACCCGGAGACACTGTTAGGATGGGTCCCACAGTAATTAAAAAACAGCACCCTCTATAGTCTCCTGGTGGGTCCCAGGTATTTTGTCTCTCCCGGTTTAGTTTTCGGTGAAACATACCCGGTGTGTGTAGCACAGCTGGGATATATATCATTTTTGTTCTTTCTTTTCCCTATGATATTTCTTCTCTGCAGCTTGATTTGATTTTTGCTTTATCTATTAAAGATTACCCTAACTCTATCTCTCTCAATCCTAGCTTCTAGGGTTACAAGAAGAAGATAAGATGGAGATAGATGAAATTAGGAGATTGAGTGTGAGTGTGATTGTGACGGTGGTCGTGAGCAGAGATTGTCGGGGATGGATTTGATGGAAGATGACTGCAAGTGGTGTTGGTTCTGTCGGGAAGGAGGAGAAGGAAATGGAGATGGAGTTGGGTTCTGTACGATTAGGGGAGGAGATGAAGTGCAGCACAGTGTTGCGCAGTTACATCAAATCTGATGTATATGGGTTTGGGTTCTTTCACTTCTTTCAGGCCCATTGCTTCTTCAAAGCTAATATCTCAATCCCGCTCCTAATTTTGGGTCGTGCAAACGACATTCTTCACTGCCTTCTAGAAGGAGATTTGTTATCTTCCTTCCGTTGTAACCACTTCTCTGCTCCTTAATTCATTCAAGCTTTATTTACTGGCTAAAAACACAAAATAAATTAGTAAAAGTTATTACTCTTGAAAACAGTAAAAATACAGAATTTGGGATAAAATAGAGAATTAGAACACAAGAGATGAGCTAAATGGCAATAGTAAAAATACAGAATATGTTTCGAGAGTCGAACTGTCTAGCCAAAGGTGTTGTATCTAAGGATATAGAAGGCGTGTGGATAGGAACTCCACCTTCAAGGATTGTTCATCTGTTAAAAGATGATTTAATGGGGATAGCTTACCCCAGATTTGTTAAGCTCTAGTTTGTGCTAAAAAAATGTCAATAAAAAGTTGTAGAAATACGTAATATTTGGCACTCATCACTCACATTTTGGACGTACTGTTTGTGAATCAAAATTAAACGATAATGTATTCGAAGTTAATATTTCGACGATATGTTCACATTTCAAAGCTCTACATACCCATAAAAATGAGCACATTTTAAAAGTTAGTAGTAGTAGGAAATTAGGAATCGAAGCCAGCACCCACTGATCCATCAGCACCCTCCAACCACCGCATTAACTTTTCGCAAGTATGAAGTTCTGAACGGTTTACAGCTTTAATTAATTAACGGTGTTTGTTTTGGTTGTTTGATTTAATTTATGTGAAGTTTTGTCACATCATTCAACAGTTTGTTTTGCATGTAGAATTCAGTAAATTTGTTTGAAAAGATGGTCAAAATGATGAAGCAAATGAAGATCCAGAGATCCAAATAACCAGGTATTACGGGTGACTCATGTGATTTTTGTAGGGATCAATGGTGCCCACATCACTACATAATATTGTCCTAAATAATAACTTAAAAACAGCCAATAACAACGAACGAAAACACATAAGAGACATTAAGAGTTAACCACGCAAAAAAATAAATAAAATAGATAGATAGAGACATGAAAATGGATCAATCTCATTGATGACGTCATATTCTTCCACTCCTACTTCGTCTCGGCATCATCAACGCCTCCCTTCTTCTCAGCAACTTTGTCTTCTATCTTCCCCTCAGTTGGACCTAAGGGTGTACAAAGGACGGTACAGAGTTCCGGGACTGTTCCTGTGCAGCTCTAGTTAGACCTATGTGGTCGCCATTGTCATCTGTTTCCCTGATAAAAAGTTTTGCTTCTTCCTTAATCTCATATCCATGTTCAACCATCTTTTTTGGAACCCAACGAGCTACATACGCATCATAATCTTCTTCTTCATCTTCTTCTTCTTATGATTCAATATAATTGAGGGGATTCTGATCACTGTTCATAGGACTCTCATCATTATTCAACAAACTTACAATATCCGCATCATCGCTTACGCTACTTACCAAATCTTGTTCAAGAGTGTGTTTTTCCTTTTCTTGGCGAGGAGATTTTGAAGTAGGAGCAGCCTTTTCTTTTCCTTTCTTATTCTGCTGAAGCCTGAATTATAAGATAATACACCATATGCTGCCACATTAGTTTTTCTAGAACAAAATATCTCGAGTAAGAGGATATTCAAAAACTTAGTTAACATACTAAAACTGTTTTTTAATGATACGGATTTGATCCATTGGGTCTCTTGTATGGTTGGAAAAATTGTAATGGTAGGAGTTTCAGTCAAGAATGGGGGGATTTTTTTTAACTTTGATGATGGTTGTATGATCTTAACAAACTCTGTAATGATTCCTGTGTTAACAACACCATGTATATATATGGACCATTTCCCACAACAGCATCAAACACAAGTAAAATTCATATGGGCATAATGGTCATGTTCTTGGTTAGGAAAGTATGCCACTATGATTCTGATGTTTCTTGCTGTTTTATTATTGCTAGGGATATACATATTAATAATCTTCTTTCTTAGCAAGGGCTCTGGGATGAGAGCTCTCATTCAAAATGAATGAGTTTGATCAAATTTTCAGAGCCCTCTTACATTGCTAGGCAGTAGGCACAGACATACTAGCCCCTGTCGTTTTGATATCCTAGTTCCGCCACAGACGCTTACAATCCTAAATACTAAAAATAAACCAACAATTTTCTAAAGTTTGACAAAAGAAAAATATTTTGCTAAAGACTAAATCCTCAACAAGTCCCTATTAATATTTTAATGCTTCAAAATCAGTATTCTGGATTATATTTAACATGACACAAATATGAGATAGTTAGAGGCTTTGAGCATTTGTCTCGGTCGTCATGGACTCATGGTAGAGTTGAATCAACAATGTCGAATATAAGTGTCGTTATATATACAGTCGTCCATCGTCCATGACGACTTGCAACATGACGTCTAAAACTCTGAAATCACCATGTTTAATATTCTAACCTAATACACCAAACTTAGGACAAAATAAAGTAATGGGATTGAGTTTATATCAACACTTACTACCTTTTTCTGGCTATTGATGGATTTATCTCAAAGGATTCAGTGATTTCTTCAATAGGTTCAGTTTTTTCAGCTTTCCGTTTACCTTTATTAGTTGATTTGGAGAACTTGGGATCAGTAGCGGCTTCAGGTTTCCTACTTTTTTGTCTCTGATAACTCATTTTTCAGGAGATTAAACGATAATTATTTCGTGAGAGACTATGAAAGATGGGCGAGGAATGAGAGAATAATTATTGTTCAGAGAAGACGAGACGTACGCTTTTGGCCCCGGTCTCATTCTATCTGATGCTTACTAGTAATCCATCAGAAAAGACGTTTGCTTTATAACAATTTTTTTGCTCTAGCAGTGCCAGAGCAAACATTGATCTAGCAGCATTGAGGAAATAAATCTATAACCTAAGCACACTTTTGAGTTAACCTGAGTCAACTATCCATTCATAAGTTTTTAACAGTACAGTCCGACTAAGCTTACAAAACAATCGGAAACAGAAGCATATAACGGGGGAGCATATCTCAGCATACACAATTCTATCCACTGTTTGTTTTTATTCTTCCCCCATTAAGAGAATTGAACAAGTCGACCATCAAATTCAAACCTGTCATTAGAAGTTTAGAACTGAAACTAAAATAAAATCATTGCTTCACCACAAAAGTTCATCGTTGAAGAAAGAAAAACAGGTTTTAAAGACTGTAACTGGTCGGACATTAATAATTAGTTCAAATTACAGATTTTTCCTTTTTGTTGAGGCGTTCAAATTACATATTGCAGTACCTCATGACATATTCACCCAACTGATATCGACGCAATTTCAATCATCCCAAATATTGGAGTCAGTAATTTGCTCGTTCATCACTGTACCATTCTCCTTTTAAAAAAAAATCAATCAAAGGTTCCCGATTTTGGATTCTTTTATTAAAAACAAAAAATCCTCTAACTCAGGTTAACCAAGAGTTTGCTTAGGTCATATATGGCCAAATATGTGGCTTCAATGCTGTTAGATCATGTTTTCTCTAGCATGTAGACTCGTTCATCACTGTACCAGTCTCTCTCAACCCACAGTTTCTGCTTCAGGAGTACATGCATGTAGATTTCAGATGAGTTTTGACTTTTTGACTACGGTACAGCTGAATATAAATTTGGAGGAAAAACAAATAAAATTTAAATAATATGTTGAGAATGAATTATGTTTTTAGTAGCATTATTATTTTGGACTTATTAATGCTTAACCTTAAGAGGAACTATTAAAATGTATTATTGGACAACCAAAAGGGTGTCCTCCTATGTGATGATCATTACAATGGGGGCTAAGAATATAATTGAGTGCAATGCTTTTTATTTATTTATTTTTGATTGATTCTATTTGCTTTTTATTTTCAGAATTGAGTTGATAATTGAATACTTCGTACTTATAAGCTTACAAACGCCGAAATAAAGAGTCCCATAATGTAATCACCATTTTCTAACATATACATCAAAAACTCCATAATTAATAGACTTCAGACTTCACAAAATTATTAATATAGGGAAGTATACCAAAAAAAAAAATATATTGGTCGACAAGAAGCTTTAAACATGGTTCACAGGTTGGAAATATTTTAGCTTCAGCAACAAGGTGCACATAGTACGAGATCTTAAGCATATGTAAATCAAAAGATGCGATGACAATCTAAAAAGTGACATCCTTTTGTCAAACGACTATAAATACATATTTTTCTTTATCTTAAATTTTGGTGTAACAGGATCTGTAATTTTCCGATTATGTCTATTATATCTACATATGGAGGTAAATTCCTTATGGTATGACTAGAAAAATCTATTAATGTTAAAATATGGAGTTTATCACTATTTATTACTATCAAGACGGTCAACTATGATCCTGAGACCCAAACTCTAATTAAAATTTTCCAGGACCCAAACTCAAAGATGGTCACAAAGTTGAGACCCAAACTCTAAATATCCCTACTATATAACACATTAAACTTCCATTTGAATTCGAAGCACACAGATTCAACTAGGGGGTTAGCTTGGTATGAATCGTATGATCTTGATTTAATATTTTTTAATACATGTAGTTGTATAATAAATCTGGGGGTCTTGAAAGAATGTTTTTTTTTGAAGCATGCATTTTATTAATACTCCCTCCGTCCTAGTTTAGATGCCAAAATTGAGGATTTTTTTTGTCCTAAAATACTTGTTATACTTCATATGTTTGTTTCGAAAAGAATGGTGAAATTGAACTGTTGGAAGAAATTTCTCAATTTCCAAATGCCTCCCTAAATAAATACTACTACTAGATACCCAAGAACATTTAATACCTTGTTACCTTATGTTGTACATGGAAGCGTAGGTTAACCATATAAGTTTGGCAGTTTGGCATACCGATAGCGAAAATGATAGCTTGACCGCAACTTTCTCCTGCATGTAGATCCCGCAAGAGATAGAGAAAGAGGACCCACTGAACCCATAGTGGGTGCAAATATATGGTAAAATCTCATGTTTGTAATATGAATAGGATGAATAGGAATAGGCGTCACACATGCTTTTCTCTAATGTAGGCCTAGGTACAAAACCCTTCTTTAGTATGTACAACATGCGGAGAGAGCGACCAAAAGGTCTTGTCAGCAACATTTAATATACTACTTATCTATATAGTAATTTATTAAATAAATACAGACTTATTATAATTGGACTCAGACTCTTTTAACCTTGAAAATTGATGAAAATAAGAGAGAAGGTAATTAGTAAAAATAAGATGACAATAATTTAGTCCTAATTGCACCTATGTTTTGAGGGAAGATTTGTACGAACTGGAAATTTGCTATAACCTTTTTTTTCTTACAAAAAATTCTTTTAACACATTTATTTTCTGTGTAAGTTTCGTTTTGTACCTGTGTGTTGTATTTAAATTATTTTGTTTTCATTTATTTAAGTTCATCCTCTTCTCGAAGTTCTATCTCTTTTGCTGGCGATAGGATACACAAATTTTGGGCCAACAACTGAAATGCCCCAATGGGGTGTCTGCATTTTACTGTGTCGTACTACCACCGTTCCCCCCCACCCCACCTTTCCCTCAGGACACGTACACCCGCATGTGAACCCCTGAATTGAAAGCTTTGAACTCTTTGGGACCCGTTAGTGGATCCATCTGATTTTGCTAGTCTTTGTTTTAGGAGACGAGACGTTTGCTTTCCAATTCTCTCTCTCACCCATGCTTTACCAAGACCTTACTAATCTCTCTCACCCATGCTTACCAGTAATCAATGTGAAAAGATTGCATAATCAGATACATTTTCACTTTGGAAGTGTAAATAGGAGTATAAGTTAACTTGTGCATTTGTTAAAGAGAAAATTTAATATGATGAATTTCCGTCTCACAGAAGCTTGACAGTGACAGCACACTATTTAACGAGTCGTCGCGTGATTAGAAGAATGATGTTTCAGTCTTTCAGATTTTCGATGATCAGGAATACTAACAATTTGCAGTATAACCCTGTAAAGTCTCCCATTGATCCAAGCTGCTTCCCATCCCCCACTTTTATACACCAAAATTTTACATCCCTATGTGTCACTCCTATCCACCGTAGATTTCATCCTCACCCTACCTCACCTAGGAAAAATAGGGGGTCCGTTCGCCCATTGATCAACGACCCAAAAGTAGTCAACTAGGAACCCGCTGATGTAGGATCCAAATATCGCACAACAGTAAGAGTTTGCGAAATTATAGATAGAGCCTGCGAAGTTATAGAGAGAGCTTGCGAGAAGATAGCGAAGCTTGCGAGAATGTAGTTTGGGCGCGAGATAATATGAGCTGTACTCCACTACATATGAGCTGTCATCCACTATGTAAACACCTATATAAAGGGAAAGTCAGAGAGAGAGGAGAGTTTTAGAATTGGTACCAACTTAGAGCTCCAAATACTCATTAATGGAGTCTCCATGTAATCAAGATGTAATTACAAACAATCATAGTGAAGATCCCTAACCCCGTGGATGTAGATCAAATTGATCGAACCACGTAAATCTTGTGTCTTATTTTCTATTTTCATTATCTTTATCTTTATTTTCATATCAAATAAGTTTAGATCTAGAAATCATAGTCATGATAATACAAGGGGTGTGTTGTAGGATTTCCTGCAATTACATAATGGCGCTAGAAACAGGGAACGAGTAAAGGATTTATCCTTCCTGTAACTTGTTGATTCAAGAAATTTTCATGAAGATTATCTACTGTTCATATTTTTCTAGATCTACAAAATTTAGGTTCAAAAATGGAAATTTTATGGAAAAAATCACACTTTGATGGAGTAAACATCATCAAAAATTCAAAGACATGAAAAGAGTGAGAGAAAAAATTAGTTGTTGTGGTGAAATTTAAGGAGAAAATGGAAGTTTCAGTGGAAGATTTTCATGTTCAGGAGAAGAAGGCAAATGTGAAAGAAGTTAAGGAAGGACGAAGAAAAGATAAGAGGCAGATGCTGCAATTTCTATCACAAACAAAAATTCGCACAGATGGTTTGAGCAGGAGCGAGTAAGCGATAGATCACGGGTTCGAATTTCGCAGAGACACATATTCTTCATTTTCTTCTCATTTGCATGGGAGAATAAAATAATAAGAGAAAAACATTGTGTGCTTATTTCGCAAAGAGATTATTGAAAAGTTGGTCAAGAGAACAATATGTACGTTCGTGGTCGCAAGTTTGAACTTCTCTGCGAGCATAGTTCTCTTCTTTTTACAGATAGCGAAAAAATGAATAATTTCGCAATATTGTTTCATTAGTTCGCACATAAGAGGTAGCACAGTTGGTCAAGCTTCTCTAGAGTGAGTTGTAAGACTCGAGTTCGAATCCCTCATCAAGCTTAATTTTTCGCACATTTTTGAAATCCTAAAGGCGAAGAAATGGAATAAAGTACAACATTGTGTGTTTCTTTCGCAATCAACAAGTAGCGCAGATGGTCAGAGAAGGAGTATGCAAACTAGAGGACATGGGTTCGATTCTCCTTGCGACCAAATAATTTTTGCTTCGCAAATATTCATTTCGCAGAGTTGATATTTGATTACTTCGTACAGTCTTTGATTATTTCGCAAGAGAGGGTTAACACAGTTGGTCAGGAGGCATGAATGCAAGCAGCAGGTCGCGGGATCAATTCTTGCTTCTCGCATGTTTATTTTTATCTTACACAGTTGGAATTTGATTATTTCGCAAGAACTTTGATTATTTCGCAAAAGAGGCTTAGCACAGTTGTTATGGTGCGAGAAAATCCAAGAAGCAGGTCAAGGGTTCAAGTCTCACTTCTCACACTTCTTTTTGCTGCGCGAAATTCATACATTTCAAGGCATTTATTCACTTCTTTGACAACAACAACGACTCACATGAAAGATAAGTACCACTTCCTTGAATATTTTACTTTATACTAAGAACGAATAAAAAGATTTTTGATTTTATTTACAAAAAAGCGATTCAATCGCACGATTACAAAGATTTCAAGATTTCAAAGATTATAAAGATTACTAAGATTTCCAGATTACAAAGACTTCAAAATTACAAAGATTGCGAGATTTCAAAATTATAGAAAACTGAGAAAATTTAATTTATATGTTTCTCTAGAATATTTCTTTTACAGAGAATAAAAAGATTTTTGATTTGATTTACAAAATGTGAAACAATCGCAGAATTACAAAGATTTCACAATTACAAAGATTTCAGAATTATAATGTATTAGAACTTCTCTTGAATATTTACTTTGCTTCAAATGATATGATATTATGAGAATGAAAGAATGAATGAAAGAATAAAAGAACAAAGAAACGCGAAAATTTCGCAAGAGACAATCTAAGATCCATAAAAATCTAAGATTAGAATGGGGCGAACCTTTATGGCGTACACCCTAGTTCGCGAAAAAAATTTCGCAAGAGACAAATGTAAGACCTAAAGTACGTCATAGAAGGGGGTACCTGTAGCATGACTCAGGGAAAAGGTTACACCGCCCCTGGAACCTGAGTCATGGAGATTTGGGGTCAATAAAGCGACTAAGGTAATAAGGACTCTCCCAAGGAGTGCAGAATCTGATCAAGGCGCCGAGGTACACGGTTGAGTCAAGAGTGCCAGGGGCGTTTGAAGCGTCCTTGCATTCTTCACAAGTCTTGGCTTATACTGCACTCGGCCCGAAGAAAACCCCACTTAGGGTGCAGTCTCGTAACCATAATCCCTATAGGTAAAAGGGATAAGAGGCTGCGAAAAAAACTGGTTGTTGTTAAGACCGGATGGGAGGAGCTAACCTTGTATGGTATAAGTACGCCTCTTTGAAGGGGCAACCAGGGGGGAGATAAGGGCGGCACCCTCCATTAGGGAGCTGATAAGTGTCTTAAGACGCAAATGTCATGAGGCTTTTTACTCGCAAGGGTATTAAGGCTTTTCATATTTATGCAACAATCCTGAAGATGCAATAATACAAAAGAAAAAGATAAGACGAGATCAATGGGTCATCACATGAAAGTGTGAAGACGTCCTGCGATTTCGTCGCAAGAAGACAATGTCATGGGGCTTTATTTTCGCAAGAATATTTAGACCTGTCATATTGTCGCAACAATCCTGAAGAGGCAATAATACAAAAGATAAAGTTAAGGCAAGATCAATGGGTTTTTTCATGAAAGTGCAAAGACGTCCTGCGATTTTGTCGCAATGACAAGAGGTGGAAAAATAAGACCTTTAACTAGGAAGGAAAAATAAGACCACATAAGAAAATGAGTAAGCAAGTAAGCTTGCGAGAATGATTATATGTAAGCAAACAAGCTTGCGAATATGTACATGAAAATGAAGCTGAGGCAGTGAAAATGCCACAGACTTGATATTAGGATCATACTGTTATGAGATACTAATAATGCAGGAAAAAGGAAAGATGAAACACAAGTAAGAACTTGTGAGGAACAATAACTACACGAAGAGGAATGCATACACTAAAGAAAAAGCCAAAGAAATGGAGAATGGAGGCAATTTAAAGCTACATCAATTTTAGCGAGCAAAATGAGATAAGTAACGCAAACATTAATTATACATTGCAATAGATAAGCATTCTCATCATACAAGCATCATACTCGCATCATAAAAGCATTGCACAAGCATTTCATGGCATAAACATTGCATACACATTTCATAACATAATCATCACATAAGCATTAGATTCGCAGAATTGTTCAGAATTTCGCAGAATTATTCAGAATTTCGCAGAATTGTTCAGAATTTCACAGAATTGTTCAGAATTTCGCCGAATTATTCAGAATTTCGCAGAGTTATTCAGAATTTCGCAGGATTATTCATAATTTCGCAGGATTATTCATAATTTCGCAGGATTATTAAGAATTTTGCAGGATTGTTCAGAATTTCGCAGAATGATTCAAAATTTCGTCAAATGTGTCAGAATTTTGCAGAATGTGGTTATTCCGAACGATATGATTATTTCGCTCAATTATTTCACACAATTATAAGCAACTTGAAGAGATTATACTATCGCATGAGCACAACACATGAGACAGAGGCAAGATAAGAATGAGGAAACAATTCACACATTCAACATTTTCTCAAGGATTCTACCTTCATAGATAAAGAACAGAGGCAACTATGGATTACCAAGAAAACATTTTATGTTCTTTATCTCCTCGGCAAGAATCATTTCCAAAGTGGACGTACAACAACAAGAATCCTCACCAAAAATGAAGTAATAATTTCACACGAATAGAGGCAATACTTATTATTCAAGGACATATACTACTTATTTACTTCGCAACGCTCCGGAACTTCACAAAAGATAGAGGAAAGTACGTACTTTTCAAGTCCAATATTCTTTCGCTCGTTCCTCCAACAACTACTACTACAAAGTGGATTTTTCCTTAAAGATCGCTCTTCAAGCAATATTCAAGGAAAAAGAGGCAAGATGTAGGATCCAAATATCGCACAACGGTAAGAGTTTGCGAAATTATAGATAGAGCATGTGAAGTTATAGAGAGAGCTTGCGAGAAGGTAGCGAAGCTTGCGAGAATGTAGTTTGGGCGCGAGATAATATGAGCTGTACTCCACTGCATATGAGCTGTCATCCACTATGTAAACACCTATATAAAGGGAAAGTCAGAGAGAGAGAAGAGTTTTAGAATTGGTATTATTATTATTTCCTTCTTCTTCCTCTACCAACTTAGAGCTTCAAATACTCATTAATGGAGTCTCCATGTTATTAAGATGTAATTACAAACAATCATAGTGAAGATCCCTAACCCCGTGGATGTAGATCAAATTGATCGAACCACGTAAATCTTGTGTCTTATTATCTATTTTCATTATCTTTATCTTTATTTTCATATCAAATAAGTTTAGATCTAGAAATCATAGTCATGATAATACAAGGGGTATGTTGTAGGATTTCCTGCAATTACAGTTGACAAGGCCGAGTCTCCCATTGGCATTCTAATTACTTCTTTAGTTCAGGCGAAGTTTTTTTGGGCTCTCATATCTGCTGCGGTTTGTTGGGATTTGTTTTATGGATCCAGCGTAATGCTCGTATTTTTTAAGATACACATGTTCAAAAGAATCAAAACAGATCCCGATCTCATTGTTCAAGCCAAATCTCTGGTGATTGGTGCGGCTTCTACCTTCTCCTAGGGGTGTGCAACGGACGGATGGATTGAGATAAGGGGTCTCCCGCGTCCAATCCGTCAAAGTTGCGGATTTGGAAAATCCAACCATATCCGGCCCAATCACCCGCGGATTTCATATCCGCGGATCAGCGGGTGATGCTGGCCAGATGCGAGTTAACCACGAATTTAGTCCAAGAAAAATGGTACAAGTTGATATAGACAAATGTTATCCCACACGACTTTGCGGGATGGTTTCCCGCAAAAGCGACTTCTATACCGTTGGATGATTAAATCAACGGTTAGATTCACATTCAGGAAAAGACCCATCACTTTCCGGAAAGGACCCACCACTTTCAGGATAGGGCCCACCATTTCCCCTAAAGGGTTAAAGGCTGTTAGATGTGGGTTTTAGCATGATCTAACGGTAAAGAAGCCGCTTGAGCGGGATAGCTTCCCGCAAGGTCGTGCGGGATAGCACTGCTCGTTGATATATAGTAGCAGTATACGCATATTGCTCAATTTCCAAATGCCTCCCAAAATAAATATACTATATACCCAAGAACATTTAATGCGTCGTTACCTTATACTGTACATGGAAGCGTAGGTTAACATTTGCCTTTTTTTTTCTTAGATGCGAATTACAATGCTAAATTAACCTTTCCTTTCCTTTATCCCAACTTTTTAAGTTTTTGTGAAGAATTTTTCTCTCTCACATGTTCTGACTTCTGAGTGGTTTTTTTTGTGTGAAGAATTTTTTCTCTTTTACATGTTCTGACTTCTGAGAGGTTTTTTCTTAGTGAAGTATTCTTTATCTCTCACATGTTCTGAGTTCATGGTTTCTCTCACATGTTCTGAGTGAAAGATTAGGATTTCACCTTGATTTCTCCAATAAAATTGTAAGATTCATCCGTAAGAACGATTACTGGTTTATTTAATTTCAGAATTCTCATTTTAAGTCCTCTGATAATCTCTGTAAATACATTCCGAATTTCTTTCTTTTTTATTTATTTTTCAGTTTTAGATTCTGGTTCTTTCTTGTGGACCGTTGTTCTAATGTCTGTAATTGCCCTTTTGTCTGTAAAAATCACAAATGGCTTAATCATTTTTATAGCCATTTGTGTTGTATCATTTTCAAATCACCAATTGCCCTTTGTTTGTAACCTTAATTATAGGTTTCATTTTTATAAAGGCTTTCATACTCTAACTCTAATTCTCGGTTTGAATTTTATTTAGTTTAATGGGGAGTTGGAAAAAGAGGGACAAAGGACAAGGTGACGATGAAAAAACACCAGAAAGCCCTCGGAAGAAGAAAATAAAAATGGAGGAAGTTGTCAGGCAAAGGAAAAAAGGAAAAATCACAGGGAAAAACTCCAAGCAAAGAACCTGAAATAGGTAAGTAATATTTTATTTTTCACATAAAATATAAGTAGTGAAGAAAGATTATTCCATTGAATTGGACTTATTGATACCAAGTTTAGCAATAAAATAATTCGTGGTACAAAGACTAAAGGTTGATCAGAAAGAATTATACCAGTGAATTTTTGCGCTAGAAAAACTTCATTCTGATTGTGCAAAAAAACCTTATTTCATCTTCTGATGGTGCAAAAACCTTCTTTCACCTATGGGGCAATGTGTAAAAACCTATTCACAGCTGACTGCAATTGTTTTTTTGACTGGTTGTAATTCAAAAATCATGCTAACTATATTTTTCACTAAATATTTTAAGAAGATTTGCGGTGGAAAACCACTTTTCATCCACATTGGCACCAAAAGCCTGAAAGTGGTCGTCTCTTTATTGTGTGGCGTCTTGGTTTAATTGACGCTTCTCTGATAAGTATATTTGCTGACTGTTGTTAATTTTGATCTTTGATAACACATCACATCATATAAGCGGAGAAAGATGATACAATAAAAAGCAGTAGACAGTGGGCATTTAGAGAAGGCTTGAGTCACTTGCACGATCTCTTTGTCGGCAAGGAAGATGAGATATTAGTGCTGAATGATCGGGATATGTTAGCTACAACTACTTTTTGGAGTTTACTACAAGTGTTTATCAACAACCAAATAACAAAAGATGAGTTGAAAATACCACAAGCTGGGCTAAAGAAATTGACCGACTCGTATATAAAGTCCAAGATGGTAAAGGAGAATTTCTAGTAAGGAAAGAAGAAGGATATGAATCAACTCCTCAAGAAATTACTTTGATTTTCGGAATGCAAATGTTGCAGAATGGTAAGCAAGACTTACTAGAGACACGAAAAGTTTGTCCAGGCAATAATGACTTGTGCAAGAAGTATTTTGGTGGTGCTAAAGCCAGTCAAATATCTAATGTTCAAGTAAAAGAAGCAATTCTAAAAAGTGCAAAGGCGAACGAAAATGAAGAACTGGTTAGGCTCTTGGTGCTTTATTTGTGTTTTACAGTTTTCTTTACAAAAACTGGAGAATCGAGGATGTCTTGCAGCTACCTAGCCTTGGTAGAAAGCATAGATGTTATAAACAGCATCAGCTGGCCTCATCTGATCCAAAAACACATGATGCATGGTATTGAGAAATCGAATGGTGATTATAGAAAGATCGATGGATGCGCATTTTATCTCTTGGTAAGTTAAAAATTCTCGATTCATTAAAATTCAGTTGTTACTGATTATTAACGTTCGTGTGTTTATTTCTCAGTATTGGTATGCGGAGAGAAGTAATCAGAAAATCAATACGAGAGATGGCTGCACCCAAAAGGTTCCCAAGATTCACGAGATGGAGTACAAAGACGATATCAAGGACTATCGGCACTCTTAACAGTTCAAACTTTATAGATATAAAGGTAATATAAAGTTTCATTTGTTAGTTCTATCTTGTTCTTTAAATATGGTGCTAGTAATAATTTGCAAACATGAAAGTTACTTTCTGATAAACCTGACAAAGGAATGTAAATTATTAACACATAACTGCATAGGGTGCAAACACAATGTTTGAGAATTGGTATGAAATAGAAAAAAGGTGCAGAAATACATTTTCACAAAAAATGTCTTCTGATTTTTATCTTTACTGTAGCCAAATTTTGGTTGTCAAGTTGTGAATGGCTTGGAGAATAACCTGAAAACTCCACTTCACGTGATGTCCCAAGTGGAAAAGCTGAATGAGAGGATTAGACAAATTCAAGCTGAAGTAGATGATCAGAAACAAAAAACAAGTGTAATAAACCTAAAGCTTCGTGAAATCTTGTAGATGGGGAAAAACGATTTGCTGGTTTTTAAGGAATTGAGGAGACGACCGTACGGAGGATACTCCTCGAACCGAGCGAAATGTTAAACCTCACACAGATGCACCGCTGCAAAGGGGGTGCTTTAGATTCGAGAGATCAATCTGTAGTACTCCGGCCTAAATCAAGACAATGACCGTTCCAGAGTAAATTCGGTCAGAAGAGAAGATGGGTTGATCTGTAGGAGGGGAGCTGAGAAATGTGTGGAATCAATGGTAATCAAAGATTGTGGGTGTGTGAATTATGAATACGATAAGCTCTGAGTGATTGAAATTGCTCAATTGATGAGTTGATGATCTCGTGTTGTCAGTTTGACGTGAGATTGATGACACTGATGATGTCGATGATTCAATCATGATTTAGAGACTTATTTATATTGCTGGAATTTTAGACACCATGATTCCATGAAGTGTGACAGATGATGGAATCAAGGAGTGGGGAAGTGGAGATCGTGTTTGAAACCAGTTGCTCAACGTGTGGATACTTGGTCGATTTTCCACCCACTACCTCATGAATTCCTTCAACTGATTGCACGACTTGCTCACATTCCATCGTGTGTTTGAACATATGTGTCGTAGACCGCCAAACCAAAACCCTAAGTGATATTCCCCCAAGTGACACGATTGACGTCTCGTGGTTTGTTAGTCAATTGATGACTTCTTGGTTTGATGGGAAGATGAGTCCATGTAGTTGCTGAGTTGAACATGATGTTCTGAAACTCATGAATTTAACATGTCATGAGACAGAGGTATAGTTCTTACGATGAAGTGAGCAAGTATTGCTCATTCGATGGATCATTGAATATTGATTGTTGAACCAATATTCCTTGGTTTGAGAAAATATTTATCATCTGAGCAAGTGTTTCTCATGTGATGAATTGTTGAATATTTGATCGTCTGAGCATGTGTTGCTCATCTGATGGATTATTGGAAGCGTACCAAAAATATTAATTAGAATACTGGTCGTTGAACCGAGCATAATTAATTAATAAAATTAATGACCATGAGGCCGTCATAAAATTATTAAGGTTGGAATCTGGAATGAAGATCCTTGGATTCAGAAACCCTAATTTGATCAATTGATGATCAATTCATGGTTCGTCAGAAGTTTAACCATGGGACGAAGGAGGGAGCGACTACATGGGACCGTGGATCAACCATGTAGTGTCCATATGCTCACGTGAGCAAATACGAAGAACTCCTGAAGAGTTGACGATTTGTTGGTGGAAGAATGATTAAATGCTGGCTTAATCATTTATTCAAAAATGCTCGTCGGAGCCTTAGGTGAGAAAACCTAATTAATTATGACGAGGCGAGGGACCGACCATGGAGTCATGAAACCGGACCTGGGTTGTCACGTGACTTCCTGACGATCACTTCATGAAAATCCAAAGTGTTTGGAAGAGTTTTGGACCTAATACGAGCAATTGTGCAAATTAGGTCAAAACTGTGAAAATTGATGGGACCGGATTCCGTGAGCCAAAGAGCCAATCTTGGTCGGTCAAGATAGCATGCTCGTGTCCCCAAGGCGTCCACATCTCATTCCTGAGAATTTTGATATTTTCTGGCGTGCAATTGAGCATCCATTCGAGAAAATATGCCAAAATTAGGGTTTCGACGAAACTGAGGAAAACACCATGAGATGTTGAAAAATAATTATAAAATAAGGAATTAGGAGGCGTGGGACCGCCGTGGTCAAGGCATGGTCGTCCGGTCATGACCACGATCTCGTGGTGCCTTTTCCTTAATTTTATAATATTTTGATGATTTTATGAAAAATTCATAAATTTTGAGAAATTTGATGAATTTAGGGAGTTTCCATGAATTGAAGGAGTTTTCATGAGTTCAAGGAAGCAAAAATATTAAAATAATAAAAACATGGGTGTGTGGGACCATGGAGGCATGGCCGGCCGGCTATGGACCGGTCCCACGAGTTTTTCATAATTTTTTAATATTTTTTAGGTATTTTTGATGATTTGAGGGAATTTTTCCTAATTTGAGAGAAATACCATAAAATCAAGGAATTTGATGAATTCAAGGAAAATAGGATAAATAATAATAAAATAATAAAGCAAAGGGCGAGTGGGACCGGCTAGGGCATGGCTGGTCGGCTAGTGGCCCGGTCCCACAAGTTTTTCATAATTTTATTTTATTTATTATTATATGATGATTTGTGCAAAAATAGCATGAAATCAAGGAGTTTTTTCATGAAATTAGAGAAATAATAATAATAATAATAAAATAATAAGGAACCGTGGGGTGTGGGGCCGGTAGGGCCCAAGGCATGGACGGTTGGCCAATGGTAACGCCCCACACTCCTTTCCTTAATTTTATATTATTTTTTATGAATTTATGGAAGTACCACGAAACCGAGGAGTTTCCTCGAGACGAAGGAGATTTGATAAAATGAGAGAATTTTCATCAAATCATGGAAAATAATAAAAATGTATTACAAATATAAAACTGGCGTGGGATTGACCACGACACGGTCGGTCGGTCGTGTGTCCGTGCTCCCAGCACCCTAAACAATATTTCTAATTATTTATTATTTTCTTCTCTATTTTGCATAGGTTCATCGTTTCGTTGTATTTTTGAAATACTCGTTCGTGCGGTGACTGTTAGTGTATCGTCGTTGAATACACCTTCACCATTTGAATAGGGGCTTACTTAGAGGTAGCTCAGACGCCCGGTTGTTGATTATTTATTATTAATTGTGGAATTCGGTGGAGAATAATTCACAAAACTGAGCAATAATATGTTTATTATTAATTCATAAGATCAGCTGAGGATTCGACTACGAATTCAGAATAATAAAGTGAGCATTACCATTCCATGGGATCGTAGATTCGACCATAGAATCAGAGTAATTAAGATTTATCTATTACCATTTATGAGACCAGTTGTGGATTCGATCATGAAATCGGAGTAATGAGATAATATAGTTATTGTTATTCTATGAGATCAAGCTGTGGATTCGATCATAGAATCAGAACAATTGTTTATTGCCATTCCATGGGGCCAGTCGTGGATTCGACCATGGAATAGGAGCAATTGTTATTGCCATTCCATGGGACCAGTCGTGGATTCGACCGTGGAATATGAGCAATAATAGATTATTCTGGGAATTCAGTAGTGAATGTCACGACAAAATTAATCTTAATTAGGAATAATTAACTTTGTGGATCTATACTAGCAGAACAAGTTGTCTAGGAGCATTAATTATCCCGATATGAGCTTGTCGGTAAGTCATATCCTTTATATAGGCAGGGTAAACTTGTTGTTTGTTCCTGAAGACGTTATCGCTCTATACTAGCAGAGCAAGCTGTCTAGGAGCCGTCCATCTCGTGATACTATATATAAATAATCACTGAAAGTATTCAGTATTCATGAGATATGTCGTTGTCCAGTCGTGAGACTAAATATCTACATGTACTCTGAGAGAAAGTACTCTCCGTTGAGAATTCGATGAGAGAGTCGTGTCCCGATACTCACGTCTGATTGCTGAGTCAGAGCTTCGTATGATTATGAGTTTAAGATTTTAGCCTTTGTCGAAAATCCACCATCTACATTAAGTCCCCTGGTTACTGAGGAAAGTTGTGTTCCTCAGTCAGCATTAAATGGTGATTTTCCGTCCATAAATAATAATACCAGTAATTGAACTTAGTCGTAAGTTGAGACGTTACCGGATTTAGAGAGCATGAGCAAACCACGACTTGATGAAGGCTTCAATGTCATGATTGGAGCGTCGTTTTATGAGCATAAATTGGTGTTGAACCGCTGGTTTGGACGACGAGTCCGTGGTCAGTTAGGATTCGCGGAACGGGCCCAAGAAGGAAATCCTTAGAAAATCAGGTTTTGGAAATAAAATTGATATAAAAGGAATTAATCCTTTTTTTTTTATTTTTTCCCACGACCAGCTCTCCATCATCTCTGCACCTTCATGCCAGCAGGAGAAAATTCCCACCGCTGCCGGACCACCACCTGCCGTTGCCGCCGGCCGATTTCTGGCCAAACCGACCAGGTGCGTGTTTTTTTTTTTTTTTGATGATTGCTGATGTTGTGACCTTCATGAGTTTTTCATGTTTTGATCATGATGAATTTATATACATGTGTATGTATTAGTGTGAGTTTTATGAAAAACCCTCGTTTTTGAAAACGTATGATCGTTCGATCGTTAGTTTTGCAAACTAACTATAATCCCTGATTTAAGAGATATTTTTCTTAGTATATGAACCTAGGTTAGTGATAAAACTTAGTTTATGAGCTTTCATGTGTACCAAGGTTCTATCATAAAAGAAGTGAATTTTCATGAAATCGGAATAATCCTTCGTTTTAAAGACAAATAACGATGACACGAAGGAAAATATGTATGATGAACTTGTGTCCAGTGATAAAATTTTGCTTATGAGATTTCATGTAAATACAAAACTTTATCTTATGAATGAGATGTGAGCTTTCACAATATTTTTTGAAATAAACCTTCGTTTTAAAGACAAATAATGACGATACGAAGGAAAAATAGTTTTTTATATATATATATATATGCAGCCGTGACATATATTGTGCAAAATATAATGATATATTTTATTGCATGAGTTTGTTTTCGTTAGATAAAATCCTTGAGAATTTATGTATGCAAGTTGCATTATTTGCTGTTTTTTTTCGAAAAATCAAAACGTGGGTTTTGAGGATTCTTCAAAGATAGACAATATATTTATGATAAAATATTGTATTGTTATGAACTTCATGGGTCAGTTGTGTGAATGTTCACATTATGAAAATTTTGTCCGTGATTTTATGAAAAATCAGTTTCGAAATTAATAAAGTTTCGTTCGTTTTTGCAGTTTTCGAAGAGACGAACGATTTTGAGGTGTTAACTCTACCGTTACTATCACTATTGTTAGTGGAAGTATAAAAGGTAAGAGTTAAGAGTTACCATTTTTTCCGTATTTCCTTGGTTCATGTCTGGAAAGCATGTTGAAGTAGAATGCAATGTGGACTTTGCAGTTGTTTTAGCAAAAATGACCAATTCCTCAGCCAACGATACTTCAAGGGACGAATCGCATACTGATGATGACATCTCCAGGGATGATGCATGCATGGACGAGACCTCCATTGGTGAGGAAGAGGAGGATGCGACTGGCATGAAGAACATTCCTAATATAGACGACGCATTCTTTGAGGAGGATCCAAAAGGAGATGAAGCATATCTCAAATCCCTAGTATATCGTCTTCTGATCAACCCTAGGACTGTGACTCAGAAGAAATTGGTGACCCCAAAGATGATAATACGGCTTTGTCTCGAACGAGGGCTTTTCCTTGCATCGACCATAGAGTTTAAGCTTTCTCGACGCCCTTTGGAAAAAAATTCTGGATGGGCGAGGCATATGTTGGGTTTCCCTCATGTCAGGGCTATGCTCAACCAGGCACAAGTGACGAGAGCTATTCAAGCTTCTGGAGACTTTTCTATTAATCATGATGTGAAAAGTATCGTGGCTTTGCTGGCTCGTTGGTGTGTTCCCACTCACACATTCATATGTAGATGGGGAGAATTTACTGTTACCTTAGAAGATGTGGCTGCTTTGATGCATCTCCCGATTACAGGTAATTTCTCTGGAGGTCTTTCGGATGGGGAAAAAGTGGTTTTTGACACTCTGACAGTTGCGATGGAAGAAGTGAACAAGGCGTCTGGTAGTAAAGGTTGTTATGCCCATTGGTTGACACGTTGGTGGCCAAGAGATGAAGTTTCTGATAGTGTCATCACCGGTATGTTACCTATTGCCGCTTTCTTATGCTTATGGTTATCCAGAGACATATTCGAAGACAGTGGACATTTGTTGAAGCCTTTCGCAATCCCTTTTTCTATTAAGATGGCTCAAGGTGAGCAACTCCCAATAGGTAGCTTATTACTGGGTTCCTTGTATTCTAACTTAGACTCCTTGGTGTTAGATTCCAGCGTGTCGAATGGCTTCATGAAGATTGAGTGTTATGTTAACACGATGTTTCTTCAAGCTTTGATGTGGGAGCACTTCAATAATTATGCGCCTATCCCACGTAATATCCTGCAAGGACAAAATACTGATGCCCGTCACATCTTCGCCGAGAAAGATAATGCCCGAATCATGCGTTGGTCTACAAAGCAGCCTCGGTCAAAAGCACGCCTCATTGATGTGTTGGATGAAGAATCGGAGTTCGACTTTCGTTCGTGGGTGTTGGTTCCTGATTATGTTTCTCAACCAACGACTTTCAATACTGGAGAGAGCACGACTCTGAAATCTGGTGTGAACCCGAATGATGGTGAGAGATCCTTCATGTTGAGTTGTACTCCTGGTCACTTGTTATCCGTTATGCATGGAGAGTGGGCCGTAGAAGAATACAACATTGATAGGGCGGCTCGACAAATGGGTATGGATCAATGTGTTCCAACTATCCGAAGAAGGAAACCATCAGTTAATCATCTTGCGTCTCGTTTAGATCACACTCACGTGGAAGGGAGTAGTTACTGGTTTCCTGGTTCTGATAGATTTGCATATGTAACCCCAGGTTATATAGAATTCTAGCATCAACAATTTGAGAGATTGCATGAATTCGTGACAGTTAGTCAGCCTCCAGTGAAGATTCCTCCATCTGCTGAGATGATCTCTGGTCGACCAAGACTGAAGTACCTTTCTGGTGATAAACGAAAATTATCTCCAGTAAGATTCTCCATATATATTTTATGAAACCATGGTAACTGTATTCTGATCATGTTATTGAATTCTTTACAGGACGGTCGTAGCGTAAGACCTCGAATCCATGCAGATTTTTCAGATATTGGAGAAGTTTTTCACGGCGGAAAAGGAAGGAACAAAAGTTATAAGTTGTTACCTAATACCGTGAAGTCCCCAGTTCGTTCTTTGGTGAGTTCCCAATATTTCTAACTGTGACTTTCATTGATATTAACATTAGAATCATGAATCCAATGTTGTTAATTTTGTTGCAGAATTTTACTCCATCAAGTCTTGAAGGTCTTCAATTTTCTGCTACCGAACAAGCAGTCGCTGATTTGAGTGACGAAGAAACTGTAAGTATTTCTTCACATGTTCAAATGTGGTGCTTCATAGATGAAAATATTGATTGTACAGGACGTGTACAGGAGGATGTCATCATGGAGATGTAGAATTATGGGACTCAATCATCCTCTGGGAATGGGAATGGAGGTAATTCCCAAGATTCGGAGCCGGATGGAAGTGATGTTCCTCTTGTCGTTGATGTGGACAATTCCAACCCCTTGGACACTTTGGAGACTCCTCAAGTAAGTATACATCCTGTATATTCTTCATAGAAGTATAGAAGTGCTGACTTGTGAATGAATTAATGAGAACCCACGTGAATATATGAAAACTTAGTCGAACTTCGTCGTCAGAAAATTCAGAACCCAACTTTTTAGTAAAAACGCTGTAGAATCTTTGTCCGGAGTCGGATTTTGATGATATGCATGTGCAAATTCAAGCCCGGAAAATTTCCAAGCTTTAAAACAGAAGCTTTTTAAGTTTTGAGCACGTTCAGAGCCTGAAAAAGGCAAAATAGTAAACTTCCAGGAGACTTCCAGAACGTTTTCAGATTGCGCATCACTTGATATTTTGGACACATCTACTCGCTCGTTCATTGGATTGTCATGAAATTTTGACATTTCGTAGAGGACATCCATACGAAGAGAATGGAATAAGACCCATCCTCGATTCCTTGTAGATTGTTCCCAGTTCTTATATTAGTACAGGGAAGAGTTCAGTTTCTTCAGACGGACTCATCGTAAAATGTGTTTTCATGACTTTCATGTTATTTGCTCGTGCCTTGAATGGAGTATGATGAACTTTGATGATATTTCCTTGCGGTTATACTATGTTTCATAATCTCCTTTGGCTTCGTGACTCTAACCTCATGTAATCTTCGTATTAGGTGCTAAATACCGAAGTTGAGGATACTAGAGCCAATGATGATAACTCTAACCCTTCTGAAGTTATTGGTGAAGAGACAGACATCCCTGCACTTCGAGGCCATGAGAAGGTCTCTGCTGATGTTATGGAAAACTAGATGGTTGTTGCCTTAGTGATAGAAGAAACCGAGATAGCAGTGGAGAATACCGAAGGAACTGTTGCTTTGGTCGTGGGAGACGCTCCAGTGACTGAGAACTGTATAATAGTGTATGAATATCCAACTGAAGGGGTTGATTTCAATCCTCCCTTTAACACTCCACTCCCGTATCATAAACTGGTCGGTGAATTCAGCGTTCCCATTGGATATGCACGCTTGTACGAGACGATATGGAAGAAGTTTGGCCACATGATCGTTGACAGGGACCCTGGGCGTGCTTATGCTTTAACCATGCAATTAGGTGTTATCTTGCGTGTCGTGAGCTATATGCATACGAGACCCAGGAATACTGTGACTCCAGATATACTCTTTGATTGGGAGTTTAACTTGGAGAATTCAGAAAGACTTGGCCTCAACGTGAAATGGCTTCGTAAGCAAATAAACGTTATCAAGGATTCATGTGAGAAGAACATACCCTTTCCCAATGATGCTGTGAAGGAGAAGGAGGACAAGATTGCCAAGCTGACCGAGGAATTGAACAAGGAGAGGGCGGCTTTGCAAATCTTGAAGGATGCCGATGAGCGAAAGCCCTTTCTTGCTGATCTCTTGAACTTCTGAACTTCTGAGAGATGTGAGGTTTATACTCGGGTTTTTTTATTTAGATGGTTTTGGATTGACTGATGGTTAAGGATTTTCTTGTAGATTTGATAGAGATTTTCTTTTACGAAATATGAACTGAATTTTGATAAATTGCTGAATTCAAATACTGATTGCAAGTATTGCAAATATTCTGGAGGAATTGAAATACAAATGAAAGAAATCCTAAATGTTAAATCCCAACGCCATGAATGCTTCGAACGCCCAATACTTTAAATGTCCAATAATTTCAGATAAACGCCTTGAGCCAATTTTCTTGAATTACTGGTAGGGTTCTGCCATCTGTATTGGTCAATTTGTAGTATCCTCCGGCCACGGACTTAGCGACCATGAATGGTCCTTCCCAATTATAGTTCCTTATAGAATGAAGACCGCGCTGCGCTGCTTTGAGAACCAGGTCCCCTTCATGAAACTTGTTAGGCTTGGTCGATCGTGCCTTGAATATCTTCCGCTGATTCGAAATTCCATGTTTGATGGAATCCCACGATTGTGGCACATATGGACACTCGCGCGGAAGAGAGTATCCAGCATAGTGTTGATCATGCTTAGCCAAGTCTTCAGCAATAAACCTCTCGATGGGGTGACCCATTTGAAGAAGTTCTGAACCCAACCATTGAGTGTAATATTGTTGAGGTGAAGTTACCCACTCGTAGCTTTTGATGACTGCTAAATTGTTCATGGGGAGAAATCCCTGGACCATAGTAGCGTATTTGAACATTGGTAATATTGGAGCAAGAGGAGGAATAAGACTTGCCTGAGCTCGAAACCTTCAGACAAAGGTGTGCGGATTTTCTCCAAGTTCCTGCGTAAGCCCCATCAGAGTTTTTACTTCTTCCAGATGCTCAAATGGTGGTGTGTCCTCTGCTTCGTCTTCCGACTCGGAATCCTTGTCGATGACAGGATGTATTGAAGGCATCGTTATCCTTCCGGCATGAATCCAAGTTCTTCCAAGGATCATGTCGTACCCAGGGTCTTCCCGGATTATGAAAAACTTGGCCTCAGTGCAGATCAATCTTTCCATAACTTTGAGAGTGATGAAGACGTATGCGTCTCTGGAGATTCCTTCGTGGTCCCTAATTGCTATGGGAGCGTGGGTGGCTTCCTGTCGAGTAATACCGGCAGCTCTGAGATTTTTCAAAGGGATGATGTTGACAGCGGTACCAACATCGACGAACGCCCTTTTGAACTCATTTCCTTTAATGTGCACTGTGGTGAGCAGTCCCCAGTCATACATTTCTTTGTCGGTGGCTGAAGATTCAGTGGTGGTTTCTTGGATCAGCAGACGTTTTCTGGACACGATGTGGTTCAGTGCAGCAAACATGTCTTTCCTTTGAGCTTTCGAAAGATTCAACAACTCGCATACATGTTCGATCAGAGATTGAACCGCTTCCTTGACAGGAGGTTCAGAGATGGTAAAAGTTCTGACTGGGAGGGGTTTTTTGTGCACTCCCTCAGTCCCCAGGTTGATCTCTCCTGATTCGACCTTTTCCTTGAATATGCGCTTCAAAATTTTGCAATCACTTGTGGGATGGCTGACGTATCTATGGAAATGGCAATACCGAGGATTTCCCATGGCCTCTTCAGTTGGTTCCTTCTTGACATAAGGTAATTTGATTGCAGCAGCTTGAATCCAGGTATCGAGTAGTTCATTAACTTCTTCCATTGAGCAGAGAAAATCAGGTGCTTCTGGATCTTTCGTATGCTGAGCAGGGATTTTCGAATTCTCCTTCTTGTGTGCTTTTGAAGAGGTGGAGGAAGTCATCTTGTGTTGTGGTTCTGCTTTTCGCTTACTCCTTTCCGCGACAACATTTGTTGAAGGTTGCAGGTTGTACTGCTTGTTGATCAAACGCCTGCTTCCTCGAGTGTCTTTTGAATCCTCAGTCTTTGTAGACTTTGCTCTTTCCAAAAGATAGGGTGCAGTGGTTGCCGACCTCTTCGCAGCTTCGTGAAGCTCTGAGAAAGTCTGGAATCGAAGGTTTTATAGCAAGGCCCTGTAAACCGGGAGCATGCCATTGATGCACAAGTCCACCAGTTGTTACTCTGTGACGTTTGGGTCATGACAATCCAGGGCTTGGACTCTGAACCTTTTTACATAATCATTGGGATTTTCATTGACCCTCTGAAACATCCTTCCAAGGTCGGAGAGGGTGACTTGTTCTGAGACGAAGAAGTATTTCTTGTAGAATGCGTTAACCATTTCTCCCCAATTGTTGATAGTCCCTGGTGCGATGTTGTTATACCAGGTGTATGCTCTGCCTTTCAGAGATTTTGAGAATTCCTTGAGACGAACGACATGATGATGTTCATGTTCTCCCAGGGATTCGAGAAAACGAGAGACATGTTCCCTAGCATTGCTAGTTCCATCATATAAGGTGAAGGTTGGAGAAACGTAACCTTTGGGGAGTGGAATCCTCTGCGTAGCGGCAGGATAAGGAGGTTGATGACGATGGACATACGATGTTTTGTATTTTCCACGGTTCTCCAAAAGGTGCTCCAGATCCTCGCGAGTGATGAAATTCGATGATCCCTTCGCTGATGAGTTGTCTGCAGCAGTTTTGTGGACTCCGTCGTCTTCTACTGTATGGATTGGAATTACTTCAGGATCGTCATCTGAGGATTTATCCTTCTCCTTTACCTTCTCTTGAGTCTTCTCTGACATCTTGTCAGTAAGAGTTTTGAGATAATTACACAACTCCTTTTGTGTAGCAGCCATGTCAGTCTGATTCTTTGCAAGAGTCTCCTGCGCTTTGATAAGATCAGCAATGGTAGGTGGTGGATCTCCTCTGACTTCTTCAGGGTCGTCCGGACAGTGGATGACCTTCGGCGTGAGGAGGAGTAATGTCACCACCATCAGTGTTGGAGGTCGGAATTGTCTCCGGGATATTCTGATTGTTGTTGTTGCTAGTGCTAGCACGGTTTGTGTTAGGATTCGTAACTGAACCCGACCTGAGATCAACCATCTTGTGAAATTGTGAGATTGCAACCGAGAGAATGATCTCCCACTGTGGTCGCCAATCTGTAGATGGGGAAAAACGATTTGCTGGTTTTTAAGGAATTGAGGAGACGACCGTACGGAGGAGACTCCTCGAACCGAGCGAAATGTTAAACCTCACACAGATGCACCGCTGCAAAGGGGGCTTTAGATTCGAGAGATCAATCTGTAGTACTCCGGCCTAAATCAAGACAATGACCGTTCCAGAGTAAATTCGGTCACAAGAGAGGATGGGTTGATCTGTAGGAGGGAAGCTGAGAAATGTGTGGAATCAATGGTAATCAAAGATTGTGGGTGTGTGAATTCTGAATGATAAGCTCTGATGATTGAAATTGCTCAATTGAGAGTAGTTGCTCAATTGATGAGTTGATGATCTCGTGTTGTCAGTTTGACGTGAGATTGATGATACTGATGATGATGATTCAATCATGATTCAGAGACTTATTTATATTGCTGGAATTTTAGACACCATGATTCCATGAAGTGTGACAGTTGATGGAATCAAGGAGTGGGGAAGTGGAGATCGTGTTTGAAACCAGTTGCTCAACGTGTGGAGACTTGGTCGATTTTCCACCCACTACCTCGTGAATTCCTTCAACTGATTGCACGACTTGCTCACATTCCATCGTGTGTTTGAACACACGTGCCGTAGACCGCCAGACCAAAACCCTAAGTGATATCCCCCAAGTGACACGATTGACGTCTCGTGGTTTGTTAGTCAATTGATGACTTCGTGGTTTGATGGGACGATGAGTCCATGTAGTTGCTGAGTTGAACATGATGTTCTGAAACTCATGAATTGAACATGTCATGAGACAGAGTTATAGTTCTTACGATGAAGTGAGCAAGTATTGCTCATTCGATGGATCGTTGAATATTGATTGTTGAACCAATATTCCTTGGTTTGAGAAAATATTTATCATCTGAGCAAGTGTTTCTCATGTGATGAATTGTTGAATATTTGATCGTCTGAGCATGTGTTGCTCATCTGATGGATTATTGGAAGCGTACCAAAAATATTAATTAGAATACTGGTCGTTGAACCGAGCATAATTAATTAATAAAATTAATGACCATGAGGCCGTCGTAAAATTATTAAGGTTGGAATCTGGAATGAAGATTCTTGGATTCAGAAACCCTAATTTGATCAATTGATGATCAATTCATGGTTCGTCAGAAGTTTAACCATGGGACGAAGGAGGGAGCGACTACATGGGACCGTGGATCAACCATGTAGTGTCCATATGCTCACGTGAGAAAATACGAAGAACTCTTGAAGAGTTGACGATTTGTTGGTGGAAGAATGATTAAATGCTGGCTTAATAATTTATTCAAAAATGCTCGTCGGAGCCTTAGGTGAGAAAACCTAATTAATTATGACGAGGCGAGGGACCGACCATGGAGTCATGAAACCGGCCGTGGGTTGTCACGTGACCGCCTGACGATCACTTCATGAAAATCCAAAGTGTTTGGAAGAGTTTTGTACCTAATACGAGCAATTGTGCAAATTAGGTCAAAACTGTGAAAATTGATGGGACCGGCTTCCGTGAGCCAAAGAGCCAATATTTTTCGATCAAGATAGCGTGCTCGTGTCCCCAATAATCAGAATCTCGCAACAATAATATCTTAGCGAAATTATCAACAACTCAACAGCGTCGTAGAACAATTTCAGAAATAATATAATAAACGACGTCATCTAAAATCATGAGAAAGATGTGATGGTCCTGCGAAAATTAGAGAGTTTGCGAGAATATCGCAAGTCATTTCCGAAAATAAAGGACAGATTAGCTGTCATCCACTATGTATTTCCCTATAAATAGTTGTTCAGTTGTAAAGAAAATGAGAGATCTTTTTTGAGTAAGAAACAAGTAAATAGGAGAGAGAAAGTCTAGAGCAGAGGTCATTCTTGATTCCTTTATCTTTTCTTGTAAGAATATTCAAAGATTGATCAATAAAATTAAGAGTGTAAATTTAAAAATAAGTTGAGTAATAATGAAATCATATGAGGGGTACAGTGTAGGATTTCCTGCAACTACATAATGGCGCTAGAAACAGGGACTTCAAGATCGAAAGTTGAAGATTGTTGTTGAGAATGTTCAAATCAAAAAAGTGATTAAATAAATCAGTGAACCAGTTAAAAGAAAGATGATTAGAATTAATGAAGATGACAAAGATTGGAGTGTAATATGATAACAAAAACGACGGTTAATGAATTCCATGAAAACATCAAAGGCAGAATACATAAACGAAATTTTGAAGGAAGGAAGGTTATGGCGGTAGAAAAGACATCACCTTTGAAAGATTGGGAAAAGCAAAAAATTACATTCATGGCGGCAGAAATACCAAAAGAAAATTTGAACCACATATCTCCATTGGCTATTACAGTGCCTATTACGCGAAAAGAGAAGGAGACAACAAGAAAATCCACGGGAGAATGGATGTTGAACAGAACTTTAATCGATACAGGAAGTTTAGTGGATATAATATTTTATCATGCATTCCGGGGAATGGGATTTAAAGATGAAGAAATGTTCAGTTCAACATATTTTGTTCACGGCTTTGGAAAATCCACGACAAAACCTAAAGGAGAAATAGTGGTACGAATTCCACTTGGAGAGATCGAAACACACGTAACACTATGCGTGGTGGATATGGAATCGCCATATAATATGTTGTTAGGAAGACCATGGATACATGCGATAAAAGTTGTAGTATCAACGTTGCATCAATGTATTAAGTTCCCCACACCAAATGGAATAGGTGAAATCAGAGAAGATGTTGACAATGCGAAATTATGTCATCAAATTGAAGTAAAGCATTATGAAAGGACAAGCAAAAAAGAAACAATTTCGCAGAAAGTTAGCAAAGGAAGCAAAGAAAGAAGAAGAATTTAGAGTATATATGATCAGGGAAAAAGAAGGCAACGGAATACCCAGCGAAATTTCGGAAGAAGGAGAAGGACCTGTGAAAACAATAAAAGAACCAACACCAATGGGAGAACCTAAACCCAGTTACATTGTCGCAGAACCAACAAAAGAAATAAACGTTGGGACTATAGAAGAACCTCTAATATTGAGAATTGGAACCAAAATGGATGTGGAAGAAGAAGAAAGAACTGTTAACCTGTTGCGAGAGTATAAAGATGTTTTCGCAGGAAGCATGGATGAGATACCGGGAATAGATCCATCAATTGCATGCCACAAGTTGGATATTAACAAAAATGTGAGACCATTTAAACAGAGAATAAGAAAAATTGCAACAACTTACCATTCCCAAATAGAAGAAGAACTACAGAAAATGCTTGATGCGGGAATCATAAGAGAAGCTAAATACCCAGAATGGATAGCGAATATGGTCATTCTCCTAAAGAAAAACAAAGGAATCAGGATTTGCATAGATTTCACTGATTTAAACAAAGCTTGCCCCAAAGATAGTTTTATGTTACCAGATATTCCTCAAATGGTGGAATCCGCAGCGGGAAACGATAGAGTATCGTATTTAGATGGGTACAAAGGGTATAACCAAATCCCTCTCGCTGAAGAATATCAAGAACATACTACTTTCTTCTCCACAAGAGGTTTATATTGTTACACGAAAATGCCATTTGGTTTGCGAAACGCGGGAGCGACATACCAAAGAATGGTAGAGAAGGTGTTCGCAAAATGGATACACAAAACATTAGAAGTATACGTGGATGACATGTTAGTAAAGAGTAAAGAAGCTAAAGACCATGTACAAGACCTGAGGGAGATTTTTGAACAAATGCGGCAGTATAACATTAAATTGAATCCTGAGAAGTGTACTATTGGGGTTGCATCGGGAAAATTTTTAGGCTATATTGTATCAAAGGAAGGAATACAGGTTGATCCAGAAAAAGTGCAAGCAGTTCGTGACATGCCAACACCAGCAACAATAAAATATGTACAGAAGTTGAATGGGCTTCTAGCTTCGTTGGGGAGATTTATTTCGCGATCATCAGACAAATGAAAATATTTTTTCGATATACTCAAGAAGGGTGCGAAATTTAAATGGACTGATGAATGTGAAAAATCTTTTCAAGGGATCAAAGAACATCTTATGAATATAACTATTTTACAAAAAGCAGAACTAGGAGAATAATTATTGATCTATCCTGCGACGACGTCGCATGCATTAAGTGCTGTGTTATTGGGAATAGACGCAGGAGTGGAGAAACCCATTTATTACATTAGCAAAACTTTTAATACTGCCGAGAAGAATTACTCAAAGATTGAGAAGTTAATCTTAGCATTAGTTTATGCATCATTTAAGCTCCGCGTATATTTTCAAGCGCATAAGATAAAGGTATTAACAACAGTACCAATTGAATCAGTGATGAAGAATTCTAAAAGGTCAGGAAGAGTGGAGAGATGGAATGCACAAGTAGGCCACTTTGATATTAAATATGAAATTTTGTCTTCCCCAAAATCACAAGTTGTTGCAGATTTCTTGGTAGAATTTCCTTTAGAAGAAGATGAAGCGGTAGAAGAAATGATGGATATAGAAGAAGAACACGGAGATCCAAAAGATTTATTAACAGAACCAAATAGATGGGAGATATTGGTAGATGGATCATCAAATGGAGAAGGAAATGGAGTTGGAATTGTTTTAAAATTCGCATCCACTAATAATGAAACAGAATATGAAGCTGTGATACATGCCTTAAAATTCACAATAGAAATGAAACTAGAAAATGTCAGGATCACTAGTGATTCACAGCTAGTTATTCACCAAATAAAGGGAGAGTATACTACAAATGAACCATCTTTAAAGAAGTATAAGAAGCTCGTTGAAGAATTATCAGCGAAAATCCCAAAAATAAAATTGAGGCACATTTCAAGGAAGGATAACAGACTCGCAGACGCTTTTGCTTTCATCTCAAGCATGATGACAGATCCAACTGCGAGATGCATAAAACTACAAACAGTTCTGTCACCATCAATCAATAAAGAAGAAGAAGAAGTGGACGTGATGATAATAGACAATGAAGAAGAAGAACAAACGAACAATATCACAGACTGGAGAATGGAACTTCATGCATATTTGGCGAAAGGAGAAACACCAAGAAATAGATTAGAAACACACAAGTTAAAATCCGCGCAACGAATTATGAATTAATAGATGGGCTGCTATACCGAAAATCCTTTAACGGACCTTCACTCAGATGTTTGACACGAGAGGAAGGAGAAAAAGTGCTAAAATTGTTACATAGTGGGGATGCTGGCAATCATATCGGAGGAAGATTTTTGGCACATAGAGCAAAAATGCAAGGCTATTACCGGCCATACATGCACGAACATGCAAAACAAATATCAAGGAGCTGCGAAGATTGTCAGCGGCATGGAAAGAAAATACATGCACCTGGAGCACCGTTATCATCTTCAATCAGTGTGTGGCCTTTTGGAAAGTAGGGCTTAGATATTGTGGGGCCATTTTTACCAGGTTCTGGACAAAGAAGATATTTAATAGTTGCAACAGATTATTTCACAAAATGGACAGAAGTGAAAGAAGTACAACATATTCGCGATAAATATATCTTTACATTCATATTCGAAAATATCATTTGCAGATTTGGAATTCCTGCGCAGTTGGTATCTGATAATGGGAAACAATTTGAAGGACAAAATATAGAAATGCTACTTAATGCATTCAAGATAAAATGTGGAAAGTCTACTCCTTTGTATCCACAAGCTAATGGGCAGGTAGAAGCAACAAACAAAACAATTGCAGATATATTAAAGAAGAAATTTGAAGGACATCACAGAGCATGGTGCGAACAAGTACATAATGCAGTATGGGATTATAATACAACTAGAAGAGAAGCTACTGTAATGTCACCTTTTTTTTTAACATACAGAGTTGAAGCAGTGTCACCAACATAAGTTATTATTCCGACAACAAAAAGAGAAGCTTGGGAAAAAAATCTTAGTGCGGGTTTGATCTTAAATAAACTTGATGAATTAGAAGAAAGAAGAGAAAATGCTTTACAACATATGGAGAATTATCAGCGAAGATTAGCCCGAGAATATAATAAACGTGTCAAAGTACGTGAATTCCAACCAGGAGATTTAGTTCTTCGAGAGACACCAATATATCAGCGAGAAAATGGTGGAAAATTAGCGAAAAAATGGGATGGACCTTACATCATTAAGGAAATAGTTGGAACAGGAGCTTATAGATTAATGGATCCAGAAGGCAAAGATGTTGGTCATAGACTTGACAGACCATGGAACAGGTTGTATTTAAAAAGATATTGTCCGTAAGAAGCTTTGAGAAATTATGGATTCTGAAAAAATAATTGCAAGATTATTCATATCAAAACAAGATCATGATGTGCGAAATTTTCGCAGAGATAATCACAGAACAATGACATAAAAGAAAGGGGCGAACCTTTATGGCGTACACCCTAGTTCGCGAATAAAATTTCGCAAGAGGCAAATGTAAGACCTAAAGTACGTCATATTAGGGGGTACCTGTTGCATGGCTCAGGGAAAGGCTACACCGCCACCGGAACCTGAGTCATGGAGATTTGGGGTCAATAAAGCCCATCCGGGAGAGGCACCTTGGATTCTCAGCTTAAGCATATGACTTGGGTGGGCGACTAAGGTAATAAGGACTCTCCAAGGAGTGCAGATCTGATCAAGGCGCCGAGGTACACGGTTGAGTCAAGAGTGCCAGGGACGTTTGAAGCGTACCTTGCCATTCTTGACAAGTCTTGGCTTATACTGCACTCGGCCCGAAGAAAACCCCACTTAGGGTGCAGTCTCGTAACCATAAGCCCTATAGGTAAAAGGGATAAGAGGCTGCGAAAACAACTGGTTGTTGTTAAGACTGGATGGGAGGAGCTAACCTTGTATGGTAGAAGTACGCCTCCTTGAAGGGGCAACCAGGGGGAAGATAAGGGCGGCACCCTCCATTAGGGAGCTGATAAGTGTCTTAAGACGCAAATGTCATGAGGCTTTCTATTCGCAAGAGTATTAAGGCTTGTCATATTTGTGCAACAATCCTGAAGAGGCAATAATACAAAGAAAAAGATAAGACGAGGTCAATGGGTTTTGCATGAAAGTGCGAAGACGTCCTGCGATTTCGTCGCAAGACGGCAATGTCATGGGGCTTTATTTTGCAAGAATATTTAGGCCTGTCATATTGTCGCAACATTCCTGAAGAGGCCATAATACAAAAGAAAAAGTTAAGGCAAGATCAATGGTTTTGCATGAAAGTGCAAGGACGTCCTGCGATTTTGTCGCAATGACAAGAGGTGGCATAATAAGACCTTTAATTAGGAAGGCAAAATAAGACCACATGATAAAACAAAATATTTATAAGTATTCGTAACAGATTATTTTTTGCAAGAAATAATGAGAGGCAAGTATGGGAATCAACAAACAAGAAGCATTATCTTTCTCATCAGCAAAATACTAAAAGGAAAAATTGATTCCAAAGTTGGTTGAAGAATATTATTCGCAAAAGTGATAAAAGTAAGACAATTCAAGAAGATAATTCGCCAATGTTCTCAATATCGCAAGCCTCTCCTTCATTTCGGTTCTGATCTTCGCCTTGACTAGCACCTTGATATCGCCAGCAATTACTTCTTCAGGAGAGATTTCTTTCTCATTTTGATTAACACCAGCAGATGCTTCCTTAGAAGGAATTTCTTCTTCACCTTCCAAGAGATCATCTTGCACCCACTTTCATAATCATAATCACTATCAGCAGGACGAGGAACTTCATCATCATCTACTTCCAAAGGTTCAATTGATGTAGGAGGAAGAGATTTGGACAATAAAATATCATTTACAAGGACTTCAGCCCGGAGATGAACTTGACGAAGAAGTGCTCTCTGATGATTCCTATCTTGAATATCCTTAAAATAAGCAAGATAATCAAGTCTTCTTTCTCGCGGTCGCGAGAACCAGTAAGGCAGAGACGAGCAATGCATTTTCGCGAATTTTGGCATATTTAGCCTCCAAACAGAAATGGAGGAATGAAGATTCTTCTCAGACTCTGCGAAAGGTAGAATACAAAATTTCAATAAGATGAAGAACTCAGAAAAATGAACAAAGAAAAGATAGTTAAGGCAGTCAAACTATTATGACTACCTTCCTTTTGCGAAATAAGGTGTTGAATCAAGGACAACAACTATTCTCCCAACGGTCCATTGCGTCATCAAATTTATCTCCAACTAAACCTTTAAGTCGAGACTGAAGGTTTTTCTCTTTAGAAATAAGAAAGGCATTTTTCTTCGCAAGAGAAGAATAAGATTCTTCTAATTTGGAATATTGTTCTTTAAGTTGATTCGCCTTTACACTTAAAGTATTCTACCTTGAATAAGTGTATCTCTTTCAGCGATAGATGACTCTGTTACTTCTTTAAGTTCATTTCTCAAAGAGCGAAGAGATTCTCTTGGTCATCACATACTTTCTGAAGAATGCTAAGTTGTTGCGAAGATATCACTATCTTGTTTAAACAAGTTCGCTTCTCTTGAGATAAGGTTTTATTCTCATCTGATAAAGTTTTCATCCCTAAATTAGCTTTAGTTAAAGAATAAAAAGGCGAGATACTTCATTACTTAATAAATCTTGTCTCTGAACTAATTGGGTATTTTCATTGGTAAGATTATTTATATGATCAAGAGAATATGAATAGAGGTTATCTAATTGGTTATATTGATCCATCAAAATTTCTTTATCAAACGGGCTTCTTCAACAGCAGATTCAAATTGATATCTCTCCATTATTCGTTTCTGATTTAAGGCTTAACATGCGAAAGAGGATTTCAAGGATAAAATATGGGCATTAAAAAGGCAAATTGAAGACATGGGAAGAAAATCATACCTCTCAATTCATCATTCTTCTTGAAGATTGTCACGATCCAACAAAACATTCTGAAGCTTTTTGATTTTCGAGACGAAGAGCATTACACTCTTTTTCCAAAGCTGACTGCGAAGCAGCTCTGTCAGAACCTAAATGCTTACTCAGAATTTCGCAAACATTAGACTTGATAGGATCAATAGAAGACTTCTTGCCATCATCCAGGACTTCAGATAAAACTTTGAAAGCATATTATTCTTTCCACGGTTTCTTTCGAAAGAGGAAGAGACTCAGGTAGAGATGGCAGTGATAGAAGGTTGAGAAACATTCTCAATAGGAAGAGAAGAAGTTTCATTCATAGAAGGATCAACAAGGGGGGTTTCAATCATTGAAAGGTCAGCTGAAGAAATGAAGTCTGAGGCAGCTTTTTCGCGAATGGAGATAAAGGTTTATCTTGCGAAGATGTCGCAGGAGATTTAGAAGAGATGATAAGTGGAATGGAACGGAAGTTGGAACAGTTTTAAGGTGGCGAGATTTCTTGAGAGGTTTATTGACATCCTTATCACCTGCGAATTACAATCCAGATAAGAAACAGAGGCAACAATATTGTTATTAGAAAAGGATAGTGTTTTACTACCTTCTCATTCGCAGACTTTCTTTTATCGCAACAACCTTATGCTGCGATTTGGGAATATTAGGGTTCTGAACTGTAAATTATGTGGAGGCGCTTTGCTGAAATAACAAGTATGGGAATCACATAAACAACATCAAATAAGGCAATAAACAAGATCATTTTCAGCAAAACCCATAAAGAAGAAAAAAGAAAACTAACCTTGATGAATCCATGGAAAACAGTAGCAGGAAGATTATTTCGAAGAAAATTACGAACGATGAAGATCTGTAGAAGAAATAATATGAAGATGAAAGAAGAACTTAAAAAGATTGAAGAAGAAAGAAGAAAAATGGCAATAACGGATTTGCAGAAGAACGATAAAGTTGCAGAGAAAATAAAAAGAAAGAAAAAGAGAATGAGAAAGAATATATATAGAGGGAATTTTTCCTCGAGAAGATAAACACGATTAATATAGAAAAATATAAACGGTTAAAAAGCAGCGGTTAGAAAAGACGTGTCAAGAAACAGATGGAAGAAAGAGTACGTGTGATAAATGCAGAATATGAAGAAATGAACAGCTGCGGAATTTCTCACATCATTCTCTACTTCGCAGAAAAGATATGAGAAGAGGCAAGATGTAGGATCAGAATCTCGCAACAATAATATCTTAGCGAAATTATCAACAACACAACACAACAGCGTCGCAGAACAATTTCAGAAATAATATAATAAACGACGTCAGCTAAAATCATGAGGAAGATGTGATGGTCCTGCGAAAATTAGAGAGTTTACGAGATTAAGATTTGTAAGGTTGCGAGAATATCGCAAGTCATTTCCGAAAATAAAGGACAGATTAGCTGTCATCCACTATGTATTTCCCTATAAATAGTCGTTCAGTTGTAAAGAAAGGGAAAGATCTTTTTTGAGTAAGAACCAAGTAAATAAGAGAGAGAAATTCTAGAGCAGAGGTCATTCTTGATTCCTTTATCTTTTCTTGTAAGAATATTCAAAGATTGATCAATAAAATTAAGAGTATAAATTTAAAAATGAGTTGAGTAATAATGAAATCATATGAAGGGTGTAGTGTAGGATTTCCTGCAACTACAGCATGGCCGGTTGGCCAATGGTCACGCCCCACACTCCTTTTCTTAATTTTATATTATTTTTTATGGATTTATGGAAGTACCATGAAACCGAGGATTTTCCTCGAGACGAAGGAGATTTGATAAAATGAGAGAATTTTCATCAAATCATGGAAAATAATAAAAATGTATTAAAAATATAAAACTGGCGTGGGATTGACCACGACACGGTCGGTCGGTCGTGTGTCCGTGCTCCCAGCACCCTGGTCAATATTTTTAATTATTTATTATTTTCTTCTCTATTTTGCATAGGTTCATCGTTTCGTTGTATTTTTGAAATACTCGTTCGTGCGGTAACTGTTAGTGTATCGTCGTTGAACACACCTTCACCATTTGAATCGGGGATTACTTAGAGGTAGCTCAGACGCCCGGTTGTTGATTATTTATTACTAATTGTGGAATTCGGTGGAGAATAATTCACAAAACTGAGCAATAAGATGTTTATTATTAATTCATAAGATCACCTGAGGATTCGACTACGAATTCAGAATAATAAAGTGAGCATTACCATTCGACCATAGAATCAGAGTAATTAAGATTTATCTATTACCATTTATGAGACCAGATGTGTATTCGATCACGAAATCGGAGTAATGAGATAATATAGTTATTGTCATTCTATGAGATCAAGCTGTGGATTCGATCATAGAATCAGAACAATTGTTTATTGCCATTCTATGGGACCAGTCGTGGATTCGACCATGGAATAAGAGCAATTGTTATTGCCATTCCATGGGACCAGTCGTGGATTCGACCGTGGAATAGGAGCAATAATAGATTATTCTGGGAATTCAATAGTGAATGTCACGACAGAATTAATCTTAATTAGGAATAATTAACTTTGTGGCTCTATACTAGCAGAGCAAGCTGTCTAGGAGCATTAATTATCCCGATATGAGCTTGTCGGTAAGTCATATCCTTTATATAGTCAGGGTAAACTTGTTGTTTGTTCCTGAAGACGTTATCGCCCTATACTAGCAGAGCAAGCTGTCTAGGAGCCGTCCATCTCGTGATACTATATGGAAATAATCACTGAAAGTATTCAGTATTCATGAGATATGCCGTTGTCCAGTCGTGAGACTACATATCTACATGTACTCTGAGAGAAAGTACTCTCCGTTGAGAATTCGATGAGAGAGTCGTATCTCGATACTCACGTATGATTGCTGAGTCAGAGCTTCGTATGATTATGAGTTTAAGATTTTAGCCTTTGTCGAAAATACACCATCTACAAATCCAGAAGTGTTTAAGCGAGGATCCAAAAGAGTTTGAAATAGTGCGGAAGATTTTAGAAGATATCTTGGAACAAGACAAAGGGCAGACACGTAGAGAACAAGAAAATGATGATAGTGATCCACACAGAGAGCAGGAGCATCATATCCATAAAAAAGTGAATAACCTAAAAGATATATAAAACAATGAATCTGGTTCACACAGCGAACATGATCCTACCTTAAGCCAACCGACCCAACAGAATAAAGAAACACACATGTCGCTAGAGAACAAAAAAAAAGAGGAAGAGGAGCATCAAAAAAAGATGGAAGAATGGCTAAACAAAAGGAGAAGGAAGAAGAGGAACAAAAAAAACGTGAAATGCTGGAAAAACAAAGAATGGAAGAGGAGGCACAAAAAAACCAAGAATTACTAGAGCAGCAAAAAAGAGAAGAAGAGGAAGAAAAACAGCGTTTACTGGAAATACAACAAAGGGAACAAGAAGAGCGTGAAGCGTATCGTCAACAGGTATGGAATCAGTATAACCTCGAAACGATGGCTAAATATAAAAGTTTTACCGCTATACTTCGGCGTTTGGGGGCGAGTGTACCACCATGACTCAATGTAAAACAAGTAAGTCGCTTCCAAAATATTCACCATAAGAGATAACGTTGGTGCATTGTTTTCTTTCTAATGATATATTTTGACATGCAGGTTGAATGTCAAGGGAGAAAAATATCGTTCGATTGGCATCCTGATAAAAATGTGAACTTGTCAGTAATGGAACAAGATGAATTAGCAGTGAAACTACAGATTCTTAATATTATGAAATACAGATTGTTTGAGGATGGTATTCTACCTTGATACTGAGAATACATAAGGAGTTTTTAAGCTGCCAGAAGAAAATCCGTATAAACCATAACGAAGTCCTTTTTTAACTGAATCCAAAGAGGTGAAAATTTAATCTTTCACCTTGTAAAAAACTGATAACCTGAATTTTCACATGGAACTAGGTGATAATATGGATTTTCACATGAGATATCATGTTTGTATTAGCACAGGGTATGTTCGTAAATTTTATATCAATTTGCTTTCACATGCTTTACTGTGCAAATTTCTTTTTGCACATATGTTTAGAGGGAAAATTTGGCATGAAGCCGAAATTTGCTTTCACCTTTTTTTTCTTGCAAAAATTTCTTGTTTCACATTTTTTGTTTTTAAAGTTTCGTTTTGCACCTGTGTTTTGAGTCTAGAATTCTATTTTCATATGTCTAAGACTTTAAGTTCATCCCCTTCTCGAAGTTCTATCTAGGGGTGGGACTTGGGTTGGGTCAACCCACCCAACCCATGCCCAACCCGAACGTTGGGCGGGCACGAGCAATGTATTTTAACAGTTTGGGCAAGCTCGGGTACAATTTTAATAAACCCGAGTTAAACTTGGGCAAGCACGGGCACAAATATTTCTAACCCGAGCAACCCACCCAACCCGAGAAACTATAATATAATTATATAAACTATTTTTATAATTGGTAATTTTATCTATTAAGAGCAATTTTAGCTATTATCTTCAAACCTAATAATGAAACATAAATCATATCTATCTCATTATTAATTCAATACCAAAAAAACTTATATTATTGTCAATAATCATAAGTTATTTGGAAATTTATGCTAAATACAATAATTAAATCTTATAATTACGGAATGTTTTGATAATATTTTTTTAAAAAACTAACATAGAATATACTGAGTTGAGTGCTAGTACGCGCATTTTATACTCATTTTTACCACCCCAGATCATTTTTGCGATTTTTTTTAGCATTTATGAATTGTTCGCGAACTATACGAATTTACGAATTATTTGCTGCATTAATTTGGCCATTATTTCAAATACTTACATCTTTGTTGGTGGTTATGTTCTAAAATTTTTGTATGCACCATGTAGATCATGGTTCTTCATGTAATATACAATGAAAAGTCATAAATAATAACACTCTAATGGTTTTTAATACGTGGTAATACTAAAAAAAAATATTTTTATAGTAAAATATATGCCGAATTTTACGTGCCGAATTGATATATGTTAAACGCATTAAACATGAATACACGCATTTCTGCATTTTTTCCGAATCACGAATTATTGACTGCTTATTTGACCGAACTAATATTTCGTCCAGCCGATTAATGAGCACACCTTCCCCGATCCGAATTCTTTCCACTCGCCGAATTTCTAACTAGAGCCTATATCTATATGTGTCAAATTGGGAAAAAAAAAGTCATGTCATACATTGACACTAAGTCATCATATATCAAGTCTGCTCTCGCTTCTCTTGGTCGTCCTAGTTATCTAGCCATGCGTTTGCGGCACGGTTAGCTTCTAGTATCTTTTTTTTTTTACTATGAAAAGAGTGATTTTATTAAAATTAGGCATTTAAAACCAAGTAGTTTTCATCTTCTGAAAAGTATGTCTATTGTGGTTTACTAGCATCAAGTTGAATCACCTTCAATTTCAGAACATGATCCTTATTTGTCACAATTTAGCTCTAATAGCCTTCTAATCTCATAGCAAGCTTTTGGGTCGGTGGATTCCAATTTTTATTTGCTCATTCTATAGGACCTTTCTGTCGTATTAGATGGTGGTGTTATATGTCTCGGAATACGCTCATTTTTAGTAGACATGCAGAACTTGGAAATAGGAACATATCCCCAAAATATTAGCTTCAAATCCGTTACGGTTTGATTTTTATTCGCAAAAATAACGCACAACGTGTAAGATAATGTGATAATAAAAGTGTGAGGGGATCCCTCCTCATTAGTTATATTGTGTCTTAGTTTTTTTATTTTTTTTCGTTAGCTGCAATTGAGTCCGAGTCCTAATCTTAGTGCATCTCTTTCTATATTTCTGATTTTCTAATAGGTATTGTGGTTCTATGTCGCGCATAGCTGTAGGGAACCTTCTATTGTAATCCCTCCGTCCTACTTTACTTGCCTAAATTGTGTTTTTTTTTTTGCAAATTTGTACCAAAAAATTGCTATATTTTCCATTAAAATTTTCTAATTATCAAGAAAGAAGCAAAAACTACGATATGAAAACTAGTATATTAAACAGACAATTTGAAAGATCGATGGTGTATGTGAAAGTAATTTGAATTTCTTTCAAGTTTTTGCAAAATCCAATTTAGGCAAGTAAACTAGAACGGAGAGAGTAACATTTTCTGCAAGTGCTATATCTATAAAGCCGAAAATGCTTTGTGCCCCCACCAACCTTCCCCCACTCTCATACAGCCACCCAAAAACCCAACCCCATGTTTTCCCCGGGCCCACTCTCTTTGAATCTATGGTTCAAACTAATGCCACCTAGTGGGGGAGTGAGTTGGGGGAGTAAAGCGGGGGGTCTTTAGCAGCTTCGGTATAAAGCACAAGTCCAAAGACACAAGTCAAAAGTATAGTTATGGATCAAGCAGCAAAAATAGCAGATGGACGGGTAATGTACGGGCAAGTGTCCTTAGCATGGTTACAAGAGCCTGATTAGCATCTCGGAATTGCATCGAAATCATACACCAACAACCAAGTTTCTTTGAGCACAACAGTGCCCGTCATAAGTACAGCTTTTCTTGTGGAAAACATTCGTCGAAGGCTCATTTCCATCGACAACCTCACCAGTTCAAATATTTCTCCCTGACGCAATCCTAATCCCAAGAAGGCTGATCAATCTCATCACTATCGTACTCCCTCCGTTCTTAAATAGTAGGAGTATTACTTAAGAATATAGACTTGTCGATCCAATTGTAACTGTTGACATTTCGGGTATATATTACCCAAGTGTAAATATCTAATAAATATCATGCTTAAAAAAATCTTCTGAAATTACTGAGCTTAGCCAAGAAGGCATTATAGACTGAGATTCTAGTATCCAACAGAAGATCCAAAACCGAATTGTAGACTTCTAGTATCCAACATAAGATCCTAAAAAAAAAACAAAGAAAATATTTGTAGTCTTACAGACTCTAGTCTATTCAATAGTCTCTAGATGACAAGATCATGTAGGACCAGGCCAATCCAATGTGGGTGAGAAATCCATCATTACTCTATCACACATCAAGGGTTTGGTCCCACTAGGGTCTCTTGTCTATTCTGTATTCTCTCCTCTCTAGATGACAAGACAAGACCCTTCCAAAACTTGTTAGATTTTGTGGTCGTAGTCTGCCGGCAGTAATCATCAGAAAAGACGTTTGTTTTTCCCCATTTATTTTTCTGAGTTTCGTTGGTACCCTATGAATGTGCTTTACTTACTTGGAGCATCTTTTGATTTTTTAATTTTTAAACGAAATCACTAAACGTAAACTGATAATAAAATAGACTGATTTTTTCAATTGCTTAAGGATTGCTGCAATTGCAAGTGTTTTTCACCTCTATTTAGAGTTGGGTGAAGAGTTCGTTTATAAAATAGAACTCTCTCTCGCGCGTGTATTAGTGAAACATTTTGTTGTCCCCGTGGCTTCTCAAATCAATCTGCTCCGGAGTCCGGAAAACTTCTATTACTATTACAAAGGGTATCGAGACTCGATACTCAAGAAAAATAGGGGAAAGCAAACATCTTTTCACATGGATCAGTAAGCATGTGTTTTGGGGCAGAGAGAGACTGGACGGAAAAGCATACGTCTCGTCTTGTACCGTTCTCGCGTTTTCTAGTCCTATAATGAGTAGAGTAAATGAGACGTAACCACTAAACTCTGCTCTCTACTCTCTAGTACCTAAGCGACTGGAATCGCCTGACCCTAATAATTTTTGGATCAAAAATAAATAAATAGAAATCTATGGATTTTTAGGAGGATTGCTCCTGTTTTTCACACTATAACCGCTCCGTATACTCTAAACGGTCGTACAAATATCCAGTGCTTGAAATAAGGCATATTGGCATCCTTCTCAGTGTAGAGCTTGTTTAGGTGAAGAAATCTGCTAAAAGTAAAGAGATGGCTGAGATAGTCATTTTATACTAAGAGAAACTTTTTATGTCGTGCACAACATCAATGGTCAGAAAGATAAGAAGCAAATAAGTGTGTACACTGGTAAATGACTTTCATGGATAACAATTTTCCGATGTTGGGATTCAGTCAACATATTTTGTGTATGTACCAACTTTTTTGTTTCTTATCCCTTTTTCTTAAAAATTCTCTCGTAGTAGTATGAGTATGACTGTTATACTTTTTTTTTTGACTAAAAAGGCCAAATATCACTACTTTCAACAAATTTCTTCATCTGAACAAGATTATTCACAAAAAAAATAAAGACCGAGGAGAAAACCATACTTCTCAACATCACTCCAAGAATTGCATACTGAACCTGGAACTGGAAAATTAACTTTAGCTTTTGTACCTTTGTGCTCTGAATTTTTGTGCCTCGCTTTCTTTTCGATCGTATTTGCACTTTTTTGTATATATGTACGAAAGGCTTAGAGGATCATTGGCAGTGATTTCCTTGAATAATTTATCAACAAGCCTTGGAAACTTTTGCAATTTTGAATTGCAATTGCTGCCATGTCAACCTCATCAAATCAAGGTATTCTCGATAAGGTCACCAAAGGTTACAGTCGAGAACTAATTTGGTAGAGAACCCCATTTGTGTCTTATTTCTTTTCTTGATGATTTCGTCTGTGTCTTTCTTCTTTTTCTTAAAAAACCATGCTTCCAACTTCCAAGCCTGTTGAAAATGTCCGAATTTTCCAAAAAACATAATGGTGATAATTTTTTTTCACTCATATGAAAGTTTTAATTTTGATTTAATTCTTGAGAAATATGAAATTTTAACATAAAAAGGGGTCGAAATCAAAATTTTCATCATTTAAATACACCAAAGTCGTTTGTACAACTCGAAGTCTCGAAGACTCGAACCCATATTTACTTCGGAAATGATTTATACATCGAGCGGTGTGTGCACCGTGTGAGAGGAGGGTGGGACCCATATATCAGTTTTAGCGAGAGACAAAAAACGGTGAAAAATTTAATCTTTCACCTTGTAAACAAGTGAAAGATTTTTCACATGGAACAAGGTGATAATATGGATTTTCACATGAGATATCAAGTTTGTATTAGAACAGGGTATATTCGTAAATTTCATATCAATTTCTTTTTTCACAAGTTTTACTGTACAAATTTCTTTTTGCTCCTATGTTTAGAGGGAAGATTTGTCCGAAGCGGAAACTTGCTTTAACCTTTTTTTTTCTTGCAAAAATCTCTTGTTTCAAATTTTTTGTTTTTAAAGTTTCGTTTTGCACCTGTGTTTTGGGTTTACAATTCTATTTTCATATGTCTAAGACTTTAAGTTCATCCCCTTCTCGAAGTTCTATCTCTTTTATTGACAGTAGGATACAGTTTTCTATTTAATAATCGGGTAAGTTTTCTAATTTTTTACTGGTGAGGACAGCAACGAGTTGTAAGTTGTAACCAGGGGTAGTAGACCCCACCATCTAAACTCTAGAATCCTAGAACGAGTACAGCAACGATTTGTTACCAGGAGTAGCAGACAAACACCCTGACTAACCAGGAGTAGCAGACAAACACCCTGACTGTCAATCCTAGAGTGAGTACAACAACGAGTTGTTACCAGGAGTAGCAGACAAACACCCTGACTGTCGGCATTTTTACTCGTTTAAGTTCATCCTTTTCTCGAAGTTCTATCTCTTACTGGCAGTAGGATACAAAATGTTTGGACCAAGAGCTAAAATCCCCTAATTTGGTGGGGGTGTCGTTATTGAAAACGCCCCATTTATACGGAAATGCAGAATATTGATCATCTTAGAACATATAATGAAATTATTGGCTACAACATTTACGCGAAGAAAATATTTTACGAGAAGAGAGAAGAGAAGCAGACTGACAAAATTGGAATGTAAGAATCTAATACCTTTGTACACAATCCACATATATATATTTCGTAAGAATCCCAAAAAAAATTCGTTTATATGCTAGAGTGGTTTTTTTTTTTTTTTCTACTTTGTAAGAATCCACATATAATTATGTAATAAGGAAAATTCGTATTACATAATTATTGTTTTATCATTATGTTGAAAATATCAGAATTTTCCGGAAACATAATGGTGAAAACAAAATTTTCACTCAAAATTCAAGTTAAAGTTTTAATTTTAATTTAAAATATTTAGGAGAAATATGAAATTTTCACATAAAAAGGGGTGGAAAACAAAATGTTCACCTAATATGGCAATGGTAGACAATACAGGTCCATAGGGCATTGAAAAGAATCGAAAATAGAAAAACAAAAATTAATTATAAACTGTCAAAATAAACCATACCGAAATATGACAGATGGTGATGTTTGGTATTTTGGATATTGTTCCATTTTTGTGGGTATTAGACCTTTGTAAGACGAGAATATCCCAAAATATTAGCATAAAATACGTTATCGTATATGTTTTATTATGAGAAGCATCGGCAAAAGTGTGAGATAGTGTGAAATTAAGAGTGTTATTTAGTATATAATACTCCCTCCATTCCAATTTACTTGATGTTTTAGGGTTTTTTTGTGTTCCAAATAGATGAGGTTTTAAGAATTTTTTTCCAAATTCTCACTGATTTTCCCTTGCTTTGAAATCAGATCATACCATCAATTCTCATTAGAATTAGTAGATAAATGATTATTCCAAGGATTTGGATGGAATATTTTGTTTACCCCAAGTAAATTATAATGGGATTCGTAATTTACATTAAATTTAGAAACTAAAAACTAGGTGTTTTAAAATTTTAGGAAGCTATTAATATGGGTAGATTTGGAAAAATTTGACTCTCTCTATTGTTTCTTAATTTGCGTGAAAAACTCTACAACGTCAAGTAAATCGGAACGGAGGGAGTACTAATTATAGGCTTTCTCTTTATCTGTTGCGTAATGTACATACAAAGATGGGCGGATTGAGATCAGCAGGGGGGACAATTTGTGTGGCAGAATTACAAAACAGCTCAAAGGCTAGCCACCAAGCAGGGAAAATAAGGGAAAACAACAAAGAAAAAAACCCAAAATTACAACCAAAATAAAATCCCAAAACTTCCGTGCTTTGAAAATTTGGGTTTGTTGGGTTATGTTCTTTGTAAAAAACAAAGGATCCATGGACACTCTTAAATGGACAAGGTCGGACAAGATTTGCGTCATTTTCTCCGCAAAATTAAAACAACAATGAATTTATGTCTAATATTTTGATGATATATTCCGATTACAAGACTCTACATTCCTACAAAAAATGAGCCTAATTCGAGATGTATAAAACCACCATCTATCCCATTGAATATCATCCGTTCAAATTTAACGGTCGAAATTAAGATCGATAGATGGTGAGGTTTGTTATCTCGAATTGCACTCATTTTTAGTAGGAATGTAGAGTCTTACAATCTAAATATATCATCAAAATATTAGACTTATTTGGGTTTTGCGGAGAAAATGGCGCAAATCTTGTCCGACCTTTTCCATCTAAGAGTTTCTATGGATCCTCTCTCGTGCATTTGTCTATAGTCTATGCATAATTCCAAGTTTTTAACTTTAAGAGTCTTCTCACAGGACGTTGCTTCTCACAGATGCTTTTTTCTAGTCTAGGCCTAGGGACAAGACCCTTCTTTGGTACGTTCAGCATGCGGAGAGAGACGGAAAGGTCTTGTCAGCAACATTTAATATACTACTTACACACGAATGGCGATATTTATTTAACCTTTGAATTGATGAAAATGGTCGTGCGGGGCAAAACTATAAGCTAGCACACATCAACCGTTGGATCTCACAATTCTATCATCTAGGCTATGGTATATCAATTCTTATGAAACATGAATATAACGAAAGTATTTTTAGTTTATCTCAAGAATCAAAATTTCACCAACAGTTTCTTTTCTAGTTTTCTACTTATTCTCTCTGATCTTTTTTTTAATAGATCTTGATTCATGTTTATTATCGCTACCTCTCTATGATTTTTGCGATGGTGTTTTCTCTCTGCAACTAAAATTCAAAGATGCAAAACTGATGAACAAGGAGTAAATATGGCAGAATCGTAGCTTAATCCGAGTACAAAAGAACCATATCCATATAACATCAGACAATAGTTTTCCTAATTATTTTGGAGTTCTTCTTCAATCTAACATATACGATGTAGGTGCAGGTTGTGGTGATGGGGTTGTATTGGTTGCATGAGCTATATAATTGAATTTCAAGACGGTCCTTCATGGTTTTAATTAGGGTACTCTAGGATGGTTTTAGCAGAGTCCCCGTTAATGGACGTAGTGAAGAACAATATTGCAGATTTTTTTTTGTTTAAGGGTTCGAAGAATTTGTGATTGTTCATGGATTAATGCTATAAAATAGTAATTTTTCAGGTGATTCAATCTCTGTAAATTATGAGTTTTGTAAAAATGTACCGATTAGATGCTCCATTAATGGAGGTAGTGAATAACTGTATCGTAGAATAATAACAGAGTTTGTTTGAGAAATAAATAATAAATATTGTTTTTCTCTTTTTTGGCCGGACTTGCTTTCAATACTTAATGTGAAACAGGTGTAATTTCTTTTTGACAAAAATGCAAAATCAAAGATCGAACGGCTAGCAACCGGCTAGCTCATATAGCTTTCCTGCGCTGCAGCGTGGGACAGCACTGTCCGAGAAGGTAATTAGCAAAAATAAGATGACAATAAATTACTAGTTGCACTATGTTTTGAGGGAATATTTGTACGATCTGGAAATATGATATCACCTTTTGTTTTCTTACAAAATTTTCATTTTACACATTTATTACTGTGAAAATTTCGTTTTTCACCTCTGTGTTGAGTTATTTAAATTATTTTCATTCTCTTCTCCAAGTTCTATCTGTTTTAGGACACAAATTTTTTGACCCAGAAGCTGAAATTCCCCAATTTGGGAGTGTTTGCATTTTACCGTGTGATACAACTGTTTCCCCGAATCTTTCCCTCAAGATATGTACCGCATCTAAACCCCAGAATTGAAAGCTTTAAAGTTTAAAGTTTAAACCCTTTGGGCCCGTTAGTGGAACGAGGCTCCAGAGTCCAGACTCAGAGTTTTGCTAGTCTTTATTTTGGGAAAGGAGACGAGACGTTTGCTTTCCTTTTCTCTCTCTCACTCATCATGACCCATGCTTACCAAGACCTAACTAATCTCTCCCACCCATGCTTACCAGTAATCATGGTAAGAAGACGTTTGCATAATTAGATACATTTTCTTTTTATATTTTTTTTCTTATTTCCTATGTAAGAAATTTTGATTTCATATTAGAGTAGAGACCTCAATCATTACAGTTATCCGAGGGAGATCGACCGGAGCCATACGGGAGCGTCTACAGCCGGGACAAGAAGCCTTGTCCAAATCCTGGTACACTCTTAGGTGTTTTTTTTCCGGTCCATGAATCATTTTGCTTTCATGTATGGATTAATTTGTACTTCTTGAAATTTATTTTCGTGTGCTTCTCTCTGGCAGCAAGCAATACAAGTATAGTACTTCGGCTTCCAATGTAAGGTATTATTACTTTTGTTTGTTCTCTTTTTTCTTTAGTCTTTCATTTGCAAATATGCGGGTTTGATTTTTTAGTAATTTTATTTGTCTGCAGTGCAAAATCAGAATACAGTTAAAGACGACGTCCCTGTATCTTCCAAGTTCAAATGGACGATTGAAAAGGTTCCTGAATTGAATGAGCAAACTTATTTCTCTCCTGTCTTCAATATAGGTTATTTTAAATGGTATAGCAATCAACGTTGTGACTAAACCCTTTTCTGAAGTATTATCGTTTCTATTTTTATTTTTTTTGATCGGTTTACCGTTTCTATGTTACAGTGACACAGTCCCTGCTTTGATGAATATGTACTAATCTATATTGTGTTATAGGCGATTAGCAGTTTTTTCGTAGGGATATCAATGGGGTTGATTAATTGTCGATCTATGTGGTCGTCGTAGAGTGTACGAACTTCCGATATGCAAAATTCAGTATTTCCATTATCGGTCAAACCAACAAACCATTCAACAAAGATACGTAGTATATATATATATATATATATATATATATATATACATTAAATGGATGACATCTATGTGTTGGTTAAGTTTTTGTCTGTCTGCATTTTTATTTATTGATATGGAAGACCAACGGTTTCATTTCATGGATGAGGAAGACGATTGGGGTTTTGATGACTTTATATTGTTCGACGAACTTATCGATCCTTGCAATGGGAATATGGTTGATGATGCTTGCATTATTGAAGTAAAATTGTGTTCTTTTTCAAAACCAGAATCTATCGAGGTTTAGTAGCTAATGGGTTAAATGGTGCATTATTGATGATACATCACTTTTTGTTGATTAGTGCGCCAAATTTTTTCATTATGTACAATGCAATTCAACTTATTGTCTATTCTTTCTCATGGTCTAACTTTCGTCCTGTAGCAGGAAGCTCTGAGATGATATGTCCCTGCCATTCATCTGTTCAAAGGTAGAGTTCTATATCACTGGCTTCCACTAATACACCATGTTTATCTGATTTTGATTGATTCCAATGAAAGAATAGTAATAAATTAAATCTTGCATCTACTGAGCATCGCAATGACCATGTAGTATTTCATCAAAAAAGTCGGGAGTAGCCAAAACGTTTAGTAGAAGGAAAAGGGTTGCGGTGGAAGGAGAGAAAGTTGTAGGCGGTGTTGAAATCTTAGATGGAAAAGAAGTTGCAGAAATTGGTAAGGAGAATAAGAGGATCATTGAAGAGGGTACATCATCAGAAGATATTGATTCCAAGAAACGATCTGCAAAAAAAGCAAAAATACCTCTAAAGAGAAAAGAATCTAAAGCAAATGAAGGTGCATTTATTTTTTTTCTTGTTATGAAGAATCACCACTTTCGATTCATTGATTTCACATAGTTACATACTTGCATGTTAGAAGATAATTTGGTCTTTGAATGAATTTTATGGTGTTTCTGCCCGAATACGCTAGAATTTTAATTTGCTTATTATATTTGTGAAATATATTATTGAGTATTTGGTCTGATTGTATGTGTTCTCTAAGATAATTATGTTTGAGTGCACAAGATCGAAAGAGATTGTCTTATGTTTGAGTGAGTAATGGTTCAATAGTATTTGTAGCCTAGAGTACAAAACCAAATGTATGATTATGCGAATTAACTTTCAGCGTAACTTCTCTTTTACAATTTGTTTTGGTTCAGGGGAGGTTATATCTCAATCAACAAAAGGCAGAAAATCTAGAGCAGGTTTCACTCCCCTATGGTCCCTGATAAACAGAATCTATAAAAAAAGGAAAATCTGAGTTTCAGTGAAGAAAAGTTGGGAATGATACAGAATTCTCCGTTTGGGTATATTTTTATGGCGTTCCATGAAACTATAAATACTAAAGAAAATCCTTGCAAAACGCATTCTAAAAATCATTGGACCAAGATGCTAGAAGCTTGCAACAAAATGTTGAAGTGGTACGTGAGAGGACCCCCAAAAAAAAGAGCATTATTTTGTATTCACGCACAGGGGGAACGAATATAAGTTGAGGTCAACATCAGAACAACTCGTTGTGATATTTAGAATGCCACAATTGGAAGGAAGAGGAAAGGAGAAAAGCCTTACAAAATGGGATAAATCGTACTCACAAAGTGAGTTTTACCTTACTTACTTTGGTTCTTCAACAATCATCACAAAATGTATGTTGGAAAACAGTATTGTTGGGCTAGTGAAATCAGGTGAGAAAAATGAAGATCTAGTAAAGCTGATTGGGTTATTCATGTGTGCAATTTTGTTCTTCACAGCTCATGCAGGGAGCCGGTTGAATAAAAAATATCTTAAACTTTTTGATAGCCCTTTGAAAACAAACATCTTATCATGGCCTGATTTGGTTCACGATTATTTAATGGCAAACCTAAACAACCATAAAGATACTAGCACTACGCTAGTAACTGGATGTGTAATCTATCTGTTGGTGAGCTTACAATTTGTACTTTTTTGTTATTTAATTTAATAAAAACATAGAATACACGGTTTTGTGAAAGTATCATAAAAAAGTGACCACATTATTTCGTGTTTTCAGATCTGGTTCAGCGAGCATATAAAAAGCGGAGTTAAGGAAACCCCGATTGCCGAAGGACTTCCTAGGTTTGCTAGGTGGAACCTCCGAAATATTTGCAGTGTTATACTAACAGATTTCGAGAGTCTTGAGGTAAGAATAATAATAACTAAGTTAGTGTCTTTTGGGGTTATAACTAAATTTTATCTAAAGTGCACTGTATTATTATAAGTAACATATGTATGCCTACATGTGCAGGTATCCGAGGGTTTCATTGAAGCATACTCAGAAGTAGAAAAACAAACATTGAATAGCTTGAGAATGCGGATACATCAACAAGATCAACTACTTTTTTGTAAAGCAGGAGAAGGTCAGCCTCAACAAAATGAAATTATTATGCAGAAGGAGGTACGATCTACGGTGCATGGAGATAAAGGAGTTGGAAATGTTGATCAAGAACAACTGCTCATACAACAAAATGAGTATGATGATCTGAGAATGTCAGTTAAGAGAAGGTGGGATGCAAAGGAAAAGCAGAAGCTGAATGGGAAAACTCTGCATTATGAGGTACGGTCAATGGTGCACGGAGATAAAGGAGTTGGAAATGTTGATCAAGAACAGCTGCTCATACAGCAAAATAAGTATGATGATCTGAGAATGTCAGTTAAGAGAAGGTGGGATGCAAAGGAAAAACAGAAGTTGAATGGGAAAACTGTGCATTATGAGGTTGAAGAACTGTTAAATGAGTTCTACTTTAAAGCATACCCAGATGAGAAAAAAAAGGAAAATAAAAAAAAAAAAGTAAAGTAAAATTCGTTAGTGCTATCTACAAATAGAAAGAAACCCTTCTTTAAAGGAATGTTTTGTATTCTAGAAGAGAAAATTTGAGTTATTCTGGACTCTGAAGTGAAACTTTCTGTTTACATCAGTGTAAGTTCATCGGGTGAAAAAGTTTACATAGTGTTATTACTCCCTCCGTACCCATTATATAGGTGGAATTTCCATTTTTCCTTGTACCACTATATAGGCGGAGTCCAAATTTCAAAACGGTTTTTTACTTATTTTACCCCTATTTATTTGCTTGGGAATCATCACATTGAGTACATGTCTCTAACATTGGGAATACAATTAAGGGTAAAACAGGAAAAGGCACAGAAATGTATAAAATCAATAAAAATTTCTTAATCTAAGTGAATTTGTCCCTCCGCCTATATATGTGGTACGGAGGGAGTAGTTATTATGCATGTTGGTTTGCGTTGATATTTGTTTCACCGTCGTCATTATTCCAAGAAAAAGACTACCATCCAGGAAAATTCCTAATCCATTTCTATGGAAGTGCTATATATTGATCATCTTGGGACACTGATAAGATCAACGAGCTTAGTTTGGGAATCAGGTAATTCTCCTTTTTTAATTATTATGCATGTTGGTCTACGTTATGATGCAAATTCTTTTTTTAATTGTATATTCATCATCGTCATTCGTCCATTATTACAGCTGCTGCATAATTGTATTCAAAAGAAAAACAATTGTATCTCAGGCTTAGATTAACTAAAAACATCAAAAACATTCAAAGAGGAAAACTCCGAAGTCCCATTTATACTGAAATGATGAATATTGATCATCTTGGGATATGATGATATTATTAGCTATAACATTTACACCAAGAAATCTTTGAAACATTTTGATCTGAATTGTTGAATGGTTATATTCAGACACCATTGGTGATAAATAACAAACCGGCCCAAGTAAAACTCAAGAACATATTTTGAATTGCTTAATTTCTAATCCAGTTCCAAGAAGATGTAGATGTTTTAGCAAACCATTGAGAAAATAAGTTGTGTGTTTGTTGTGTGAAAACAAAAGAAAAAAACTTTAAGGTGTGACACAAGATTCGAGCACGTCATCTTAAACTGATGATCTTAACCAATGAACCAACACTGGATGCTGGGTAAAGACGTGTATTCTTCTTTATCTATGCGAATAGCAGACTAAGGGGATTTTGACGGGAAAAAAAAAGGACCCGATGAATAATGATTAACCTACCGTGATTTCGTACCGTAGGGTGTACCGTGTGAGAGATGGGTGGGGCCCTCTTCTTCCCCACTCCCTATCCCAATGTTTAGAGTTACTACCGGGACCGTAGGATTCCCCCGAAGTACACTCTGCGGTGCAATTCTTCGTGGGTGTATAATTGTTGATAAATATTAGTCCAACATCACATGCTGTCACACGCCCATTAACACGTTCCCACATCAAAATTGCAAGTCATCAAATATTTTTGGTCGCCGTTGAAATTTCTAGATATCCGTACTTCATTTGAAAGAGAAGCATCGAGCCGTTAGATTTTCACTCCCGCTGTTCCATTTTACTTGATGTTGTGTAGTTTTTCACGTAAATTAATGAACATTAGAGAGAGTGTAAAATTTTCCCAATTTTACCCAAATTAATACCTCTTAAAAAAAATTAAATTACCAAGTTTTTAGTCTCTAGATTCTAGGGAAAATCACCAATCTCATTGCAATACTTGGGATGTACCAAATCTTATAGATTATGCACGGTAAAATATTTAAAAATTGGAGTAATTGTTTGAGTTGATTACGGTGAGAATTTATGTTCTGGTGTGATTCCAAAGCAAGGGTAAATCAGAGAGAATTTTGGGAAAATACTAAAACTCTCATCTATTTTTGAACCGAAAATAAAACCTGAAACATCAAGTAAAGTGGAACGGAGGAGGGAGTAGAAAACGAGGCGTCACATCGAATCATCAAACAAAAGGTACTTCCTCTACCAATTTTTTGTACTAGACCAGTAACGATTGTGCTTTGGTGCTTTTAATCTTCTTCCATCTTTAACATTCCAAAAAGTTGTTTCCTTTTTGGGTTATCAAGATGTACCGCGAAAAAATTTACAAAAAAACCGCTCCTTCACATAGGGGCTATTAATGTGAGAGTGTCTCAAAAATCTTCCCATGGTGGGGCCCAAAAAGAGCCCCCTGCTTACTTTAAAGGGTGTGGGACCCGCCCCATGTGAGGGGGGCGGTTTTCCTTTGATTTTTTCACCCGGTTTGTTAAGATTTTTTGTAATACTCTTGTTTCAGAAATTTGTTGTTTTTTGTTGAACTGCAAACCTAAATAGATTAAAGGCACACGGATTACAATTAAACAAGAGCATAAAGCTCCAGGAAAAAGCAATAGAATAAGAGTTTAACTAAAGACTTAATATTCTAAGCTAAGAAAAACAACCACATAAGAACAAGGAACATGCATACTAAAAAAAAGTTCATAGCCGATGGAGAACGAATAGATAACAACATAAACAATCAAGAAGGAAACCCATCATCGTCCTCAATGGTTAAGCTGATGTGATTATCAATCAAGAAGGAAATTCTCTTTATTTTTTGTTGATGCATTATACCTCCTAGTAATGGACCAGCGGCGGGAGTCATCTTCGATTCATGGCGTTCTCCTGTACCAAGCTCGACATCCTTCCACATCCTAATAAGTACCGTTTTCTCATATGCTTCAACTTGTTTAAGCAGTGTGTGGTTGATAGCTCTCTCAGGATGGAACATATATAATGCTCTCAAGGTAATCAATTGTAGCCGTGTGCAAAACTTATTAAATGTCATTACAGTAGAAACGACATAAAGAACAGTGAATTATACTATCAAGCATGGAACTTCAAACCGGATCTGAATTATTTTTAACAACATAAATAATATTTTGAATGACCTCTTCTTTGCTATTCACGTCTTTAACCCAAAATCCTAGCTGAAAAAGTACCTCAGGGAGAGTTGTACAATCTCTTGTCCTTTGCTACAGCCTCTGACACACCTCTTCCCGAATCTGTAGAATCTCTTTTGGAAGTCCTGTATCTGTTTCCATCAAATCTAAATAAAAAAAAGGCTTTTTAGTACAACGAATAAAAATGAGAGAGAAAGTACCCAAAATTTGACTTTCGCCAAAATACCGAAAAAGTACCAAAAATTGAATTTCGACTGTAAAAATGAGAGTTAAAAAAAGGCGTTTTTTATACGGAAAATTTTAGGATTTCGATCTGTTCCGGTGATGAGTGACTTAGGGGAGACGAAACCATTAAAGAGTAATACAGTTCAAGGTACAAATATTGTGCGTCCGTGTTAAGTTAACATCAAGTTAAGTAATTAACACCTTTTGGACAAAAACCCGTTGCAAAGGATATATTTCTAATTCTTTTTGAAACCATGACACTTAAGTAATTAGAGATCTGTGAGAGGGATATTTATGATGAATTCCAAACCCCATATAATTAAAATAAAAGAGTTTAAGAAACACATTACAAACAAATACAAAGTCATAAATTAAGAAAGAAAGTAATCACCATTTCCACATCGACCATTAAGCCCAAAATAGAAACCAGTCAGATGCACTTTTCTCCCGCCGACAACCTCCAAGACAACATCATCTTCCTTTTCCTCCAACTCAATGTTCAAATTATGCGATCCTTCACTGATTGAACATAGAGATAACAGACTCTTGTTTCCTATTTTACACAGAACCGCAACAAACTCACCTTTACTTTGATCAACTAATGTTGCCTGGTATATTTGTATATTTGCAAGAGTGAGTACTAATAAATTAAGACAGAGCAGTCGGAAAGGAAAAGAGAATATGCTTGATTGAAGATCCATTATAAAATTTAACTTGGTGAGAAGCTTACCTAAGAAATACGGATCCTTCCCAAAGAGCTATTGTACTTGTGTATGTAAGGATTTCCCGGGTCTAGTTCCACACCTTAGAAATTTAGAATACACAAATGAAAATAAAATGTTTATAAGATCTATTTTTAAGAAATAAAAAATCCAACATCGAAAAGTAACTAGATATTGAACAAGTAAAATTTTAGGATATAAAATTAAGCTAACCCCAAAATGCCATTTCTTTCCTCTACGACAGACCACTTATAAACTCAAAGCCACTTGCTCCGTCTAGGGCGGAGAATCGATTTTTGGTTGTCCATTTATATATCCATAGTTCAAGTTTCCAAACGACTCTTTCCAGTAATACCCCTATTTTTTTATTTTATTTTTGAAAATAAGGAATACCCCTATTTATGATAGTCTTGTTACACTAATTAATCTAATATATATTTCGCTTTCAGAGGCTTTAGCCCCTGCTTTATGTCTCTTTCGTTGCCTCTTTCCATCAATCCACTACACTCAGTCTTATATCTTTAACATTAGGATTTATCCGATTACAGTGGAACTTTGCTTTTTAAACCGTTTTTACAACAATTTCTTTTTTCAAATTTTTACTGTGAATATTTTGTTTTGCACCTGTGTTTTGAGGGAAGATTCCTTCACTTCGGAGGAATCTTCCCTCAAAACACAGGTGCAAAAGTAAATATTCACAGTAAAATTTGTTAAAAAAAAAAAGAATTTGCTTTCACCTTTTTATTGTTACAAAATTCTTTTTTCACATTTTTTACTTTGAAAATTTCGTGGGAAAAATCTCAATGTTGAATGTCATTAATCACTTAATCTTATATAATTAATTATTTGCTTAATTAGTGGGAACCAAAAATCAAAAATTACAATTCGTTACTTACTAATAATTATATGCTAAAATTCCATTAATTAATCTTTAAATTGATACATTCTTTTGGATTTGGTTCAAAACCCAAGTTATCTCTACTAATTCGAGGACTCTAGATAAGACGAGAACAAGACAAGACGGAATGTGACTGGACGAGAGTCACGAGACGTCTGCTTTTCAACGGAAATCTAGTCCACTCTACCCCATGATTACTAGTTCATATGAACAGACGTTTGCTTTCCTGTATGTTACTGTTACCTTTTGTTATAATAAAAGTCTTTTGGAGTAGATTTCCGAAGTCAAGTTTGAGATGTTTCACCGAAGATACATGATAGATAAATATCATTTTAGGGTTTCATGGGATAATCTAGTTGATACTGATTCCAGTTCTTGTAAATTTTTACCACTCTTTAACGGCAACCCTACTCGAGAAAACACTGTTGCATTTGTGACCTATGAGTATAACGTAATCTGGGCATGGCCACATAGCATACTGTCCCCTCCCCACTTGACAACCTTGATCCGGTGAAATTCGTATTATGCACCACATTTCACGTGATCAATTATTTGTGCACCATATTTTAAAGTGTAAAAGACGTAATATCAGTGCGACGAAGGGGATACCAAAGTGCGATTGTGGGTTTTAAACATTAAATCATCTAATTTGACCGTATTCTGGTATAAGATATACAACCTTGATCCGGTGAAATTAGTATTATGCATCACATTTCACGTGATCAATTGTTTGTGCACCATACTCTAACGTGTAAAAGGTGTAATATCAGTGCGACAAAGGGGATACCAAAGTACGATTGTGGGTTGTAAACACTACATCATCCCATTTGACCGTATTCTGGTATAACATGAGTTGAAATCTTTTGTGCTGAAGTCCTCAATGCTTACATTTAGGCACCATCAATTAGACATAACTTAGTAGAGAAACTGAAACACAAGCAATATTCTAGATTGCTTAATTTCTACTGTAGGAGCGAAGAAGGGGATACCAAAGTGTGACAGTGGGTTGTAAACACGACATCATCCAATTTGACCATATTCCGATATAAGATATAATTACATGAGTAAAAAGTTGATTCCGATATATATAAGATTAGATATAATAAATAGGGTACATGAGTTGAAAGTTGAAATTGAATATAATAACATGACTTGAAAGTTGATTCCGATATAAGATATAATAAATAATAACATGAGATGAAATTTAACATTTTCAATAAACAAGAACGTCTGGCACACGCGTATGCGCGTGATAAAATCATTTTTCTCATCGACAACAAAAACAACATTTGATAAAAAAATACAAAACTATACAAAATTATACGCGTTGTGGCATGACTTTCACCCTTTTAATTTTTCTTCTTTCAAGCTTTTAATCAAACACTTTATGTGCAGTATGTTGTTCTTGAGCAGGTGGGTTCGCTGTGTACATCTAGCCCTGTTTTTAGCTTTCTTGACCTACAATTTGGATCCAACCATTACCCAATAATCCTACTCCTCCCATTCAAAAAGAAACTCTAAAACAACCACCATTCAACACCTATTTTCTGGGCTAAACTCTCTGCTATTGCAGAATCATCTTCAAGGATATACAAAGAGACTTCCCATCCAATACTGATACAATCATTGGTTTATCTAATTCCCAAAAGCAGAAACACTAAATAAGTAACTTCCAATCATAAATTTGATCATAAATTAAACTGAAAACCCAATTGTAAAACAACCCTTTCATGTTTTCCTCTCTATTTAGATTCTTCTGGATTCTCCATCGTTTTGGTTTTCATAATTTTTTTAGCTTAAACTTAAATTAAGAAACAACCCTTGCATTCTTGCATTGATCGACACTTGAAAAAAATTAAAGTAAGGGTAACACAGTCAAACACAATTTGCAGCCTCGGTCTCCTGTAGCAATGAGTGTTTGCTTTATATAATACTAGAATGTTCCGCACGTGCTAATGCACGTGCAAATATAATTGGGTTCACGAGGTCCATTTGGTTGAGCCATATTTTCCTTTCATGTTAATAAATTACATATATAGCCCCTGTTTTATTTTTATGCATTTCTTGTGAAGGTAGGATACATGGGTAAAATGGTCCAAAATAATTTACAGCTTCAATCTGCTACAGTAAGGGTAGTTCCCTTTATATAATAGATAGATATACTAGAATGTTTTGCACGTACTGATGCACGTGCAAATATAATTGGGTTCACGGGGTCCATTTTGGTTGAGCCATATTTTCCTTTCATGTTAATAAATTACATATATAGCCTCAGTTTTATTTTTATGCATTTCTTGTGAAGGTAGGATACAGGTGTAAAATGGTACAAAATAATTTACAGGTTCAATCTGCTACAGTAAAGGTAGTTCCCTTTATATAATAGATAGATAGATAACAGAATAGAAAATAAGATATAAGATATAATAAATAAAGTTGATATATATATAATAAATAATAAGACATAATAAATTTTCAACGTTTAATGGTTATCTAACCTAGATATATTTTAATGGTTAGATATATTTTTAGGGTTTATGATACATGTATTTATTATAGTTTATAAATACCCTAATTGTGACACAAACTTGATATCTCATGTGAAAATCCATATTATCAGCTAGTTCTATGTGAAAATTTATATTATCATCTGTTGACAAGGTGAATGATCAAACTTTCACCTTTTTTGTCTCCCGTAAAAACTAGAACTATCAACTAGTTCTTGTATAAAAAAAAAAAATCAAATTATCGTTATATTCTAAGTTAACATCATTCAACGATGAGGAAAATTATGATTTTATTCTCCAAAATGGAATTGAGACTCGTTGAATAAGTTGTGATATTAGGATTTTATTATGGAAAAAACTTTAAAAAGAGAATGAACAGAACATGGTTTGAGTCCAATATTGTGCACACTCCTTTAAAGGGTGTGCACGTAACAAAATAATAATATCATTGGTTGATTTAAACTTCTTACAAAGAACCAATACTGTAGTGACCATTGGTTTTCTCCCGGTTCCATATCCATATACCAAAAAAATACCCCGCCTATGTGTCACTACCGAATTGGTGTAAGCATTCAGCCCAGGACACACCGCAGGTCCAAACGGTTCACCATATCCTGTATTTATGAAGCACAACTTCGTAAACGATAGTGTCACTATAATATAACGATAATGTAACTATAAAATAACTATTGTGTAACGATAGTATAGTGTAACTCCGAACGGGTTCACCATATCCTGACATGTTAGTTAGTGTAACTATAATATAGCGATAGTGCCTGATATATTAGTCAAGTATATTTTCAAGTGTCACAGTGTTATTTAGCTCTAATAAATAGATAAAATTTCCAACATTTTATGCAGCCTACGGCCGCCTAATATATTGGTATCTATGTTTTGTACAAAATCTTCATTGTTGAAATGTTATCCCTATAAATGTTCGGTTCCATTCCCAATCTTGGGTACTTTGATGACTTTATCATGACTATCAGTTTTTCAGTTGAGTATTTATGGAATATTTTTTTAGCCCACCTGTATGCGGATTTCAGGTTTCGTCGCTGTCGGGCCACATACTTCCTTATATGTTTATACATATTATGAAGTTGAAAATAAAGAACAAATAAAGTCCCAAAATTTCCTTGCTTTATTAATTTGGGATTGTTGGGTATGTTCTTTTTATGCTCATTTTGAGCTTCTTTTTATGGGGTCTGTTACGTCTGTAAGCTCAATTTGAGATTAGTTTTCGCTTCGGTCATCGGTCATTAAGTGTAGAGTCTATGCAGTATGCATAATTCCAAGTTTCCAACCATAAGACTTTTTACAGATGCTATCCTCTAGTGACTAGTCAAGGGACAAGACCCTTCTTTGGTACGTTCAGCATAAGGAGAGAGAGACGGAAAGGACTTGTCAGCAAAATTTAATATATAAGGCCTATTCCTATGCACTTGGAAAAATTTAATATTTGGCATATATGCACCCACAATGGTGCCTTCACCACATGATGCCATCATCCAAGCTTTACTACTACCTAAAAACACAAAATAAATGTATTCTTGAAAACAAAAAAATATGGGATTTGGGATAATTTATGATCTAAAAGCATAAAAGATGAGATGATTTCCAAGGAATAGGCGAAGCCCCGCTCATACCAAATTAAAAATGCATCATGGGCGGAGAGAGGCCCCGCGAATCCCAAATTAAAAAGAAAAAATATTCCCGGTACATTGCAGGGGCACAAATCTAGTCAGTCTTTAAAGTGAAAAACGTAATTTCCACCAATAATAGACACGATTTGCACCCTTTCAAATTTTCAAAAAGTACAAAACTCTTTTGGCCAAATTAATTTTGAGTGATTAGTTGTGTTCTCACCTCTATTTTGATTGATAAGTTGCGTTTAATAGGGAAAATGTAGTTCCAAGAAGTTTTTTGACAAACATACCCTTATTTATGTTGAATGGGAAATTGAATTGACTATTGAGAATAATACAAAGGTAAAAGCAGGAAAACAACCCAAAAAAAGAACCACACAAACCATGTCTTAAAACAACCCAAAAAAACAAGACTGTTAATGGGGGGTGCCAGGTTTAGTGAGGGTGTACCAAGCCAAGGCAAAAACTGTTTTGTCCTATATGAAAATCTGTTTTGTCTTATTATAGTTTTGGTACCCCCACTCAATTTGGTACCCCCTGGCCGCTATTACACTGTTGCAAAAAAAAAAAACCATCGTTTAACAGCAGATTGAAGTGAAATCCAATTACCTAGCTACTACCGGAACTCCTTTCACTTAGCCATGCTTGTAGTTACACATTTTCTAGTTTCAAAAAGTTACCAGCAGAGAGATCACCTTCGATGTTATCTGAGTTGCGATGTGGCATAACCTCATCCCCAACACCAACTAAATCTTTCATCATATTCCAATCCTTGTAACCAAGCACATGTATGGGCTGCTTACACTGAACTTCCCCGCATTTTATTAAATTTGAATTTGGTGCATTTCTTAATGAAACCATCGGATGACCATCATCATCTCCTTTAATTTCAGCTTTACCCATGCTTACCAAAAAAGAAAGCGCAAATAAATTTTCTGCGGTCTGCCCAAACGAATTTCGGTTCAGAATAACATTTTCGAACTTAACCGATTTCTTCCTCGTCTTCAAAACCTCAAACATCGTATCAATAGTCTTAATAGTATTTGTCTTCTCCGCTACTGCGTTTCCGTCAAGATCTTCTGGATAGTCAACTTTCATTATGGATCTCATACGTTTCTTCGAAACCATCTTCTTCTTATTTGGTTCAGCAACCATGGTAATAGAACATAAAGACACGTGACCGAATATATCACATACATATTTACCAATTTCATTCCACTTCAATGATCTGGATTGATTTGAGATATTTTTTCACCGTATTTGTGAAGCATACACGTTATGAAATCAGTAGGACTAATTTTGTTCCTGAAAGTATTGATAGATAAAGATAGTTTACAAACAAAAATCTACAGAATTTTAGCATCGATTACCTGTTGTCTTGGAGTAGTAGCTGACTGATGCAGTTGTTCCAGTTCTCCGAGAATTAGACTGAACTTATCGGAAATACCAATATTTTCACTCTCCTCTTGAATCAGGTTACGCAGACTATGAAAATTTGACCAGAAATCATCAGTCTTGGAACTCTGAAGAGAAAACTCTTTTTTGAAGATAACCATTGTACTTCAATCCTATATATTTCGGATTCCTACGCAATTTGACTTAGATTTTGATTAAGCTTTTCCCTATTATGATCTGATTTTTCACTTCTTAATCATCTCCTGTTTTATACTACTACGTTTGCCGGTATTAGATTCATCAAATAACTAACTAGAGTTTACACCTTATCAACTAGGGTTTACACCTTATACATGTGAATAAGAAATTGATTATTCTTCTCTATTAAAACTTTAATGTTATTCAACTCTCTCTTTTCCACCTCCCTATTCTCCCTCCAATTTAAAATGCCCCAGTCTGCAAGGTTTTTATGTGGTCCATTTGGACGGTCCTTGTAGACTTTTTGGAATCTAAACAACATCTGGGTCTAGGTTCAAATTTCTTGTTTTCGAAATTGATTTTTTTTTTCTTTTTGGAAATCAACCATTTTTAACGGTCCATTTGGACGGTCCTTGCAGACTTTTTGGAATCTAAACCACATCTGGGTTTAAGTTCAAATTTCTTGTTTTTGAAATTGGTTATTTTTGTTTTGGAAATGAATTATTCTTAATGGAACGCCAGAAAAACCGTGATAAAATGTCTGAAGAGTTTGGCGAGAGAGACCGAAAGTTCTTATCAGTCTATTCATTTCATTTTATTTGTACACAAGTGAAGAATCTCGTTTGTAAACTCATCCACATGTGAAGAATGTCGCTTGCACGACCTGAAACTAGAAGTGGGCTTGAAGAATATATGGGCCTAGAAGAAGATTTTCCAAGAGGACCCAAGATCTACAATCGTTTAACACCCAGAAGCTCCTCAACATCCAACGATATCACCAAAAGACAAAAGTTACATCAACATCTGAAGCATCCGCCCGATACCCTAGTCTCCTGTCTCCTCCCTTAATCAAGCAGAAACCAAACACCACCTTCATATCAAATCTCAGCTTCTCTCCAACCGTCTAACCTCTGCAAAACCTTCACTTCACCTCCTTCCATCAAATCCATCCCCGAACATCTCTGATCACAGCCACCCTCTAAACTGGCCAACAATCAAACTCCTAATCTCTAATCCTATCTCTCTCCATCTTGTCTTCTTTTCTTATCAAGAACAGAAACTCTTGAAGCTAGGATTAAGAGAGATAAGACTAGGGTTAGGTTCAACATATGGAAAACTAGACATAGCGGTGGAAAGGAGTGGGGGGAAGGGGTCGGTAGAAAATACAAGACAAGAGCAGAGTGTTTTCCTTTTCACACTATAGAACTATAGGGTTTAGCTGGTCTACACTTTCAAAACGATTAGACAATACAAGACGAGAGTCACGAGACCATTCCAAGTTCCAACCAAGATACTTATTAGTATTATTCCTAGACTAGAACACCGGAACGCGCTTTTGCGCGTGCATGACATGCCTCAGGTCCAACGATCCAAGGCAACCCCGATGCATCCATCGCTGCCACTCTAATATTAAGCTTCAATCTTTCAGTCATGAGTGTCATACAGTGTATTTTCATTGATTCTGATTTTGATAATTTGGTTGCTTATGAAATTACTTAAATGACCCTAATATATTTATGTAATGGTTAAATGATTAATTAAAACTAAGGGTAAAATAGGAAGCGAAAATTGCAGCTTCAACTAAGGGGAGTTCCCTTTATATATTATATTCCTAGATTTTTTATATTTGGTACAAGATTTTTTATGAGAAATGTACTTTTGCACTGCCTGTGTAGATGCAATATGTTTTTTGCAGTTCAGAATGAAATTCGCATGAACAACACCCCGTTAACACAATATTTCAGATTATAATAGGCATTGGCCGCATGGATATTAGTATATTATTGTGTACCGACAAAACCAGTTGTGATCAATACAAACAGAGCACCCTAATCCATAATTCCCCTAAATGGTTCCCATTTTCTTTTAGAGTTTAGTTTAGGAATTAAACGGCGTTTGCCTTGTGTTTTGTTCAGAATCTTCCGAGCATGTAAAACCGGGAGGTAGGGGGCAGGCCAAAAAAAGAATTACGGAGAATGTGTAAATCATGGTTTTTAGCATTGGTGGGATCTATCATTGCTCGAAAGAGAATGTGGTTTTCACCAACGATGCTACATTGACCGCGGTTTCTACCGCCAAAAATCCCGCAAGAGAGAGCCCCTGGGACCCGCTGGATTTGGGAGGGGGTGGACATATAGGTTCCACTAAAATTTGTGAGGTGCGGGATTCCATCCGCGGTAGACTAAGCATTGTTGGTTGTTCACCGGATAGGTCGAGAGACTTCTGAAATGTACTCGAGAAGACTTATTATTACGAAGGGTAAAATAGTTCGAGAATCGAGGATTAATAGTAGAAAAATAGGATAAATCAAACATCTTTTCATACGGACCAGTAAACACAGGGTTTTGGGATAGCGTGAGAAAATCAAACGTCTCGTGTTGTCTCGTCTGGCCTCTTTCTCGTCTTTTCGGTTTTGTGCAGGAGCAGTGCTATCCGATGGTTTTCCAAGTTTCTCACAGGACGTTGCTTCTCACATATGCTTTTCTATAGTTTAGGCCTAGGGACAAGACCCTTCTTTGGTACGTTCAGCATGCAGAGAAATACGGAATGGTCTTGTCAGCAACATTTAATATACTACTTACACACGAATGACGATATTTATTTCAAAAAGTATAGATACACCGAAGGATGGGTACCGAGGTGGGTACGGACTTACTAAAGAGTTAAATAAATCAAAAAGTTAAATAAATACGGACTTACTATAGTTGGACCCAGAGTCTTTTACACATATTTCTTATAGTGACAATATAATCAATTAAAAAAGTAATTTTAGAAATATCTCCTCGATTAGAGAAATAACTCATTTTTGTTATTTATGAGACAAAATTTTAAACCAACTAGCTTGTCTAATTTGGGACGGAGGAAGTATGTCTTTAACATTTAGTATTTGTCTGAATATGGTGGAACATTGCTTTTTAACCTTTTATTTTAGCGATTATAAAATCATCGAAGCCCCACATTGTGATTTGTCCGGAAAGTGAGTCGGACAAACATAACTGTGGGTTCTGTGCATTGGGATAGGGATGGGCAGGAGTGGGCCCCATAACCCCTCTCACACGATGTGGATCACAGTTCTTTATTTCGGTGAGTTAATCATTTCGTTTTTTTTATAACTTCTTTTTCCACGTCTTTTACTGTGAACATTTCATTTTGCTCCTAAGTTTTGAATGAAGATATGTCCGAAGTGGAACTTTGCTTTCAACTTTTTTCCTTGCAAACATTTCCTTTTTCACATTCTTTATTTTGAAAATTTCGTTTTGCCCCTGTGTTTTGAGTGAAAATTTCTGTTTTCATCTATCTGAGTTCATCCTTTTACTGGTGTTAGACTCCTGCCATATTATCTCTTTTGTAACCGATAGGTTATGTGAGGCGGTTGTTTCAGTGTTGTCTAAAATGTTGTATATTTAGAATTTTTGTTAATACTTTGTTTTCTTATACTGTACATGAAAGCGTAGGTTAACATTTGCCTTTTTTTTTCTTAAATGCTAAATTCACTTTCAATCTCGCTAGACCCACCGAAGAATTTGCACCATGAATGCAGCGAGGGAGAATGCACGGACCCAGGGAAGGGTTCGATGCATTGTGATAGGGGTGGGGCAGAAGTTTTGCATTTTTTGTTAACAGTGAAAACTTGGTTTTTTACATTCTTTGTTGCAATTTGAGAATATTTAGTTTTACACATGTATTTATGTATTCAGTTGTGAAAGTTTTGTGTTGAAAATCTCCAAACTTCTTGTTTAAACCTATGTTACGGGTGAAACAATGCGTTTCACTTATCACATTTCTTTGAAAGATTGAGTGGAAACTTCTTTTTCACCTGTGTTACGGGTGAAAAATAGTGTTTTCACCTTTATTCTACCATTATAGGTTTTGGCATTCTACGATGGGGTGCAAAATAATGGAGAAGTGGGAAATGGATTAGTTCTTCTCATTCTCTCTTTCATTCACTTGAAGATAATATCTTCTTCATCCTTTCTCTTTCCTTATCTCTTTCTTTTTATACTAAGTCAACATATGACCTAATATTAGAGATAGGTTACACAACTTTTTAATGCAAAACAGAAACATCACATTACCTATCATTCTAGTTCATGTGAAGAAAGCAAACATCACATGAACTAACATACTAGTTCATGTGAAGAATATAAACTGCACATCACATTAACATACATTAGTCAGACAACAAGGTAATCTGTCATCTTTGAAAAAACTTTCAACAGTGAAAGAGTAATTACCTTCAAAAACAGAAACAACCTCAAAGACACCAAAGAATTAACATACCACCGGAACGACCAATTGAATTTTGAGCAACCCACCCGAAATTATTAGAACCACAAATCTGAGCAATGTCCTTCTAAGTGCAATTTTCCATCATTGTTTCCTGCAGAAAAATTATAGAAGCTTTGGTTGATTTTATGAGATCTTTAACTATCAATCTACGTACTGCAGAGCGTAGACCCCTCCCATTCCATGAAATAAACTTCTTACTCGTTGTGAACCTCTTCTACCATTGCCCCTGGTTGATCTAGGCCCAGAATTAGCTACATGATTACTGAATGAAATCCCCAATCTTTTCCATTCTCGAATAGTTTTTTAGGTAAAAAACTAAAAATGGTTGCTTTGAACTATATTTTTAGTAAACTACTCGTATTTAGTAGTTTTGAACTATTTTTGAATCATCCCCTTGTTGGATTTCTAGCCCATGGCTCCTACGGATGATGTTATTTAAGTGAAAGCTGATAACACAACTGTTTGGGCAGCTGAAACAGTAAGTCGCAGCTGAAGTGATAAGTCAATAATGCAATTGCTTTCTTTTTGGACTGTTTTGCAGCCTTAAGGATATCAACTATTATGTTCATTGGCTGAACTAGCCAATTATTTCCTTCCCCAAACAAAGTGCAAATAGATCGGAAGGTGTCAAGCCAAGTTGGACAGTCATGCATCTCCTCCAAGAAAGATAAGAAAATAGAACAAAGTGCAAATAGATCGGGAAGTCTCAGACCAAGTTAGACAGTTATGTATCAATTGCAAACTAAATAAGAAATGGGAGAGTACACATGTTGCTCAACCTCCGCCTTCACATTCCATCTGGTGTATAGATCATCCCCTTTGTTTAGTCTGGAAACTGTCAGACCATAAGATACTTAAAAAAATTGGATTTTATTTTTTTCAATTTGTTTTGATTTGAGAAAAATGTATTATGAATGTGTACAATGCTTAAACTAACAAAAAAATAATAAATCTAGATTAAAATTTTATGTAGCCAACTAAAATACTCAGAATCGTTTTGTGTACATTGGAAAGATCAATGCCTCAATGCTCACGTATATTCTATCCTGGCGGATATCAGTCAAGAATCAAGATTACTAAATTTGGAAAAGTTGGGATTCACTTTCTGAAAACTGAAAAGTGAAAAATTCTATAACCCCTACTAAATGGGTTCAATATATAGAATCCCCACTAAATAATGATTTTCCTAACTCATTCATTTTAACCTAACTCAACCTAATTTAAGTAATGATTTTCTAACCTGACCGTATGTTTATTTATTTAACGATTTCCTAATTAAAATAACAATTATATTACTGCTATATCGTTTATTATCACGACATATATTTAGCGTTAATTTTAACTGACCTCCCTGACTAACCATAAAAAGCGTTAATTTTAACTGACCTTCATCCTTGACTAACCGTACAAGCTGGCTATCTCAGCTGCCTAGTCTTCTTATATAGAGGTTTTAGTCTACCTGATTAAATTTTGCCTCCAGTTTTGTAACCCGGATAAGAACAGATTCCCGTGCAATGGTATGTTGCAATTTGCAAGCCTACCACAGAAAACAGTCACTTGAAAAACGTAAGATTAATTAGATGCTATCAGCGATCTCGCAAACACATAAAAATTAGTTTTTTATATGTTAAATCCGATCTCGCAAACACATAAAATTAGTTCTTCACAGTATACATAAGACCTGAAACTTCAATACCATAAAAATAAATAAAACAGCTGACCATTTTCAATACGCATTAATCCAATCTCACTACGTGCTGGTTCAGTGAAAGGAAAGAACTCCTGGTTCTCTTTTCTCGGCAAGAAATTAAAAACGGATGTGATAAACTCATGGTTTTCTTAGCTTGGCAACTGAATTTCAGCAACAAGTTTGCATTTGCCTCGAGTCTCATTTGGAGTAATTGGGAGACTCTTATGTCTGTCTAACTCCCTTCACTTTTTGTAAAGGTTTTTTTCTCTCTTTAATATAACCTTCTTCTTCGGAAAAAAAAAAGAGAATGTGGTTGCGTTTACCTGTGAAAGATGCATTAAGGATTCAGCTACTTGTGTTGAAATCGGATCAAATAACTTATCTACATATGATTATTCATAAGTACTATACTCACTAATATTCATCATAGACTACCCCATCTTACTTACCGTTCTCACTGTCAACGTCTCCACCATCAGCATCCTCACTATCCCCATCCTCATCCTCAATATCTTGACCTTCTTCTTCATATAACCAAGGTCCATAACCTCTCTCACTCTCATCCTCCTCTAAAGTTTTAGCATCAACAGAAACCCTTGAAGGCACTGCTCCTATATACACAACACTGTTAGAAATATAATTCACAATACACTTCTCGCCAATGGGTACTTCAAGTAACTTACCATTAGAACAACAATCCTTATCATGACATAGAATACCACATCTGTAACATACCTTTTTAGGTAAATTTTCATACTTTAGAGACACCCAATACACTTCATTAAGTTTCCTTGAAATACAAAACAAAAAACCAGTAGCCAGTCTCTTAGTAACATCCACAACTAGTCTAATTCTCAGGAAATTATTTCTCTTCCTTCTTTTCTCACAAAGTTCGATTTTCAAGACTTGATAATCAATAACTTCGCCAATTTTGAAACCCAAATTTTCTGTAATCGTGATCCTTGGTATGTTATGTACTTGGATACAGAACGGACAAGTAGTGAACTTAATCTTAGGAGGAGGTACATATGGACTACACCACTCTTTCAAAAGAAGTACATATTGATTTTGAAAGACTAGCTATGGTGCAAAATCCATAACCATCATTTTATCCTTTACATTCTCGAACTTGATACTTAAACAACCATTATGAAACACTTGGATAGAATATGTTGAGGTGAGATTTATCCATTCCCCGTCGATCTGTTTGATCACTTCATCTGGCGTAAAAGAAATATTTTTATCATTTATCAGAGTTGCACTAAGAATTGTGTTCTTTTCAGCTGTTGATTCCATTAAGAAAGGCGTCATTTTGTAACAGCGAAAGACTAACTTTGTGTACTTGTTTTCAGTTCTGTTTACCGCTTGAATATTGTAGTACTTGATTAACGGGACCTTTCAATGTGAGACCTATTTATTTGTAGGGTGGAAAAGGAAACGTTTGGGATTCGGGTAGGATCCAACGGTGTGGTGCCTTTGATGTCGGATTTACACGTAGTGATGTCCTTGGTGTAAGTTATAATAGTCTGGTGCAATGTTTGGGATTACGGAAGGAACTTTAGTTAGTCTCTTATTCCTACAAATTCATTGCATTTAATTCCATTGAATTCCCCAAAATGTTTAGAGACTGCAACACGTTTGTTAGATCGTCTCTTTCTGAGTACAGTCAACACGTTTATTATTGGAAAACTCTAGACATGGGACAACTGTCTAGAGTTTACTCCCTTGGTTCCACCATCCCCAATTTAAAGGCAGATAATAAAATTCTTTATAGATGGGCATAAAACCATTTCCAATGTGGTTTCTTCCATAACCTTTCTAAAGAATAGTGATATTAACTAATTTTAAATATTTTTTTGGTAACCAGCAATATTAGCTTATTTAGTTACATTCCCACCGTGTGAGAGGATGGGTGGCCCACTTGTGACCCACCCCTATTCCAATGCATTAAACGCTGTCCTGGGTTGTGTGATCTCCCTCGGTGCAAATTCTTCAGTGGGTCTAGAAGCATTGTTTAGTTGGTAGTTACCAAGACCACTTACACTTTTTTAATACTTTATGGAATCTCTTATACAATAGTGCTTCTTTTTTTTTGAAGGAATAAGGAGCATGAAAACCCCAAACTTTATTAATAATTAGATACACATGCATAATATTATTATTTTTTTGAAGAGTAAGGTTAAAATGTATAAAAAAAAAGGAAATAAGACCAAAGGAGGTCCCCATTTTTGTGTTACAGAGATTTATGAGCTATCAATCATAACTTTCCTGTGTGTTACAATATCTCTAAATGAATTACCCCAAAACCATTTTTCTGCATTGCTCTATTGAAAGATCAAAGCTTTAACTTCATTGATGATTATTCCTTCAACTCTATGGGGTTTATTTTCCATAACCATGCGATTTCTTTCATCCCATATAGCTCTGACAATGGCAAAGATAATAATAGGCCATATTTTCCTCCCTCTATTCAGTTACATGCATAATATTCAATTACATTCATAAATCGAATTACATGATTGGTACAATAATAATCTTGACTCGAAAAAAATCGAAAAGAAAATTTTGCACCTAATATAGGTAAAACAATAGGGTAATTGAAATCTTCTAATGGTTTGTCACCATTTTGTTGGATACTCTCTCGAAAGATATGATGCTTCCATAAAAGAAGTAATATGCCCAAATTCCACATCAACTTACGTTCGTAACTGGTTGGATGAAAGATTAAACGAAATCGAAGGCCCTCCGGGAGTTATGAGAAATCGTAATGGCATACACTTGCCATACGGAAGAGAATTAAAAGATAAGTATAATATAAGTATACTGATCATTGCTATAATGCAATCTTATTTATTCAAAACATGAAAGAAAACTAAATTAACCTACTCGAATCTTAATAAAATCAAGATCCGGATAGAAAATCTAGGAAAAAATGAATTTAGAAGATGAAGACAACTGACTTTTGGATAAAAATAACTACCTAATGAGAAAATGGGAATGAGTGTTTACACAAATAAGAATCTTCATATTAGTATTTACACATTAAACTTTTGAAAATACGACCACAATTTGAAATTGCTAGTCGGTTTTATAATTTTGAATATTCAAACAAGCATAGCTATTTTGCAATTTACTAACTGTGCCATTTTGCAAAAAATGAAATTATCAAAAATCAAATAGGTGAATATTATCTTTTGCAAGATATTTTCTAGGAATATTAGTTTTAGTATCCAATTTGACCGCAACTTTATTGACCTAAAATATGGCTATATCTTGTTACCTATATTTTTCGGTTTATGCGACAATTCCAGATTTGGTTTCTACGTTTGTTCAATTGCACATTATATGCAATTGAGCAAAAACGAATCTGTTTTTCCTATTCTGGTTTTGATTTTGCATAAACATATTCTTTACCGCTTGTGATCAATTGCACATTATATGCAATTGAGCAAAAACGAATCTGTTTTTCCTATTCTGGTTTTGATTTTGCGTAAACATATTCTTTACCGCTTGTGATTGAAACATATACCAAGGATCAAACTGAAAGGTATGGTTGCAATGAACTGAAATCATGTTCTTAGGTTTGTTTATTAAGTCTGGTGATTGTACAGTATATTTTTATATTTCAGCAGAAACAGAATTGTCTTTGGTTTTTAATCTTTCTTTGTTTGTTTTTTCCCCCTTCGTGTAAACTTATTTTAATATGTTGTTATTAATCAGAACTACAAGATATAAATATAAAAGATAATTCTATTATTGAATGAGATGATTTACATTGAGAACTCATAGGGTATATATAGCGATACCAATATACCATAACTTGGTATGCAAGATTAATACTTGTAAATCAATCCATACTAAAAATATCAAATACTAAATATAACCCTAAATACTAAATCTTTCCATATAATATTTTCATACTCTAACACCCTCCCTCAATCTCATGGGGATTGAAAAATCGCTTGAGATTAGCCTTGAAAGTTGTTGATGAACTGCGGTGCCAATAAATGCCTGAGAAGTATAAGAAGAAACGCGTCGCCATTAAAGAGAATATTGATTAGGAGAACCGCAAAAGCAGTGAAATTCACAGAACCGTTGATGGAGAACCATCGACAAGAAGAGAAAAAAAACCCAGGAAAATAGGGATTATAAAAGTTGACGAAGAATCGCGCTGCCGTAGAAAAAAGAGATAATTGATTAGAAGTACCAATGATAACTGGATCCATAATCTTTAAAAGAATTAACGGAATTATCAGAACCGTCAGGTAAATAATAAAACTTCTGGAAAAGGAGAGGTGGCGTTCCCGACATCTTCAACAAAATCTGAAAACTTGAATTAAGGGGTTGGATTAAGGATTTGGCAAATATGGATGAAAAACCTAAAAATAAAAACCGAATAAGAAAAACTAATCATATTGCAGCGGAAGAAAGATCCAGCGGATGGTAGCATTGGAGGCTACCGCGGCCGGTTAGAAAAGAAAACGAGGTGGAGAACAGGTCCGGATCGAACCCGCTGATACCAAATCAGAACTACGAGATATAAAGATAAAAGATAATTCTATTATTGAATGAGATGATTTACATTGAGAACTCATAGGGTATATATAGCCATACCTTAACTTGGTATGCAAGATTAATACTTGTAAATCAATCCATATTAAAAATATCAAATACTAAATATAACCCTAAATACTGAATCTTTCCATATGATATTTGCATACTCTAACACTATTGCTTGAATCAGGAATCAAACAATAATGAACAAGCCATATAGATGCTCCATGAAAACAAAGAAAACTTGTTTGATGATGATTTTGTTTTTGCATCATCAGTTAAGGAGCAAAAAGTCTTTGGAAATAATAATGTTTTAAAGGAAAGAAGGCCTTCAGTTGAGTCTGTATGTAGTAACATTATTCAGCAACTTAGTTTTGGGATCTAGCAAGACTCAAATTAAATAGACCATTCATCTCATTAAGTGTTCTCCAAGGAAATTGCTACAAATTGCTACACGGAGACGAAATTGGTACACAGAGAGTGCTAATCCAATTAGCCATCCCATCAACAGGATACAATCGCGACCCTAGACACATAAAGGAAATTACTACAAATTGAGGAAATCGGTATACAGAGGGAGGAGAGGAAACTTCTACACACAGAGATAAAATTGTTACACAGAGAGGTGGGAGGATCCAACCTTCCAGTGAGAATCGTTCCACTGTACTAGACAAATGTTGGCAGAAGCTTGTACAATTTCTAATGGCATAATCAGAAAACACGAGCTTTCATTCAGTGAATACCCGTGAAATAGAATTCATCACTTTCATTGAGAGAAAAAAACACTACTACTTTACCACAGTAAAGAATTTGATACTGACGAGTTTCTAACTCAAGTCATCGGTATCATCACCCAGTGACTTGACCACCGTACTTCAAAATTACATTGGCAAGAACAAGTCATTATTGCCTAGATAAACTGCTCGTATCTCTATTCAGTCTTTTCCTTGCATTCCGAAAATAACAACCACTTCCTGCAGAGTAGGTTCATATCCTTCTTCTCTTCCTAGAAATCCTCCTCTCCCATCTTCTGAGTTTATGTACGAGTCGTTCAATTTCTTTAGCCCAAAGGCTGGATTCTCGAAATCATCTTTAGTAATTTGGTTGTTGATAAACACTTTTTGTAGTAAATTCCAAAAAGGAGTTGTTGCTAGCAGATCCCGCTGTTTATTATCATGCAGTAACTCCTCCTTCTCCATACAAACAAAGAGATATTGCAAGGGACCCAAGCCTGCCTTAAATGACCGCTGCCTGCTGCTCTTTTTAATATCATCATTCTCGGCCACTGATTAGTAGTGTTATCAATGATCAAACATTAACAACAGTCAGAAAATATACTAAGCAGAGAAGCATCAATCAGATCCTTAACTTTCAGGGTTCACTGTAAAAATCATATAACATTAACCACATGCTGAACTCAGACTTGAAACTAGTATTAACATATTCAAGTACATGAATCTCTCATCAAATCCAGAATTACTTCTTAAATGGTTATAATGTCAAGTTGGTACAGCGTATAGATAAACTCACAACTGCATTGCTTGTGTTTGCCATATGGTGCAACCTTAACCATATGGAGATTTATTGTGCAAAACACAAATAGTCTTAAGAGTTAAATGAGTGACACTTAGCAGATAGCACTTTCTGTGGAAGAGACTTCAGTAAAATATAAAACAAAGATTTTTGTAGTCATCCATGTATAGATTTTTCTAGAGTGCCTCATAGGATGAAAGAAAGTGTTTGCACCATCAGAGATTCAGAATGAAATATACCAAGTGCAAAAATAAAAAAAAATAATAAAAATCCTCGCATAATTCTTTTTATCAATTTTTAGTCTTTGAACAAAGAATATTTTATGGATAATTTTTGTTATCAATAAATCTTATCTGATAATTGTACCTGTTTCCGGTTCATTGCTCGGAGCTTTTCCCTCTGATTTTCCTTTCTTTCTTTGCATCACAACTTCCCCCTTTCCTGTTTTATTCTTCTGAGGCTTTCCAATGATGTTTCGCCGCCACCTAGACCACTTTCCATCTTTATCCGATCCTCCATTAAACTGAATAAATGCTTCAAAAAAAAAGAATAAAAATCAAAACCTAGAATTAGAGTTAGAGTATGGAGACCTTAATAAAGATTGAAACCTACAGTCAGTGTTACAGACTTAGACAAGGAGTAAATTAGGAAAACGGCGACAAAAGAGAACCAAATTCTGAAACAGAAAAATAAATGAGAAAGAAAGATATTCGGATTGCACTTGCAGATTATCGGAGGACCTAAAATAAAAATTCAGAATATAAAAAACTGGCCTACCTATCGATACAAAATTCAAACTGGAATCTTCTACTAGATCTGGTTTTTGTGGGAGATGGACGGATGAATCTTAAACGTCTATTGGATCAATCTGAAACCATAATCTTGTACTTGGACTGATGAATCTTAATTCTTAAACGTCTATTGGATCAAGGTGAAACTCTATTCTTGTACTTAGAACATGTGAAAATAATTCTTCACTCCATTGAAAACAACCGTCGCCAAGTTGCACTTCATATACTTATGTGAGTCATCAGAACCTTTCTTTTTCTGTTTTTCTAGAGTCCTAACCCCTAACTCTAAAGGTTTAGAAACCGTTCGAAGCTTTTTTTGATTGTTGGATTTAGGGCTGAACATGGTTTCGGTTTTCCGCTGGAACCGGACCAAACCAGACCAATTAGGAATAAACCAAGTCTCTTTTCCGGAGCTGCTTCTTCACAAAATTCCAAGGAAAAAGAAGGCAACAAAATGGAGATAAGGCGTTCCCTCATTTCAAGCACCAGATACTTGTGCGATGGTTGATAGAGTGTGGTGATGTCACTGTGCGAATCCAAAGCATTCATTTCAGTATTAAAAAAATATCTACAAAGTGTGAGGCTTAGAAATCACTTGCATTGCTCATATTATTCAGGTTGACATTATTTAGTTTCACCGTCATAATTCATCTGTTACCATCACTAATCTCCTTTGCAATTGACCAAGAAAAAGACTACCATCGAGGAAAACTCCTAATCCATTTCTACTGAAGTGCTATATTTTGATCATCTTGGGACATTTACGGTGAGAAATCTTTGGAACATTTTGACCTGAGTTGTAGGATGGTTATATATTCTGTCTCCATTAGTGACAAATAACAAACCAGCCAAAGCGAAACACATGAACATATTCTGAATTCCTTAATTTCTAATCAAGATCCTAGAAGAAGAAGGTAAGAAAAGGTTGATAACGTATTCCCTCATTTCAAGCAATATATGTATAAGCGATCATTGAGAGAATGAGTGTGGTGTTTGTTATGGGAGTAGAATCTAGTTAATTTGCATTTACAGAGGATGCAAACATGATTTTGTATGGGAAAAAAGGACCGTATAATAATATAATGTTTAGAGTGAAAAGTTCCCTTTGCACGATATTTCACGTGGTTAATTATTCGTGCACCACAATACATAGTGTGATCAAAGTGCGACTCTGGAGGGACGATTGTGCGAGTTACGTTTGTCAACCACAACATCATCCGACCTTAACTTTTTTCGTTATGACATTAGAGTTGAGAAACCTTTGAAACACTCGACCTGAAATCCTAAAGGGGTTATACCATGAGGTACAATTACCTAAACAAAGAATGTGAAACAACACAAGCAATATTCTAGATTGCTTAATTTCAATTCATACCGCGCAGATGAAGGTAAGAAAATGATGATGACGTATGCCCTCATTTCAAGAAACAGAGGTTTGAGTGACCGGTGAGAGAATAAGTTGCGAAACAACATCATTTCTCTATGGAAAAAATTATTTCAATAAATAACAAGGATTGTAATTGTTTTTATTCGAACATCTACTCACATAGGTGGTTTCCGTCAATTCTATAATATATATACGAATCAAGATGTGTCAAGTGTCTTTTCCTTAGCTGCTGCTTCACAAAAGTCCAAGGAAAAAGAAGGTAACAAAATGTGATGAGGTGTGCCATCATTTCAAGCACTAGATATTTGTGCGATGGTTGAGAGAATGCGGTGTTGTCGCTGTGAGAATCAATATCATTCGTTTCACTATTAAAAAAAATATCTACAAAGTGCGAGGTTTATAAATCACTTGCATTGCTCATATTATTCATGTTGACATTATTTAATTTCACCGACATATTTCATCCGTTACCATCACTAATGACCTTTGCAATTGACCTAGAAAATAGACTACCATCGATGAAACCGGCCTCCTAATCCATTTCTGCTGCAGTGTTATATTTTGACCATCTTGGGACATATCATAACATCAACGAGCTTCAGCTTAGTACGGGAATCAGGTAAATATCTTTTATTAATTATTATGCATGTTGGTTTACGTTATTATGCCGGAGATTCTATACAGTTTATTAACTGAGTTTCACCATCGTCATTCTTCCATTATTACAGCTGCTGCATAATTGTGTTCAAAATAAAAACATTTCTGTCTCTGTCAGTCTTGGATTAACTAAAAACATCAAAAACATCCAAAGAGGAAAACACCGAGTCCCATTTTTACTGAAATGCTGAATATTGATCATCTTGTGATAACATTATTTCGCTACAACATTTTACGCTGAGAAATCTCTGAAACATTCTGAATTGCTGACTTTATAATCAAGTTCCAAGAAGAAAAGGTTAAGAAGATAAGTTTAATGACGTGTGCCCTCATTTTAGGCAATGGAGGTTGTAGCGACCACTGAGAGACTGCGTGTGGTGTTCGTTGTGTGAGTATCATTTAGTAAATTAATTTCTAAAGATGACAGAAATAAGCTTTCGTAGGTAATTGTTTTGCTTAGGATAACCTCAACATTTAAACCTATGTATATACATACACTTTGAGAGTAAAATAGACACAAGATGTCAAGTTTCTTGTGGTCGTTGAATATATTAAGAGCCGATATATAAAAACAATTACAATGGATGCAAACAGGATTTTGTATGGTCAAAAAGGACTAAATAATATTACAGGTTGCAAAGTGAAAATTGCCGGGTGCACTGTATTTCACATGATTAATTTACTCGTATACCAGATTATACAATGTGTAAAAGTCATAATTATGGTGCGACACAAGAAGGACGTTTACGCGATGAAGGTGTGATGCACGTTTTCGTTATGACATTATATTTGAGAAACCTTTAAAACATATGGACCTGAAATCCTGAATGGTTACACCATCAGTTACTGTTAACGAAACAAAGAAAGTGAGACACATGCAATATTCTAGATTGCTTAATTTCAAATCATGCAGCGAAGAAGAAGGTGAGAAAATGATGATGACGTATGCCCTCATTTCAAGAAATAAATTCTTTTTAATTAGTATTATGCAAGTTGGTTTACGTTGATATCCCTGAGATTCAAAAAGGCTACCAATTTTGTTACACCATCATCATTATTCCATTATCACAACCTCTAGATAATTGTATGCTAAATAAAATCAGTTGAATCTCTGTCAGTCTCCGATTGACTAAAAACAAAACATTGGAAGAGGAAAACACCGAGTCCCATTCGCACTGAAATGCTAAATATTTTTCATTTTAGAACATATGATGACATCATCCCACTTGACATTATTCCGCTACAACATTTACGGTGAGAAATCTTTGGAACATTTTGACCTGAGTTGCTGGATGGTTATATATTTTGTCTTCATTAGTGATAAATAAAAAATTAGCCAAAGCGAAACACATGAACATATTCTGAATTGGTTAAATTCTAATCAAGATCCTAGAAGAAGAAGGTAAGAAAAGGTTGATAATGTATGCCCTCATTTAAGGCAATAGATGTTTAAGCGATCATTGAGAGAATGAGTGTGGTGTTTGTTGTGGGAGTAGAATCTAGTTAATTTGCATTTACAGAGGATGCAAACATGATTTTGTATAGGAAAAAAGGACCATATAATTAAATAGTTTTTACTAGAGTGAAAAGTTTCCTTTGCATGATGTTTCACGTGATTAATTATTCATACACCACAACACATAGTGTGATTAAGGTGCGACTCTTGCGGGATGATTGTGCGATTTACGTGTGTCAACCACAACATCATCCCACCTTAACTTTTATCGTTATGACATGAGATTTGAAAAACCTTTGAAATACTCGACTTGATATCCTAAAGGGGTTACACCATGAGATACAATTACCTAAACAAAGAAAGTAAAACACAAGCAGTATTCTAGATTGCGTAATTTCAAATCATGTCGATGTATGCCCTCATTTCAAGAAACAGAGGTTTGAGAGACCGCTGGGAGAATAAGTTATGAAACAATATCATTTCTCTATGGAAAAGATTATATCCATAAACAACAAGGATTGTAATTGTTTTTATTAGAACGTCTACTCACATAGGTGGTTTCTGTCATTCTAAAGTATATATACGAATCAAGATGTGCCAAGTATCTTTTCCGGAGCTGCTTCTTCACACAATTCCAAGGAAAGAGAAGGCAACAAAATGGAGATAAGGTGTTCCCTCATTTCAAGCACCAGATATTTGTGCGATGGTTGATAGAGTGTGGTGATGTCACTGTGCGAATCCAAAGCATTCATTTCAGTATTAAAAAAAATATCTACAAAATGTGAGGTTTAGAAATCACTTGCATTGCTCCTATTATTCAGGTTAACATTATTTAGTTTCACCGTCATAATTCATATGTTACCATCACTAATCTCCTTTGCAATTGACCAAGAAAAAGACTACCATCGAGGAAAACTCCTAATCCATTTCTACTGAAGTGCTATATTTTGATCATCTTGGGACATTTACGGTGAGAAATCTTTGGAACATTTTGACCTGAGTTGTTGGATGGTTATATATTTTGTCTCCATTAGTGACAAATAACAAACCAGCCAAAGCGAAACACATGAAAATATTCTGAATTTCTTAATTTCTAATCAAGATCCTAGAAGAAGAAGAAGGTAAGAAAAGGTTGATAACGTATGCCCTCTTTTCAGGCAATAGATGTCTAAGCGATCATTGAGAGAATGAGTGTGGTGTTTGTTGTGGGAGTAGAATCTAGTTAATTTGCATTTACAGATGATGCAAACACGATTTTGTATGGGGAAAAATGATTGTATAATAATATAGTGTTTGGAGTGAAAAGTTCCCTTTGCACAATGTTTCACGTGATTAATTATTCGTGCACCATAATACATAGTGTGATTAAAGTGCGACTCTGGAGGGACGATTGTGTGATTTACGTTTGTCAACTACAACATCATCCCACCTTAACTTTTTTCGTTACGACATTAGAGTTCAGAAACCTTTGAAACACTCGACCTGAAATCCTAAAGGGGTTACACCATGAGGTTCAATTACCTAAACAAAGAATGTGAAACAACACAAGCAATATTCTAGATTGCTTAATTTCAATTCACGCCGCGCAGAGAAAGGTAAGAAAATGATGATGACGTATGCCCTCATTTCAAGAAACAGAGGTTTGAGTGACCGGTGAGAGAATAAGTTGCGAAATAACATCATTTCTCTATGGAAAAGATTATATCCAAAAACAACGAGGATTGTAATTGTTTTTTTTCGAACATCTACTCACATAGGTGGTTTCCGTCAATTCTATAATACATATATATATATGAATCAAGATGTGCCAAATTTCTTTTCCTTAGATGTTGTTTCACAAAAGTCCAACGAAAAATAAGGCAACAAAATGTGATGAGGTGTGCCATCATTTCAAGCACTACATATTTGTGCAATGGTTGAGAGAATGTGGTGTTGTCGATGTGCGAATCAATATCATTCGTTTCACTATTACAAAAAAATATCTACAAAGTGCGAGGTTTATAAATCACTTGCATTGGTCATATTATTCATGTTGACATTATTTAATTTCACCGACATATTTCATCTGTTACCATCACTAATGTCCTTTGCGATTGACCAAGAAAAAAGACTACCATCGATGAAACAGGCCTCCTAATCCATTTCTGCTGCAATGCTATATTTTGACCATCTTGGGACACATCATAACATCAACGAGCTTCAGCTTAGTATGGGAATCAGGTAAATCTATTTTATGAATTATTATGCATGTTGGTTTACGTTATTATGCCCGAGATTCTATACAGTTTACTAATTGAGTTTCACCATCGTCATTCTTCCATTATTACAGTTGTTGTATAATTGTGTTCAAAATAAAAACATTTGTGTCTTTGTCAGTCTTGGATTAACTAAAAACATAAAAAACATCCAAAGAGGAAAACACCGAGTGTCATTTTTACTGAAATGCTGAATATTATCATCTTGTGATGACATTATTCCGCTACAACATTTTACGCTGAGAAATCTCTGAAACAGTCTGAATTGCTGACTTTATAATCAAGTTACAAGAAGAAAAGGTTAAGAAGATAAGGTTAATGACGTACGCCCTCATTTCAGGCAATGGAAGTTGTAGCGAACAGTGAGAGACTGTGTGTGGTGTTCGTTGTGTGAGTAGAATTTAGTAAATTAATTTCAAAAGATGACAGAAATAAGATTTCGTATGTAATTGTTTTTCTTAGGATAACCTCAACATTTAAACCTATGTATATACATACACTTTGAGAGTAAAATAGGAAGAAAATGTCAAGTTTCTTCTGTGTGGTCGTTGAATATATTAAGAACCGATATATAAAAACAATTACAATGGATGCAAACATGATTTTGTATGGTCAAAAAGAACTAAATAATATTACAGGTTGCAAAGTGAAAACTGTCGTGTGCACTGTATTTCACATGATTAATTTACTCGTATACCAGATTATACAATGTGTAAAAGTCATAATTATGGTGCGACACAAGAAGGAAGTTTACGCGATGAAGGTGTGATGCACGTTTTCCTTATGACATTATATTTGAGAAAACTTTAAAACATATCGACCTGAAATCCTGAATGGTTACACCATCAGTCACTGTTAACGAAACAAAGAAAGTGAGACACATGCAATATTCTAGATTGCTTAATTCCAAATCATGCAGCGAAGAGGAAGGTGAGAAAATGATGATGACGTATGCCCTCATTTCAAGAAATAGATGTTTTTTAATTAGTATTACACAAGTAGGTTTACGTTGATATCCCCGAGACTCTAAAAGCCTACCAATTTTGTTACACCATCATCATTATTCCATTATCACAACCTCTAGATAATTGCATGCTAAAGAAAATCAGTTGAATCTCTGTCAGTCTCCGATTGACTAAAAACAAAAACATTGGATGAGGTAAACACCGAGTCCCATTCGCACTGAAATGCTGAATATTGATCATCTTAGAATGTATGATATAATGACATCATCCCACTTGACATTATTCCGCTACAACATTTACGGTTTGAAATCTTTGGAACATTTTGACCTGAGTTGTTGGATGGTTATATATATTCTGTCTCCATTAGTGACAAATAACAAACCAACCAAAGCGAAACACATGAACATATTCTGAATTGCTTAATTTCTAATCAAGATCCTAGAAGAAGAAGGTAAGAAAAGGTTGATAATGTATGCCCTCATTTAACGCAATAGATGTTTAAGCGATCATTGTGAGAATGAGTGTGGTGTTTGTTGTGGGAGTAGAATCTAGTTAATTTTCATTTACAGAGGATGCAAACATGATTTTGTATAGGAAAAAAGGACCGTATAATTATATAGTTTTTACTAGAGTGAAAAGATTCCTTTGCACGATGTTTCACGTGATTAATTATTTGTGCACCACGATACATAGTGTGATTAAGGTGCGACTCTTGCGGGAAGATTGTGCGATTTACGTGTGCCAACCACAACATCATCCCACCTTAACTTTTATCGTTATGACATAAGATTTGAAAAACCTTTGAAACACTCGACCTGAAATCCTAAAGGGGTTACACCATGAGATACAATTACCTAAACAAAGAAAGTAAAACACAAGCAGTATTCTAGATTGCTTAATTTCAAATCATTTCGATGTATGCCCTCATTTCAAGAAACAGAGGTTTGAGAGACCGTTGGGAGAATAAGTTATGAAACAATATCATTTCTCTATGGAAAAGATTATATCCATAAACAACAAGGATTGTAATTGTTTTTATTAGAACATCTACTCACATAGGTGGTTTCCGTCATTCTAAAGTATATATACGAATCAAGATGTGCCAAGTGTCTTTTCCGGAGCTGCTTCTTCACATAATTCCAAGAAAAAAGAAGGTAACAAAATGGAGATAAGTTGTGTCCTCATTTCAAGCACCAGATATTAGTGCGATGGTTGATAGAGTGTGGTGATGTCACTGTGCGAATCCAAAGCATTCATTTCAGTATTAAAAAAAAATATCTACAAAGTGTGAGGTTTAGAAATCACTTGCATTGCTCCTATTATTCAGGTTGATATTATTTAGTTTCACCGTCATAATTCATCTGTTACCATCACTAATCTCCTTTGCAATTGACCAAGAAAAAGACTACCATCGAGGAAAACTCCTAATCCATTTCTACTGAAGTGTTATATTTTGATCATCTTGGGACATTTACGGTGAGAAATCTTTGGAACATTTTGACCTGAGTTGTTGGATGGTTATATATTCTGTCTCCATTAGTGACAAATAACAAACCAGCCAAAGCGAAACACATGAACATATTCTGAATTGCTTAATTTCTAATCAAGATCCTAGAATAAGAAGGTAAAAAAAGGTTGATAACGTATTCCCTCATTTCAGGAAATAGATGTCTAAGCGATCATTGAGAGAATGAGTGTGGTGTTTTTTATGGCAGTAGAATCTAGTTAATTTGCATATACAGAGGATGCAAACATGATTTTGTATGGGAAAAAAATGATTGTATAATAATATAGTGTTTAGAGTGAAAAGATCCCTTTGCACGATGTTTCACGTGATTAATTATTCGTGCACCACAATACATAGTGTGATTAAAGTGCGACTCTGGAGGGACGATTGCGCGATTTACGTTTGTCAACCACAACATCATCCCACCTTAACTTTTTTAGTTATGACATTAGAGTTGAGAAACCTTTGAAACACTCGACCTGAAATCCTAAAGGGGTTACACCATGAGGTACAATTACCTAAACAAAGAACGTGAAACAACACAAGCAATATTCTAGATTGCTTAATTTCAATTCATGCCGCACATAGGAAGGTAAGAAAATTATGATGACGTATGCCCTCATTTCAAGAAACAGAGGTTTGAGTGACCGGTGAGAAAATAAGTTGCGAAACAACGTCATTTCTCTATGGAAAAGATTATATCCATAAACAACGAGGATTGTAATTGTTTTTATTCGAACATCTACATAGGTGGTTTCCGTCAATTCTATAATATATATACGAATCAAGATGTGCCGAATCTCTTTTCCTTAGTTGTTGCTTCACAAAAGTCCAAGGAAAAAGAAGGAAACAAAATGTGATGAGGTGTGCCATCATTTCAAGCACTACATATTTGTGCGATAGTTGAGAGAATGCGGTGTTGTCGCTGTGCGAATCAATATCATTCGTTTCACTATTAAAAAAAATATCTACAAAGTGCGAGGTTTATAAATCACTTGCATTGCTCATATTATTCATGTTGACATTATTTAATTTTACCGACATATTTCATCCGTTACCCTCACTAATTCCTTTGCAATTGACCAAGAAAAAAGACTACCATCGATGAAACCGGCCTCCTAATCCATTTCTGCTGCAGTGCTATATTTTGACCATTTTGGGACATATCATAACATCAATGAGCTTCAGCTTAGTACGGGAATCAGGTAAATCTCTTTTATTAATTATTATGCATGTTGGTTTACGTTATTATGCCCGAGATTCTATACAGTTTACTAATTGAGTTTCACCATCGTCATTCTTCCATTATTACAGCTGCTGCATAATTGTGTTCAAAATAAAAACATTTCTGTCTCTGTCAGTCTTGGATTAACTAAAAACATCAAAAACATCCAAAGAGGAAAACACCGAGTCCCATTTTTACTGAAATGCTGAATATTGATCATCTTGTGATGACATTATTCCGCTACAACATTTTACGCTGAGAAATCTCTGAAACATTCTGAATTGCTGACTTTATAATCAAGTTCCAAGAAGAAAAGGTTAAGAAGATAATGTTAATGACGTATGCCCTCATTTCAGGCAATGGAGGTTGTAGAGACCACTGAGAGACTGTGTGTGGTGTTCGTTGTGTGATTAGCATTTAGTAAATTAATTTCAAAAGATGACAGAAATAAGCTTTCGTAGGTAACTGTTTTTCTTAGGATAACCTCAACATTTAAACCTATGTATATACATACACTTTGAGAGTAAAATAGGAAGAAAATGTCAAGTTTCTTCTGTGTGGTCGTTGAATATATTAAGAACCGATATATAAAAACAATTACAATGGATGCAAACATGATTTTGTATGGTCAAAAAAGACTAAATAATAGTACAGGTTGCAAATTGAAAACTGTCGTGTGCACTGTATTTCACGTGATTAATTTACTCGTAAACCAGATTATACAATGTTTAAAAGTCATAATTATGGTGCGACACAAGAAGGACGTTTACGCGATGAAGGTGTGATGCACGTTTTCGTTATGACATTATATTTGAGAAACCTTTAAAACATATCGACCTGAAATCCTGAATGGTTACACCATCAGTTACTGTTAACGAAACAAAGAAAGTGAGACACATGCAATATTCTAGATTGCTTAATTTCAAATCATGCAACGAAGAGGAATGTGAGAAAATGATGATGATGTATGCCCTCATTTCAAGAAATAGATACTTTTTAATTAGTATTATGCAAGTTTTTTTGTCTTAAAAAGGTTAAAATTTTATTAGAAAAAGAAAAATGAGAACCAAGATGAGCGGCACCTAAGCGCAACAAGGGAAGGTACAAGCCAACCCAGCAAATAAGTTACAAGAAAAAAACGCTAGAGAAAGCAAAAAGCACAACATGCTAGACTAGTATTATGCAAGTTGGTTTACGTTGATACAGTAAGAAAAGGTGAATATTGATCATCTTAGAACATATGATGACATCATCCCACTTGACATATTCCGCACTGAAAAACACCGAGTCCCATTCGCACTGAAATGCTGAATATTGATCATCTTAGAACATATGATGACATCATCCCACTTGACATTATTCCGCTACAACATTTACGGTGAGAAATCTTTGGAACATTTTGACCTGAGTTGTTGGATGGTTATATATTATGTCTCCATTAGTGACAAATAACAAACCATCCAAAGCGAAACACATGAACATATTCTGAATTGCTTAATTTCTAATCAAGATCCTAGAAGAAGAAGGTAGGAAAAGGTTGATAATGTTTGCCCTCATTTTAGGCAGTAGATGTATAAGCGATCATTGAGAGAATGAGTGTGGTGTTTGTTATAGCAGTAGAATCTAGTTAATTTGAATTTGCAAAGGATGCAAACATGATTTTGTATGGGAAAAAATGACCGTATAATTATATAGTTTTTATTAGAGTGAAAAGTTTCCTTTGCACGATGTTTCACGTGATTAATTATTCGTGCACCACAATACATGTGTTATTAAGGTGCGCTCTTGCGGGACGATTGTGCGATTTACGTGTGTCAACGACAACATCATCCCACCTTAACTTTTTTCGTTATGACATTAGAGTTGAGAAACCTTTGAAACACTCGACCTGAAATCCTAAAGGGGTTACACCATGAGATACAATTACCTAAACAAAGAAAGTGAAACACAAGCAGTATTCTAGATTGCTTAATTTCAAATCATGCTGATGTATGCCCTCATTTCAAGAAACAGAATATTGCTTGTGTTTTAGATTAGCTAATAGTTATATTGGAATACGGTCAAATAAGATGAATGGTAGTGTTTACAAACCACAATCGCACTTTAATATCTCTTTGGTCGCACTGGTATTACGTCTTTTACACTTTAGAATATGGTGTACAAACAATTGATCACGTGAAATATGGTGCATAATACAAATTTCACCTGATAGAATTTTGTGTGTATAATAACATAGATTCACCTGATTCATGTATTAAGCATAAGCGAGATGATGTAATCAACATCCTTATATTTTGTACTTAAGTTTCTCTGGTTGTTCCAAATCTATTTCATTCACTGCTGGTTTCATCATCATTATCATCATCACATTTTTTCTGTTCAAGTCCTAATCCTTATCAACTTCTTCTTTTGCCATTGGGTCTTGTTTTTTGATAGTTTTGGAGCCCTATCTCTGAACTTTGTTTCAAGTTTTTTTTTCTCGAATGAATATATTCTCTTTAACTTCTCACACCTATTCGTCTATTCCCAAGAGACGCATATAGCGGTTAAATCCAGAGAAACTTGGCTTAACCTACTCTAGATGGTAATAGTAGGGTAATAATAGTACGCTACTAAATTGTCATGTCCTTTCAGACGTACCTCATGACGTAATGGTTATACCCGTTAGATTTTGCTTCATTTTATGTAAGAATCCAGTTGTAGGCTAAATTCGCGGAATAATAAGTTATAACCGTTTTTAAGATGAAACCTGCAAATATACGTCACTTGTTGGTACCACGAATTTTCAAATAATGCCTGCTCATTAAGGACGCGAATATTCGCTAACAGGTGTATTGGATGTCTATATAAGTTTTACGCGTATCTGCTTGTAGCATTCCACAAAAAGTAAATTCTAAATGCTTGTAATTTATTTATTTTTGATCATCTTTAATCAGTAATAGCGATGGATATGTTTCCGGAATCAATAACTACCGAGATACTACAGCGCATCCAAACTGCAGAAAGCGTTTTAGCATGCAAATGTGTATGCAAAGAGTGGAATACTGTCCTTGGGGACAAAATAATTGGACTCCTTTTTGGTGTCAAATGCTTCCTTCCACAATAGTGACTCTGTTGAAAAATGTTGGAACTAGTTGTGGGTCGAAATGTAGATTCAAATTCGGGTTATGGGGAGGAATAAAATCGATTTGAATTCCTGCTTGAGTAGTAGTTGCCAAGTGTTTGTTGTTGCCTCGTTTTGGCCAATAAGCTTGAGTAGCGTACAATATGCCTCCAGTAGGCATGTACCTCCACAAGATCTTAATAACCCAATCTCTATGATTTTAATTGATGGTTGAGATGCAATAACTGTTGGTCTTCCCATCCATAAAACCTTCTGGAGAGAGAGCATTTCCATTTTCCAGCCCTGAAAATTCCAAGCAGTTCTTTGCCCATTGATTCGATGTCGAAGAGAAGCCAAATTGCTTATTAAAACTTGAATGATCTTCCAGCTATGTCTATAAATCAAGATCCCAGTGGTGTTCCAAGAGTGAAGAAGTCCAAGATTGATGTGCATGATAAGAAGGTACTGATTTTTGTCATTCATAGACGAATAGCTGAGGTCTAGTTGTCGATATTGGTGTTCATAGTTGTATTCAGCAATGTTTGGTGTCATTAAGAGTCTGATAACCGATAATTTCCATTTCCTCCTCCATTCTGACAGGTGATAGAAATAAGTAGCAGCAGTGAATCTCCAGATGCATACATGCAAGAGGTTACAAGTGGTGTTGGTGATAGTAATGAAGAGAAGGTTGCATCTCATGGTAGTTCCAAAGATTCTGGTGGTGTTGGGAGGCGAAATCCTCAGCAGGTATCGCATCCTCGGCTCCTTGGGGTGCAGGAAGGGTGGGTGTTGTATGTTGTTCATCCTGACAAAGGGCAATTTGTGATCAATGAAGGGGTGGTTCTTGTTGGAGATCAGCAGGTGGTCTGTGGCGGAGCTAGGCAAGGATTCTTTTCTGCACCAGTTCCAGTGGAATACAAGGTTAGACTCCGTGAGAATGATTCTCTTGGACTCCCCAATGACACTGTGGTCTTCCCTAATATCTTCATGATGGCACCAGTGATGCGGCAATTGGCAGAGGATGCTTATGATATAACAATATTTGGTCCTGGGGAAATTACTGATCCTCATGAGATTCCAGAGGATAAGGTTCCTCCCATGTCCCCCCCAGAGGATGGAGGGAGATATTCCGTGCCAAGGAGGAGAGTCGCACCAACAAAACATGATGCTGACAAGAAAGTTACGGGAGGTGGTGTAGGGGGTCTGGAGTTGCACCATGAGCTTGACCAGGAAGCAGCAATCCCCATCATGTTGGTGAAGTAAGTAGTCCAGCTTTTTTTGTTTTGCTGAATTTTGCTTATACTCTCCAGACAAGATTACTTGAAACTAGTGGTGTTGAATTTGATTTTATGAGAGTTGGGTTTGAAAACAATGTAGCAATGTAAATAAGAATTGTTGTGTTTCTGAATATTGTGCACTAAGTTATACTGTGCACTAAATTTGAAATTTGAGTTATGGCATAAGAGGTGAGGTTAACATGAGTAAGAAGATGAATGGTCGGGTGTGTGTGGGTGGGTGGGGGGGGGGGGTGTTTTGTAATGGTTTTTATGCATGATTCTAAGGGTTTTTCTGTGTTTGGTAAGTTTATTAGAGGTTTTATAAGAATTGACCCAAAAATTTGCATAATTGTAGTTCCTGAATAATAGACAATTAAGCATATAGTGACTGTAAGATAGGAGAGAGTAGTGAAGATACATACCAGCATAGTAAGTAGGCATCAGAGAGGTAATGAGGCCAGCACAAAGGACTAAGAGGACATACTTTAAACTTAAATTTCAAATTCAACTCCTTTGAGAATTAGGTTATAGGTATTGAGACATTGCACAGGTTCAGATTTTGGGAGTTCATATTTGGTGACTTGAGAGATAGAACTAAAACTAGCAATAAATTGAAAATCAGAATTGATACCAGTGAAGGAGGTAATGAATAAGTTGAAATGGATGTTTAATGAGACTAATAAGGTAACTTAATCTCTGTAGATAGTGTTGAAGGTAGATTCAATCAGGAGAGAATTTAATTTTGCAGGATGTTGTAGCATTGCAGCAGAAAAAAAAAACTTGGGGAGAACATGCAGAAAATACATACAATTTTCAGGATTTAATATATTTTGAAGGTAGTTACCCTCCTAAAAATTTCTGCAAAACGTGTTTTGCACTTAGATCAAACAATTTTCTTCGGTCAACCAATCAAAATCGATGGTTTTGTCCACCTACATATTTACTCTTTTATCTTACAAAATACCACTGAATACGCGTCACATGTGCGACTCAATTGTGAAACGAGTGTAATTTTCCTAGCAAAAAGTAGCACTGAATACGCGACTCCAATGAGATTGATTAACGACACTCAAAATAATGTGCGACCCCGAGCTGAACGGCTCTTAAATTAATAACACTATTTTTGCGATTCTTATTTGATGGATGTGCTACACATGAGCGATGTGGGGCCCAAATCCGTTTAAGTCGAGTAAACGCTGGCAGGCTCTTAACTTAATAGCACCATATTTGTGTTACCCAAGTGATGGGTGTATGACATATCTGCGGCGAATTTTAATGTCTTGATTAAAGAAAATTAATAGATAATGGTTATTGTTTCTGGTTCGCATTAGTGATTCCTGTTTGAATAAGAAGTAAAACCAATTGAAACAACATCCTATTGAAATCTCAAGAATAGAGATTTGAAATCAGTTACAGTTAATCATCTTAACTAATCAATTTTAAACTTCCTTATACCATACAGTTAATCGGCTGCAACACAAGACTGATAATGATAGCTGATCCACCATGAATTGGAATCCTAAGGGTATATTCAATAAACGAACCCCACAGGAATGATGTAATTCTGATCAGAACCTTAAAGGAGGATTTTCCATCACGAGTCTAATTAAAACTCTTTTACTGGAAACCTAATTACAACTCTTTTACTGGAAAATTCGAATCACAAACTTACCAACCAAATCAATACTCTTTCCTTACAACAACCTTCTATTTTATCGATCAAACATCGAAGTCAATCATGCACCAGATCTCATTTTTCAAAATGTGCGACCCCTAGTCCGAGGATATGTTAGGTAAATTATGTTTTGTTGGGGGCGAGTTAGTCAAACAATAAAATGGAATGTTATTATGTTAATTAGTGGTATTTTGTGTTTCCTTAACTTCTATTGTGCTACCAAACGTCATTGGCCCAGATTATCATTCGAGAATAGCCTCGAACAATGATATGTGTCATTGATGTTATTTGGGGATGTTTCGAATTGATTTAGAGAGAAATATAAAACTATTGTAAATTCGGATATAAGACAGTATACATACCAGTCTTAAATTCGGATGTTATTTGGTACGCATACCAGTATGCACACCTTAAAAAGTATGTGAACTCGTGAACCCGGATCAGTACGCATGCCCGTATGCATACTAGAAAAGAATTGTTGGTCCCGGAACCGGTTTAGTATCCATACCAATATGCATACCATAAAAGTTTTGTGAACTCCGAAACTCGGTTATGTTTTAATGGCATCCATACCAGTACGCATACTAAAAAAGTTCTGTGAACTCCGGAAATCGGTTATGTCTTAAGGTGTACATAAGGGTACATGTACCATGATATAATTGTTCACGAACAGGTTAAGTATATGTACCCAGTATGCCTACTTACCACGTCGATTAAATTCATATGCACATAAATTATTTCTCTGACATAATTAGCATTTGAATAATCTCTAAAAACACTACATACATATTTGATCACATAAGTGTGACTCGAGTTAAGTCTTAAGTGTTATATGAAAATTCTCAATCTTATAGTTCAGTTGGCTAGTTTTGACTAACCATTCATGAGCGTGGTCTTTGTATACGTTTCATCCTAACCAATTGTACATCTTGTTAAGTTAATCAGATTCAAAGATTCATCTAACGGTGGATATTGATTGCTTGGTTCCAAAGCTATATTAGCTTAAACCTAAAGCAACATATGCTTTGAATGTCTATAAAAGAGGAACCTCAGGCAACTAGGATCTTTGAATCCCGACACTACTTTTTTGTATGTCCTAGTTGTAAACTAGATTCGTCCTCTTCCTAACCCTTTTAGGTTTTAGCGACTACAAAGACTTCATAGGGATTAGTGAAGCCAGGTCCAGATATTGTTTATCTGATATCTCGAGTATCCTGATCTTGTTCGATCGTTGAGATGCTCACTTGAAAAAGATAGATAGAAATCGTCAAAATTCTCTTCGCCTCAGACTTTGTTGATTCCACAAGTTGTGAGGTGAATAATAATCTAGGCTGCACTTCGGGTAGCATGAGTCTGTATTTTGAGGTGAGCTAGACTTTGTCTATTGCTATCGATTTTCAGTCTCATCTTGATCTACGATCAAAAAGGAAATTACATATATAGGCTTATCTGTGGGAGGCAGATTGGTTTAAAGTTTTCAATTGAGCTGAAGCAACTCTTATGCTGTAATCAGCTAAGGGAATTATTTGCGTGGATTCCTGCTGGGAATCAAGAGGAGAAAGGAGCGCGAGTGTAACTTAATTTTTGTGAGGGTTTAATTAGGTCTCAACTACATTCCAGTCTGAAAGTAATTGATAGTAGGTTGGTGTCTATAGCAGATTAATACAGTCTGGTGTTCAATCTAGACTAGGCCCAGGGGTTTTTCTGAATTTGTGGTATTCTCGTTAACAAAGCTTTTGGTGTCTGTGTTATTTCTTTTCCGCGTTATACTGCTTATCTTTATAATTGAAATATCACAGGTTGTACGTAAAATCAATAAAAGTAGATAAATCAATCTTATTTATTGGATACGACTTGATTGATTACTTGGGAATTGATCTTTGGAATCACCCAAGTACTCTCACACGTAAATCAGTTTCACGGACTAGTCTCTGTAGACTTTTTGATTGTGAGAGAAAAAGTTTTTTTTTTTTTAAGAGTGAATTTCTTGATTTTATTGATAAAATTTCAAATATATCAAGAACGAAAAACATGAAAAATTACATAAATTTTGTATCACAAAAACTAGACAATTGTGATACAATATATATATATATATATATATATATATATATGTATATAATACATGATTTTCACATAAGAAATTGATGATATTATGGCTTTTGAATTATGATTCAGCCATTTGAACTTGTCTTCTTCTTCTTCAATAAGATTAAAATCTCTCATGAAAGAAGAGTAATATGCACTGTGCTTCATAACGATCGAAATCGATAGTCGTTGATCTTCATAGAATTGTAGAACTACGTCATGCCAAAGTAAATCGTTTTCAGTGATCCATTAGAAACGATTATCACAATCAAAATAGATACCCTTCATGTTCATGCTATAAAAATAAACCATTAAAAATAAGAAAAAAAAACCTAGAAATTAATTATAGGGGATCACAATAAATAGTGATCGTTTTATTCAAAATTATAAACACTACAATAAAAATACCCAAATTTGCGTGGAAGATCTGAATATTCAGATCAAACCTCAGAGATTTAGATCTATTTTACAAGGATTGAAGAAGAAAAACAAGAGAACACTTTTTTTCTTTCTCGGGAGCAGTTTCGAGACCGAGAGAAAGAGATATAACTATGAATATTCCTTGATTGAGATTCATTAAATTGAACTCTCGGGATTGTATTTAGGTTTTGTCCATACAGATTGCCTTAGAAAAAAATTTTGGTGGTGTATTTTGGTATCCCTAGTGTTTTCCCCCTGCATGAAATATCACACCATTACCAGTGAGATTAGTATAGTAATAAAAAGAGATAACAAAACCAACATCAGTTAGGTTCCATTGTGAAACTGGAGCATTTTCAGAAATCAATGTTTCAACGGTCGAGGCATGTGAGTTGTATTGTTACAGAGAGATAAATAGTGGATCATATTCATAGGATTAAATGGGTTAAGAGGTACTTCCTGATATACAGATTCACATCTGTCTTTCCAGATTATCCAAGAACCAATCATTAACATGTACAACCACATTTGATTCCTTGAAATATGATCATTGGAGAACCAATTGTAACACCATTGAGATATTGTGAATGAACTGTTTTTTACTGGGTCAATATCAATGTTAATGCATCTCCAAACATCCCTAGAATGTCTGCATTCTAGTAAGATATTCTCGATAGTTTCCACAGCTTGACCATAACTGCTATATTGAACCTCCACTGCAGGATTGAATTTTGCAATCTTACTTCTAGTTGCATAATGTCTGTAATGCATTTCCAAATGAAAAGTTTTATTCGGTGAGAAGCATTTTATTTTTCATAGAGATTTGCATACGTGGGAAGGTACTATAATTTTATTAACCTGTGCATCACTGGTGGTATTAGACGGCATATTATAGTTGCATCACTGGTGGTATTAGACGGCATATTGTAGGTGCTTTTCACTGAAAACGAAGGAATCTAGAAGATGTTATCCTCCTTTGAGGTGTCCAGAATATCCGTAGAATTCTTGCTGCAGTTGTGGCATCAAATAATTGGTTAACCAGATTTGTATGATATTTTTTTATTTATTTTTTGGTTTTATAATTTATTTTTCCAAATCACATGTGAAACCTTTTAGCCAAATTAAACTTCATTATTGGCCCAGCTTTTCTGACCACGCAAACTGGTTAAGCTGCAAAATTCATGCACATTCTTGCACTTCTAATAAACTTTACAAAATACCTGCAAAATGGGCTCGTCTGCAAATATTTACATCTAAAAGGTTTTCTACATATCAAACAAAACCATATACGGTAACAAATTGACAAAATTAGCAAGCCACATTTTTGTGTATTTTATAACGATTATAGATTATATTCCAGTGTGTATGCACCAGGTTAGCGCCTTGTGTATTGATATGATAGGGTTGCTATGCAGGGCCGTCTTATAGTTTCCCGAGGCTCTAGGCGGAATCCCCTTTTAAGTGACACCAATACGCTCGATTTTTTTATTTTTATATAGTATTTGTATGTATAAGAAATAAGTAATTTTTGGTTGCGCACACAACTTTCGAAGTATGATTTTCCACCAAACAACATTTCATTGTTGCCCTCCTATTAATATTTATCTATATCTAATTATCGAGATCTTCGTTTCTTGGTTTTAGAGAAAATTGTTAGCATTTTAAACTGATATTTGAATTATCTGAAATTATGGAGTTTATTTATTTGAAATTCTTAAAAGTTATCTGAATTCATAATAATATTATATGTGAAAAAAAAATATTTATACGAAAAGAAAATGAATCATATTGTGCTAGAAAAAGTATATGTAACCATCAACAGAAAAGAAAGTTCATATTTATGACACATTATTTTTTTAACATATAATAGCAAGTAATATAATTAGTAGTGGTGCAAATGATAAATGTATTCATATGTTATAACCAAATATTATAGGGAAAAAAAAAATTAGTTTGCAAATATTCAAATGCAAGAAAATAAATCATTTTATAAGTTTCACTAATGTAAACTAACGTTTTCAGAATATACTTTTCTTCAACAATTTAAAATTGGTGCAAATATATAAATATAAATATAAACATGTAGATAAAACTAACTTAGCTTTTGCAAATCCTAAATTGGAAATCTCTTTAGGTTTATGACAGTATTGGTAAATGTTAATAAAAAAATAATTTAACGTGAAAAAATAAATTTACATTTTGTAATATGAGTAAACATTACTTCCATTTTTACGAATAAGATTAAACACGTCTGATAATTAGGTGATTGAATAATATCTGAATTCATCGACTCAAGCGTAAATATTAACATATATTTATAATCTCTCTCAAAAAGGTGTCTTATAGTGAATGCTCAATTGAACCTATATACCTTGGTATGTCAAGTATATTGTCAAGTTTAGATGTCAAAATTATTTCTTAGTTTTTCCTACTAAAGTCAGCTTCATCTTGGAATAGGTTAGGTAACAAAGTCTTAGGATTTTCCAATTTACTCAAGAAGAATGAAAAAATTCAAGATCACGCGAATACATCAATTTGAAGAAGCTTCGTCGAGGTAAGTAACGAAGATTGGTCTTTTCTTTCTGACTCTTTTCCATTTTGTCTATCTATCTATCGTATCAAAAGTTGAGGACTTAAGTAAATCATCGTATTCGAAGAATATCATGTCACCGATTAGCTTTTGTTAAGTCTAGTGATGTTTCAACTTTCCAATCTCTTTGTTGTCCAGAACTCGAAACTATTATTAAGATAGAAAGCACACGAAACCTCATGCCTTGCGGATTCATTCTTGAGTTTTTAAGGTTTTGTTTTGGTAGTTTCCAACTGATGTTATTCACTCACCTAAGTTCACGAACTCAAAAGTTTGAGTTTGTGAATCTATTGCTTGTAGAACTCAAAACAATAAAGTCAATAAGTCAGTTGTGTTCTTAAACATAAATAGGTGTGTTCGCGAACCTATTGTAAAGAATTTCTTCTAAGGCCTTTTTGACATTTAAATTTGGGAGCCTAAAAGGTTGAGTTCGTGAAACTAGTGAAGAAAATTTCTCCTGAGACTTAATGTTATTTGAGTTTGCGAACCTAGTACAAGAAAATTCTCTTGTGACTTTTTGAATATTTGAGTTCGCAAACTTAAAGGCTTGAATATTTCCTGTAACATTGTTTACATTTGAGTTCACGAACCTGCAAATATTTTGAATTTTATTTACTATCTTATGAGTTTAGGAACTCAATGCGTGAGTTCACAGACCTAAAATCTTAACGTGTCAACCATATACACTATTGGCTTTGGACTCATTCATTCTTCTTTAGTTTTATAGGAGAACTTTTGCACACGCTTACAAATTGCTTTTTCTTAGCAAATTCGTTTGTATGGAAAGTTTTAATCTAAGAATCTATATATCTCGAGATTCAAACTATTAAATATTTTTACATTGTTGCCTCTTTGTACACATTGTCTATTCTTAGTAGTCCAGAGATATCTTTGGTAGTAATATTTTTCATAGAATTTACTTGAGCTAACAATTGTCTACAACTTCAAACTATGGAAAGAACCTCATTGCAAGTCTAACTCTTACCAAAGTAATAAATTTTTGTTTCTAAGGAAACAACATAGGTTTAGCAACCGGTAGTTAACTTTGGTTGTCAGAAATTCATTGTTTACACCTTAAGACCCCCGTCCTTGATTGATTATTATGCAATACTGAAAACACAATTGTTAGAGCTTTTCTCCGTTGAACCCAGCAAACGTTGGTATGTCAAGTTTGGTTGTCATATTTTAGTATCAAAACTCAATTAGAGACGCTTGATTAAGATTACTAGAGTCAATTTCGTTTATGTTAGACCAAAAAGTCTAGGAATGTTGAGACATGCAAGTAATACCTTGAAGACCTGAAGAATGTGAAGACGTATCGACTACAACGAAGATATCATCCTTCCACTTGAGGTTAGTGATACTAACTTGACTTGTTTCCATTCTTATCGTTATTGTGAAGTCGTTTAAGATTGAAAACATAACATGCGAGGTTATATTTAATACTCTAGTATTAGATTTGATCATTTTATTATGATCAAAGTGTCAAGGATGAATATTGAATTACGAAGCATAATGTTATCTTTTGAACTTTGTAAATGCGACATCGAAGATTGAATATGTGTATTGGATATAGGTGTAATTTCATCCTAGGAAACTATGTTTCATTACATATGTTTAAAGGAAGTACATATATGAAATTATATCGTAATAGAAAAAAATCAATAGGTGTGTTGGCCTGGTTTTCTATGAAGATCTATTGGATGGCCAATTCGAACCTAAGGTAGGAATTCAGGTAGAACTGATCGTAACTTATGTTGAGAGTCAAGGTAGAACCGATCCCTACCTACTTTAGGATACATGGTAGAACCTGTCCTATCTATTGTTGGGATACATTGTAGAACCGGTCATTACTTATATTAGGAGTCTTGGTAGAACCGATCCTATCTATTGCTAGGAGACTTGGTAGAACCGATCCTTACCTATATTAGAGGACTTGGCAGAACCGATACCTACCTATATTAGGAGTCATGGTAGAACAGGTCCCAAGAGCAAAACCGATTTCCAACGTTCAGATATTACTTTACGATTTGGTGTGAGTTTGGAATTTGGTTTTGCCTTATAGGAAAATTTAGATGTCGATATAATTTGAAAATGTACATAATTAATTATTATCTCTAATTTTCAAATATATTCCTTCATACTCAAGTTGATCCCAAACCGAAATATTGAGAATCTTTCAATTAAGATTTTCGAATTATATGTTTTTGATTTTCCAGCAATCAAAACATATCTCTTGAAAAACTATATTAGGTAAGTGCTAAACTAATATTATATATTTTCTAAAAAGAGATTTCGGAATTACAGGTTGGATATTAGTTGGAAATATGAAAATCATTCGGTTTTGGAATTTCCTGGTTATCCAAACAACCTTGGTCTGTAAATAGTTGAGTTAGAATTTCTTGCAAACTATCCTTAGAGCCTAGCAAACTCCATTCGTGTTGTTTTGGTGTAGCCAACTATCGGGAGAGTAAAGTACCCTAATTATGAGAAATCTCTTACGTCCGCTCATTTAAAGACTTCTCTGGGAACAATAAGCTCTACAAGTACCGTTGGTGGAAAACTAGATAATTGCATTATTATTTTAGTTTTCGATTATTGATTTGATTGACTAACGTTTGTTGAAACTTAGATTGCACCTAGTTTGATTATTCTTGACATCCTTCTCTTCTGACATAAGGTCACTCAAACTAGATCAAAGTATTGAAGGGATCTTCATAACTGTTTTTTGAACTGAAGATAACTTGTGATCATCCATTGTTAACAGACTTCGTTCTGTATGTGATCGATCATAAGTGGAATCAAGTTTATGTTCTGCAGGTACAATTGAAGGCAATAGAAGATTTGAAGACAAGAATATTTTTTTGATTGATTTTCGCATCTCTGTGCACACATCTTGATCGTCTGGGATCCGTCTAAGATATGATTTATCTTTGGTAGATTTGACCAAATAGTCATATAGATCGAAACTATGATTTGGTGGTATTATTCAATATCTGAATCTGATAGTTGTGAATCTAGATCGAATTATTTCGGATTTGGATTGATCTTACCCGAAAAAGGAGTTTACTTGTTTAAACAGAAGAGTCTTTGTCAAAACTCAACATATCTTTTCTTAAAAGAAATTTGAGTAGTTAGCGAACAACTTCGTTCATTTACTGTTTGGAAGACGATCAAAAGGAGTTGAAAAGGAGTTGATTTCTTAAGACTTTACATCGATAAAGCAACTCAAGATAATGATTTATGTCTTGGGATTCACGTGCGTTGTCCAAACGGTTATAGGCGCAAGGATACTGAGGGAACTAAGTAACTAGGGGTAGATACTTGGTCTCAACAATACGAATTTGTCTTTGTTCTTTGGCTCATTCTGAGAGTATTCAAAACTGGACTAGGTGTCGGGGTTTTTCTGCATTTGCGGTTTCCTCGTTAACTAAATCTTGTTATGTCATTTACTTTACTTCTGCATTATAATTGTTTTATTAGTTTTTATTTTATTTTATTTTTGAAAAATCTCATATAAAATTTCATTCATGATAAAATAAAAATTACATGGACTTCAAGAACATCAAGATCAAAGATCGAAATACAATTAAAAGGTACTAACAAAGAGTAATCTATGAAGGGTAACGAACTACCAACAAGAGTACCAAGCAATCTAAAGATTGAAAGAATGGTTTTGGAAATATAATCCAACCATTTTGATAAATTTTTTTCTTCTTCAAAAAGAGATTTTCTCATATAAATATGAGTATAATATGCCCAAAATATTGAATCTTGATCACAACACTTGAATTTCCACCCAAAATCTTCATTGAGATCACAAAGAAACGCCATGAGATCGCGTAAAGAATCTCCATAAAGGAGAAGCCACAAAAAAAATGGGGAAAAACCCCACAAAAACACCATAAAAATCTACTAAAAACAATGGAGATTGAAGCAAAAACTTAAACAAATCTAACCTAAACTACTATCTAAGAAAGCAAGAAAAAAGTAAAGATACGTTTTAATGGTGGTGGGAGGTTTTTTGGGTTTTGAGAAGGAACTAGAGAGGATAGAGAGTAATTTTTTATAATAAAAAGTAATCCAATACAATTGATTGTGATCCTATAGTAAACCGGTTTCGAACCATAACTATTATCAAGTGTATATCTTGTTTTCGTATTGTCTTGACTTTGTCCATAGACGATCACACTTGGTATCGGACTTATAGGTTGAAACAAAATATTGTGGTGTACTTGGGTACCCTCGTCATTTCAATAATCCCTACACGCTTGCATATCTTGTTAAAAATTTTGTCCTCGAAATACCTAGGATGTTCTTCATCTAAGGTTCGACTTTAGAAGATACAAGTAAAACCTATCTTCAAAAGATAGGTAGTTTAACGTGTATTTGTATTCATTTTGTTTGTAATTCTTCTTTATTTTAAGGTCATTCTCTTATGATATATATATATATATATATATGTCCTTTTAAGAGTTACTGATCAAAACCATATTTGATAGATAAATTTATCTATTGAAATCATTTTTGTAAGTTTTCCACAAGAATTCATCTTGGACTTTAATCAAGATTTATATTCTTGTGTAAATAGTTGATTAGGTATCTTTATAACTTTTTAAGAGAATAACCCTGGTCTTGGAGGTTTAGATTCGTCCAAATCATGGAATAGATTTATGTCCCTTTGATCTAGCACCATAAAGGAAATAGTCAGGCATCATGTTGGAAGAAGGGCGGCGTTGTTCTTCAAGACGAACTATGGAGAAACTCTTAGGTATGTAAAGGACATCAGTTAGGGGGAATCAAGTGTGCAGGTTCTTGCGAGAACCATGAGAAGTAGGGGCATAACTACAACAAAGTAGATTGGATGGTTTATTTTTTTTTGAACAACATTCCAGAATGAAGATTTTATAATACATTGTATCTACAAACTGAACGAGGTCCCGTTTTTTTTTTTTTTTTTTTTTTTTTTTTTTTTTTGCTTTGTCGTTTTCCTCGTTACAAAAATCTTTTTTTGTGTGCTTTGCTTTACTTTTAGCTTTCATATTATATTGATTTTTATATTTATAATTAAAGTACAGACTAGTTGTGTGTTAATCAATCCTCATGATTTAAGAATATTACACTAAGATTATCCAAGGAGTTTCTTGTTTGCTTTACTCTTGACTAAAGTTCACACAAGGAATTGTCTATAAGTTCTGCAATGAAAAATTTGATGGTATACTTGGTAACCTCCCCTCTTCAGTGTGTAGTGCTAGAAATTAATGTAAACGTCAACATTGGTAGTTATAATGAAGCCAATGATACACTGAATTCATTTAGGAATGTTGGTGGATTACTTCAATGACATTATATAATTGTTTGACTTTTAATTTTCTTATGTGTTTATAGTTTGGAGTTTTTTGATAGTGTATACTAGGGTTGTCGTGCATAATGTCAACAGAAGGGGAGAACCTGTCTAGACTTCAAAGTTCGTTAAGGTATTCAAAATTCAGCAATAAGTATATATGAGAATTACAAACACATGAGATGATCTGATAAGCAATGAACATATACGAGAATTCAGAAAAATCCATATGAATTGTTTAGTGTTAATTATCAAAAATTAAAAGAGCACATTCATAGTGTCTAAGCTTGTTATAATAATAGGATATTTATCTGTAAAATAGTTACATCAATGTCCCAATGATCCTGGTCCCCCACACCACCACCACCACCAAGGAAACAATCATCTAGCTTATCATATTAATATCTCAAAACCTTGTAAGATTTCATATATCAAAGATCTATCATGTAAAAGATAGTCTGATCGTTTTTTCCAAAGCCCGAGTAAAGTCATCAAAGGCATAACTATTTATGTTTCAAGAAGAAATCTAGATCTTTAAAGGACGAATCTAGCCGTGGCTAGTATACATCATGTAGGGATTGAGATTCAACGCTACAGAGAATCATCTATTTATAATGATGAAACATGCTAGATTGCTTAAGGTTCAAGCAAATTTACTTGTGAGCAAAGCAAGTTTGTGACATGTTTCTATGTTTAAGAATTACTTTGACCCAAGAAAACTAAAGTTCTCAACATAGATTAATTCTGAAGAATGAAAACCATGTAAGCACGTGAGAAGTTTTTCTTGTAATACAAAAAAAAATACACTTGTGTGTTTGTCGATTAAGGAACCGTGCATAAAATTTATCTCACGAATAACCAAGTATTGTTCGTGGACCATCAAGCAAAATTGGAGTTTAATAACTCCTAAAAACTGACCAGTTTGTGAACTAAGAAAAGTGATTCGCGAACTCAATACGTTTGAAGTATCTAAGAACATAGTCAAAAGTGCATAATTCGTGAACAAGCAAATTTCAAAAATTATCGAGGAACACCTTGAAATTAATTCACAAACTGTGCACCTTGAAGTTCAGTAGCATCGATAAATTGCATAGTTTGCAAACTAAAAACTCAATTTGTGAACAAAAATACAATTTGACGATTTTAGGCTTATAGTTCATAAACATAGTTTTTTTAGCAATAAAAAATATTCTCAACATGACCTATGAACATGCAATGCTTGAGTTCATGTTTCAAGATTTCCCAGGTACAAACTTGGATTCAAAACTTGTTTTTTATGATTCATCAATATTAAACCCATATTACACTATTTTAGAAGATAAAATGGTGGAATTAATGATTGAATAAGATAGTCGGTCTTCACATATCTATGTTCATGAAGTTCTCGCGTATGTTCTCGTTGTTCTCCAGTCTTCAATCTTTGGGGGTATTCGATGATTTCTAATACTCAACTACCATGCTCTAATCCTAATCTGAGACTGACTTTAGTAGACTATAAATCAAGATACAATTTTAGTCATCAAACACTGAAAACGAGCTTGACATACCAGTAGTTGTGTTTCAACCAAGCGATGCTCTAACATGGATCTTGATTTCAAAGAGTTGATTCTTGATGTTCTGGTCTTTTCCAGTTTGATGATTTTGTTGTAGTAAAGTTTTCCATTTGGTTGTAACATCAAATTTTTAGTGGGATTTTCTGCATGAATTCCTCAACTATCACGATCCTATCAATGACAATATCACTAAGAATAACCACGGTTTTAGTGGCGGAAACATGGGCCATGGCGATCAGAACAGCAACAACGACAATGGACAAAAGTTTGCTTGGAGTCAAATTCACAAAACCTCATTCTTTTCACCATAATCGGATCGAGACACCATCGTACTTGCGACTTTTGATCAACAAAATCAGAGCCCTACTATGATCTATTTCGCATCATACGAACCACCACATTTATGGAGAAGTCAACCAGGCGACGAATATACTAGCAAATCATGCGGCAGGCAGAAGTCAACAAAGGTCTTCTAGTGGCATAATCATATTCATCTAATTTCGATGAATTTACTGGAAGAGGGGATACCTAAATTATTTTGAAATAATTGCTTAATACAGTGAATTATAATGCTATTAAGTGTACAAAAGTATATGACTAAATGGGAATGAAAGTTGTACGCTATACTTACATGACAAACGACATACTTCATAAATAGGATTGAAAGCTTTTCTAAATGTCTTACGTAAATGGTAAGACATTTAGAAGTAAACTGAAGCTACCCGTTATCCATATATTTATGTTAATACCAAAATTACCCTTCCTAATTAAGTTCATGAAATGATTATGTTAAGCTAATTACTGACTAATGTAAGATTAAATCGATAAATTATTCATTTTTTTAATTAAGTTATTGAGAGAGAAGAAGGAGAATATACGAATTTTGGAAAAGCTCAATTTTTTTTTAATCTGAACCATCAAACTTCCCCGATACTTCCCTGACATACTTCAAATTTAGTTTTTTGTTGCTTGAGTTGGCCAAAATTTTCTGAAAATGAGAAAATTTTATACCTTGATTTTGGCTAAGTCAAACATGTTTAGCTACAAGATCTGAAGAACAAGTAGCCGAACTGCTCTGCAAATGTAGTTCGACTAATGTTTATGAAAACACGGGTAGCCGATCTTCGTATTAATGGAGTTTTTGCTTTCAAAGAGTCATATTAGGAGAGAAAGAATTGCGACGTGACCGAACTTTAATCAGAAAAACTCAGCTAGGAAATCAAAACAGCTGAACTGTTATTCATTTCCATTAGGTTCAGCTAGTTCAACCAAGTTTTTTTCACAAAATTCCAACAAAGCTTTTTTCACAAAATTCCTAGCGGAATTTCTCTATGCAAACTTCTCCATGCAACTTCAATTTGTATGATTAGTACTCACTCAATTTATCATGCGTCAGTCGGAAAGTAGTACCTCTAATGTACAAATTTCTAAAATCCGGATTTAAAACGATTATGAAATAGAAACGACAACAATAGGATAAGAGAAGAATTTAAATGAAATATGGTTAGTAAAAAATAAAGGATGAGTTAGAATTTTAATTAAGTTTAGTAGGATTAGGGGAGAGGCTATTAGGTTAGTCATAATTGAAACAAAAGTAAAGGATAAGTTAGTAATTTCCTAACTTCAAGACACCCCTTATAAATATGAGGAAGATGGCCCAAGTACATCATGGTCCTGTTCTTCGATTACAAGTAGGTAGTATAAGTGTATAGGCAATAGCCTAGCTGGCCTGGTCCATAGGACGGCTCTGTTGCTATGTACTTGTTCATGTCCAAAACAGAGTTCTCATATGTGGCCGAGTCCCTCTTTTTCCTGATTAAGAAGACTCCGGACTGAAAATTGACTAATCATACAGAGGCACAAGATTAGCATGACCGACTACGTATATTAGTAGCACATGGGGATACCGCCACCCACTTGGCAATAATCTACTGTCCAGGGTTTCCTCCTCCCAGTAGCCGCTCCACCGCAGCATTAACATTTCCTGATGTTGCTCTCAATGCTCGGATGTTCTCTTGTGTGTCAAAAAATCCCATTTCTTGAAGCTGTGATAGCTGAGTCGCGTAGGCGGCACTGACCAAAACAAACAAAAAAACTTTAGTATACCACTGAGAATAATATTTCAAATTGTTTAAACAAAAACATGTACAACAATAATTCAAACGAAGGTATTTGAGTTCTACATTGATAAACAGAGTAAAGAAACAGTGGATATTTTTAGGAAGGGTAGTGGGAGAGAAAAATAACCATTTGCTGTGCTAGGAACATTGAAACCACTGGCACCAAGTCCACCAAACATGTGCATCAACAAATCCAACCCCATGTTATTTGGTGTTCCTGCTATTGTAAGTAGACATATCATGCAGGTGAATATCAACAACTTGACTTTAATCAATGGACTTTGCATAAAAGAGTAGCAAATCAACTATCTAAACAAATTAAGACAGTCTAATGTTGATATAATATCAATTACCTGCAGCTCCACCAGTCAGTCCTGGATCCCTGCACACAGCACAACAGGTAAGTGAAAAACTGCAACAGTCGTCAAAACAGAGTTATTGAGAGAATGAGAGATGTCCTTACAGGGCTGAATGTTGCCCCAAAAGACGGGTCAACTCTTGCTGCATAGGCAAATCTTCCTGCAGGAAAAAAACAACAGAAAGTTTAAACTGAAAGAAGAGGGAAGTGTCTACAACTGCCTAGTAACCTAATTGAAATCATAGAGGCTAGACCTCCAGACACCCACCCCAGCCCCAGCTAAATTCACAGCTTGTACTGAACACACAACCCTTGATAACCATAACTTTCTCACTTTAGGAAGCTTCTTACACAACTAATAGCAACAATCTGTAAAAGTTATATAATATGATGATACCTGTGTTGTATCTTATTTGAGGATTAGAATCAACCATGCTACGGAGTTGGGGATTCAGACCAAGAATCTAAAAGGCGCAAAATTACATTGATAAATTAGAAGGTTTATAAGCATCTCAAATGCAGATGCCTTCTAGTCGTGGTAAAATCGTTAGGTGTTGGCACCCACAACCTGAGTATGAAAGCTTTCAGCAGTATTAACTCTTACTGAATGATAAAGAAAAAGAATCTGAAATTACTGCTAACGTGATCGTACCTGGTTCATGTATTGAGGGTCAGAAAGGAGGCTCTGCGTTATCTGTGCAACAGCAGGATTTTGCATCAACTGATTCATCTGAGAGAAATCCTGCATTCCCCCTAACATCTGTTCCATCTCAGGCAGACCCAGCCCACCTAATCCAGCAATACCAGGTGCCCTTGCATTTCCTGTTGAATTTAACCTAGCTGCGGTATTTGTTGGTGTGCCTCTAACAGCTGACGGGAAAAAAAGAGAGGTCATATCAGGTGATGCAGATTAAACATTTCGCACAAGAATAGCAGATTATAAATACTTTACTCTGCTAAGGATCAAACGTTGGAATTAAACGTTTTTCTTGAGTTCATTGCATCAAATGAGACGCTAAAACTAGTAGAATTATGCAGGATATGTACATGTCATTATGTAGAATATTTACTCAATCTGATATTCATACTACGCAATGCATACATACTATCACATAGCAGGACGATAGAGTGGTTCTGATATATTGCCTTCATAAATATCAAGTGAGGGAGGTATTTTACCTCGTTAAGTGAGGTAAACAATACCTTCAAATGAATGGTTTATACAGATTGGGATAGTAACACAAAAAGATGCATTTGTAACTTTCCCTTCTGCGAGTAGATAACTCTGTTAGCTATCAGTACCGAACTTAGACCTATAATTGTACCAAAAATTACACTCCTAATCACATGGATCATAATCTAGCTTATTAACTAGCTATTTATATTTACAACTTTTAACGTGTAACCTTCATATCTCATGACGACAAGGCGCTAATATCTTTTAACAATGAAAGTAGAATACACTAGTGTTAGTGATGACGTCACGGGGTATCACTGGTATATGATACAACATCTCAGTTTATGTTGCGGTTAAAATTTCCTCAGATTACTATCAAGTCTACTATGAATTAGCTGCCGTTTCTTACTCATTTACTCTGCTTTATGTTCTACTGAAGATATCGTACTCATTTTAAATCAGAACAACAGAAGTTTTGAAAACTCTGCCAATTAAAACAAAAAAATCCTGGAGTAAAGCTCAAAAGAATGAAATTCTTACCACCAGCACCACCCCATGGGTTGGGAAGCGGTTCGGCATTTGGAGCAGCAGAACCAGTGGTTGAAGGGTTAATCGACCGATCCCTGTCTTGAGGTCCCCCTTGGTTTCCTAATAGGGAAGCAAACAGGTTTGAACCAGAATTATTTTCAGCATCTCCGGCCATTGTTGTCGCATTCATTAATGGTTCTTGAACGGTTTCATACATACGTCTGAGCATGTTAAAGCCTTCGGGAGAAGATTCAATGTTGCTCATGGCCCTATCAGTGTTGCGCATCATTTCTCGCATGAGTTCAGGATTCCTTGCAGCTTCTAGTGTTTGGAGTAGAGTACCGGGATCATTCAGTATATGTGCAAGTTCAGGATTGCGATCCATGATATCACGCATTTGAGGATTGCTCATGATCAAGGTACGCATTAAGTCGGGATTATTCATTAGGCTCTGCATGACGGGCATATTCATTATTTCCCTCATCATGTTGGGATTCTGAGTAAGCTGTTGCTGGACTTGTTCAAACTCTGCCTCAGTTCCCAACATCCCAGGTACTCCACTGCCACCTAGACCATTTACACGGAGCCCTGGTAACAGTGATGCCCCGAGATTGGTCCCCCTAAAAAGCCCGCCTTCATTGGATTGAAAAGTAGCTCTTGAGGCACCTGAGGTGGTGTTTGAGCCTCCAAGATTTGCTGAACCTGCTGTGTTAGCTGATGAAGCTGGTAAACCACGAACCATGTGAACAGTGTGATCTTCCTGCAAACCTATCAACAAAATAGAAGAATGAAAAGTTAGCAGCCTTGGCAGTGGAGCATTCTGTTCTCCAGCTTTGCACTGAGCATGAAAAATCCAATTTGTCGTTTTCATATGTGATCTTAAGTATACTAAAGCAGATGCATTAGCATTAAAACATGGCATTTACATATATGGAAACAAAGTAATACCAAAATTGTCAAATTTTAGAGATATGTTCATATACAAGTAGGACCTTTCCAAATAAAAAGGAACAAGTGTCATCTCATACAACAAAGTCAGCGAAGTGATGGGTCTCCCTAAATCGCAGCATGAGACCTTAAATTTCCTTCTAGATGTCATCCCATTGGAGAGATCAATATGAGAATGATTAGAATAGAGAGAACGAACTGAAAATTTATGGGTCCGACTAATGTATTTAGCCATTCGGAAGACATGGAAGAGGCTTTTAGTAAAAGAAGCTTCCAAGCACTACTCTCCTTTCGGGTCTAGAAACAAAAAGAATAACTGTACATCCACATCATAAACTTGATTTCCTATAAGCTTCCAAGTAACTGAAACTAAGACCAAATGGCATTAAGGTAGAACAGCATATAGATCCAGTATAACGATTACAACTTACTGGTGCACCAACGAATACTTTTCTACAATGGTCAAAAACCATCAGCCTACTAGACTATCCTGCAAATTGTCATGCGATACAGCAGACACATTTAACTAGCATTTATCTGCTACATAACCGTTAGCAATTATTATATCAGATCTAACAAGATACGACAAATAAAAGGTTAAATTCTCAAAATTTTATAATATAACTGGACTAACAACAGTAATTCCCAACTTCCTCTTTTAAACAAAATATATGAATGATCTTTTTCTACTGACAAGCAGCAGCGAACATTTTTCTGTCAGAAAAGTTTTTGAATAACCGTTTAATTTTCCCTTAAGAAACTTTTCCTTTTCAGCTTCTTTTTTGTATCTGCGAACATTTCTAATGAAACTTATCATAATGATCTTGCATGTCAGTTTTTAAGATCAGTACCTTCCTAAATTTTACCTGCATGTCAATTTCGTGAAACTAAACTATCTAGGAGGACTACAGTTGATATTTCCCTACTTAATGAGGAAAGTTTTACTAATGGATGTGATTGCATGAACATTCTCATACCTAAAACAAGGGAGTATCTCTCCTGATGAATATGAGAAGTAATATCACTTACAGATATGTATCTGCAATATCCTCTCCTACCTAATCTAACTATCAATAAATTTCCATCGCGTTTCTACAATGACCTAATTTTCTATCTAAAATCACCAATCGGAAAAAAACAAATACAGACCCTAAATTGAGTTAGCAAAACAACAACATAATCGAATATCAAAACTCATCATCAATCAATTTACAGAAATTGAGATAGAGTAAAGAACGAACCATAGCTTTCTAAAGTCTGTTCATCTTTCAAGATCCGACCCTTGTAAATCAATCGTTGTTGCTCAGCTGAAACATCAGAATGTTGAGAGATAACACTTTTGAACTCCAAAACAGTAGATCCAAGGCTTGTCTTCACAGAAAACTTGGTACCGTTTGAACAACTAATGTGAATGGTAATCTCATCACCACTACCGACACCTGAATCGCTGGTATCACTGTCCGCGGCCATTTTTTATTTTCGCTTCTAGCTATGAAGAGGAAGAAACGCCTTAGCAGAAGTGAAACTTTGGTTGATTTGAGGGTTTGAAGATTTAATGAATATCAGAATCAGATATATACTTTGGGAAGGAATTGGAGTTTATAAAACCTGAGAGGGAGACGTTTTGAGGAGGAAAAGAATAAAACTGGGAAATTGATGTTGTGGTTTTTCTCTTATACGGGAGTCTCGTTGTTTGGTAGGAAGTAAAAAGTACAAGGGGTTTTGAGTTGGATTTTTTATACGGTATTGCAACTCGCTCAAAGTCTAACAGGTTGTTTGTGTGTTCCCGGCTCATTTTTGTGGTCTGGATCTGATTGACCTGATTTGATATATTGTTGTGTGAGTCACATCTGACCTATCTGAGTCAAAAATATGTAAATCAGTGGCTTGTTTCCATGAGTTATGAGCATTTTATTCCGTGATTCAAATAGATCTGAGTCAGAAGTTAGGTCTGAGTCAGATCTGACTCAAAATAAAAATAAATAAACAAATTGTCTGACATTTGACTCAAGCCGAGTCAGTGGCCGAGTCAGATTCAGGCGACGAGTCAGCAAAAAACAAACACATCTAAATATCTTAACTAGTTTTAATAGTTGAATTTGTATTTTTGCGCATAGAGAAGAAAATTAGGTTGCAGGTTCTCTGGCCAAATATAGCATTATTTACCATTCTTAATGAACAAGAATGGTACGAAGAAATCTCTATCCGGATATAATTACTTATGCAAGAGGATAACTTTATGTAATTCAGCTTTTTGAATTAAAAAAAAAAATCGTTAAACAAAATTAAAGAAAAAATAACTTTATGTAATTCAGCTCTTTCATTGTCAAGACTTATATTTTTCCTCGGAAAAGAGGCAAGACTCATATAAACTCTGGTTCCAGATCAAGAGTGATTATGACTGACTTTGTTTCCAGCTGATACTGCAAATTCAAATTTTTCAAAAAGACAATAAGAACATTCTTTCCATTTTACATCATAGTCCCAAACCTTAATCTGGAGAGGGGGAGAAAACTTTTTATTCTTAACAGATTCCAAGATATTGTAACAAGTTTAAATGGTTTTAGTTGGATCGAGAGCAACATATTTGAATCGTACAACAAATTTCCAACAATAGAGATGTTAGAATCCAAAGATCCAACCATTTTCCAACGGGTTTTTCTGTTGGAGCACTGCTCGGTCGAACTCGCATGCTTTGTTATCTCAAGCATGTTTGTCAATGTTAGTGATCAAAACTATAAGTCTTGATTTCTAACCTATTTATAGATGTCTCGGACTAGGACATAGATAGTGTAGTTGAGCTTTGATTTCACGGAGTTCATCATTTGAAAACGAAGAACTACTAAGGGGAGCTTGTGGAACTTCTTCGACAAAAGGTATGTGGAGACTTGAACTCATTTATCACTTGAAAAGTCTATTTCTACTATCTCCTATATTGAGACATAAGTCCTTTTAAAATATAGTTTTCTCTATACACATTTGAGATTTCGAGCTGAGTATATATCACTTACATATTTCTAGAAATATGTGTTGGTAAGCTTTTGCTTCGGCCAAGTTCATCTTATATCATGAGAAAATTGCCGAGTAACATCTTACATGGTTTGTGTGATACCATCATTTGAAGTAGGCTTGGAATGTTTCGATAATGATTATTTCAATATCTTGAAAATTGCTTTGATGCTAACAGTGTGTGAAAACGGCTATTGTCATTATAGAAGAATGTTTCAATGATTGAATAAAGAGTTGAGAATGTAACCATGTTTGGATATAAGCATATATAGTGTCTTCGCACATTAGTGTATAAATCCATAAACCGGGTGTCAGGTGTATGCATATGTGTGTATACGAAATTGGTGAAGGAGACAGGTTAAGTATGTGTACCCGTACGCATACTGGTGGAAGTTTTCGAACCGAAGATTTCTGCTGAGTTTGGTTTTGACAAACTCTTAACTAGTCACCTTAAGTATGCGTACCCGTACGCATACTAACGGAAGTTTTTGAACCGAAAATTTCTGCTGAGTTTGGAAACTAAACAAACACAAATCCGGTTGCTCAAGTACGCATACCCGTACACATACTTAAGCTGGTTACTTTGTCAAATTGGTCATTTCATGGACTTAAACATTTAAATCATAAGGAATGCAATCTTCACAAACCGGGGCTATAATTTTCATGATTGATTCAAGTGAATCAAACGGATTTGGTTTCAATTGTGTTTTCTATAGCAATTGAACAACTCTTTAACTAGTTTGTTTGAGTCATTTGAACTAGTTATGGTTGAGATGAATAAGGTTGACATGAGAGTAATCATATGGCTAACCTCCGTTAACTATTTGTGAACCAACATGATGTACATGTTTAGGTATGGTTACATAAACCTAAATGAGGGTACATTTCATTTGTATGTAACAAGCTAAGTTCGATCTAACGGTTAAAAGATATTAGCTTGGTTGAATCAGGTTTTTCATCTAACGGTGATTATTGAATGCTTTGTTACCAAGGTAACTTGGATTACAAACCCTGATTTGAAAACTATATAAAGGAGAACTCTAGCAACTGGGCAACCTAATCCCCACACCTCATGTGTGTTACTAGTCATAACTAGAGTCGATTATCCTTTAACCTTAGGTTTCTTCTCGAGACCCTGTAGGTTAACGACTTGAAGACTTCATTGGGATTGTGAAGCCAGATCCAACTATAATTTTTTGTAGTTGCGTGATCCGATCTTGCTATTTATATCGTGTTGAGTATAATTGAAATAATTGGCTCGAGATTTTATATCTCTGATAGGCAAGATAGAAAAGTAATCACAAACACCTTCGTCTAATCGTTTGTGATTCCACAATAACTTGTTTCGCTAGTCGATTAAGTTTATTGTAAGGTGATTGATAATTCTAGGTTGTTCTTCGGGAATATAAGTCCGGGTTATCAATTGGTTCCTGTTCACCTTGATTTATCAAAAGACGGAACAAAAACTCTTGGGGTATTTCTGTGGGAGATAGATTTATTCAATCCCATAGACTTTTTTGTGTGAGACAGATTTATCTATCAAGTCTTCGACTTTGGATCGTAACAACTCTTGGTTGTGGGTGAGATCAACTAAGGGAATCAAGTGTGTAGTATCATGCTGGGATCAGATACGTAAGGAGCGCAACAGTACCTTGAATCAGTGTGAGATTGATTAGGGTTCAACTACATTCCAGTCTGAAGTTAATTGGTAATAGACTAGCGTCTGTAGCGGCTTAATACAGTGTGGTGTTCAATATGGACTAGGTCCCGGGGGTTTTCTGCATTTGCGGTTTCCTCGTTAACAAAATTCTGGTGTCTGTGTTATTTCTTTTCCGCATTATATTTTGTTATATAATTGAAATATCACAGGTTGTGCGTTAAGATCAATCAATTAAAATATCCAACCTTGGGTTGTTGATTTACATTGATTGACACTTGAACATTGGTCTTTGGTACCGTTCAAGTTACTCCTCTTATTCAATTGGGCTCGCAGATTTCTATTTGCTGATTGCGGATTGAATTAAGAGTTAGAGATATTAAACTCTTTGATATACTTTAATCTAGATTGACTCTGACTATCCAATTGATTCTCTAGAAAGTATATTGGAGTAAGTCCTCTCAGATTGCCAAACGAATTGTTGGGTGTGGTTGTTAGACCCCCGCATTTTCAATTGGTATCGGAGCAAGCAAACACGTTAAAGACCTTACAAGTCTGTGTTTGTAGCGATCTGATATGGACAGAGGTGTTATCTCTATAAACGTACCGCCAGTCTTCGATGGCTCAAATTACTTATGGTGGAAAATTGTTATGTGTGCCTTTCTTCAAGCGTGTGATGTTCAATCATGGGTTTATGTAGTTAATGGCTATGAGGCTCCTGTTATGGAAATAGGTAATGCAACCATTCCAAAGAACATTGGTGCATACGATGATGCAGAAATACTTGCTGCAAAGCAAAACTCCGATGGTTTGAATGTCATCATACATTCTATTACCCCAGATCTTCAGCACCATGTGACTACGTGTACTCGGTCTAAAGATGCTTGGGATATCTTAGAAACCGTATTTGAAAGAAATACCAGTGAAAAGGAAGTTAGGCTTCAAAACCTTAATTCCGATTGGGAAAACCTTCGCATGGCATATGAAGATTCATTTGATGAGTTTAATCACAAAGTGTCTGAAATCGTTAATGCATATTTTGTATTGGGTAAGATTATTCCTGAAAAGGACATTGTGATGAAAAGTCTCAGATCGCTACCATCTGGATACGATTCTAAGAAGCATGCCATTGTTGGAGGAAATAAACTTGATGCTCTCTCCAGAAATACGCTGGTTGGAAAGCTAAAGATCTTTGATCATGAGCATACATCCAAAGTTGGAAAGGATGTTGCCTTCAAAGCACAAAGGAACACTACTTACTTGACAAAAGTAAAAGTGTTTATGTCTCTAAGGATGATCTTTCTGAGAATGATTCATCAGATGAAGATCTTGACAAATCAGTCTATATGATCACAAGACAGTTTAGAGATCTTCTATTGAAGAGAAGTAAATGGTTCTCTAGAGACAAACCGAGGTCGTCAGTTAACCCTCACAATCGCATTCCTCCTAAAAACAAGGATGCTGACGAGGCCGATGACGAGGATATGCCACAGTGCTTTAAGTGTAAATATTTTGGTCATTTTGCGAATGAGTGTCTGAACCATAGAAAATATACTTGAAACAAAGGTCTTGCTGCAACCCTTGATGAAATGTCTGATCAATATGATTCCAACGAAGACGAAAAATAAAGTGTTGCACTTCTTTGTGAAGATATTGATTTGATAATTGTAACAATACATATATCAATCTTGATATTCTTACAGAAGAAGACTCAACCAATCTGGAAGAAAAAATTAACCTTTCTGTTGGAAACTCTATGTCTGATTTTTCAGGTTCCACTTTGTGCCTAGCAGCTTGCACATCTCGTGTGTATGAAACATCTTATCCAGGGACATGTTCTTATTGTTCACTCAAGGGTCATGAACTTTCGAAGTGTTACAAGTATAAACACAGGATGAGACATGTCAAGAGACTTCAACGAAGAGCAAATCGCCTAGCAAACAAGCTCAAACTTGTTCAAGAAACCCGCTGAGGTATGTAAGATTTTATCCTCTTCAAAGAAGTTGGTTTCCAAAGATATGTCAAGACCACTAGAGAAAAGAGTATGGTCTAAACAATTTGATAGACAGGGTTCTATGAATTCCTTTCAAAGAGGTTATGGTGAACAAATTATGGTTCACCGCAACACAACTTGATTGTGTTGTTTTAGTGCATCTTGTCTCATGTGCCTGATTAAAAGAGACAAGATTATGCACACCTCAGGCTTAAAAAAAATACTTTTTGTTTTTGTTTTCTTAGTTTTGTTGTATGTTTTGGAATTCTTTCATATCTAATTGATATTGGAAGGGACTTCCCTGTGTATTTAATAAAAGAGGGTTATTCTCGTCAATTCTACTCTCTTTAGGGTCGTAAATTGAGTGTGCGTGAAGCTATGTGGTTAAAAGGTTATGTAACCCTACATTCTTTTTTCCTCTCTGAAACTCTTTTCATCTTAAGACTACCTGTTGAGTTCAAATTGTGATTTCCTCTCACAAACCCATACACGTATGGAGACTCCAAGCATCATGTGTTCTGATGGAAAAGATGTTAATATGATTGTTAAGCCATCAATCATAAAGGAAAAGAAAAATCTCCGTTGCCTCCAAATTTGAAAAGAAAAAGAAGGAATGCGAGGAAGCCAAGAGTTGTTCCTTCAAATTCTCAGAAGTTTTCTGATATTCTTGAAGAGTTGAAGGAAACAAGGAAGGAGATTCATCTAATAAAGGCTTGTGTTGTGAGAACTCTCGAAATGCAGAAGGCCCTGGTTAGACATCATCAGCCCATAAGGATTGTTGGAATTGACTCCTTTCTTCACGAACCTTATGTTCCCATGGTTGTTGACGACAAGAAGTTCGGGGATGATAAAGAATTCTTCAGATGTCTCAATGTCTAGTAAATCTTCTTTTAGAGAATTTATTTCTTGTTTTTAGAAGAATAACTAGGGTTTGGAATAGCCATTATTGTGAGTACACATAGCTATGTCCAACGATTTTCATCTTCAATGTTTTTAGATTTATTCTAAGTTTTTTGGAAGATGATTTTTTGCAATTTTAATCTTTATGATTTTATACATTGCAAACTGTTATGGGATATGTTGTTTACGTCCGTGAACCTGTGACTATCCCATACTTGTTCAAAAGTTATTTCTATTATGTCGGTATGAATATATTGATAGAAGATAGAATGAACTTTTGACATTACAAAAGTTAAAGCCTTTTATGTTATTATTTGGATGGAAGAAAGGATAAAACTTTTGTTTACAAGGATTAAGTCTATTATATGAAATTGAGCAAATAATGATGGAAAATAGAATGAATCCTTGTTTATTCCGCAGTATTGGTTGATCTCTGATCCACATCTTTGTGCATATACTGTGTTGCTCCGTAAGGTTCCTTATGTTTGAGCATGATCAACTAAATTGATCATTTTCTTTTGGTTATTTTGTTTGTTGCTCCGTAAGTTCTCTTATGTCGATCATGACCAATTGAATCGATCACGTTGTGGTTAATTTGGTTGTGCATTCCAATTAAATTAATTATGGGTTTTCTTGTGATTAATTTGGTTGTATTTTTTCGATTGCATTAATCACAGGTTCTCTTGTGGTTAATTCAATTGAATACTTTGGATTCAAATTCATGTTTTCATGTGATTTGATTTTGTCAAAAGAAATCCTTTTGTTCTTGTGAAAGCAAGGTCGCCTTTGTTGTTCTTTCGGGAATGATATTTTATGGGGGAGAGTTCATTTTGAACTTGTGCTTGGGGAGTGCGGCTGTGGAATATTAGGGTTATCTTGTATCTTTAGAAACTCCTTGATGAATGCATTTAGCTTCGGCTTTATGATGGCATCTAAATAAGTTGATATGGTATTCTCTTTTGGTCATGAAGTATCTCTGTGAAAATTTCATGAGGATCCCACTAGTTTTCGTACCTTTGCCAATTTATATTGACAAAAAGGGGGAGAATTAATGTGTAGTGTGATACTACAAATACATATGGTTTACGGATCATTATGTAAGGGGAGTGGTTTTCATGTTGAGATGAGTATTAACTAAGGGGGAGTGATACATATCACAATAGTATTGTTGTCAAAGTTGTGATACAATTGAACTTTGATGTTGTGTAATAATACTATGACACTGTATAACAATGATTGAGAGCATTTTTTTCTCATTGTTATCGCTACGGATCTTCAACAACTGTGATGTTGAACTTACAACCTTTAGGATCATGGAGTACTTGGAAGTGACGAAGATTTCGAGTCGCGTTGAAGATGCCAAGGAGATCAAGCATTTGGATAAGAAGCTACAATTTCTATTTATTTTGTAATCCATATGTATTGATAGTTTTGTCACTAAAATTGACAAAGGGGGAGATTGTTAGAGCACTGCTCGGTCGAACTCGCATGCGTTGCTATCTCAAGCATGTTTGTCAATGTTATTGATCAAAACTATAAGTCTTGATTTCTAGCCTATTTATAGATGTCTCGGACTAGGACATAGATAGTGTAGTTGAGCTTAGATTTACAGAGAATGCATCGTTTGAAAACGAATAACTACTAAGGGGAGCTTGTGGAACTTCTTCGACAAAAGGTATGTGGAGACTTGAACTCATCTATCACTTGAAAATTCTATTTCTACTATCTCCTATATTGAGACATAAGTCGTGTTAAGATATAGTTTTCTCTATACACATTTGAGATTTCGAGCTGAGTATATCTCGCTTACATATTTCTCGAAATATGTGTTGGTAAGCTTTCGCTTCGGCCAAGTTCATCTTATATCATGAGAAAATTTCCGAGTAACATCTTACATGGTTTGTGTGATACAATCATTTGATGTAGGCTTGGAATGTTTCGATAATATGATTATTTCAATATCTTGAAAATTTCTTTGATGCTAATAGTGTGTGAAAATGACTTTTGTCACTATAGAAGAATGTTTCAATGATTGAAATAAAGAGTTGAGAATGTAACCATGTTTGGATATAAGCATATATAGTGTGTTCGCACATTAATATATAAATCCGAAAACCGGGAGTCAAATGTATGCATATGTGTGTATACGAAATTGGTGAAGGAGACAGGTTAAGTATGCGTACCCGTACGCATACTGGCGGAAGTTTTCGAACCGAAACTTTCTGCTGAGTTTGGTTTTGACAAACTCTTAACTAGTCACCTTAAGTATGCGTACCCTTACGCATACTGACGGAAGTTTTCGAACCGAAAATTTCTGCTGAGTTTGGAAACTAAACAAACTCAAATCCGGTTGCTTAAGTATGCATACCCGTACGCATACTTAAGCTGGTTACTTTGTCAAATCGGTCAGTTCATGGACTTAAACATTTAAATCATAAGGAATGCAATCTTCGCAAACCGTGGCTACAATGTTCATGATTGATTCAAGTGAATCAAACCGATTTGGTTTCAGTTGTGTTTTCTATAGCAATAGAACTATTTAACTAGTTTCATTTGAGTCATTTGAACTAGTTACGGTTACGATGAATAAGGTTGATATGAGAGTAATCATATGGCTAACCTCGGTTAACTATTTGTGAACCAACATGATGTACACGTTTAGCTACGGTTACATAAACCTAAATGAGGGTACAATTCATTTGTGTGTAACAAGCTAAGTTCGATCTAACGGTTTAAAGATATTAGCTTGGTTGAATCAGGTTTTTGATCTAACAGTGATTATTGAATGCTTTGTTACCAAGGTAACTTGGATTGCAAACCCTGATTTGAAAACTATATAAAGGAGAACTCTAGCAACTGGGAAATCTAATCCCCACACCTCACGTGTGTTACTAGTTGCATAACTAGAGTCGATTTTCCTTTAACCTTAGGTTTCGTCTCGATACCCTGTAGGTTAACGACTTGAAGACTTCATTGGGATTTTGAGGCCAGACCCAACTATTATCTTTGTGGTTACGTGATCTGATATTGATGTTTCTATCGTGTTGAGTACAATTGAAATAATTGGATCGAGATTATATATCTCCGATAGGCAAGATATAAAAGTAATCACAAACACCTTCGTCTCATCGTTTGTGATTCCACAATAACTTGTTTCGCTAGTCGATTAAGTTTATTGTGAGGTGATTGATAATTCTAGGCTATTCTTCGGGAATATAAGTCCGGGTTATCAATTGGTTCCTGTTCATCTTGATTTATCAAAATACGGAACAAAAACTCTTGGGTATTTCTGCGGGAGACAGATTTATTCAATCCTATTGACTTTTCTGTGTGAGACAGATTTGTCTATCAAGTCTTCGACTTTGGGTTGTAGCAACTCTTGGTTGTGGGTGAGATCAACTAAGGGAATCAAGTGCGTAGTATCCTACTGGGATCAGAGACGTAAGGAGCGCAACTGTACCTTAAATCACTGTGAGATTGATTACGGTTCGACTATAGTCCAGTCCGAAGTTAATTGGTAGTAGGCTAGTGTCTGTAGCGGATTAATACAGTGTGGTGTTCAATATGGACTAGGTCCCGGGGCTTTTCTGCATTTGCAGTTTCCTCGTTAATAAAATTCTGGTGTTTGTGTTATTTCTTTTCCATATTATATTTTTGTTATATAATTGAAATATCACAGGTTGTGCGTTAAGATCAATCAATTAGAATATACAACCTTGGGTTGTTGATTCACATTGATTGACACTTGAACATTGGTCTTTGGTATCGTTCAAGTTACTCCTCTTATTCAATCGGGCTCGCAGATTTCTATTTGCTGATTTCGGATTGAATTAAGAGTTAGAGATATTAAACTCTTTGATTCACTTTACTATAGATTGAGTCCGAATGTCTAGTTGATTCTCTAGAAAGTATATTGGAGTAAGTCCTCTCAGATTGCCAAACTAATTGTTGGGTGTGGTTGTTAGACCCCCGCATTTTCATTTTCAAAATCACAGTAATACATGTGACAAAGGTACACACACGAATCCGTAGGTTCATCCTTCAATGATTTTGCCATGGTAGCAGTAACATGGTAACTAATATAATGTGTTATCATTTTCAATGGGTCCGGATGGTTTCAGGTCTTCGAAAATCGATATTGGTGTCTTTGGTGTCTTACTGTCTTTATAACCGAGTCTTTTGAACTGTATCCGAGTCTTTTGAACTGTTGTTGTTTGTTGGAGTAAGAAGTTGTATCGGAGTCATATTTCCTTCTGATGATGCAACTAAGAGGATCTTTGTTGTTGATGCTACCTGAAAGTTTGTTGAAGATTAAATATGGAGAAGATCTTGTGATGTTGAGTGTTGGATCAAAAAAATCAGCAATAACTTGAAAAAAATGTTTGATGGAAATCTCAATCCTTGATTGTAAATCACTTTAAACAAATGTTAGAGCACTACTCGCTCGAACTCGTAAGTTTTTCTATCTCAAGCTTGTTTTCAATGTTAGATGCACAAAACTATATCTTGGTTTCTATTCTATTAAAGTCAAATCTCGAACTAGAATTAAAGTATGGTAATTGGGTATCAGAAGTCAGTGAATACCCTTGAAGATTGAAGACTGAATGACAACAAAGATATCAACAAGGACTTCATTAACAGAGGTATGCGGATACTGATTTGATTTGGAACTCTTGTTTAATTCTACCTTTCTAATCTATCGAAACAAGTGTTCACTTTATAGAACAATTATTAAGACATTAAATATATATTTTAGTGCAATCGAGGATATTTGAGCTAAGATTTTAGTAAGAATGACTTTTCTCCCTAGAAAGGTCCTCATGTTGTAGTGAATAAGAATTTGAATTTGACGAGCCAATAATCACTCAATTATAAGTTATGGGTGGTTTATTAAAGTAAATCAAGGCAATTTGTAAATATAAAACAATCGACGAACTTTCTGCAACGGTTCACGAACTAACCCATAAAAACGTGACTAAATGCCGTTTTAGTGAAGTTTTTGATGTTTCCTCTTCTAGGTAAGATGGTTATTCTTCCGTACACAATTAATAGCCATATTAAAGTGTGTGTGATGATTTATACTCCTCTCTAAGTTAAATTGTGATTTATCTTACTTATTAAGCGTCAATTACAAAAATACAATTTATGCTAAGTAATTATTTATGCTAGATTAGTAACTTAGGAAAGATTCTAAAAATAAGGAAAGTCTTGAAAAAGGTAAGAAGCTCACGAACTTGCTTAAGATTCAAGCTATATACCATTCACTATAACTATAGGGTTCATGTAAGCTACACAACCTTTTCGTGGAAAATTTGGGTATGCTTCATAAGGTTGTTTTCTACTACTTCTATTCTTATAAAACAATAGTGAGATAATAAGATTATGCATGGGATCACGAAGCACAAGTTGGTAATAATCTTCTTAGATAGTTACGGAATTTTTATCTAAGTTAATTAAAAAATCCTTGTCTCTGAGGTCCTTCTCATCTGATGTAAGGCCATTTAAGGATTGCTGACCATAAACCATAAATTTGATAAATTTCAATCTAATATCGTATACCGGCACTAGGTGGTTGAAATCTGGATTAGAAATAAAACTTCATATAAGGTGTTTCATAGATTTCTTAAGAAGTTTTACAAGATATCTCTAGATTTGTTCTAGTTGCTCTTGTTATAAAATAGACTAGGTATCTCTACAAGTTTTGAAGAGTATAAAACCTATTTTACAAGTTTATTTTGATATCTACTTTTACGTAATAGTTGTTTGAAATAAACACAAGATTTTCAAAACCTTGATCCAAATCAAAAGGAAAATCAAATAGGCTTATATACCAGAGGCAGATTGGTATTAAAATTCTTCACTGAGGTTGAAGTAACTCTTAGGATGTAAATGATGTCAGTTAAGGAAATCAAGTGTGCATAATCTTTTGAGGTTCAAGAGGCGTAAGGAACACAATTGCAGATGAATTTCTTGGAGGGTTAAATCGGTCTCAACTATATTCCAATCTGATAGTAGGCTAGTGCTTTGTAGCGCTTTAATAAAGTACGGTTTTCAAAGATGGATGAGGTCTCGTGGGTTTATGTAGGTGCAGTTTTCCTCATTAATAAATCTTCTGTTGTATTGCGTTTTAATTTTTCGCGTTATATTTTTTTATCTTTATAATAGGAAAAACACAAGTAGTATGTAATCAAGTAGATGGTTTAAGTCCTTATTAATTGAGATAAAAAACAAGACTTGTTCTTGCTGAATTCATATCTTTAAAGATAGATTGCAAGTTTCATACTTTTTAGAATTCGGATCGTCTTGATTTGGATAGGACTAGATTAATCTTGGATATTGGTTTTTAAGATCGTCCAAGAACTCTTCCACACAATCAGTTTCACGGAATTTTAGTCCATACATATCGATTGTGGAAGAGGAAGGAAAAAACTCTACATACATATTGTTCAAGGGTCTTTTCCTTATACCTACTTGCAATTGTATTGGGTTTTGTCCATACAGGTTGCCGAACAAAAAAGTTGGTGGTTTACTTGGTACCATTTCCTTTTCAGACTAAATTCTTTTTTTCTAAGACTGTAGTCCCAAATAAGTTGTGGTAGGCAGTAGGCTAGAGTTGGCTTCCAAAGCAGTCACCCATCTTGGATTCACTCTCGTCACTTTCTCATAAAATTGATTTTTTTCAACCAAACAAAGATACACGAAGACTTCCCAAGCAGTCTCCCATTTTGGTACTGTTGTCGCCCTCTTTTGGTTTATCCCTAGCTTGGCACGCCTGATATAAACCTAGTTTCATAACATATTGGCTTTTTTTGTCGGACCACTACTTGACTTTTACCTAACTAATATATTATACCTACTTATTGACACCAAAGAAAAGACCAAAGGTCGCGATAACAAGACCCCAACTAAAACGGCTTGAATCATATTTTTTAGTTGTTTGTATTTTTTCCATAAAAGGAAAATAAAAGTGTACATGCCTATTTTTTACTTATGTGCGGATCAAATGATCGTTAGTTTAAACACAACAAATCCTTAGTGGTTGTTTATCTATATCATTTGGCTCACATATGCCGCCATAAATTTTTTTGATCTGTCATAAACCTTTTATTATAGTAGTATATTCATGATTTATTACTTCTTTTTTTTGCTACTTCACCATCTTCATTATCGTTTGAACATCGTTCGTTAGTTAATGTTGGAGCATTACTCGGTTAAACCCGCTAAGCGGTATGTAAAGTTTGGTTGTCATATTTTAGTTCCAAAACTCAAGGTCGCTTGATTGGATTACTAAATTCAACTTTATTATGTTAGACTACGAAGTCTAATAATATTGATACATACAGGTATTACTCTGAAGTACCTGGAGAATCTGAAGACGTATCGACATCAACAAACACATCATCCTTCTATTCGAGGTCATTAATACAAGACTTGACTTGTTTTCATTTCTATCTTCGTTACTTTCAAATCGTTTAGATTGAAAACATAACATGTGAATTTATATATATGAAACTATAGTATTACAGACTTGATCATTTTATAATGATCAAAGTATCAAGGAAGAATATACAAGTTGTATTACAATTGTTATATATATTGAATTACAAAGTATAACGCTTATCCTTTACACTTCGTCATTGCGATACAAACACTATCTTTATAACTTGTTACTATATTGTGTTATGAACTTAGGATTGATTTCACACGTAGAAAACTGTGTTTAACTACATGATTTTAAGGAAGCAGACTTGTGAAAATCGTTTGGTAGTATAAAGGAATCAATAGGATTGGTGGTCCGATTCCTATTGGGGATCTATAGAAAGACCGATCCATATTATGGACCTATAGCAGAACGATCCCTCCCTTGGGGATCTATAACAAGACCGATCCCTATTGGGGATCTTTTGTAGGACCGGTCCCAATAGCAAAACTCATGTTTCCATTTTTGCATATACTTTAGGGTTTTGTGAATATCGAAATATGAGTTGCTATTAAGGAAGTTTAATATGTCGACATAGTGAGTAATATGAACATGAGTTAAAATTTTACCTTTTATTGTTCAAAGATATTCCTTGATACTCAAGGTGAGATCCCAAACCAAAATGTTTGAGAATCTTTTTATTGAGATTTTCGAACTTATATGTTTTATTTTTCCAGCAAGTAAAACATATCCCTAGAAGATATATTAGTAAATTATACTTGTATATTATCTAATATATCCATGAGGGATTTCGGTATATTAGTTGGATATAAGTTGGAATTAAACAAAACCTTGTACTGGTGTTTATTGCATATCTTTTGATATTTTCGGTTATGAAAATTCCTTGGTGTCCAATCTACCTTGGTCTATAAATATTTAAGTTTTTTATTATTACAAACTTATCCTGACATAGACACTTCATTTTGTAGTCACTGTGATAGCCAACTAATAGTATTTGTTAGAGCATTGCTCGGTTGAACCCACCAAGCTTTGGCATGTCAAGGTTGGTTGTCATATTTTAGTATCAAAACTCATAAGTCGCTTGATTATGTTACTAGAGTCAACTTCGTTAGGTTAGACTAGGAATTCTAGAAATGTTGAGACATACAAGTATCACCCTGAAGACCTAAAGATTCCGAAGACGTATCGACAACGAAGATAAAATCATACTTCCACTTGAGGTTAGTAATACATGACTTGACTTGTTTCCATTTCTATATCGTTTTCTTTCAAGTCGTTTCTGATTGAAAACATAACATGCGAGGTTATATATGTGAAACTCTAGTATAATAGACTTGATCATCATATTGTGATCAAAGTATCAAGGAACAATATATCAATAAGTAATAAGATCTTTATATTGGTATATGAAGTTACGAAGTATAATGCTTATCTTTTGGACTTCGTAATTGCAACATCAACATAATCTTTGTAACTCGTTACTAGATTGTGTAGTGATCATAGGTTTGATCTCATACCTAGAAAACTATGTTGAATTACATAAGTTTAAGCAAGTAGACATATGAACTTCTTTCATAGTAGAAAGGAAATCAAAAGGATTTTATGGTTTCGATTTTCATTAAAGGTCTTAAGTATAGATGGATCCTAACCTATATAAGTAATCAAGGTAGAAACGATCCTAGCTTATGTTCGGAGTCAAGGTAGAACCGATCCTTACCTATATTGGGAGTCAAGGTAGAATCGATCCTAACTTGCTTTAGGTATCATGGTAGAACCGGTCCCAATAGGCAAAAAACGATTTCTATAAGTAACATACACTTTAGGGTTTGTGTGATTTGGAAATTGGATTTGCAAAATAGGAAAGTTCAAGATGTCGACATAATGAGTAATTTGAACATGTGATGAAATCTTATTTCTTAATTTTTCATAGATATTCCTTGATACTCAAGGTGAGATCCCAAACCGAAATTAGTAGAGAATCTTTTTGAGATTTTTGAAATTAATATGTTTTGTTTACCAGCAATCAAAACATATATCTAAAAAAAATATATTATTAATTGCTAGCTAATATTGAGTTGTCCATTGAGATTACGGTTATATAGTTGGATATTGGTTGGAATTCATAAAATAGAATATAGGTGCTTTATTGCATATCTTCGGTTATAGAAATTCCTTGGTGTCCAAACTACCTTGGTTTATAAATAGTGAAGTTTGTTCTTCTTACAAAATTATCCTGAGCCAGACAAACTTCATCTTTGTTGTTTATGGTGTAGCCGACTAATAGTATTCTTGTAATACTATCTTGGAGATGAGAGTAACATAATTAGGCGAAATCTCTTACGTCTGCAAGTTTAAAGAATTCTTTGGGATCAAGAAGAGTCTACTAGTACCGTTGGTCGGTGTTAGCGCATTGCTCGGTCGAACTCGCAAGCATTACTATCTCAAGCTTGTTTGTCAATGTTAGTGATCAAAACTATAAGTCTTGATTTCTGGTCTACTTATAGTGATGTCTCGGACTAGGATAGATTGTGTAGTTGAGCATTAGACTTCATGGTGTTCTTCAATTGAAGACGAAGAACTAATAAGGAGAGCTTGTGGAACTTCATCAACAAAAGGTATGTGGAGACTAAAACTCATCTATATCTTGGAAAGTCTATTTTTACTCTATCTCCTATATTGAGACAAAAGTCGTATGACTATATAGTTGTCGATTATACACTTTTGAGATTTCGAGATGAGTTTAACTCACTTACATATTTCTCGGAATATGTGTTGGTAAGCTTTCGCTTCAACCAAGTTCATCTTATATTCTTGACGAAAGTCAAAAAATGATCATGTGAAAATCGTCGAGTAACATCTTACATGGTTTGTGTGATACGATCATTTGGTGTAGACTTGGAATGTTTCGTTATGATTATTCCAATAACTTGAAAATTGCTTTGATGCTAATAGTGTGTGAAAACGGCTATTGTCATCCTCTAAGAAAGTTTCAATGATTGAAATAGAGTTTAGAATACTTAACCATCATTGGATTATAAACATAGTGTGCATTCTTGCATGTATGTGATCCATGACCGGAACTAAAGTATGCATACCCGTATGCGTACTTGAAGTTGTGAAATTCTTGGTACCAAGTACACATACCGGTACGCATACTTGCGTAAGTTATAGGTCCGGCAATGTCTGCTGGGTTTTGGAAGTGTACTTACGTATGCGTACCCGTTCACATACTTGCGAACCCAAACCCAGACCGGCTACTTAGGTATGCGTACCTGTATGCATACTTGAGTGGTTAAAGTTCTAAAATCGGTTGGCTCGTTATAGATGGGGAAAACGATTTGCTGGTTTTTAAGGAATTGAGGAGACGAACGTACGGAGGAGCCTCCTCGAACCGAGCTAAATGTTAAACCTCACACAGATGCACCGCTGCAAAGGGGGTGCTTTAGATTCGAGAGATCAATCTGTAGTACTCCGACCTAAATCAAGACAATGACCGTTCCAGAGTAAATTCGGTCACAAGAGAGGATGGGTTGATCTGTAGGAGGGAAGCTGGGAAATGTGTGGAATCAATGGTAATCAAAGATTATGGGTGTATGAATTCTGAATATGATAAGCTCTGAATGATTGAAATTGCTCAATTGAGACTAGTTGCTCAATTGATGAGTTGATGATCTCGTGTTGTCGATGAGACGTGAGATTTATGATACTGTTGATGCCGATGATTCAATCATGATTCAGAGACTTTTTTATATTGCTGGAATTTTAGACCCCATGATCCCATGAAGTGTGACAGTTGATGGAATCAAGGAGTGGGGAGGTGGAGATCGTGTTTGAAACCAGTTGCTCAACGTGTGGAGACTTGGTCGATTTTCCATCCACTACCTCGTGAATTCCTTCAACTGCTTACATGAATTTCTCACATTCCATCGTGTGTTTGAACACACGTGCTGTAGACCGCCAGACCAAAATCCTAAGTGATATCCCCCCAAAGTGACACGATTGACGTCTCGTGGTTTGTTAGTCAATTGATGACTTCGTGGTTTGATGGGACGATGAGTCCATGTAGTTGCTGAGTTGAACATGATGTTCCGAAACTCATGAATTGAACATGTCATGAGACAGAGGTATAGTTCTTACGATGAAGTGAGCAACTATTGCTCATTCGATGGACCGTTGAATATTGATTGTTGGACCAATATTCCTTGGTTTGAGCAAATATTTATCATCTGATCAAGTGTTGCTCATGTGATGAATTGTTGAATATTTGATCGTTTGAGCATGTGTTGCTCATCTGATGGATTATTGGCAGCGTACCAAAAATATTAATTAGAATACTGGTCGTTGAACCGAGCATAATTAATAAAATTAATGACCATGGGGTCGTCGTAAAATTATTAAGGTTGGAATCTGGAATGATGATCCTTGGATTCAGAAACCCTAATTTGATCAATTGATGATCAATTCATGGTTCGTCAGAATTTTAACCATGGGACGAAGGAGGGAGCGACTACATGGGACCGTGGATCAACCATGTAGTGTCCATATGCTCACGTGAGAAAATACAAAGAACTCCTGAAGAGTTGACGATTTGTTGGTGAAAGAATGATCAAATGCTTGTTTAATCATTTATTCGAAAATGCTCGTCTGAGCCTTAGGTGAGAAACCTAATTAATTATGACGGAGTGAGGCACCGACCATGGGGACATGAAACCGTCCCTGGGTAGTCACGTGACCGCCTGATGATCACTTCATGAAAATCCAAAGTGTTTGGAAGAGTCTTGGACCTAATACGTGCAATTGTGCAAATTAGGTCAAAACTATGAAACTTGATGGGACCGGCTTCTGTAAGCCAAAGAGCCAATCTTGGTCGGTCAAGATAGCGTGATCGTGTCCCCAAGGCATCTGCATCTCAGTCCTGAGAATTTTGATATTTTCTGGCGTGCAATTGGGCATCCATTCAAGAAAATATGCCAAAATTAGGGTTTCGACGAAACTGAGGAAAACACCATGAGATGATGGAAAATAATTATAAAATAAGGAATAAGGCGGCGTGGGACCGTCGAGGCCAAGGTATGGTCGTCCGGTCGTGGCCACGGTCCCGTGGTGCCTTTTCCTTAATTTTATAATATTTTGATGATTTTATGAAAAATTCATGAATTTTGAGAAATTTGATGAATTTAGGGAGTTTCCATGAATTGAAGGAGTTTTCATGAGTTCAAGGAAGCAAAAATATTAAAATAATAAAAACAAAGTGTGTGGGGCCATGGGAGGCATGGCCGTACGGCTATGGCCAGGTCCCACAAGTTTTCATAATTTTTTTATATTTTTTAATGTATTTTTCATGATTTGAGGGAAATTTTCCTAATTTGAGAGAAATACCATGAAATCAAGGAATTTGATAAATTCAAGGAAAATAAAATAAATAATAATAAAATAAAGGGGCGTGTGGGACCGGCTTGTAGTTGCAGGAAATCCTACACTACACCCCTCATATGATTTCATTATTACTCAACTCATTTTTAGGTTTACACTCTTAATTTTATTGATCAATCTTTGAATATTCTTACAAGAAAAGATAAAGGAATCAAGAATGACCTCTGCTCTAGACTTTCTCTCTCCTATTTACTTGTTTCTTAATCAAAAAAATCTCTCTCTTTTCTTTACAACTTGAGCGACTATTTATAGGGAAATACATAGTGGATGACAGCTAATCTGTCCTTTATTTTCGGGTATGGTTTGCGACATTCTCGCAACCTTACAAATGTTAATTTTGCAATCTTTCTAATTTTCGCAGAACTATCACATCTTTCTCGTGATTCTAGCTGACGTCGTTTATCGTATCATTTCTGAAATTGTTCTGCGACGCTGTTGTGTTGTGTAGTTGATAATTTCGCTGAGACATTATCGTTGCGAGATTCTGATCCTACATCTTGCCTCTTCTCATATATTCTCTGCAAAGTAGAGAATGATGTGAGAAATGCCGCAACTGTTCATATCTTCATATTCTGCATTTATCACACGCATTCTTTCTTCCGTCTGTTTCTTGACACGTCTTCTGTAACCGCTGCTTTTCAACCGCTCACATCTTTTCGTCTTAATGATGTTTATTTCTTCGAGTAAAAAAAATATCCTTTATATACTCTTCTTTCCACTTTCTTTTTACTTTCTCTTCTCTTTTTATTCTCTCATCTCTGCAACTCTGTTATTCTTCTGCAAGTTCTGCTACTGTAATTTTCCCCCCTTCAATCTTCTTACTTTTTATTCATTCCCATACTCTATATTCAAATATGTCCCCAAGTGGTCATAGACATGAGAAGAATTTAAAAGATGTCCAAAAAGATCTTGCTGATAAAGGTTTCACACTCTCTACCATTCCTGGTGAAAATGCCAAATCAATTCTTTTTGTCAAACTTTTCTCTGATAAGTACTGTGATGATCAATCAATCATAATTTCGCTAGGTCAGATTCTCGCAGGTCTCCCTATTCCTCTTTATGACCCAGATATTCCTTTATTCTATGAAATTCTCTCTCACCCGGGATTTTCGCGAGCTATCTTCCAACTGAGTGGGGATTGCATCCGATTGATGCTAGAGTTCGCTAACCGTGGTGCTGGTAAAGGATCTCTGTACTCCAAAGAACTTAGGGATCCTAAATTCGCAGACCTAGAGATAATTGCTGAGAAATACACAGTAGCGAGTTTCTTTGAGAACTATGAACTTATCTCCATGAAGAAAGAGAATACTCGCTGGGGTATTCGCTTAAAAAGGAAAGATAACATTGATGAAGCTAAAATTCTCATGCAAGATATTGACTGGCACTCTGGTAAAAACACAACTCCTCGCCAATCCAAAGATGATAAATGGTGTGTTTTTCCTTTAATGCTAAAAGGACCTTACATTGCTGGGTCAAATGTTCTTCCTGCGAATCTCGCTGCTTATCAACCTTGGGTTTTCTCTTGGCCCGAGAAGGAGAAAGAGGTATGTTTCTTCCATTTAGTTCACTTTACATTTCTTTATTTTCTTTATTATTTTGTTCGCTAACTCTTGCGACATTCTGCAGATCCAAAAACTGAAAGATAGTTAAACAGGACTGGGAAAGCTAGTACTCTGTTAGCTCTTCGTTCATACACAGATGAGGTAAGAAATTTTCCTTATGATTTTAAACTGTATACTGTTGCTTCCATTTCTTATTTCTATCTGTGTGTGAAGATTATTGCTGAAATAGAAGAGCCTGCTGATGTTGCGAAGACTGGTGATAAAGGTAAAGGTGCTCTTCGCAGAGAAAAATCAACTGCTCCTCCTTCAAAGAAAAGGAAAGTGTTCTTCTTCTCCTTCAAATATTCCTCCTCAAGAAAATTCCGAAAGTGACAAGGATGATGAGGACAATGATGATTTCGCAAGTGAAGATTTTCCACCTGAATCTTCTATGGCTAAGCTCTCTGGCCTCTTTTCTGATTCTCTGCAAGGAATGGGAGATAGCCAATTCGCCAACACCTGCAAGGCTCTCGCTACACTTTGCGATGTCCCTTTGCTGGATGGTGATAGTTCTCTTCGTGGAGTTTCTAGATCAGTGACTCCCGACTTCTTGCATTCCCTCAATAGTCTGGTATTTTTATCCTTTTATTTCTTCATTGTCATAACTCAAAATTTCTCTTATATTAATATTTTTATATTTCTCGCAGGCTGGAAAAGCTTCTTTCGCTGTTGCCTCGGATCTAGAGAGGAGACGCGAAAATCTTGAAAAGAAGAATCTTCAATTTCGCACAAAGAATGAAGAATTGGAAGCTGAAGTTAAAGGTCTTCGCGAGAAAAATAGACAACTAGAAATTGATTCTTCTTCGTATAAGAACAAAATCTCTAGTCTTCAGCAAGCTAATAATCAGCTTTACGGTATGTTACTTTTCTCTTTCCCTTCATTCATTCATCCTGTTGTTTTATCTTATTTAAATGATCCTTTTTGCAGACATTTATGGTCTTTCTGATGAAGCTACCCTTCTTCGTTCATTTCCTAATGCCTTGGATAATGATACCCTTCTTGAGCGTCTTAACAATTCCTTAAATAGCTTCTCAAATGATAGAATTTCATCTTTCTCTAAATGAGCTTAGATCTAAATTTCGCCTCTTAGAAATTGACCATAGATCTAGTTTAGGCTTAGCCAACCGATTTAAGCGTCTCCTTCTTGATTCTAAAGAGAAAACCAATGAGTTAAGAACCAAAATTAGCGGTCTCATAGATGATAAGGATCGCATCTCTGATCAAGGTGCTAAGGCTTTGGCGAAATTCCAAGAGACTCTTCTTGAAGTTCAACTTGAACGAGATGAAGCTAACCGCAAGAACATCGAACTCTGCGAAAGGGAAAATCAAATTCGTTCTCGTCTTCTTATAAGTAATGAGGATGAATTTGTTTGGGCTGCGAAAATCTTAGATGATGCCAGAAAAGATTTAGGTGTAAATGTTAGTCTCCAAGTTGAGCATAACCTTGATTAGAGATATGATTTCTGACAGAGAAGGTTACTAACTGCTCTTCTTTACTAATCTTTTGCTTCTTATGAATTTTCATCAAGTTAATAATTGATTGTCTTTTGCTCGCAGATTCTGAAAGTAGATATCGTGAAAAGATTGAGGAACTCGAAGCTGAAAAGGAGGAACTCGCAAAATTCTCGCAACGACAAGTATTTAGATTAAAGAATCATTCAAGGAGGCGTACTTCTACCATACAAGGTTAGCTCCTCCTATCCAGTCTTAACAACAACCAGTTGTTTTCGCAGCCTCTTATACCTTTTACCTATAGGGCTTATGGTTACGAGACTACACCCTAAGTGGGGTTTTCTTCAGGCCGAGTGCAGTATAAGCCAAGACTTGTCAAGAATGGCAAAGTACGCTTCAAACGTCCCTGGTACTCTTGACTCAACCGTGTACCTCGGCGCCTTGATCAGATCTGCACTCCTTGGGAGAGTCCTTATTACATTAGTCTCCCAACCTAAGTCATATGCTTAAGCTGAGAATCCAAGGTGCCTCTCCTGGATGGGCTTTATTGACCCCAAATCTCCATGACTCAGGTTCCGGTGGCGGTGTAGCCTTTCCCTGAGCCATGCAACAAGTACCCCCTTATATGACGTACTTTAGGTCTTACATTTTCCTCTTGCGAAATTGTATTCGCGAACTAGGGTGTACGCCATAAAGGTTCGCCTCTTTCTCTTTTGTCATTTTTCTCTGATTATTTTCTGTAAAATTCATTATCTCTGCGAGAGTCTCGCACATCACCATATTTTATTTGGATTTCACAATTTCAATTTTGTCATTCAATCAAATGTATTTTTGAGAATTTTACTTATTGCGAGAGTGTCGCAACAACTTAATCATTCATACATTTCTTATTTTTATTACCTTTGCCATCCTCTGCTTCTTTATTATTTTCTGCTACTGCTTCCTTGGTAGTGGTATGTTCATCATTTTTATTCTGAGCTAGCATTAGTTTCGCAACATCTCTTCTCCTTTTCTTTCGATTGCATCCACCATCAACCTCTCACTTCTCTGTGTATCTTTGATTTTGTGTCGCCAATTTTCCTTCTTGTTTGCTCTTCCTTCGCAAGATTTTATCTCAGTTTCGTAACACCTCTTTCCTTCAACCCAATCTCCCTTTATGATTCCTACACCACTGGGGTGAGGGAATTTGATGCACTGGTGGAAAGTTGAAGCTACACTTAGAATCCCATGTAGCCAAGGTCGACCAATTAGCGCATTGTAGGGTGATTCTACATCAACGACACAAAATAAGATTTCAGAAGATATTCCCTTCAATGGAATTCACATAGCAACCTCCTCTTTAGGCTTGTTAGCAGTACCATTAAAACCATATATCCTATATGTTGATGGTATAAGATCATCATCCCTTCCTCCCATAGTTTTATAAGTATGATAAAATAAGATGTTCACAGAGCTTCCAGTATCGATTAGAATTCTATTAATTGCCCATGAATCTTCAGCTTCATCATCCTAATCTTCTTTCGATTTTGGATTAATTTCTAATTTTACCACCAATGGATTATCATGCACCTCTTCACCTTCGGGAATCTCTTATGCGGTAAAATAAATAATCTGTTTCTGCCATTCCTCTAGTGGCGAGATTTTCGCAATATTCATAATTTTTCTTCCGTCGTTATCTCTTGCGAACACTCTACTCAAAACATTATCATGAAAATCTTCAATTGTCTTATATGAATGTACGATAGAGTGACAGAATAGTTTTTTTGCTTTTGCACCAACTTCTATGAGAAATGTTTCCTTCCTTTTCATCGTGTTCACTTTGTGATGCTCTGGTGGTGGTGGCAGTGGTTGAGATTTTGGATGCCCTACCAAAAAGTGGTTTAGTTTTCCTTGATCTATCATTCTCAAAATAATTGTTTTTACATTTCTGCAATCATTTGTTGTATGTCCATGAAAATGATGATAAGAAAAAAACTCATGGCTTCTGTGGTTTGGAGGTGGTTCCGTTCCCATGTTCCATGGTGTTGGTATATTCTCCATCAAAATTATAGCTTCCCATATTTTCTCCACACTTTCATTTAGAGGTGGCATCTTGATTTCTTCCCATACTACCTTGTGACCTCCTTGTCCTCTATTATAGTTTTGTCTTTGACCTCCATAAGTTTCTTGTGGTTGATCGAGTCTTTGAATCTTGTTATTTCCACCACGATTGTAGAAATTTCTTTCTCTTTCATACTCCTATTGATCTCGGCTTCCCATAGCCACTAGTTTCTGTTGACTGTTACTCATCACCTTCTCTTGTTGTACTTGCGAAGTATTCGCTACTGTATTTATTAGCTTGGGTAATAAACTTGCATTCGCTGTTTGTGAGTTGGTGTTCGCAACTGGATATGATTCCATTTTATTTTGCCTTTCCTCTAGAGAAATATATTCTTCTTGAAGTTCTCGCAATTCAATCATTGTAATCGTATTCTTGACTCTGGAAATTTGGACATACAATAGGTTTTTTGCAAACATAGCATTGATAAATGATAATATAAGATATCTCTCATCAACACGACCAGCCATTTCGCTACACATAATTCTCCATCTTTTAGTCAGGTGTTTCAAACTTTCGCCAATCCTCTGTTTTAATCCAAACACATCTTCTATACCAGGTCGCGAAGAATTATTACTTATATATGCCCCTAAGAATGTAGTCTCCAAATGATTGAAGGATGTTATTGTGTTCTTTGGTAGACCTTCAAACCATTTTAACGCCTCTTCTGTTAAGCTGGATGCGAAATATTTGCACAATACGGCATCATGATTTTCCCATTGTAACATGCACCTCACATAGGTTTTAATGTGTTGAATTGCACAAGTTGTTCCATCAAAAATGCTGGTTAACGCGGGCAAATTGCATTTCGGTAGTATTCCTCCTAATTGTACTTCCCTTGTAAATGGAGTTTTCGCAACTTCTTCTATTGCTTCATCTAATTGTCTTCTGCCTACTTCTCCTCTATTATTTAGAATTCCTCTCATTTCTTCTAATTCTTTCAAGATTTGTTTATTTACACCTGAATCTTGATCCATTGGTCTTTTTAATTTCGCCTCTCTTCTTCTGCGTTCATGTCTATCTTCTCTCGCGAAATTTTGCATCTCTTCTTCATTATCCTCATCTCGTCTTCTTTTGCGATTCTCTTCCTCATCTCTATTTTGAATTCGCATATGATGATGCCTTTCATTTTCCCCTACATGATTTTGTTCATTTCTTATCAATTCCATTCGTTGTCTTTCAGCCATCCTCTGTACTCTATCATACTCCTCATTGAGATTACCGTTATTCCGGTTTTGTGTATGCCTTCTTTCTCGATTGTCGTGATTGTTCTGGCGAATTGTCTCCTGAAGCTCTTGTTCTTCCATTTCCGCTCTCAATCTTTCACATTCGCAGATTAAACGTGCTTGTTCAGCATAATGTCTTTCAATTTCTTCTTTAATTGTCTGTTGATTTCTTTGAGTTTCTCTTTCATGTAAAATTCTTCTTCCTTCCTCTCGATTTCCTTCGCCATCTTGGTCATTTCGTTCCTGACGTTGTCCGTTCTCTTGATTTCCACCATTTTTCCCATCATCAAAAGTTTCATTTTGTGGAACGTAATCAGCTATTTCTCTATTTTTGCGATATTCTTCATTAGGACTTGATATTTCTTCTTGAATATTGTTTCCAGCATTGATTGTGGGTGAGTTTCACCTCATTTCTCTTCTAGTCGATCTTGAATATGATTTTGTAATACTTCTCGATCTTCTATTCTGTAGTCTTATATTCTCCATCCTTAATTCGTGATTTTGCCTTGTTAGATTTGCACGTTCTTCTGCCTCAACTCTTCTTTCTTCATGTATTCTTCGTCTCAACGTTTCTAACGCTCTAATTTCCTCATCTCCATGAATTATTCCTTCATCTGCTTCTTGATTTCTCTCTTCCTGTCTATGGTTTCTGTTTTGTTGCTCTTCTTTTACTTCTTCTGCCGAATTTGATTGCCAAGTGTGTATACTCACCCTATCATAATCTGTATTCCTCCCTTTAACTAGTGTTTGTTGAATTGGTGGTTGAATTTGATTTTCTCTATTACTTCTCATTCTAGTAGATTCTCCCATTTCACTTATTTCTCTCCCAGCAATTCTCTTGCTTCTTCTAACAGTAGTCGGTTGTTCGGATGTATTTCTTCGTCTAGCCATTTCTTCAATGTTAACAATATTGCAAGAAATTATAGAAAATTCTTAATCAATCACTCTAAATCTTCACAAATCTCAATATTAATTTTTCAGCTTTTTCTAGAATAATCTTCAATTCCTCCCTGCTTCTAGCGCCATTATGTAGTTGCAGGAAATCCTACACTAAACCCCTCATATGATTTCATTATTACTCAACTCATTTTTAGGTTTACACTCTTAATTTTATTGATCGATCTTTGAATATTCTTACAAGAAAAGATAAAGGAATCAAGAATTACCTCTGCTCTAGACTTTCTCTCTCCTATTTATTTGTTTCTTACTCAAAAAGATCTCTCTCTTTTCTTTACAACTTGAACGACTATTTATAGGGAAATACATAGTGGATGACAGCTAATCTGTCCTTTATTTTCGGGCATGGTTTGCGATATTCTCGCAACCTTACAAATGTTAATTTCGCAAGCTTTCTAATTTTCGAAAAACTATCACATCTTTCTCGTGATTCTAGTTGACGTCGTTTATCGTATCATTTATGAAACTGTTCTGCGACGTTGTTGTGTTGTGTAGTTGATAATTTCGTTGAGACATTATCGTTGCGAGATTCTGATCTTACACGGCCAGGGCATGGCCGGCCGGCTAGGGCCCGGTCCCATAAGTTTTTCATAATTTTATATTATTTATTTCCTAATTTTTGCAAAATACCATGAAATCAAGGAGTTTTTTCATGAAATCAGAGAAATAATAATAATAGTAATAAAATAATGAGGAACCATAAAGTGTGGGGTCGGCTAGGACCAAGACATGGCCGGTTGGCCAATGGTCACGCCCCACACTATTTTTCCTTAATTTTATATTATTTTCATGGGTTTATGAAAACACCATGAAGTCGAGGAGTTTCCTCGAGACGAAGGAGATTTGTTCAAATGAAAGGATTTTCATCAGATGAAGGAAAATAATAAAAATATGATAAAATATAAAACTGGCGTGGGATTGGTCATGGCACGGTCGCCAATCAATGAGTCCAATCCCTTGGCGCCTTGGTCAATATTTTGATTATTTTTTATTTTCTTCCTATTTTGCAATAGGTTAATCGTTTCGTCGTATTTTGAAATACTCGTTCGTGCGGTGACTGTTAGTGCATTGTCTTTGAATACACTTTCACCATATAAATCGGGGCTTACTTAGAGGTAGCTCAGACGCCCGGTTATTGATTATTTATTACTAATTGTGGAATTCAGTGGAGAATAATTCACAAAACTGAGTAATAAGATGTTTATTATTAATTCATAGGATCAGCTGAGGATTCGACTACGAATTCAGAATAATAAAGTGAGCATTACCATTCCATGGGATCGTAGATTCGACCATAGAATCGGAGTAATTAAGATTTATCTATTACCATTTATGAGACCAGTTGTGGATTCGATCATGAAATCGGAGTAATGAGATAATATAGTTATTGCTATTGTATGAGATCAAGCCGTGGATTCGATCATAAAATCAAAACAATTGTTTATTGCCATTCCATGGGACCAGTCGTGGATTCGACCGTGGAATAAGAACAATAACAGATTATTCTGGGAATTCAGTAGTGAATGTCACGGCAGAATTAATCTTAATTAGGAATAATTAACTTTGTGGCTCTATACTAGCAGAGCAAGCTGTCTAGGAGCATTAATTATCCCGATATGAGCTTGTCGGTAAGTCATATCTTTTATATAGTCAGGGTAAACTCGTTGTTTGTTCCTGAAGACGTTATCGCTCTATACTAGCAGAGCAACATGTATAGGAGCCGTCCATCTCGTGATACTATATAGAAATAATCACTGAAAGTGTTAAGTATTCATGAGATATACCGTTGTCCAGTCGTGAGACTACATATCTACATGTACTCCGAGATAAAGTACTCTCCCTTGAGAATTCGATGAGAGACCCGTGTCTCAATACTCACGTTTGATTGCTGGATCAGAACTTCGTATAATTATGAGTTTACGATTTTAGCCTTGTCAAAAATCCACCATCTACACTCGTGAACTAATACATTTATATATTAAGGAATGCATTCTTTGCAAACCGTGGATATAATGTTCATGAATTGATTCGAGTGAATCAAACCGATTTTGCTCCAATTGTGTTCTTGTATACTTCTATGAGAATATAGCAATTAAACAACTTTTTAACTAGTTTCATTTGCGTCATTTGAACTAGTTATGGTTAAGATGAATGACATATATTGTGCAAAATATGATGATATATTTTATTTTCATGAGTTTGTTTTCATTAAATAAAATCCTTGAGAGTTCATGTATGCAAGTTGCATTAATTGCTGCTTTTTTCGAAAAATCAAAGCGTGTGTTTTGAGGAACCTTCGAAGATAGACGATATATTTATGATGAAATATTTTATTGTTATAAACTTCATAGGTCAGTTGTGTGAATGCTCACATCATGAAAATTGTGTCCGTGATTTCATGAAAAATCAGTTTCGGAAATTAAATAAAGTTTCGTTCGTTTTTGCAGTTTTCGAAGAGACGAACGATTTTGAGGTGTTAACTCTTACGGCATAACTACTACCATTAGTAGAATTGTAAAGAGGTAAGAGTTCAGAGTTACCTTTTTTGCTGATGTTAGTTTGTTTACATAGTAGTAATCTTTGATCTTCCGGTTCCAGAAAATGTCGACCAACAATAACAACAATTACAATTACTGGTATTCCTCTTCTTCCTTTGGCTCTTCTGATGAGGATTCCGACGCTCCTGTAGCGAAATCAAAGGCTAGGGTTACCCATGAAAGGGCGAAGCCTAATATTCCCTTGGGTGAGCGAAGAGTCTCTTTTGCTGAACTCAAGAAAAGAGGAGCTGAAGACAAAAAGGAGGATGTCCGTCAACGTGAGAAAGATCGCACCCGGCGTAAGAGACAGAGGGTTGAGGAGAAGCGTCGATTCTTGGATGGAGTGCCTTCTGATTCTGATGCTGATGCTTCTGAAGAAGAGATCACATGGGAACCATCCGAGCGTTACATTAAGCCTGATAGATATGAAAGAGAGCATCAGAGGATGATGAAGAAAATTGAAGCTGAAGCTGCAGCAGAAGATGACTCAGATTCAGATGATGATGATGTTATCTTCCGTCCCCCGGACTTCACCAATGATTCTGACAGTTACTCTGAAGAAGATGATTCCGAGAAGGATAGTGACGATGAATCTGACAATTCGGATGAGTCCGACGAGTAGTTTTACTTCCATCTTCTTTAGACGTTAGAGCATTCCCTTTTAGTCTTCATAGTGTATATCTTTCTTTTGACTATTTAAATGACTTTACTTCAATTAGACTTTCTTCTGAATGATGAACATTTTGTTAACGTCGATTTCTTCTAATCCATGACATGGACCAATGTCCATACATCCAAATTCATCATGACTTGTCGATTTTCATGATAAGTAACATAACACACGGCTGAGAATTCATGACGTGTACAAGGTGTGTTGACCCGTGATGTTCAGTCCTAGTGCGTTATTTTCCTCCGCATCTTCAGTATCGATATTTGAAGCCTAGGGTTTCAGTGAAACTCGTAACTGAGTTGACTATTCGTGAGTGATGACTATCGCCTGATATATATATATATATATATATTCAAGACTCCAAATCTATGATCCACGCAAATATTTCTTCCATTCCTGAGTCAGTTTCATCGTGCAGAGAAGTTTTGATCCTACCTCCTTGCCGTCATGTCGAGCAATATCATTTCTTCTCAAGATGATCTTCAATCGAAGCGTGAAATAGCAACGTCTATCTCAGTAAGTTGTACACTTCTTCTTCTTCTCCTTTCTTGTCCCTGTTCGATCGAGATTTTTGATCACAAGAGAATGATTTTTCGTAGGATTATAAGAAGAATGCTACTCCTCATAATGCAAGGCCTAAGCGGACTGTTAAAGCTCCTTCCCGGTATGGATCGGCTCGTGCTAAAGCTGGATCGTCTGTAAGTAAACATATGACTCTTGAGATTGTACCGAGTCCCGGGATTAACACTCCTTCGTTTCATCATAGGCGGATGTCCGTGTCGTCGTCGATGCTAGACGAAGAAAGAGTGGAAAGTCCGTGACCGTGGTTGAGGTTGAGGAAAGCAGCAACCAGGCATGTGAAGATTCTGCAGGATCCATGGAGACTGGAGACAGTATCCATGTTCGTGAATACCCAACCGCTGGACTCTTATTCGAAGCTCCATTGATTAATACCTTCCCAGACAATGAAGTGGTCGGTGGATTCGTGATTCCCAAATGTCATGCACCTTTGTACACCAAGATTTGGAAGAGGTATGGTCACATTGCTACCACATAAGTGTGGAAAGGTTTTCTTCCAACTCTTTTAACCACGGTAGCGGGGCTATTGCCGATCATCGAGGAAATGAACCAGATGCATTTGCGAGACGTCAAAAACCATGAACTGCACAAATGGGATGAAATGATATCGAATTGTGAGATATTGCGATTCAACGTAATCTGGCTCTGTCGTCGTCTTGAGATAATCAAGGTTCATAAGGCGGCAGAGGCTGCCGATGAAATTTCCATAAATGCCGCTTTACTGGATGAGGAGAGGATACTGGCTCTGGAGTCAGCAAGGGTTGAGAAAGCAGTCGAAGACTTGAAGGCAAAGACTAAGATTTTTCAGAAGAAGCTTGACGAGGCTTCTTACAGGGATTATCCATTGCTGGATGGTTTGCGCTGGGTGAGCATTTGTGGTTGTTGTTTTTTGAATAAATCTGAGTTTCTAGTTAGGTGAAACAGTTGATCATGGTATGAACGAATTTTGCTCATTTATGAAATGTTTAATGAACAAAGGAGCATTCGCATGCTCTTTGGAGGAATGAAATTACATTTTTGAAAATGCTTGAAATGATGAAGAGGTAGTTTGTTTCGTGGATCAGGCATAATAAGTTTTGAGCCATTTGCCATTGATGATGTTTACTTCCTTTCCTCCATTGATTGCTAAAATTTTATAGTATCCGCTAGACACTGCTTTGATAACAACATACGACCCTTCCCATTTAGGAGAGAACTTAGGAGCAAACATGTCTTGTTGAATGTGCTTTGCCATCTTTAATACCAAATCTCCTACTTGAAATGTTCTAGGTCTTACCATTTTGTTGTAGGCTCTGGAGATCCTCTGTTTGTAAGCTTCCACATAAATTTTCCACCTTGGTTCTCCTTGATTCAAGCATATCTAGCTCAGCGATCCTTGATCTGGAGATTTCAGCCTCATCCCATTGTACACCACTGGATGTTGCAATCCTGGCTAAGGGAACCTTGATTTCTGCTGGAAGTATGGCGTCGGCTCCATAGACAAGGGAATATGGCGAAGTACCGACCGAGCTCCTTGGTGCAGTTCTGTAAGCCCATAGAGCCATGGGTAATTGCTCATGCCATGATCGAGGATTTTCATGAATCGTCCGACTGATAATCCTGATCAAAGTCTTGTTGGTACTTTCTGCTTAACCATTTCCTTGTGGATAGTAAGGTGTGGAGAAGATTTGTTTGATCCCATATTTATTGAGAAGCTTCTCAACATCTTTATTTCCAGAAGGAGTTCTGTTATCTGTGATGATATGCTTAGGAACTCCGAATCTGCATATTATGTGCTCTTTAATGAAGGCGGCAATCGTAACTCCAGTGGCGCTTCGAAGTGGAATAGATTTGACCCACTTGGTGAAGTGCTCTGTCGCAGTGATGATGTATTCATGTTGTTTTGAAGATGCTGGATTGATCTTCCCAATGATATCTAGTCCCCAGCTGTAGAAAGGCCACAGACTATTCACAGAATTCAACGGGAGACAAGGAGTGTGGATGAGATTACCATGGGTTTGGCATTGGTGACACCTCTGAATGTGTGCGGCTGCATCATCTTCCATGGTTGGCCAATAATATTTCTCATGAATTTGAAGAAATAATTTCCTCTTTCCTTGATGTTCTCTATCATGTACTTCCTTCAGGATTGTAGGGATTTCATGTTCGGCTAAGCACCTCATTAAATTCCCACCAAAGCTTTTGTGGTATAAGATCCCATCGAGATAGACGAATCTCTTAGATTTCTGAATGAGTTTGACTGCTTGCTTCTTTTCCAGTGGTAGTTCGTTATCCCGGAGGTATTTGATGTAAGGCTCCTTCCAGTCCCCAGTGCGGTGGACTGTCAAAACCTCCAGGTGATGAGGAGGTGTTTGGCAATCAGGGAAAGATCCTTGTAAAGCTCTTGACAAAGTTTCCATGGGTGGCCAGTAGTATCCCATTCTTTGAAGCTTTCTGTAAAGTGTTACCACTATCGTTTTCCCGCAGATTTCTTCATGTATGCGCTTGAGTTGTGTTTCCGCTTCGTTGCTCCCAAGACATCGTGATAGAGATCCATCAGGGTTTCGGTAGTATAGTCCTCCATGGAGCAAGAAGTAGTTCTTCAATTCTTTGAGGCTGACTTGGCCTTCTGAAACAGAGCTGCTCAATTCATGAATGATGGGTGCTCGCCAATCGTTTGCTGGAATGTCTTCTATCTGAGTGAGCCAAGTTGAAGATACGGTACGCCTCTGTACAGTGATCGTTTTCTCTGCTCCTTCAAATTGCAGCTTGGAGGCGAGAGTTGCTAGGCAATCAGCATGCCTATTGTTAGTCCGTCCAGTATGGACGATCGTTGCGTCAGCAAAATAGGTCAACAGTCGCTGAGCTTCGGTTCTGAATGGAGCAAGTGTGATTTCCTTGAGAGAATAAGTTCCATTCATCTGGTTAACCAATAATTTTGAATCCCCCCTTATCTCAAGGTGTGTTGCTCCTGCTTGCTTAGCCAAGGATAATCCTAATAGGAAGGCTTCATATTCTGCTGAGTTGTTGGTGCAGTGGAAATCTAACTTGAACGAATGTGAGAAAACTTCACCAGATGGAGACACCAGTACTATGCACGCTCCTCCGGTGTCACTACTAAGGGTGGAAAATCCATCAAAGTATAGAAGCCATGTTTCTTCCTTGATGACCAAGATGTCTGAGAATTCGCCGGCACTTCTTTATGTAGTGTTGTTGTGTCTTCCCCTGGAAAAGCAGCGAGCAAGTCTGCGACCGCTTGACCTTTGATGGCTTTAGGTGGCGTTTAATCTATGTCAAATTCTGACATCTGGAGTAGCCACTTCGCTGGTATCCCTATCAAGGCTGGCTTTGATAGCAAAAACTTTATGGGATCAGCTTTGCAGATGAGTACGGCCCTGTTAGATAGTAAGTAATGTCTAAACTTCTGGATTGCATGTACCAATGCCAGGCATGCCCTTTCGGCCTTTGGATATCGGAGTTGAGCATCTCTCATTGTGCGGCTGAAGTAGTAAATCGGTCGTTCGACGCCTTCGTCGTCTTCCTGAGCGAGGAGTGCGCCGATGGCGACGTCACTGGAGGATGTGTAAAAAATCAGAGGTCGTCCATGCACTGGAGACCTCATGACGGCCGATGACAATAATATCTGTTGTATTTTATGGAAAGCTTCTTGTTGAACAGCTGTCCAGGTGAAGCTTGCTCCTTTTTTCAGCAGAGGTGTGAACGAAGCAATGAGTTGAGCTAATCCAGGAATGAAGCGTCGAATATAATTTACCTTACCCATAAAGCTATGTAGTTCCTTCACGGTACGTGGAGGAGGCATGGTGGTAATAGCTTTTGCCTTGTCTGGGTCGACTTTGATCCCTTCAGCCGTGACCAGGAATCCTAAGAATTTTCCAGAAGAAACTCCGAATGCGCACTTTAAAGGATTCATTTTTAATTTGTATTCTCTGCATCTTTCAAACACCTGCCTTAGAACTTCGAGATGAGATGATCGAGTCTTCGATTTTACCACCACATCATCAACATAGTCTTTTACTTGCTTGTGCATCATGTCGTGGAATATGGAAGTCATGGCTCGTTGATAGGTGGCACCAGCATTCTTTAATCCAAAGGGCATCACAGTGTAGTGAAAATTCCCAATGGGAGTACGAAACGCAGTCTTGTTGGCGTCATGTTCATACATCTTGATCTGGTTGTACCCACTATAGCCGTCCATGAATGAGAACATACCGTGACCACTGGTTGCATCGACGAGCATGTCAATGTTGGGTAGAGGAAAATCATCTTTTGGATAACATTTATTCAAGTTCCTGAAGTCGACACAACATCTGATTTGACCATTTTTCTTCTTAACAGGTACCACATTTGCTAGCCACGTTGGATGGAGAATAGGCTTGATGAACCCTGCTGCCAACAGTTTCTGGATTTCGACCTTGATTCGCTCCTCGAATTCGTGTCTAAATTGTCTGGGCGGTTATTTGACAGCTTTGGAACTAGGGACGATGTACAGGTGATGGGTGACGAGTTTGTCATCCAGACCCGGCATTTCTTCGTACGTCCAGGCGAAGACATCTTGATATTCTTTCAATAATTTTACCAGCTCGGTCCGCTCCTCTGGTGATAGTGCTGAAATTATCAAGATTGGACTTGAATCGTCTTCAGTCCCAATGTTGATTGTTTCAAGATCGTCAGTGGTAGAGTCAGTACCGTCCTGTAGTTGTCGCGGGGCATCATGGACTTCTTTTTCAAGTGATATCTCACTCTGACATGATTCTTCATGGTGGGGAGACTTTTCATCGTTCTCCCGGATTAATTGCTAATCTTTCCGTCGGCGATAAATGACTCTCCCTTCTACATCTCGATCCGTCGTGAAGTTTGACCCTGGAGTTGAGACTTGATCATTATGGCGTTTAGTCGGTGTGGTAGGTAACTTGATCGTTTTAGCAGCTGAGGATGACATATCGTTATCAGTCTTCTCGATAGTCTTTCAGCTTGGAAGTGGAGTAATGCGAATCCTGCTTGGAGGTTCCGGGACGCCTTTTTGAGATTCAAGGAACTCAGTATCATAGACGGGAGCATAAGGAGATGATGAAGCCAAAATGCGAACGATCTTGTTTTCGAGCAGAGACTTCATGCATTGGTGGTATGTTGAAGGAACCACCTTGTTATCATGGAGCCATGGGCGTCCCAATATTATGTGGTAGTCAGGTTCTTGCTCGATCACATGAAACTTTGCTTTCGATCGAACCGGACCAACCCTCAAATCTATGTATGCATATCCATATGTATGGATTTGACTTCCTTCAAATCCTGTCATTATGATGGGATAGCGAACGATTTTACCTAGTGGGAATCTGGTCATCCTGAGAGTCTTCATAGTGATAATGTTGGTGGAAGCACCGATGTCGACAAGAGATCTTCTAAATTCGGTGCCTTTGATGAAACCAGTGACATACAATGCTCGGTTGTGTCCTTAACCCGTCATGCGATCTTCTTCTCCAAAAGAGATGTTGTCGATCGAATGTCCAGGCACTAGGGAGATTTCTTCAACTGATGGTGTTGGTGGCGTTATTTGCACGCTGGATGATATCTGGTTGATTGCTGAAAATGTGTCTTTGCGATGATCCCTGGAGAAGTATAGGAGTTCACATAGATTTTCAATCAAATGTGTGATCTCTTGTTCCACCGGCTTCTCGTATGTGGTGAAGCTGTTGATTTGAGGGTCAGATGACGCTTCAGTCCCCGGTGTTGAGGCTTCTGGAGCGGAGATACCGCCTAACTCGGATGTTAATCGGATGAGAAAGTCGAGGATGTGGTTTATCGTCTCCTTCATCAGGTCCATGTTCCTGGTATGGACCTCTAGGATTTGAGCCAACTCTGCCAAAGTTGGGATCCCTCTGCCTTCCATGCCGCCAGGTGTAACATGAGGAATGTTGCCGTTTGAAATATTCTGATCTGAAATAGTTGAATTAGTCCTAAGACCAACCATCTTGTGGAATTGTGAGATTGCAATCGAGAGAATGATATCCCACTGTGGTCGCCAATCTGTAGATGGGGAAAAACGATTTGCTGGTTTTTAAGGAATTGAGGAGACGACCGTACGGAGGAGACTCCTCGAACCGAGCGAAATGTTAAACTCACACAGATGCACCGCTGCAAAGGGGGTGCTTTAGATTCGAGAGATCAATCTGTATTACTCCGGCCTAAATCAAGACAATGACCGTTCCAGAGTAAATTCGGTCACAAGAGATGATGGGTTGATCTGTAGGAGGGAAGCTGGGAAATGTGTGGAATCAATGGTAATCAAAGATTGTGGGTGTATGAATTCTGAATATGATAAGCTCTGAATGATTGAAATTTCTCAATTGAGAGTAGTTGCTCAATTGATGAGTTGATGATATCGTGTTGTCGATGAGACGTGAGATTGATGATACTGTTGATGCCGATGATTCAATCATGATTCAGAGACTTATTTATATTGCTGGAATTTTAGGCACCATGACCCCATGAAGTGTGACAGTTGATGGAATCAAGGAGTGGGGAGGTGGAGATCGTGTTTGAAACCAGTTGCTCAACGTGTGGAGACTTGGTCGATTTTCCATCCACTACCTCGTGAATTCCTTCAACTGATTGCACGACTTGCTCACATTCCATCGTGTGTTTGAACACACGTGATGTAGACCGCCAGACCAAAAACCTAAGTAATATCCCCCCAAAGTGACACGATTGACGTCTCGTTGTTTGCTAGTCAATTGATGACTTCGTGGTTTGATGGGACGATGAGTCCATGTAGTTGTTGAGTTGAACATGATATTCTGAAACTCATGGATTGAACATGTCATGAGACATAGGTATAGTTCTTACGATGAATTGAGCAAGTATTTCTCATTCGACGGACCGTTGAATATTGATTGTTGAACCAATATTCCTTGGTTTGAGCAAATATTTATCATCTGAGCAAGTGTTGCTCATGTGATGAATTGTTGAATATTTGATCGTCTGAGCATGTGTTGCTCATCTAATGGATTATTGGCAGCGTACCAAAAATATTAATTAGAATACTGGTCGTTGAACCGAGTATAATTAATAAAATTAATGACCATGAGGTCTTCGTAAAATTATTAAGGTTGGAATCTGGAATGATGATCCTTGGATTCAGAAACCCTAATTTGATCAATTGATGATCAATTCATGGTTCGTCAGAATTTTAACCATGGGATGAAGGAGGGAGCGACTACATGGGACCATGGATCAACCATGTAGTGTCCATATGCTCACGTGAGCAAATACAAATAACTCCTGAAGAATTGACGATTTGTTGGTGAAAGAATGATCAAATGCTGGTTTAATCATTTATTCCAAAATGCTCGTCTGAGCCTTAGGTGAGAAACCTAATTAATTATGACGGAGTGAGGGACCGACCATGGGGTAATGAAACCGTCCCTGGGTAGTCATGTGACCGCCTGATGATCACTTCATGAAAATCCAAAGTGTTTGGAAGAGTCTTGGACCTAATACGTGCAATTGTGCAAATTAGGTCAAAACTGTGAAACTTGATGGGACCGGATTTTGTAAGCCAAAGAGCCAATCTTGGTCGGTCAAGATAGCGCGCTCGTGTCCCCAAGGTGTCCGCGTCTCAGTCTTGAGAATTTTGATATTTTCTGGCGTGCAATTGGTCATCCATTCAAGAAAATATGCCAAAATTAGGGTTTCGACGAAACTGAGGAAAACACCATGAGATGATGGAAAATAATTATAAAATAAATAATAAGGAGGCGTGGGACCGCCGAGGCCAAGGCATGGTCGGCCGGTCGTGGCCACGGTCCCGTGATGCCTTTTCCTTACTTTTATAATATTTTGATGATTTTATGAAAAATTCATGAATTTTGAGAAATTTGATGAATTTAGGAAGTTTCCATGAATTGAAGGAGTTTTCATGAGTTCAAGGAAGCAAAAATATTAAAATAATAAAAACAATGGCTTGTGGGGCCGTGAGAGGCATGGCCGGCCGGCTAGGGCCCGATCCCACAAGTTTTCATAATTTTATATATTTTTTAATGTATTTTTCATGATTTGAGGGAAATTTTCCTAATTTGAGATAAATACCATGAAATCAAGGAATTTGATAAGTTCAAGGAAAATAAAATAAATAATAATAAAACAAAGGGGCATGTGGGACCGGTTAGGGCATGGCCGGCCGGCTAGGGCCCGGTCCCACAAGTTTTTCATAATTTTATATTATTTATTTCCTAATTTTTGTAAAATACCATGAAATCAAGGAGTTTTTTCATGAAATCAGAGAAATAATAATAATAATAATAAAATAATGAGGAACAATAAAGTGTGGGGCCGGCTGGCACCAAGGCATGGCCGGTTGGCCAATGGTCACGCCTCACACTATTTTTCCTTAATTTTATATAATTTTCATGGGTTTATGAAAACACCATGAAGTCGAGGAGTTTCCTCGAGATGAAGGAGATTTGTTCAAATGAAAGGATTTTCATCAGATGAAGGAAAATAATAAAAAATATGATAAAATATAAAACTGGCGTGGGATTGGTCATGGCACGGTCGGCCAATCAATGAGTCCATTCCCTTGGCGCCTTGGTCAATATTTTGATTATTTATTATTTTCTTCCTATTTTGCAATAGGTTAATCGTTTCGTCGTATTTTGAAATACTCGTTCGTGCGGTGACTGTTAGTGCATTGTCGTTGAATACACTTTCACCATATAAATCGGGGCTTACTTAGAGGTAGCTCAGACACCCGGTTGTTGATTATTTATTACTAATTGTGGAATTCAGTGGAGAATAATTCACAAAACTGAGTAATAAGATGTTTATTATTAATTCATAGGATCAGCTGAGGATTCGACTACGAATTCAGAATAATAAAGTGAGCATTACCATTCCATGGGATGGTAGATTCGACCATAGAATCGGAGTAATTAAGATTTATCTATTACCATTTATGAGATCAGTTGTGGATTCGATCATGAAATCGGAGTAATGAGATAATATAGTTATTTTTATTCTATGAGATCAAGCCGTGGATTCGATCATAGAATCAGAACAATTGTTTATTGCCATTCCATGGGACCAGTCGTGGATTCGACCATGGAATAGGAACAATAATAGATTATTCTGGGAATTCAGTAGTGAATGTCACGACAAAATTAATCTTAATTAGGAATAATTAACTTTGTGGCTCTATACTAGCAGAGCAAGCTGTCTAGGAGCATTAATTATCCCGATATGAGCTTGTCGGTAAGTCATATCTTTTATATAGTCAGGGTAAACTCGTTGTTTGTTCCTGAAGACGTTATCGCTCTATACTAGCAGAGCAACATGTATAGGAGCCGTCCATCTCGTGATACTATATAGAAATAATCACTGAAAGTGTTAAGTATTCATGAGATATACCGTTGTCCAGTCGTGAGACTACATATCTACATGTACTCCGAGATAAAGTACTCTCCCTTGAGAATTCGATGAGAGACCCGTGTCTCAATACTCACGTTTGATTGCTGGATCAGAACTTCGTATAATTATGAGTTTACGATTTTAGCCTTGTCAAAAATCCACCATCTACACTCATGAACTAATACATTTATATATTAAGTAATGCATTCTTTGCAAACCGTGGATATAATGTTCATGAATTGATTCGAGTGAATCAAACCGATTTTGCTCCAATTGTGTTCTTGTATACTTCTATGAGAATATAGCAATTAAACAAATTTTTAACTAGTTTCATTTGCGTCATTTGAACTAGTTATGGTTAAGATGAATAAAGTTGATATGAGAGTGTTCATATAGCTAACCTTGGTTAACTATCGTTCAGCCAACATGGTGTACACGTTTAGGTACGGCTACTTAAACCTAAATGAGGGTACATTTCATTTGTGTATAACAAATTAAGTTAGATCTAACGGTTGAAAGATGTTAGCTTGAATCTAATCAGGTTTTCATCTAACAGTGAATAATGAATGCTTTGTTACCAAGGTAACTTAGATTGCAAACCCTGATTTGAAAACTACATAAAGGAGAACTCTAGCAACTGGGAAATCTAATCCCCACACCTCACATGTGTTACTAGTTGCATAACTAGAGTCGATTCTCCTTTAACCTTAGGTTTCTTCTCGAGACCCTGTAGGTTAACGACTTGAAGACTTCATTGGGATTGTGAAGCCAGACCCAACTATTTTCTCTGTAGTTGCGTGTTCTGATCTTACTTCTTCTATCGTGGTTAGTATTATCTTTGCTAATATTTGCTGGAGATTTATCTCCGATAGGTAAGATTAAAAGTAGTTACAAACATCTTCGTCTCATCGTTTGTGATTCCACAATATCTTGTTTCGCTACCACACGATTAAGAGTATTGTGAGGTGATTGATAATACTAGACTGTTCTTCGGGAATATAAGTCCGGTTTATCAATTGGTTCCTGTGCACCTTGGTTTATCGAAATACGGAACAAAACTCGTAGGTATTTTTGTGGGAGATAGATTTATCTATTCCAATAGACTTTTCTGTGTGAGACAGATTTGTTTATCAAGTCTTCGACTTTGGGTCGTAGCAACTCTTGCTTGTGGGTGAGATCAACTAAGGGAATCAAGTGCGTGGTATCCTGCTGGGATCAGAGACGTAAGGAGCACGACTGTACCTTGAATCAGTGTGAGATTTATTAGGGTTCACCTGCATTCCAGTCTGAATTTCATTGGTAGTAGGCTAGTGTCTGTAGTGACTTAATACAGTGTGGTGTTAAAATATGGACTAGGTCCCGGGGGTTCTCTGTATTTGCGGTTTTCCTCGTTAACAAAATTTTGGTGTCTATGTTATTTCTTTTACGTATTATATTTTGTTATAAAATATCACAGGTTGTGCGTTGAATCGATCAATTGGTAAATCCAACCTTTGGTTGTTGATTGAAATTGATTGATCTTTGAACATTAGTCTTTGGTACCGTTCAAGTTACTTCTCTTATTTGATTCGCGATCGTAAATTCCTACTTGCTGATTGCGGATTGAATTTAGAGAAAGAGATATAAAACTCTTTGATATACTTTTCTCTAGATTGAATCTAACTTGAAAAAGCGGGGTCTAACAACACCACCCAATATCTCGCTTAGAAATCGGTATGGACTAACTCCGAAATACTTTGCTAGAGAATCAACTAGACAGTCAGACTCAATCTAGATAAAAGTATCTCAAGGAGTTAATATCTCTCTCTTGATTTGATTTTTACTCAAGCTAAAAACAATAGCGAGTCTTTATCAAATACAAGGAATAACTTGGACGGTACCAAAGACCAATGTCCAAGGATCAATCAATAACAATCAACAACCAAAGGTCGGATTTCCAATTGATGATCACGAACGCATAACCTGTATTATTTCAATTATATAACAAATATAATGCGGAAAAGAAATAACACAGACACCGAATGTTTTGTTAACGAGGAAACTTCAAATGCAGAAAACCCTCGGGACCTAGTCCAGATTGAATACACACTGTATTAAGCCGCTACAGACACTAGCCTACTCCAAGCTAACTTCGGACTGGACTATAGTTGAACCCCAATCAGTTTCCCACCAATCCAAGGTACAGTTGTACTCCTACGCCTATGATCCTAGCAGGATACTGCGCACTTGATTCCCTTAGTTGATCTCACCCACAACCAAGAGTTGCTGCAACCCAAAATCGCAGACTTGATAGTAAACAAATCTGTCTCACACAGAAAAGTCTATCAAATGATAAATCTGTCTCCCACAGATAAACCCTAGGTTTTGTTCTGTCTTAAGATATGAAATCAAGGTGAATAGGAACCAATTGATAATCCGGTCTTATATTCCCGAAGAACAGCCTAGATTAATCAATCATCTCTCTACAATCCTTCCTGACTACACAGGAGGTTGGTCGAGGAATCACAAACAGTGAGACGAAGATGTTTGTGACTTCTTTATATTTCCAATCGGAGAACTCTCACGATCTCAAGCCAATCAATCGATTGTACTCTTACGATAGAAGATGCAAAATCAGGTCACACAACTATGATAAAAGTAGTATCGGTCTGGCTTCACAATCCCAATGAAGTCTTTAAGTCGTTAACCTGGTTTTAGAGAAGAAAACCAAAGGTTAAAAGAGAATCGACTCTAGCGAGCGCACTAGTATCACACAGACGTGTGGGGATTAGTTTTGCTCAAATCTAGATGTCTCCTTTATATAGCCTTCAAATCAGGGTTTTGCCTTAGTTACAAAGCAATCCATATTCACCGTTAGATGAGAACCTGATTTAGATTCAAGCTAATATTTCTCAACCGTTAGATCCAAAACTTAGCTTGTCACACACACTTGGGTATACGTTTACTGGGTTTGCGAAAACCATGCCCAAACATGTACGTGTATGTTTGGTTCAACATAGTAACCCAAAAGGTTAACCATATGAGCATTTCATATTAACCTTGGTCTTCTTCTTCACCATAACTAGTTCAATTGACTCAAATGAACTATTAAAGAGTTGTTCAATTGCTATGAGATCTTATGTAACTACACAAGACACAATTGAAACAAAGATGATTCGATTAGATTGAATCGTCTCATGAGCATTATATCCACGGTTTGCATAAAGAATTCCTTAGTAATTCAATGTTTCATGTTCATAGCACATCTTTAGATCATAACCTCTTAATCTCACAAACAAGTTCGCGGACTTAATTTAATCGGTTGAGTTTTCTAAACTCATCAGAAATTCTCGGAAAGAGAACTTCCGCCAGTTCGCGGACTTAGCACACAAAGGAGTTTTGGAAAATCCAGCATAAATTCTCGGTCGAGAACTTTCGACAGTTCGCGGACTGAGTCTGCGGACTGGGTTCGCGGACTTGGCAAGCCAATTCCACAATACTTCCGGTTTCTCTTGATCAACAAAGTTCGAAAACTTCGGTTCAAGGAATACATGGTTATGTAATATAAACTCTCATTTCAATCATTGAGACATTCTCAGAGGACGCTATGTAGCCGTTATTCACAGACTGATTCACGTAAGAGCAATTCTCAAGGTGATTGAAACTTTTCATGACTTTCTTCACTAGGTGAAGATAAAATTGATTAAAGCGAAACTCTTTACCAACACATGATTTCGAGAAAAAGATAAGCAATGAATGCTGAGCTCGAAATTTCAAATGTGTATGATCTAGTCTATATAGCATACGACTTTTGTCTCATAAGAAGTAGAAGATAGAATAGATAGACTTTTGAGTGATAGATAAGTTCAAGTCTCCACATACATTTTTGTTGATGAAGTTCCACGGTTTCTTGTATAGATCTTCGTCGTTGTATGATGAATCGCCATGAAGTCCTTGAGCTCAACTACATTTTTCTATCCTAGTCCGAGACTTAGCTATGTAGGCTAGAAATCAAGACTCATAGTTTTGATCACTAACATTGACAAACATGCTTGAGATAGCAACGCATGCGAGGTTGACTGAGCTTTGCTCTAACAATCTCCCCCCTTGTCAATTTTAGTGACAAAACTATTAATACATATGGAATAAAAAAAAGATAAACTTTAGTGGCTCCTATTCCATAGTATAATCTTCAACGTTCCCTGAAATCTTCGTCCTTCTAAGTACTTCAATGATCCCAAAGGTTGTAAGTTTAGCATCACCGTTGTTGAAGATCCGTAGCTATAACAATGAGAGAAATCGAGATTCTAGATCATTATTATACAGTGACATAGTATTATTATGTAACATCAAAGTCCAATTGTATCAAGATTTTAACAATAATACTACGGTGATATGTATCACTCCCCCTTAGTCAATACTCCATCTCGATCATGGAAACCATTCCCCCTTACACAATGATCCGAAAACCATATGTATTTGTAGTGTGAACTACATTATTTCTCCCCCTTTTTGTCAACACAATTGGCAAAGGTACAAGAACGGGATCATAATGAAATTTCCACAAGAGACATTTCATAGACTAAAAGTAAAATACATACCAACTTAATTTAGATACAATCATAAAGCCGAAGATAAATGCATTCATCAAGGAGTTTTAAGATACAAGATAACCCCTATAAAATTCCACAGCCGCACACCCCGCAAGATATTACCATTAAGCACAAGTTCAAAAGAACTCTCCCCCGTTTGATGTCATTCCCGAAAGAACAACAAGAGCGACCTTAATTTCGAAAGAAAAGAAGGTTTTTTTAATTTGGACACCAAAAACCATAGAAATGATTTTCTATATCCAAAACTCAACCAAATTAATCACAAGTAAACCCATGATTAATTCAATTGGAATACGCAACTAAACCAAACCACAAAAGTGATTAATTTAATTGAAAGTGCTCAACATAATTAAACTTGCGGAGCTATGACTAAGGTAATCATACGGAGATGACTAACTTAATCGTTCACATACTCAACATAAGGAAAAACCTTACGGAATGTACGACTACATCAACCAATAGAACATTATTAGTATAGCCGTTCATATACTCAACACAAGAATTTGTGGAATATATGAAAACTCAACTAGACTAATTACAAGAGAACTTATAATTAATCTAATTGGAATACAAACAACCAAACTAATCACAAAAGTAATCAATTTAATTGTCAAAAGATTTTGCTCGACAAAAGAAGACTTTCGGAGCAAATAACTAAATAACCAACCAAGATGATTAATTTAGTTCATAATGCTCGACATATAGCATCTTATGGAACAACCAATAAACCAATAAGAATAATCGACTTAGTTGTATCGTTCTCAACATAAGACACACAATGGAGCCTTCACGGTAATACATAACAAAATGGATCAATGAAGATCAATATCGTGGATAACATACAAGGATCTATTCTATTTTCCATCATCACGACATAATAGACTTTATCCTTGTTAAACAAAAGATTTCATCCTATTTTCCATCAAATACATGACTGCATAGGCATAACTTTTGTAATTGTCAAAAGTCCATTCGTCCTTTCATCAATACGAATACCAATTCATGAACGACTTTACTTTTGACCGCATATGGGACCTTCAAGTTCAAGGACGCAAACAATACATATCCCATAAACAAATTGCAATATCACAAAATCATAAAGATCAATACTGCAATAACATTATCCTCCAAATATTTTTAGAATTTAACACCAATAAACCTAAAAAATAACATAAGAAGATGAAAACAAAAATAGCTATGTGTAGTCACAATCTTCGCTATTCAAGACACTAGTTATTCTTCTGACTAATCCAAAAATAAGACATACTAGGGAACAAAACTTCTTATAAATCATTTCATTTACCTTGAATATTCTTCTCGTATTCCCTATATTCTTCAAGCTCATATTCGATTAGGTCAATCCTTGATTCAAGACTATCCATTTTCTCCTCAAGTCTTTTGGAAGAAACTTCAAGTTCATTTTTCAGAGCACGAACTTGCTCCAAGACGAGATTCATGGTTAGAGAGAGCTTATCAAACTGAGAGACAGTAGGGTTCTCATCAGAAGAAGAAACATGTTTGTCATATCACATCTCATTGTCAGAAGAATCGAAACGAATCTTCTTCGAAGGAAATAGAACCGTCCATACATCACTATCTTTACTCGAAAGACTAGAGGAGGACATAATAGAGAAGATGAAATGAGAGTGCTGAAGAGGTAGAGCTTTAAAGAGGAAAACATGTGTAAAATTTCCAAAAACACCCTTTTTACCAAACCCTTACATAAGTTGGTTATCCAAAAAGCTGAAACCGTTCACAAACAAGACCTTGTAAAAGCACAAACAGAAAGTAACAAGATTAAATTACAGTCCCCTTGTATATCATGATTCTTGGATAAGAGGAAGAGAACACAATAATTATTTTTCAACAAGATTACAGAGCGTAAGGCCTCCAATGCAAGGTTGGACTGGGATAATCTTTGCAAAGAGAGAAACCACCCATTCCAATAGGTTTCTGCTTATCCATTTGAAAACGAGAGTTATGAAGAACTTTCCTATCCATTGTAATCACAGTTTTAAAAAATTTGACTGCAGATCTTTGCAAATCCTTCACCGTTTTTGAAAACACCTTTTGATGAAAGGTAGATTTTCTTTTCCTTTTCTGCATACAACGGTTAGCCGGGCAGAACTGTTTTTGATTTATCGTGCTAAGATGATCCTGAGATGAACTCAAAGGAACAAAGATATTTGGTAGAGCCTTCTCCGAGAAACTTCTGGAGTTCAACACAAAATCAAGAGAGGTTTGCTGACCCCACTCAAGAGTATTCATCAATGTTTTAGTTATCTCTCTTACCTCCGTTTCTGGATCTTTCGAAGTGACCTGAACACTTTTATAGCACGCTAGACCAGTTTTATTAGTACGGCTTTTCTGGATATTCTTATCCTTTATATTTGACTAACGAAGTTTCTTTTTGAGACTTTCTTTTACTACGTCTGAGTATTTTCTTAAGTTTTTGTATAAACAGAGATAACGTAGAAATAAAGCAATTCTCACTTTTCTCGTTCGTCAATTTAGGACGACAGGTCTTACAATCAGGAGAGGTGACATGATTTCTCGACAATTTATGATCATCTCTTGACACGTATTCGCGATCAAAAATTCTAAGTGTTCCGACAAGTGTGTTTCGCGAAAGAGTATTAAGGTTATTTCCCTTAACGATGGCATGTTTTTTGGACTCGTATCTGGATGGCAGCGATCAGAGGATTTTCATCACAATTTCCTTTTCAGGAATGGTCTTACCCAATGCACATGATGCATTAACAAATTCAGACAGTTTATGATAAAAATTGTCAAACGATTCTTCTTCTGCCATATAAAGATCTTCTCATTAGGAATTAAGGTTTTGAAGCCTAGCTTCCTTTTCACTGGGGTTACCTTCAAATACGCTTTCTAAAGTATCCCAAGCTTCTTTAGATGTCGTGCACAAAGCAACATGATGTCGAAGATTTGGGGTAATAGCATGCAGGATGGCGTTCAGCTCGTCGGAGTTTTGCCTTGCAGCAATTAACTCGGCAGTATTATACATAAGAAATTCTTTAGGTACAAATGCATCTCTTTCCATAACAACGGGAGTTTCATAGCCATTCACAACATAGATCCATGATTGGAAGTCACGCGACTGAAGAAATGTGCGCATAGCAACTTTCCACCATAGATAGTTTGAGCCATCGAAGACTGGTGGCACGTTTACAGAGATAGCACTTCCGTCCATAGAGTCCGATTACTACAAACACAGACTTGTTAGGTCTTAAACGTGTTTTCCTGCTCTGATACCAATTGAAAAAGCGGGGGTCTAACAACACCACCCAATATTTCGCTTAGCAATCTATATGGACTAACTCCGGAATACTTTGCTAGAGAATCAACTAGACAGTCAGACTCAATCTAGATAAAAGTATCTCAAGGAGTTAATATCTCTCTCTTGATTTGATTTTTACTCAAGCTAAAAAAAATAGCGAGTCTTTATCAAATACAAGGAATAACTTGGACGGTACCAAAGACCAATGTCCAAGGATCAATCAATATCAATCAACAACCAAAGGTCGGATTTCCAATTGATGATCACCAACGCACAACCTGTATTATTTCAATTATAATATAACGCGGAAAAGAAATAACACAGACACCAGAAGTTTTGTTAACGAGGAAACCGCAAATGCAGAAAAATCCAGGGACCTAGTCCAGATTGAACACACACTGTATTAAGCCGCTACAGACACTAGTCTACTCCAAGCTAACTTCGGTCTGGACTATAGTTGAACCCCAATCAATCTCCCACCGATCCAAGGTACAGTTGTACTCCTACACCTCTGATCCCAGCAGGATACTGCGCACTTGATTCCCTTAGCTGATCTCACCCACAACCAAGAGTTGCTGCAACCCAAAATTGCAGACTTGATAATAAACAAATCTGTCTCATACAGAAAAGTCTATCAAAGGATAAATCTGTCTCCCACAGATAAACCCTAGGTTTTGTTCCGTCTTAAGATATGAAATCAAGGTGAACAAGAACCAATTGTTAATCCGGTCTTATATTCCTGAAGAACATCCTAGATTAATCAATCACCTCTCTATAATCCTTCCTGACTACACAGGCGGTTTGTCAAGGAATCACAAACAGTGAGACGAAGATGTTTGTGACTTCTTTATCTTGCCTATCGGAGAACTCTCACGATCTCAAGCCAATAAATCGATTGTACTTATACGATAGAGTATGCAAGATCAAATCACACAACTACGATAAAATTAGTATCGGTCTAGCTTCACAATCCCAATGAAGTCTTTAAGTCGTTAACCTGGTTTTAGAGAAGACAACCAAAGGTTAAAGGAGAATCGACTCTAGTGAGCGCACTAGTATCACACAGACGTGTGGGGATTAGTTTTGCTCAAATCTAGATGCCTCATTTATATAGCTTTCAAATCAGGGGTTTTCCTTAGTTACAAAGCAATCCATATTCACTGTTACATGAAAACCTAATTTAGATTCAAGCTAATATTTCTTAACCGTTAGATCGAAAACTTAGGTTGTGACACACACTTGGGTATACGTTTACTGGGTTTGTGAAAACCATGCCCAAACATGTACGTGTATGTTGGTTCAACATAGTAACCCAAAAGGTTAACCATATGAGCATTTCATATTAACCTTGTTCTTCTTCACCATAACTAGTTCAATTGACTCAAATGAATTAGTTAAAGAGTTGTTCAATTGCTATGAGATCTTATGTAACTACACAAGACACAATTGAAACAAAGATGATTCGATTCGATTGAATCGTCTCATGAACATTATAGCCACGGTTTTCATAAAGCATGCCTTAGTAATTTAATGTTTCATGTTCAGAGCACATCTTTAGATTATAACCTCTTAAGCTCACAAACAAGTTCGCGGACTTAAGTTAATCGGTCGAGTTTTCCAAACTCAGCAGAAATTCTCGGAAAGAGAACTTCCGCTAGTTCGTGGACTGAGTTCGCGGACTTAGCACACAAACGAGTTTTGGAAAATCCAGCATAAATTCTCGGTCGAGAACTTCCGACAGTTCGCGGACTGAGTCTGCGGACTGGGTTCGCGGACTTGGCAAGCCAATTCCACAATCCTTCCGATTTCTCTTGATCAACAAAGTTCGAAAACTTCGGTTCAAGGAATACATGGTTATGCAATATAAACTCTCATTTCAATCATTGATACATTCTCAGAGGAAGCTATGTAGCCGTTATTCACAGACTGATTCACGTCAGAGTAATTCTCAAGGTGATTGAAATTTTTCATGATTTTTGGCACTAGGTGACGATAAACTTGATCAAAGCGAAACGCTTTACCAACACATGATTTCGAGAAAAAGATAAGCAATGAATGCTCAGCTCGAAATGTCAATTGTGTATGATCTAGTCTATATAGCATACGACTTTTGTCTCATAAGAAGTAGGAGATAGAATAGATAAACTTTTGAGTGATAGATAAGTTCAAGTCTCCACATACCTTTTTGTTGATGAAGTTCCACGGTTCCTTGTATAGATCTTCGTCGTTGTATGATGAATCGCCATGAAATCCTTGAGCTCAACTACACTTTTCTATCCTAGTCCGAGACTTATCTATGTACGCTAGAAATCAAGACTCATAGTTTTGATCATTAACATTGACAAATATGCTTGAGATAGCAACGCATGCGAGGTTGACCGAGCTATGCTCTAACACAGCTGTCTAGTTGATTATCTTGAAAGTATATTGGAGTTTGTCTATTCAGATTGCCAAACGAAATATTAGGTATGGTTGTTAGACCCCCGTCTTTTCAATTGGTATCAAAGCAGGCAAACATTTTTAAGACCTCATAAGTCTGTGTTAGTAGCGATCTGAATATGGACAGAAGTGTTATCTCTGATAAACGCATTACCAGAAATAAAAGGTCCATTTCTATAAAATATATTAAAGAGAAAGATTTGTCCATCTCGAATATAGACGAACCTAGTGTTCCAATGAAACAAAATTTCATTGGCAAGTGTTACACGGATTACCTTACTGACGAGTCTGACTCTGAAGTTGAAAGGGAAGCAGCCAAAGAGAGTGCAGTGATCCTAAAACTTGTTAGAATCTAGACTAATGATGTCAACCGGTTGAAATACAAAGTCAATTCAAAAAGCGGGGTACAACAACCACACCCAATATTCGCTTAGCAATATGTATGAACAAACTCCAATAAACTTTCTAGAGAAACAACTAGACAATCAGACTCAATCTAGATAAAAGTATATCAAAGAGTTTATATCTCAATCTCTCGATTTGATATATACTCAAGAAAATAGAAATCTGCGAGTCTTTATCAAATACTAGAGAGATAACTTGGATGGTACCAAAGACCAATATCCAAGTGTCAATCAATTTAAATCAACAACCAAAAGGTCGGATATTCTAATTGATTGATAAACGCACAACCTGTGATATTTCAATTATATAACAAAATATAATGCGGAATAGAAATAGGGATAATTGGAGTTTGGTTCTCAGGTTTAGACCAACATTAGGCTTTGGTCTAACATTCGTCCAATTTTAGGTCTTGGTACCTGGATCAGACGTTGATGTGAGTTGACCGGGTTAAATATTAACTTACATTTAGAAATTATTAATAAATGATAAACAAAAATTATAATTAAACTAAATGGAATTAAAAGAAGAAATTTACTATTATAACCTTTCACCCAACATTTACTTAATAGAACCATCTTCTCATCTTCTTCGTAGCACGACCACCACCATCAATTTCTGTCTCCTTTTATTCTTTAGCATTACCATACCCGCCATCGTTCTAACACCACTCCACCGAAATCACCACCACACGAACTAAACAACAACAACAATTGGGTTTTGATTCATTCAAATTTGGATTTCAATTTAGAGATATTGGGGTTTCAAATTGATTCAGCTTGGGGGTTTGATTTGATTCTAAAAATTAGGTTTTTATTTGATTTAGAAAATTTGGGTTTATTTGATTCAAAAATTGGGGGTTCGATTTAATCGGTAAATTGGGGTTTGTTTGATTCAAAGAACAATGGTTTCGTTATTGATAATTCGTGTTTTGCAGGAAATCTGATGACTTGAGTTTTGGTGGTGGTTGATGCCGAAAAAGATGTTTGGTGAAATAAGGGATAAAGAGATGATGTTGGTTCTTAAAGGAGAAACATATGTGAAAGAAACATGACCACTTCCACTGAGTTTTGAAATTGAATAAATTTATAAGAGTGGGTTTGAGTTGAATTTCAAATCGGAAGCAAGGATCGAAAGTGGATGGATTTAATGAAGTTTCAGGGATACAAAACTCAGATACTCATCATTCTTCATCCATGTTCTCAATTAACAGATCCCATCCTCCAAATCGAACCCAGATTTCATTAATTGAGCCACTTCCGAACTTTTTCTCTTCTCGTTCTGATTCATCTCCATCAGCAGCTCTATCTTCTTTCTTTCCTCATCTCGACATCCAAGTTTAAATCTCTCTTAACCCATTATCGGAAGCTACTCTTGATGAGATGGGTTCGATGCTGTTACGATTTGATGAAGATTAAATAGGTTTTTGCTTTGAATATGAGACATGGAAAGAACAGTGCTGCTGCTATTGAACTCGAGAAGATGAAATTGAGAGATGACCGTGAATTGAGAGCAGAATAGGGATTTGAGTAGATTCGTTAATGAAAAACAATGATTCGTCTACTGGTAGTATTGATTGATGCACTGAGAGGAAGAAATTAGGGTTCCGATTGTCTGCAATTGAAGAACAAAGATGGAATTTAAGTTGGGGTTTTGTCAAAGAAGAGCGAATCTTAGAGTTGATGTTCATGGTAGAAGATGGTGTTGGTAATAGAATTAATGGATCGAGAAGATTACATGGGATTAATGGAGTATGCGCTAATTGATTTGCTGGTGATCTTTCAACTGTGAAAAAAGTATTAAGAAGGGTGTTGATTTGTAAACTCGTTATTTTTACAAATCCATCTCAAGGAACCTAGTTTCAGGGAATAAAACCCATCTCAAGGGTATATTTGAAAACTCGTTATTTTTACAACATTTTTATTTTACAAAATTATTAAAGTCTGGTCATAAACAGTCAACCTAGGCCAATGTCTGGTCCAGGTACCAAGGCCTAACGTTGGAAAAATGTTAGAGCAGAGCCTGGTGTTGGTATAAACCCGAGTACTAAACTCCAATTATCCCATAGAAATAACACAGACACCAGAATTTCGTTAACGAGGAAACCGCAAATGCAGAAAAAACCCGGGACCTAGTCCAGATTGAACACACACTGTATGAAGCCGCTACAGACACTAGCCTACTCCAAACTAACTTCGGTATGGACTATAATTGAACCCCAATCAATCTCACACTGATCCAAGGTACAGTTATGCTCTTATGCCTCTGATCCCAGCAGGATGCTACATAATTGATTCCCTTAGCTGATCTCACCCACAACTAAGAGTTGATGCGACCCAAAGTCGAAGACTTTAATAAACAAATTTGTATCACACAGAAAAGTCTACGGTAATAGATAACTCCGTCTCCCATGAATATACCTACGAGTTTTGTTCCGTCTTTTGATAAATCAAGGTGAACAGGAACCAATTGATAAACCAGACTTATATTCCCGAAGAACAGCCTAGTATTATCAATCACCTCACAATAAAAATTAATCGACGCAGCGAAAAAAGATATTTTGGAATCACAAACGATGAGACGAAGTGTTTGTGATTACTTTTCTATCTTGCCTATCGGAGATATAAATATCAAGCCAATTATTACAATTATACTCGTAACGATAGAAAGAACAAGATCAGATCACACAACTACAAGAAAACTAGTATCGGTCTGGCTTCATAATCCCAATGAAGTCTTTAAGTCGTTAACCTGGTTTACAAGAAGAAACCAAATGTTAAAGGAGAATCGACTCTAGATATGCAATTAGTATCACACGTAAGGTGTGGGGATTAGGTTTCCCAGTTGCTAGAGTTCTCCCTTATATAGTCTTTTAAATCAGGGTTTGAAATCAATGTTAGCTTGGTAACAAAGAATTCAATATTCACCGTTAGATGAAAACCCGATTTTGGGTCAAGTCCGTGTTCGTACAGGTACCCACGTTACTTTTACGTACCAACTTTGGAAACCCTAAACTCTATTTACTTGAGAAACCATTTAAATACCAAAACCTTTTGGTTGAGTACGCTTACTCCAGGTTTTGTTTATCAAGAATATGGCCGCTCCTCCGTGTTCCTGGGATTTGCCCAATTTTTTTTGTTGATAACACTATTTGCTTCTAGTTTAAAGTAAAGAAGAAGAGAACCATTGTTAAAGGTAACTATCTTCATCCTGGTGCATCATGCTTTTATGCATATTCTCATCAAGATCGAGAAAATGTCGAGATGGTTTCTGCTGAAGAGGTTCATGGTTTCCCCAATGATATCGGGAGAGCAAAACTGAAGTTTGGAAACTCTATGAAGGATCTTGACATGTTACGAACTGAGTTGAAAAAGGTTAACTCTGACGTTGTTCTCGTGAAATCACATGTTAAGGATCTTATCAAAGAGGATATCTTCTCCAAAGAAGCTGTCAATGTTTTCATTCACAATCTTGAAGGTCTTGAAACCCGTGAAGATACTGAACACAAACTCTGATTTATCGTGTGTTCAGTTGTGGTGGTTTTAGAGTAGTTTTGTTTTTGTCTCAATGTCTAGGAAACTTCTTATGATAATTTATTCTTATGTTTTTAAGAAGGATACTAGGGTTTGGAATAGCCATTATTGTGAGTACACATAGCTATTGCCAACGTTTTCATCTTGCAATGTTTTTAGATTCATTTATTTAAAATTCTAAGTTATTTGGAAGATGATTTTTGCAGTATTAATCTTTATGGTTTTATGTATTGCAAATTGTTATGGGATATGTTGTTTACGTCCGTGAACCTTGACTGTCTCATACTTGTTCAAAAGTTAACTCTATTATATGTCGATATGAAAGTATTGATAAAAGATAGAATGAACTTTTGATTACAAAAGTTAAGCCTTTTATGTCATTATGAAAATATTGATGGAAGAAAGGATGAACTTTTGTTTACAAAGATTAAGTCTATTATATGTCATTGTGCAAATAGTGATGAAAAATAGATTGAATCTTTGATTATTCCGCAGTATTGGTCTTTCCCTGATCCACATCTTTGTGTATATACTGTGTTGCTCCGTAACTTCTCTTATGTTGAGCATGACCAATTGAATTGATCATTTTCCTTGTGGTTAATTCAATTGAGATTTTTGGATACAAATTCATGTCTCATGTGATTTGTTAATGTCCAAATAAATCCTTCTTATCTTGTAAAAGTAAGGTCGCTCTTGTTTTTCTTTCGGGAATGACATTTTATGGGGGAGAGTTCTTAATTGAACTTGTGCTTAATTTCCAAATCCCTGTGGGGAGTGCAGCTGTGGAATATTGTAGGAGTTATCTTGTATCTTTATAAACTCCTTGATGAATACACTAAGTTTCGACTATGTGAAATCATCGAAACAAGTTGGTATGTTATTCTCTTTTGGTCATGAAGTATCTCTATGAAAATTTCATGAGTATCCCACTAGTTTTCGTACCTTTGCCAATTTATATTAACAAAAATGGGGAGAATTAATGTGGAGTTCACACTGCAAATACATATGGTTTACGGATCATTATGTAAGGGGGAGTGGTTTTCATTGTGAGAGGAAGTATTGACTAAGGGGAAGTAATATATATCACCATAGTATTGTTGTCAAAGTTGTGATACAATTGAACTTTGATGTTGTGTAATGATACTACGACACTGTATAACAATGATTGAGAGAAACTGTTTTCTCATTGTTATAGCTACGGATCTTCAACAACTATGATGCTGAATTGAACACCTTTAGAATCATTGGTGTACTTGGAAGTGACGAATATTTCGAGTAATGTTGAAGAACCAAAGATATCAAGCATTTGTATGAGAAGCTACAAAGTTTATTTATTTTGTAATCCATATGTATTGGTAGTTTTGTCACTAAAATTGACAAAGGGGGAGATTGCCAGAGCACTGCTCGGTCGAACTCACAAGCGTTGCTATCTCAAGCTTGTTTGTCAATGTTAGTGATCAAAACTATAAGTCTTGATTTATAGTCTACTTATAGTGATGTCTCGGACTAACATAGATTGTGTAGTTGAGCATTAGACTTCATGACGTTCTTCAATTGAAGACGAAGAACTACTAAGGAGAGATCGTGGAACTTCATCAACAAAAGGTATATGGAGACTAAAACTCATCTATCACTTGGAAAGTCTATTTCTACTCTATCTCCTATATCGAGACAAAAGTCGTATTACTATATAGTTGTCTATTATACACATTTGAGATTTCGAGTTGAGTTTAACTCGCTTACATATTTCTCGGAATATGTGTTAGTAAGCTTTCGCTTCAACCAAGCTCATCTTATATTCTTGACGAAAGTCAAAAGATGATCATGTAAAAATCACCGAGTAACATCTTACATTGTTTATGTGATACAATCATTTGGTGTAGACATGGAATGTTTCGTTATGATTATTTCAATAACTTGAAAATTGCTTTGATGCTAATAGTGTGTGAAAACGGCTATTTTCATCCTCTAAGAAAGTTCAATGATTGAAATAGAGTTTTGTAGGATCAGAATCTCGCACAGAAGAATATGCTTGCAAAATTATTAACAACACATCGCGACGACATCGCAGGATGATTTCAGAAACGACATAACAGATGACATCAACTTAAACATGAGAAAAGTGTGATGATCTTGCAAAAATTAGGAATGTTGCGAATGTTACATTTGTAAGCTTGCGAAAATACCGCAAGCCAGATCCGAAATTAGGTGAAATGTTAGTTGTACATTAGCTGTCATCCATTATGTAAACACCTATATAAAGAGAAAGGCAAGAGAGAGAAAGGAGATAGATAATCAGAAAGAGAAACACACTTTAGGAGAGGATACATTCTGTAGAGAGAGAAAGTAGAATTGGTTGTATTATTATTATCTCCTTCTTCTTCCTCCTTCAACAACCTAGAGCTCCAAATACTCATTAATGGAGTCTCCATGTAATCGAGATGTAATTACAAATAATCATAGTAAAACCTAACCCCGTGGATGTAAATCAAATTGATCGAACCACGTAAACCTTGTGTCTCTTTACAATTTTAGCATTCTTATCATCATTTTCATGTTTAGATCTACAAATTATTACAAGGGGTGTGTTGTAGGATTTCCTGCAACTACATTTTTGGCGCTAGAAACAGGGGGAAGTAAAGGATTTATCCCTCCTGTAGCTTGTTGGTTCAAAAAATTTCCATGAAGATTAGATATTGTTCATATTTTTCTAGATCTACAAAGTTTAGGTTCAAAAATGGAAATTTTATGGAAGAAATCACACTTTCAGGGAGTAAACATCATCAACAATTCAAAGACATGAAAAGAGTGAGAGAAAAAATTAGTTATTGTGGTGAAATTTAAGGAAAAAATGGAAGTTTCAGTGGAAGATTTTCATGTTCAGGAGATGAAGGTAAATGTGAAAGAAGTTAAGGAAGGACGAAGAAAAGATAAGAGGCGGATGCTGCAATTTCTATCACAAACAGAAATTCGCACGGATGGTTCAAGGCTGAGCAAACAATAAATAGGTCACAGGTTCGAATTTGCAGAGACACATATTTTTCATTTTCTTCTCATTTGCATGGGAGAATAAAAGAATAAGGAAAAAAGTTATGCGCTAATTTCGCAGAGAGGTTCTTGCACAATTGGTCCAGAGAGCAGTATGTACGTTCGTGGTCGCAAGTTCGAATTCGCCTGCGAACATAGTTTTTTTCGCAAACAAGAGACAACACAATTGGTCATCTGCCAAAATTAATGAGTTCATGGTCGTGTGATCAAGTCCCAACACATGCGTATTTTTTCGCACAAATATTTCTTTGATTATTTCGCACAGAAGAGAGTTGATGATAATTTCGCAGAGATATTTCGCAAAGAAGAAGCTTGCACAGTTGGTCAGGAGGCATGAATGCAAGTGGCAGGTCGCGGGATCAATTCTTGCTTCTCACATGTTTATTTTTGTTATACGAAATTTATACAGAATTACCTCTCACACAGTTGGAATTTGATTACTTCGCAAGACCTTTGATTATTTCGCAAGAGAGGCTTAGCACAGTTGGTATGATGCGAGAAAATCCAAGAAGCAGGTCAAGGGTTCAAGTCTCACTTCTCATACTTATTTTTGCTGCTTGAAATTCATACATTTCAAGGCATTTATTCACTTCTTTGACAACAACATCGACTCACATGAAAGATAAGTACCACTTCCTTGAACATTTTACTTTATACTAAGAACGATTAAAAAGATTTTAGATTTGATTTACAAAAAGCGATTCAATCGCACGATAACAAAAATTACTAAGATTTCAAGATTTCAAAAAAAAAAACCGAAAAAAACCGAAAAAAATCGATTTATATATATTTTTAGAATATTTCTTTTACATAAAATAAAAGATTTTTGATTTGATTTACAAAAGGCGGTATAATCGCAGAATTACAGAAATTTCAGAATTACAAAGATTCCACAATTACAAAAGAAACCGAGAAAAATCTCGCACAGATCAATTTATATATTTCTCTTGAAAATTTGCTTTGTTTCAAATGAGAATGATATCTAACATGGATAGTAGTAGGAGGCAAAATAAGACCTTCCATCAACAGGCTAGTAAGACCTTCCATCAACAGGCTGCATAAGACCTCATTAGGATCATTTCCATGAAAGATGTTTATCGGATGAGACGAAACAAGTTATACAAAGGAAATCAAAACAAAGAAAAACGATTTGAACTTGCAATTAAATGAATTTTTTTGATAAAAGAAATGTATTACAAAGATTTCACAACTACAAAGATTTCAGAATTACAATGTATTAGAATTTCTCTTGAATATTTATTTTGCTTCAAATGATATAATATTATGAGAATGAAAGAATGAATGAAAGAGATGACAGAAATGAAAGAATGAATGAAAGAGATGACATAAATGAAAAGATGAATGAAAGAATAAAGAAACGCGAACATTTCGCAGAAACAAAGAGACGCGAACATTTCGCAGATAGAGGTGAACCTTTATGGCGTACACCCTAGTTCGCGAATAAAATTTCGCAAGAGGCAAATGTAAGACCTAAAGTACGTCATAGAAGGGGGTACATGTTGCATGACTCAGCGAAAAGGTTACACCGCCCTGGAACCTGAGTCATGGAGATTTGGTCAATAAAGCCCATCCAGGAGAGGTACCTTGGATTTTCAACCTAAGATTTTGCTTTAGGTTGGACGACTAGGGGTCTCTTCTAAGGAGTGCAGAATCTGATCAAGGCGCCGAGGTACACGGTTGAGTCAAGAGTGCCAGGGGCGTCTGGAGCGTACCTTGCCATTCTTGACAAGTCTTGGATTATACTGCACTCGGCCCGAAGAAAACCCCACTTAGGGTGTAGTCTCGTAACCATAAGCCCTATAGGTAAAAGGGACAAGAGGCTGCGAAAACAACTGGTTGTTGTTAAGACCGGATGGGAGGATCTAACCTTGTATGGTAGAAGTACGCCTCCTTGAAGGGGCAACCAGGGGGGAGATAAGGGCGGCACCCTCCATTAGGGAGCTGATAAGTGTCTTAAGACGCAAATGTCATGAGGCTTTTTACTCGCAAGGGTATTAAGACTTGTCATATTTGTGCGACAATCCTGAAGAGGCAATAATACTAGAGAAAAAGATAAGACGAGATCAATGGGTCATTACATGAAAGTGTGAAGACGTCCTGCGATTTCGTCGCAAGACGGCAATGTCATGGGGCTTTATTTTCGCAAGAATATTTAGGCCTGTCATATTGTCGCAACAATCTTGAAGAGGCAATAATACAAAAGAAAAAGTTAAGGCAAGATCAATGGGTTTTTGCATGAAAGTGCAAAGACGTCCTGCGATTTTGTCGCAATGACAAGAGGTGGCAAAATAAGACCTTTAACTAGGAAGGCAAAATAAGACCACATAAGAAAATGAGTAAGCAAGTAAGCTTGCGAGAATGATTATATGTAAGCAAACAAGCTTGCGAATATGTACATGGAAATGAAACTGAGGCAGTGAAAATGCCGCAGACTTGATATTATGATCATACTATTATGAGATACTAATAGTGCAGGAAAGAGGGAAGATGAAAAACAAGTAAGAACTTGTGAAGAACAGTAACTATACGAAGAAGAATGCATCCACTAAAGAAAAAGGCAGAGAAATGAAGAATGGAAGCAATTTAGAGCTACATCAATTTTAGACGGCAAAATGAGCTAAGTAACACAAACATTAACTATACATTGCAATAGATAAGCATTCTCATCATACAAGCATCATACTCGCATCATAAAAGCATTGCATAAGCATTTCATGGCATAAACATCGCATACACATTTCATAACATAATCATCACATAAGCATTATATTCGCATAAGTACTTTACAAAACTGGTATGGAATAATATTGCAGAATTTCGCAATAATATCGCAGAATTTAGCAGTATTATTTAGGATTATTCAGAATTTCACAGTATTATTCAAGAATTTCGCAAGATTATTCAGAACTTCACCGAATGATTCAGAATTTCGCAGAATGATTCAAAATTTCGTAGAATGTGTCAAAATTTCGCAGAATATGATTCTTCCGAATGATGTGATTATCTCGCTCAATTATTTCGCACAATTATAAGCAACTTGAAGAGATTATACTATTGCATGAGCACAAAACATGAGACAAAGGCAAAGATAAGAATAAGGAAACAATTCGCACATTCAACATTTTCTCAAGGATTCTACCCTCATAGATAAAGAACAGAGGCAACTATGGATTACCAAGAAAACATTTTATGTTCTTTATCTCCTCGGCAAGAATCATTCCCAAAGTGGACGTTCGCTAATGAACAATAAGAATCCTCACCAAAAATGGAGTAATAATTTCGCACGAATAGAGGCAATACTTATTATTCAAGGAAAGATACTTCTTATTTACTTCGCAGAGTTCTTCTTATATTTCGAGGATTAAGTACTTTTTATACTTCATCAAGGATACTTCATACTTCGCATACTTCAAGGGTTGATACTTCTTATTTACTTCGTAACGTTCCAGAACTTCACAAAAGAATAGAGGCAAGTACGTACTTTTCAAGCCCGATATTCTTTCGCTCGTTCCTCCAACAACTACAACAAGGTGGATTTTTTATTAAAGATCGCTTTTCAAGCAATATTCAAGAAAAAAGAGGCAAGATGTAGGATCAGAATCTCGCACAGAAGAATATGCTTGCGACATTATTAACAACACATCGGGAAGACATCGCAGGATGATTTCAGAAACAACATAACAGATGACATCAACTTAAACATGAGAAAAGTGTGATGATCTTGCGAAAATTAGGAATGTTGCGAATGTTACATTTGTAAGCTTGTGAAAATACCGCAAGCCAGATCCGAAATTAGGGGAAATGTTAGTTGTACATTAGCTGTCATCCACTATGTAAACACCTATATAAAGAGAAAGGCAAGAGAGAGAAAGGAGATAGATAATCGGAAAGAGAGACACACTTTAGGATAGGACACGTTATGTAGAGAGAGAAAGTAGAATTGGTTGTATTATTATTATCTCCTTCTTCTTCCTCCTTCAACAACCTAGAGCTCCAAATACTCATTAATGGAGTCTCCATGTAATCAAGATGTAATTACAAATAATCATATTAAAACCTAACCCCGTGGATGTAGATCAAATTGATCGAACCACGTAAACCTTGTGTCTCTTTACAATTTTAGCATTCTTATCATCATTTTTATGTTTAGATCTACAAATTATTACAAGGGGTGTGTTGTAGGATTTCTTGCAACTACAAGTTTAGAATACTTAACCATCATTGGATTATGAACATAGTGTGCATTCTTGCATGTATGTGATCCATGACCAGAACTAAAGTATGCATACCCGTATGCGTACTTGAAGTTATGAAATTCCTTGTACCAAGTATACATACTTGCGTAAGTTATAGGTCCGGGAATTTCTGCTGGATTTTGGAAGTGTACTTAAGTATGCGTACCCGTTCGCATACCGACGAACCCAGACCTAGACCAGCTACTTAGGTATGTGTATCCGTACGCATACTTGAGTGGTTAAAGTTCTAAAATCGGTTGGCTCATGAACTAAAACATTTATATATTAAGGAATGCATTCTTTGCAAACCCTGGCTATAATGTTCATGAATTTATTCGGGTGAATCAAACCGATTTTGCTTTAATTGTGTTCTTGTATACTTATATGAGAATATAGCAGTTGAACAACTCTTTAACTAGTTTCATTTGAACTAGTTATGGTTAAGATGAATAAGGTTGATATGAGAGTGTTCATATAGCTAACCTTGGTTAACTAATGTTGAGCCAACATGGTGTACACGTTTAGGTACGGTTACTTAAACCTAAATGAGGGTACATTTCATTTGTGTATAACAACCTAAGTTAGATCTAACCATTGAAAGATGTTAGCTTGAATCTAATAATATTTTCATCTGACGGTGAATAATGAATGCTTTGTTACCAAGGTAACTTAGATTGCAAACCCTGATTTGAAAACTACAAAAAGGAGAACTCTAGCAACTGGGAAACCTAATCCCCGCACCTCATGTGTGATACTAGTTATATAAGCTAGAGTCGATTCTCCTTTAACCTTAGGTTTTTCACGTAACCCTGTACGTTAACGACTTAAAGACTTCATTGGGATTGTGAAGCCATACCCAACTATTTTCTCTGTAGTTGCATGTTCTGATCTTACTTCTTCTATCGTGATTGAGTATTATCTTTGCTAAGATTTTCTTGAGATTTATCTCCGATAGGTAAGATTAAAAGTAGTCACAAACATCTTCGTCTCATCGTTTGTGATTTCACAATATGTTGTTCCGCTACCATACGATTAAGATTATTGTGAGGTGATTGACAATACTAGGCTGTTCTTCGGGAATATAAGTCCGGTTTATCAATTGGTTCATGTGCACCTTGATTTATCAAAAGACGGAACAAAACTCGTAGGTATTTCTGTGGGTGACAGATTTATCTATTCCAATAGACTTTTTTGTGTGAGACAGATTTGTTTATCAAGTCTTCGACTTTGGGTCATAGCAACTCTTGGTTGTGGGTGAGATCATCTAAGGGAATCAAGTGTGTAGTATCCTACTGGGATCAGAGACGTAAGGAGCATGACTGTACCTTGAATCAATGTGAGATTGATTAGGGTTCAACTACATGCCAGTCCGAAGTTCATTAGTAGTAGGCTAGTGTCTGTAGCGGCTTAATACATTGTGGTGTTAAAATCTGGACTAGGTCCCGGTGGTTTTCTGCATTTGTGGTTTTCCTCGTTAACAAAATTATGGTGTCCGTGTTATTTCTTTTACGCATTATATCTGGTTATATAATTGAGATATCACAGGTTGTGCGTTGAATCGATCAATTGGTAAATCCAACCTTTGGTTGTTAACTGAAATTGATTGATCCTTGAACATTAGTCTTTGGTACCTGAAAAAGCGGGGGTACAACAACCACACCCAATATTTCGCTTAACAATCTATATGGACAAACTCCAATATACTTTCTAGAGAATCAACTAGACAATCAGACTTAATCTAGATAAAAAGTATATCAAAGAGTTTATATCTCAATCTCTCGATTTGATATATACTCAAGCAAATAGAAATCTGCGAGTCTTTATCAAATACTAGAGAGATAACTTGGATGGTACCAAAGACCAATATCCAAGTGTCAATCAATTTAAATGAACCACCAAAAGGTCTGATATTCTAATTGATTGAACAACGCACAACCTGTGATATTTCAATTATATAACAAAATATAATGCGGAAAAGAAATAACACAAACATCAGAATTTTGTTAACGAGGAAACCGCAAATGAAGAAAAACCCCGGGACCTAGTCCAGATTGAACACACACTGTATTAAGCCGCTACAAATACTAGCCTACTCCAAATTAACTTCGGTCTAGACTGTAGTTGAACCCCAATCAATCTCACACTGATCCAAGGTACAATTATACTCCTACGCCTCTGATCCCAGCAAGATGCTACGTACTTGATTCCCTTAGCTGATCTTATCCAAAACTAAGAGTTGCTACGACCCAAAGGCGAAGTCTTTAATAAACAAATATGTATCGCACAGAAAAGTCTACGGTAATAGAGAAATCCGTCTCCCACGAATATACCTACGAGTTTTATTCCGTCTTTTGATAAATCAAGGTGAACAGGAACCAATTGGTAAACCAGACTTATATTTCCGAAGAACAGCCTGGTATTATCAATCACCTCACAATAATCTTAATCGACGCAGCGAAAAAAGATATTGTGGAATCACAAACGATGAGACGAAGTGTTTGTGATTACTTTTATATCTTGCCTATCGGAGATATCAATCTAAAGCCAATTATTACAATTGTACTCATACGATAGAAACAACAAGATCAGATCACACAACTACGAGAAAGTAGTATCGGTCTGGCTTCACAATCCCAATGAAGTCTTTAAGTCGTTAACCTGGTTTAGAAGAATAAACCAAAGGTTAAAGGAGAATCAGCTCTAGCTTAGCACAACTAGTATCACACAGAAGGTGTGGGGATTGGGTTTCCCAGTTGCTAGAGTTCTCCCTTATATAGTCTTTCAAATCCGGGTTTGCAATCAATGTTAGTTTGGTAACAAAGCATTCAATATTCACGGTTAGATGAAAACCTGATTAGATTCAAGCTAATATCTTTCAATCGTTATATCGAAAACTAGCTTGTTACACACAAATAAAATGCACATTTCTAGGCTCGTGTAACCGTACCCAAACTTGTATATTTGGTTGTTCAACAATAGTCAACCAAATGGTTAGCCATATGATCACTTTCATATCAACCATATTCTTCTTCACCATGACTAGTTCAAGTGACTCAAATGAACTAGTTAGAGAGTTGTTCAATTGCAAGGAAATATTATGTAACTACACAAGACACAATCGAAGCAAAAACGGTTTGATTCACTCGAATCGTTTCATGAACTATATTGCCGCGGTTTGCATTTCTTAGTTTATATAAGAATAAGTTTACAAATATCGTTTTTAGATATAACCTACTCAAGTTCGCGGACTGGGTTCCCGGAAGGAGTTCACAAATTCCAGCAGAAATTCTCGGGAAGAGAATTTCCGTCAGTTCGCGGACTGAGTTCCCGGACTTGGCTCACGCCAGCATGTCGGTTCTCTTGATCAACAAAGTTCGCAAACTTTGGTTTAAGGAATAAGTACTTATACATATATGTGTTTCCACAACAATGCTTATATCCTCTAGTGGTTATATAATCTAAACTCTCATTTCAATCATTGAAACATTCTTAGAGGACGTTGATATTCTATAGTTGTCATTCACAAACTATTTTTCGTCAAAGTAAGCAATTTTCAAAGTGATTGAAACTTGTCATGACTTTCGTCACTAGGTAAAGATGAACTTGGCTAAAGCGAAAGCTTACCACCACATATTTCGATAAATAGATAGGCGAGATAAACTCGGCTCGAAATAGCAAATGTGTATAATCTAAATCTATATAGCAAAATGACTTTTGTCTCAAGATAGGAGATAAATAGACTTTTGAGTGATAGATAAGTTCAAGTCTCCACATACCTTTTATTCGATGAAGATCCACCGGTTCCTTGAGTAGTCCTTCGTCTTGTATGATGATTGCCATGGAATTCTTGAGCTCAACTACACTTTCTATCCTAGTCCGAGACCTTAGCTATAGTAGACTAGAAATCAAGACTTATAGTTTTGATCACTAACATTGACAAACATGCTTGAGATAGCAATGCATGCGAGGTCGACCGAGCAATGCTCTAACAATACCATTCAAGTTACTTCCCTTATATTTAATCGGGCTCGTAAATTCCTATTTGCTGATTGCGGATTGAATTGAGAAAGAGATATAAAACTCTTTGATATACTTTTTTCTAGATTGAGTCTAACTGTCTAGTTGATTATCTTAAAAGTATATTGGATTTTGTCTATTCAGATTTCCAAACGAAATATTGGGTGTGGTTGTTAGACCCCCGCTTTTTCAGTGGGAAACTAGAACCGTATCGTTATTTTAGTTTTCAATTATTGATTTGATTGACTAACAGTATGTATCTCTTGATTTGCACTTAGTTTGATTATTCTTGATATCCCTCTCCTCCGACATAAGGTCACTCAAACCAGATCAGGAGTATAATATTGACTTGTGATCATCCATTAGTTATTCACACCGTATTATCAGTCATCAACTCATCATCTTCTTAAACTCTTCAAATTAACCATTAACATCAAACTCTTCAAAGTGATGTGATTGCATGTGGCCTGTGAGAGAAGATTAAGAATATGAATAAAATATATTAAAAAAAAGAATAATAATGTTTAAATGGGTTCGCATTACCACTACTCATGGTAATGGAGGTGGTGGAATGGAGAAGAGAATGAAATGTATAAAGGCTATATATGAGGTGGTGGTTCGCAGCGTGTATTTCTTTTAGGGTTTAGGTTAAATGTTATATATAAAGGCTATATACACAGTTAGAATTAGAATATAACTGAAATCAATGGTTAAAATTAAGCTTGGTTTAATCGGTTCGGTTCGGCCGGTTCTAGACTTCAAATCGTACGCCGAGACGACAGATGAACAGTTATCATTTCAAAAGCCGTTTATGGCCGCTGGAGGCTCGGGCTCGGTTCATGTTAATAAAATCTTATTTAAATTGGCTATTATTGCTTTTGCTTAACGAAATAGTAGGTTCAATTATTTAGTCCAATTGATTCCTGATAAGAAAAACCGAGTCAATTTTGATCTTAGTTTAGGCTTATGCAAATGGGGTATGATTTTTCAAGTCCAATTGGATCCTTGATAATAAAAACTAGTATTTTAATTTTGTCTTTTCTAAATGAGGTACAATTATGTGTGAATAATTGGATCCTGATAAGCAAGGGGGTTAATTCCTATTCTTTTCTGACTTATCAAATCAACGGAAAAAATGTTTCGGAAAATTGTTTCCTTGATAAGATGCTAAAGAAAATTACTTAGGTAGTTTTTGTTTTAGTATTTTGTATCTAAAATGGTATGTCAGACCTTCGTGCATAGACTTGTGATCATCCATTGTTAACAGACTCCATTTTGAACTTGATCGATCATAAGTGGAACCAAGTTTGTATGTGCAGGTACTTTGAAGACATTGAATATTTGAAGATAAGAATATTTCTTATTGGTTTATGATCTTTGTGATTTACTTCGTGCACACACTTGATCGGTTGGGATCTGATTTATTGTTTATCTTTTGATAGACATCTTATTGCTAGTCGTATAGATCGGTGATATATCATCTGGTGGTCTTCTTCAGGATCTGAATCTGATAGATTGTAAACCTAAATTTGATTATCTTGATAATCAGATCTTGGTTAGTCAAACAGAACAAATGAGTTTATTTGATTAAACGGGAGAGCCTTTGTTTGACTCAACACAAATATATGATTTACTTCTTGAGATTGATAGAGCAGTTACTGGAAACAGATTAGTCATTTACTATTTCGGAATACGATCCAAAGTAGTTGAGTGCAAGAAGTCTTCATGACTGGTGAAGCAACTTAAGATTGTGGACTCTATCTTAGGAATCACGTGCGTTGGCCAGATTGGTTGAAGGCGCATGGATACTGAGGATACTAGGTAATTACAGTTAGTTTACTTGGTCTCAGCTATATTAAGTTGGTAGTATTCTTTGTATAGCAGCTTAATTAATTCTGAGAGTATTCAAAACTAGACTAGGTCCCAAGGTTTTTCTGCATTTGCGGTTTCCTCGTTGACAAAATCTTGGTGTGTGCTTTTACTTTACTTTCCGTATTATAATTATTATTTTAGTTATGATAAAGTAATTACACAGGTACACTAATCCATATACGTGGGTTTGGTCATTATATTGTTTACATATAACTTAATAGTTGAGACCAATTAGATCTTTTATCTAAGCACATGTTTCTTTTCAGCAAATGACATGATAGTTCCCATAGATCATGCGTTCCACACTTGTTTAGGCGGGAGACAAGGAGAACAAATACTGTCATCCAAATGTCGACATCCACATCAAGTCCTTTAGATTCGGATTTGTTATTTAATAATGATGTTGTTTCACTCAATCTACCGACAACTTGATTAGATCTTTTGGATCCAAGGGCATATTGCATGATATATAGTTCTCATGGATCCTGCATTCCACGCTTGTTTAGGCAACAAAGACGGGAGGGCACATACTATTACCATCAAAGTGTCGAATACCACCTCAAATATTTTGTATTTGATACAAATAGTAGTAATGTGGTAATAATCAAGCCTTATTTTTACGTGTTGGATCACTTTTTGAGCGTATAAGACAATTTGCATATTAATGCATATAACCAACCAATTTGACCGATTTTCATTGTCTCCGGGGTTTGTATCTCAGCTAGTGATTTTTCCTCGCGAAAACATAAAAGAAATACTAGGGTCCCACCAAAGCACTTAGAGAAACATATAAACTGCAAAAGATAAAAAGAAAGTGATTCAGTATTGATAGACTACGACTTACGAGTAATGCATCCACAAGTTCTTGTATTGATGTTTTCAACGACTATCATGTTATTTCTAACAACTAAGTTTTGCATATGAATAGATTAGATCAATTTTTTCTCGGACATGATAAGAAAATAAATTCTATAGCCAAAAGAATCGAAATTATCCGCCCGGAAGGCAGATTTGGAGTCATTTCACTTACTCCTCCAGAGGGAGCGAATCATGAAACTCAAGCTCATCTACTTCACATAAGAAATGTTATCGTAATATGGCTTCAATCTATGGACATTGACCTTGGAAATTGTCCCATATCTGATACTAGTGATTTCAACTGCACCATGAGGAAAAAAATTAGTAACAACATACGGTCCAATCCATCGGGACCTTGGCTTACCAAGAAATATTTTAAGACGAGAATGAAATAAAAGAACTTTTTTCCCCACAACAAAACTCTTCCGATAAATCATCTTGTCATAGAAAAACTTAGTCTTTTCTTTGTGTATACGGGAACTCTAGTAATCAAAATTTCATATCTCCTCTAGCTCATTAAGTTGTAACTTCCCTTCCTTCCCTGCTAAATCATACTCCATGTTGCACATCTTTATCGCCCATAACGCCTTATGTTCAAGTTCAATCGGGAGATGACAAGCTTTGTCATAGACCTGCCGATATGTAGACATACCAATTGGTTCCTTGTATGCCGTTCTGTACGCCCATAACGCATCATTGAGCCTTAAACTCCAACATTTTCTTGTAAAATTTACAGTCTTATCGAGAATGGATTTAATCTCACTATTCGAATCTTCAGCTTGCCCACTAGTTTGTGGCTGATACGGCGTACCGATATAGTGTGTAATGTTGTACTTCTTGAGGAGAGCATGAAAGGATTTCTTAAAGTGCGAGCGTCCATCATTAATAACCACTCGCGATATACCATGTCTGGAGAAAATATTTTCCTTCACAAACTCACAAACAACTTGAGAATTATTAGTAGGTGTGGCTTTAACTTCCACCCATTTCGACACATAATAAGAAGTATATAAAATTTATCATACGAATTAACAAAAAGACCCATAAAATCAATTCCCCAGAGATCAAATATCAATACAACAAGAATCGGTGTAAGTGGCATTTGATTTGGAGCACCTAGATTTCATGTTCGTTGGCATCTATCACAAGATTTACAAAACACATATACATCCTCAAAGAGTTTTGGATAATAGAAAACACTCTCAAGAACATTTAGAACGGTACGTTTAGCAGCAAAGTGCCCTCCACGAGCATAAGAATGAAAAAAATTAAAAACAAATTGAAGTTCAGAGTCAAGTACGCACCTGCGGATAATCTGATCAGAACAATATTTCCACAAGTATGGCTCATCCCGTACATACTGCTTGGCTATTTTCTTAAGCTTTAGATTTTGAAAATTGAACATCGTACTAGGTTCCCGTCCATTAACCAAGTAGTTAACAATATCTGCGTACCAAGGTGTTGAAACATCCATAGAGAAAATTTGCTTGTCTGAAAAACGATCTTGTAAGGGAAGTTCTTCTTCTGAAAAAAATAATTCTACTAAGATGATCTACCACTGTAACATCAACACCTCTCTTATCTCTTATTTCAAGTTCAAATTCTTGCAACAGAAGGATCCACCGAATTAGTCTTGGCTTGCCTTCTTTCTTCTTTAGTAAGTACCTAAGTGTTGCGTGATCAGAATATACTACCACCAAATAAGATCTAAATTTTTCTAATGCAAATACTTTAGCCAACAACTCTTTTTTGGTAGTTGAATAGTTGATTAGTGCTTCATTAAAGGTTCGGGAAGCATAGTAAATCGCATGTGATAACTCATCTACTTTTTGACCCAAGACATCACCCACTGCATAATCACTTGCATCACACATCAACTCAAATTTCAGGCCCCAACCTGGTGATTTAATAATTGTGAAAACACTGGGGGTACCAAAATACACCACCAACTTTTTCGTAGGCAATCTGTATGGACAAACTCAACACAACTCCGGTAGTTAAAAATCAATCAAGAAAAGTGTCTAGAGTTTTATCTCTATCTCTCTTGTGATTAGAACGTTTACATAATTAAATTCGTGAACCTAATTACAAAGAGAGTTCTTGGACGGTACCGAAGACCAATATCCAAGGATCAATCAAGTCGTATCCAACAAAACTAGGTCAAACGTATTTACTCTGATTGATCAGCATACAACCTGTGATATTTCAATTATAAAGATAAAAAATATAATGCAGAAAAAGAAATAACACAGACACTAGAAATTTTGTTAATGGGAAAACCACAAATGTAGAAAAAACACGGGACCTAGTCCATATTGAACACCAAACTGTATTAAGCCGCTACAGACACTATCCTACTACCAATTAACTTCGGTTTGCAATGTAGTTGAGCCCGAACTCAGTCTTACACCAACTCAGGTACAGTCGCACTCCTTACACCTCTTGAACCCCAGCAAGACTCTGTGCAATTGATTGACGTCACACCAACTAAGAGTTGCTTCAACTCAATTGAATACTTTAAACCAAATCTTCCTCCCACATATTAATCATATATAATTGATTTCTTGATTTACGATCAAAATGGATGATCAGATAAAATGTCGGATTAAGGTGATGGAAATCAATAACAACTTGACAAAAGTCTAGCTATCCTCAAAATCCGGACTTATGCAACCCGAAGTGCAGCCTAGATTATTATTCACCTCACAAGTATAAAACTTCCAGAATCAACAAAGTCTGAGACGAAGAGAACTTTGTTGATTACTATCTTTCTTGATTGTTAGAGTAAGCACTACAAACAATCGATATCAGGATACTCGAGTTATCAAGATAAAAGATAACTGGACCTGGCTTCAAGAATCTCGATGAAGTCTTTGTAGTTTCTGAACCTTAAAAGGGTTTCTGGAGAGGACGACTCTAGATACAACTAGGACACACCAAAAAGTAGTGTCAGGATTCAAAGATTCCAGTTTCCAAGAGTTCCCCTTATATAGACTTCAAAGCCTAGGTTGTTTTAGGTTTAATCTAAGATAGATTTGAAACCAAGCAAACAATATCCGCCGTTAGATGAAACCTTTGAATCTTATTCACATAAAAAATATATACACACTGGTTAGGTAAACCGTAACCGAACCATGTATAAAGACTATGTTCAACATGGTTAGCCGAAACTAGCCGATTTGAACTTTAAAAGCTTAACACTCATTTTCATGTTCACTAAAACATTAATCTTGAGTCATAATCATTTGATCAAATGAATCTAGTGTTAATTAGAGAATTCATCAAATGAAAATCATTTCATAGAAATAATTTAATTACAATTGAATCATAATCGACATAGTTGGTAAATGTACAAGGTACAATTACTTGAATCGTTCGTGAGTCGGCTGAGCCACAGTACGTGAACCGGTTTGCAAACTTATAAGCAATAACTGAGTTCCGGAGTTGACAGAACTTATTCCGTTCACGTACCGGTTTGCAAACTTATGTTGAACTCAAAGTTCCGAAGTTGACAGAACTTTTTCAGTTCACGTACCAGTTTCCAAACTTAAGACTTTTATCGATTCCAGAGTTCACAGAACATTTTTAATTCACGTACCAATTTTGGTACTAAACTAGTTCTAGAACATAGAATTGTATTGGCTTGCATACCGGTTTGGTCATTTTAACGCGGTTCCCTTACCACAGTTCCAAAATGGTCTACATACAAATATGCATACCTATCCGGATCACGAAACAAACATATTTTCCCATGATAGACATACGAATATGCATATCAAACAAATATGAAAGTCGATATATAGCTACTCCACTACGTGTACAAGTGCATATAATACTGCTTCAAACATATAACAGTTTTCTCAGTTTGTAAGACTGATAATACAATCTTGTATTCCGAATATAGTAGTTGTATATTTCTCTAAATCAATTCAAAACATTCCTGAATAACATCAATGACATATATCATTGTTCCACGTTATTTTCAAATGATAAACTTGAATCATGATTTAGTTATGAACAATAAACTGTTCTCCACTGAAATTTGAACAAGTATGAACAAAATTTCATTAAGCTTAGTCATTATATTTCGAGAAATTTGTAAACTAAATAATTAGTTCCTGACTCGACATTCTTGTCTATGCAAGCTAGTATAATTATTTATGTGACAATTGTCTCAAGGGTAAAAAAGTGAATATAACTTGAGAAATAGGTGGTTCAGTCTTCACTTACCTATTGTTGATGAAGTTCTCCAAAAGCTTCGGTTGATCTTCTCCTTCAAATGATAGAACACAAATGATGACTGGTTCGTTTCTTAACTACCTCTATCATAGAACGAGACTTAAGTAATTGTAGACTAGAAATCAAGATATAGTTTTGACAACTAAATTTAAAAACAAGCTTGATATAGCAACACTTGTGAGTTCGACTGAGCAATGCTCTAACAATCTCCCCCTTTGTCAATTTTACTGACAAAACTATTAATACATATGGATAACAAAAAATAAAGTTTGAAAAACTCTTTGATCCATCATGCCTTGATTTCCTTGGTTTCTTCAACTCTCCTCGAACTCTGCATTGTTCCAAGTCGATATGATTCTAAACGTTTTCAACTATGCATCGTTTTTGTTGAAAAACCGATTCCATAGCGATAACAAATTTGAAAATAAATAATCTCAATTGTTGTTATACAGAAACATAGTATTATTATCTTCTATCTAAAGTTCAATTGTATCTCAACTCTGAAGTAATACTACGGTGATATGTTGCTCCTCCTTAATCAATACTTACATCTTTTGTATATAATAGGTAAACCTATTGCTTAAATGATTCACTGCCCCTTATATAATGATCCGTATATCATATGTATGTAGTATGAAACTACTAAATAATTCTCCCCCTTTTTGTCAATAAAATTAACAAAGGTATGAAAATCGCGGGATCATTAATGAATACAACCAAAAGATATATTCAAGCTTTAAGGAATATGAAGATACTATATAATAACATTGTGAAAATGTAACTCCTGGTATCAACTTGTTAGACGATTTCACATAGTAATAAATACTTAGTGCTCATCCTAGGAGATTAAAAAGATACAAGCATCCCCTTTATAATTCCACAACCACACTCCCCACAAAGATATAACAATTAAGCACAAGTTCATTTAAGAACTCTCCCCCATAAAATGTCATTTCTAAGAGAACAACATGAGTGACCTTAATCACAAGGATTTGTATCCATAGTATCGACATAAATTAATCTCAAGGCCAGTTACGAACAACGAGACAATTTTACTCGATTTTACTCAACATAAAAGAATCTTACGGAGTGTGTCAAGCAACAAAACACAAAAGTGCGATCACAAAAAAATCAATACTGTGAGAAAAATCTCAAAGAGTTTGTTCTATTTTCAGTTTATAAAAACATAATAGATTTAACTTCTGACCACATATGAAATATTTGCCTGATTCATGAGAATGTAAAGGCATAAATATTTCATAAGATATTTGCAATAATTAAACCAATAATGATTACATACTGCAAGTTCATCTTCCAACAACTCTTAGAATTTAAATAAAGAAATCTAAAAACATGCAAGATGAACAACGTTGGAAATAGCTATATGATAGGTGTCTAAAACACCTAATTTTATATCTAGTATTTATGCTTTCTTTGCTAAGTTTTCTTGTAAATTGTGTATCTTATGTTTGTTTTTGAGTATTTAGGTACTTTGGGGTCATTTGGAACAAAAGAAGAGGAACAAGGCAAAAAGATGCAAATGTTGTTGGAGACGAACTATTTCTCATTATTTGCTTCTATTTCTTAATTTTTGTCTGAAAAGCATGTCGGCTTTAGTGATGCAAATATATATGATGGGTGTCGTAGGCTCAACAAATTAATAATCTTATTTCCACACAATTAGCTGGTAATATAATGGAATCAAGGATCGTTCCCACGAAGAGCAGGGAGTTTAGTTGTCAAAAATGTCACAAATGGGGGTTCTTGTTTTAGATTCAAAAGTTAAATAAATAATAAAGCAATGAGAAGTAATTAAGATTGCAAGCAAAATGGAGTGAGATGATCGAGGAATCCTTCTTCGTAACTAAATATTCATCAAAGTAGTATATTCATCCATTCATCATTAATAGATTATTACTAACCGTAAGATAACAAATACGCTTAGCTATCTCCAAAATCCCTTAAGCCACTGGACAACAAGTACGCTTAGTCGCCAGAGTCTATCCGTCTGAACCACCTTGAGGTACGCTTACAAGATGTAATTCAGTCGAATGCTTTATGGTCTGTGAATTTAGGTTTAATCCTAGTAGTTAGACTCAGTACGCTCGGTCTACTTTCTAGTGTTGTGTTTACACGCGATTGCTTTACGGAATCCCTCCGCAAGGTCTCACGTTCTCTACTTGTGTAAGAAATTATTCAACAATTACGGATATCCTAACCCTTATTAGCATTAGATTGAGTTAACAAATATATTCAGTTGGCCACCTAAACAATCTATCAATCAATCATATTCATTTTTAATAATAAACAGAAACAATAATCATATGAAGAAATCAGAACAGATTCATATACTAAATCAAATCATATATAGTACTTAGAATTCATCCTCAATCAAATAAGTAAATTAGCTAGACATAATGGAGTTTATAGAAAGCAAACTATAGTTGTAGAAGAACTCTAGCTACTGCTACTTCTGTTGCAGGAGATCAACCACTGTCTCCTTGTTGCAAGAAAACTTTAGCTACTACTGCCTCTGTTGCAAAAGATCAGCCACTGTCTCCTTGTTTCTATAACCTTTCTGCTACTAGTGCATATGTGAAGTCTTTATGCTTCTGTTCTTCTCTGGAGAATTTTATCGAGCAGTCTGTGGGCGTGAAAGTGAGGGTGTGGAGATCTCTTTTGGTTGCAATTTGGACCTCTATTTATAGCAATCGAACTCTAAAAATTCGAATCTGATAACCACACAACAATTCTAAACCGCCACGAACAATCAAAGCGCTTTAATTTTCACCATTCATCTTGAAATTCAACGGTAAAAGCATCACTCGGTGGCTGTTTTGCAGCTGCAGTATCAATCCAAAACCATTCTCTGACTGAATTGTCTCTCAAGTATTGACTTCCAAAGATTATCCAACCTCCACAAACGCGTATCGATGATTCCTTGTTTATCTTGGACGCGGAAATATCCTACAGAGTCCACAATAATCATGGCAGCAACATCAGTTCCATCCTGTATTCTTGGTCGAATATCTTGCTAACAGCATATCAAACTCCTCAGGTCCGTGCTTATCTGTTCCTTGTCCAGCTCGAGGTCCAAATCTTCCAAGCTCGAGCAACCAATTCTTTCTGATCAACTTATCATGAAAAACAGCACCGATGTCCCGGTTCTTCATTTCTTTATTGCCAACGGCAGCAACAAAACCCGAGTCATAACTGATTTGAATCCCAGCTCGAGTTCTGCTTCATCTTGACCTTATTTCATCGTGAATGGGAGCAGCATCGCCTTCTCGTCACCATTATGATGATCACTGCCAATGAGTTATCATCTTATTCTCATATCTTATCTGTCACAGCAAAGCCCGAGCATCACTACTTCTCTGTTCTTCAATCGCCGGTGATGCTCAAACTCCATCAACAGCTCCTTCTTACCACTGCCAATGGCAGCAACTACTCTTTCATCTCTTCACAGCACCATCAACTCATTCCCAGCAGCATCGAAATCATCACGAACAAAGGCCAGCACCGGCACAAGCCCCATCCTTTCTGTTTTATCTCAATCACCATGAGCTTCTACATCAAGACAGCGTTCTGTTTCGAGCTCAAGTGTCGTGGTTGGCAGCAACATCAACCTCAAGTTTATCATCACAATCAACTCGAGAATCAGTCATCGACCCATCTCATTTAACAACAACCCAATGATCTTCTCGAACTCCGAACCCATATCCTTTAGTCTCTGATCAACTCCATCGATCATGGTGGCAGCCCTGAACTGAATGGCCTGGTGTCCTTAACACTATTTGAATTCTAACTTTCCTTCACTAAATGACACGACTTCCTTTAGCAGTTCCTTTGAAACAGTCACCCCTTAACAGGATGACTTCCCCTTAACGTACAATGGGATGTTAATAGCACTTCCCTTTAAAATGACTATATTACCCTTATAATCTTCCAAGTTCTTGTTTTGTTCGTAACTTCTTCATACGAACTCAGAAAGACTTCGTTCTTTCGTCGTTGACTTCATCTTCCCGTCCTCTACAAAATGATGGCTAGAAATCCTCCATTTGAACGAGTTCCACTAGTCTTTGGCCCTTCTTCACTTGTGACTTCACTTTTGTAGCTGTTTCACTTCTTTTGGATGATTCATCTAATAAAACACAAATAAAAGAAACAAGTATAATATACAATAATTCGCAAGAATATATATCAATTACTAGCATGGATTCGACACTAAATATATGCAAAATATGCACTTAAAAAATTCCCCCACACTTGGCTTTTGCTAGTCCTCGAGCAAACTATCTAAAATACAACAACTCCATGTCGTCGAGGATACGGTTGCACTTAGCATGTGCAACATGCCTTTAAATCCCTAGGTGTCCCTAGTGGAGGAGTTATAGTCTCGTGAGGGCTTACGAGAGGTATACCCACAAAACCTACACCAACTACAAAACGTTCCAGCTTCCCAAGCATCCAAAGAGCTATGAGGACATAGAGTTTATACATGCTAGTAATAAGAAGTTAGAAATACCAAAGAACATATTCTCATTCTTAAATGTTGAGTGAGAAATAACCACACCATAATGAAAGAACGCGTTTTTGAGAACGATCAATAAGCATTTCGCCTCGACTTCTGCCTCACTTAAAAGGATTTTATGATAATTGCACTCAAAAAGACGGCTTTTTTATGGGTCTCACATGTGTGCAGGTAGGAATAAAGAGAGAAATCCTACACACGTTGAATGGTGGGAATGAGACCTTCCGAATTATTTTTGGAGACCCCACAATATCGTGGGAAATAAAAGACTTTTTCGGATGATCTCTAAGAAAAGAAATCAACCATTATAGAAAGGATGGGAGTACTTACCACCTTCACATCCGATCGGCAGTAATGGTAGCACCACTCTCACGGCATCCAATAGAAACGTAGTCTTCAGCTCGTCTTATTCATCTTCTTAGTCTTCGGTCTTCAGTCTTCAACGATTGATGATAAACTCTTGAACTTTGTAGAACTTCGACAATTTCTAACTCTTTTCCTCAATTTTCTTGTTGCTTGAAACTTCTTTATATATTTTTCTTCCTCATGACCTTATTGAATAAATAACAACCTAAATGCAAATCTTTTTGTATTTCTTTTTTTTTCTTTTTTTTTCTTTTTTTTTCTCTTTTCAATATATTTTCTTTTTATTTTTTTTCTTCTTTTTATAAAAAGATTGCAACTACAAAAATAATAACGGAATTAAAATGGCATGGCCATAAAAGAAGTACTTTACCACTTTGATCTTCACAACTTGTATTGTCTTCGTATAAAATTCAATAAATCTCATCCTTTGATTTTCTTCACTTTTGTAAATAAGTCTTCAACTTGGATTTAGAATTCCTCTCCTTGTATGTAAGTCTTCAATATGTATATAGAAATCTGCTCATTGTATGTTGCTTTACTTGGATATGAAATTTTGCTCTTCCTTGTATTTTTGCTTGTAAACCTCAAACGTATTCAACTTTCCTTGTAGATTTTGATGTCGCTCCCTTGTTGACGATGATGGTGTTTCTATGGATCTGTTGTTGGCGAGAGAGATAATGGTGCTAACTGCAAATCAAACTACAAGAAAGTGGTTTTCGTCTATAGACGTCACCCTCATGATTGACAAAATTAGCACTCAAGAGATCAAAGAGTAGTGCTTCTATTGGTGGGAGGTTGGGTAGCTCACCATTCTACCCAGAAATAACGTACGGTGACACACACTCAAAAGAAAGCTTTTTAGTCAGCTCCAAAAAATTTAAGGTCTGGTGCCTCGGTTGATATGAAAATAGGTAGCCTCCACTAATAATTGATCAGCAACTCTAATAATGTATTTCTCTCTGCTCCTCATTTGCATCACTGGCATGATTAAATCCATTATTTAACACTCCAATTCGTAAGAAATCCGAACGTAGTTCCCTAACACTTCCAAATTCAGCTATGTCGGTCAGAATTCTCTATGTAAACATACCTAGAAGTATACTAGTGACTCTAAAATATCTACAAGTTGGAGGTGTTATTCAAATATATACAAAAAAAATGAAAATTTTGACTCAAAAAGGCTAAAAAATCTATATGCAAAAGACTACCCCACACTTAAACTTTATATTGTCCTCAATGTAATTGACTCATCCTAAGTAAAGTCAAGGTGGGAAATCCTAATATGATATGCAAAAGAAGAAAACTAAAAACAAAAGGATAGAAAATACAAAACCTATGGGTTGCCTCCCATTCAGCGCTTAGTTTAAAGTCGTCAGCCCAACTGGGCAGTCTCCTTACTACTCCTCCAGAGGGAGTAAATCTTGAAGTCTAATTGCGTCCACCCTCTCAGTAGAGAAGTTTTCGTAATATGGCTTCAATCTATGGCCGTTGACCTTGGATGTTATCCCGGTTTTACTACTAGTAATCTCAACTGAAGCATGAGGAAAACATTACTAACAATAAAAGGTCCAATCCATCGGGACCTTAGCTTACCAGGAAATAAACGAAGACGAGAATTAAATAAAAGAACTTTTTGTCCCACAACAAAATTCTTTCGAGAAATCATCTTGTCATGGAAAAGCTTAGTCTTTTCCTTGTATATACGAGCACTCTCGTAAGCATCGTTACGTATCTCCTCTAGCTCATTGATTTGTAGTTTCCTTTGTTTCCCCGCTTTGTCATACTCCATGTGGCACATCTTTAATGCCCATAAAGCCTTATGCTCAAGTTCAACTGGGAGATAACAAGCTTTTCCATAAACCAATCGATACAGAGACATACCAATCGGCGTCTTGTATGCTGTTCTATAAGCCCATAATGCATCGTTTAGTCTAAAACTCCAATCCTTTCGTGTGGTGTTAACGGTTTTCTCCAAGATGGACTTGATCTCACGATTTGAAATTTCAGCTTTCCCACTAGTCTGTGGGTGATATGGCGTACCGACCTTGTGTGTAATGTTGTACTTCTTGAGGAGAGCGTGAAAGGATTTCTTGAAGTGCGAGCCTCCATCACTGATAACCACTCTTGGTGTACCATGTCTAGAGAAAATATATTCCTTCACAAACTCACATACAACTTGAGAATCATTAGTAGGGGTGGATTTTGCTTCCACCCATTTAGAAACATAATCCACAACAAGAAGTATATAAAATTTTCCATTTGAATTAACAAAAGGTCCCATAAAATCAATGCCCCACACATCAAAAATCTCGACAGTGAGAATAGGATTGAGGGGCATTTTATTTCGAGCACCTAGATTTCCTGTTCGTTGACATCTATCACAAGATTTGCAAAAAGCATATGCATCCTCAAATAGGGTAGGCCAATAAAATCCACTCTCAAGGACTTTGAGAGCGGTGCGTTTTGCACCAAAGTGACCACCACAAGCATAAGAATGAAAAAAAGATAAAATAGATTGAAATTCAGAGTTAGGTACGCACCTGCGAATAATCTGATCAGCACCATATTTCCACAAGTAGGGCTCATCCCACACATACTGCTTGGCTATTTTCTTAAGCTTTAACTTTTGAAAGTTAGACATCGTACTAGGTACTTGCCTTGTAACCAAATAGTTTACTATATCAGCATACCAAGGTGTTGATTCTTCAATTGAGAAAAGTTGTTCGTCTGGAAAACGATCTTGTAAAGGAAGTGCTTCTTCGGAAACAACAAGTCTACTAAGATGATCGGCAATTGTATTCTCAACACCTTTCTTATCTCTGATTTCTATATTGAATTCTTGCAGCAAAATAATCCAACGTATGAGTCTTGGCTTGGCCTCCTTCTTTTTTAATAGGTACCGTAGTGCTGCATGATCAGAATATACAATCACATTGGTACCCACCAAATAAGCTCTAAATTTTTCTAATGCAAATACTATAGACAACAACTCCTTCTCAGTAGTAGAATAGTTGATTTGAGCATCGTTTAGGGTCCTTGATGCATAATAACTCACATGTGACCTCTTGTCTACTTTATGACCCAAAACAGCTCCGACTGCATAATCACTTGCATCACACATTAACTCGAACGGAAAACTCCAGTCAGGTGACTTAATAATTGGTGCAGTAGTCAACAATTCCTTCAATTTATTAAAGGAATCCTTGCACTCTTGGTTGAAGTTAAAGGCAACCTCCTTTTGCAACAATTTGCACATCAACATTGAGATTTTGGAGAAATCTTTGATAAACCTCCTATAAAAACCTGCATGACCAAGAAACGAGCGAATTTCCCTCACCGAAGTGGGGTATTGTAAGTTCCTAATCAAGTCTATCTTTGCCTTGTATACCTCGATCCCTTGAGAGGAAACGATGTGGCCAAGTACAATTCCATGGTTTACCATAAAGTGGCATTTCTCCCAGTTTAAAACCAAATTATTGTCTATGCATCTTTTAAGCACAAGTTCAAGATTATTTAAACAAATATCAAATGAATCGCCATAAATACTAAAGTCGTCCATAAATACCTCAATGATGTTTTCCACGTAATCAGAAAATATACTAACCATACATCTTTGAAAAGTGGCAGGCGCATTGCAAAGACCAAATGGCATTCTTCTGTATGCAAATGTACCGAAAGGACAAGTAAAGGTAGTCTTCTCTTGATCCTCCAGTGCAATAAAAATTTGATTGTAGCCCGAATAACCATCCAAAAAGCAATAATGAGAATGTCCCGCCAATCTCTCTAACATCTGATCAATGAAAGGCAAAGGAAAGTGATCCTTGCGTGTAGCCGAATTGAGCTTTCTGTAGTCTATGTACACTCTCCATCCTGTTTTAACTCTTGTTGGAATAAGTTCATCATGTTGATTTCTAACAACAGTGACACCTGATTTCTTAGGCACCACTTGCACCGGACTAACCCATTTGCTGTCAGAAATTGGGTAAATCACCCTCACACTTAGTAATTTGAGGATCTCTTTCTTCACGACCTCCATCATTGGGGGGTTAAGCCTACGCTGAGCATCACAAACTGGATTTACATCATCTTCCATTAGGATTCTATGCATGCACATGGCTGGACTAATTCCTTTGATATCAGCAATTGTCCAACCAATAGACGTTTTGTGCTCTTTCAAAACCCGAAGAAGGCGTTCTTCCTGTACTGCCGTGAGATTCTTTGCAATAATGACTAGAATCTCTTCCCCATCACCCAAGTAAGCGTACTTTAAGTGATCTGGTAGAGGTTTCAGCTCTAATTTAGGTGCCTGCACAATAGAAGGTAAAGGAACTTCATCAGTTACAGGTAAGGAGATATATGAAATATTACCTCTGGTAACTTCTTGTGATGCCGTTAAAGCACCACATGTTTCAACGAACTCTTTGGGAATATCAACATCCAAGTTAGGCATGCCATGGACGTCCATATCTATGTTATTTTGTAGCACAGATTCAAGTTCATCTTCGTTGTGCAAATCAAACATATGTTGTGCTAATGAACCAATAACATCAACAGAAAATGCGGAATGGATATCAATTGGATAACGCATGGCTTCAAAAATATTGAAGCGTATAAACTCTTTGTCAAACTCCATAGTGAGTGTCCCAGTATCACAATCAATCTTCGTCTTAGCAGTCTCCATAAATGGTCTCCCAAGAAGTAATGAAGTGGACGAACAATTGTCCCCATTTTGCATATCCACAACAAAGAAATCAACCGGAAAGATTAATTCATTCACTTGCATCAACACGTCTTCCACGAGTCCCTTAGGATATATGTTAGACTTATTAGCCAATTGAATGATAATCCCTGTCTCCTTTAAAGGCCCAAGATTCAATGAATCATAAACATCGGCTGACATCACACTTATGGAAGCTCCTAAATCAAGCAAAGCACGCTCAAACCGTTTTTCACCAATAGTAATTGGCACTGTAAAACCACCAGGATCTTTACACTTTGCAGGCATCATCTTCAACAACATAGCTGAAGCACTTTCTCCCACCTGAGTGATCTCGTTAGCAATTAACCTCTCCTTCCTTGTGCACAAATCCTTCAGAACCTTGGCATACCTGGGTACCGCTCTGATGGCCTCAATAAATGGAATGTTGATATGCACCTTGCTGAAAATATTCATAATCTCCTTGTCTAGAGCTTGCTTCTTTGACTTGGAAAAACGACTAGGAAAAGGAGGTGGTGTGGTAAAGGTATGAACTTTGTCCTTAGGTTGGCCAGTTGAGGTTGGATTTTCCTCTTCCAAGTCGTGACTAAACTTTTCTTGTTGTTTTGGCTCTTCTGTTTGCTTCCCACTTCTTAGAGTTACAGCATTAACGTTCGCTCCTGGATTCACGAAAGGCTGTGATGGAAACTTTGCCGAATTTTGTGCTTTTATTTCATTCATGTCTGTAGCCAATTGTCCAATTTGAGTTTGCAAGTCCTTTATAGCCATATCTTTCTTCTGCAGAATTGTATCTTGACGCTGAGCATTTGCATCTTGCTTTTGCATCATCATTTTCATCATCTCCTCTAAACTAGAATTCTGAGTTTGCTGTTGAGGTGGAGGTTGTGGTCGGAAATGTGGTTGTTGAAAACCATTTTGTCGCCCATACGGATTAGGAGCTGCAGCTTGATGATTTGCATAACTAAAATTTGGATGATCTTTCCAACCTGGATTATAAGTATTAGAGTAGGGATCATACTTTGGCCTCTGATTAGGGAACATAACATTCACCTGTTCAGACTCTTCTTCATAAGTAGGAATAATCACTGCCGCCATTCGTTGTACTACCTTCTCTATGTTGTTCATCCGTTGCTCTGACTGTACAGACTCTCCTATCTCGCTAACTCTTCTGACATTAGAGTTGTTTCTGGTGTAGAATTGTTGGGCATTGAAAGCCATACTCTCAATCAAACTGGTTGCCTGCGAGATTGTCTTCTCAGTAAGTGAACCACCGGCAGCCGCATCAATCAAATTCCTCTGTTCTGGAAGTAATCCTTCGTAGAAGCATTGAATGATAAGTATTGATGATATATTATGGTGTGGGAAGCTTGCCAACAACTTCTTATACCTCTCCCAGTATTCATATAGAGGCTCCCCAGACATCTGTAGAATGCCACTAATCTCCTTACGAACGGATGTCGCTTTCGAAGCAGGAAAATATTTCTCCAGAAATATCTTTTTCATCTCAGTCCATGTTGTAACACTCCCTGGAGGAAGACAATACAACCATTCTTCTGCTAAGTCTGTCAATGAGAACGGGAAGGCTTGTAGCATAGCCATATCTCTGTCTGCGGTTGCATGCCTCAGACTTGTCATTGTGTTCTGGAACTGTTGAAGGTGTCGATTTGGATTTTCACCTGGATGTCCCTTGAACTTTGGTATATGATTAAGTAGATTCGACTTCAGCTCCACTGGGTTAGTGATTGTAATGCACAGTGGTTGCGAATCTAAGCATGGAGATGTCAACTCTCCTAACTTTCTCTCCACGGGTGGAGGTGGTGGAGGATTTCCCCCGTCGTCTGTATTAACCATCTTTACTGCAGAAGGTTCTTGTTGCAACTTTGGACGTGCTTTTAGTACCGTTCCCTTTCAAGTTTGAATTCCGCACCTGGGGTAATCCCAATCCTTTGATGCCAGAGATTAAGTACCTAAAACAAAAATCTAGGAAACAAGTTAAAAACTAAAAAGAAAATCTAAAAGAAAAAAAAACAAAACTAAAACTAAAAGAAACAACTAAAGCTACCGACTGCTCCCCGGCAGCGGCGCCAAAATTTGATGGGTGTCGTAAGCTCAACAAATTAATAATCTTATTTCCACACAATTAGCTGGTAATATAATGGAAGCAAGGATCGTTCCCACGAAGAGCAGGGAGTTTAGTTGTCAAAAATGTCACAAATGGGGGTTTTTGTTTTAGATTCAAAAGCTAAATAAATAATAAAGCAATGAGAAGTAATTAAGATTGCAAGCAAAATGGAGTGAGATGATCGAGGAATCCTTCTTCGTAACTAAATATTCATCAAAGTAGTATATTCATCCATTTATCATTAATCATAGATTATTAATAACCGTAAGATAACAAATACGCTTAGCTATCTCCAAAATCCCTTAAGCCACTGGACAACAGGTACGCTTAGTCGCCAGAGTCTATCCGTCCGAACCACCTTGAGGTACGCTTACAAGATGTAATTCAGTCGAATGCTTTATGGTCTGTGAATTTAGGTTTAATCCTAGTAGTTAGACTCAGTACGCTCGGTCTACTTTCTAGTGTTGTGTTTACACGCGATTGCTTTACGGAATCCCTCCGCAAGGTCTCACGTTCTCTACTTGTGTAAGAAATTATTCAACAATTACGGATATCCTAACCCTTATTAGCATTAGATTGAGTTAACAAATATATTCAGTTGGCCACCTAAACAATCTATCAATCGATCATATTCATTTTTAATAATAAACAGAAACAATAATCATATGAATAAATCAGAACAGATTCATATACTAAATCAAATCATATATAGTACTTAGAATTCATCCTCAATCAAATAAGTAAATTAGCTAGACATAATGGAGTTTATAGAAAGCAAACTATAGTTGTAGAAGAACACTAGCTACTGCTACTTCTGTTGCAGGAGATCAACCACTGTCTCCTTGTTGCAAGAAAACTTTAGCTACTACTGCCTCTGTTGCAAAAGATCAGCCACTGTCTCCTTGTTTCTATAACCTTTCTGCTACTAGTGCATATGTGAAGTCTTTATGCTTCTGTTCTTCTCTGGAGAATTTTATCGAGCAGTCTGTGGGCGTGAAAGTGAGGGTGTGGAGATCTCTTTTGGTTGCAATTTGGACCTCTATTTATAGCAATCGAACTCTAAAAATTCGAATCTGATAACCACACAACAATTCTAAACCGCCACGAACAATCAAAGCGCTTTAATTTTCACCATTCATCTTGAAATTCAACGGTAAAAGCATCACTCGGTGGCTGTTTTGCAGCTGCAGTATCAATCCAAAACCATTCTCTGACTGAATTGTCTCTCAAGTCTTGACTTCCAAAGATTATCCAACCTCCACAAACGCGTATCGATGATTCCTTGTTTATCTTGGACGCGGAAATATCCTACAGAGTCCACAATAATCATGGCAGCAGCATCAGTTCCATCCTGTATTCTTGGTCGAATATCTTGCTAACAGCATATCAAACTCCTCAGGTCCGTGCTTATCTGTTCCTTGTCCAGCTCGAGGTCCAAATCTTCCAAGCTCGAGCAACCAATTCTTTCTGATCAACTTATCATGAACAACATCACCGATGTCCCGGTTCTTCATTTCTTTATTGCCAACGGCAGCAGCAAAACCCGAGTCATAACTGATTTGAATCCCAGCTCGAGTTCTGCTTCATCTTGACCTTATTTCATCGTGAATGGGAGCAGCATCGCCTTCTCGTCACCATTATGATGATCACTGCCAATGAGTTATCATCTTATTCTCATATCTTATCCGTCACAGCAAAGCCTGAGCATCACTACTTCTCTGTTCTTTAATCGCCGGTGATGCTCAAACTCCATCAACAACTCCTTCTTACCACTGCCAATGGCAGAAACTACTCTTTCATCTCTTCACAGCACCATCAACTCATTCCCAGCAGCATCGAAATCATCACGAACCCATATCCTTTAGTCTCTGATCAACTCCATCGATCATGGTGGTAGCCCTGAACTGAATGGCCTGGTGTCCTTAACACTATTTGAATTCTAACTTCCCTTCAGTAAATGACATGACTTCCTTTAGAAGTTCCTTTGAAACAGTCACCCCTTAACAGGATGACTTCCCCATAACGTACAATGGGATGTTAATAGCACTGCCCTTTAAAATGATTATATTACCCTTATAATCTTCCAAGTTCTTGTTTTGTTCGTAACTTCTTCATACGAACTCAGAAAGACTTCGTTCTTTCGTCGTTGACTTTATCTTCCCGTCCTCTACAAAATGATGGCTAGAAATCCTCCATTTGAACGAGTTCCACTAGTCTTTGGCCCTTCTTCACTTGTGACTTCACTTTCGTAGCTATTTCACTTCTTTTGGATGATTCATCTAATAAAACACAAATAAAAGAAACAAGTATAATATATAATAATTCGCAAGAATATATATCAATTACTAGCATGGATTCGACACTAAATATATGCAAAATATGCACTTAAAAAATTCCCCCACACTTTGCTTTTGCTAGTCCTCGAGCAAACTATCTAAAATACAACAACTCCATGTCGTCGAGGATACGGTTGCACTTAGCATGTGCAACAGGCCTTTAAACCCCTAGGTGTCCCTAGTGGAGGAGTTATAGTCTCGTGAGGGCTTACGAGAGGTATACCCACAAAACCTACACCAACTTCAAAACGTTCCAGCTTCCCAAGCATCCAAAGAGCTATGAGGACATAGAGTTTCTGCATGCTAGTAATAAGAAGTTAGAAATACCAAAGAACATATTCTCATTCTTAAATGTTGAGTGAGAAATAACCACACCATAATGAAAGAACGCGTTTTTGAGAGCGATCAATAAACATTTCGCCTCGACTTCTGCCTCACTTAAAAGGATTTTATGATAATTGCACTCAAAAAGATGGCTTTTTTATGGGTCTCACATGTGTGCAGGTAGGAATAAAGAGAGAAATCCTACACATGTTGAATGGTGGGAAGGAGACCTTCCGAATTATTTTTGGAGACCCCACAATATCGTGGGAAATAAAAGACTTTTTCTGATGATCTCTAAGAAAATAAATCAACCATTATAGCAAGGATGGGAGTACTTACCACCTTCACATCCGATCGGCAGTAATGGTAGCTCCACTCTCACGACATCCAATAGAAACGTAGTCTTCGGCTCGTCTTCTTCATCTTCTTAGTCTTCGGTCTTCAGTCTTCAACGATTGATGATAAACTCTTGAACTTTGTAGAACTTTGACAATTCCTAACTCTTTTCCTCAATTTCCTTGTTGCTTTAAACTTCTTTATATATTTTTCTTCCTCATGACCTTATTGAATAAATAACAACCTAAATGCAAATCTTTTTGTATTTTCTCTTTTTTTTTTTTTTTTTTTCTCTTTTCAATATTTTTTCTTTTAATTTTTTTTTTCTTTTTATAAAAAGATTGCAACTACAAAAATAATAACGGAATTAAAATGGCATGGCCATAAAAGAAGTACTTTACCACTTTGATCTTCACAACTTGTATTGTCTTCGTATAAAATTCAATAACTCTCATCCTTTGATTTTCTTCGCTTTTGTAAATAAGTCTTCAACTTAGATTTAGAATTCCTCTCCTTGTATGTAAGTCTTCAACATGTATATAGAAATATGCTCATTGTATGTTGCTTTACTTGGATATGAAATTTTTCTATTCCTTGTATTGTTGCTTGTAAACCTCAAACGTATTCAACTTTCCTTGTAGATTTTAATGTCGCTCCCTTGTTGACGATGATGGTGTTTCTATGGATTTGTTGTTGGCGAGAGAGAGAATGGTTCTAACTGCAAATCAAACTACAAGAAAGTGGTTTTCGTCTATAGACGTCACCCTCATGATTGAGAAAATTAGCACTCAAGAGATCAAAGAGTAGTGCTTCTATTGGTGGGAGGTTGGGTAGCTCACCATTCTACCCAGAAATTGAAGAAGGAGATTGGCTCAGTGTGTTTCAAAGGAGAGTTGAATCTGTGTAGATGAATGTTAGGTTCACAGGTTGGTGGTACTGATGATGAGCAGTGAAAGAAGTCTGTGCATTGCAGGTGGAAGCCATACAAGGTTCAGATTGAGATGCAGGGATGGAGGAGTGCTTAGGCTTGCAGATGAAAAATGAATGGAATAACTAGTTGTTGTTGGTACCTGGCTTAACGGTGCCGAAATGAAGTTTGAGAAGACGCAGTTGCAGGTGGAGTTGTACATGGGAGAGTTGCACAGTGGTGTTGCAACTGAGGCTGAGGTGAATGAGTTACGAGCAGATGGAGTTGTTGTTGGCTTGCAAATGGTATGACTGAGTAGTGGATGCTGCAGTGACAAATGATTTTGCTTCAGATGTGATGCAGCTAAGCAGCATTGCAGTGAGCATCAACTGGTATATGTGGTTGCAATTAGATGAGCAGCAGCTGGAGAAGATGGCAGGGATCTGGTGATTACATTGACTGGATGTGAAGTTGTGATGTTGTTTAATGCCTAGGTTCAGGTGGCGGTTGTATTGCAGGTGAGGTTATGGAGTTGGTGCAGCTGCAGTCAAGACGGTGGTTTCTGTGGAGGAACTAGATCTTGGGTACTGGTAATTTGAGATGAGGAGGAGAAGGTATTGAAGCAATGCAGTTAAAAAGGCTTGTTGAAGTTGCATTTTTGGCTTAATTGAAGTTGCTTGAGAAGCTGCAATTGGGAAGTTTTGCATCACAGAAGTGCAGGACTGAGCAGCAGAGATGAGTGCAGGGCCATCATGGATGGACTGAGGTTGTGATGCACCATCATTGTGCAACACACATCTCTGGACTGTGCAAGACTATGGCCTAGGCCAATGCCCTAACTCATCTTTGACTCACTATGACTCGGTATGACTCGGTGCTTGACCCGAGTTCACTCGGTTGAGCTGACCCGTTGACCGGTGACCGGGTGGACTTTGCCGGTCACCTGAGATACTTTTCCGGCCAACTTCCGGGGGTGGACCCAGTTTTCCAACGATCAAATTTTGGCGCCGCTGCCGGGGAGGCAGCGGTTGTCATTTGTTTTTGGTTTCTTATTTTTGTTTTTAGTCTTGTTTTTTTTGTGTTTTTTTTCCATTTGTTTTTGGTTTCTTATTTTTGTTTTTAGTCTTGTTTTATATTTTGTTTTTGTTTTTATTTTCTGTTTTTTAACCTTGTTTTGAGAACTCTTGTTTTGGAACATATTGGAACAATGGGTACGGTTATCAACCTCAACAACATTATGAAAACTATCACCCTTGCGGGAAATACAATCAAAACCAATCCTTTGGTTATGGTCAATATTCCACGTACCCTTTGAGTTATCCTCATACATACCAACCTTCTTACGGTAGGTATGTAAGTGAGCAACCACAAGGAGGGGAGACTAGTTGTATTCCTATTTATATTTCTTCGAGTTTGGTAGATGATATGCAACAATTTATGGTCAACATGGAGTCAGTTTGTAGATAACCGAGAGTGGAACCAATTTCGTCGACCGAATATGCTCATAATATGTTTAGCCCAATTTCTGATCGTAGTTATGATCATTCACCCATTCAAAGGGAAGATAATTGGCCTAACAATACTGAAGTAAGTGATTCTACCTTTTCCTTGTCGAACGAGCTTTTCCAACAAATGGAACATTATTTTCAAAATTTGGATGGATCACTCCAAGAGTTTCAAAAAGGTGTTTCCATTTTAAGACAATGCATTAAAGAATACAAAGAGGACATGCAAAATTCTGCGAAAGACCAATCTTTGGGAAGTGGTAGCCAATCTTATGTTAACTATGATAGTGACGATGGCTATGAAAGTACATCGCTTGAACCAATTTATGGTGACATCCCCGAGGAGTGTACAATGGAGTATTTTTGTGATCAAGGTGAAGATGAAAAGGAATATGATGACACTAGTGTAGCTTACTCGAGCATTGATCTTTATAACGATCAAGAACCTATTCAAAAGGTAAAGCTTGAGGATGATGCAATGAGTGTTCTAAAAAAGTTCCTTATGGTGAGACTTGAATCCGCAGTGGAGTATGTACCTTACAACAAAGAGAAGTATGTTGAGAATGAGACCATTATGACCAATATTGTGGAAGAACCAATTGAGCTTGCAAAGAATTGTAATGAAGATGTTGATGTCGAGATTTTGGTGAAGGCATAAACGGATGAAGAATGGTTCCTAGGTTTGATAGAGGACCACGATATACAAGAGGTGAATAACTCACTTGAATTTTTCAAGGATGAAGAGGATTCCGTGCTACAAGAGATTGTGCGAGGTTTGTCTAACCCTTTGCATATTGATTCTTCTCCTTTACCTCTTATTGGTTTGAATGTATGTTCTTAGAGAATATTGTTGAATGACTTTGTTTCTCGATTTCCGCCATTAGAGATACTTGATTCTCAAACAATCCAGATTTTGGAACAAGAAACCGTGGAAATACCCAACTTCTACATTCTTTATACACTTCCAAGTGTGGACAAGAATAAGTGTGGGGGAAACTTTTATCGATTAATAGCTTCGTTTCTGTTTTATATTACTAATATGTGTGCGAAGCAAGTGTTTGCAAAACAGGTGTTATGGGTGGATCCCCAACTTTTACATTTATTGGTGTATGGAGAATCCGTCTTGCAAGTCGGGCTGAGGACTTTAAACCAAGCGCTAAATGGGAGGCAACCCACTGGTTTTGTGTATCTATCTCTATCTTTTTATTTCTTAAGTCTTTCATCTTTATTTTCTTATTTTGGATATTTGCATATCAAAACTCTAATTTTTAGAGATTTTTGAACAATTTAGAATAAACACTATCCTTTCTAAGTAGATGGAATTTTTTCTTGACGATGAGGTATGTATATTGGCTGAGTTGAGATTATATGCCAACTAAATAGCTTGTTTAGTGTTTATCCTCTATTGTTCAGAAATAGCTATGAGTTGGAGTATCATTTTTATATGCATTTTATTTTCTTATTGTGTATATATATCATGTTATGAATTTCCCATGTTGAACTTTACTTTGAATAACTAAATTTTACATTGAGGACAAATGTAAAGTTTAAGTGTGTGGGAGTGTTCTCATATAGAGTTTTTAGCCTTGTTAGTTTTCTCTTGTGTTTATAAGAAAAGAAAAAAAGTTAAAAAAAAAAATGATGATGAAGAGATTAAATTGTAATTCTAATCATGTATGCAAGCACTCGTTTAAGATAGAAGATGAACTCCTTGATCAATATCTTTCTCTCATTGATTACATTTTACTATTTACTTTGCTTTTAATTTAATTCATATTGCTTCATAAAAATCAGAAATCCCCCCAATTGGTTACTTTAGGAAATTGAATACATAATAACTACAATTGCCTCTCTGTGGAAACAAACTCTTTATTATCATATACTTTAGGAAAGTGAAATTATTTTTGACGCATACGACTGCGATCAAATTTTGGCGCCATTGCCGGGGAGGCATACGGCTAGTTATTAAGTTTTTAGTTTGTTGTCATCATTTCTGCTTCCATATTTGTTTTTTTTTCTTGTTTCGTTTTTCTTACTTGTTTGTGAGAATTTTTTTTCAGGTACCTATTCCCTGGCTTTTAAAGATTGGAACTATCCAAGGTGTGGGATAGCTACTCGAAGAGGCACAATACTCCAACCAAGTCAAGACACGACGGAAGAACAAGAGTTAGAAGTGGAAGAAGAGTTACAACTAGAAGAATAAAAAGAGGTTCCATTTGTATAAGAACCACTAGTTGAAGAAGAAGAAGAAGAAGCAATGGGTGATGCAAACCGTACACTCAAGGATTTGGCTTCTCACTAGTTGGATACACAACAATGGTGTATTCAAACAAACTCTACTTTCGAGATAAAGTCGGGGTTGCTTAGAGAATTATCAAAGTTCCATGGCATGGTGAATGAAGACCCAAACAAGCATCTTATGGACTTCCACACCATTGTCACTACCATGCTTCCAGCGGATACTGATGCGGATGGTGCAATGTTGAAAGTTTTCCGATTCTCTTTGGCGGATAATGCTAAGGATTGGTTGTATTACTTGCCCTACGGAAGTGTCACAACATGGAATGGGTTGAAGAAACTCTTTTTAGAGAGATATTTTCTAGCATAAAAGGCTACTCAAATTCGCGAGGAGATTTGCGGGATGAAGCAAAATGTGGGAGAAACTTTATATGAATGTTGGGAACGATACAAGAGATTAGTGGCAAGCTGTCCTCACCACCAATTCAGTGACGCAATGATAATCCAATACTTCTATGAAGGACTCCAAGCAAGTGATAGGAATCTTCTTGACCCTGCGGGTGGTGGTGCACTAGTGAACAAAACAGTGGCACAAGCTAGAGAGTTGATTGAAAACATGGCAGCGAACTCCCAACAATTCTTGAGTCGTGGTTCGGATGTGCTTCTTAGGAGAGTAAATGAAGTGAGCGAGGTCGAGAAACTTCGTCAACAAATGGGTAACATGACAGAAATGATGCAACAAGTTTCAGCCGCGGTGATACCAAGTTCTCTTCAAGGGTATGAAGACGCCAATGAACAAGATAATGTTGTCTTTCCAAATCAACAAAGATGGTATGATCCCTACTCCAACACTTACAATCCAGGATGGAGATATCACCCTAATTTTAGATATGCCAACAAGCAAGGAGCGGTGCAACAACCTACTTTCAACCGTCCGAGTGGATTTCAACCACAACAACAACAATTTCAGCAACAACAATTTCCACAACAACAACAACAACCTCAAAATCAGGGGTCAAGTATGGAAGAGTTGCTGAAATCTTTTATGCAAAGAACGGAGAGTACGGTTAAGGAGTTGCAAACTCAAGTTGGTTCCATGGCTATTGAGTTGAACCATTTGAAGGCACAAAATGGTGGGAAACTCCCTTCTCAACCTATCAACCCAAAAGAGGGTGTCAATGCAATTACGTTGAGAAGTGGTACACAACTTGTGCAACCCGAAGTTACTGATTCGGGCAAGGTGGAAACACCAAAGGAACCTGTTTTGGAGGAGAAGAATGAGGATTCTCCCCAAAATTCTGAGGTACCTATTTCTAACTCTAAAACTCCGGTTTCTACTTATGTTCCTCCTATACCTTTTCCTCGCAGATTTGCAAATTCCAAGAAGGCGGAACTAGAAAAGGAGATTTTAGATGTTCTCAAGAAATTCCATCTGAACATACCACTCATAGATGCAATCAAACAATTTCCAAAGTATGCAAAGGTGTTGAAGGACTTGTGTACCAACAAGCAAAGGCTCAAAGGTAATGAAGTGCTAAGTGTGGGGGAGAATGCTTCGGCAATCTTACAACATAAACTCCCACTGAAGTGCAAGGATCCCGGTAGCTTTGACATTCCCGTCATAATTGGTAACACCACATTTAACAAAGCTATGTTGGACTTAGGTGCATCCGTTAATGTTATGCCTGCATCTATATATAACTCACTCGATCTTGGTCCTCTTGAAAAAGCTGGAATTTTATTGCAATTAGCCGATCTCTCTAATGTTTACCCAATGGGTATTTTTGAGGATGTTGTTGTGCAGGTTAATCAACTAGTATTTCCAGCTGACTTTTGCGTGTTAGAGATGGATGAAGGTTCACCGGACTCATCTCTTCCGTTGCTACTTGGGCGTCCCTTCATGAAAACGGCGAAAACCATTATTGATGTGGAAAAGGGAACGCTAACTATGGAGTTTGATGGAGAAATAATACGTTTCAACATTTTCGAGACGATGAGATATCCTAGTGATGTCCATTCTTATTTCTCCATTGATGTGATGGATACATTGGCGCAACAAATGTTTGAGTTGATTGGTGTTGATACTTTGGAAACCGTGCTTACTACACCCATTGACGATGGTTTGGAGTATGGTGATGAGATTAAAGAAACCATTGGTTCTATTGACTCATTACAGGAAAAATCAGCAATTGAGAATATTTCATATGCTTCTTTACCTTGCAATGATGAAAAGCTTGTGCCTTCTATTGTTAAATATCCAAAGTTAGAATTGAAACCTCTTCCAAGTCACTTAAAGTACTTGTACTTGGGTGACAACGAGGACTTACCTGTTGTAGATGGTGGATTTTCTACAAGGTTAAAATCGTAAACCCATAATTATACGAACCTCTGATCCAGCAATCAGACGTGAGTATTGATACGCGGGTCTCTCTTCGAATTCTCTGACTGAGGATACTTTCTCTCAGAGTACATGCAGATATGTAATCTCACAGCTGGATAACGGCATATCTCATGAATACTGAACACTTTCAGTGATTATTTCTATATAGTATCACGAGATGGACGGCTCCTAGACAGCTTGTTCTGTTAGTATAGAGCGATAACGTCTTCAGGAACAAACAACGAGTTTACCCTGACTATATAAAGGATATGACTTACCGGCAAGCTCATATCGGGATAATTAATGCTCCTAGACAGCTTGCTCTGCTAGTATAGAGCCACAAAGTTAACTATTCCTAAAGTTTTTGGATTCATCCGTGACATTCACTACTGAATTCCCAGAATAATCTATCATTGCTCCTATTCCATGGTCGAATCCACGGCTTGATCCCATGGAATGGCAATGACAATTGATCATATTCCATGGTCGAATCCACGGTCTGATCCTATGGAATGGCAATGACAATTGCTCCTATTTCATGGCCGAATCCACGGCATGATCCCATGAAATGGCAATAAAAAATTGTTTTGATTCTATGATCGAATCCACGACTTGATCTCATAGAATAACAATGAAATAACTATATTATCTCATTATTCCGATTTCATGATCGAATCCACAACTGGTCTCATAAATGGTAATAGATAAATCTTAATTACTCCGTGGTCAAAACTACGATCCCATGGAATGGTGATGATCCCTTTATTATTCGTAGTCGAATCCTCAGCTGATACTATGAATTAATAGTAAACGTCTATTTATTTTATTACTCAGTTTCATGAATTATTCTCCACAGAATTTCATAAATTAATAATAAATAATCAACAATCGGGCGTCTGAGCTACCTCTAAGTAAGCCCCATTCAAATGGTGAAGGTGTATTCAATGACGGTACACTAACAGTCACCGCACGAACGAGTATTTCAAAACACAACGAAACGATGAACCTATGCAAAATAGGGAAGAAAATAATAAATAATTAAAAATATTGACCAGGTTACTGGGAGCACGGACACACGACCGACCATGGTGTTTTCATAAACCCATGAAAATAATATAAAATTAAAGTGTGGGGCGTGACCATTGGCCAACCGGCCATGCCTTGGTCCCAGCCGGCCCCACACCTTATGGTTTCTCATTATTTTATTATTATCTCTCTGATTTCATGAAAAACTCCTTGATTTCATGGTATTTTGCAAAAAATAGGAATTAAATAATATAAAATTATGAAAAACTCGTGGGACCAGGCCCTAGCCAGCCGACCATGCCCTAACCGGTCCCACACGCCCCTTTATTTTATTATTATTTATTTTATTTTCCTTGAATTTATCAAATTCCTTGATTTCATGGTATTTCTCTCAAATTAGAAAAAATTCCCTCAAATCATGAAAAATACATTAAAAATATATATAAAATCATGAAAACATGTGGGATCGGGCCCTAGCCAGCCGGCCATACCTCCCAGGGCCCCACACACCCTTGTTTTTATTATTTTAATATTTTTGCTTCCTTGAACTCATGAAAACTCCTTCACTTCAGGGAAACTCCCTAAATTCATCAAAACTCTTTAAATCCATGATATTTTTATAAAATCATGAAAAATATTATAAAATTGAGGGAAAGGCACCACGGGACCGTGGTCATGACTGGCCGACCATACCTTGGTTTCACGGTCCCACGCCTCCTCATTCCTTTATTTTATAATTATTTTCCATCATCTCATGGTGTTTTTCTCAGTTTCGGCGAAACCCTATTTTGGCATATTTTCTCGAATGGACGCTCAACTGCACGTCAGAAAATATCAAAATTCTCAGAACTGAGACACGGACTCTTGGGGACATGATCATGATATCTTGATCGACCCAGATTGGCTCTTTAGCTTACAGAAGCCGGTCCCATCAATTTTCACAGTTTTGACCTAATTTGCACAATTGCACGTATTAGGTCCAAGACTCTTCCAAACACTTTGGATTTTCATGAAGTGATCATCAGGCGGTCACGTGACTACCCAGGGCCGGTTTCATGACCCCATAGTCGGTCCCTCACTCCGTCATAATTAATTAGGTTTTCTCACCTAAGGCTCAGACGAGCATTTTCGAATAAATGATTAAACCAGCATTTAATCATTCTTTCACCAACAAATCGTCAAATCTTCAGGAGTTCTTTGTATTTACTCACGTGAGCATATGGACACTACATGGTTGATCCACGGTCCCATGTAGTCGCTCCCTCCTTCGTCCCATGGTTAAACTTCTGACGAACCATGAATTGATCATCAATTGATCAAATTAGGGTTTCTGAATCCAAGGATCATCATTCCAGATTCCAACCTTAATAATTTTAGACGACCTCATGGTCATTAATTTTATTAATTATGCTCGGTTCAACGACCAGTATTCTAATTAATATTTTGGTACGCTGCCAATAATCCATCAGATGAGCAACACATGCTCAGACGATCAAATATTCAACAATTCATCACATGAGCAACACTTGCTCAGATGATAAATATTTCTCAAACCAAGGAATATTGGTTCAACAATCAATATTCAACGATCCATCGAATGAGCAATACTTGCTCACTTCATCGTAAGAACTATACCTCTGTCTCATGACATGTTCAATTCATGAGTTTCAGAACATCATGTTCAACTCAACTACATGGACTCATCGTCCCATCAAACCACGAAGTCATCAATTGACTAACAACCACGAGACGTCAATCGTGTCACTTGGGGGGATATCACTTAGGGTTTTGGTCTGGCGGTCTACGGCACGTGTGTTCAAACACACGATGGAATGTGAGCAAGTCGTGCAATCAGTTGAAGGAATTCACGAGGTAGTGGGTGGAAAATCGACCAAGTCTCCACACGTTGAGCAACTGGTTTCAAACACGATCTCCACTTCCCCACTCCTTGATTCCATCAACTGTCACACTTCATGGAATCATGGTGTCTAAAATTCCAGCAATATAAATAAGTCTCTGAATCATGATTGATCATCGGCATCATCAGTATCATCAATCTCACGTCATCGACAACACGAGATCATCAACTCATCAATTGAGCAACTACTCTCAATTGAGCAATTTCAATCACTCAGAGCTTATCGTATTCAGAATTCACACACCCACAATCTTTGATTACCATTGATTCCACACATTTCTCAGCTTCCCTCCTACAGATCAACCCATCCTCTCTTGTGACCGAATTTACTCTGGAACGGTCATTGTATTGATTTAGGCTGGAGTACTACAGATTGATCTCTCGAATCTAAAGCACCCCCTTCGCAGCGGTGCATCTGTGTGAGGATTAACATTTCGCTCGGTTCGAGGAGTCTCCTCCGTACGGTCGTCTCCTCAATTCCTTAAAAACCAGAAAATCGTTTTTCCCCATCTACAGATTGGCGACCATAGTGGGAGATTAATCTCTTGGTTGCAATCTAACAATCTCACAAGATGGTTGGTCTTAGGACTAATTCATATCAGAATATTTCAAACGGCAACATTCCTCATGTTACACCTGGCGGCATGGAAGGCAGAGGGATCCCGACTTTGGCAGAGTTTGCTCAAATCCTAGAGGCCCATACCAGGAACATGGACCTGATGAAGGAGACGATAAACCACATCCTCGACTTTCTCATCATATTAACATCCGAGTTAGGCGGTATCTCCGCTCTGGAAGCCTCAACACCGGGGACTGAGACGTCTTCTGAACCTCAAATCAACAGCTTCACCACATACGAGAAGCCGGTGGAACAAGAGGTCACACATTTGATTGAAAATCTATATGAACTCCCGCACTTCTCCAGGGATCAGCGCACAGACACATTTTCAGCACTCGACCAGATATCATCCAGCGTGCAAATAACGCCACCAACACCATCAGTTGAAGAAGTCTCCCTAGTGCCTGGGCATTCGATCGACAACATCTCTTTTGCAGTAGAAGATCGCATGACGGATGAAGGACACAACCGAGCATTGTATGTCACTGGTTTCATCAAAGACACCGAATTTAGAAGAGCTCTTGTCGACACCGGTGCTTCCACCAACATTGTCACTATGAAGATTCTCAGGATGGCCAGATTCCCACAAGGTAAAATCGTTCGCTATCCCATCCTAATGACAAGATTTGAAGGAAGTCAAAGACATACATATAGATATGCATACATAGATTTGAGGGTGGGGCCGATTCGATCGAAAGCAAAGTTTCATGTGATCGAGCAAGAACCTGACTACCACATAATACTGGGACGCCCATGGCTCCATGATAATAAGGTGGTTCCTTCAACATACCATCAATGCATGAAGGCCCTGCTCGACAACAAGATCGTTTGCATTCCGGCTTCACCATCTCCTTATGCTCCCGTCTATGATACTGAGTTCCTTGAATCTTAAAAGGGCGTCCCGGAACCTCCAAGCAGGATTCGCAGTACTTTACTTCCAAGCTAGAAGACTATCGAAAAGGCTGATAACGATCCGTCATCTTCAACTGCTAAAATGATCAAGTCACCTGCTACACCGACTAAACGCCATAGTAGTCAAGTCTCAATTCCAGGGTCAAACTTCACGACCGATCGAGATGTATAAGGGAGAGTCATTTATCGCCGACGGAAAGATTAACAATTAATCGGGGAGAACGATGAAAAGTCTCCCCACCATGAAGAATCGTGTCAGAGTGAGCTATCACTTGAAGAAGAAATCCAGGATGCCCCACGACAACTACAGGACGACACTGACTCTACCACTGACGATCTTGAAACAATCAACATTAGGACTGCAGACGATCCAAACCAATCCTGATCAGTTCAGCACTATCACTAGAGGAGCGGACCGAGCTGATAAAATTGTTGAAAGAATATCAAGATGTCTTCGCCTGGACGTACGAAGAAATGCCGGGTCTGGATGACAAACTCGTCACCCATCACCTGCACATCGTCCCTGGTTCCAAAGCTGTCAAATAACCGCCCAGAAAATTTAGACACGAAGTCGAGGAGAAAATCAAGGTTGAAATCCAGAAACTGTTAGCAGCAGGGTTCATCAAGCTAACGTGGCTAGCAAATGTGGTACCTGTTAAGAAGAAAAATGGTCAAATTAGATGTTGTGTCGACTTCAGGAACTTGAATAAATGTTGTCCAAAGGATGATTTTCCTCTACCTAACATTGACGTGCTCGTCGATGCAACCAGTGGTCACGGTATGTTCTCATTCATGGATGGCTATAATGGGTACAACCATATAAAGATGTATGAACATGACGCTAACAAGACTGCGTTCCGTACTCCCATTGGGAATTTTCACTACATTGTGATGCCCTTTGGATTAAAGAATGCTGGTGCCACCTATCAACGAGCCATGACTGCCATATTCCACGACATGGTGCACAAGCAAGTAGAAGACTATGTTGATGATGTGGTGGTAAAATCGAAGACTCGAGCATCTCATCTCGAAGTTCTAAGACAGGTGTTTGAAAGATGCAGAGAATACAAATTAAAAATGAATCCTTTAAAGTGCGCATTCGGAGTTTCTTCCGGAAAATTCTTAGGATTCCTGGTCAAGGCTGAAGGGATCAAAGTCGACCCGGACAAGGCAAAATCTATTACCACCATGCCTCCTCCACGAACCGTGAAGGAACTACAGAGCTTTATGGGAAAGGTAAATTATATTCGACGCTTCATTCCTGGACTAGCTCAACTTATTGCTTCGTTCACACCTCTGCTGAAAAAAGGAGCAAGCTTCACCTGGACAGCTGTTCAACAAGAAGCTTTCCATAAAATACAACAAATATTATTGTCACCGGCCATCATGAGGTCTCCAGTACAGGGACGACCTCTGATTCTTTACATAGCCTCCAGTAACGTCGCCATCGGCGCACTCCTCGCTCAGGAAGACGACGAAGGCGTCGAACGACCGATTTACTACTTCAGCCGCACAATAAGAGACGCTCAACTCCGATATCCAAAGGCCGAAAGGGAATGCCTGGTATTGGTACATGCAATCCAGAAGTTCAGACATTACTTACTATCTAACAGGGTCGTACTCATCTCCAAAGCTGATCCCATAAATTTCTTGCTATCAAAGCCAGCCTTGATAGGAGACCAGCGAAGTGGCTACTCCATATGTCAGAATTTGACATAGCTTGCACACTACCTAAAGCCATCAAAGGTAAAGCGGTCTCAGACTTGCTCGCTGCTTTTCCAGGGGAAGACACAACAACCCTACATGAAGAAGTACCCGGTGAATTCCCAGACATCTTGGTCATCAAGGAAGAAACATGTCTTCTATACTTTGATGGATCTGCCACCCCTAGTAGTGACACCGGAGGAGCGGGCGTAGTGCTTGTGTCTCCATCTGGTAAAGTTTTCTCACATTAGTTCAAGTTGGATTTCCACTGCACCAACAACTCAGCGGAATATGAAGCCTTCCTATTAGGATTATCTTTGGCCAAGAAAGCAGGAGAAACACACCTCGAGATAAGGGGAGATTCAAAATTATTGGTCAACCAGATGAATGGAACATATTCTCTCAAAGAAATCACACTTGCTTCATTCAGAACCGAAGCTCAACGACTGTTGACCTATTTTGCCGACGCAACAATCGTCCATACTGGACAAACTAACAATAGGCATGTTGATTGCCTAGCAACTCTCGCCTCCAAGCTGCAATTCAAAGGAGCACAGAAAACGATCAATGTACAAAGGCGTACAGTATCTTCAACTTGGCTCACTCAGATCGAAGACATTCCAGCGAACGATTGGCGAGCACCCATCATTCATGAATTGAGCAGCTCTATTTCAGAAGGCCAAGTCAGCCTCAAGGAATTGAAGAACTACTTCTTGCTTCATGGAGGGTTGTACTATCGAAACCCTGATGGATCTCTATCACGATGTCTTGGGAGCGACGAAGCGGAAGAACAGCTCAAGCGCATACATGAGGAAATCTGTGGGCAAACGTTAGTGGTAACACTTTACAGAAAGATTCAAAGAATGGGGTGCTACTGGCCACCCATGGAGACTCAGTCAAGAGCTTTACAAGGATGTTGTACTGATTTCCAAACACCTCCTCATCACTTGGAGGTTTTGACAGTCCACCACACTGGGGACTGGAGGGAGCCTTACATCAAATACCTCCGGGACAACGAACTACCACTGGAAAAGAAGCAAGCAGTCAAACTCATTCAGAAAGCTAAGAGATTCGTCTATCTCTATGGGATCTTATACCGCAAAAGCTTTGGTGTAAATTTACTGAGGTGCTTAGCCGAACATGAAATCCCTACAATCCTGAAGGAAGTACATGATGGAGAACATCAAGGAAAGAGGAAACTATTTCTTCAAATTCATGAGAAGTATTATTGGCCGACCATGGAAGATGATGCAGCCGCACACGTTCAGAGGTGTCACCAATGCGAAACCCATGATAATCTCATCCACACTCCTGGTGTCCCGTTGAATTCTGTGAATAGTCCGTGGCCTTTCTACAGCTGGGGACTAGATATCATTGGGAAGATCAATCCAGCATCTTCAAAACAACATGAATACATCATCACTGCGACAGAGTACTTCACCAAGTGGGTCGAATCTATTCCTCTTCGAAGCACCACTGGAGTTACGATTGCCGCCTTCATCAAAGAGCACATAATATGAAGATTCGGAATTCCTAAGCATATCATCACAGATAACGGAACTCCTTTTGCAAATCAATATGTTGAGAAGCTGCTCAATAAATATGGGATCAAACAAATCTTCTCCACGCCTTACTATCCACAAGGAAATGGTCAAGCAGAAAGTTTGGTCAGGATTATCAGTCGGACGATTCATGACAATCCTCGATCATGGCATGAGCAATTACCCATGGCTCTATGGGCTTACAGAACTGCACCAAGGAGCTCGATCGGTACTTCGCCATATTCCCTTTTCTATGGAGCCGATGCCATACTTCCAACATAAATCAAAGTTTCCTCAGCCAGGATTGCAGCATCCAATGATGTACAATGGGATGAAGCCGAAATCTCCAGATCAAGAATCGCTGAGCTAGATATGATGGAATCAAGAAGGACCAAGGTGGAAAAATATGTGGAAGCTTACAAACATAGGATCTCCAGAGTCTACAACAAAATGGTAAGACCTCGAACATTTCAAGTAGGAGATTTGGTATTAAAGACGGAAAAGCACATTCAACAAGACATGTCCGCTCCTAAGTTCTCTCCTAAATGGGAAGGGCCATATGTTTTTATTAAAGCAGTGTCTAGCGGATACTACAAAATTTTAGCAATCAATGGAGGAAAGGAAGGAAACATCATCAATGGAAAATGGCTCAAAGCTTATTATGCCTGATCCATGAAACAAACTACCTCTTCATCATTTCAAGCATTTTCAAAAATGTAATTTCATTCCTCCAAAGAGCATACGAATGCTCCTTTGTTCATTAAAAATTTCATAAATGAGAAAAATTCGTTCATACCATGATCAACTGTTTCACCTAACTAGAAACTCAGATTTACTCAAAAAAAAACAACAACCACAAATGCTCACTCAGAGCAAACCATCTAGCAACGGGTAATCCCTGTAAGAAGCCTCGTCAAGCTTCTTCTGAAAAATCTTGGTCTTTGCATTCAAGTCTTCGACTGATTTCTCAACCCTTGCCGACTCCAGAGCCAGTATCCTCTCCTCATCCAGTAAATCTGCATTCATGGAAATTACATCAGCACCCTCTGCTGCCTTATGAACCTTGATTATCTCAAGACGACGACGGAGCCAGCTTACATTGAATCGCAATATCTCACAATTCGAGATCATTTCATCCCATTGGTGCAGCTCATGGTTTTTGACGTCTCGCAAGTGCATCTGATTCATTTCCTCGATGATCGGCAATAACCCCGCTACCGTGGTAAAAGGGTTAGAAGAAAACCTTTCCACACTTCTGTGGTGGCAATGTGACCATACTTCTTCCAGATCTTGGTGTACAGAGATACATGACATCTGGGAACCACGAATCCGCCGACCATTTCATTGCCTGGGAAGGTATTAATCAATGGGGCTTCGAATAAAAGTCCAGCGGTTGGGTATTCACGAGCATGGACACCGTCTCCGGTCTCCACGGATCCTACAAAATCTTCACATGTCTGGTTACTGCTTTCCTCAACCTCAACCACGGTCACAGACTTTCCACTCTTTCTTCGTCTAGCATCGAAGACGACACAGACATCCGCCTACGATGAAACGAAGGAGTGTTAATCCCGGGACTCAGTATAATCTCAAGAGTCATAGGTTTACTTACAGACGATCCAGCTTTAGCACGAGCCGATCCATACCGGGCAGGAGCTCTAACAGTCCGCTTAGGCCTTGCATTATGAGGAGTAGCATTCTTCTTACAGTCCTACGAAAAATCATTCTCTTGTGATCAACAATCTCGATTAAACAGAGACAAGAAAGGAGAAGAAGAAGAAGTGCACAACTTACTGAGATAGACGATGCTATTTCACGCTTCGACTGAAGATCATCTTGAGAAGAAATGCTATTGCTCGACATGGCGGCAAGAGGGTATGATCAAAACTTCTCTGCACGATGAAGCTAATTCAGGAATGGAAGAAATATTTGCGTGGATCATAGATTTGGAGTCTTAAAGATATATATATCAGGCGATAGTCATATAGTCAACTCAATTACGAGTTTCACTGGAACCCTAGGCTTCAAAGATCGATACCAAAGATGCGGAGGAAAATAACACACTGGGGAGTGAACATCATGGGTCAAAAGATAGGCCACGCGGCCTTGTACACGTCATGAATTCTCGGCCGTGTGTTACTTCTCATGAAAATCGACAAGTCATGATGAATTTGGATATGTGGACATTGGTCCATGTCATGGATTGAAGAAATCGATGTTAACAAAATGTTCATCATTCAGAAGAAAAGTCTAATTGAAGTAAAGTCGTTTAAACAGTCAAAAGAAAGATATCCACTATGAAGACTAAAAGGGAATGCTCTAACGTCTAAAGAAAATGGAAGTAAAACTACTCGTCGGACTCATCTGAATTGTCAGCTTCATCATCACTGTTCTTCTCGGAATCATCTTCTTCAGAGTCACTGTCAGAATCATTGGTGAAGTCCGGTGGACGGAAGATAACATCATCATCTGAATCCGAGCTATCTTCTGTTACAGCTTCAGCTTCAATTTCATTTTCCTCTGATGCTCTCTTTCATATCGATCAGGCTTAATGTAACGCTCGGATGGTTCCCATGTGATCTCTCCTTCATAAGAATCAACATCAGAATCAGAAGGCACCCCATCCAAGAATTGACGCTTCTCCTCAACCCTCTGTCTCTTACGCCGGGTGCGATCTTTTTCACGTTGACGGGCATCCTCCTTTTTGTCTTCAGCTTTTTTCTTTTCGAGTTCAGCAAAAGAGACTATTCGCTCACCCAAAGGAAAATTAGGCTTCGCCCCTTCCTGGGTAACCCTAGCCTTTGATTTCGCTACAGGAGCGTCGGAATCCTCATCAGAAGAGCCAGAGGAAGAAGAGGAATACCAGTAATCGTAATTGCTGTTATTGTTGGTCGACATTTTCTGGAACCGGAAGATCAAAGATTACTACCATGTAGACAAACCAACATCAGCAAAAAATGGTAACTCTTAACTCTTACCTTTTATACTTCCACTAACAATAGTGATAGTAATGCTAGAGTTAACACCTCAAAATCGTTCGTCTCTTCGAAAACTGCAAAAAACGAACGAAGCTTTATTAATTTCGAAACTGATTTTTCATAAATCACGAACAAAATTTTCATAATGTGAACATTCACACAACTGACCTATGAAGTTCATAACAATAAAATATTTCATCATAAATATATTGTCTATCTTCGAAGGTTCCTAAAAACCCACGTTTCTGATTTTTCGAAAAAAAACAACAATTAATGCAACATTGCTTACATAAATTCTCAAGAATTTTATCTAATGAAAACAAATTCATGCAAATAAAATATACCATCATATTTTAAACAATATATGTCACGGCTACATATATAAAAGAAAAAAAAACTATTTTTCCTTCGTATCGTCATTATTTGTCTTTAAAACGAAGGTTTATCTCAAAAAATATTGTGAAAGCTCACATCTCATACATATGATAAAGTTTTGTATTTACATGAAAGCTCATAAGCAAAATTTTATCACTGGACACAAGTTCATCATACATATTTTCCTTCGTGTCATCGTTATTTGTCTTTAAAACGAAGTATTATTCCGATTTCATGAAAATTCACTTCTTTTATGATAAAACCTTGGTACACATGAAAACTCATAAACTAAGTTTTATCACTGGACCTAGGTTCATATAAAAAAAAATCTCTCCTAAATCAGGGATTATAGTTAGTTTTCAAAACTAACGATTGAACGAACATACGTTTTCAAAAAAATGAGGGGTTTTTCATAAGACTCACACTAATATACAGACATGTATATAACTTCATCATGATCAAAGAATGAACAACTCATGAGGATCATAAACATCAACAAAAAAAAAAAAATTACCTAACGTTCGACGGCCGGACGACGGTCGGACGGCACCAGTGATCGGTGGCGGCTGGCGGCTCCGGCGGAAAAACCCTTCTTCCCTGGCATGAAGGTGATGAAGGTGCTGGTCGTGTGCGAGGAAAATAATAAAAAAAAGGATTAATCCCTTTTATTTCCAAAACCTAATTTTCTAAGGATTTCCTTATTGGGCCCGACCCGCGAATCCTAACCGACCACGGACTCGTCGTCCAAACCAGCGGTTCAACACCAATTTATGCTCATCAAACGACGCTCCAATCATGACATTGAAGACTTCATCAAGTCGTGGTTTTCTCATGCTCTCTAAATCCGGTAACGTCTCAACTTACGACTAAGTTCAATTACTGGTATTATTATTTATGGCCGGAAAATCACCATTTAATGCTGACTGAGGAACACATCTTTCCTCAGTAAGCAGGGAACTTAATGTAGATGGTGTATTTTCTACAAGGGTAAAATCATAAACCCATAATTATACGAACCTCTGATCCAGCAATCAGACGTGAGTATTGAGACGCGGGTCTCTCATCGAATTCTCTGACTGAGGATACTTTCTCTCAGAGTACATGCAGATATGTAGTCTCACAGCTGGATAACGGCATATCTCATGAATACTGAACACTTTCAGTGATTATTTCTATATAGTATCACGAGATGGACATCTCCTAGACAACTTGTTCTGCTAGTATAGAGCGATAACGTCTTCAGGAACAAACAATGAGTTTACCCTGACTATATAAAGGATATGACTTACCGGCAAGCTCATATCGGGATAATTAATGCTCCTAGACAGCTTGCTCTGCTAGTATAGAGCCACAAAGTTAATTATTCCTAAAGTTTTTGGATTCATCTGTGACATTCACTACTGAATTCCCAGAATAATCTATCATTGCTCCTATTCCATGGTCGAATCCACAGCCTGATCCCATGGAATGGCAATGGCGATTGCTCATATTCCATGGTCGAATCCACGGCCTGATCCCATGGAATGGCAATGACAATTGCTCCTATTTCATGGTAGAATCCACAGCATGATCCCATGAAATGGCAATAAACAATTGTTCCGATTCTATGATTGAATCCACGGCTTGATCTCATAGAATAGCAATGAAACAATTATATTATCTCATTACTCCGATTTCATGATCGAATCCACAACTGGTCTTATAAATGGTAATAGATAAATTTTAGTTACTCTGTGGTTGAAACTACGATCCCATGGAATGGTAATGATCGCTTTATTATTCGTAGTCGAATCCTCAGCTGATCCTATGAATTAATAGTAAACTTCTATTTATTTTATTACTCAATTTCATGAATTATTCTCCACAGAATTTCATAAATTAATAATAAATAATCAACAACCGGGCGTCTGAGCTACCTCTAAGTAAGCCCCATTCAAATGGTGAAGGTGTATTCAACGACGATACACTAACAGTCACCGCACGAACAAGTATTTCAAAATACAACGAAACGATGAACCTATGCAAAATAGGGAAGAAAATAATAAATAATTAAAAATATTGACCAGGGTACTGGGAGCACGGACACACGACCGACCGACCGTGTCGTGGTCAATCCCACGCCAGATTTATATTTTTAGCGCATTTTTATTATTTTCCATGATTTGATGAAAATTCTCTCATTTTATCAAATCTCCTTCGTCTCGAGGAAACTCCTCGGCTTCATGGTGTTTTCATAAACCCATGAAAATAATATAAAATTAAGGAAAAATAGTGTGGGGCGTGACCATTGGCCAACCGGCCATGCCTTGGTCCCAGCTGGCCCCACACCTTATGGTTCCTCATTATTTTATTATTATTTCTCTGATTTCATGAAAAAACTCCTTGATTTCATGGTATTTTACAAAAATTGGGAAATAAATAATATAAAATTATGAAAAACTCGTGGGACCAGGCCCTAGCCGGCCGGCCATGCCCTAGCCGGTCCCACGCGCCCCTTTATTTTATTATTATTTATTTTATTTTCCTTGAATTTATCAAATTCCTTGATTTCATGGTATTTCTCTCAAATTAGAAAAAATTCCCTCAAATCATGAAAAATACATTAAAAATATATATAAAATTATGAAAACTTATGGGACCGGGCCCTAGCCAGCCGACCATACCTCCCACGGCCCCACACGCCCTTGTTTTTATTATTTTAATATTTTTGCTTCCTTGAACTCATGAAAACTCCTTCACTTCAGGGAAACTCCCTAAATTCATCAAAACTCTTTAAATCCATGATATTTTCATAAAATCATGAAAAATATTATAAAATTAAGGGAAAGGCACCACGGGACCGTGGTGACGAATGGACGACCATACCTTGGTTTCACGGTCCCACGCCTCCTCATTCCTTTATTTTATAATTATTTTCCATCATCTCATGGTGTTTTCCTCAGTTTCAGTGAAACCCTAATTTTGGCATATTTTCTCGAATGGACGCTCAACTGCACGTCAGAAAATATCAAAATTCTCAGAACTGAGAGACGGATGTCTTGGGGACACGAGCATGATATCATGATTGACCCATATTGTCTCTTTGGCTTACAGAAGCCGGTCCCATCAATTTTCACAGTTTTGACCTAATTTGCACAATTGTACGTATTAGGCCAAGACTCTTCCAAACACTTTGGATTTTCATGAAGTGATCATCAGGCGGTCACGTGACTACCCAGGGACAGTTTCATGACCCCATGGTCGGTCCCTCACTCCGTCATAATTAATTAGGTTTTCTCACCTAAGGCTCAGACGAGCATTTTCGAATAAATGATTAAACCAGCATTTAATCATTCTTTAACCAACAAATCGTCAACTCTTCAGGAGTTCTTTGTATTTGCTCACATGAGAATATGGACACTACATGGTTGATCCACGGTCCCATGTAGTCGTTCCCTCCTTCGTCCCATGGTTAAACTTCTGACGAACCATGAATTGATCATCAATTGATCAAATTAGGGTTTCTGAATCCAAGGATCATCATTCCAGATTCCAACCTTAATAATTTTACGACGACCTCATGGTCATTAATTTTATTAATTATGCTCGGTTCAACGACCAGTATTCTAATTAATATTTTTGGTACGCTGCCAATAATCCATCAGATGAGTAACACATGCTCAGACGATCAAATATTCAACAATTCATCACATGAGCAACACTTGCTCAGATGAAATATTTGCTCAAACCAAGGAATATTGGTTCAACAATCAATATTCAACGATCCATCGAATGAGAAATACTCGCTCACTTCATCGTAAGAACTATACCTCTGTCTCATGACATGTTCAATTCATGAGTTTCAGAACATCATGTTCAACTCAGCAACTACATGGACTCATCGTCCCATCAAACCACGAAGTCATCAATTGACTAACATACCACGAGACGTCAATCGTGTCACTTTGGGGGGATATCACTTAGGGTTTTGGTCTGGCGGTCTACGGCACGTGTGTTCAAACACACGATGGAATGTGTGCAAGTCGTGCAATTAGTTAAAGGAATTCACGAGGTAGTGGGTGGAAAATCGACCAAGTCTCCACACGTTGAGCAACTGGTTTCAAACACGATCTCCACTTTCCCACTCCTTGATTCCATCAACTGTCACACTTCATGGAGTCATGGTGTCTAAAATTCCAGTAATATAAATAAGTCTCTGAATCATGATTGAATCATCGGCATCATCAATATCATCAATACCACGTCCCATCGACAACACGAGATCATCAACTCATCAATTGAGCAACTACTCTCAATTGAGCAATTTCAATCACTCAGAGCTTATCGTATTCAGAATTCACATACCCACAATCTTTGATTACCATTAATTCCACACATTTCTCAGCTTCCCTCCTACAGATCAACCCATCCTCTCTTGTGACCGAATTTACTCTGGAACGGTCATTGTCTTGATTTAGGCTGGAGTACTACAGATTGATCTCTCGAATCTAAAGCATACCATTCGCAGCGGTGCATCTGTGTGAGGATTAACATTTCGCTCGGTTCGAGGAGTCTCCTCCGTACGGTCGTCTCCTCAATTCCTTAAAAACCAGCAAATCGTTTTTCTCCATCTACACCTGTGATTGTTTCTAATGAGATTAATCAATTACAGGAGCAAAAACTTCTAAGGGTGCTAAGGACGTAGAAGACGGCCATAGGATGGACAATTGCCGATATCAAGGGTATAAGCCCTGCCGTTTGTATGCACAAGATCCGATTGGAAGACGATGCAAAGCCTACAAGGGAAGCGCAATGTCGTTTGAATCCTCCCATGATGGAAGTTGTGAAAAAGGAGGTACTCAAGCTTTTGGATGTGGGTGTTATCTACCCCATATCCCATAGCAAGTGGGTAAGCCCGGTATAAGTATTACCAAAGAAATCAGGTGTGACGGTGGTGGAGAATGATAAGAATGAACTTGTCCCAACTCGTGTGCAAACCGGTTGGAGGGTTTGTATTAATTATAGAAAATTGAATACCACCACTAGGAAGGATCACTTTCCATTACCTTTTATTGATCAAATGCTTGAACGTTTAGCTGGACATTCTTACTATTGCTTCCTTGATGGCTATTCAGGTTACAATCAGATTGTGATAGCGCCGGAGGATCAAGAGAAAACCACTTTCACTTGTCCTTTCGGTACTTTTGCTTATAGAAGGATTCATTTTGGCTTGTGCAATGCTCCAGCTCCTTCCAAAGGTGTATGGTAAGTATTTTTTCATAATATGTTGAAAACATAATCGAAGTCTTCATGGATGACTTTAGTGTCTTTGGTGATTCATTTGACCTTTGCTTGCACATTTATCATTAATCCTTGAACGATGTGTTGAAACAAATCTTGTGCTGAATTGGGAGAAGTGCCATTTCATGGTAACTCATGGCATAGTTTTAGGCCATATAATATCTTCTAAAGGCTTGGAAGTCGATAAATATAAGATAGACCTTATTCGTGCTCTAAACCCTCCCACTACGGTGAGGGAGATACACTCTTTCCTTGGTCATGCAGGTTTTTATCGTAGATTCATCAAGGAATTCTCCAAGATAACATCACCACTTTTCAATTTATTGCAAAAAGATGTGGTTTTTAACTTTGATGATAAGTGTGTGGCGCCATTCAATCGTTTGAAAGAACTTTTGATTTCAGCCCCTATGATTAAACCACCGGATTAGAGCAAGCCTTTTGAGCTCATGTGTGATGCAAGTGATTATGCGGTTGGTGCGGTGCTTGGGCAGCGTGTGGGGAAGATACCTCATGCCATTTATTATGCTTCTAGGACACTCAATGAAGCCCAACAAAACTAAACAACCACTGAAAAAGAGTTATTAGTTATTGTTTTTGCTTTGGAAAAGTTTCGCTCTTATCTAATTGGTACCAAAGTTGTTGTCTTTTCTGATCATGCAACACTTAGGTACTTGCTTACAAAGAAAGAGGCGAAACCGAGGCTCATACGATGGATTTTTCTCTTGCAAGAATTTGATATAGAGATCAAAGACTAGAAAGGAATTGAGAACACCGTTGCGGATCACTTGAGCCGTCTTGCTGTGGACAAGGAAGCTATCCCATTGCATGCAAGTTTCCCGGATGAGCAACTATTCTCAATTGCCTTTGGAGAACCATGGTACGCTGATATTGTTAATTACTTAGTTTCTAAACAAATCCCAAAGAACTTGTATCGTGCTGAGAGGGACAAACTAAAGAATTTAGGAAACCTATACATATGGGATGATCCATACTTATGGAAACATTGTAGTGACCAAATAATAAGAAGGTGCGTTCCCGAATCAGAATTTAATTGTATCTTGTCTTTTTGCCACTCATATGCTTGTGGAGGACACTTTGGGAGCAAGAGAACCGCTCTCAAGGTACTAGAATGTGGTTTCTATTGGCCAACTTTGTTTAAGGATGCGCATGCATTTTGTATCACATGTGATAGGTGCCAAAGAACATGCAATCTAGGTGACCGAAATCAAATGCCACAAACTATTATTCAAACTGTTGAGGTTTTTGATGTATGGGGAATTGATTTTATTTTCCCTTTTGTCAATTCTAGTGGGAATTATTATATCTTGCTTGCTATGGATTATGTCTCGAAATGGGTGGAAGCTAAGGCCACCCCAACTAATGATTCTAAAGTTATTTCAGATTTTGTGCAAGCAAATATATTTGCAAGGTTTAGAATTCCAAAGGCTATAATTAGCGATGGAGGCTCACACTTCAAAAACAGGTTCTTGCAAAACTTGTTAACGACGTACAATGTATCGCATAGGATTGCAACACTCTACCATCCACAAACAAATGGACAAGCCAAGGTTTCCAACCGGGAAGTGAAATCTATTCTTGAGAAGACGGTGAATCCAACAAGGAAAGATTGGAGCATGCGACTCAATGATGCTTTGTGGGCGTATAAAACCGCATACAAGACACCTATTGGGATGTCTCCCTTTAGGCTTGTGTATGGTAAACCTTGTCACTTACCCGTATAAATTGAGCATAAGGCGTTTTGGGCTATTAAGCAATGCAATATGGAGTTGGATGGTACTGGAAAGCAAAGGAAGTTGCAACTCCAAGAGTTAGAGGAGATTCTCAATGATGCATTTGAAAGCTCACGAATTTACAAGGAAAATATGAAAGCATTTCATGATAGTATGATCACAAAGAAACAATTTTGCACTGGGCAGAAAGTGCTTTTGTTTAATTCCCTTTTGCAATTATTTCCGGGTAAATTAAGGTCACGTTGGATTGGACATTTTATTGTGACTAATATGTTTTCTCATGGTGCAGTGGAAATTCGTAGTTTAGCTACAGGAAATGAGCTTAAAGTAAATGGGCACCGGTTGAAACCATATTATGAGAACTTCTCTTCGGAAGTCGTGGAAGGAGTTAACCTTGTGGAAGTACTCCCTCTGCAGGAGCCTTAGCATGCAAGGAGATAGTCGGGCTGACGACTTTAACCCAAGCGCTAAGTGGGAGGCAACCCACCGGTTTTGTATTTTTATCTTTTTATTTTAAGCATTTTATTTTTGTTTTTGCATATCACTTGCGGAATTTCCCACCTTGAACTTTACTTTGAATGAGTAAATTTTACATTGAGGACAATGTAAAGCTTAAGTGTGGCGGAGCATTTATATGTTTGTATAGTTAGTTGATTTGATGCCTTTAGTGAAAAAATTAGAAAAAAAAAGATGATAAACTCCAAAGTCTAGCAACTTGTGCCTTACACTAATGGAAACATCGTGGTTGTAGGAGTTGAGGAACCCATTAGTAGAGTCTATTCGTATGAAAACGAACAAAATATAAGAATAAATAACATATTAATTGTCACCATATCTCAGAATCGTCACCATATCATGTTCTATTTTTATTTTTCCATATTTATCTATTGTCTCTCTAAGTGAATTGGTGGGGCACCAGCATCGAATTATTATCACTACTAGGATGAAATAAAGTGATTGAGTTACTACAAAAAAAAATAAAAGACAAGAACAATTTGACCAAACGGTGTAAAAAAAAATTGACACTTGGATAACAATATGTGTGTGTTCTCCCTGTCTCCGTCGCCTAAGCAAGCGTGGAATGCAGGATCCATGGGAATTACCATGTAATCTGCTGACAAGAATCATGCTCCTGGATTCCAAAAGATCCAATCATGTTGTCGATTTGAAAAAAAGAAAAAAAGAAAAAGAAAATATTATTATTGTGTTGAATAAAATCACTGGTTCCCTTGTATATGCCAGTGAATTGATCGAATTAAGTTTGTCGACCGCTGGTTCCCTTGTATATGCCAGTCGAGTTGATATTAGTATTCAGACCAGTAGCTCAATCCAATAAGATTTTTAGGTTTGTTTTGGCAGTGACCTTCAGACAGATATGGGAAACTCCGTTCACCTTAGTCAACAGTCCGCCACCATCTACTTTCTATATCCATCTTCTTAATATTTTCATGTGATTGTGGTTGATTAGATTCCGAGTATTGTGGTTGTGTTCAACTTTCTGATAAAGCTTTATTACTAACTTATGAATTGGATTTGAAAGTGGGTACTTCCTCCTGTAATTATTGATAGTATGCCAAGTACAAAAAATTTAGTGTCATTTTTAGACTTTTCACAGGTAGTTGAAATTTGGAGTAAAAGGTTTTGTTACTAACTTATGAATTGGATTTGAAAGTGGGTACTTCCTCCTATAACTCGTCCACTAGGGACACCTAGGGGTTCAAAGGCCTGTTATTTGTGCTAAGAGTAACCGTATCCTCAGCGACACGGAATTGTTTGTATGTTTTAGAATTATTTTGTTTGATTTGCTCGAGGACTAGCAAAGTCTAAGTGTGGGGGAATTTGATAGGTGTCTAAAACACCTAATTTTATGTCTAGTATTTATGCTTTCTTTGCTAAGTTTTCTTGTAAATTGTGTATCTTATGTTTGTTTTTGAGTATTTAGGTACTTTGGAGTCATTTGGAACAAAAGAAGAAGAACAAGGCAAAAAGATGCAAATGCTGTTGGAGACGAACTATTTCTCATTATTTGCTTCTATTCTTAATTTTTGTCTGAAAAGCATGTCGGCCTTAGTGATGCAAATATATGTCTGAAAAGCACGACTGCTTTAGTGATGAAGAGAAATTGTAGAGAAGAAGTGGATATGAGAAGTAAGAGACGACTGTTGTTGGTGGAAGAATTCAAGAGAAGAAAAGAGCGTTCATTTGGAGCAAGAGGGCGGAATCGTAGTTGCACAGGCAAGCGTTATCGGGAGCACATTGGAGGATAAGGGGCTGTTGTTTGGTGGCCCGAATCTAGATGTGGGTGCCTTGGGCACTTATGGTCATTACATGACTCTAAATTTGAGAGAATTTATTCTCAATCATTTACTTTCACTCCCTAACTCAGAGCGAAACCATGGCGGCACTATAACTGAAAAGAAAGAACGAGAAATCGAGAATTCATGAGATAATCGATTGAGGAATTTGAGAGATAACTCTGCTGATGTTTGAGTGAATAAGCAGAGAGATGGAGATGAAGATGGGGTTGAATCAGATCGAGAAAATGAATCTGTTGATGTTATGAGGAAGGAAGTTAGGGTTTTGGATCTGGTGAATTTGAGAAGAACTGAAGAAGAAAAGATGAAATTGGAGATGGGTTTTTCTCTAATAGAGGAGAACTTAGGGTTTGAGTTTGATTTGTGTATGGTTGGATATCACTGACTGAAGATGCAGTAAGGGTTTGAGACTAAATCTGATGATTATGGAGGAAATCAGATGAAGAATTAGAAGGCATGAGTTGAAGCTAAGTGAAAATGGGTTTGAGTGTGTAGTGAGTCTTGCTGTGAAGATGGGTTGGGGGTAATTTAGAAGAGCTGTAGAAGTGATACAGATGCAGAATTGTCATGGGAATGAATTTATCCGAGAGAGTGGTACCAGAATGGTTTGTGGAACAGCTGCAATTGTAGTGAACAAGGTGGTTGTGCTGGTCTGAATGAGGCAGTGACAGATGAATCTAGTGGTTGTTATTGATAATGGAGATAGGTTTGAGATTGAAGCTTGAGATGATTCAGATGGGTATGGAGAGTATGTGGAGTCTTGCAGCTGAAATGGATAGAAGAAATGAAAGGAGGTTTGAATGGATGTTGTATAGATGTATGCTAGGACAGGTACCCATTACAGGTGCAGTTCTGGTAGAATGATACTGTGTTGGTGGTGATTATAAACTGCAGCTGGTGATACTCAGAATCGAAAGAGGCTCTGGTGTTGCTCTGGTGTTGGTTGCACTGGTGGTATTAAGGAATGAGGTGTTGCTGCTGTGAGGTTCAGATGGAGATTTTGCTGGTGTTTTGAAGCTTACAAAAGAAGAGCAGGTGCTGCAGGGTTCAAAGCAAGATACTGAAGAAGGAGATTGGCTCAGTGTGTTTCAAAGGAGAGTTGAATCTGTATAGATGCATGTTAGGTTCACAGGTTGGTGGTACTGATGATGAGCAGTGAAAGAAGTCTGTGCATTGCAGGTGGAAGCCATACAAGGTTCAGATTGAGATGCATGGATGGAGGAATGCTTAGGCTTGCAGATGAAAAATGAAAGGAATAACTAGTTGTTGTTGGTACCTGGCTTAACGGTGCTGAAATGAAGTTTGAGAAGACGCAGTTGCAGGTGGAGCTGTACATGGGAGAGTTGCAGTGGTGTTGCAACTGAGGCTGAGGTGAATGAGTTACGAGCAGATGGAGTTGTTGTTGGCTTGCAAATGGTATGACTGAGAAGTGGATGCTGCCGTGACAAATGATTTTGCTTCAGATGTGATGCCGCTAAGCAGCATTGCAGTGAGCATCAACTGGCTTACTGGCATATGTAGTTGCAATTAGATGAGCAGCAGCTGGAGAAGATGGCAGGGATCTGGTGATTACAATGACTGGATGTGAAGTTGTGATGTTGTTTAATGCCTAGGTTCAGGTGGCGGTTGTATTGCAGGTGAGGTTATGGAGTTGGTGCAGCTGCAGTCAAGACGGTGGTTTCTGTGGAGGAACTGGATCTTGGGTACTGGTAATTTGAGCCAAGGAGGAGAAGGTATTGAAGCAATGCAGTTAAAAAGGCTTGTTGCAGTTGCAACTTTGGCTTAATTGAAGTTGCTTGAGAAGCTGCAATTGGGAAGTTTTGCATCACAGAAGTGCAGGACTGAGCAGCAGAGATGAGTGCAGAGCCATCATGGCTGGACTGAGGTTGTGATGCACCATCATTGTGCAACACACAGCTCTGGCCTATGCAAGACTATGGCCTAGGCCAATGCCCTGACTCATCTTTGACTCACTATGACTCGGTATGATTCGGTGCTTGACCCGAGTTCACTCAGTTGAGCTGACCCGTTGACCGGTGACCGGGCGGACTTCGCCGGTCACCTGAGATACTTTTCTGACCACTTTTCCGGCCAACTTCCGGCGGTGGACCCAGTTTTCCAGCGATCACTATATGTAATCACAATCTTTGCTATACCAAATCCTAGTTATCCTTCTCAAGAATAAAGTCCTCAAAAGAAGTTTCCTAATATTTAAAGTCTTTGAAGAATTCCTTATCATCTCCAAACTCCTTATCAATAAATGGCAAAGGAACATACAGTTCATGAATGAAAGAGTTAGTTCCTGCAAACCTGGTGGGTTGTTGATTAACAAGTGCATCTTGTAGTTTGAGAGATTTCTGTAAAATATTCTTTAGTCCCTGCACCTCCTTCTTGGTTTTCTTAAGTTCTCCCAGAAGATTTTCAAACCTTTTCTGATTGGAGTAATCCGATCTAGGTTTCTTCCGATTCTTCGTTTTTCTCTTAAGGGAAGAAACCAAAGGAAGAGATATCTCTTTCTCCTTGTTAGTTGGAACAATATAAACAACCATTGGAGCATAGGTTTCATGAGAAGATGTCGTACTTAGAGCCTACATGATTCGTGAGAACCAAAAAAAAAATTGGATTTGTGAAACATGTATGGCTCAACAGGCAACACTTCTTGTGAAAGAGATATGAGTCTTGAAGTAGAAGACATTTATCACGCAGGATTTCAGAACTTATAAAGGTTCATGCACACTGGAACATAAAAAACCTAAAATGGAATAAAAATGTCATTTTTATTCCTTCTTTAAGTTTAGCAGATCAAAATTTCTAATACCATTATTTGAGACATAGAAAAGGATGAAGAAATAAAGGTGGATATCCAAGTAATAATATTCAATTTTGATCCCAAGCCATGATGTGCAAAGTTCTTATCTCTTCCAAGGGCACGTGAGATAAGATGTACATTTCAACACAATTAGATCATGTTGAGGTGAGCACTAGATTGCTCACCACCAGATTCCTGCATGGAATTTACAATATCCTTCAAAATGGAAAGTTTAGTCCGGACTCTTCTCTTTGTTTGAGATTTTTCCTTATCCTTTGAATTAATCAATCTCTTAGAAGACGAAGAGTTAACATTGTGTACCTCGGGATTGAAATTTTCAACAAGTTTAAGCGCCTTTGCCAACCGACTAGCTCTCGGTTGCAGTTTGTTGACATACCTTAGTTTATGTTTTTATTTGAAACATTGCATGAGTCCGTGACCTTTACTGGTACAATAAGGACATGTCGAATTGGACATTGTTTCAGGGACAACTTTAGCGACTAAACATAGGGTACCTGAAACATTATCAGAATTCTCATTAGTATACGAAAAATCCATAACACTCTCCAATGATTTTGATGAATTAAATATTATCAACTATCAAGATTGATATGAGTATTGCTATAATTATCAAAATTGACAATTTTACCCAAGAGTGCTACACTTGAATTTTCTTTCTCTTCGAAATCGTAAAGATCAGAGGTATCATCAAGTGTTGCAGCCAAACTCTTGTTGCCAATGTATTTTCTTCGATTTGGACACTCATTGGAAAAGTGACTGAATCCTTTACACTTGAAGCACTGTGGCATATCCTCTTCGTCAGTGTCATTAGAATCTCTGTTTTTAACAGAAATACTATTATGTGGCTTAGCTGACATTTGTGGTTTGTCTCTGTAGAATCGTTTATTTTTCTTCCTAAGAAGTTCTCTAAACTGTCTTGTGATCAGAGTGACTGAGTTATCAACTTCATATGAAAAATCAGGATGGACAAGATCATCTCCAAAGTTGTCAACACTTTCACTTTTTAGGGTTCTAGTGTTTTTCAATGCCTTGAACACAATATACTTTCCGTCTTTGGTTTGCCGTTCATGATCAAAGATCTTCAACTATCTCCTAAGAGTGTTCCTGGAAAGTGTATCAAGGTTATTTCCTTCCATGATGACATGTTTCTTAGACTCGTATCTTGCTGGTAAAGATCGGAGAATTTTCATCACTATGTACTTTTGGGAACAGTCTTTCCTAATGCAAAACAAGCATTAACAATACTAGACACCTTTTGATTAAATTCTTCAAATGAATCCTCACCATACATACAAAGGTTTTCCCAATCAGAAGTTAGGTTTTGAAACCTAGCATCTTTTTCTGAGGTATCTCCTTCAAATACGGTTCCTAACATATCCCAATCATCTTTAGACTTAGTGCACGAGGTCACATGGTGCTGAAGATCTGGGCTTACGGTGTGGATAATAACATTTAACCCGTCTGAATTATGCTTTGCAGCACTTATCTCGGGTTCACCATATTGTATCAATGGATTTGCAACAGTGTCTCTGTCTACAACAACTGTTGGTACGTTATATCCAATAACTACAATTTTCCATGTCTCAAAGTCACGGGCTTGTAAAAAGGAATGCATAGCGATTTTCCACCATAAGTAATTTGAGCCATCAAATGCTGGCGACACGTTTATTGAGATTGCACTCTTGTCCATATAGTCAAACTGCTTCAAACATAAACTTATTAGTTATTAATGTGTTTGCCTGCTCTGATACCAATTGAAAACACTGGGGGTACCAAAATACACCACCAAATTATTCGTAGCAATCTATATGGACTAACTTAACACAACTCCGAGAGTAAAAGCTCAATCAAGGAAAGTGTCTAGAGTTATCTCTCTCTCTCTCTCTCTCTTTGTCTCTCTTATTGTTAGAACGTTTACAGAACTGAATTCGTGAACCTAACTACACAGAGAGTTCTTGGATGGTACCAAAGACCAATATCCAAGGATTAATCAAGTATTGTCCAAAAAACAAAGTCGGACCTATCTATTGTGATTGATCAACGCACAACCTGTGATATTTCAGTTATAAAGATAAACAATATAATGCATAAAAATAAATAACACATGCACCATGTTAGAGCATAGCTCGGTTGAACTCATCAAGCATTGGTATGTCAAGTTTGGTTATCATATTTTAGTATCAAAATTCATCCAGAGTCGCTTGATTAAATACCAGAGTCAACTTCATTTAGGTTAGACTAGAAAGTCTAGGAATGCTGAGACATACAAGTATTGCTCCGAAGACCTGAAGAATGTGAACAAGTAATGAACTACAACGAAGACATCAACCTTCTACTTGAGGTTAGTAATATTGACTCGAACTGTTTCATTCCTAACGTATCTTTCTAGTCGTGTTATATTGAAAACATAACTGTGAAGCTGTATATACTGTACATATTTTGTATAATACTCTACTGATGTGAAATGATCATAATAGTATGATCTTAGTATTAAGGAATTAGACTACGAAGTATAACGCTTATATTTTGAACTTCGTAGATATGACATCGACATAATCTTGTATATAGTGTTGTGATTATGTGAATGGGTTATGGTGAAGATTTTATCCTAGGAAACAATGTTTTAAATTTGTTTAAAGGAAGTACATTCATGAACTTGTTTCGTGAATCGAAAAGGAAATCAATAGGCTTATTGGTCCATCTATTCATTGCAAATCTTTGGATGACCAATATGTGTGAAATGGTAGAAACGATCTTAACTCAGGTTATGTATCTTGGTATAACTATTCACAACGCCTAGAATTATTCGCGATTGCTCCACATAATCCCTCTGGAAGGTCTCACGGTTTCTATTTTTGTATTGGTTGCTCGACTATTACACTCACTCACAACTTTTAATAACAATAGATCAATCAACTAATCAATTTAGTATGCATCAAAAACCATCAATCAATCAATCATAAATAATAATAACAATAAAGACAATCCATAATCTTGTGAAGAATTGAAAATAGATTCATATATTAAATCAAATCATGTTTAGAACTTAGAATTCATCTTCAATCAAATAGGAGTTTAACTACTTATGAATTTGGTGAAACCCATGATATACAAATGAAATAATCAAAGAGAAATATATTCGGTGATGGAAGAACCTAAAACCCTAGCTTTCACTCTGTCTTCTTTTCTCCACTTCGGTGTCTTGATAAAATCTCTGTCTGAAACTCTCTTGAAAAGTATTTGGAAGTCTTCTTAAATATCCCTAAGAATATTAGGGTTTGAGAAAACTTCAGAACTAAGAAATACAATTGGCGAATATATTCGTCACTTCTTTGAGGTAGGGATCAGTTACCATATTTCCTAACGTAGATAGGGATTGGTCCTACTTGATCTCAAACTTTTTTGCCCATATATAACTTTTGCATACGAACTCGAAATGGCTTCATTTTTTTTGCGTTCAATTCATCTCTTCATATCTATAATATAGAGTTAAATACTCCTGAATTTGGTCGACTTCCTTCTGGTCCTTAGTCCACGTTCACGTTTATGTCCATTTCAACACTCTTTTCACCCCTTTCGGATGATTCTACCTAAATAAGACAAACAAAAGAAAACAAGAGTAATACAAGGTATATTGCAAGAAATATAGCAACTACAAGCATATAATTAATTAAAAAAAGTATAGTAAATTATGCACTTATCAGTTAAACATAGTTTTTCAAGTATGGAATCAATCTAAGTTCAATACACAATCTAGTAACAAGTTACAAAGATAACTTTGTCGCAATTACGAAGTTCCAAAGATAAGAGTAATACTTTGTAATTCAATATACAACCGTTGTAATACAACTTGTATATTCTTCCTTGACACGTTCATCATAATGAAATGATTAAGTCTCTAATACTAGCCTCGAACAAAAGGACAATGTGTTCCTTGATATCGAAACATCTTCAGATTCTCCAGGTTCTTCAATGTAATACTTGTATGTATCAACATATCTATAATTCCTAGTTTAACCTAACGAAGTTAACTCTAGTAATCTAATCAAGCGACCTTGAGTTTTGGAACTAAAATATGACAAAAAAACTTGACATACAACGCTTGACGGTTAAACCGAGCAATTCTCTAATAATTTCCCATTTGCCAATTTTAGTGACAAAACTCTAATACATATGTAGAATACAAGAAATAAAAAGATAAAAATATTACATCAGTTAATAATCTCTTAACTCATTCTTCATACACTTGATTCCAAAAATAAATGTCGTTGTTGAAGCATTTGAATAACAAAAAGCTTTAACCCCCCTAAAGAAAATCTAGGTATACATATTTGTTATTCCCTTTTGTAATATGTAATACTACACAGCATGTGGTGATATTTTTCCCCCTTAGTTAAATGCTTTACTCTTTCGTTAGATATATACTATTTGACACATATATCCCTTCTCAGTAATTATAAATTACCATATATATACTCCGTATATTTCTCCCCTTTTTTGTCACATAAATGACAAAGAAACAAAAAAATACACAAGTAATCCGAAAGGATCTTACAAGTTCATAAGAACTCGATAACATATAAGAGTTAAGCACAAAGCTTTAACATACCACTTTTGATAAACATCACTAAGACCAAAACTACCTAAGTAATTTTCTTTAGCCTCTTACCAAGGAAACAATTACCCGAACTAATAATTATAATTCTGTCTTTAATTTGATAAATCGAACTAAGATCAAAATTAACTTAGTTACTTACCAGGATCTAACTATTCAGAAATAACTATACCTTATTTTGATAAGTTTAGACTAGGTTAGATAACTAGTTTTCTTATCAGGATCGATCAGAGTTAAAAATCCTAACTTATTTTGATAAGCCTAAACTAAAATCTGAATTAACTTAGTTTTTCGTATCAGGAATCAATTGGACTAAAGCAATTGAACCTTCTTTTGTTAAGCAAAAACAAAATTCAGAATTAATTTAGTTTTTCTTAACGGAAATAATTCTACCAAAACAATTATACCATACTTTGTTAAGCGAAAGCAAGTATAGGAATTAAATCATCTTTTCTTAACATGAAAACGAGTAGACTAACAAAAAATCGTTACCTTACTTCGATATGACAAACTAAGATTAGAATTCATCAAGTTTTTGTTAGAGCATAGCTCGGTCGACCTCGCGTGCGTTGCTATATCAAGCATGTTTGTCAATGTTAGTGCTCAAAACTGTGAGTCTTGATTTCTAGTCTACATAGCTAAGTCTCGGACTAGGATAGAAAAGTGTAGTTGAGCTCAAGGACTTCATGGAGATTCATCATACAACGACTAAGATCTACTCAAGGAACCGTGGAACTTCATCAACAAAAAGGTATGTGGAGACTTGAACTTATCTATCACTCAAAAGTCTATCTCTTCTATCTCCTACTTCTTATGAGAAAAAAGTCGTATGCTATATAGACTGGATCATACACATTTGATATTTCGAGTCGAGTATATCTCGCCTATCTATATCTCGAAATCATGTGTTGGTAAAGCGTTTCACTTTGATCGGGTTTATATTCACCTAATGACGAAAGTCATATTGTTTCAATCGCTTTGACGAGAAATAGTGTAGCAACTATATAACGTCCTCTAAGAATGTTTCAATGGATGGAATGAGAGTTTAGGTCAATATAACCAATGATGGATATAAGCATTCTATGGTAACACATATGTGCATAAGTCATATTCCTTAATCCGAAGTTTGCCAACTTTGTTGATTGAGAGAAATCGGAGGAATTGGCTTTGCCAAGTCCGCGAAATGACGAAAGTTCTCTTGCCGAGATTTTCTGTTGAGTTTGGAAAACACTATCGGTTGCCTTAAGTCCGCGAACTTGCTTTCGTACTTGAGTGGGTTATGATCTAAAGATGTGCTCTGAACATGAAACTTAAATTACTAAGAAATGCAGTATGCAAACCGTGGCTAAAGTTCATGAGCCGATTCAATCGAATCGAATCATCTTTGTTTCAATTGTGTCTTGTGTAGTTACATAAGATCTCATAGCAATTGAACAACTCTCTAACTAGTTCATTTGAGTTAATCGAACTAGTTATGGTGAAGAATAACAAGGTTAATATGAAATGCTCATATGGTTAACCTTTTGGGTTACTATGTTGAACCAACATACACGTACACGTTTGGGAATGGTTTTCACAAACCCAGTAAACGTATATCTCAAGTGTGTGTGACAAGCTAAGTTTTCGATCTAACGGTTCAGAAATATTAGCTTGAATCTAAATGAGGTTTTCATCTAACGGTCAATATTGATTGCTTTGTAACTAAGGCAAAACCCTGATTTGAAGACTATATATAGGAGACATCTAGCATTGGGAAAAACTAATCCCCAAGAGTCGATTCTCCTCTAACCTTTGGTTTTCTTCTCTAAAACTAGGTTAACGACTTAAAGACTTCATTGGGATTGTGAAGCCAGACCGATACCACTTTTATCGTAGTTATGTGATCTGATCTTGCATCTTCTACCATACGAGTATAATCTATTGATTGGCTTGAGATCGTGAGAGTTCTCCGATAGGCAAGATAAATAAGTCACAAACATCTTCGTCTCACTGTTTCTGATTCCTCGACATCCTCTTGTGTAGTCAAGAAAGATTGTTGAGAGGTGATTGATTAATCTAGGCTGTTCTTCGGGAATATAAGACCGGATTATCAATTAGTTCCTGTTCACCTTGATTTCATATCTTAAGACGGAACAAAAACCTAGGGTTTTTCTGTGGGAGACAGATTTATCCTTTGATAGACTTTTCTGTGTGAGACAAATTTGTTTATTATCGAGTCTGCGATTTTGGGTTGCAGCAACTCTTGGTTATGGGTGATATCAGCTAAGGGAATCAAGTGCGCAGTATCTTTCTGGGATCAGAGGCTTAGGATTACAATTGTACCTTGAATTAGTGGGAGACTGATTGGGTTTCAACTATAGTCCAGTCCGAAGTTAGCTTGGAGTAGGCTTGTGTCTGTAGCGTTTAATATAGTGTGTATTCAATCTGGACTAGGTCCCGAGGTTTTTCTGCATTTGCGGTTTCCTCGTTAACAAAATTTCTAGTGTCTGTGTTATTTATTTTTCCGCATTATATTGTTTATCTTTATAATTGAAATAATACAGGTTGTGCGTTAAAGTTTAATCGATTAGAGATCCGACATTGTGGTTGTTGATTTCATTTATTAACACTTGGACATTGGTTGTTGGTACCGTCCAAGTTATTCCTTGTATTTGATAAAGACTCGCTATTGTTTTTAGCTTGAGTAAAAATCAAATCAAGATAGAGATATTAACTCCTTGAGATACTTGTATATAGATTGAGTCTGACTGTCTAGTTGATTCTCTATCAAAGTATTTCGGAGTTAGTCCATACAGATTTCTAAGCGAAATATTGGGTGGTGTTGTTAGACCTCCAATTTTTCAATTGGTATCAGAGCAGGAAAACACACTAAGACCTCATCAGTCTGTGTTTGTAGCAATCTGACTCTATGGAAAGAGGTGCTATCTCTACTAACGTACCACCAGTCTTCGATGGCTCTAATTACTTATGGTGGAAAATTGTTATGCGAGCCTTCATCCAGTCGCGTGATTTTCAATCATGGGTATATGTTTTCAATGGCTATGATGCGCCTGTTGTTTCAGCTGGAGAAGTAAATGTTCTCAAGAATATTGGTGAATATAATGCTGCCGAGATTCTTGTTGCAAAGCATACTTATGAAGGGTTAAATACTATCATACACGCCATTGCCCCAAGTCTTAAACACCATGTGTCTAATTGCACTAGGTCTAAAGATGCTTGGGATTTCTTAGAAAGCGTATTTGAAGGTAACTCAAGTGAAAAGGAAGCTAGGATTCAAAACCTTAATTCCGATTGGGAAAACCTTCGTATGGCAGATGAAGAGTTATTTGATGAGTTCAATCACAAAGTGTCTGAAATTATTAATGCATCTTTTGCATTGGGTAAGACTATTCCTGAAAAGGACACTGTGATGAAAATTCTCAGATCGCTGCCATCTAGATACGAGTCTAAGAATCATGCTATCGTTGAGGGGAATAACCTCGATAATCTTTTCATAAACACCTTGGTTGGAAAGCTAAAGATATTTGACCATGAGCATACACCAAAAGTCGATAAGGATGTTGCCTTTAAAGCACAGAAGAACACCAAATTATTTGTCAAAGTTAAAAGTGTTCATGTCTCTGAGGATGATCAGTATGAGGATGATTTTTCGGATGAATATCTTGAAAAATCAGTCACCTTGATCACAAGACAGTTTAGGGATCTTTTGTTGAAGAGAAATAAACGGTTTTCAAGAGACAAACCTAAGTCATCAGACAAACCTCATAGTCGCGTACCTCCTAAAAATAGGGATGCTGACGAGGCTGATGACGAGGACATGCCTCAGTGCTTTAAGTGTAAGGGTTTTGGCCATTTTGCTAACAAATTCCCAAATCGTAAAAAATACACTGGGAACAAAGGTCTAGCTGTAACACTTGATGAAATGTCTGAAACCTATGATTTCGATGAAGATAGAAAATCAAGTGTAGGGCTTCTTTGTGAAAACATCGATTTTGATACTTGTAACAATACATATATCAACCTCAATGGGTTCGGAGAAGAACGAAACCCAATCAAGATGGAAGATTCACTGAATCCGGTAACTGGAAACCCTATCAGTGATGTTTCAGGATCAACTGTATGTCTAGCTGCTTGCACATATCAGATGCCTGAATACTATCCAAGATTGACGTGCTCGTTTTGTTCGATGAAGGGACATGAACTATCAAGGTGTTATAAATACAAGCACCAAATAAGGCACGCAAGCAAACTTCAACGAAGAGCAGATCGATTAGCAAGAAAGCTGAAACTTGCTCAGAAGACCGCCGAGGTATGTAGGATCTTATCTTCGTCTAAGAAGTTGGTTTCCAGGGATAGAATAAGACCATTTCAAAAGAAAATATGGTCAAATCGTTTTGATAGACAGAGATCAGAGGATTCTTCCCATGAGGAAAAAGATGGACAAATCGTTGTTCATCGCAACACAACTTGATTGTGTTGTTAGGAAAATCTTGTCTCATGTGCCTGATCGAAAAGAGACAAGATTGAGTGCTGATTCAGGCTTCAGAAAAGTTTTTCCTTCTTTTCTTAGATTTGTTATTTTTTGTCTATCAAATAAAAGAAAGGGTTATTATCGATAATTCTACTCTTTATAGGGTTTTAGAGTTGGGCGTATGCGAACCTGTCAATAGGTTTCGAACCCTACATTCCTTTTTCCCATTTGACATCCTTTATAAGACTGCTTGTTGAGTTAAGTGATTCCATCACACAAATCCAGTTGTTCATAACTGTTCTCAAATCACTATGTCATCAGATGGAAAGGATGTCAACATGATTGTTAAGCCATCAATCAAGGAAAAAGAGAAATCTCATGTTTCTAAGTCCCTGAAAAGAAAAAGAAGCAATACAAGAAAACCCAGGGCTGTTCCTTCTAACTCTCAGAAGTTTTCTGATGTTCTTGATGAGTTAAAGGAAATAAGAAGGGAAATTTGTGAAATAAAGACTTTCGTGTCTAAATCTTTGGAAATGCAGAGGACCCTGATTCGACCTCTTCAGCCAAGACAGTTCATGGGTATTGACACTTATCTCTGTGAACCTTATGTCCCGATGGCTGTCGATAACAAGGAGTTAGGGAATGATAAAGAATTTCTCAAAGGAATTGTTGCCTAGTATGTCTTCTTTTTAGTTTAGTTGGAAGAATAACTAGTGCTTTCAATAGCGATGATTGTGACTACACATAGCTATTTTTGTTTTCATCTTCTTGTGTTATTTTTTAGGTTTATTGGTTTTTATATTCTAAAAATATTTTGAGGATGATGTTATTGCAGTATTGATCTTTATGATTTTGTAATATTACAATTTGATTATGGGATATGTATTATTTGCGTCCGTGAACTTGAAGGTCCCATATGTTGTCAAAAGTAAAGTCGTTCATGAATTGGTATTCGTATTGATGAAAGGACGAATGGACTTTTGACAATTACAAAAGTTATGCCTATGCAGTCATGTATTTGATGGAAAATAGGATAAAATCTTTTGTGTGACAAGGATAAAGTCTATTATGTCGTTATGATGGAAAATAAAATAGATCCTTGTATGTATTCCACGGTATTGATCTTCGTTGATCCATTCTTTTTGTACTACCGTGAAGGCTCCATTGTGTGTCTTATGTTGAGCACGATATAACTAAGTCGATTATTCTTATTGGCTTTGTTGGTTGTTCCATAAGATGCTATATGTTGAGCATTATAAACTAAATTAATCATCTTGGTTGGTTATTTAGTTATTTGCTCCAAAAGTCTTCTTTGTTGAGAAAAACTTTTGACAATTAAATTGATTACCTTCGTGATTAGTTTGGTTGTTTGTATTCCAATTAGATTAATTATAGGTTTTCTTGTAATTAGTCTAGTTGAGTTTTCATATATTCCACAAGTCCTTGTGTTGAGTATATGAATGGCTATACTAATCATGTTCTATAGGTTAATGTAGTCGTATATTCTGCAAGGTTTTCCTTATGTTGAGTATGTGAACGATTAAGTTAGTCATCTCCGTATGATTACCTTAGTCGTAGCTCCGTAAGTTAACTTATGTTGAGCACAATCAATTAAATTGATCTCTTTTGTGGTTTGATTTAGTTGCGTATTCCAATTAAATTAATCATGGGTTTACTTGTGACTAATTTGGTTGAGTTTTGGATATAGAAAGTCATTCCTATGGTTTTTGGTGGCCAATTAAAAATCAATCTTTTCTTTCGAAATTAAGGCCGCTCTTGTTGTTCTTTCGGGAATGACATCAAATGGGGGAGAGTTCTTTTGAACTTGTGTTTAATGGTAATATCTTGCGGGGTGTGTGGCTGTGGAATTTTATAGGGGTTATCTTGTATCTTAAAAATCTTTGAAGAATGCATTTAGCTTCGGATTTATGGTTGCATCTAAATTAAGTTGGTATGTATTTTTTTCTTTTAGTCTATGAAACGTCTCTTCTCGGAAATTTCATTAGGATCTCGTTCTTGTACCTTTGCCAATTTTATTGACAAAAAGGGGGAGAACTAATGTGTAGTTCTACTACATATACATATGGTTTTCGGATCATTGTGTAAGGGAGAGTGGTTTCCATATGAGATGGAGTATTGACTAAGGGGGAGTGATACATATCACCATAGTATTATTGTTAAAGTCATGATGCAATTGGACTTTGATGTTACATAATAATACTATGTCACTGTATAATGATGATCGAGAATCTCGATTTCTCTCATCGTTATAGCTACGGATCTTCAACAACGGTGATGCTAAACTTACAATCTTTGGGATCATTGGAGTACTTGGAAGGACGAAGATTTCAGGGAACGTTGAAGATTAGACTATGGAATAGGAGCCTCTAAAGTTTATCTTTTTTGTATTCCATATGTATTAATAGTTTTGTCACCAAAATTGACAAAGGGGGAGATTGTTAGAGCATATCTCGGTCGACCTCGCATGCGTTGCTATCTCAATCATGTTTGTCAATGTTAGTGATCAAAACTATGAGTCTTGATTTCTAGTCTACATAGCTAAGTCTCGGAATAGGATAGAAAAGTGTAGTTGAGCTCAAGAACTTCATGGAGATTCATATACAACGACGAAGATCTACTCAGGGAACCGTGGAACTTATCAACAAAAAGGTATGTGGAGACTTGAACTTATCTATCACTCAAAAGTCTATCTCTTCTATCTCCTACTTCCTATGAGACAAAAGTCGTATGCTATATAGACTGAATCATACACATTTGATATTTCGAGCCTAGTGTATCTCGCCTATCTATATCTCGAAATCATGTGTTGGTAAAGCGTTTCGCTTTGATCGGGTTTATCTTCACCTAATGACGAAAGTCATATTGTTTCAATCACTTTGAAAATCGCTTTGACGAGAAATAGTGTAACAACTATATAACGTATTCTAAGAATTTTTCATTGGTCGGAATGAGAGTTTAGGTCAATATAACCAATGATGGATATAAGCATTGTGTGGTAACACATATGTGCATAAGTCATATTCCTTAATCCGAAGTTTGCGAACTTTGTTGATTGAGAGAAACCGGAGGAACTGGCTTTGCCAAGTCCGTGAACTCAGTTTGGGAACTCAGTCCGCGAACTGACGGAAGTTCTCTTGCCGAGAATTTCTGCTGGGATTTCCAAAAACTCGTTTGCATGTTTAGTCCGCGAACTCAGTCCGCGAAACTAGTCCGCGAACTGGCGGAAGTCTCCTTGCCGAGATTTTCTGCTGCGTTTGGAAAACTCTCTGGTTGCCTTAAGTCCGCGAACTTGCTTGCGTACTTGAGTGGGTTATGATCTAAAGACGTGCTCTGAACATGAAACTTAAATTACTAAGGAATGCAGTATGCAAACCGTGGCTAAAGTTCATGAGCCCATTCAATCGAATCGAATCATCTTTGTTTCAATTATGTCTTGTGTAGTTACATAAGATCTCATAGCAATTGAACAACTTTCTAACTAGTTCATTTGAGTCAATTGAACTAGTTATGGTGAAGAAGAACAAGGTTATTATGAAATGCTCATATGGTTAACCTTTTGGGTTACTATGTTGAACCAACATACACGTACACGTTTGGGCACGGTTTTCACAAACCCAGTAAACATATATCTCAAGTGTGTGTGACAAGCTAAGTTTTCGACCTAACGGTTGAGAAATATTATCTTGAATCAAATCAGGTTTTCATCTAACGGTGAATATTGATTGCTTTGTAACTAAGGAAAAACCCTGATTTGAAGACTATATATAGGAGACATCTAGCATTCGGCAAAACTAATCCCCACACGTCTGTGTGATACTAGTGCGCTCGCTAGAGTCGATTCTCCTATAACCTTTGATTTTCTTCTATAAAACCAGGTTAACGACTTATAGACTTCATTGGGATTGTGAAGTCAGGTCGATACTACTTTTATCATAGTTGTGTGTTCTTATCTTGCATCTTCTATCGTACGAGTAAAATCTATTGATTGGCTTGAGATCGTGCGAGTTCTCCGATATGCAAGATAAAGAAGTCACAAACATCTTCGTCTCACTGTTTGTGATTCCTCGACATCCTCTTGTGTAGTCAAGAAAGATTGTTGAGAGGTGATTGATTAATCTAGGATGTTCTTCGGGAATATAAGACCGGATTATCAATTGGTTCCCGTTCACCTTGATTTCATATCTTAAGACGGAACAAAAACCTAGGGTTTTTCTGTGGGAGACAGATTTATCCTTTGATAGACTTTTCTGTGTGAGACAGATTTGTTTATTATCAAGTCTGCGAGTTTGGGTTGCAGCAACTCTTGGTTGTGGGTGAGATCAACTAAGGGAATCAAGTGCGCAATATCCTGCTGGGATCAGAGGCGTAGGAGTACAACTGTACCTTGAATTAGTGGGAGACTGATTGGGGTTCAACTATAATCCAGTCTGAAGTTAGCTTGGAGTAGGCTAGTGTCTGTAGCGTTTAATACAGTGTGTATTCAATCTGGATTAGGTCCCGGGGTTTTTCTGCATTTCCGGTTTCCTCGTTAACAAAATTTCTGGTGTCGGTGTTATTTATTTTTCCGCATTATATTGTTTATCTTTATAATTGAAATAATACAGGTTGTGCATTAAAGTTTAATCGATTAGAGATCCGACCTTGTGGTTGTTGATTTCATTGATTGACACTTGGACATTGGTCTTTGGTACCGTCCAAGTTATTCCTTGTATTTGATAAAGACTCGCTATTGTTTTTAGCTTGAGTAAAAATCAAATCAAGAGAGAGATATTAACTCCTTGAGATACTTGTATCTAGATTGAGTCTGACTGTCTAGTTGATTCTCTAGCAAAGTATTTCGGAGTTAGTCCATACATATTGCTAAGAGAAATATTGAGTGGTGTTGTTAGACCCCCGCTTTTTCAGTTTTCATATCAGGAAAGAGATTATCAAAATAACTCTTCCATCGGTTTCCACAACCATTCACCCCACAAAGATATGACTTTTAGCATTAGTTCAAAATAAAACTCTCCCCCTTTCTTGTGTTATTCCCTGCAAGACAAAAGAACAATAAAAATAGACAACCTTTACCAGAGAAAGGTCGATGCGGTTTTATCTATTACGTGCTAAAGTAAAAAGCTAAAACCGAAACTCGTATGTATACTAAATATAAAAATTATGAAACATAAATTGATAAATAATATAATTGTGACTTCTCACATGAGTTTAACCAAAATCTACTTATGATTATTTGATAAAGCAACCCAATAGGTTAGATCTGAAATCTGCTAAATCAAAAGACACAAAATTATAAGAGATAACATATTATGAGATCGAAACAATATGGTTAACAAAAACCGAAAGTAAATCTCATATGCTGAATGCAAAGACACATAAGAATCACAAATAATGGCTATCAAAAAAATAAATTTAGGCAAACTACTTTTATTGATAGTTTGAATAAACTTTATTCAGTTTAAGAAAAATACAAAGAACCACATATAATCTTTAGAGGTTTTCGAGTGATTTCGGAGTAAGTTCCTCAGACCCCAAGGGGTTCCAATCTTCTTCAATGAAATTACCAATCTTGATTCAAGACTTACAATATTGTCATTTACTTCTTTTACTCCTCTTTGCAAATATTTTTTCATGTTTTGAACCTCACATAAAATCAAATCTAATTTTAGTGAAAGAATCTTAAGTTGATTATCGTTAAGAGATGACAGATCTCCCCAAGGAACATCATTGCTTAGATTTGGAGCAGGATTTGATTCACTATAAGATGATTTCAGACGAAGTTTCTCATTAGGAAACAATATGGTCCAGACATTTTCAAGTTTGTGAGAATTACAACTAGAGGTAGATATGATGTCAATTCTCTATGAAATATGACATTCATTTCTCAGTTTAAGTAATATAGTTATCTCAAATTTATAGAAAGAGAGTATATTACAAGAATATATCTTTTATCTATTCAACTAATTCGAAAGTAGTTATTCAACAATATTTACCAAAAGAATTTCGAAAAATCCTTTACATATTTACACAACAATCCTTATCACTTACCTAAAATAAATGATAATACTATATCATCATAACAACTAGGTTAAGTTATCATGAGAATTAGATTTTCGATTGTTGATTAACTTTTCTTTAGAAACCGTTGTTTTTCACAGATCTCCTCAATCTGAGAATTTTGTATGCCTGAATCTTTGAGTTCTTTTCTTAGCTTGGAGACAAGATCATGATACCCTGAAATCAGGTTATCAGTGTTTCTCACTTGATATGTCTTTGCATTATAGTTAATCTTGGATCGCGACATCGATGGATTTTTCGATTCGGTTTACTGGATGAACGATGTGAACCTCTTTCTGAATTGTATCTACAATTCTGTGACTTGTAGAGATATTGTTTCTTATGATATCCACATTGTTTATATTAAAAGCAAGGTACATACATATTCTGAATACAATCCTTATATTTGGTAAAATTATCCATCATTTTTATTGAGTGTATCTATGACTTTCTAGAGACATTTGGGTTGATCTAAAAGAGCAGCCACGAGTATTCCTTAGTTTAGAATTTACAACTTTCGGTTTCCTAATTTCATCATGAAACTATCAATGTTATTGATAAGTTTAAACACACGTTTCTTTTCAGAATCTAGAGAGAGTTCGGATTTCACAAGTCTCTTATTCAACTCTTCCTTGTCACTTAGATAGCTTAAACTTATTAGATCGAGTAAAGATTTTATTCTTTCAATCTCATATTCCAAGGACTGAACCTTTTTATCTAGACAAAGAATTTTTTGTGAAAGTCCCTTATAGTTGAACTCATCCTATGTATTTAATTAATGTCACCACGAATGAGGATTGTATTTTTATATAATGGTTGCAACAAATATGTCTTACAATCTTGATCATTCTCGCTAGAAGATCAGTCAAAAGTTGCAGTATATGCATTTCTCTTCCATAGAATATCCTAAGTAGGACAGTTTGGACAAATATGACCAGAGCCTTAACACTTGTAGCATTGAGGAATATCATCATTATCATTCCACGTACCTTCATTTTTGGTGACAGGTAGTTGATTCCAAGAGGATACAGGGCGACCTCTCTTTCGATGCCTCATTAGCTTTTTAAACTCTTGTAATGAGAGTTAAATGATGATTTAATTCAGCTTCTTATTCATCATGCCATGCAAAGGTTTTCCCTATCATAAGTAAGAGTTTGAAGTCTAGCTTCATTTTCAGAGGAGTTACCTTCTAACACAGATCTAAGATAATCCTATGTTGCTTTAGAGGTCTCACATGTATGCACATGATGTTGCAGATCTCGGATTGGTGCATGTATTAAAGCATTCGAACCATCTGAATTTCGGATGATCATACCCATCAACGACTAATAATCAAGTATTAAAATTGGGTGATTGAAGAAAAGATCTCATAGTAGATTTCCACCATAAATAGTTAGTCCCATCAAATATTGGCGGTACGTTAACTAAACTCGATTCAAGTGAACCTGAATTCATTCTCTTATAGTTTGGATCGCACTAAACACATATTGTTAGATCTTGTTAGAGCATAGCTTGGTCGACCTTGCATGCGTTGTTATCTCAAGCATGTTTGTCAATGTTAGTGATCAAAACTACAAGTCTTGATTTCTAGTCTACCATAGCTAAGTCTTGGACTAGGATAGAAAGTATAGTTGAGCTCAAGAAATCCATGTCAATCATCATACAAGACGAAGAACTACTCAAGGAACTGGTGGATCTTCATCGACTAAAAGGTATGTGGAGAATTTAACTTATCTATCACTCAAATGTCTATCTACTCTATCTCCTATTTTGAGAAAAAAGTAGTTTTGCTATATAGACTTTGATTATACACATTTGTTATTTCGAGCCGAGTTTATCTCGCCTATCTATTTCTCGAAATATGTGTTGATAAGCTTTTGCTTTGGCCAAGTTCATGTTTACCTAGTGACGAAATTCATGACACGTTTCAATCACCTTGAAAATTGCTTACTTTGACGAAATGTCCTCTAAGAATATTTCAATGGTTAAAATGAGAGTTTAGATTAAATAACCAATGATGGATATAAGCATTGTATAGCAACACATATATGTATAAGTCCTTTTTCCTTGAACCGAAGTTTGCGAACTTTGTTGATCAAGTGAATCGGAACAACATCCGTGCTCAGTCCGCGAACTGGCGGAAGTTCTCGACCCGAGAAAACCTGCTGGAGTTTGAGAATTCCTTCCGGGAACTTAAGTCCGGGAACTATTTCTGCGAACTTAAGCTGGTTATATCTAAAGACGATTGTTTGTGAACTCATTTATATTATCTAAGTAATGCTAGATGCAAACCGTGGCAATATAGTTCATGAACCGATTCGAGTGAATCAAATCGTTTTTTCTTCGATTGTGTCTTGTGTAGTTACATAAGATTTCCTTGCAATTGAACAACTCTCTAACTAGTTCATTTGAGTCATTTGAACTAGTTATGGTGAAGAAGAACATGGTTGATATGAAAGTGCTCATATTGCTAACCATTTGGTTAACTATTGTTGAACCGACAAATGTTCATCTTTGGGTACGGTTACATAAACCCAAAATAGTACATTTCATTTGTGTGTAACAATCTAAGTTTTCGATCCAACAGTTGAAATATATTAGCTTGAATCTAATCAGGTTTTGATCTAACAGTGAATATTGAATGCTTTGTTACCAAGCTAACATTGATTGCAAACCCTGATTTGAAAGACTATATAAGGAAGAACTCTAGCAACTGGGAAACCTAATCCCCACACCTCCTCTGTGATACTAGTTGTATTATCTAGAGTCGATTTTCCTTTAACCTTTGGTTTCTTCTTAAAAACCAGGTTAACGACTTAAATACTTCATTGGGATTGTGAAGCCAGACCGATACTAATTTCTCGTAGTTGTGTGATCTGATCTTGCCGATTCTATTGTTTTGAGTACAATCATAACGATTGGCTTGAGATTTTATCTCCGATAGGAAAGATTGGAAAGTAGTCACAAACATCTTCGTCTCATCGTTTGTGATTCCACAATATCTTCTTTCGCCGCGTCGATTAAGATTATTGTGAGGTGATTGATAATACTAGGCTGTTCTTCGGGAATATAAGTCCGGGTTATCAATTGGTTCCTGTTCACCTTGATTTATCAAAAAACAGAACAAAACTTGTAGGTTTATCTGTGGGAGACAGATTTATCTATTCCTGTAGACTTTTCTGTGTGATACAGATTTGTTTATTAAAGTCTTCGACTTTGGGTCATAGCAACTCTTAGTTGTGGGTGAGATCAGCTAAGGGAATCAAGTGTGTAGTATCTAAAAAAGCGCGGGTCTAACAACAACACCCAATATTTCGCTTAGCAATCTGTATGGACTAACTCCAATATACTTTAGTAGAGAATCAACTAGACAGTCAGACTCAATCTAGAATAAAGTATATCGAGGAGTTAATATCTCTCTCTTGATTTGATTTTTACTCAAGCTAAAAAGAATAGCGAGTCTTTATCAAATACAAGGAATAAATTGGACGTTACCAAAGACCAATGTCCAAGTGTTAATCAATGAAATCAACAACCACAAGGTCGGATCTCTAATCGATCAAACTTTAACACACAACCTGTACTATTTCAATTATAAAGATAAACAATATAATGCGGAAAATGAAATAACACAGACACCAGAAATTTTGTTAATGAGAAAACCGCAAATGCAGAAAAACCCCGGGACCTAGTACAGATTGAATACACACTGTATTAAGCCGCTACAGACACTAGCCTACTCCAAGCTAACTTCGGACTGGACTATATTTGAACCCCAATCAGTCTCCCACTAATTCAAGGTACAATTGTACTCCCTATGCCACTGATCCCAGCAGGACACTGCGCACTTGATTCCCTTAGATGATCTCACCCACAACTAAGAGTTGCTGCAACCCAAAATCGCAGACTTGATAATAAACAAATCTGTCTCACACATAAAAGTATATCAAAGGATAAATTTGTCTCCCACAGAAGAACCCTAGGTTTTTGTTCCGTCTTATGATATGAAATCAAGGTGAACAGGAACCAATTGATAATCCGGTCTTATATTCCCGAAGAACAACCTAGATTAATCAATCACCTCACAACAGTCTTGCTTGTATAAACATGAGGACGTCGAGGAATCACAAACAGTGAGACGAAGATGTTTGTGACTTATTTATCTTTCCTATCGGAGAACCCTCACGATCTCAAGCCAATCGATAAAATTGTACTCATACGATAGAAGATGCAAGATCAGATCACACAACTACGATAAAAGTAGTATCGGTCTGGCTTCACAATCCCAATGAAGTCTTTAAATCGTTAACCTAGTTTTAGAGAAGAAAACCAAAGGTTAAAGGAGAATCGACTCTAGTGAGCGCACTAGTATCACACAGACGTGTGGGGATTAGTTTTGCCCAATGCTAGATGTCTCCTTTATGTATAATCTTCAAATCAGGGTTTTGCCTTAGGTACAAAGCAATCAATATTCATCGTTAGATGAAAACCAGATTTAGATTCGAGCTAATATTTCTCAAACGTTAGATCGAAAACTTAGCTTGCCACACGCACTTGAGATATACGTTTACTGGGCTTGTGAAAACCATTCCCAAATGTGTACGTGTATGTTGGTTCAACATAGTAACCCAAAAGGTTAACCATATGAGCATTTCATATTAACCTTATTCTTCTTCACCGTAACTAGTTCAATTGACTCAAATGAAATAGTTAGAGAGTTGTTCAATTGTTATGAGATCTTATGTAACTACATAAGACACATTTGAAACAAAGATGATTCGATTCGATTTGAATCAGCTCATGAACTTTATATCCACGGTTTGCGTACTTCATTCCTTAGTAATTTAAGTTTCATGTTCAGAGAACATCTTTAGATCATAACCCACTGAAGTTCGCAAACAAGTTCGCGGACTTAAGGCAACCGACAGAGTTTCAAAACTCAGCAGAAAATCTCGGCAAAGAGACTTCCGCCAGTTCGCGGACTGTGTTCGCGGACTAAACACACAAACGAGTTTTGGAAATCCCAGCAAAAATTCTCGGTAAGATAACTTCCGTCAGTTCGCAGACTGAGTTCGCAAACTAAGTTCGCGGACTTGGCAAAGCCAATTCCTCCGGTTTCTCTCAATCAACAAAGTTCGCAAACTTCGGATTAAGGAATAAGACTTATGCACATATGTGTTACCACAAAATGTTATATCCATCATTGGTTATATAGACCTAAACTCTCATTCCAACCATTGAAACATTCTTAGTGGACGTTATATAGTTGTTACACTATTTCTCGTCAAAGCGATTTTCAAAGTGATTGAAACATTATGACTTTCGTCATTAGATGAAGATAAACTCGATCAAAGTGAAACGCTTTACCAACACATGATTTCGAGATATAGATAGGCGAGATATACTCGGCTCGAAATATCAAATGTGTATGATCCAGTCTATATAGCATACGACTTTTGTCTCATAAGAAGTAGGAGATAGAATAGATATACTTTTGAGTGATAGATAAGTTCAAGTCTCCACATACCTTTTTTTTGATGAAGTTCCACGGTTCCTTGAGTAGATCTTCTTCGTTGTATGATGAATCGCCATGAAGTCCTTGAGCTCAACTACACTTTTCTATCCTAGTCCGAGACTTAGCTATGTAGACTAGAAATCAAGACTCATAGTTTTGATCACTAACATTGACAAACATGCTTAATATAGCAACGCATGCGAGGTCGACCGAGCTATGATCTAACAGTATCCTGCTGGGATTAGAGACGTAAGGAGCGCAACTGTACCTTGAATCAGTGTGAGATTGATTGGGGTTCAACTACAGTCCAGACCGAAGTTAGTTTGTAGTAGGCTAGTGTCTGTAGAAGCTTAATATAGTGTGGTGTTTAATCTGGACTAGGTCCCGGGGTTTTTCTGCATTTGCGGTTTCCTCGTTAACAAAATTCTGGTGTCTGTGTTATTTCTATTCCGCATTATATTTTTTTATGTAATCAAAATATAAAAAAAGAATTGAATCAAGAAAGAGAGATAAAACTCTTTGATATACTTTTTGTAGATTGAGTCTTGTTGATTATCTTAAAAGTATGTTGGAGTTTGTCCATACAGATTGCTAAGGGAAATATTGGGCGTGGTTGTTGCACCCCCGTTTTTTCAGATCTTTTCATGTCTCCTGATCTGATACCAATTGAAATGACGAGGGTACCGAGCGCACCACAATATTTTCGATATCAACTTTATGACATATAACTTGCCTGATCCAATATAGACAAAGATTTTCAAGAAGATGACAACCACAAGGTATACACTTGTATGTAGTATAAGTCCGAAACCGAACTGTGACAATTCATGCAAATATTGTGGGTATCATCTTTCACCTTATTCAACATTTGCACACTTCACTTTTCCATCCATTCTCTTATCTATCCATGTGATTCAAGTTTCATATATATTTTATGTGTATTTTATGAGTAGATACGTGAGTACTGTGCATAATGTCGAAAGACATTACATCAAGTATATATCAACGAAAATCTGAGTAGAGTTTGCTTATTTTTATGAATTTGACACGCAAGAAATTGCTTATGTGTGATGGTTGGAATTCATGTGAGATATTGATAGCTAAAAAAACATTTGTATGCTATTTATTTAGCTTGCTAAGTGTCGGTCCTTAACCGTTCTTTCGTGGCTAGAAATTGGAGTATGTTTTGTGGGTATACCTCTTGTAAACCCTAACGAGATCAAAATTCGTCCACTAGAGTCACCTAGGGGTTTAAAGGCTTGTCGCACATGCCAAGTGTAACCGTAATTCCAGCGAAAGTGAATTAGGATTTAGTTTAAGTTGGGTAGTTTGCTCGAGGACTAGCAAAAACTAAGTGTGGGGGAATTTGATAAGTGCATAATTTACTATACTTTTGTTATCAATTATATGCTTTATTTGTTATATTTCTTGCAATATACCTTGTATTACTCTTGTTTTCTTTTGTATGTCTTATTTAGGTAGAATCATCCAAAATGAGCGAACAAAGTATTGAAATGAACATAAACGTGAGTGTGGACTAAGGACCAGGAGGAACTCGACCAAATTCAGGATTATTCAACATTATATTGTAGATAATGAAGAGACAAAAAGAATGCAAAAATAATAAGGCCATTCCGAGTTCGTATACAAAAGTTATGGGTAAAGCGGTTTGGGATCAAGTAGGGACCAATCCCTAGGGTAGAACCAATCCCTACCTCAAAAAAATGACGAACATACTTTCTAAAATTGGATTTCTTAGTTCCAAAGTTTTCTCAAACCCTAATATTTTTAGGGATGTTTCAGGAGAGTTCCAAATACTCTTCAACAGAGTTCCGGAAAGAGATTTTATCAAGATACTGAAGTGGAAAAAAGAAGACAAGGAGTGAAAGCTAGGGTTCTGGGTTCTTTCATCACCGAATCTATTTATCTTTGATTATTTCATGGGTTTCACTAAATCCATGAGTATCTAAACTCCTATTTGATTGAGGATGAATTCTAAGTTCTAAACATGATTTGATTTAATATATGAATCTATTTTGATTGGTTGATTGATCTATTGCTAGTAAAAGTTTTGAGGTAAATGTAATAGTCGAACAACCAATACAAAAGTAGAAGTCGTGAGACCTTGCAGAGGGATTATATGGAGCAACCGATTTAAGAGCATAGCTCGATTGCGTTGGTATGTCAAGTTTGGTTGTCATATTTTAGTGAATCAAAACTCATTTAAAGAGTCGCTTGATTATATACTAGAGTCAACTTCGTATAGGTTAGCTTGAAAATATTAGGATATGAGACATTACAAGTATTACGAGAAGACTTGAAGAATGTAAAGAAGTAAGGAGATACAACGACGAAATCATCCTTCCACTTGAGGTTAGTAATATTTGATTTGAACTGTTTCATTCCCTAACGTATCTTTCAAGTCGTGCATATTGAAAACATAACTGCGGAGATGTGAATGATTATACTCTAGTTAGACATAGTATTAAGGAATACAATACGAAGTATAACGCTTATCTTTTGAACTTCGTATATAAGACATCGACATAATCGTATGAATGTTATTGAGATTATGTATGGGTATGAGGTGAAGATTTCGTCCTAGGAAAAAATGTTTTTACATTCGTTTAAATGAAGTACAATTCATAAACTTGTGTTATGAATCGAAAGGGAAATCGCTAGGATTATTGGTGTTATTATTCATTGCAAATCTTTTGAATTACCAATAGGTGTGTTTACTATAACCTCTCATGACTTGCTTATGTTCTTGGTAAAACTATTCACCAGGCCTGACTTTTGTATTGGTATAACTTTTATTAGTGAAACCGATCTTAAGTAATCACCTGAGATGGTATGATAGATTTGTTGTAATTGATATGACCAACTCTAGGCAAAGGGGAACCGATCCTAGTAAGAGGTGCAACCGATCAAAAAAGGGGAATCGATCCTTGTATGAGGTGCAACAAGTTTCTAGTTATTGGGAACCGATCCTATGGACATGTGCACCAAATACAAGTTAGATACCATATATACGTGGGAACCGATCCTAGTTACTACTCAACCAAGTTTTGGTAACTAGTGTGACTAATTCTAGTACCCAAATGGAGGTAGAACCGAAACTTATTTTGGTAGAACCGTGAAACCCATGTTTGATGATTTGATAGGATAATCAATCACGTAGTTCTTGGAAGTCAGATGAACCAATTCTAAACTTGTTTGGAAGGGTGGCAAATCGGTTCCAAGATTGTAAGTATGAAAAAGGACTTACAAAGTAAAGATGTCGACATACTTTGAACATGTGCAGTAACGCTTATCTTTTATTGTTCAATGATATTCCTTAATAGGTAAAGGAGAATCCCGGATCGAAAATAAATTGAGAATCTTTTAATTAAGGTTTTTAATTTTATATTTGGAAAATAAAAATTAGTAATGTGCATTTACTAGTTGGATATTTTCTAAGAGATTTCGGTCAATATTTGGACAGTGCATTTCCAGGAATTATGGAAACCAAATTTGGTAATATATTGTGTATCTTGAGAATATTTTCGGTTTTGGAAATTCCTTGGTGTCCAAACTTCATTGGTCTATAAATATTAAAGTTTGCATTTCAAGCAAACTAATCCTCAGAGCCAGCAAAACTACCTAGTTGTGTTGTTACTGGTGGAGCCGCCTATTCGGAGAGGAAAGTAACCTAATGAGGCGAAATCTCTTACAGCCGCTCGGTTTAAAGACTTCTTTGGGATTGAGAAGCTCTATTAGTACCGTTGGTGGGAAACTAGATAATTGTAGTTCATCTTTTGTTTTCGATTGATTTGATTGACTAACGATTGTTGAATTTTGATTGCACCTAGTTTGTTTATGCTTGAGAATCTTCTCTTCTGATATAAGATTCACTCAAACTAGATCGAAGTTTCGACGAGGATCTTTAGACTGTTTGTAGATCTAAATACGTCTTGTGATAATCCATCGTTAACAGACTCCGTTCTGTGTGTGATTGATCACATGAGATTCAAGTTGGTTGTGTGCAGGTGTTTATTGAAGATCTAAGAAGATTTGAAGACGAAGAAGATTTATGATTTGGGTTCATAATCTTTAGTGTGCACAATACTTGTTTCGAGTAAAGAGGATCCAACTATAATCGGTTTACCTTTGTGATGGATTGGATTGACTAGTTGAGTAGATCGACATCAAAACATTTCTTTGTGATTAAAAGTTTTGATTGCAAAATCTTGACAATTACTTTGGTAATTGTTATTGGATAGATCTAAGGACCTGACAAAGGAGTTTATTGGGATAAACGGGAGAGCGAACTCATATCACTTGGTTGAAAAGAGTTGTTACCGAACAGATTTGTTGTTCCTTTAATGTTTGGAATACAAAACAAATGAATTTTTCCAAGTGAGTGACTTACTGCAAGTTGGAGGCGCAGGGATACAGATGGAACTAAGTGAACTATAGGTTTAGTTGCTTGGTCTCAACTATACGAAGTTGGTTTGATTTTGTATAGCGGCTTAATCCTGAGAGCATTCAATTATGGACAAGGTCCCGGGGTTTTTCTGTATTTGCAGTTTCCTCGTTAACAAAGTCTTGTTGTGTCACTTACTTTTATTTTCCGCAATTATAATTGTTGTTATTATAATTTAAAGTAAATTACACAAACCTTAATTCCTATTTACTTTATAGCAATCCTATTGTGTTTGGTTAAGCCCGAACCTTTTATCAAGTAAACATACTTTGTTGTTGTGTCTCGATCTCGTATCCATAGACGATCGCAAGAAGTGTGAACCGATTAGTTATATTGTCTCGACTCAGTCCACATACAATCACTTTTGGAGAAAGGACTTATAGGTGGAAAAGTTTTAGATTGAGGTATATTTGGGTATGTTAGAGCATAGCTCAGTGGACCTCGCATGCATTGATATCTCAAGCATGTTTTTCAATGTTAGTGATCAAAACTATGAGTCTTGATTTCTAGCCTACATAGCTAAGTCTCGGACTAGGATAGAAAAGTGTAGTTGAGCTCAAGGACTTCATGGCGATTCATCATACAACGACGAAGATCTATACAAGGAACCGTGGAACTTCATCAACAAAAAGGTATGTGGAAACTTGAACTTATCTATCACTCAAAAGTCTATCTCCTCTATCTCCTACTTCTTACGAGACAAAAGTCGTATGCTATATAGACTGGATCATACACATTTGACATTTCGAGCTGAGCATTCATTGCTTATCTTTATCTCGAAATCATGTGTTGGTAAAGAGTTTCGCTTTGATCATGTTTATCTTCACCTAGTGACGAAAGTCATGAAAATTTTCAATCACTTTGAGAATTGCTCTGACGTGAATCAGTTTATGAATAACGACTACATAGAGTCCTCTGAGAATGTCTCAATGATTCAGATGAGAGTTTAGATTACATAAACCATGTATTCCTTGAACCGAAGTTTTCGAACTTTGTTGATCAAGAGAAATCGGGAGGATTGTGGAATTGGCTTGCCAAGTCAGCGAACCCAGTCCACAGACTCAGTCCGTGAACTGTCGGAAGTTCTCGAACAAGAATTTCTGCTTGATTTTCCAAAACTCGTTTGTGTGCTTAGTCCGCGAACTCAGTCCGCGAACCCAGTCTGCAAACTGGGGGAAGTTCTCTTTCCGAGAATTTCTGCTGAGTTTGGAAAAATCAACCGATTAACTTAAGTCGCGAACTTGTTTGTGAATTTAAGAGGTTATGATCTAAAGATGTGCTCTGAACATGAAACATTAAATTACTAAGGAATGCTTTATGTAAACCGTGGCTATAATGTTCATGAGCCGATTCAATCGAATCGAATCATCTTTGTTTCAATTGTGTCCTGTGTAGTTACATAAGATCTCATAGCAATTTAACAACTCATTAACTAGTTCATTTGAGTCAATTGAACTAGTTATGGTGAGGAAGAACAAGGTTAATATGAAATGATCATATGGTTAACCTTTTGGGTTAATATGTTGAATCAACATACACGTACACGTTTGGGCATGGTTTTAAACGTATACCCAAGTGTGTGTGACAAGCTAAGTTTTCGATCTAACGGTTGAGAAATATTAACTTGAATCTAAATCAGGTTTTCATCTAACGGTGAATAAGGATTGCTTTGTAACTAAGGAAAAACCCTGATTTGAAGCCTATATAAAGGAGACATCTAGCTTTGAGCAAAACTAATCCCCACACGTCTGTGTGATACTAGTGCGCTCACTAGAGTCGATTCTCCTTTACCTTTGGTTTTCTTCTCTAAAACCAGGTTAATGACTTAAAGACTTCATTGGTATTGTGAAGCCAGACCGATACTACTTTATCGTAGTTGTGTGATCTGATCTTGCATCTTCTATCGTACGAGTACAATCGATTGATTGGCTTGAGATTTTGAGAGTTCTCCGATAGGCAAGATAAAGAAGTCACAAACATCTTCGTCTCACTGTTTGTGATTCGTCGACAAACCGCCTGTGTAGTCCGGAAGGATTGTAGAGAGGTGATTGATTAATCTAGGTTGTTCTTCGGGAATATAAGACCAGATAATCATTGGTTCATGCTCACCTTGATTTTATATCTTAAGACGGAACAAAACCTAGGGTTTATCTGTGGGAGACAGATTTATCCTTTGATAGACTTTTCTGTGTGAGACAGATCTGTTTATTATCAAGTATGTGATTTTGGGTTGCAGCAACTCTTGGTTGTGGGTGAGATCAGCTAAGGGAATCAAGTGCGCAGTATCCTGCTGGGATCAGAGGCGTAGGAGTACAACTGTACCTTGGATTAGTGGGAGACTGATCGGGGTTCAACTATAGTCCAGTCCGAAGTTAGCTTGGAGTAGGATAGTGTCTGTAGCGGCTTAATACATTGTGTATTCAATCTGGACTAGGTCGCGGGGTTTTTCTGCATTTGCAGTTTCCTCATTAACAAAATTTCTGGTGTCTGTGTTATTTCTTTTCCGAAATTATATTTTATATAATTGAAATAATACAGGTTGTGCGTTCGTGATCATCAATTGAAAATCCAACCTTTGGTCGTTGATTGATATTGATTTATCCTTGGACATTGGTCTTTGGTACCGTCCAAGTTATCTCTATTTGCTTGAGTAAAGATCAAATCGAGAGATTGAGATATAAACTCTTTGATATGTCTTTTTATTGATTGAGTCTGACTGTCTAGTTGATTCTCATAAAAAATATATTGGATTTTGTCCATACAGATTGCTAAGCGAAATATTGGGTGGTGTTGATAGACCCCCGCTTTTTCAATTGGTATCAGAGCAGGCAAACACGGTAAACCTAACAAGTTTGTGTTTGTTCGTTCCATATAAATTACCCTATGGGAAATTTCTTTGGAAAACTTGCTCCTGGCATCTGTAACGCACGCCATAATTCCTTAAAGATTGTTCAAGGATTGTTATGGTTAAAACCTCTGGGTTCTCATGATAATCTTACTTCATCTAAAAGGGGAGATTTAGATGTTAAGAAGCAATCTGAAGGTAAAAATAAAAAGAAGGAAAAATTGGGAAAACGTTCAATATGCTCAAGGATATGGAACCTCTCTAGATTAACTCTTGATCTCTCTGAGGAATACTACCGTGATGGATCAATTGATAAAGATCTGTTTAAAGCGTTCAAAGGCGTTTTTAAATTCTTAGAAAAACTTAATTATGTTAAGTCTAAGAATCTCTCCGGAAAGGGTGTTGGTCGTGTTAAAAATGTTAATGTTGAACAACCCATATATCGGAAATACCCTTCTTCTAGCCCGAACCAACGAAGGATAGAAAGCTTCAGCTGCCCTGACTATCATCATTATTTTGATTATACTACAGGGACTGTTCATACTTATCAACCAGACGTGTCGCATGAGAACTCCTCTGCGCATTATGCCTCTTGGTAACAAGACTGGTTGTTCCCCATTTGTACATATCTTGAAGTGGGGAAATAAATGGATTGAGTTGTGTACAATTATGTTGTTGATTGGTTAACTTTCTATTGCTTATGTTTTCTTCCACTTTTATATTGGTTGTTTACCTCTAATGTGGAAAGGGCTAATATTTTTCCTTAAGTCTTGTGGATCACGGTTCGTGTACAGCCCAAGCCCATGAATGAGGGATATATATATATATATATATATGTTGGTGGTGGTCCGCGAACCTTCTTCTCTCTCATCTTCCGTCCGCGTACGTGAACTAGGGTTTGTGCTTCTCCACCATTAAAGCTTTTTTGAAGAAATCAAAAGGATGGGTGTTTGAGGTTCTCTTCAAGTAAGTAATTTCCTTTTGTATATCTCTTTATGATGATTTCTAGAAGCATGAAAAGGAGTTCTAAAAGCTTAAAATCCTCTAGCTTGAATCCTCCTTATGATCAAAATTCTCTTAGAATTATATTTGTGAAAGATTCTTGTGCTAGAACTTTTGATAGAATTGCTTCCAAAGGTTTTATTCTAGAAAAAAAATTGGAAACCTTTAGTGGACATGAAGAGGATTTAGTTTTCTTCAAAAAGTTCAATCTTGGGAATATCATTAATGGCCTTGGTGAAGGTTTTGATTCTCTAACAAGGATTTTCTATGCCAACATTCATGATGTTGATTTTAAGAAGATGGAATTCAAACCCATGATAAATATAGAAAGGTTTCTTGTTAATAAAGAGTTAATTTCAAGGGTCACCGAAATACCGTTGGGCAACGTACGGTTACCAAGACCAAGTGATGAACGTCCTTCATATGATGATATCTCTATTAGACTTTGTGGAAAGAAGGAATACAAAATTTCTGCCTATGCAGTCATGTATTTGATGAAAAATAGGATAAAATATTTTGTTTGACAAGGATAAAGTCTATTATATCGTTATGATGTAAAATAGAATAGATCCTTGTATGTTATCCACGGTATTGATATTCATTGACCCATCTTGCTATGTTTTACCGTGAAGGCTCCATTGTGTGTCTTATGTTGAGCACCTTGCAACTAAGTCGATTTACCTTGGCTTTGTTGGTTGTTCCGTAAGATACTATATGTTGAGCATTAGGAACTAAATGAATCAACCAGTTTGGTTATTTAGTTTGTACTCCATAAGTTTTCTTTCTTATGTCGAGTACATGTACGGTTAAGGTTGTCATATTCTATGATGAACTTAGTCTGGGTTCCATAAATTCTCTTATGTTGAGCCCAAAATAATTAAATTGATTACTTCGGTGATTAGTTTGGTTGTTTGTATTCCAATTAGATTAATTATAGGTTCTCTTGTAATTAATCTAGTTGAGTTTTCATATATTCCACAATTTATTGTGTTGAGTATATGAACGGCTATACAAATCATGTTCTATAGGTTAACGTAGTCGTATATTCCGTAAGGTTTTCCTTATGTTGAGTATGTGAACGATTAAGTTAGTTATCTTCGTATGATTACCTTAGTCGTAGCTCCGTAAGTTTACTTATGTTGAGAACTTTCAAATAAATTGATCACTTTTGTGGTTTGATTTAGTTGCGCATTCCAATTGAATTAATCATGGGTTTACTTGTGATTAATTTGGTTGAGCTTTGGATATAGAAAATCATTCCTATGGTTTTTGGTGTCCAATTTAAAAATCCTTCTTTTCTTTTGAAATTAAGGTCGCTCTTGTTGTTTTTTTGGGAATGACATCAAATGGGGGAGAGTTCTTTTGAACTAGTGCTTAATGGTAATATCTTGCGGGGTGTGCGGCTGTGGAATTTTATAGGGGTTATCTTGTATCATAAAACTCCTTGATGAATGCATTTAGCTTCGGCTTTATGATTGCATCTAAATTAAGTTGGTATGTATTTTTCTTTTAGTCTATGAAATGTCTCTTGTGGAAATTTCATTATGATCCCGTTCTTGTACCTTTGCCAATTTTATTGACAAAAATGGGGAGAAATAATGTAGTTCACACTACAAATACATATGGTTTTCAGATCATTGTGTAAGGGGAGTGTTTTCCATGATCGAAATGGAGTATTGACTAAGGGGGAGTGATACATATCACCGTAGTATTATTGTTAAAGTCGTGATACAATTGGACTTTGATGTTACATAATAATACTATGACACTGTATAATGATGATCGAGAATCTCGATTTCTCTCATTGTTATAGATACGGATCTTCAACAACGGTGATGCTAAACTTACAACCTTTGGGATCATTGGAGTACTTGGAAGGACGAAGATTTCAGGGAACGTTGAAGATTAGACTATGGAATAGGAGCCATTAAAGTTTATCTTTTTTGTATTCCACATGTATTAATAGTTTTGTCACTAAAATTGACAAAGGGGGAGATTGTTAGAGCATAGCTCGGTCGACCTCGCATGTGTTTCTATCTCAAGCATGTTTGTCAATGTTAGTGATCAAAACTATGAGTCTTGATTTCTAGCATACATAGATAAGTCTCGGACTAGGATACAAAAGTGTAGTTGAGCTCAAGGACTTCATGGCGATTCATCATACAACGACGAAGATCTATACAAGGAACCGTGGAACTTCATCAACAAAAAGGTATGTGGAGACTTGAACTTATCTATCACTCAAAAGTCTATCTCTTCTATATCCTACTTCTTACGAGACAAAAGTCGTATGCTATATAGACTGGATCATACACATTTGACATTTCGAGCTGAGCATTCATTGCTTATCTTCATCTCGAAATCATGTGTTGATAAAGCGTTTCGCTTTGATCATGTTTATCTTCACCTAGTGACGAAAGTCATGAAAAGTTTCAATCACTTTGAGAATAGCTCTGACATGAATCAGTCTGTGAATAATGGCTACATAGCGTCCTCTGAGAATGTCTCAATAATTGAAATGAGAGTTTAGATTACATAACCATGAATTCCTTGAACCGAATTTTTCGAACTTTGTTGATCAAGAGAAATCGGGAGGATTATGGAATTGGCTTGCCAAGTCCGGTAACTGTCGGAAGTTCTCGACCGAGAATTTCTGCTGGATTTTCCAAAACTCGTTTGTGTGCTCAGTCCGCGAACTGGCGGAAGTTATCTTTTCGAGAATTTCTGTTGAGTTCGGAAAACTCAACCGATAACTTAAGTACGCGAACTTGTTTGTGAACTTGAGAGGTTATGATCTAAAGATGTGCTCTGAACATTAAACATTAAATTACTAAGGAATGCTTTATGCAAACCGTGGCTATAATATTCATGAGCCGATTCAATCGAATCGAATTATCTTTGTTTCAATTGTGTCTTGTGTAGTTACATAAGATCTCATAGCAATTGAACAACTCTTTAACTAGTTCATTTGAGTCAATTGAACTAGTAATGGTGAAGAAGAACAAGGTTAATATGAAATTCTCATATGGTTAACCTTTTGGGTTACTATGTTGAACCAACATACACGTACATGTTTGGGCATGGTTTTCATAAACCTAGTAAACGTATACCCAAGTGTGTGTGAGAAGATAAGTTTTCGATCTAACAGTTGAGAAATATTAGCTTGAATCTAAATCAGGTTTTCATCTAACGGCGAACAAGGATTGCTTTGTAACTAAGGCAAAACCCTGATTTGAAGCATATATAAAGGAGACATCTAGCTTTGAGCAAAACTAATACCCACACGTCTGTGTGAAACTAGTGCGCTCGCTAGAGTCGATTCTCCTTTAACCTTTGGTTTTCTTCTCTAAAACCAGGTTAACGACTTAAAGACTTCATTAGGATTGTGAAGCCATACCGATACTACTTTATCGTAGTTGTGTGATCTGATCTTGCATCTTCTATCATACTAGTACAATCAATTGATTGGCTTGAGATCGTGAGAGTTCTCCGACAGGCAAGATAAAGAAGTCACAAACATCTTCGTCTCACTGTTTGTGATTCCTCGACAAACCGCATGTGTAGTCAGGAAGGATTTTAGAGAGGTGATTGATTAATCTAGGATGTTCTTCGGGAATATAAGACCGGATTATCAATTTGTTCCTGTTCACCTTGATTTTATATCTTAAGACGGAGCAAAACCTAGGGTTTACCTGTGGGAGACAAATTTATCCATTCATAGACTTTTCTGTGTGAGACAGATCTGTTTATTATCAAGTCTGTGATTTTGGGTTGCAGCAACTCTTGGTTGTGGGTGAGATCAGCTAAGGGAATCAAGTGCGCAGTATCCTGCTGGGATCAGAGGCATAGGGAGTACAAATGTACCTTGAATTAGTGGGAGACTGATTGGGGTTCAAATATAGTCCAGTCCGAAGTTAGCTTGGAGTAGGCTAGTGTCTGTAGCGGCTTAATACATTGTGTATTCAATCTGGACTAGGTCCCGGGGTTTTTCTGCATTTGCAGTTTCCTCATTAACAAAATTTCTGGTGTCTGTGTTATTTATTTTCCGAAATTATATTTTATATAATTGAAATAATACAGGTTGTGCGTTCGTGATCATCAATTGGAAATCCAACCTTTGGTTGTTGATTGATATTGATTGATCCTTGGACATTTGGTCTTTGGTACCGTCCAAGTTATCTCTCTTTGATAAAGACTCACAGATTTCTATTTGCTTGAGTAAAGATCAAATCGAGAGATTGAGATATAAACTCTTTGATATGTCTTTTTATTGATTGAGTCTGACTGTCTAGTTGATTCTCATAAAAAGTATATTGGAGTTTGTCCATACAGATTGCTAAGTGAAATATTGGGTGGTGTTGTTAGACCCCCGCTTTTTCAGGGTACCCTCGTCTTTTTAACCGCGAATAAAGATAACACTAGTAAGTGGACCTTGATCTAAGAGTTTAACTGATAGGATTGACCTATATTCACAGACCTTAATGCATTTGACTAGGTTACATCTAGAGTGATCTACTTCTGGATTGTTTAGACAAATAAAATCTGGTAGGCGAGAAATTTTGTATCTAGTGGTAAAAGGAATTTGGGGAATAACACTGATCTAGATGTTATTTTATGGTTGGTGATAATCCTTGATTTATGACGAATAAATAATTATATTACTTTGATGAACTTTTAGTAACGAAGAAGGATTCCTCGATCATACTCCTCATCCTTGATTACATCTTTATTAATTGTTTTGTTATTTATTTTTCTTTATATTCAACCTAAAAACAAAACCCCTCATTGTGATCTTTGACAACTAAAAACTCACTGCTCTTCGTGGGAACGATCTTTGCTTCCATTATATTATCAATTAATTGTGTGGAAATGAGTGATTTAGTTTGTTGCACTCATTACACGCATCATTAACTACATGTGTTTAAGAAAGTAGACTTGCGAAACTTGTTTTGCAGTAGAAATGAATCAATGAGATTGGTGGTCCGATTCCTGTTTGGGGATCTATAACATGACTCATTCCTTCCTTTGTGATCTATAGCAAGACCAAACCCTATTGGGGATATCTAGCAGGACCGGTCCCAATAGATAACTTATATTTCCAGTTTTGCATATACTTTAGAGTTTTGTGAATACCGGAATATGAGTTGCTATTAAAAAAAGTTGAAGATGTCGACATAGTGAGTAAATTGAAAATGAGTTAAAATATTATCTTTTATCGTTAAAAGATATTCCTTGATACTCAAGGTGAGATCTCAAACCGAAATGTTTGAGAATCTTTTTATTGAGATTTTCGAATTTATATGTTTTATTTTCCAGCAAGTAAAACATATCTCTAAAAGATATATTAGTAAAGCATACTTGTATACTAGATAATATTGAGTTGTCCTCCACGAGGGATTTCAGGATATTAGTTGGAATTTGAGAAATCGAAAATTGGTGTTTAGTGCATATCTTTTGATATTTTCGGTTATGGAAATTCCCTGGTGTCCAATCTACCTTGGTCTATAAATATTGAAGTTCGGTTTTTTATGAACTTATCCTGACACATGCATTCCATATTGTAGTCATTGTGGTAGACGATTAATAGTATTTATTTGTAATATTATCTTGGAGAGGAGAGTAACCTAATTAAGAGAAATCTCTTTCGTCCACTAGTTTAAAGAATTTTGTAGGATCAAGAAGGGTTTAGATAGTACCTTTGTGGGAAACTAAAATTTGCATTATTTTTAGTTTTCAGTTATTGATTTGATTGACTAATGGTGGTTAAACCTTGATTTCACCTAGTTTGATTATTCTTGAGAACCTTTGAAAACACTTGGGGGTACCGAAATACACCGCCGACTTTTTCATAGGAAATCTGTATGGACAAACTCAACACAACTCCGAGAATTAAGGAAAGTGTATAGAGTTATATCTCTTGTGATTAGAACGTTTACAGAATTTAATCCGTGAACCTAACTACAAGAGAGTTCTTGGACGGTACCAAAAACCAATGTCCAAGGATCAATTAACGTATCCAACAAAACTAGGTCGGACGTATCTATTCTGATTGATCAACGCACAACCTGTGATATTTTAATTATAAAGATAACCAATATAATGCAGGAAAAAAAACACATACACCATAAATTTTGTTAACGAGGAAACCGCAAACGCTGAAAAACCCCGGGACCTAGTCCAGATTGAACACCAAACTGTATTAAGCCGCTACAGACACTAAACTACTACCAATTAACTTCGTTTTGGAATGTAGTTGAGCAAGAACTCAGTCTCACACCGATTTATGTATAGTCGCGCTCCTTACGCCTCTTGAATCCTAGCATGACTCTGTGCAATTGATTCCCTTAGATAACGTCAAACCAACTAAGAGTTGCATCAACTCAATTGAAGACTTTAAATCAAATCTTCCTCCCACAAATTAAGCTTATATAATTGATTTCCTGATTTACGATCGAAACAGATGATCAGATCAAACGTAGGATCAAGGTGATGAAAATCAATAACAATTTGACAGAAGTATAGCTATCCTAAAAATTCGGACTTATGCAACCCAAAGTGCAGCCTAGATTATTATTCACCTCACAATTATGAAACTTGCGGAACCACAAAGTTGAGATGAATAGAACTTTGTGATTTCTATTTATCTTGTTCAAGTGATAAATCAATAATCGAACAAGATCAGGATACTCAAGTTATCAAGATAAAAGATAAATGGACCTGGCTTCACGAATCCCAATGAAGTCTTTGATAGTTGCTAAACCCTAAAAGGGTTTCTGGAGAGGATAACTCTAGATACAACTACGACACAAAAAAATCTAGTGTCAGGATTCAAAATCTCAGTTGCCAAGAGTTCCTCTTATATAGACATTCAAAGCATAGGTTGCTTTAGGTTTAAGCTAAGAAAATAATATTCACCGTCAGATAAAAACTTTGAATCTTATTCATATAAACAATATACATTCTGGTTAGGTAAATTGTAACCGAACCGTGTACAAAGACTATGTCCAACATGGTTAGCCGAAACTAGCCGGTTTGAACTTAAAAGCTTAACACTCATTTTCATGAACGCGGAAACATTGATCTTGAGTCACAATTATGTGATCAAATGAGTCTGCTGTTTTAATAGAGAATTGATCAAATGCAAATCATCTCATATAAATAAGTTAATCGCAATTGAATCGTAATCGACATAGTTGTTAAATGCACAAGGTACAAATACATGAGTCGTTCGTGAATCGGCTGGTCATGGTACGCGGACCGGTTTGCAAACTTATGAGCAAAGCTGAGTTCCGGAGTGGACAAAAAAAAATTCAGTTCACATACCGGTTTGCAAGCTTTAGGTGCAAAACTGAGTTCCGGAGTTGACAAAACTTTTCAGTTTGTAAACTGGTTTGGGAACCTTAAGAATTTACGGTTCCGGAGTTCACAAAACTTTTTCAGTTTGTGTACCAGTTTGGGTACTAAAATGGTTCAGGAACATAAAACTGTATTGGTTCGCATACTATTTTAAATACTTAAAACCGGTTCCCTTACCATAGTTATAAAATTGTTCGTATACATACATATCCGGATCATGAAACAAATTGATTTTCCCATGATGTGCATATGAATGTGCATATCATACAAATCTGTAAGTCGATATATATCTACTCTGCTAATTGTACGAGTACATGTAATACGGCTTCAGATATATAACAATTTTCTCAGTTTGTAAGACTGATAACACTGTCTTGTATTTCGAATATAGTAATTCTATATTTCTCTAAATCAATTCGAAATTGTTTGAGCACTTCTCGGTCGAACTCGCATGTGTTGCTATCTCAAGCATGTTTGTCAATATTAGTGATCAAAACTATAAGTCTTGATTTCTAGTCTGTTTATAAATGTCTTGGACTAGGACATAGATTGTGTAGTTGAGCTTAGTTTTCTCGACGTTCATCATTTGAAGACGAAAAACTACAAATGGGGGCTTGTGGAACTTTATTGACAAAAGTTATATGGAGACTGAAACTCATCTATCACTTGGAAAGTCTATTTCTACTCTATCTCCTATATTGAGACATAAGTCGTATTACGATATAGTTTTCTATATACACATTTGAGATTTCGAGCTGAGTTTATCTCGCTTACATATTTCTCGAAATATGTGTTCGCAAGCTTTCGCTTCGACCAAGTTCATCTTATATCATGTGAAAATTTCTGAGTAACAACTTACATGGTTTGTGTGGCACAATCATTTGGTGTTGTCTTGGAATGTTTCGTTATGATTATTTCAATAACATGAAAATTTCTTTGATGCTAATAGTATGTGAAAAACGACTATTGTCATCCTCTAAGAAAGTTTCAATGATTAAAATAAGAGTTTAGAACACTTAACCATTATTGGATATGTCATGTTGTGCACTCTTGCACATATGTAATCCATGCCCGGGAACCATAGTATGCGCACCCGGTTGCGTACCTGTTGGTTTGAGAAATCCGGGAACCTAAATATGCGTACCCTTTTTGCATACTTGAAGGTTAAAGTTCTAAAATCGATTATGAACATGAACATAAACATTTATATAATAAGGAATGCAATCTTTGCAAACCGTGGCTATAATGTTCATGATTGATTCGAGTGAATCAAACCGATTTTGCTTCAATTGTGTTCTCGTATAATTCTATGAGAAAATAACAATTGAACAACTCTTTAACTAGTTTCATTTGAGTCATTTGAACTAGTTATGGTTAAGATGAATAAGTTTGATATGAGAGTAATGATATGGCTAACCTCGGTTAACTATTTATGAACCAACATGGTGTACACGTTTGAGTACGGTTACATAAACCTAAATGAGGGTACATTTCATTTGTGTGTAACAAGCGAAGTTCGATCTAACGGTTGAAAGATATTAGCTTGGTTGAATCAGGTTTTTCATATAACGGTGAATATTGAATGCTTTGTTACCAAGGTAACTTGGATTACACCCTGATTTGAAAACTATATAAAGGAGAACTCTAGCAACAGGGAAAACTAATCTCCACACCTCCTGTGTGTTACTAGTTGCATAAACTAGAGTCGATTCTCCTTTAAACTTAGGTTTCTATTGGGATTGTGAAGCCAAACCCAACTATTTTCTTTGTAGTTGCGTGTTCTGATCTTGCCCGACTCTGTTGTATTGAGTACAATTGAAATAATTGACTCGAGATTAATTTCTCCGATAGGCAAGATAAAAGTAATCACAAACATCTTCATCTCATCGTTTGTGATTCCAAAATATTTTGTTTCGCTAGTCGATTAATATTATTGTGAGGTGATTGATAATACTAGGTTGTTCTTCGAGAATATAAGTCTGGTTTATCAATTGGTTCCTGTTTACCTTGATTTATCGAAAGACGGAACAAAAACTCTTGGGTATTTCTGTGGGAGATAGATTTATTCAATCTATATACTTTTCTGTGTAAGACAGATTTGTTTATCAAGTCTTCGACTTTGGGTCGTAGCAACTCTTGGTTGTGGGTGAGATCAACTAAGGGAATAAAGTGCATAGTATCCTGCTGGGATCAAATACGTAAGGAATGCTACTATACCTTGAATCAGTATGAGATTGATTAGGGTTCAACTACAGTCCAGTCCGAAGTTAATTGGTAGTAGGATAGAGTCTGTAGCGGCTTAATACACCATGGTGTTCAAACTGGACTAGGTCCCGGGGTTTGAAAAAGCGGGGGTCTAACAACACCACCCAATATTTCTCTTAGCAATGTGTATGGACAAACTCCAATATACTTTTTATGAGAATCAACTAGACAGTCAGACTCAATCAATAAAAACATATATCAAATAGTTTATATCTCAATCTCTCGATTTGATCTTTACTCAAGCAAATAGAAATCTGCGAGTCTTTATCAAAGAGAGATAACCTGGACGGTACCAAAGACCAATGTCCAAGGATCAATCAATATTAATCAACAACCAAAGGTCGGATTTCCAATTGATGATCACGAACGCACAACCTGTATTATTTCAATTATATAAAATATAATGCGGAAAAGAAATAACACAGACACCATAAATTTTGTTAACAAGGAAACCACAAATGCAGAAAAACCCCGGGACCTAGTCCAGATTGAATACACACTGTATTAAGCCGCTACAGACACTAGCCTACTCCAAGCTAACTTCGGACTGGACTATAGTTGAACCCCAATCAGTCTTCCACCGCTCCAAGGTACATTTGTACTCCTACGCCTCTGATCCCAGCAGGATATTGCGCACTTGATTCCCTTAGCTGATCTCACCCACAACCAAGAGTTGCTGCAACCCAAAATCGCAGACTTGATAATAAACAAATCTGTCTCACACAGAAAAGTCTATCAAAGGATAAATTTGTCTCACACAGATAAACTCTAGGTTTTGTTACGTCTTAAGATATGAAATCAAGGTGAACAGGAACCAATTGATAATCCGGTCTTATATTCCCTAAGAACAACCTAGATTAATCAATCACCTCTCTACAATCCTTCCTGACTACACAGGAGGTTTGTCGAGGAGTCACAAACAGTGAGACGAAGATGTTTGTGACTTATTTATCTTGCCTATCGGAGAACTCTCACGATCTCAAGCCAGTCGATAGATTGTACTCGTACGATAGAAGATGCAAGATCATATCACACAACTACGATAAAAGTAGTATCGGTCTGGCTTCACAATCCCAATGAAGTCTTTAAGTCGTTAACCTGGTTTTAGAGAAGAAAACCAAAGGTTAAAGGAGAATCGACTCTAGCGAGCTCACTAGTATAACACAGACGTCTGGGGATTAGTTTTGCGCAATGCTAGATGTCTCCTTTATATAGCCTTCAAATCAGGGTTTTGCCTTAGTTACAAAGCAATCCATATTCACCGTTAGATGAAAACCTGATTTAGATTCAAGATAATATTTCTCAACTGTTAGATCGAAAACTTAGCTTGTCACACACACTTGGGTAGACGTTTACTGGGTTCGCAAAAACCATGCCCAAACGTGTACGTGTATGTTGGTTCAACATAGTAACCCAAAAGGTTAACCATATGAGCATTTCATATTAACCTTGTTCTTCTTCACCATAACTAGTTCAATTGACTCTAATGAACTAGTTAAAGAGTTGTTCAATTGATATTAGATCTTATGTAACTACACAAGACACTATTGAAACAAAGATGATTCGATTCGATTGAATCGGATCATGAACTTTATAGCCACGGTTTGCATAAAGCATTCCTTAGTAATTTAAGTTTCATGTTCAGAGCACATCTTTAGATCATAACCACTTAAGCTCAAAAACAAGTTTGCGGACTTAAGACAACCGGCGGAGTTTTCAAAACTCAGCAAAAAATCTCGGCAAAGAGACTTTCGCCAGTTCGCGGACTAGGTTCGCGGACTTACACGCAAACGAGTTTTTGGAAAATCCCAGCAGAAATTCTCGGTACGAGAACTTCCGTCAGTTCGCGGACTGGGTTCGCGGACTTGGCAAATCCAATTCCTCCGGTTTCTATCAATCAACAAAGTTCTAAAACTTCGGATTAAGGAATACATGGTTATGTAATCTAAACTCCCATTCTAATCATTGAGACATTCTCAGAGGACGTTATATAGCCGTTATTCACAGACTGTTTCGCGTCAGAGCAATTCTCAAGGTAATTGAAACTTTTCATGACTTTCGTCACTAGGTGAAGATAAACTTGATCAAAGCGAAACACTTTACCAACACATGATTTCGAGATATAGATAGGCGAGATATACTCGGCTCGAAATATCAAATGTATATGATCTAGTCTATATAACATACGACTTTTGTCTCATAAGAAGTAGGAGATAGAAGAGATAGAATTTTGAGTGATAGATAAGTTCAAGTCTCCACATACCTTTTTGTTGATGAAGTTCCACGGTTCCTTGTGTAAATATTCGTCTTTGTATGATGAATCTCCATGAAGTCCTTGAGCTCAACTACACTTTTCTATCCTAGTCCGAGATTTAGCTATGTAGGCTAGAAATCAAGACTCATAGTTTTGATCACTAACATTGACAAACATGCTTGAGATAGCAACGCATGCGAGGTCGACCGAGCTATGCTCTAACAATCTACCCATTTGTCAATTTTAGTGAAAAAACTATTAAATACATATGAAATACAAAAAATATAAACCTTAGTGGCTCATATTCCATAGTCTAATCTTCAATGTTCCCTGAAATCTTCGTCCTTCCAAGTACTCCAATGATCCCAAAGGTTGTAAGTTTAGCATCACCGTTGTTGAAGATCCGTAGCCATAACAATGAGAGAAATCAAGATTCTCAATCATCATTATACAGTGACGTAGTATTATTATGTAACATCAAAGTCCAATTGCATCACGACTTTAACAATAATACTACGGTGATATGTATCACTCCCCCTTAGTCAATACTCCATCTCGATTATGGAAACCACTCCCCCTTACACAATGATCCGAAAACCATATGTATTTGTAGTGTGAACTACATTATTTCTCCCCCTTTTTTCAATAAAATTGGCAAAGGTACAAGAACGAGATCATAATGAAATTTCCACAAGAGACGTTTCATAGACTAAAAGAAAAATACATACCAACTTAATTTAGATGCAATCATAAAGCCGAAGCTAAATGCATTCATCAAGGAGTTTTAAGATACAAGATAACCCCTATAAAATTCCACAGCCGCACACCTTGCAAGATATTACCATTAAGCACAAGTTCAAAAGAACTCTCCCTCATTTGATGTCATTCCCGAAAGAACAACAAGAGCGACCTTAATTTCGAAAGAAAAGAAGGATTTTTTAAATGGACACCAAAAACCATAGAAATGATTTCCTATATCCAAAAACTCAACCAAATTAATCACAAGTAAACCCATGATTAATTTAATTAGAATACGCAACTAAATCAAACCACAAAAGTGATCAATTTAATTGAAAGTACTCAACATAAGTAAACTTACGGAGCTACGCCTAAGGTAATCATACGGAGATGACTAACTTAATCGTTCAACATAAGGAAAACCTTACGGAATATACGACTACATCAACCAATAGAACATGATTTGTATAGCCGTTCATGTACTCAACACAAGAATTTGTGGAATATATAAAAACTCAATTAGACTAATTACAAGAGAACTCATAATTAATCTAATTGGAATACAAACAACCAAACTAATCACAAAGGTAATCAATTTAATTGTCAAAAGATTTGCTCAACAAAAGAAGACTTTCGGAGCAACTAACTAAATAACCAACCAAGATGATTAATTTAGTTCATAATGCTCAACATATAGCATCTTATGGAACAACCAACAAAGCCAACAAGAATAATCGACTTAGTTGTATCGTGATCAACATAAGACACACAATGGAGCCTTCACGGTATACATAAAAAAATGGATCAATGAAAATTAATACCGTGGATAACATACAAGGATCTATTCTATTTTCCATCAAAACGACATAATAGACTTTATCCTCGTCAAACAAAAGATTTTATCCTATTTTCCATCAAATACATGACTACATAGGCATAACTTTTGTAATTGTCAAAAGTCCATTCGTCCTTTCATCAATATGAATACCGATTCATGAATGACTTTACTTTTGACACAGTATGGGACCTTCAAGTTCACAGACGCAAATAATACATATCCCATAATCAAATTGCAATATCACAAAATCATAAAGATCAATACTGCAATAACATCATCCTCCAAATATTTTTAGAATTTAATACCAATAAACCTAAAAAAAATAAACAAGAAGATGAAAACAAAAATAATTATATGTAGTCACAATCATCGCTATTCAAGGCACTAGTTATTCTTCCAACTAATCCAAAAAGAAGACATACTAGGCAAATAAGACTTAGTTTTCCTTGATGATTTCATACCTCTGAAATGGTCCATCAAAGTAGGAGTCACTAATATCCTTGACCCCGTTGACCGTAGAGACACCATGTTCAAAAGTTAGAACGTTGACTTTCCGATCAATAGTGCGAGCATAACGACGAGCCTTTGCACAGTCAAGGATAACTTTCTTCTGATTTCTGATCAAGATATTCTGAGTACCAAGGATTTTCGCATGTCCATCAAAAAGTTGGTTTATCTGCAATTGAAGGTTAGCTAGTTCGTTCTTAACTTCATTATAAACACGAATCAGATCCTTGACAGATTCACCAATCCAAGTGTTATACTCTTTTCTTTTAAGCATCTTCTTCCGAATAAACTCTTGACCAGAATCACATCCTTTGAGATCATCCTTAACCATAGGGTTAACTTCTTCTTTGGGAACAGATTCCATAGAGTTCCTTTCTTAAGAATAAATAAACACATATAAGACTTATATATGTTCGTGAGTACCCTAGCTGGAAACCCTAAAGTTTCTTGAGGAGACACAGACGTTCATAGGCCAGCCAAAGAACAAATGGCCCAAAAAAGAAAAAATGCATACCATGTTGCTTTTAAAGATTCTCTATCTCCAAAAGATCATAGTGACAAAAGAAAGAAGTACTAACAACAATACATCATAAGATATACACACTAGAGAAAAACAACACAATACTTGAGCATTTCACAAATCCTCATTCTTGTATCTCTCAAGTTAGACACAAGAATAGACAATCTGCTATTAGGTAGCAGAGGGAGACATAGTCTCACCATAAGTTTTGAGAGAATAACAGTTATTACCTCCAGTATATCTGAACTTAGCATATCTTGTCCTTCCTTGGAAGTTTCCAGAAACGGGAGAACGTCTCACAGTATTTCTGGGAAACACATGTGAGAAATCTTTCTGATAACAAAGCCTAGGACCTCTAGAATTAGGTTCTAGGGTATTTTCCGAAATTGGTCTCCATACACTAGACTTAGATTTACCAGAGTTGTTCTTATAAGCACATGACATGCTTTCATAGGTAGTACGATTTATACCACTAGAGTTTACCAATGTCTTGTAATGATTTATAGGAGAGAGATCACTTTTATAAGATGCCTGGTTTCCTGTGAAAGGGAGTTTTACAGCAGCAGTCGTTCGACTATTTACTCCATTGACAGTAGAAAGAAGCAATTTGTGAAGCTTAGAAACTTGTTTCTTCCTGGCAAAGAAATGGATGACATAGTGATTTCCTTTTCCACATAAGGTACAGGTTCGTGGAGGAGAAGTAACAACAGGCACTTGTTTGAACTTCATATCCACCGGAGAAGATTGTACGTTATGAACGTTTTTCTTGACACAATCTTCATCTGGAGAAAATTTCATTATGTACAGTAACTCATGAGAATTAGTTTGTGCAGAAGAACTTTTCATTAAGACAGAGTTTTCCTTTTCCAGGGATTTGCACTATCTATGGGCTAGAGCAAGTGAGGTTTCATGTTTCTCTTTCTCAACACGAAGTCTGTCTAGATCGGATGAATACGTCTTGATCAAACATTTTTCTCTGATTGAGCCTTCTTTAACCATCTTTTCAAGATCAAAAAACTTTTCACGCTGTATATTGTTTTCTTGAATAAGTTTCTCAATTTCCTTAGAGAATGACCCTAGAATGTTGTAGAGTACATGTTCACGATCAATAGACTTTTCGAATTCATCAATGAGTTATACATGATCCTTGAGATCAACAAACTCTGTAGAATTTTTTGTAATTCTGGTAAGCTCCATTTCAGCTTTAGCCATTATGTCCAATGTCTCATTGGAGGAAGAGTGGCTTACACAAGATGAGACAATCTTCCTACCTCGGGATTCAGAAGAATCATCTAAGGAGTTATCCTTTGAGGTATTTCCGAAACACTTGAAAAAGTTGACAGCTTTAGGAGGCATATTGGTATGCATATGAGATTCTGTCCACAGACTCAGATTGCCACATACACAGACTTATAAGGTCTTTACGTGTCTGTCTGCTCTGATACCAATTGAAAAAGCGGGGGTCTAACAATACCATCCAACATTTCACTTAACAATATGTATAGACAAACTCCAATATACTTTTTATGAGAATCAACTAGACAGTCATACTCAATCAATAAAAAGATATATCAAAGAGTTTACATCTCAATCTCTCGATTTGATCTTTACTCAAGCAAATAGAAATCTGCGAGTCTTTATCGAAGAGAGATAACTTGGACGATACCAAAAACCAATGTCCAAGGATCAATCAATATCAATCAACAACCAAAGGTCGGATTTCCAATTGATGATCACGAACACACAACCTGTATTACTTAAATTACATAAAATATAATGCCGAAAAGAAATAACACAGACACCAGAAATTTTGTTAACGAGGAAACCGCAAATGCAGAAAAACCCCGGGACCTAGTACAGATTGAATACACACTGTATTAAGCCGCTACAGACACTAGCCTACTCCAAGCTAACTTCGGACTGGACTATAGTTGAACCCCAATCAGTCTCCCACCGATCCAAGGTACAGTTGTACTCCAACGCCTCTGATCCCAGCAGGATACTGTGCACTTGATTCCCTTAGCTGATCTCACCCACAACCAAGAGGTGCTGCAACCCAAAATCGCAGACTTGATAATAAAAAAATCTGTCTCACACAGAAAAGTCTATCAAAGGATAAATCTGTCTCCTAGAGATAAACCCTAGGTTTTGTTCAGTCTTAAGATATGAAATCAAGGTGAACAGGAACTAATTGATAATCCGGTCTTATATACCCGAAGAACAGCCTAGATTAATTAATCACCTCTCTACAATCCTTCCTGACTACACAGGCGGTTTGTCGAGGAATCACAAACAGTGAGACGAAGATGTTTGTGACTTCTTTATCTTGCCTATCGGAGAAATCTCACGATCTCAATCCAATCAATAGATTGTACTCGTACGATAGAAGATGCAAGATCAGATCACACAACTACTATAAAAGTAGTATCTGTCTGGCTTCACAATCCCAATGAAGTCTTTAAGTCGTTAACATGGTTTTAGAGAAGAAAACCAAAGGTTAAAGGAGAATCGACTCTAGCGAGCGCACTAGTATCACACAAACGTGTGGGGATTAGTTTTTCACAATGCTAGATGTCTCCTTTATATAGCCTTCAAATCAGGGTTTTGCCTTAGTTACAAAGCAACCCATATTCACTGTTAGATGAAAACCTGATTTAGATTCAAGCTAATATTTCTCAACCGTTAGATCGAAAACTTAGCTTGTCACACACACTTGGGTAGACGTTTACTGGGTTTGCGAAAACCATTCTCAAACGTGTATGTGTATATTGGTTCAACATAGTAACCCAAAAGGTTAACCATATGAGAATTTCATATTAACCTTGTTCTTCTTCACCATAACTAATTCAATTGACTCAAATGAACTAGTTAAAGAGTTGTTTAATTGCTATGAGATCTTATGTAACTACACAAGACACAACTGAAACAAAGATGATTCGATTCGATTGAATCGGCTGATGAACTTTATAGACACGGTTTGCATAAAGCATTCCTTAGTAATTTAAGTTTCATGTTCAGAGCACATCTTTAGATAATAACCACTTAAGCTCACAAATAAGTTCGCGGACTTAAGACAACTGGCGGAGTTCTCCAAACTCAGCAGAAAATCTCGGCAAAGAGACTTTCGCCAGTTCGCGGACTTACACGCAAACGAGTTTTTGGAAAATCCCAGCAGAAATTCTCGATACGAGAACTTCCTTCAGTTCGCGGACTGAGTTCGCAGACTGGGTTCGCGGACTTGGCAAAGCCAATTTCTCCGGTTTCTCTCAATCAACAAAGTTCGAAATCTTCGGATTAAGGAATACATGGTTATGTAATCTAAACTCTCATTACAATCATTGAGACATTCTTAGAGGACGTTATATAGCCGTTAGTCACATGCCATTTCGCGTCAGAGCAATTCTCAAGGTAATTGAAACTTTTCATGACTTTCGTCACTAGGTGAAGATAAACTTGATCAAAGAGAAACGCTTTAACAACACATGATTTCGAGATGAAGATAAGCAATGAATGCTCAGCTCGAAATGTCAAATGTGTATGATCTAGTCTATATAGCATACGACTTTTGTCTCATAAGAAGTAGGAGATAAAAGAGATAGACTTTTGAGTGATAGATAAGTTCAAGTCTCCACATACCTTTTTGTTAATGAAGTTCCACGGTTCCTTGTGTAGATCTTCGTCGTTGTATGATGAATCGCCATGAAGTCCTTGAGCCAACTACACTTTTCTATCCTAGTCCGAGACTTAGCTATATAGGCTAGAAATCAAGACTCATAGTTTTAATCACTAACATTGACAAACATGATTGCGATAGCAACGCATGCGAGGTCGACCGAGCTATGCTCTAACAGGGTTTTTATGCATTTGCGGTTTTCCTCGTTAACAAAATTCCGGTGTCTGTGTTATTTCTTTTCCGCACTATATTTTGTATATAATTGAAATATCACAGGTTGTGCGTTAAGATCAATCAATTAGAATATCCAACCTTTGGTTGTTGATTTACATTGATTGACACTTGAACATTGGTATTTGGTACCTTTCAATTTACGCCTCATATATTCAATCGTGCTCACAGATTTCTATTTGCTGATTGCGAATTGAATTAAGAGTTAGAGATATTAAACTCTTTGATATACTTTTCTCTAGATTGAGTCAGACTATCTAGTTGATTCTCTAGAAAGTATATTGGAGGCCAAACTAATTGTTGGGTGTGGTTATTAGACCCCCGCTTTTTCAATTGGTATCAGAGCAGGCAAACACATTAAAGACCTTATAACTCTTTGTTTGTAGCAATATGATATGGACAGAAGTACAATCTCTATAAACGTACCACCAGTCTTCGATGGCTCAAATTACTTGTGGTGGAAAATTGCTATGTGTGCCTTTCTTCAAGCGCGTGATTTTCAATCATGGGTATATGTAGTTAATGGCTATGATGCTCCCGTTGTGGCAATAGGAAATGTGACAGTTCCAAAGGATATTGGTGCATATGACGCTGCCGAGATACTTGATGCAAAGCAAAACTTCGACGGTTTAAATGCCATCGTACATGCCATTACCCCAGATCTTCAGCACCATGTGACTACGTGCACTCGGTCTAAAGATGCTTGGGATATCTTAGAAACCGTATTTGAAGGGAATACCAGTGAAAAGGTGTTAGAGCACTGCTCGGTCGAACTCGCATGTGTTGATATCTCAAGCATGTTTGTCAATGTTAGTGATCAAAACTATAAGTCTTGATTTCTAGTCTAATATAGCTAAGTCTCGGACTAGGATAGAAAGTGTAGTTGAGCTCAAGAACTCCATGGAAATCACCATACAAGACGTAGAACTACTCAAGGAACTGGTGAAACTTCATCGACTAAAAGGTATGTGGAGACTTGAACTTATCTATCACTCAAAAGTATATCTACTCTATCTCTTATCTTGAGACAAAAGTCGTTTTGCTATATAGACTTTGATTATACACATTTGCTATTTTGAGCCGAGTTTATCTCGCTTATCTATTTCTCGAAATACGTGTTGGTAAGCTTTCGCTTTGGCCAAGTTCATCTTTACCTAGTGACGAAAATCATGTTATGTTTCAGTCACTTTGAAAATGGATTTGACGAAAAATGGTTTGTGAATAACAACTATATAACGTCTTCTAAGAATGTTTCAATGATTGAAATGAGAGTTTAGATTATATAACCATTGTTGGATATAAGCATTTTGTGGAAACACATATATGTACAAGTCCTTATTCCTTGAACCAAAGTATACGTACTTTGTTGATCAGGAAAACCAGAAAAAGAGCTGTGAACTCAGTCCGCGTACTGGCGGAGGTTCTCATCCCGAGAAAATCTGTTGGAATTTGTGAACTCCTTTCGGGAACTTAAGTCCGCGTACTTGAGTTGGTTATATCTAAAGACCATTTTTTGTGAACTTATATTTATATTAACTAAGGAATGCAATTTGCAAACCGTGGCTATAAAGTTCATGAACCGATTCGAGTGAATCAAATCGTTTTTGCTTCAATTGTGTCTTGTATATTTCTATAAGATTTATACAATTGAACAACTCTCTAACTATTTCACTTGAGTCATTTGAACTAGTTATGATGAAGAAGAATATGGATGATATGAAAGTGCTCATATGGCTAACCATTTGGTTAACTATTGTTGAACCAACAAATATACATGTTTGGGTACGGTTACACAAACCTAAAATCGTGCATTTCATTTGCGTGTAACAAGCTAAGTTTTTGATCCAACGGTTGAAAGATATTATCATGAATCTAATCAGGTTTTCATCTAACGCTGAATATTGAATGATTTGTTACTAAGCTAACATTGATTGCAAACCCTGATTTGAAAGACTATATAAGGGAGCACTCTAGCAACTGGGAAACCTAATCCCCGAACCTCCTATGTGATACTAGTTGTATTCGCTAGAGTAGATTCTCCCTTAACCTTAGGTTTCTTCTCGAGACCCTGCAGGTTAACGACTTGAAGACTTTATTGGGATTGTGAAGCCAGACCGATACTACTTTCTTGTAGTTGTGTGATCTGATCTTGTTGATTCTATCGTGTTGAGTACAATCGTAACAATTAGCTTGAGATTAATATCTCCGATAGGAAAGATATAAAAGTAGTTACAAACATCTTCGTCTCATCGTTTGTGATTCCACAATATCTTCTTTCATCGCGTCGAATAAGATTATTGTGAGCTGATTGATAATACTAGGTTGTTCTTCGGGAATACAAGTCCGGATTATCAATTGGTTCCTGTTCACCTTGATTTATCAAAAGACGGAACAAAACTCGTAGGTATTTCTGTGGGAGACAGATTTATCTATTACCATAAACTTTTCTGTATGATACAGATTTGTTTATTGAAGTCTTCGACTTTGGGTTGTAGCAACTCTTAGTTTTGGGTGAGATCAGCTAAGGGAATCAAGTGCGTAGTATCCTGCTAGGATTAGAGACTTAAGGAGCGCAACTCTACCTTGGATCAGTGTGATATTGATTGGGGTTCAACTACAGTCCAGACCGAAGTTAGTTTGTACTAAGCTAGTGTTTGTAGCGGCTTAATACAGTGTGTGTTCAATCTGGACTAGTTCCCGGGGGTTTTATGCATTTGCGGTTTCCTCGTTAACAAAATTCTGGTGTATGTGTTATTTCTTTTCCGCATTATATTTTATTATATAATTGAAATATCACAGGTTATGCGTTAAGATCAATCAATTAGAATATCCAACATTTGGTTGTTGATTTACATTGATTGACACTTGAACATTGGTCTTTGGTACCGTTCAAGTTATTTCACATAATAATCAGGCTCACAGATTTCTGTCTGTTCGATTTGCTGATTAAATAGAGATATTATAACTCTTTGATATACTTTATTAGGATTGAGTCTAGTTGATTCTCTTGAAATTATATTGGAGTTAGTCCATAAAGATTGCTAATCGATATATTGGGTGAGGTAGTTGTACCCCCACTTTTTCAATTGGTATCAGAGCAGGCAAACATGTTTAAAGACCTTACAAGTCTGTGTTTGTGGCAATCTGAATCTTAAGACAAAATCTCTTCTCTATCATTTACGCATACCAAGATGTCTCCTAAAGATTTTAACTATACCAAATGTCTTGTAAATACCTCAAAGGATTACTCCTTAGTTGATTCTTCTGAATCCCGAGGTAGAAAGGTTGTTCCATTGGATGTTGACATCTCTCCCTCTCATGAGACATGTGACACTATGACAAAAGCTGAAATGGAGCTCACTAGAATCTCAAAAAATTCCACTGAGGCTATTGATTTTCAGGATCATGCTGAGGTTATTGATGAATTTGAAAAGTCTCTTGATCGAGAACGTGAATTCTATAACATCATTGAGTCCTTCTCTAACAATATTGAAAAACTTCTCCAAGAAACTAATCTACAGCGTGAAAAGATTTCTGTTCCTGAGGATATTGTCAAGGAAGACTCAATTAGAGAAGAACGGATGATCAGCACGCATTCATCAGATCTAAACATACTTCGTGTCGAAAAAGAAAAACTAGGTGCATCTCTTGTTCTATCCCATGAACAGTGCAGATCCTTGGAAAAGGAAAACTCTGTCTCAAGGATAAATTCTTCTGTATCAACTAATTCTCATGAATTACAACACATGAAGAAATGTTCTCCAGAAGAAGGTTGTGTCAAGAAGGATTTTTGTGACTTACAACCCTCTCATATGGCTACGAAGTTAAAACAGGTGCCAGTTTTTGTTTCTCCTCCACGAACCTGTACTTTCTGTAGGAAAAAGAATCATTATGCTATTCATTATTTTGTTAGGAGGAAACAAATCTCGAATCTTCATAATTTGCTTCTTTCTACTATCAATGGAGTAAATAGTCTGCCGACTTCTGCAGTGAATCTCGTGCCCATAGAAAACCAGAAACCTTATAAAAATTATCTCTACTCTAGAAATCATCACAGGGAACTATCTCATTTCAATTGTATAAATTCTTGTGCCACTAATGAACACATTCCCTGTGCTTATAAGAATGAGTCTGGTAAATCTAAATCTAGAAAACGGATACTCTATTCTGATCCCCTTGAACCAATTTCAAGAGGTCCTAGATTTAGTCCCTAGAGGAAACCTTGTGACGGATATGTTAAACAAGTTGTGTCTTACTCTTCTGGAATGAATTTCAACCGAAGAAAGGAAAAGATCACAAAGAAACTGTCAGATTATATGTATAACTCCTTTATCAATAATCATAATGGGATTATATCTCACTCCACTACCTGATTCTAGGTATTCTTTTCCTTGTTTCTAACTTGAGAGGTGCAAGGACAATAATTGAGAAATGCTCAAGTGTGTTGTATATTTTTTTTTTCTATTTGAGTTTTTTTTTGTGCTGACAGTCCACGAACGTTCGTGTCCTCCTTTTGTGAGTTCTTAGAGTTTCGTAACAAGAGTTTCCGACTCATGTTTACAAACACATATATACTTACTCTATATTGTGTTTCTCCTTCCCTAACAAAAAAAAAACAGAGAACTCTGCAAAATCTCAAAAGATTGTGCATCTTGATATGGAGGAAGTCACTCAAGGACGCGAGTCAATTCAAGAGCTGGTTCTAAAGAAGATGCTTGAAATAAAGGATCACAACTCTTGGATCAATGAGTCTGTCAAGGATTTAATTCGCTCTCAGAACGATTCAAAGGCCGAGCTTGCAAACCTTCAACTGCAAATAAACTATATCTTAGATGGTCAGTCCAGAATCCTTGCTAATCAGAATATTCTGATACGAAACCAGAAGAAGCTCATCATGGACTACGTCAAGGATAGACAACTTGCTCGGGTTGTTGATCGTAAAGTTAGTGTTCTAACTCACGAACATGGTGTGTCTACGGTCAAGAGAATAAAGGAAATCAGTGATACCTTTTTGATGGATTCATTGAAAGGTATGAGGTTCTCAATGAACTCTGATTTTACATCTAGTAGATCTTCGGATAAGAAGTTTAGTTTCTTGTTTTGTTTAGAAGAATAACCAGAGTTTGGAATATCCATTATTGTGATTACACATAGCTATTTCCAACGTTGTCATCTTCATGTTTTTAGGTTTATTTGTTTAAATTCTAAAATTGTTTGGAATATGATTTTTGCAGTATTAATCTTTATGGTTTTATATATTGCAATTTGTTATGGGATATGTGTGTTTGAGTCCGTGAACTATGATTGTCCCATACATTGTCAAAAGTTAAGTCTTTCATATGTCGATATGCATGTATTGATAAAAGAATGAATGGATTTTTGACAATACAAAAGTTAAGCCTATTATGTCATTTATTGATGGAAGATAGGTTAAAATCTTTTGTTTACAAGGATTATGTCCATTGTATGTCACTGTGCGAATAGTGATGGAAAATAGAATGAATCCTTGTGTATTCCGCAGTATTGATCTTCCCTGATCCATATTTTTTGTGTATATACTGTGAGGCTCCGTAAGTTCTCTTATGCCGAGCATGACCAATTAAATTCATCACTTTTTTGTGGTTAATTGATTGTATATTTAAGATTTAAATTAATCATGGGTTCTCTTGCGGTTAGTTTAATTGAGTATTTTTTGGATTCAAATTCATATTCGTATGTGATTTGTTATGTCAAAAGAAATCCTTCTTTTCTTTTGAAATTAAGGTTGCTCTTGTTGTTCTTTCGGGAATGGCATATTATGGGGGAGATTTCTTAATTGAACTTGTGCTTAATTGCCAAATCTTTGTGGGGGGTGCGGTTGTGGAATATTATAAGGGTTATCTTGTATCTTTATAAACTCCTTGATGAAAGCATTTAGCTTCGGCTATATGATTGCATCTAAATAAGTTGATATGTGCTTTCTTTTGGTCATGAAATGTCTCTTTTGGAAATTTCATTAGGATCCCGTTTTCGTACCTTTGCCAATTTTATTGACAAAAAGGGGGAGAATTAATATGTAGTTCACACTACAAATACATATGGTTTTCAGATCATTATGTAAGGGGGAGTGGTTTCCATGTGAGATTGAGTATTGACTAAGGGGGAGTGATACATATCACCATAGTATTGTTGTCGAAGTTGTGATACAATTGAACTTTGATGTTGTATAGTGATACTTTGACACTGTATAACAATGATTGGGATTCTTGTTTTCTCATTGTTATAGCTACAGATTTTCAACAACGATGATGCTGAACTTACAACCTTTGGGATCATTGGAGTACTTGGAAGTGATGAAGATTTCGAGTAATGTTGAAGATTAGGCATGTGGAATATGAGCTACAAAAGTTTATTCATTTATTTTTGTATTCCATATGTATTGATAGTTTTTTCACTAAAATTGACAAAGAGGGAGATTGTTAGAGCACTGCTCGGTCGAACTCGCATGCGTTTCTGTCTCAAGCATGTTTGTCAATGTTAGTGATCAAAACTATAAGTCTTGATTTCTAGTCTACTATAGCTACGTCTCGGACTAGGATAGAAAGTGTAGTTGGGCTCAATAACTCCATGGAAATCATCATACAAGACGTAGAACTACTCAAGGAACTGGTGGAACTTCATCGACTAAAAGGTATGTGGAGGCTTGAACTTATCTATCACTCAAAAGGCTATCTACTATATCTCTTATCTTGAGACAAAAGTCGTTTTGCTATATAGACTTTGATTATACACATTTGCTATTTCGAGACGAGTTTATCTCGCTTATCTATTTCTCGAAATACGTGTTGGTTTCGCTTTGGCCAAGTTCATCTTTACATAGTGAAGAAAATCATGTTATGTTTCAATCACTTTGAAAATGGCTTTGACGAAAAATGGTTTGTGAATAACAACTATATAACGTCTTCTAAGAATGTTTCAATGATTGAAATGAGAGTTTAGATTATATAACAATTGTTGGATTTAAGCGTTGTGTGGAAACGCATATATGTACAAGTCCTTATTCCTTGAACCAAAGTATGCGTACTTTGTTGATCAGGAAAACCGGAACAAGAGCTGTGAACTCAGTCCGCGAACCCAGTCCGCGTACTGGCGGAGGTTCTCATCCCGAGAAAATCTGCTGGAGTGTGTGAACTCCTTCCGGGAACCTAAGTCTGCGTACTTGAGTTGGTTATATCTAAAGACGATTATTTGTGAACTTATATTTATATTAACTAAGGAATGCAATTTGCAAACCGTGGCTATAAAGTTCATGAATCGATTCGAGTGAATCAAATCGTTTTTGCTTCAATTGTGTCTTGTATATTTATATAGGATTTATGCAATTGAAAAACTCTCTAACTAGTTCATTTGAGTCATTTGAACTAGTTATGGTGAAGAAGAATATGGATGATATGAAAGTCCTCATATGGCTAACCATTTGGTTAACTATTGTTGAACCAACAAATGTACATGTTTGGGTACGGTTAAACAAACCTAAAAATCGTGCATTTCATTTGTATGTAACAAGCTAAGTTTTCGATCCAACGGTTGAAAGATATTAGCTTGAATCTAATCAGGTTTTTATCTAACGGTGAATATTGGATGCTTTGTTACTAAGCTAACATTGATTGCAACCCCTGATTTGAAAGACTATATAAGGGAGAAATCTAGCAACTGGGAAACCTAATCCCCACACCTCCTGTGTGATACTAGCTGTATTAGCTAGAGTCGATTCTCCTTTAACCTTAGGTTTCTTCTCGAGACCCTGTACATTAACGACTTGAAGACTTCATTGGGATTGTGAAGCCAGACCGATACTACTTTCTTGTAGTTGTGTGATCTGATCTTGTTGATTCTATCGTGTTGAGTACAATCGTAACGATTGGCTTGATATTAATATCTTCGATAGGCAAGATATAAAAGTAGTCACAAACATATTCGTCCCATCGTTTGTAATTCCACAATATCTTCTTTCGTCGCGTCGATTAAGATTATTGTGAGGTGATTGATAATACTAGGTTGTTCTTCGGGAATATAAGTCCGGGTTATCAATTGGTTCCTGTTTTACCTTGATTTATCAAAATACAGAACAAAACTCGCAGGTATTTCTGTGGGAGACAGATTTATCTATTACCATAGACTTTTCTGTGTGATACAGATTTGTTTATTAAAGTCTTCGACTTTGGGTCGTAACAACTCTTAGTTGTGGGTGAGATCAGCTAAGGGAATCAAGTGTGTAGTATCATGCTGGGATCAGAGACGTAAGGAGCGCAATTGTACCTTGGAGCAGTGTGAGATTGATTGGGGTACAACTACAGTCCAGACCGAAGTGAGTTTGTAGTAGGCTAGTGTCTGTAGCGTCTTAATACAGCGTGTGTTCAATTTAGACTAGGTCCCGGGATTTTTCTGCATTTGCGGTTTCCTCGTTAACAAAATTCTGGTGTCTGTGTTATTTCTTTTACGCAATATATTTTGTTATATAATTGAAATATCACAGGTTATGCGTTAAAATCAATCAATTAGAATATCCAACCTTTGGTTTTTGATTTACATTGATTGACACTTGAACATTAGTCTTTGGTACCGTTTAAGTTATTTCGGATAATAATCAGGCTCACAGATTTCTGTCTGTTCGATTTGCTGATTACATTGTGAAATAGAGATATTATAACTCTTTGATATACTTTATTAAGATTGATTCTAGTTGATTCTATTGAAAGTATATTGGAGGTAGTCCATACAGATTCCTAATCGAAATATTGGGTGAGGTTTTTGTACCCCCGATTTTTCAAAAGAAAAATAGGCTTCAAAACCTAAATTCTGATTGGGAAAACCTTCGTATGGCAGATGAAGATTCATTTGATGAGTTTAATCACAAAGTGTCTGAAATTGTTAATGCATCCTTTGCATTGGGTAAGACTATTCCTGAACAGGATATTGTGATGAAAATTCTCAGATTACTGCCATCTAGATACGATTCTAAGAAGCATGCCATCGTTGAAGGAAATAACCTTGATGCTCTCTCCAGAAATACACTGGTTGGAAATCTAAATATCTTTGATCATGAGCATACATCCAAAATCGGAAAGGGTGTTTCCTTCAAAGCACAAAAGTACACTAAATTACTTGACAAAAGTAAAGGTGTTTATGTCTTTGAGAATGATCTTTCTGAGGATGATTCATCGGATGAAGATCTTGGAAAGTCAGTCTCTTTGATCACAAGACAGTTTAGATATCTCTTCTTGAAGAGAAGTAAACGGTTTTCCAGAGACAAACCTGGATCATCAGTTAAACCTCACAATCGCATCCCTCCTAAAAACAGGGATGCTGACGAGGCTGATGACGAGGATATTCCACAGTGATTTAAGTGTAAAGGTTTTGGTCATTTTTCAAATGAGTGTCCAAACCTTAGAAAATACACTGGGAACAAAGGTCTTGTTGCAACCCTTGATGAAATGTCTGATCATTATGATTCCAATGAAGACGAAAAATCAAGTGTCGCGCTTCTTTGTGAAGATATTGATTTTGATAATTGTAGAAATACATACATCAATCTTGATATTCTTTCAGAAAGAGACACAAGCAATCTGGAAGAGAAAATTGACCTTTCTTTTGGAACTCTCTGTCTGATTTTTCAGGTTCCACTCTGTGTCTAGCAGCTTGCACATCTCGGGCGTCTGAATCATCTTATCCATTGACATGCTCTTATTGTTCACTCAAAGGTCATGAACTCTTAAAGTGTTTCAAGTACAAACACAAGATGAGATATGTCAATAAGCTTCAACGAAGAGCAAATCGGCTAGCAAACAAGCTCTAACTTGTTCAAAAAACCACTGAGGCATGTTAGATTTTATCCTCTTCAAAGAAGTTAGTTTCCAAAGAGAAGACAAGACCACTAGAAAAGAGAGTATTGTCTAAACATTTTGATAGACAGGGTACTATGAATTCCTTTCAAAAGGGTTATGGTGGACGAATTGTTGTTCGTGTTGTTTTGGTGCATCTTGTGTCATGTGTATGATTAAAAGAGACAAGATTGTGCACACCTCAGGCTTTAAGAAAAAATGTTTTTGTTTTCTTAGATTTGCCGTGTGTTTTGTGAAATCGGAATTCTTTCATATTCGAATTGGACTTCCCTGTTTAATCAATAAAAGAGGGTTATTCTCGACAATTCTAATCTCTTTAGGTTTGTGATTGTGCATGCGTGAACCTGTGTGGTCAAAGGTTCCGTAAACCTATATTCTTTTTCCTTCTCTAAAACTCTTTTTATCTTAAAACTTCATGTTGAGTTTAAATTGTGATTTCCTCTCACAAACCCATACACGTATGGATACTCCAAGCATCATGTGTTCTGATGGAAAAGATGTTAATATGATTGTTAAGCCATCAATCATGAAGGAAAAAGATAAATCTCCATTACCTCCAACTTTGAAAATAAAAAGAAGGAATGTGAGGAAATCAAGAGTTGTTCCTTCAAATTCTCAAAAGTTTTCTGGTGTCCTTGAAGAGTTGACGAGAACAAGGAAGGAGATTCAGCAAATAAAGGCTTTTGTTATGAGAACTCTCAAAATTCAGAAGGACCTGGTTCGATATCATCAGCCTAGAAGGTTTGTTGAAATTGACTCCTTTCTTCACGAACCTTATGTACCTATGGCTGTCGACAACAAGGAGTTCGGGGACGATAAAGAATTCTTCGGAGGCCTCAATGTCTAGTAAATCTTCTTATGAGAATTTATTTCTTGTGTTTTTAGAAGAATAACTAGGGTTTAGAATAGCCATTATTGTGAGTACACATAGCTATGTCCAACATTTTCATCTTCATGTTTTTAGATTTATTTACTTAAATTCTAAGTTATTTGGAAGATGATGTTTGCAATTTTAATCTTTATGATTTTATATATTGCAAATTGTTATGCGATATGTTGTTTACATCCGTGAACCTGTGACTGTACTTGTTCAAAAGTTATCTCTATTATGTCAGTATGAAAGTATTGATAAAAGATAGAATGAACTTTTGACAAACAAAAGTTAAAGCCTTTAGTGTCATTATGCAAATTTTGATGGAAGAAAGGATGAACTTTGGTTTACAAGGATTATGTCTATTATATGTCATTGTGCAAATAGTGATGACAAATAGAATGAATCCACAGTATTGGTCGATCTTCGATCCACATTTTTGTGCATATACTGTGTTGCTCCTAAGTTCTCTTATGTCGAGCATGACCAATTGAATTCATCATTTTTGTGGTTGATTCAATTGAGATTTTTGGATTTAAATTCATGTTTTCATGTGATTTGGTTATATCCATAGAAATCCTTCTTTTCTTGTAAAAGCAAGGTCGCCTTTGTTGTTCTTTCAGGAATGACATTTTATGGGGGAGAGTTCTTAATTGAACTTGTGCTTAATTTCCAAATCTTTGTGGGGAGTGCGGCTGTGGAATATTATAGGGATTATCTTGTATCTTTATAAACTCCTTGATGAATGCATTTAGCTTCGGCTTTATGATTGCTTCTAAATAAGTTGGTATGTTATTCTCTTTTGGTCATGAAGTATCTCTATAAAATTTCATGAGGATCCCACTAGTTTTCGTACCTTTTCCAATTTATATTGACAAAAAAGGGGAGAATTAATGTGTAGTTTCATACTAAAAATACATATGGTTTACGGATCATTATGTAAGGGGGAGTGGTTTTCATGTTGAGATGAAGTATTGACTAAGGGGGGGTGATACATATCACCATAGTATTGTTGTCAAAGTTGTGATACAATTGAACCTTGATGTTGTGTAATAATACTATGACACTATATAAAAATGATCGAGAGCATTTGTTTTCTCATTGTTATTGCTATAGATATTCAACAACTATGATGCTTGAACACGTTTAGAATCATGGAGTACTTGGAAGTGACGAAGATTTCGAGTCGTGTTGAAGATGCTAAGGAGATCAAGCATTTGGATGAGAAGCTACAAAGTTTTATTTATTTTGTAATCCATATGTATTGATAGTATTGTCACTAAAATTGACAAAGGGAGAGATTGTTAGAGCACTGCTCGGTCGAACTCGCATGCGTTGGTATCTCAAGCATGTTTGTCAATGTTAGTGATCAAAACTATAAGTCTTGATTTCTAGCCTATTTATAGATGTCTCGGACTAGGACATAGATTGTGTAGTTGAGCATAGTTTTGACGACGTTCATCATTTGAAGATGAAGAACTACTAAGGGGGGCTTGTGGAACTTCATCGACAAAAGGTATGTGGAGACTGAAACTCATCTATCACTTGGAAAGTCTATTTCTACTCTATCTCCTATATTGAGACATAAGCGTATTACGATATAGTTTTCTATATACACATTTGAGATTTCGAGCTGAGTTTATCTCGCTTACATATTTCTCGAAATATGTGTTGGCAAGCTTTCGCTTCGACCAAGTTCATCTTATATCGTGTGAAAATTTCCGAGTAACATTTTACATGGTTTGTGTGGTACAATCATTTGGCGTTGTCTTGGAATGGTTCGTTATGATTATTTCAATAACTTGAAAATTGCTTTGATACTAATAGTATGTGAAAAACGACTATTGTCATCCTCTAAGAAAGTTTCAATGATTGAAATAAGAGTTTAGAACACTTAACCATTATTGGATATGTCATGTTGTGCACTTTTGCACATATGTAATCCATGTCCGGGAACCATAGTATGCACACCCGTTTGCATACCCGTTGGTTTGAGACATCCGGGAACCTAAGTATGCTTACCCGTTTGCGTACTGGCGTACATGTTCGTGTCCAATAATTTTTGCTGGGGTTGAAAGTTTGCGTACTGGCGAAACCCAATCTTAGTCCGGGTGTTTCAAGTATGCGTACCCGCTTGCATACTTGAAGGTTAAAGTTCAAAAATCGGTTATGAACATGAACATAAACATTTATATAATAAGGAATGCAATCTTTGAAAACCGTGGCTGTAATTTTCATGATTGATTCGAGTGAATCATTTTTCTTCAATTGTGTTATTGTATAATTCTATGAGAATATAACAATTGAACAACTCTTTAACTAGTTTCATTTGAGTCATTTGAACTAGTTATGGGTAAGATGAATAAGGTTGACATGAGAGTAATCATATGGCTAACCTCGGTTAACTATTTTTGAACCAACATGGTGTACACGTTTGGGTACGGTTACATAAACCTAAATGAGGGTACATTTCATTTATATGTAACAAGCTAAGTTCGATCTAACGGTTGAAAGATATTAGCTTGGTTGAATCAGGTTTTTCATCTAACGGTGAATATTGAATGCTTTGTTACCAAGGTAACTTGGATTGCAAACCCTGATTTGAAAACTATATAAAGGAGAACTCTAGCAACAGGGAAAACTAATCCCCACACCTCCGGTGTTTTACTAGTTGCATAAACTAGAGTTGATTCTCCTTTAACCTTAGGTTTCTATCTAGACCCTGTAGGTTAACGACTTGAAAGACTTCATTGGGATTGTGAAGCCAGACCCAACTATTTTCTTTGTAGTTGCATGTTATGATCTAGCACGACTCTATCATATTGAGTACAATTGAAATAATTGACTCGAGATTAATTTATCCGATAGGCAAGATAAAAGTAATCACAAACATCTTCGTCTCATTGTTTATGATTCCAAAATATTTTGTTTCGCTAGTCGAGTAAGATTATTGTGGGGTGATTGATAATACTAGGTTGTTCTTCGAGAATATAAGTCTGGTTTATCAATTGGTTCCCGTTTACCTTAATTTATTAAAAGACGGAACAAAAACTCTTGGATATTTCTGTGGGAGATAAATTTATTCAATCTATAGAATTTTTTGTGTAAGACAGATTTGTTTATGAAGTCTTCGACTTTGGGTCGTAGCAACTCTTGGTTGTGGGTGAGATCAACTAAGGGAATTAAGTGCGTAGTATCCTGCTGGGATCAAAGACATAAGGAATGCAACTGTACCTTGAATTAGTCTGAGATTGATTAGGGTTCAACTACAGTCTAGTCCGAAGTTAATTGGTAGTAGGCTAGAGTCTGTAGCGTCTTAATACACTGTGGTGTTCAAACTGGACTAGGTCCCGGAGTTTTTCTGCATTTGCGGTTTTCCTCGTTAACAAAATTCTGGTGTCTGTGTTATTTCTTTTCTGCGTTATATTTTGTATATAATTCAAATATCACAGGTTGTGCATTAAGATCAATCAATTAGAATATCCAACCTTTGGTTTTTGATTTACATTGATTGACACTTGAACATTGGTCTTTGGTACCTTTCAAGTTACACCTCTTATATTCAATCATGCTCGCAGATTTCTATTTGCCGATTGTGGATTGAATTAAGAGTTAGAGATATTAAACTCATTGATATAATTTTCTCTAGATTGAGTCTGACTATCTAGTTGATTCTCTATAAAGTATATTGGAGTAAGTCCTCTCATATTGCCAAACGAATTGTTGGGTGTGGTTGTTAGACCCCCGCATTTTCAGAAACATTCCCAAATAACAACAATGACACATATCACTGTTCCATGCTATTTATGAATGATAGACTTGAATCATGATTTAGTTCCGAACAATAAATTGTTCTCCACCGAAATTGATCAAGTATGAACAAATGTTCATTAAGCGTAGTCATTATATTTCGAGAAATTCGTAAACTAAATACTTAGTTCCCGACTTGAAATTCTTGTCTAGGCAAGCTAGTCTAATTAGTTACGTGATAAACTTCTCAAGGAGAAAAGTGAATATAACTTGAGAAATAGGTGGTCCAGTCTTCACTTTCCTTTTGTTGATGAAGTTCTCCAAAAGGTTCGGTTGATTTTCTCCTTCAAACGGTAGAACTCAAATGATGAATGGTTCGTTTCTCAACTACATCTATCCTAGACCGGGACTTAACTAATTTTAGACTAGAAATCAAGAAATATTTTTGACAACAATCTTGAGATAGCAACACTTATGAGTTCGGCCGAGCAATGCTCTAACAAACTTCTCTTATGACATAAGGTCACTCAAAGTAACGGCAGTTCAGATATGTCTTTCAATCTGATGATAAACTTGTGATTATCCATTGTTAACAAACTTCCATCTGTATATGATCGATCATAAGTGGAATCAAGTTTGTTTCTGCAGGTACTTTGAAGATATATAAGATTTGAATACAAGAAGATTTCTTATTGGTTTTTATGATCTTTGTGATTTACTTCATGCACACACTTGATTGGATGGTATTTGACTTAGCTTTGTTTATATTTTGATAGACATTTTATTAGTAGTCATATAGATCGAAAATCTATCATTTGATGGTCTTCTTCAGGATCCGAATCTGATAGATTATAAACCTAGATCTGATTATCCTGATAATCTGGATCTTGGTTTATCTAACCAAACAAAAGAGTTTATAGTTAAACGGAAGAGCCTTTGTTTGACTCAATAAAAATCTCTGATTTACTTTTTAAGATTGATTGAGCAGTCACCGAAAACATATTAGTCAATTACTGTTTCGGAATACGATCCAAAGGAGTTGAGTGCAAGAACTCTTCACGATTGGTGAAACAACTTGATTGAGATAATAGATTTTATCTTAGGAATCACGGACGTAGGACGGATTGGTTGAAGGCACAGGGATATTGAGGGTAACTAGGTTTACTTTATTTGGTCTCAACTACACGAAGTTGGTAGTAGTCTTTGTATATCAGTTAATTTTCAGAGTATTCAAAACTGACTAAGTCTCAGGATTTTTCTGCATTTGTGGTTTCATTGTTAACAAAAGTTTGTTTTGTGCTTTAACTTTACTTTCCGCATTATAATTATTATTTTAGTTATAACAAAATAATTGCACTTATATATTAATCCAAACTGTAGGAAAAGAATCTCGCAACAATAATGTCTCAACGAAATTATCAATGGCACAGCATAATAGCGTCGCAGAACAATTTCAGGAAAAATATAACAAACGACGTCAGCTAGGATCATGAGAAAGATGTAATAGTCCTGCGAAAATTAGAAAGCTTGCGAAATTAACATTAGTAAGGTTGCGAGAATATCGCAGATCATATCCGAAAATAAAGGACAGATTAGCTGTCATCCACTATGTATTTTCTTATAAATAGTTATTCGAGTTGTAACGAAAAGGGAGAGATCTTTTTTGAGTAAGAAACAAGTAAATAGGAGAGAAAAAGTTCAGAGCAGAGATCATTCTTGACTTCTTAATCATTTTTGTAAGAACATTCAAAAATTAATCAATAAAATTAAGAGTGTAAATCTAAAAATGAGTTGATCAACAATGAAATCATATGAGGGGTGTAGTGTAGGATTTCCTGCAACTACATAATGGCGCTAGAAACAGGGAATTGAAGATCGAAAGTTGAAGATTGTTGATTGAGAATATTCAAATCAAGAAAGTGATTAAATAAATCAGTGAATCAGTTAGAAGAAAGATGAATAGAATTAATGAAAATGGAAAAAAATTGGAGTGTAATATGATAACAAAAACGATGACTAATGAATTCCATGAAAACATCAAAGGAAGAATACATAAACGAAATTTTGAAGGAAGGAAAGTTATGGCGGTAGGAAAAACATCACCCTTGAAAGATTGGGAAAAGCAAAAAATTGCATTCATGGCGGAAGAAATACTAAAAGAAAATTTGAACCACACATCTCCGTTGGTCATCACAGTGCCTATTACACGGAAAGAGAAGGAGACAACAATAAAATCCACAGGAGAATGGACGTTGAACAGAACTTTAATCGATACCGGAAGTTCAGTTGATATAATATTTTATCACACATTCCGGGGAATGGGATTTAAAGATGAAGAAATGTCCAGTTCAACATATTTTGTTCACGGCTTTGGAAAATCCACAACAAAACCTAAAGGAGAGATAATGGTACGAATTCCACTTGGAGAAATCGAAACACATGTAACATTGTGCGTGGTGGATATGGAATCGCCATATAATATGTTATTAGGAAGATCATGGATACATGCGATAAAAGCTGTGGTATCAACGTTGCATCAACGTATTAAATTCCCCACTCCAAATGGAATAGCTAAAATCAGAGGAGATGTTGACAATGCGAAATTATGTCATCAAATTGAAATAAAACATTATGAAGGACAAGCAAAAAAGAAACAATTTCGCAGAAAATTGACAAATGAAGCAAAGAAGGAAGAACAATTTAGAGTATATATGATAAGGGCAAAAGAAGGCAAAAGAATACCCAGCGAAATTTCGGAAGAAGGGGAAGGACCCATAAAATAAATAAAAGAACCAACACCAATGGGAGAACCTAAACCCAGTTACACTGCCGCATAACCAACAAAAGAAATAAACATTGGGACTATAGAGGAGCCTCTAATGTTGAGGATTGGAACCAAAATGGATGTAGAAGAAGAAGAAAGAATTGTTAACTTGTTGCGAGAATATAAAGATATTTTCGCAGGAAACATGAATGAGATACCAGGAATAGATCCATCAATTGCATGCCACAAATTGGAGATTAACAAAAATGTGAGACCATTTAAACAGAGAATAAGAAAAATTGCAACAACTTACCATTCCCAAATAGAAGAAGAATTACAGAAAATGCTTGAGGCAGGAATTATAAGAGAAGATAAATTCCCAGAATGGATAGCGAATATGGTCATTGTCCCAAAGAAAATCAAAGGAATCAGGATTTGCATAGATTTCACTGATTTAAACAAAGCTTGCCCCAAAGATAGTTTTCCGTTACCAGATATTCCTCAAATGGTGGAATCCGCAGCGGGATAGGGATCATCTTTAGATGGGTACAAAGGATATAACCAAATCCCTCTCGCTGAAGAAGATCAAGAACATACTGCTTTCTTTGCCCCTAGAGGTTTATATTGTTACACGAAAATGCCATTTGGTTTGCGAAACGCGAGAGCGACATATCAAAGAATGGTAGAGAAGGTGTTTGAAAAATGGATACATAAAACATTAGAAGTATACGTGGATAACATTTTAGTAAAGAGTAAAGAAGCTAAAGACCATATACAAGACCTGAGGGAGATTTTTGAACAAATGCGGCAATATAACATTAAATTGAATCCTGAGAAGTGTACTATTGGAGTTGCTTCGGGAAAATTTTTAGGCTACATTGTATCAAAGGAAGGAATACAGGTTGATTCGGAAAAAGTTCAAGCAGTTCGTGACATGCCAACACCAGCAACAATAAAATATCTACAGAAGTTGAATGGGCTTCTAGCTTCACTGGGGAGATTTATTTGGCGATCATCAGACAAATGCAAATATTTTTTCGATATACTCAAGAAGGGTGCGAAATTTAAATGGACTGATGAATGTGAAAAATCTTTTCAAGGAATCAAAGAACATCTTATGAATACAACTATTTTACAAAAAGCAGAATTAGGAGAAGAATTATTGATCTATCTTGCGACGACGTCGCATGCATTAAGTGTTGTGTTATTGCGAGTAGACGCAGGAGTGGAGAAACCCATTTATTACATTAGCAAAACTTTTAATACCGCTGAGAATAATTACTCAAAGATTGAAAGTATCTTAGCATTAGTTTATGCATCATTTAAGCTCTGCATATACTTTCAAGCACACAAGATAAAGGTATTAACAAAAGTACCAATTGAATCAGTGAATTCTAAAATATCAGGAAGGGTGGAGAGATGGAATGCACAAGTAGGCCACTTTGATATTAAATATGAAATTTTGTCTTCACCAAAGTCACAAGTTGTTGCGGATTTCTTGGCAGAATTTCCTTTAGAAGAAGATGAAGCAGTAGAAGAAATGATGGATGTAGAAGAAGAGCATGGAGATCCAAAAGATTTATTAACAGAACCAAATAGATGGGAAATATTGGTAGATAGATCATCAAATGGAGAAGGAAATGGAGTTGGAATTGTTTTAATTTCGCCAAAAGGAATAAAGTTGACTTTTTCATTCAGATTGGAATTTGCATCCACTAATAATGAAACGGAATATGAAGCTGTGATACATGCCTTAAAATTCGCAATAGAAATGAAACTAGAAAATGCCAGGATCACTAGTGATTCACAACTAGTTATTCGTCAAATAAAAGGAGAGTATACTACAAATGAACCACCCTTGAAGAAATACAAGAAGCTGGTTGAAGAATTGTCAGCGAAAATCCCAAAAATAAAATGGAGGCACATTTCAAGAAAGGATAATAGACTCGCAGACGCTTTTTCTTTCATCTCAAGCATGATGACAGATCCAACTGCGAGATGCATAAAAATACAAACACTTCTGTCACCATCAATCAATAAAGAAAAGGAAGATGTGGATGTGATGATAATATATAATGAAAAAGAAGAACAAATAAACAATGTCGCAGACTGGAGAATGGAACTTCACGCGTATTTGGCGAGGAGAAACACCAAGAAATAGATTGGAAACACACAAGTTAAAAAGCCGAGCAACGAATTATGAATTAAGAGATGGGTTGCTATACCGAAAATCCTTTAGTGGACCATCACTCAGATGTTTGACACGAGAGGAAGGAGAAAAGGTGCTAAAAATGTTACATAGTGGAGATGCTGGCAATCATAGTGGAGGAAGATCTTTGGCACATAGAGCAAAAATGCAAGGTTATTACTGGTCATACATGCATGAAGATGCAAAAAAAATATCAAGACGTTGCGAAGATTGTCAGCGGCATGGAAAGAAAATACATGCACCGGGAGCACCATTGTCATCTTCAACCAGTGTGTGGCCCTTTGGAAAATGGGGCTTACACATTGTGGGGCCATTTTTACCAGGAACTGGACAAAGAAGATACTTAATAGTCGCAATAGATTATTTCACAAAATGGACAGAAGTGAAGGCAATACAACATATTCGCGACAAAGATATCTTTACATTCATATTCGAAAATATCATTTGCAGATTTGGAATTCCTGCACAGTTGGTATCTGATAATGGGAAACAGTTTGAGGGGAAGAATATAGAAATGTTACTTAATGCATTCAACTCCTTTGTATCCACAAGCTAATGGGCAAGTAGAAGCAACAAATAAAACAATTGCAGATATATTAAAGAAGAAATTGGAAGGACATCACAGAGCATGGTGCGAAGAAGTACATAACGTAGTATGGGCTTATAATACAACTAGAAGAGAAGCTACTGGAATGTCACCTTTTTGTTTAACATACAGAGTTGAAGCGGTGTTACCAACATAAGTTGTTATTCCGAAAACAAAAAGAGAAGCTTGGGAGAAAAATCTTAGTGCGGGCTTAATTTTAAAAAAACTTGATGAATTAGAAGAAAGAAGAGAAAAAGCTTTACAACATATGGAGAATTATCAGCGAAGATTAGCTCGAGAATATAATAAACGTGTCAAAATACGCGAATTTCAACCAGGAGATTTAGTTCTGCGAGAAACACCAATATATCAACGAGAAAATGGTGTAAAATTAGCGAAAAAATGGGATGGACCTTACATCATTAAGGAAATAGTTGGAACAGGAGCTTATAGATTAATGGATCCAGAAAGAAGAGATGTTGGTCATAGATTGGACAGACCATGGAACATGTTGTACTTAAAAAGATATTATCCATAAGAAGCTTTGAGAAGTTATGGAATCTGAAAGAATAATTGCAAGATTACTTATATCAAAACAAGATCAATGTGCGAAATTTTCGCAGAGATAATCACAGAACAATGACATAAAAGAAAGAGGCGAACCTTTATGGCGTACACCCTAGTTCGCGAATAAAATTTCGCAAGAGGAAAATATAAGACCTAAAGTACGTCATATTAGGGGGTACCTATTGCATGGCTCAGGGAAAGGCTACACCGCCACCGGAACCTGAGTCATGGAGATTCGGGGTCAATAAAGCCCATCCGGGAGAGGCACCTTGGATTCTCAGATTAAGCATATGAATTAGGTTGGGCGACTAAGATAATAAGGACTCTCCCAAGGAGTGCAGAATCTGATCAAGGCGCCGAGGTACACGGTTGAGTCAAGAGTGTCGGGGGCGTTTGAAGCGTCCTTGCCATTCTTGACAAGTCTTGGCTTATACTGCACTCGGCCTGAAGAAAACCCAACTTAGGGTGCAGTCTCGTAACCATAATCCCTATAGGTAAAAGGGATAAGAGGCTGCGAAAACAACTGGTTGTTGTTAAGACTAGATGGGAGGAGCTAACCTTGTATGGTAGAAGTACGCCTCCTTGAAGGGGCAACCAGGGGGAGATAAGGGCGGCACCCTCCATTAGGGAGCTGATAAGTGTCTTAAGACGCAAGTGTCATGAGGCTTTTTATTCGCAAGGATATTAAGGCTTGTCATATTTGTGCAACAATCCTGAAGAGGAAATAATACAAAAGAAAAGGATAAGATGAGATCAATGGGTTTTCGCATGAAAGTGCGAAGACGTCCTGCGATTTCGTCGCAAGAAGGCAATGTCATGGGACTTTATTTTCGCAAGAATATTTAGGCATGTCATATTGTCGCAACATTCCTGAAGAGGCCATAATACAAAAGAAAAAGTTAAGGCAAGATCAATGGGTTTTTGCATGAAAGTGCAAAGACGTCCTGCGATTTTGTCGCAATGACAAGAGGTGGCATAATAAGACCTTTAATTAGGAAGGCAAAATAAGACCATATGATCAAACAAAATATTTATAAGTATTCGAAACATATTATTTTTTTTTACAAGAAAGATAATGAGAGGCAAGTATGGGAATCGGTACACAAGAAGCATTATCTTTCTCATCAACAAAATATTAAAAGGAAAAGTTGACTCCAAAGTTGGTTGAAAAATGTAACTCGCAAAAGTGATAAAAACAAGATAATTCAAGAAGACAAAGCTAGATAGAGAATTCAAGATTCAATATTAATTTCAGTAGCAGGAGATGACAAAATTTCTTCGCCAATATTCTCGCAAGCCTCTCCTTCATTTCGGTTTTGATCTTCGCCATGATTAGCATCTTGATTATCGCCAGCAATTACTTCTTCAGGAGAAATTTCTTTCTCATTTTGATTAACACCAGCAGTTCTTTAGAAGGAACCTCTTCTTCATCTTAAGAAATTATCCTCTGCACCGCTTTCGTAATCATAATCACTATCAGCAGGACGAGGAACTTCATCATCATCTACTTCTAAAGGATCAATTGATGTAGGAGGAAGAGAGTTGGACAATAAAATGTCATTTACAAGGACTTCAGCCCGGAGATGAACTTGCGAAGAAGTGCTCTTGATGATTCCTATCTTGAATATCCTTAAAATAAGCAAGATAATCAAGTCTTCTTTCTGCTCGGTCGCGAGAACCAGTAAGGGTAGAGACGAGCAATGTTTTCTTTGCGAATTTTGGCATATTTAGCCTCCAAAACAGAAAGAAGAATGAAGATTCTTCTCAGACTCTGCGAAAGATAGAATACAAAATTTATTAAGATAAGGAATTCAGAGAGATATGACAAAGAAAAGATAATTAAGGCAGTCAAACTATTATGACTACCTTCCTTTTGCGAAATAAGGTGTTGAAAAAAAAAATTGAATCAAGGATAGACAACTATTCTCCCAATGGTCCATTGCGTCATCAAATTTATCTCCAACTAAACCTTTAAGTCGAGACTGAAGATTTTTTCTTTAGAAATAAGAAAGGCATTTTTCTTCGCAAGAGAAGAATAAGATTCTTCTAATTTGGAATATTGTTCTTTAAGCTGATTCGCCTTTACACTTAAAGCTATTCTACCTTGAATGAGTGTATCTCTTTCAGCGATAGATGACTCTGTTACTTCTTTAAGTTCATTTCTCAAAGAGCGAAGAGATTGCTCTTGGTCATCACATACTTTTTGAAGAATACTAAGTTGTTGCGAAGATATCGCCATCTTGTTTAAATAAGTTCTCTTCTCTTGAGAAGGTTTTATTCTCATCTGATAAAGTTTCCATCCCTAAATTAGCTTTAGTTAAAGAATAAGAAAGACGAGATACTTCATTACTTAATAATCTTGTCTTTGAACTAATTGGGTATTTTCATTGGTAAGATTATTTATGATCAAGAGAATATGAATAGAGGTTATCTAATTGGTTATATTGATCCATCAAGATTTCTTTATCAACACGGGCTTCTTCAACAGCAGATTCAAATTGATATCTCTCCATTATTCGTTTCTGGTTTAAAGCTTAACATGCGAAAGAGGGATTTCAAGGATAATTAAATATGGGAAGGATAAAACCATTAAAAGGCAAATTAAACAGATAAGAAAATCATACCTCTCAATTCATCATTCTTCTTGCGAAGATTGTCACGATCCAGCAAAACATTCTGAAGCTTCTGATTTTCGAGACGAAGAGCATTACATTCTTTTTCCAAAGCTGTCTGCGAAGCAGCTCTGTCAGAACCCAAATGCTTGCTCAGAATTTCGCAAACATTAGACTTGAGGATCAATAGAAGACTTCTTGCATCATCCAGAATTCAGATAAAACTTTGAAGCAATATCTATCCCTTCCACGGTTTCTTTCGAAAGAGGAAGAGACTTGGTAGAGAACTGGTAGAGATAGAAGGTTGAGAAACATTCTCAATGGGAAGAGAAGAGGTTTCATTCACAGAAGGATCAACAAGGGGTTTCAATCATTAAAGGTCAGCTGAAGAAATGAAGTCTGAGGCAGCTTTTTCGCGAATTGGAGATAAAGGTTTATCTTGCGAAGATGTCGCAGGAGATTTAGAAGAATGAGTAAGTGGAAGGGAACAGAAGTTGGAACAGTTTTAAGGTGGAGAGTTTTCTTGAGAGGTTTATTAAGATCTTTATCACCCTGCGAATTACAATCTAGATAAGAAACAGAGACAACAATATTGTTATTAGAAAAAGATAGTGTTTCTTACTACCTTCTCATTCGCAGACTTTCTTTTATGTGCGACAACCTTATGCTGTGATTTGGGAATGTTAGGGTTCTGAACTGTAAATTTAGTGTGGGATCCGCTTTTGCTGAAATAATAAGAGTATGGGAATCGCATAAACAACATAAACAACATCGAATAAGGCAATAAACAAGATCAATTTAAAATATGTCAATTTCAGCAAAACTCATAAAGAAGAAAAAAGAAGACTAACCTTGATGAATCCATGAAAAATAATAACAGGGAGATTGTCTCGAAGAAACTTACGAACTATGAATATCTAGTATGAAGATGAAGACGAACTTAAAAAGGTTGAAGAAGAAAGAAGAAAAGTTGCAATAATGGAATTTGCAGAAGAACGATGAAGTTGCAGAGAAAATAAAAAAAAAGAAAAAAGAGAGTGAGAAGGAATATATATAGAGGGAATTTCTCCTCGAGAAAATAAACACGATTAATGCGGAAAGATATAAGCGGTTAAAAGGCAACGGTTACAAAAGACGTGTCAAGAAATAAATGGATGAAAGAATACGTGTGATAAATGCAGAATATAAAGAAGAGAACAACTGCGGCATTTCTCACATCATTCTCTAATTCGCAGAGAAGATATGAGAAGAGGCAAGATGTAGGATCAAAATCTCGCAACAATAATGTCTCAGCGAAATTATCAATGGCATAGCATAATAGCGTCGCAGAACAATTTCAGGAAGAATATAACAAACGACGTCAGCTAGGATCATGAGAAAGATGTAATAGTCCTGCGAAAATTAGAAAGCTTGCGAAATTAACATTAGTAAGGTTGCGAGAATATCACAGATCATATCCGAAAATAAAGGACAGATTAGCTGTCATCCACTATGTATTTTCTTATAAATAGTCATTCGAGTTGTAAAGAAAAGGGAGAGATCTTTTTTGAGTAAGAAACAAGTAAATAGGAGAGAGAAAGTTCAGAGAAGAGATCATTCTTGACTTCTTTATCTTTTTTGTAAGAACATTCAAAAATTAATCAATAAAATTAAGAGTGTAAATCTAAAAATGAGTTGATCAACAATGAAATCATATGAGGGGTGTAGTGTAGGATTTCCTGCAACTACACAAACACTTGGGTTTGATCCATATAGTTAGGTTCGATTCGAACTGATACTATATACCAAGTGTATACCTTCTTGACAATCTATATTAGATCATGCAAGGTATCTGTCATATAGATTGATATCGAAAAGATTGTGGGATACTCGTTACCCTCGTCATTTTAGTTAATCATTATGAATCAAACTTTATTGCAGAGGAAACAAAAACAAATCATCAAAATACATTAATAACTCTTTTATTTTAATAAGATAAATACAAGGATCCATTTGGATAATATCAAGATGTTAAGTTCTTGAAACTAAATATACTAACCACTAATGCATCCTGTAACAACTTCAACTGAGTAAGAAACACCATCCATAAGTAACAAGCAGAAGACGAGAGGTACAACTATATGAATAGAAGTGAAATTAGACACCCGTTGCTGCTTTTAGGAATGAGGGATTTCCTGTTTAGTCCAGCGGGATTAAACATTTATCCTTTAGTCCAAAAAGGTTTAAACATATGTAAAGTTACCAGGCTATCCTCACTCACGCTTTAACTGTTTCCTCCCACTACTTCCTTCTTTATTCTTCTCTACAACTTCTTCGTTCTTTCTTCTCGATCAACAGTAATGAAAACTGCAAAATCAAAACATCAAAAATAAACTAAAATATGATTAGGTTTAGAGCAAAAATAATCAAAATGAAAAATCAAATTTTCAAACCAACCAAACAAACTGAAATGTTAAAAAGGAAATCATCAAACAGACAAACAAAAAAATCAAACAAACTCATCAAACTGTACATATTGATCAATAATACATATTGAAAAAAGATTGAAGAAAACCCTATTTTACTAAAACCATGGAGAAATTTACATTTGGTGAATCCTGGTAAAAACAAGATCGAAGAATACAAAGAATACACAAATACCACAGTAGAAGAAGAGAGTACAAAGAAAAATAAAGTGTACAAGATCCAATTGTACATATTGATCAACAATACATATTGATATGTACCGAAGGAAAATATGTATTGAAGGAAAAAGTATGATTCAACAGTACATATTGATCTAATAGTACATGTTGATATGTACTCATGGAAACCATGTACTGAGGGGAAAAGAACACGAAATAAAAAAAAGAGTAGATGATCCAACTCTACATATTGATATGTACTAAAGAAAAATACGTACCCAAAGAAAAAGAGTGGATGATCCAACAATACATATCCAATAATACATATTGATATGTACTGAACAAAAACGTGTATCAATGGAAAAGTATATGATTCAATAGTACATATTGATACAACAATACATATTAATATTTACTCAAGGAAAATATGTACAGAAGAAAAAAAAAGTACAAAAGAAAAAAGAGTAGATGATCCAACAATACATGTTGATATGTACTGAAAGAAAATATGTATAAAAGGAAAATGTTGATGATTCAATATGTTCTGAATGAACATATGTACAAAAAAAGAAAAACAATTGGGTTATTGTAGGATCGTACAAAATCTCCCAATCTTTTTTATACGAACCTAAAACCCAAAACAATTTGATCAAAGATAAAATTAACAAAAAATTGAAATCAAAACTAACCGGAGACGAAAGAAGTATTAATCTTCACTTTAATAAACTAAATCATATCGTTTTGAATGGACTACCTTCGTTTTCAGTGTTGAATAACAGATCCAGACGAGGAAATAGATTAAAAAGTTAAGAATCCCAATATTGATTAAATCCATATCTCTTTATTTTTTTTCTTCGCTGATCTATTAATGGAATGATATCTTGTTCTTCTTTGTTGTTCTTCTTCTTCAATTGAATTATATCTTCTTCTTCTTTGTTCTTCTTCTTCATGAATCTGCTCTCGGTCTTCTTCTTCTTAATCGATTCAGATCTGAAAAATAAAAATAATATGCTAGACGTGTTTTTATGTTAGGTATTGATTGGACAGAGGGATAATTACGACATTTATGAAATACACATAAAACACCTTGCACGTATGCAGGACGAGAGAATAAAAAATATGGTCCAAAAGCATGTTTTTGGACCAGCGAGTAATTGTTTTCTGATGATGGACTACACAGTAACCGGTTCTTCCTAAAGTGGATTAACTAGTAATTCCTAGTTTAGGAATTTCCTATTTTTCATATTTTATTTTTCTTTTATTCTTTCGTTGCTTGATGGGTCCAACGAGTTTATAACGGGCTTAATAACAGAACTTAAATATGATTTATTAATGTGAAAATTACAGGGAGACCCATTCTCCCTGATGTTTCTACTGTGAAACCCACGCTCCCAAAATTACAGGCACGCACCCAAATTCTGGAAGAAAATTATTCTCAAACTCAAAATATATAAAATTATGTTTCTGTCTTTTTTTTTTTCTTCTTCTTCTTCTTCGTCTTTTTTTTTCTTCTTCTTCTTCTCCACTATACTTAGATCTCAGAAAAAGGGAGAGATTCGATTGATTTCGAGAAGAGATTCATGCCTAAATTCGATTGATCTCAACAACAGCACCAAATCGTCTTCTTCTTCGAATTAACGACGAACCCTCTTACTACCGATTCTCTTCATTACAATTTCAATTCACTACTGTTATTAATGATAGCAGCAAAAATCCCTAAATGGGTTTGTAGAACACGGTTTGGTCATCATAGATTTATGATCAAAACTTGTTTTCAATGAAGATTTTGAATTGAATTTCAGATTTTTATGAAACTCTCAGCCGTGAATTGAGTTGGAGTAAGCAATACTGGATGAGTTGTGAAGAAGGTTTAATTGCAGATGATGGTGTAAATACATGAAAGAAGATGATGGTGTAAATACATGATTTTGACCAAGAGCCCCCGAATAACTGAAAGATAATGGTTTGCGTGGGAGTTAATGAAACATGAAAGAAGATGATGATGTGGTTATGACTGCATAACATGTCATTCAGTCGAGAAACTGTCTGCATAACATGTTATGCATTCGTGAAAATGGATGCATAACCTGTTATGCATCTACAAAATTTGTTGCATAACTTGTTATGCAGTCCAGAAAACCTGCATAACCTGTTATGCGTCCGAAAATATGGCTACATAATGCATTATGCATCGAGAAAATAGATGCATAACTTGATATGCATCCGTAAATAGGGATGCATACTGCATTATGCATCAATTTTTTATATGTACGGCTAAAATCAACCAAAAAATGGTAATATAACTTGTTATAGATGCATAATTTTGTTATCCAAATGCATAATTTGTTATGCAGTGGAGAAAATCGTTGCATAATTCGTTATGCGTCTGCAGAATGTGTTGTGCATCGTTTTTGGTGACTGCATAATGATTAAGTATCAGGTTTTCAAAAAAATTCCTTAAAATGAGGATCACCTTCGATTTTTTCGTTAAAAACAAAAATTTGATATTCTTATTTGTACTCGTTGCGTAGCTCTTTTAAAAAAATTTCCAACGATATAAAATTTGTAAAATTCTAAGGCGCGGATTTTTAGATATGTTATGTCCAAGTTGCGTTGTCAATTATACACCTGAAAAATTAGGTTGCGTAGCGAGTTATGTATTGATTCATATAATAATTTCATATAATTGTGGGTGTCACGGTATACAAAATTAATTATGGGCCTGAAAATGAGAATATTATTCTTTTTTGGTCTCCCTCTAATTTCCCCTTTATTAATTACAATAAGAGTATTCGCTGATTTCTTTCCTTACTTAGAGAATTTATTACAATATGATATCATCTGTATGGTAATTAAATTAACCGGATTTTTAAGATTTAGGCCAATTGTACCAACTCATAAAATACCAACGGTCAATAGATGTATGCACCGTATTCGTTCATTTTTAATTAAAAAATGTTGTGATTAAAATATAAAATTTAGCGGACAAAATTAAAATTTAGCGATATAGACTTGTTTTTATTAGATATTAGATACTTGTACCAACTCACAACAACCATCCCAAACCACCATGAATTATTAATTTAAATTACATTACCTTACAATCATATTCAAACCACTGTTAAGAACAAAAAATCTCATATCAAAGGCAATCATGTTATTCCACGTTTCAGGATATGCATAAAAGCCTAAACCACCCCCCGTAAACTGTTATCAGAGTTACCCTTATATCCAAACTAAGCTTCCTAATGTCATAAAATCATCAAAAATCAACTGTTTACTAGATCATAAAAGTACCAAAAGTTTTCTTTTTTTGATAATTACAAAAAAAAATTCAACCATTGTTTTATTATCCTTTAACACACTCTCTTACAGCTCCATCCATCGAGTTTTAGTTCATTCTCTAAATATGCTAACCATTTTTTAATATGACTGTACTGTTCATCATTCATTATTTCTCCCTCCACAATCCTGCTAAAGTCTGCACAAAGCTCATTTTGACGCACGTAATTATCCAAACATTTAAAAATCTAAGCTGTGGCTAGAATCTTTTCTGGAAGCAACCATATATCATCGTGGAAAATTTAAGTGCAGACCGGTTTGGTCAATCAAAATCCAATTATTGATTGTTCGTTTAGAGGTCCCACTCATGCCTTAAACATGTCACCCTTATTAGTCCGGTGATGGAGGGGCATATGGACCAACTGGTACACCTCTAACAAGGTTAAGTACATTAATTGCATGCCTACAAAGTGTACCTTCAGGCACAAACACTTGACAAATGCAATTAACAGATAATGGTGAGACGGTAACAGTCGCTCTTTTATTAACCACTTAGTAGTTCTATCAAGCTGTATCCACTTATTTATCCCTATTTTTGGATGTTTATCTAGCGTTCCGTAGTGGGGATAAATTTCCATAAAGCTTTGATCGTCCCTATTTATAGGGATTCTCCTTGAGTTGTGGATGTTTTGACATCCATACCATACGAATTGTGGATGTTTTAATATCCATACTGTATGTGTCCTAAAATGAATAAAGTGTTCACATATAGCTTATGTGGGTGTACCGAAATGTGCATATATCATCTCCACTTATTATCAACTGCTTAGTTATTCTATTAAGCCACGTCTACTTATTGGTCCCTATTTGTGGATGTTTTTTAGGTATTCATATAATGGTATAAATCTTCATAAAGTCATTCCTATTTATAGAGACTCTTTGAATAGTGAATGTTTTAACATCCTGTTGATGGTGGTTTTTAGTTCAGGGCTAAATTTGTAAAACTTTGCATTTAATGTGTCGTCACTCTGCAAAGAGATAGACCCATGTAAAAGTGATGAGTGTTCAACCTCTCCACTGGCGCATTTATTGAGCAACTCAATATTTCCTCATGAAATTTATTCGGAATGGTGCATGTAGCAACAATCCCATATATTCTATAAATTTCGGCACCTTGCCTGTATTATTCAATTAATATAAGTTTCTTTGAATGCTTTCTGTGCTATGTTCCTCGGCTGAACCATTAATATTGATACGACATGACAATTTGTGTTCACTCGCAGCAAAGTAGCACGAATTTCCAAGTATCAAGGTTAAGGTCCTTGCATAAAAATACTCAATCGAAAAGCATACTGCTCTCTGGAAATAAACTTAAAGAACTCTGTGTCAACACATAAAATTCAATCAATTTTGTGATAATTCACAAGATTCATATGTTACCCTAACTAATTTACAAAATTTAGGATTTTAGCCCTGCGCAGTATATTAGACCTCGCCGGTCGAAATTAAGCCTAGACGAACTCCTTCCAGCAAACCTCCATACACTTTTCTTCAAGGCATTCTGAGATACAATAACAGAGTATATGTTGGCTCAAAGGGAACCTTAAGGCAACAAGTATTGGCTGCAGTCCATTCCTCATCTGTGGGAGGACATTCTGGCACTCAAGCCAGCTACCAAAGAGCAAAAGAGTATTTTTACTGGGTGGGATGAAGAAATACTTAATTCAGTACATCAAGGAGTGTGACATTTGTCAGCAGCACAAGGTCTCACACACAGCCCATGGAGGATTGCTACAACCATTACCCATTCCTGACCAAGCATCGAAGCACATATCCATGGATTTCATTACAGGACTTCCTAAATCTGAAGGCAGAGAGGTCATTATGGTTGTGGTGGATAGGTTCACTAAATACAACCACTTCCTTCCACTTAGCCATCCATTCACAGCTGCTTTTGTGGCCAAGGTATTTCTAGACAACATTTTTAAACTATATGGTTTGCCTGCTACAATAGTATCAGATAGAGACAACATTTTCCTTAGCAATTTCTGGCAAGAGTTATTTACAAAAATGGGAACAACTTTGCACATGAGTTCTGCTTACCATCCACAAACAGATGGACAGACTGAAAAAGTAAATGCTTGTTTAGAATCATATTTAAGATGCATGACTAGTTACAGACCATCTAAATGGGTTAGCTGGTTATCTTTATCTGAATGGTGGTTTAACACTACTTATCATACAAGCCTCAAGACAACACCATTTCAAGCTCTTTATGGTTACATCCCACAACAATTTGGGTTATTCTCTCACCAACAATCTGCCAATGCTGCTGTGGAGGACACTTACAGAAAAAACAAGTTATGGGTATCCTTCTCAGATCTACACTTGAGGAGGCACAACACAAAATCAAACACCAAGCTGACAAGAGGAGAACTGAGAGAGAATTCCAGGTTGGAGACTGGGTATACTTGAGATTACAACCTTACATGCAAACATTTGTGCAACTGAGAAGAAGTTTAAAGCTTTCAGCCAGAATTCTTTGGTCCATATCAAGTCACTGCAAAAATTGGGAAGGTAGCCTATAAACTCAATCTTCCTGTTACTTCAAGGATTCATCCAGTGTTCCATGTATCTCAGTTGAAGCCAAAGTTGGGAGCAGGATTGTTACCACGGACTACACTACCATCTCTGGACTCTAATGTCTTCCTGAAGGTCACTCCTTTTCAGATTCTTTCCACCAGAACTGTAAAGAAGAACCAACAGTTAGTGGATCAAGTCTTGGTGCACTGGAATCACTCTGCAGCTGCTGATGCTACTTGGAAAGACAAGGCTCTCATCAAACAACAGTTTCCAAAGCTGATTCTTGAGGACAAGAATCAAATTGAGTAGGGAGTATTTATCATAGACCTAGTCAGTGTAAGCCCACTATGATAGTTGTACTGGGCTGATATCTATATTAATTTTATTGGGCTGATAACTATAACCCAACTTGTGAGTCTGCCCCCTTATCCTAGCTAAGGTGTTACCCAGTAGCTGTCTTGGCCAATGGCTTTATATTGTATTCGATTGGTCATTGGATTCGACCAATGAATTATTAATCCAAATTATCTTTTACTAAAATATCCGTTTCTCTCTCTGAGCTCTCTGCTCTTGCTGTTCTTCCCTCAGATCTCTTCTAAAACCCTTCTCAATCACTACAAATTACTTAATTCACCTTCCTTTGTAGTAGAGAACACTACAACATATGCCAATGACGCCACTTTGCTTTTATCATATGCCAATGGAATGTGGCCATAATCAACGACCACCCTTTCTCACAGGTCACAATCTCAGCCATCCAAATTCGCCACAGAATTGACAGGCCTGTGGAAAATTTTTAGGCGACCAGTCAAGACAAGCCTAATAGCATCACATGCTATTTTCCTGTGGCAAGTCTCCTGACTTTGACTTGCCACACATAGCAATCTGCTACACGTTTTCCACAAAAACACTCGAGACATCAAATATGTCACAAACTGGGGGATGCTCATCAGGGTATTGGTCTGGAGATTTACAGCGTGCGGCGTGCAACACGTCCATTATAAGAAAGTGTCAGAAAGCAGGGCAATTAGTGGTGGCAAAAAGTAGCGGGTGTAAACTAACCAGTTTCCTCCATAGTGGGAACGTGTTTTCTGGCATTTACACAGGACTCCACTTCTCCATCACTCAATCATTCCCACTTTTTACGAGATTAGGGTGCGCTTATATGACTTGTATAAATAGGTTTTACCTATTTTCAACTAAACAACAAGTTTTGGTTAAGAACAACAACACAGTTTCCAGAAAAGTACAAAAAAACTAATAGCTTACATTTCACAAGCCAGTTCCAAATTATGATACAAGTCATAAAATAGTCACACCTTGAGAATTAACCATTCTGGTCTCAACACCTTCTTCGCTTCCCTCCCTTCTCCTTCACTTTGTGACCGAAGCAAGACTGGAAGGACCATTTCTTGGTTTAGGCCAGGATTGTACAGATTGATCTCTCGAATCTAAAGTACTCCTGTGCAGTGCATTTGTTTTAGGTTTTCAGATTTGTTTCTCATCCACATACCCAAATTTACCAAAACCAGCAGAAACATTTTTTACCCATAAACACATCCGTACCATAGGAGTTTCCCTAAGGTGATTAAAGTGTTCACACATAGCTTATGTTGGTTATAACCCATTTCAAGATTGGAATCAATTACATGAATCACTATGTATAATAGAGAATTTCGGGAATCTTTAAACCATCATGGACAACACATCTACTATCAAATATGTAAGTACAATGAACAACCTATATGATACCAAATTTGTAAATACAAGCCACATTCCAAAGTAAAGTTTGTCCATCCCAAGAGATGGATTCAAGTGCAGCATAACTAGGTTAAATAACTTGGTTTGGATAACTAATCTATCCAAACCGATTGACAAATAATCAAAAAACATAGATGTAAGAATCCATAAAGGACCCAAATATTTCTCAAGATTGGTTTCTTGAACTTTATAGCAACAAGGTAATAAGGGTTAAAGGGACTGTTTCAGATAGCTAATTTATCCAAAACGATTAACAAATTTGCAAAATGCACAGATGTTAGGATCCACAAAGGACCCAACTATTTCTCATGATTTGCTTCTTCAACACCATAGTAACACATGTAACAGGAGTCGACGAGATTAAATTTTTAATGCCTGAATCAGTTAAAATTGGCCGATATCTCCGTCGAAATATATGTCTTGTATCAATTTAGTTATTAGGATGATCCATGCTAGTGTCGAAGCATTCAAAAATTTGAATCGTTCCTGTAAGGGTAACTCCTATGGTATACTCCAATTTGAAGGCATTTGGATGTAGTCCAGGGACCACTATATGACCCTGTCAAAGAAAACACTCCTTTAGAGCACATTTGGATACAAATCTGCTTCTTAACTTTTCTGCTTTTAAAAATTATTCTGAAACTATTTACCCAAATAAATTTCTGACTTTTTTACATACAAATTTTTTTTTAGAAAGGCACCCCTAATAATGGAAGAAACTTTAAAATGAAATTAGCTAATGGAAAGGGAAAAGGCAGGTACCTTTAAGGCCGCAGGAATAGGAAGCTGCAGGACTGAATCTGTAGAAGAAGCGGAAGTTGTAGCTTTGCTACACACTACACAATGGGCCGTCACAAATTAACGCTAGAATCTGGCAATAGAAGGAGATAACCAAAATATTATCAAGTACTTACAAGGCACACAGATCTCAGTCAAATGACAATGTTTGGCGATTCTAGAAGAAGTGAAGAAGTTGGCAGAGAATCTAATCTCTTTTCATGGATTTCATTTTGTGGACAGGAGAGCCAACAAAGTAGCAGACTTGCTGGCTAAAAAAGGGAGAAATTCATCTCAACAATTTACTAATTTTACAACAATAGCTTTTGACACTGTCAAAGCTCAAGAGATATGTAATATGAACTCAACCTCTGTATCCTTTCTTAACGAAACTAATCACACAGATTCAGTCATCGGACGTACGACTCATTCAGAGTTGATTCCACATGAGTCTGAATTTACAGATTAGTTTTTTTTTTACGGTAATATATCCGGTCATTTTCAAAAATAAATAAATTAGCTAACGGATGAGATTTTGTCAAGATAGTCCATGCGAGTAATCACTTAATGGACACATGCTATGTCATTCTACTAATAAATTAACGAGCATAATTACATTTTCCTTAAAAAAAAAAGGTAAATAAATTTTGTCATGCCTAATTTCGATCATATAAAAGAAACAACAACACATGGTGAAGAATGATTAGCTATATGTGTACTTAAGTTTGATTGGAACCAGGTACAGTCAAATCAAATAATTAATATCGATGCATTTACTACTAATCTCCCATAGTGAGTGAAGTGGATAGTAGTAGTATAATAATTAATAACCCACTTTATTTTCGGAAAATTGGTCATTTGTTCAAACATATTTAAATCATGGTTCAAATGGACGAGTAAAAATTAATATGGATGAAATAGACAAAAGGGAAATAGCAAAGATGAAACGGGATTTATCGTGGCTTAAGTTTAAAAAATAGCAAGGATGAAACTGGATGCATCTTGATATAAATTAAAAATAAGAAAAAATATCTGAAAATGGGTAGGATGAAACTGGTTACATCCCGGCTATTTTTATATTTTTGTCCATTTGAAAAATATCTTTTTAATTTTTGTCCATTTAAACAGTATCAAAATGTACAAGTCTTTTTCACCCAGAAATTGTTGATTTTGGTCTTTTTAACCAATTTTGTGTTTTATTTTCAAGATACTGAAACGGACAAATGTCTAACGGCTTCTTCAGGGAACTGCGTGCTTAATGAGTTACTACTGCTGTCAGTTCAGTAGTCCCCCCATTCTGGTCTTTAATCTCTGACCTATTTTTCAAATACTAATTGATTAATAATTACTCCTCCTATCCTATCTGTATATGATTCTGTCTTTCTTTTGTTTCACTTTTTCTTCTAAAAGGCTGCCACAAGCGCGCACCGCCCATGAAGGGTTAGTTAAGGAATCCAAACGTTTATTTGGAGTTACAAATAAACTGCGTTCAAACACCAGACCAGATCTGATCTTGGTCTTCTTAATCAAGTTCGGTCCTAAATTCAAATTTCGGATGATTAGTTGTAAAGTACGCGCAAAAGTGGAAGTGGAAATTTTAATTCTTGAAGCTTACACGGTGTTTTAAACTCGTAATACTAGTGTGGAAAATACTAATTCCAATTAATGTTACTCAAAATACTGTTAATGTGCAATGCTATGTGAAAATGGTCGATTTGAAAATCATCTTTTGTTCGGCCATTGCATTCTTAAACCAAAAACGCCAACTTCACCATGAGTTGGTGTCTTGTGATTTGTCTCGCTTAACACCACCCTGGGTTCCACCCGATCCGATTAAACGATCTCTGCTAATCTAATGGAGGATCTCAGGAACTGCGTCACATGGGATTTATCTCGCGGAACACAACCCTGGTGATTGCAGCATGAATGTTTTTAAACCTACTTGTGGCACTATAAATGTCATAAAGGCACTTATTTTTGTTGTTGTTGAGAATAAAGGCAAACTTGAAATTCTATTTCCCAATTTGATTCACTTGACACAAAAGTAGTAATGCTAAAAAAAAGATGAAGCCAATCAAATAAAAAGTACATTTTCTAGTACAAAAATTAGCACCATGGAATTTCTGAACAGGCCAATAGAAAATACCCACACGAATAAGATTATTAAAGTATTAGCAATTTGTTTTCGAGCAGTAAAATGATAATTTACTGTAATAATATAAATTTTAAATTTTGATTAGGTGAAATTATCAACGTGGCAGTGAAGCTCCTAGGAGTGTAACGTGCTGTAGAGAGCGCACACTCCACTACACCACCAACCTTTTTCAAGCAAGCGAGAAAGAGATAAATTTGAAAACACAGCATGAAATATAGCCGTTACACGACATAGATCAAACGTTTCTTAACAAATCTAACGGCCATAATTAAATAGCCGTTAATTTTTAAATTGGAATGTGCATGTGCGGACACGGTCCCGTTTTCTCGGTCTCCTCTTTTGGATCATCCTCCTCTTCTATATTTCTATTTCATTCCTTGATAAACCCCATAAGGTCAATAGCCCCCCCAGACCAAACCAGAGAGAGAGAGGTGAGGGTAGAGATTTAGGGTTCGACAGATTCGTTGGTTTCGTTCAATCCTTTTGAATGTAGAGTTATTTTTCTGATTCTTTCAGATCGAAATTCTAGTTCATAGATTAACATTACAGAGGAATTTCGACCTAATTTGTATTGAGTAATTATTGGATCTTTATAGTTTTGGGGGTTTGTTGATTTATCTGGTTCAACTAAATTTTTTGAATCTTTAAACAAAAATAAGTAAATTTTGAAGATGGGTAATAGATCAGATGAGAACAATCCATCTTTAATGAGACCAACAATGTTTCAAGGTAATAATTTCGGTCTTGTTCTTGTGTCTTTTGAATGGGCAAGAGTCGATTCGTTTAGTTGATGGATTTTAGCTGTGAAAAACCCTAAAAATTCTTGTATGGGTTTTTGCAGAAAATCTTCGAATGGGAAGTGGGAAATTCGTAGCAGAAGTAGGTCATAATCGAAGGGCTCTGAGTACTATTAACAGAAATATAGTTGGTGCTGTGCCTTTACCTTGTGCAATCAAGAAAAGAGGACTCTCAGAGTATGTTCTTGAATACCCCTAATTTTAAACTTTTCCCCAATTTCTTCTTTCGTTTGAATTGATTTTGAAATAATATTTCTTGTTTTCTTGTATAGAAATCATGGGATCTGTGATAAAAATCCTTCCGTTGCTGTGCATAGACCAATTACAAGGAAGTTTGCTACTCAAATTTCTAACCAAAACCAACCTTGTCGAGTGGTAATTTGTTTTTCTTAGAACCAAAATGTTGCCCAACAATCTCTTTGTTTTAGATTGGTTTTCCTTGGGTTTATTCAAATTTTTGCAGGAAACTAAGAAGCCAATACAGAATTCATCGATTTTGATTGAGAAAGTATCAAATAAGAAGGTCATTGTAGATGTAGATGAATATAGAGCCGATAGTTCCTTCTCCGATCCAATGTTTGTGAAGCACACTGAAGCAATTCTAGATGAAGTCGAAATCTTCGAGGATATTGACCTGATGGTATGATGACTATGTGTTTTGTGTTAAGGGTTTGTTCCTTATTTTCTTGTAGTGGCAGCAGTGTTAACAGTTCTGTAATGTAATGTTGTAGGAAGAGGAAGTTGAGATGGAGGATATTGTTGAAGAACCCATTCTGGATATTGATAGTTGCGACTCAAAGAACACACTTGCAGTTGTAGATTATATCGATGATATATATGCTCACTATAAGAAAACTGAGGTTAGTCTCACTGTTTTCAACTCTTACTTGTTTCAATTTTGGTGTGACATTGTCGGATTTTCCTACTCCATTTACTCAAACTGCACATTTGAGAATCAACTGCTTTAGTGACACTCTTCAACCTGAATACCTTCCTATGCTTTGCCCAAGTGTTCCAATTGAGAATGTATTTTACTTTTACTTGCTTTATTACTGACATCCCAGAAAACTCCAAAAGGAAGAATGCAAAATTTGGGTAATGTTAGATAGGGTAGACTTGTAAGCCTGAGGTAACTTGATTGAACCTTGCCTGTTTTGCAGAATTCTAGCTGTGTATCTCCCAACTATATGGTTCAGCAATCCGACATCAATGAGAAGATGAGGGCCATCCTAGTTGATTGGTTAATCGAGGTATACAAAATTTTTGCATGATTTTCTACTTCCTAGAAAGGGTAAATAAAACATTTGCTAAGCAATCCTACTTGGTTTGAATCTTGACAGGTGCATTATAAATTTGAGCTCATGGATGAGACATTATTCCTTATGGTTAACATTATAGACAGATTCTTAGCCCGCCAAACAGTGGAACGAAAGAAACTTCAGTTGGTTGGAATTACAGCCATGCTTTTAGCATGCAAGTATGAGGAAGTTTCAGTACCAGTTGTGGATGATCTTATTCTAATTTCTGACAAGGCTTATACAAGGAAGGAAGTTCTCGCTATGGTAAATGTTTCCCTTCTAAGTCACAGATCTCTTGTCAAGTATGCTTAGTTTTTCCCAGTTTCGACATTGTGATTCTAACACTGCATAAACATGTTTCACTTTTAAGTCACAGATCTCTTATCAAGTACGCTTAGTTTTTCCCAGTTTCGGCATTGTGATTCTAACACTGCATAACATGTTTGCAGGAGAAATTGATCGTAAATACATTACAATTCAATATGTCAGTTCCAACTTCATATGTATTCATGAAAAGATTCCTTAAAGCGGCGCAGTCTGATAAGAAGGTTCGTATAGTTAGTCTTCCATCAGATTAAACTGTTGATCCATAGTATTTTTTAACCTTTATAACTTGGATATTAACATATTTTCTGCATTTTGAACCAGCTTGAGCTTCTCTCCTTTTTCTTGATCGAGCTTTCCTTGGTTGAGTATGACATGCTTAGGTTCCCACCATCTCTGTTAGCTGCTGCAGCCATCTACACTGCTCAGTGTACTCTTAATAGGACTAGACATTGGAGTAAAACCACCGAGTGGCATACAAGTTACTCAGAAGATCAATTACAGTGAGTGATAACTTCTTCTTCTTTAACACACACTTTTAGAATTATCTTTTCATGAATAATGATCAATGCTCTCTCGTACACTGAAGTTGATTAGTGAATGATAACTCCTCCTTCCTTAACACACTTTTAGAGTTATCTTTTCATGGACACTGATCAATGCTATGCTATGCTCTGGTTTACTGAAGTAGAATTTTTGTTGAATTTTGTAGGGATTGTTCAAAGTTGATGGTTACTTTCCATCATAAAGCAGCAACTGGGAAACTCACCGGTGTACATAGGAAGTATTCCATGTACAAGTTCGGCTGTGCAGCTAAATCCCAACCGGCTCAGTTTCTTTTAGATACACACATTTGACTGCTGTAGTTATTGACGAGTGAAGACTAACTGCTATGTGAATTGGGATGTCTAGGGTGGTGAAAATGTGCAACTGAAGTTTGCTTCAGGGAAGTAATAAAATTTCTTAGTCGAAAACCTACACTTTGTGCTGATGGGTTTCTTCTGCTGTTGCCAAATACTGCTGAAACGTATCGTTATGAAGAATGTTGTATCTGTTGAAGAGAACACCTTCGATCACGTGTTATTGTTACTCGATTTTTTTTTTCATTTTCTTTTGAATTTGTCACTGAGGTTCTTTATTCTTGATAAAGAAAGCTGTCCCTGATGCTGTATTCAATCAAACTTATGCTTACACACAATTGTTCTTATGTGAATGATATAAAGTGTTTAATAATCTCTTCATTTGATGTTCATTTCATGCTGTATTCAAACTTGTGTTTACACACAATTGTTCTTATGTGAATGATATAAAGTGTTTAATAATCTCTTCATTTGATGTTCATTTCAGTAAGATACAAGCTTAATCATAGCACCATGAAGCAAATTTCTGCCCACATGACGAGGGATGATTTGAATGATCTCTCTTCAACACACATTTTGAGTATCTTGTACAAAGAAGCTTGTCGTCGTGCCCCATCTTCAGTTTAGGAAGAGTCCTTGACCAGAATTGGGGACTCTAAATCCTTAACAAGAATTCAGGGTGATGAAAGAATATCTCCAGGCTCCACCCCAATCTCTTACCATATGTAAGCCTCTCCCTGCCAAAAAATCAGCCTACTGATTGATTTGGCAGAGAACGTGAGATAATTTGAGCAACTTTACTGTTTGTAAACTTGAAATAAGCAGCAAATGAATCAGCAACCAGTCCAAAACCTTTTTTGTTTGCACCTAACTCATCTGAGTCGTCTGGATCTGACTGAAATCACTCGACTCATTTGATCCAAAAAATGTGATAGTGCTTTGATCCCATGAATCAGGGGTATTTCCAGTTAGGGGTTAGGTCTAAATCAGAGATCAAGTCAGATCCGTCTCAAAATAGAAAATAAACGGTCTCACATCTGGCTCGTAAGGTGTTAGGGATTGACTCAAATCCAGACCGCGATTCAGATGCAAACAAACATGGTGCAAGTCTACAACGGTCTCTCACAATTGACCAAGTACAATAGGTTCGGAAGGTTAAGTTATAGATTCACATCCGACCAGTTTTACAACTTTTACTTACACCTTGTTTGTTTTCTCATGGCTCATCTGACTCGCCTGGTGTTTATGGGTAAAAACTGTTTCTGCATGTTTTGGTAAATTTGGGTGTGTGGATGAGAAACGAGTCTAAACCTAAAACAAATGCACTGCACGGGAGTACTTTAGATTCGAGAGATCAATCTGTACAATCCTGGCCTAAACCAAGAAATTGTCGTTCCAGTCTTGCTTCGGTCACAAAGTGAAGGAGAAGGGTTGGTCTTAGGGAGGGAAGCGAAGAAGGTGTTGAGACCAAAATGGTTAATTCTGAAGGTGTGGCTATTTTATGACTTGTATCAGAATTTGGAGACTGGCTTGCGGAATGAAAGCTATCAGTTCTTTGTTATTTTTCTGGATATTGTGTTGGTTGTTCTCACCAAAACTTGTTATTTTGTGGAAATAGGTAAAACTATTTATACAAGTCATATTGAACGCACCCTGATCTCGTAGAAAGTGGGAGTGATTGAGTAATGGAGAAGTGGGATTGTCTGTAAATGCTAGAGACCACGTTCCTAACATGTAGGAAACTGGTTAGTTCACTACTTATTACTGCCACTAATTGTCCTGCTTTCTGACACTTTCTTATAATGGGCGTGTTGCACGCCGCACGCTGTAAACCGCCAGACCAATACCCTGATGAGCATCCCCCAGTTTGTGACATGTTTGATGTCTCGAGTGTTTTCGTGGAAATCGTGTAGCAGATTGCTACGTGTGGCAAGTCAAAGTCAAGAGACTTGCCGTAGGAAAATAACATGTAATGCTATTAGGCTTTCCTTGAATGGCTGTCTAAAACTTGCCACAGGCCTGTCAATTCCATGGCGATTTTGGACGACTGAGATTGTAGCTTATGAGAAAGGGTGGCCATTGATTATGGCTACATCCTGTTGTATAGCAAAGTGGCGCCATTGGCATAGTGGCGCTTGGCGTAGCCGTAGCGTGGCGACATGCCAGTGGCATAGCCGTCGCAGCTATTTTGGCATATTGGTGTTAGACCCGAATATGGCTCCGGCAACATTGGCCCTGTTGCTAAGTTAAACTTAAGGCCATAGGAGAATCACTTGACCTAGTTGGCATGGCGACTTTAGATAAATTAGGATTTGGCGTATCGAAATCCTAATTAGCACGTGCGCTGCGGCATGGTGGCGTGGCTGACATAGTTAGCGCATGTCAGTGGCACGATGGTGCAAGTAACGCCTGGCGTAGTCATGACCGCTAGATTTTGGCACATTGGTATTAGACCCAAATGTGGCATGGCAACATTGGCCATGTTGCCACATCAATACCAATGCTCTGGGAAACGTTACTTGGCTTGGTTGGCGTAGCAACTTTGCCTAAATTAGGGTTTTGGCAAGTGCATATGACATGTGGCATGTGGTCGTGGCGCATCGATGTTTTGTGCAAATGGTTCCATAGCCAGGCCATCATATGGAAACGGCCACAGGAGCAAGGATTGCCACGGGTGGCTATGATATGACGTCTTTATTAGGGTTTCCTGGGTCCCGCACGGCTCGTGGCATGTTGTGGGGCCCGAAGTGGCATAATTTGTGCCACGACTGGAAATTAGGGTTTAGACCATGCAAGGTCGTGTTTCTGGTTAAGATAACCACATTGAAGTCTGTTATGGCGTTGGCCACAAACAAAAGATGGGTTGACATGTAAGTGCACTATTTATGGTATGTTGCCACGTTCGGCATACTTCAGTCGCAAAGTGGCACGTCCGGCACGTTGGGCATGCACGTTTGGCATGCCAGTTAGCGCATTGGCGCAACTTTGGAAAACCAATTTGGTATTGGCACAATTTTGCTTCTCTTTTTTAATACTGCAGCAGGTTTAGAGCAACCTGATTGGTCGAAAAAAAGGGGACCGTCCAGACATGGGCGTGGCCACACTTCTGGTGTGCGTGTGGAGGGTTTGGCCACACTTCTGGTGTGCGTGTGGCGGGTATGGCCACACCTATGGTGTGCGTGTGGCGGGTTTAGAGCGACCTGATTGGTTGACAGGAAATAGGCGTCGGTCGAGCAACATGAGGTGTGGCCACTTGCAAGTGGCGCCGGCTGGCTTATGGCATGGCCACGTTTTCTTTGTTGTTGCTCCTGTTTCGCGGCTCATTTTATTCATTGTTTTCTGATTTTGGGTAGGATTTTGCACTACTAATCCATGGCGGATTAATTACCTAGCTCGCCTAGGCTTAATTTCGACAGGCATGATCTAATATGCTGCGCAGGGCGCAAAACCCTAATTTTGCAAATCAGGTTAATATTCGAATATTTGTGAATTATCACAAAATTGATTGAATTATGTGTGTTGACACATAGTTCTTTAAGTTTATTGCCAGAGAGCAGTATGCTTTCCGATTGAGTACTTTTATGCTAGGACCTTAACCTTGATACTTGGAAATTCGTTCTACTCTGCTGCGAGTGAACACAAATTGTCATGACATATCAATATTAAGGATTCTGTCGGGGAACATAGCATAATAAAAATACTCGGCAGGCTCTGCCATTAGTGAGTAATGCAACTAGGAGCTTATACACTCATTAGGCTTTATACTAGTGAACAATTCATTTAGGAGCTTGAGTTTCAACATAATATGAAGAGAGACATGGACACTCATCAGATTTTGATATATTCTCCAAATTCCCTACGGAATATAAACATATCAATGTCTACTACATCTAATGCCGGGTCAGGTAGATAGACTTTTACAATTTTCGCCCTATACTAAAAACCACCATCAACACCTGGATTTAACTGAAATCACATGACTCATCTAGATATGACCCATATGTTTATTTTTTAAGTCAGATCTAACTCATCTAGTTCAAAAATACAAGTCAATAGTTTATTCTCATGGGTCAAGAGTATTTTATTACCTGACTCAAACAGATCCGAATCAGGAGTTAGATCTAGCTCAGAACGCGAGTCAGATCTAACTCAAAAAAGCAAACAAACGGTCTAACATCTGTCTCGAGTCTCGAATTGAAGCAGGAACCGAGTCCGTTCCAGACGCTGAGTCAGCAACAAAAAAAAAATAATAATCAAGGTGCTAGTCAGTAATCGCATTTTACCATCTCTAACGTGAATTCCGGCCCAAGCCCAAGTTACAACTTGGTCGTTCATCCCATTTCGTCGCCTCATCCTAAACGAATTATAGGAGAGGCTTTATCTCTTCTTCGCTTTGCTAAAACCTCTTCAAAAACCCTAATTCATTCATTTTCTGTTATCACTCTTTGCGAGAAAAAAAAATTAAACAAAAATCTTCAAGTTGCAATTCATGGCTCTATCCAAACCGTGTTTCTTCACTCATCTGAAAACCCTAGCAAAGCCTCACCACATCCATCTTCGACAACAATATCCACCGTACTTTCTGTCTCTGCGTCTACTCTCTTTCGCAACCCCAGAAGATGCAGCTGCAGAACGTAGACGTAGAAAACGCCGTCTTCGTATGGAACCACCATCAAACTCATTACGTCAATCACAACCTCAACGTCGTCCTTTAACACCTATTTCAAACCCTAACCCTAATGCGCCAAAACTTCCTGAACATGTTTCAGTCTTGACAGGAAATCGTCTCAATCTTCATAACAAGATTCTTAAATTGGTTCGTGAAAATGATCTTGAGGAGGCTTCGTTATACACTCGTCACTCCATTTATTCCAATTGTAAACCGACTGTGTTTACTTGTAATACAGTTATGGCTGCTCTTATTCGACAATCCAAATATGCGGATTTTCTTACTCTTCATCGATTCATTACTCAAGCTGGGGTTGTTCCGAGTGTGCTAACGTTTAATTTACTTATTACTGCTTATTGTGATTGTAGAAAAACTGATACTGCATTGGAACATTATCGACAACTTATTAATAATGCCACTTTTAGTCCGTCTCCAACTACTTTTAGGATTTTAGTAAAAGGGTTAGTTGATAATTCAAAAATTGAGCAAGCTTTACCTCTGAAAGATGATATGATTGAAAAGGGTTTAAAACCTGATCCTGCTGTTTATAATTATCTATTGTTAGGACTTGTGAAAAATGGGGATTCAGATGGTGCTCTGAGTTTGTTTGAGGAGTTGAAGACGAAAATTGGGGGGTCTGTTACTGATGGAATTGTTTATGGGAATCTGATGAAAGCTTACTTTTTGAAAGGAATGGAAAAGGAAGCAATGGATTGTTATCATGAAGCTGTTGGTGAGAACTCTAGTATTAGAATGAGTGCTGTTGCTTATAATTCGATTTTAGATGCCTTGAATAAAAATGGGAAATTTGATGAAGCTTTGAATTTGTTTGACAAGATGTGCTCTGAACATAATCCTCCAATGAAGATAACTGTAAATTTAGGGACTTTCAATGTTATGGTTGATGGTTATTGTGCACAAAAGAAATTTAAGGATGCAATTGAGGTTTTCAGAAACATGGGTGAGAAAAGATGCAATCCAGATACTGTGTCGTATAATAATTTGATTGAACAGTTATGTGGGAATTCTTTGGTGGCTGAAGCTGAAGAGCTGTACAATGAGATGGGTGAAAAGGGGATTAATCCTGATGAAGTTACGTATGTTTTGCTAATGGATGCTTGTTTTCCAGAGAATCGGACGGATGATGCTAATGAGTATTTTGGGAAGCTGTTGGAATCTGGGTTGAGACCTAATTTGGTTGTTTTTAGTAAGGTTATTGATGGATTAATTGAAGCAGGGAAAATTGATGAAGCCAAGTTGTGTTTTGATCAGATGGTAGAAAGATTGAGCGCTGATATATCCTGTTTTGAATCTATGCTGAAGACTTTATGCGAGGCAGGGAAGCTCGATGAGGTACTTAAAACAATTAATGGCATGTTGAGTGATGAAAGTGTAGGTTTGAGTTCAGAGATGAAAGAATATGTATCCGGTGAACTGAGGAAAGTAGGGAGAGAGGACAAATTGGTTCAATTAATTGAGGCGAAAGAGCGAGAGAAGGAGGAGAAAGAACGGCAAAAGGCGGAAGCTGAGGAAAAAACAGCAGCAGCGGAAGCAGCAAATGCTAGGTCTAAGTTTTCCATTGGGGATTTTCTGGGTTCTAGTGACAAAGAGGGTACAGAAGAAGTTCCTCCTGCCGAGGTTGTAGAAGAAGTTCCTGCTGCGGAGGCCGTAGAAGAAGTTACTGCTGCTGAGGTCATAGAAGACTCCACTAATGGTGCTAACTTAGGTAATGAAGTGAAGACAGGAGACAAAGGATGGGTCGAGCAGGTAGTTGCATGATAAACTATGGTTCTCTTGATTCCTTGCAAATAATTATGAGCATAGGTTGCCGTTTTAGTTCTCTCATATTTTATGGAAACTGCACCATGTACACCACAATCTTAGGGTTCTGTTACTTTTGGAAACTGCTCCCTTTGTAGGAAGAGCCACCAATTAGTTTTCCTTTTGCAGCTGTGCATCACACCATGTAGTCATCTTTTAAAAGCTTAAACAGCTGTTTCTCTAAATTTAGCCTTATTTTTTAAGAACATTGGATGGGATGAAAATTTCTGAACCAATGTAGCCCAAGTACAAAAAGATTTTTGGTCAATTTAAAGATTCTGTGAGCAGTGCAGAAGGATATATAATAAATATAAAAAGATAAATACGATTTCTGTTGTGTCTGGAATACCCCTCATTCAGTCCGAATCAGGATTATACCTTAAAAAAATTAAATATGGGAATGATAAGGCATATTGATGTTATAGTGCCCACCAGCTTTATGTGATTCTTCACAAGTTTGTTTGAAAATTTCAAACTTATCTGAACGTTGGAGGTATCGATCAGCAAAAGAAGTAGTTGAAGTCGTGGAAATGTAGAAATTTTAGCATATCATAAAAATATTGGAGTTCTGGACTCTCAGAGGTGGATAGCGCTGAAAGAATATACTATCAGTTTATCTGATCTTTTAATCATCCATACATGATTATTTCTTGACTTTTTGTGCCTCGCATATCTAGCGTTCAAAGGCCGAGAACAAATTACATTCTTGGAAAAGCCCAGCTATGCTCTAATTTTTGTCTGTTCAGGTTACTTATGGTTGCGGAAGTACTCCACTGACATACATTTTCCTAAATGCTAACTGATAATGCCATGGTCTTGCGCGGTGCTAGCTTTAAGCCCTTTCCTTGCAATAATATTTGGTATACGCAGAACTTCTGGTACAAGGTTATGATTCGTTGAGTACAGAAGAACTGATTCCTTGAGCACAGAAGAACTACTGCCAAAGATAACTTAAAACCATGACTTTCAATCCCCAAAATCCAGTAATTCTTACATATAATAAATAACTCACTAATGCATGTCAGTCACACTTTATCTAAACTTTAGAAACAAAAACTTAAACATCAATCTTTTTCAGCACATTCACATAGGTATAACTGGAGAACGACACGAACAGCTTCCTGAACCTGAAGAAATGATACCACAATCAGTGCATATTGAAGCGAAAAAAAAAGGAGTTTAGCTTTATCAGACTATTATGATCACTTGGGTGAAAATAACAATGACCTTCAACTTTGAAACTGGGATCGATGCGGTATAACCGAGTGGCTGAAAAGTTCAAACGCATTTTTGTCCGCATATACAGTGGTGAACAAAACCAAAATTTTTACTAGGGGATCATCCTCGGGATTGAAACTTAGGATGGCAGGGTTATTTTTACCCATGTACAAGTGGGTAGATAATCAAACTCCCAATGGCTGCTTTCATACAAAGGTCGTAGACAGAAAGAAAAAGAAAAAAAAAAGAGAGAGAGAGAGAGGAATATGCACCATATCCACTGGCTCTGGTGTTGTGCCATTGCAAGAAAGCTTTTACGTGGATGCCCATTAATCAAGCAGCACATTTGTTGCTTTGGGTAACAGCTGGTACATAGTAAGGACATCCAGATATCCACCGGTCCACTATATTTACGTAGCATGCTCACACTTACCTAAAAATAAATCAGCAACACTCATAATGCTACCAAAGAAAATCCTCGGGTAATAGAAATAGTCAAGGGTTCAGGTGTAGTTAGAAATCGTAACAGCTGTAGCATAGTAATGTGAAACTTGGAGAACGAAAATTCAGGAGTGAAAAACTTACAAGCTCCCAAGCTTCGATACTTCTTTGTGGTCTCACGCAAGAGCATTCTGTTCAATTGGTTCCAGTTAAATAAAGTCAATCCCATAAACATGAATGATACTTGTTAAGTAATAAAGTGTCTAAAGCTACGGAATGACCATTTCATCTACGATTCTTCAATAATCACAATAAGTCGAAAACCATATACTGTGAAGACTTGAAGAGCAATCTCATAACCTCAGTCTATAACGACTACATTTTGACTAATATTATTGAAAATCCGTAACGTTGGGTGACATCAACAAGAGTGAACTAAAGCTTTTCCTAAGTTTAGGAACTGTAGCTAATTGAGGATTAACCAACTAAAGTTACTAATTATCAATTTAAACAGAAAATTAGAAATAAACTTACAGTATTCCAAGATGTACATCACGGTGATTCTGATGCCTAGAAACTCCATAGCAGTCGAAAGTAATCAACTAGATGCCACAAATATAAGAATGTAAATGAGATGTGTGTAATACTCTAATTATATGCGATCGATTTTGAAGTTCTACCATTGTGATTCTGATTATATTAAAAAGGCTCCATAAGTGAACAGTAAAAGTAGCATCTGAATCAAATTACATACAGTAAAACTTACCAAGTCAATGGCTTGACTTGCAATTTCCTTTTTAATAATCTCTGCCAGCAAGCTCTGGCTCCAAATATGGTTGAATCCATCCTATTAATGATACCAAACAACTAATTACCAAATGGTGACCTGAGTCTGATCCTTATTACATGATGATGTAAACATTAAGTACTTAGGTTGCACAGGAATACTATTGTCACCTGTAAATCTGGATGATCTAAGATCTTGACTTGTTCTGGTCCAACCTGTAAATGTTGTTCAGAAAATTGACCATTTATTCTATATTGTTGTATTTTGATTTGAAATCAAGTGTAAAACCAAGAGAAGAATGAAGCATCACCTTTAGTGAAGCACAAGCTTGATAAAGTTCTTCCTTTCTAGTATCCCCCTTGCCATCAGCATTACCTGCAAAAGTAAGGCAAATTAGATTTTTAAGGAGTAAGGGTTACTAGTAATTACAAATAGGGTTGTCAATTTAACCATGGTGAGTCTTGCTCTTATACTCATATCAAGGCAAAACATATTTCTAAGAAATTGAATGCACGGTGCAGTTCTTAGTTCATAATGATCCATATATGGTACAGTTTCAGTAATGCATTTGATATTTGTTATCAGGGCATCTTTTTGAATTCAACTTATACAGAAATCTGACTAGTGAAATTTGGCTTAAAGAATCCAAGTTTCATCAGATAAACAGACATAACAAAATTACTTGTGTTTTTCTTAATGTCACTTTCCTCCAAATGCAAGAGGCATCGCCAGATGTTTATAATTTATTATATAGAACTGACTTGATTACTGTCATACCTGTCGACATGCATAAGATGTGAACATTATTGCCTTGTGAAGTCAAATACAGAATGGTTGGCGAAAAGAACCTGAAAAGTGCTATATTTCGATTTAAGATTCTGTTAAAGTGAAAATTATAATAGACAAAAATTTTGATTTACAAAAAAGAGAAGACATGTAAATGTTGCTACATAGAACAACAGATTGTACCAGTAACCAACTGGCCATATATCATAGCAAATAGACGATCAATCTGAAAACAACATTGCGACTGACTGATTATAAAGCATAACAAACAGACAACCAATCCAGAAATAGAATTTAGGTGCAATACAAGTCATGTGTATGAAACTAGTGAGTAGCTTAATTAAAAAAACCTCCTCACTCCTAAACGTGTCATGAGTATTTTTAATAGACCTGATAACTATATGACAAGTCACTGAAAGAAACAAGATGTGAATTCACATTAGTGAGAGCAAAGAGGCTCAACATCCTAAGCAGTCATTGAAGAGAGCTTCGACAAATTAGTGATTGCATGATGAGATATGGTTGCTATCACCGGTCCCAAGACTATGTATACCATTCAGGCTCATATGTAGCAAACAAACTAGACTGTTGACTCGAAAACAAGTTACAAAATTCAAATGTAATGAAAAACATATGAATAGTTCTGGTCCAGATAGAATATGCGCATGGAATCTGGGTCAAGCAGCCAAACTTACTACTTATATGCAGAAAAATTAGCAATCCAAATACATGTTGAAATAGTGAGAAAGCTCACATTGACTCGTCATCTGGGTGTGCAACAACCAGCAAGATGTTTCTTTTACGAACAGCTTCGCCTATGTGAAACGATTGTGCAAAACGTTTAATTAACAATACATGTAAGAAGCACGAAAGTGCAATATATGCAGAAGATATTAACTCATCACTCACCTTCAGAGAAAAATGCGGCCTTAGGTGATGAAGAATAAAATATTTTGCACAGCGAAACTACCCACAGTAAAATTAGAGCGATGGCTATAAGAATTAAAGCCATCTACCGTGTACCTGACACATTAAAAACTTCACCATAAGCATGTTTGGGATACAATTTTCACATGGCAAACGTAAAAAGGAGGAAAGCAGTGATTCAAGATGTCAATGTGAACATTTATATTCCGAGAACGTCTTAAGCACACAAATTATTACGCAAAGAAGAATCATTGAGCAAGTTATTATTCGATTTTTTACAAAAGCGAAATAAAAGTAGAGTTTTATTGCAGTAATCATATCCACTAAAAGGGCAGTAAATAATTATTGTTGCTTCAATACCAAGAAGAAATGTTGCTTGACTCACAAACAAAACACACATTAAGAAGTAGAATTGTTGGTTGAATCACATGAAAGTCACTTGACCCACCATATACAAGCAGAGTGTGCAGCAAACAAGGACCACCTTCAGTGTATGCAAATTACCAATACAAGTTGAGCTCTGTATCTAATACCCAAGCTACAGTAGATGCTTTATCGCAATAATCCATGGGTCATTAGAGACCCATTTTTGGTTGCCCAAGTTAGGCTAATATGATAGCTTACTGCACCTGAAAGAGTTCCGAGTACTCTTCATTAGCATACCATATCAGTAAGTTACTGTCAATAACTTTTCCACGTGGCATTTGCACCCAAGTTCTAGTTGATGCTCTATTATACAAGTTCAGTAACTTCAGCTCAGACATATGAAGCCATGTAAAATACCACATTATTGTTAAAGACACATAGGCTAAACACTTCTCTATCCAAAAATCATCACTTAGGTAATTTCACAAACAAATGTGAGCACAAACAAGGACTAGTTGTAAACATAAGAATCTTAGGAAAGAATATGATTCTTCTTAAATTAAACCTAATTCGTAAAGAAAAAACTAAGTAAAATCCCTATCGATTCATCGACGGAAAACTGAGTAAAATTTCCACTGTATCTCTGCATCCCATCTCAATCTGAATCCAATTCAAGCCACGAGAAGAAAAATAATAAGAAAGACTAATTTAAGAAAAATTACCTGATTTTGAAATTCAAACTCTTAGGGGTTAGTCGTGGGAGAGTTTGAGAGATTTTAATGTATTTAAATCTCTAGGGATTTAGAGGGAGTGTGAGAGAGTCTAGGTAATTTGGGGGTTTAACCCAAACTCCCCAGAAATCTCTTGTTTTTTGAGAGATTTTGTCCAAGCACAAAAACATCATGAAACTCCCTCAAACTCCCCCAAATTATAAACTCCCTATGACTCTAGTGTTTTACGATTAACAGGGAGTTTAAAAGATTCTAATCAAATCTCTCACCACTAAGAGGGGATTTACTAACTCCATTAAAATCTCTCAAACTCTCCCACGACTAACCCCCTTAAATTTGAGGACGATGAAGAATAATGGACTTCTGTAACGGTGTTTCTATTTCTAGATTTAAGAAGAGGGAGAAGGATGAAGAACTACCAGAAATTTTTGAATCAGTGGCCGTTGATTTTCTTACAAAATGATTCACAAACAACCGATTTCACATGAGCGCGACCAACCCACCCAAAAGTGCCCCCAGCTAGTTTCTTTGGGAGACGGGTTTTAATGAATGTTTGTGTAGAACTGTTGTTTCTTCGTGTCACAGACTCACAATCCTTAATAATTACGAGGAAGTAACCCGTCTTACGCACCAGGTGGCGTCCTTCTTGCTTTGCTGGTTAGTATGTTCTTTTATCTCATTCAATGAGACAGTAGATTGGCAGAAGAAAAAAGAAAAATTAAGAAATAGTTAGAGAGCAAATTAGTATAGCATCACTCGTTGTTTGATCATGGTGAGAGTTTTTTGTTTTTTGTTTTATTTCATTCAAATCATATGATGTTGTAAGCCACTTTGTTTTTTTAGACTGGTGGTATAACCATACATGACTGATCGGTAACATATATCATCACAAACTGGAAAGTTATATAACAGATCTCATAAACAAATTTACCATCATTTCACGGAATAGAAACAGTAAAAATGGCTGAAGTTAATGTATGTAATGAGTTTTCAAAAACTTGCCTCCTTGGACAACCCACCAGCAACGTTTTCAATGAAAGAAGGAAATCAAAACCTGGAGAGAATCTTCATTTCTTTGAGAAATCAAGTACCTAACCCAATTAGCATTTGTGCTCTCAGCCAAGGAGTAAAATGCAGTCTTCTCAGGTACAAGAAGTACTCATTAACTAAAGGTTCCAAGTATCACTGCTAAGTTTCAGATTGTAATACTATCATCTTGCCCATCTTTGCTTGACCACAACTTCATATATATTTTCTTCGCTGCAAGTATTCCCGAACCTTAACAGCATCATCCGTTTCAAGACATTTTTCAATTTTATCATCAGTTTTTAAACTTCCTGTAGCTGCCCTTAATTACCTTGAGCTCATTAACTGTTAGAACTGAATACCAATTTTCTTTTGTGTTGGTCGTTGCAGTTCTGGAGCTTCCATGAGAACACCACTCTCTTTGAATAAAGTCCAATGATATTCTGCGATATCAGGTTTAACTGCAATACTGGAAGCTTTTGGAGCTCTAATAATCTGTCGAAAGAAAATGAGCATTGCAGCTACTCGTAATGAATGCCATTCATTTTGTACAGCAACATAGAGCTTCTTGCAGTTCATCAGCCCACAAATATATCTTTCACTCTTGCTTAACGCAGGGTGCTCCTGTAGGACTGGTTTCGCAATGAGTTAGCAATTGTTGCGGAGTTATATAAGCTGTCATACAAAAAACTAAGACTGATAGAATAGAAAAGATCCAGATTTTTGTTACAATCTATTGAACAAATCAATGATGACCGAGAATGTACAAAATTTGATAAAATAAGATAGCGAAGTTGGAAACTTACTTTGAGATGTGGTGATGAATTGTCCCTGGAAACCCTTGACGCAATATATGTATAATCACCCAAATATGTATTTTCTGATCCCAAAAAGAAAATAAACGCCAACCTAAAGTCAAAAACATACTTCATAAGACCTGTAAAAATCCTTGTTTGTGGAGTTCCCCAAACTGATCCTTAAATCACTGATAATGCTAAGAACATCTTGTTCTATTATTTGAAATTGAGATGGGCCTAAGTTTCATAGCGGACATACTAACTGAGAGAACTTGTAATTATTTTGATGAAAAAGATAAAGCTCCGTAAGAGAGTACTAAGCCTATTTAAGGCTATTCAGACAAAAGAAAATATTACAAACAGGTCAATCATTGACTAGTTGACTCACACACTTAACTGACGCAGACACAGACACACAGACACACAATGTCAGATTGACAGACGAAACCTTAAAAATGAGAACTAAAAAATAGTTTTACAAGAACTAAACAGCTGAGGAAGTAATCTTGTCTGAGGAAGTTGAAGCAGCTGATGAAAACGAAAAACCAAGCAATAGCTGTAATAATCTTGCAAATGTTGGAAAGCACAACCCTTTTGTAAAAAGATCTGCAACTTGTTCTTCATAGGCTACATGTTGAAGATGTAAGAAACCTTCCCCCACTAGCTCCCGACAGTATGATACTGTATTTCTATGTGCTTTGTCCTGGCATGGAACACAGGATTAGTTACCAAGGCTAAAGCACTAGTGTTATCACAATAAAGCAATGCAGAACCATCCAATGTAATATGTAAATCACTTAAAAGATATGACAACCATTTTAACTCAGCAGAAGCAACTGACAAGCATTTATACTCAGCTTCAGCAGAGGATTTAGAAACAGTTGGTTGTTTCTTTGAAGACCAAGAAACTAGATTTGGACCAAGAAAAACAGCAAAACCAGAAGTTGATCTTCTAGTATCTGGGCAACCACCCCAATCTGAGTCAGAAAAAGCTTTCAAACTACATAAACTTCCTTTGAACAAAGTAATGCCCATACCAATTGTACCATTCAAATACCTTAATATCCTCTTAACTAGTTGTAAATGTAAATCAGTAGGTGAGTGCATGAACTGTGAAACATAATTAACCCCAAAAGAAATGTCAGTCCTAGTGACAGTCAAATATTGCAAAGCTCCAACTAGGGCCATGTAATCAGTAGGATTGTCTAATTTAATTCCATCATGAACTGGCAATCTAACACCCTTTGCAACATGAGTATCACAAGGCTTACAATCCATCATGTTAGCCTTATCTAACAGTTCTAAAGTGTATTTCTTCTGAGTTAATTTTATAGAATTTAAATCTCTAACTGCTTCCAAACCCAGAAAAAAATCCTAACTCACCCAACTCCTTCATTGCAAACTCTTTTTTTAAAGGAGCAACTAAACCATCCAACATCACAGAACAACTTCCAGTTAACAAAATATCATCAACATACAATAATAAAACCATCATTCCCTTGTCACTCTTATGCACAAATATAGAATTATCTGAAACTGACTTGGTAAAACCACAAGAAATAAGGAATGAACTGAACATATGGAACCATGCCCTAGGAGCCTGCTTTAATCCATATAAACTTTTCTTCAACTTACACACATAGTTAGGAGGATAATTTGGATTAATAAAACCCTGCGGCTGTGACATGTATACATCCTCATTCAAAAAACCATGAAGAAAGGCATTACTTACATCTAACTGTCTAATCTGCCAATTATTTGTAAGTGCCAAACACAAAACAACTCTAACAGTGGCACACTTAACTACAAGACTATGTAAAATCAATACCATCCTGTTGGTTGTACCCTTTGGCAACAAGTCTTGACTTGAATCTATCTAATGAACCATCCGATTTTTGCTTGATTTTGTAAACCCACTTAGAACCTAAAATGTCCATATGTGGTTCAGGCTCTACATAATCCCAAGTATCATTATTCATTAAAGCTGTGTATTCATCCTTCATAGAGAACTGCCATTTAGGAATCTTAATAGCAGCCCTAAAAGTCTTTGGCTCAGTAACAGTAGTTAACAAAGAAGTATAAGAAGAAGGCATTGAATATTTTGTAGTAACATGAGCTACAAAATCAGGAAACTGTTTGGACTTAGAAATACCTTTTTGTGACCTTGTAATAATAGTAGGGTAAGGAACAGATAAATCAGAGAATGTAGTTTCAGGTAGTAAAGAAGTATCAGGATTGGAATCAGATACAGGGGAATGAAAATAAAACTGACTTTCATCAAAGATGACATGCCTAGACACATAAGATTTTTTTGTAACTGGATTATAACACTTATAACCCTTATGCAGAGGGCTATAACCAAGAAAAACACATTTAACTGACTTGGGAGACAACTTATCAACTCTGGAATGAGCTAGATGTGGATAGCAAACAGTACCAAAGATTTTTAAAAAAGAATAATCGGGGGAAACACCAAATAACACCTCATATGGAGACTTAAAAGTCAATTTTCTTGTTGGAGTTCTGTTTATCAAAAAAGTGGCTGTAAGGAAAGCATCATACCACATCTCTTTAGGACAATGAGCATTAAACAACAAAGAATTCCCCATTTCGGTAATGTGCCTATGCTTCTTTCAGCAAGGCCATTCTGCTCAGGTGTTTTTGGACAAGAAATTCTTATTAAAATACCACTTGATTCCAATAAAACCTTAAAAGGGCCTTTAACAAGTTCTGCTTCACCATCAACTTGAAAAGCTAAAATTTTGGAATTGAACTGAAGTTGTATATGAGATTTAAAATGAGTAAAACACTTAACAACATCTGATTTCAGTTCCATTGGATAAATCCAACGAAACCTACTATGATCATCTACAAAGACAATATAATATCTGTAACCATTTAAAGAAGGCACAGATGGACCCCAAACATCACAATGAATCAAAGCAAGAGGTTTATCAGCATGAGAGGAAGAGAGTTGAAAGGGTAATTTTTTACTCTTGGCAAGCTGACAAGGATGACACAAAGAGGAAAATTTAGGAGTAGTCAAAGTAATGTGTTTAGAGGAATGCAACTTTTGAACAATATGACTAGAAGGATGACCTAGCCTGTCATGCCAAACTTTAGAAGATGCATTCAAAGTTGCAGAAAAAGCACAAGGAGTAGTTTTGAAATTTGAGACATACTGAATTGGATATAGATTGTTAACTACTGAACCATGAGCAAGCAAAACACCTGAATATAAGTCTCTAATTTCATAACCATATGGATCAAGCCTAAAATAACAAGAATTCTCCTTTGTGAATCTAGCAACTGAAATCAAATTATGTTTCATCTCAGGAACTAAAAGAACTGTGTTCAACCTAAAGCTAGTTTTAGGTGTTTGTATAGAAGAATCACCAATAGAAGTTATTTGAAGAGACTTACCATTACCAACTTGAACTTTGTCTTTGCCTCTGAAATTAGAAGTATTTTGTAGAAGAGCTTCATCACCAGTCATATGTGTTGTATCTCCTGAATCAGCTAGCCAATGTGAAGACTCAGATGTAGAAGGATCACCAAAGATTTGATCTTCAGTTAGGGAAGTAAAAGCATGTTGTTGACCAGCATTACTTGTTGAAGGTGAAGCAAAAGTTGGTGGATAATATCTGAAATGACACCTGCTGGCATAATGCCCTTTCTTTCTACAAATTTGACAATCAACATTGGACAAATCCCTTATACCACCAGTAGTCTGTGCAGAATTAACATGTGCTGGAGCAGAATTGCTACTCTGTCCAGAAATAAACCCTTGAGAATTCTTGAAATTGCCATTATTTTTACCTTGACCATTCTTAAAATTCCCTCTAGACTTTCCTCTACCATTCCCAGCATAACCATTACCAGAATTTCCATTTCTATTATAAGATGTAGAAGGATTTTGTGCATCAAATAAAATTGTAGAATCTTGTTGCTGATCTAAGAGCCATTGCTCATGATTAAGTAATCTAGGTTTTAGCTCAGCAAAACTAAAAGGAACCTCCCTATTATGAGATGCAATCACAAAAGAATCATATTCTCTTCCTAGACCATTGAGCACATACATTGTCAAATCAGAGGGAGTAACCCTTTCTCCAATAGCATCTAATGAATCAACTATATTCTTGATATTATGTAGATAAACAAAAACAGTAAGATTACCTTTCTTGATGTTATGAGCTGATTTCGAAGTAAGCTTTTCCTAGCCAAAACTGATTTCAAGATAAGCCCAAATTTATTACGCAGTAGAGAGACCCAAAACATCACCATTAATCGAATCAGTGAAGGTAGCTTTCATACAACTGGTGACAAAAGAATCAATTTTCGTCCATCGTATCCACTCCGGATTCAAACCCAAAACACCATCAGTTTCAATCTGTTTTATCGGTTCTGAAACATCACCATTAACATAACCAAAAAGATATGTGGAAACAAGAATTGATTCCATTTGATCTCGCTACAGCAAGAAATTATTCGAACCCAATTTTGTAGAAACAAAAATTGAAATATATTAGTAAAGGGGAAAGTAAAATCACCCATTTGAGCAGCGGAATTCGGTGTAGCCATATTTCTTCTCCTTTGACAAACAATTGTAGATGACATGTATCAAAAAAGATGAAGATTATTGAAGAACTTGAATCGAGATTTCAGATCTTGAATGAAAATCTCAATCTCAATCGATGAGATGTGAATCTGTAAAAAATGTATATATTGGAAAGATATTGAGATTCAGAAATTGTTGCGCTTGAAAAATATATTTGAGAAATTTTTGTTACGCCAGAAAAATTTATTGAAGAAGTTTCAGCTCAGGATCTTAGGTCGTTAAACCATGAGAGAACTTGTAGTTATTATTGATGAAAAGTATAAAGCTCTGTAAGAGAGTACTAAGCCTATTTAAGACTATTCAGACAGAAGAAAATATTACAAACAGGTCAATCATTGACTAGTTGACTCACACACTTAACTGACACAGACACACATACACATATGTCTAATACTAACATAACTTCGCTCATTACAATGTCCGTCTAAGAGCATTCCAAGTGTCTGATCACTGAGTTAACTTGGCCATTATATAACCCACCAAAGGAAAAACCGAAAGGAGCAGCATCCTTCCCCAAATGATCTGCAACCTTTCCCATGATACTGTGAATAAGCTGACCAAATGTTATTCGAAAAGGGATAAATGTGGATTTACAACGATGTCCTTCGTGATGCCTTCACCATGGCATATCTTCTTGTGTGCATGTCATGCCGACAATTGTTTTCTGACCATGCCTACTACTGTACTAAACTTGTCACCAATCTGATAGATCTGAACAAAGATCTCATCCCTACTTTCAACCTCAAGCTACATCGACCTACAAATAACACCCGGACATTAGCATACTTACATGTGTATATTCAATTTTTAACGGAGCTCAATTTTTTTTATTTTTCACATATACCACAGGGTTACCTGGTCCCACTTTCACTATGCCTCATTTTGTTACTGTGGTCACGTCGTTTGTGACGAAAAGCTTATCCTCGCCGTGCATCATCTTGCGCAGTAGGAGTGGCCTTTCATTAACTGACATTTTCGCCCTAAGGTCCGTTTCACCGGAGTAAACCAAGATAAAATCAACTAAAACAAAAGGAAAAAAAACTAGAATGCAACAAATAAGAGATCGGTCAAACGCATTTCCGAAAGAATTATTCCTGTTTTTCTCAAGCCTATTTTTTCTCCAATTTTTTGCTCGGTTTTGGATATGAGTATTGAGACCTACCGGGTAAATTTAGGTAATACTCCCTCCGTCCAATATTAATTGAGCTAATTGGTTTTAAATTTGTCCCACAAATAATTGAGTTATCCAATAATCAAGGGGATATTTTTAAAACTACCATTTTAATTGATTATTGTTACCATAAGAAATATGTATAATTTGATAGTTATGTTTATATTCGTTATGTAGGCGTTTTAAAATGCTTTTCAATAGTATAAAGTTTACGAAAAACCGTGGAATTGTTTAAGAAATAAATCATTTCTAAGTTTCACTAGTTATTATCTATAAGGGTATAATTCTAAAAAATACTTAAAAATATTCTCCTTTTCTGCTTGCCTTAATAACTGTGCAAACTACAAATAACTCAATTAATATAGGACGGAGGGAGTATTAACTAGTAGTTTTTGTTTTCAATAAAAAATTATTGCGTTTTGCAATATTAGGTTTTAGGTTTCTGTTTGTTGTTTCCATTGATTATCCATGGCCACTTCAGGCCTTTTGTTATTTAATTACGCATATACAACGATTTATCATAGCCTTTTGGCGTTTCTGATGGAATATGATGATAAAATCAAATATATGGATTTGCTAAAGCATATTTTTTCTTCAAATCCTGTCTCAATAATCTCATGTTGGAAGAAATTTTGTTCTGGTGATCTCTTATTCATTAATGCAGCACCGGACATCAATGAAGTTCTATAGAAGAGATTTCAGATAATGTGAAGTATATCACCAAGGATTGAGTTAATTGTGTGGAAGTTTATTCATGCAGAAAGAACTTTGGGATACCATACTATTAATCTTGATACAACTTATGTGATGGTTGGGGAAAATTTATGTGAATGGAAAACTCAAGCGACAAAATATCTAAATCTCACTAATGTGATTATTGAAGTGGATTGAAAAGGCGAGGATACCCAAATATACCTCAAGATAAAACTTTTCCTACCTATAAGTCCTTTCTCCGAAAGTGATTGTCTATGGACCGAAAATTGTGTTCCTTAGAGTCACCACGGAATCGGTTCAAAGTTTTCTTTGGACAAGATTTCGTTTGATCATCAGTAGATCTAGAAGCTGTTTTCTCATCCTCTTCTAACTTGGTGTAGTTAGGCAAACTACCATCATCTTGATTTGTTTCAGATGTGATTAACCCGGTTTTTTGTCACAATCTATAAAAGTCGAGCAAGGACTTTTAGTTTCCTCATTTGTAGAAATCACAACAGCATCATTAGTCATAATTATAGGACGTGCCTCTTTATCTGTAAGAGATTTATCAAGAGCTTCTAATTTGACAGCAAGATCCATTTTCTCTTTGGTTAGACAGTTCAGTTGAATGTCTTTTTCTCTGATCTCCTATTTAAGAAGATTCGACTCTGTCTTTAAAATGAGCACTTTAGAAGACAGAGACTGTATAGGATTTAGGAGTTTTACCAACTCTTTATCAGCATCTTCTCCTTCATCAGAGATAGACATAGATGTTTTCGTAACTCCTGGATCATGAGTCAACGAAGTGGTAACATCTTCAACATTTGAGTATTCATACTCTTGCATAACGTTAACTGAATCAGACATCACATTCAATTCATATAGGCTGGATCGCACCAAACACAGACTGTTAGATCTTTTCGTGTTTGCCTGCTCTGATACCAATTGAAAAGGTGAGGGTACCCAAATATACCTCAAGCTAAAACTTTTCCTACCTATAAGTTCTTTCTCCTAAAGTGATTGTCTATGGACTGAGTCGAGACGATACAACTAATTGGTTCACACTTCGTGTGATTGTCTATGGATACGAGATCGAGACAATACAACAACGAAGTATATTTACTTGATAGAAAGGTTTAGACTTAATCAAACACAATATGATTGCTTATCAAATAAAATATGAATTAACGTTTGTGTAATTTACATTAATTATAATAAGACAATTATAATGCAGAAAATAAAAGTAAATGACACAACAAGGTTTTGTTAACGAGGAAACCGCAAATGCAGAAAAACCCCGGGACCTTGTCCAGAATTGAATACTCTCAGGATTAAGCCGCTATACAAAATTACACCTAACTTCGTATAGTTGATACCAAGTAACTAACCCCATAGTTCACCTAGTTTCGTCTGTATTCCCACGCCTCCGACTTATGAATAAGTCACGTACTTGGAACAATTCCTTTGGTTCGTATTCCAAATAGTAAAGGAACAACAAATCTGTTTGGTATCAACTCTATTCAACCAAGTGATATGAGTCGGACAAAGGCTCTTCCGTTTATCTTAACATAAAATCCTTCGTCAGGTCCTTAGTTCTATCTTATATTCAATTACCGAAGTAATCGTTTAAGATTAAGCCAACAACACCTTTAATCCGAAGAATCGTGTTGATGCCGATCTACTCAATTAATCAATCCAATCTACCACAATGATAAACCAATTATTAATTGGATCCTCTTTTACCGAAACAATTATTGTGCACACCATAGATTATAAAACCCAAGTCAGATCTTCAATATCTTCTTTTTCTTCAAATCTAATCTTCAATAAAAACCTGCACACAATCACTTGAATCTCTTGTGATCAATCACGCACAAAACGGAGTCTGTTAACAATGGATTATCACAAGATCGTCTTTAGAACTAACAACAGTCTAAAATCCCTGTCGAAACTCTGAACTGGTTTGAGTGAATCTTATATCAGAAGATAAGATTCTAAAGAATAAAAAACTAGGTGAAATCATATTTCAACCACCGTTAGTCAATCAAATCAATCGAAAACAAAAGATAAACCGCAATTATCTAGTGTCTCACCAACGGTACACGCTAGAGCTTCTCAATCCCAAAGAAGACTTTAAACTGCGCGACCATAAGAGATTTCACCTAATTAGGTTACTCTCCTCTCCGAATAGGCATCTACACTAGTAACAACAACAAAAGAGGAAGTCTGTTGTTACGAAGGATTAGTTTGCTAGAAAGGCAAACTTCAAGTATTTATAGACAAGGAAGTTTAGACACCAAGGAATTTCCAAAGCCGAAAATATTCTCAAGATATTCATTAAAACACAAATTCGGTTTTCATAATTCCTGGAAATGCTCTGTCAAAAAATAATGATCGAAATCTCTCGAAAAATCTAATTAGTAAATGCACATTACTAATTTTGGAATTTCCCTACAAAATGAAATTAATAACCTTAATTAAAAGATTCTTAACTTACTTATGTTTCGATCCTGGGATTCTTTTCTCTTAGCCATTAAGGAATATCTTTGAAAAATTATAGAAATAAACATTCATAGCACGTGTTCAAAGTTTGTCGACATCTTTACTTTGTAAGTTATCTTTCACACTTACAACCTTGAAACCGATTTGCCACACTTCCAAACAAGTTTAAAATTGATTCATCTGACTTTCAAGAACTATGTGATTGATCAAACCAACATTCAATCACAATCATGGGTTTAATGGTTCTACCAATACAAGTTTCGGTTCTACCTCCATGTGAGTACTGTGCATAGTCACACTAGCTTTCCAAAAATTCGGTTGACTAGGTACTAGGATCGGTTCCCCACATATATATGGTATCTAACTTATATGTGTTGCACGTGTCCATAGGATCGGTTCCCCTTTGCCTAAAAACGTGTTGCACATGTCCATAGGATCGGTTCCCCTTTCTGCTATAAACCTTGCTGCACCCCACACAAGGATCGGTTCCCCTTGTGATGTACTGCACCCCTTACTAGTATCGGTTCCCTTCTACCAAAATTGGTCAGACACACAAACCCGATCATAACACAGGTGATTACTTAAGATCGGTTTTATTAATAAAAGTTATACCAATACATAAGTCAGGCCTTTGTGAATAGTTCTACCAAGAACACAACAAGTTGTGAGTGGTTATACTCTATCACACATATTCGTTATTCATAAGATATGCAATGAATAACAAAACCAATAACACCCGGCAATTTCCTTTTCGGTCCACAAACAAGTTTATGAACTTACTTCCTTAGAACACATGTAAACATTGTTCCCTAGGATGAAATCCTCACCTCATACCCATACATAATCAAAATAGCATTCAGATGATTATGGCGATGTCTTATCTACAAAGTTTAATGGTTAAGCAATAAACCTCATAATGTACTCCTTAATACTATGTCTATCTAGAGTTCAAATATTCTTCGCAGTTATGTTTTCAATATGCACGACTTGAAAGATATATTAGGGAATGAAACAGTTCAAGTCAAATATCACTAACCTCAAGTGGAAGGATGATTGTTGTTGTTGTAGCTCCTTGCTTCTTCACATCTTCAAGACTTCGCAATACTTTTAGTGTGTCATATCCTAATACTTTCAAGCTAACATATACGAAGTTGACTCTAGTACATAATCAAGCGACTCTTAACATGAGTTTTGATTCACTAAAATATGACAACCAAACTTGACATACCAACGCTTGGTGGGTTCAACCGAGCAATGCTCTAACAGTCTCCCCCTTTGTCAATTTTAGTGACAAAACTCTTACATCATATGGATAAACAAATTATAAGAATTCATTACAATCCGCTTGACTCTCGATTCAACAGCACAGTAGAACTGCTTACATTCAATCCTTGAAAATGTCTTTGTTAACATTATAATAACAAAGCAAATATTCCCCCTAAGGAAGATAGGTAGATATTCAATCCGCACGTCTTTGTTATACCACTTTATATACATATTACTCCCCCTTAGTCTGTGCTTTCACTCTTTCGTTAGATAAAACATTCAAGTACCAATGTTCTTTTCCCTAGCGATGTCAATCAATATAAAATCAATGCGAGCATCACCTATTTACTCCATATATTTCTCCGCCTTTTTGTCACAAAAATGACAAAGAAACGAAAAATAAAGGAAAACACGAAAAGAATCTTAGTAATCTCAGAATAGACTTGCAAACCTGTAGAGTTAGGCACGAGGGTTCCACACATCATGTTCTGATAACCAATATCAAAACCGAAACTACAAGTAGTCTTATTTTGATATGTTACCAAGGAAACAATCGTCCGAATTTTTTTTCCAATTTAGTTTAGAAAACCAAGAAACAACTAAGCACCTTAGTCCCTTTCCTAAACCGATTGTTCAAAAACAACCGCTTAATTCGATAAGACCAAAATAAAGATAAACTCCATTTTACTCATCAGGTTCTAATTATCCATAAACTTAGACCTTTCAATTTTAAACAAGACAAGTACTAGGTTAGTTAACTATCATTTCTTGTTAAGGAATTCGATTAGACTTGAATAACCGAAACCTCACTTCGGTAAGTCTAACTAAGATCAGAATTAACTTAGTTTCTCTTATCCAGAATCGAATTGGACTAAACAACTCATCCCGTACACAAATTATTTCGTTAAGCCATAAATAATTTGTACAAACCAAAATAAATCAACTTGCATAATTATTCACCTCAACCGGAAGCAATTGAAACATAGACATTAAAAGCACCACAGTTGCACTGTAATTTTGTAAGCCTAAACAATTGATACCATATAAAAAAGCAAGATAACAATAGTATTTCTTAACCGGAACCAATTGAATTACACATCCACAGACACGTCATGGAATAAACATCAATTGAACCGAAATTTTGTTAAGCAAAAGCAACAAATATATATAATATAAACTCAGGCTTTTCTTAAAAAGGAAAACAATTAACTAACAAGATTGTTACCTCAAATTTCGCATCTACTTCTCTAATATGATAGCATCTTCGTCCAAGGAGAATTGATATCGAAATATCACCACGTTGTCATCCTTATGCATAAACAAAAGAATAACAACAAACCTTCAACCTTTACCAGAGAAAGGTTGAAAATCGGTTTTAACAATTGCAAGCAAAAGTTGAAAACCATCGAAACACATATGCTTTTATGCTATACCAAAAACGATTCAACATATTGTGACTTTTTCACATATTGTTTCTATTAGAACCCCTCATGATCCTTTGATAAAGCCTACCAACATGGGCTAGAACTTAATCTTGCTAAATCAAAAAGTCATTCAAACCATAAGGGTTCACAATATATGAGATCGAATATTAAGGTAGTAAAACCGAAATCAAACATCCTATAAACATACATAGCAATAACGAAAAAGAAATTAAGCACAGACTATGTAAACCGAAAAATATCACAAGAAAAATTGACAATCAAATAATTTTATTCATAATAGTTTTATTCATAATAGACCAGTACAATCAATGAAAGAAATCAAAAGTTGATGTCTATTATACTAGATTAAGTAATACAACAATAACTTAATCTCTAGTGGTGCTCTTGTTGTTTACTGAGGTCTCTTCAGTGTTCAAACTCTTAAAGCATGTCTCAAGAGACTTGTCCACAACCACTTCTTGTTTCTCAAGTCTTTCAACTTGAATTTTCATATCAGCTATATCAACTTTTGTTTCCTCAATCTTATCCTTGAGCCAATCTTGATTTGAACCGTTATAATGATATTGGTTCTTAGTTCCTAAAAACCTTGAATATAGTCAATCATACTATCAGAACGAATCCACTTGGTTTTGGTTGGATCTTGAAGGTTGTAAGCCAACAGACATAACTCAATTTGTGATCCAACTGAGCTATCAAAGTCATAATCAGACATAACGCCTTTCTTCTTTCTCTCTGTATTGATTCCTTGACAATCCTCAACCTTTTTAGATTCCTCCTTATTTTCCCTTAAGACACTGCGAGTTACTGGAGGCATGCTCGGTTATGAATAAATATATAAAAGGATTCCTCAGGGTTTTCGAATACAGACAAGATAAATTTTCTCCTCTTAAAAGGGACAACTTTCGGACCAAAAGACCTTTGGAAAATCCGAAAACATAAAATAATATATTTCGTTTCCTTAGACCGAAATTCTCAAGTTGGAAGGATTGTTAAAAATCCAAAAATTCCAAATAACACCTATTTTTGGAAAATCATGTTAAACATGAACATTTTTGATTAACAACTACACAAACAATTGTGCTCCTGTTTTATTGTGCCTTTCCCATCGATGATTATGAGCACAAAAGGATGAGAAAGCACAACATATGATACAACTAAGTTGTATCGGAGTAAGCTTTTTCTAGCTTACATTGAATATCAGAAACATAATTCATGTTTCTTTTAGGGAATTTCAGCCCAACATATTTTCTTCCAAGACGATGAGCTTTTCTAACTCTAGAGATATGATCATTTGGAGAAAATGTACTAATGTGAGAATTCTCAGAGATATCCAGATCTCTCTTAATTCTTTCCATGAGATTTTCACAAGATTTTCTCATTCTAAGGACTTCCTTATTATTCACATTAGTGTGATCATCTGAAACAACTATCGGAAATTCCTGATTGTTTCTTTTGGCAGAAATTCGCTATTTCCCTTCCTTCTGAAGTCGTTCCTCATCAAAACCAGAACTGTTTCGATATGGTTGAGGAGGAACCTTTTTTCCAGAAGCAATTATCAACTCTTTCCTCTGACTCCTTTGAGTTGGTCTTATTGGGATGTAGTATAATCTGTCTTTCTACTGAGGAATGATCTTTCAGGTTTTTAAGACAAGAAACTTCTTTCAAAAATTTTACCACCGTATGTTGAAGAAGTATAAGTTTCCTATCAAGTGACTGAAAATTGTATTCCTTAGAGTCACCACGGAATCGGTTCAAAGTTTCCTTTGGACAAGATTTCGTTTTATCATCAATAGATCTAGAAGCATCCTCTTCTAACTTGATGTAGTTAGGAAAACTACCATCATCTTGATCTGTTTCAGATGTGATTAACCCGATTTTGTCACAATCTATAAAAGTCGATCAAGGACTTTTAGTTTCCTCATCAGAAGAAATCACAATAACGTCATTAGTCAGAATTATAGGACGTGCCTCTTTATATGTAAGATATTTACCAAGAGCTTCTAGTTTGACAGCAAGATCCATTTTCTCTTTGGTTAGACAGTTCAGTTGAATGTCTTTTTCTCTGATATCCTGTTTAAGAAGATTTGACTCTGTCTTTAAAATGAGCACTTTAGAAGACAAAGACTGTATAGGCTTTAAGAGTTTTACCAACTCTTTATCAGCATATTCTCCTTCATCAGAGATAGACATAGATGTTTTCGTAACTCCTGGATCATGAGTCAACGAAGTGGTAACATCTTCAACATTTGAGTATTCATACTTTTGCATAACGTTAACTGAATCAGACATTAGATTCAATTCATATAGGTTGGATCGCACCAAACACGGATTGTTAGATCTTTTCGTGTTTTCCTGCTCTGATACCAATTGAAAGGGCGAGGGTACTCAAATATACCTCAAGCTAAAACTTTTCCTACCTATAAGTCCTTTCTCCGAAAGTGATTGTCTATGGACTGAGTCGAGACAATACAACTAATCGGTTCACACTTTGTGTGATCGTCTATGGATACAAGATCGAGACAATACAACAACGAAGTATATTTACTTGATACAAAGGTTTAGACTTAACCAAACACAATAGATATCAAGTAAATATGAATTAACGTTTGTGTAATTTACTTTAATTATAATAAGACAATTATAATGCAGAAAATAAAAGTAAATGACACATCAAGATTTTGTTAACGAGGAAACCACAAATGCAGAAAAACTCTGGGACCTTGTTCAGAATTGAATACTCTCATTATTAAGCCGCTACACAAAATTACACCTAACTTCGTATAGTTGAGACCAAGTAACTAACCCCATAGTTCACCTAGTTCCGTCTGTATTCCCACGCCTCCGAATTATGAATAAGTCACGTACTTGGAACAATTCCTTTGGTTCGTATTCCAAACAGTAAAGGAACAACAAATCTGTTTGGTATCAACTCTATTCAACCAAGTGATATGAGTCGGACAAAGGCTCTTCAGTTTATCTTAACATAAACTCCTTCGTCAGGTCCTTATATCTATCTTATATTCAATTACCGAAGTCATCGTTTAAGATTAAGCCAACAACACCTTTAATCCGAAGAATCGTGTTGATGTCGATCTACTCAATTAATCAATCTAATCTACCACAAGGATAAACCGATTATTAACTGGATCCTCTTTTACCGAAACAAGTATTGTGCACACCAAAGATTATAAAACCCTAGTTAGATCTTCAATATCTTCTTTATATTCAAATCTTCTTAAATCTTCAATAAAAATCTGCACACAATCACTTGAATCTCTTGTGATCAATCACGCACAGAACGGAGACTGTTAACAATGGATTATCAGAAGATCGTCTTTAGAACTAACAACAGTGTAAAGATCCATGTCGAAACTCTGAACTAGTTTGAGTGAATCTTATATCAGAAGAGAAGATTCTCAAGAATAAACAAACTAGGTGAAATCAGATTTCAACCACCGTTAGTCAATCAAATCAATCGAAAACAAAAGATAAACCACAATTATCTAGTTTCCCACCAACGGTACATGCTAGAGCTTCTCAATCCCAAAGAAGACTTTAAACTGAGCGGTCGTAAGAGATTTCGCCTAATTAGGTTACTCTCTTCTCCGAATAGGCGGCTACACCAGTAACAACAACAAAAGAGGAAGTCTGTTGTTACGAAGGATTAGTTTGCTAGAAAGGCAAACTTCAAGTATTTATAGACAAGGAAGTTTGGACACCAAGTAATTTCCAAAACCGAAAATATTCTCAAGATATTCATTAAAGCACAAATTCGGTTTTCATAATTCCTGGAATGCTCTGTCCAAAAATAATGATCAAAATCTCTCGGAAAATCTAATTAGTAAATGCACATTACTAATTCTTGAATTTCCTACAATATGAAATTAATAACCTTAATTAAAAGATTCTCAACTTACTTATGTTTCGATCCCGGGATTCTCTTCCCTTAGCCGTTAAGGAATATCTTTGAACAATTATAGAAATAAACATTTATAGCACGTGTTCAAAGTTTGTCGACATCTTTACTTTGTAAGTTCTCTTTCACACTTACAACCTTGAAACCGATTTGCCACACTTCCAAACAAGTTTAGAATTGGTTCATCTGACTTTCAAGAACTATGTGATTGATCAAACCAACATTCAATCACAATCATGGGTCTAACGGTTCTACCAAAACAAGTTTCGGTTCTACCTCCATGTGAGTATTGTGCATAGTTACACTAGCTTCCCAAAAATTCGGTTGACTAGGTACTAGGATCGGTTCCCCACATATATATGGTATCTAACTTATATGTGGTGCACATGTCCATAGGATCAGTTCCCCTTTTCCTTAAAAACTGTTGCACATGTCCATAAGATCGGTTCCCCTTTCTGCTACAAACCTTGCTGCACCCCATACAAGGATCGGTTCCCCGTGTGATGTACTGCACCCCTTACTAGGATCGGTTCCCCTCTCCCAAAATTAGTCAGACACATAAACCCGATCATACCACATGTGATTACTTAAGATCGGTTTACTAATAAAAGTTATACCAATACATAAGTCAGGCCTTTATGATAGTTCTACCAAGAACACAACAAGTTGTGGGCGGTTATACTCTATCACACATATTTGTTGTTCATAAGATATGAAATGAATAACAAAACCAATAACACCTGGCAATTTCCTTTTCGGTCCACAAACAAGTTTATGAACTTACTTTCTTAGAACACATGTAAACATTGATCCCTAGTATGAAATCCTCACCCCATACCCATACATAATCACAATAGGATTCAAATGATTATGGCGATGTCTTATCTACAAAGTTTAATGGTTAAGCAATAAACCTCGTATTGTATTCCTTAATACTATGTCTATCTAGAGTTCAAATGTGCTTCGCAGTTATGTTTTCAATATGCACGACTTGAAAGATACGTTAGGGAATGAAACAATTCAAGTCAAATATCACTAACCTCAAGTGGAAGGATGATTGTTGTCGTTGTAGCTCCTTGCTTCTTCACATCTTCAAGACTTCGCAATACTTGTAATGTCTCATATCCTAATACTTCCAAGCTAACCTATACAAAGTTGACTCTAGTACATAATCAAGCGACTCTTAACATGAGTTTTGATTCACTAAAATATGACAACCAAACTTGACATACCAATGCTTGGTGGGTTCAACCGAGCAATGCTCTAACATGGATGTAGATAAAATTTTACAAGCCATTTTGGAGAATGATCAAGGGGTTCCTTGGAGATTAAAGGATTCAGTTAGTTTCTTCCATGTTATTCGATTTCACGTGGATCACAAAAAATTCATTGTAGATTTGCTGTATCAATTTGCAATGTATAATGATCAATCAGGAGGGTGTGTCTATCGTTAGATCAAGGTGATATAGGAAATTGTTTACAGTAGACTAGGTCTAGCAAACCTCAAAATTCGGTACTTATGACTCCTGAAGAGCAGCCTAGATTATTATTCACCTTACAAGTAAAACCTACTCTGATTTCAATAAAGAATCATTATCGAGGAATATACTTGTGGAATCACAAAGCCTGAGATGAAGAACTTTGCAACTTATATCTATCTTACCTGATCAGAGTGAGACTCAACAATCACTAGCATGATCAGGATACACGAACTAGAAAGATAAAGATAGTCGGACCTGGATTCATGAATCCCTAAGCGAAGTCTTTTTAGTCACTAAACCTAAAAGGGTTTAAAGGAGATGATGACTCTAGTTTACAACTAGGACACAAGAAGATTGTCATAGATTTAAAAATCCCAGTTGCTTGAGGTTCTCCTTATATAGACTTTCAAGTTTGAAGGTTGCTTTATATTTAAGCTAAGGTAGCCTTGGAATCAAGCAATCAATGTCCACCGTTAGATGAATCTTTGACTTGAGAAATACTCAATAGAATATACACTATGGTTAGGATGAACCGTAATCGTACCATGTATAATGACTTGTTCAAGTATGGTTATCCCAAACTAGCCAGATGAATAAGCTTAACCATTTTTATTTAACACTTTAGACTTTAATATTGAGTCACAATCACATGTTATAATGTGATCAAATATGTCTTAGAGGTGTTTTTAGAGTGTTATTCAAATGTTGATTATCTTATATAAATAATTATGATGCATCAGAAAATATTCACTGAGTAAGTATGCACACCGGTATGTGTACTTACTTCCAGTTCGTGAGCCAGTTATGTCATAGTACATGTACGGGGTGTATATACCCTTAAAAAACACGAGTACAAAAGTGGCTTTTAGACACGCCAGATATAAATTTCCATGTCATGCCCTTTTGGTTTTGGCGTGTTAATATAAGTGCTTCCAGCCACGCTAGGGCTAGTAGCGTGTCCAAATATCAACCATTTAGTCACGTTAACTTTTAATTTTTTGTTGGGCGTGTATATAGACCAGTCTATGGCCACGTTAACCAGTAGTGGTGTGTCAAAAAAAATAGTCACGCCACTTGTGGCGTGGTTAAAAATTTGGTATATTAGACACGTTAGTATGCGTGTCGATAGTGTACGATTTGCATAAGACACGCCGGTTAATTTGCATGGCTATAAAGTTGGTTTTATTAGACACGCTAGTATGCGTGTCCATTGTAGGATCAGAATCTCGCAACAATTATGTCTCAGCGAAATTATCAATGGTATTGCACAATAGCGTCGCAGAACAATTTCAGAAATGATGTCAGCAAGGATCATGAGAAAAATGTGATAGTCTTGCGAAAATAAGAGAGCTTGCGAAATTAACATTTGTAAGGTTGCGAGAATATCGCAAACCACATCCGAAAATAAAGGACAGATTAGATGTCATCCAATATGTATTTCCTTATAAATAGTCATTCGAGTTGTAAAGAGAGAGAGAGATCTTTTTGAGTAAGAATCAAGTAAATAGGAGAGAGAAAGTCCAAAGCAGAGATCATTCTTGACTTTTTTATATTTCTTGTAAGAACATTCAAAAATTAATCAATAAAATTAAGAGTGTAAACCTAAAAATGAGTTGATCAACAATGAAATCATATGAGGGGTGTAGTGTAGGATTTCCTGCAACTACATAATGGCGCTAGAAACAGGGACGAGTTGAAGATTATTCTAGAAAAAGTTAGAGATTGATATTGAGATTTATGAAAATTTAAAGTAATTGATTAAGAATTTTTTCATAATTTCTTGAAATACTGTTAGCATTGAAGAAATGGCTAGAAGAAGAAATACATCCGAACAACCGACTACTATTAGAAGAAGCAAAAGAATTGCTGGAAGAGAAAGAAGTGAAATGGGAGAATCTACTAGAATGAGAAATAATAGAGAAAATCTAATTCAATCGCCAGTTCAACAAACACTAGTTCAAGAGAGGAATACAGATTATGACAGAGTGAGCGTACACACTTGGCGATCAAATTCAGCAGAAGAAATAGAAGAAGAGCAACAAAATAGAAATTACAGACAGTAAGAGAGAAATCAAGAAGCAGATGAAGGAATAATTCATTGAGGTGAGGAAATTGGAGCGTTAGAAACATTGAGACAAAGAATACATGAAGAAAGAAGAGCTGAGGAAGAAGAACGTGCGAATTTAACAAGACAAAATCACGAATTAAGGATGGAGAATATCAGATTGCAGAATAGAAGATCAAGAAGTTTACAAAATCATATTCCAGATCGACTATAAGAGAAATGAGGCAAAATTCACCCGCGATCTATGCTGGAAACAATATTCAAGAAGAAATGTCAAATCCTAATGAAGAATATCGCGAAAATAGAGAAAGAATTGATGATCGTTATATTCCACAAAATGAAACTTTTGATGATGGGCAAATTGGAGGAAATCAAGAGAACAGGCAAAATCAGAGACAAAATAACCAAGATGGCGAAGGAAATCAAGAGGAAGGAAGAAGAATTTTACATGTGAGAGAAACTCAAAGAAATCAACAGATGATTGAAGAAGAAATTGAAAGACATAATGCTGAACAAGCACGTTAAATCTGCGAACGTGAAAGATTGAGAGCGGAAATGGAAGAACAAGAATTTCAGGAGACAATTCGCCAAAAAAATCATGACAATCAGGAAAGAAGGCGTATACAAAACCGGAATGACGATAATCTCAATGAAGAGTATAATAGAATGAAGAGAATGGATGAAAGACAACGAATTGAATTGATAAGAAATAAAAAATTATGGAGGGGAAAATGAACGACGTCATCATTTGCGAATTCAAGATAAGGATGAGGAAGAGAATCGCAGAAGAAAGAGAGATATAAAATCTCGCAAGAAAAGATAGACGTGAACGCAGAAGAAGAGAAGCAAAATTAAAGAGACCCATGGGTCAAGATTCATGACTAAATAAACAAATCTTGAAAGAATTAGAAGAAATGAGGGGAATGCTAAATAACAGAGGAGAAGTAGGTAGAAGACAATTGTATGAATCAATAGAAGAAGCTGCGAAAACTCCATTTACAAGGGAAGTACAATTAGGAGGAATACCACCGAAATGCAATTTGCCTGCATTAACCAGCATTTTCGATGGAAAAACTGGTGCAATTCAACACATTAAAGCTTATGTGAGGTGCATGTTACAATGGGAAAATCATGATGCGGTATTGTGCAAATATTTCGCATCCATCTTAACAGGAGAAGCGTTAAAATGGTTTGAAGGTTTTCCAAAGAATACAATAACTTCATTTAATCATTTGCAGACTACATTTTTGGGGGCATATATAAGCAACAATTCCTCACGACCTGGTATAGAAGATGTGTTTGGATTAAAGCAAAGGGTTGGCGAAAGTTTGAAACATTTGACTAAAAGATGGAGAACTATGTGTAGCGAAATGGCTGGCCATGTAGATGAGAGATATCTCATATTATCATTTATCAATGCTATGTTTGCAACAAATCCATTGTATGTCCAAATTTTCAGAGTCAAGAATACGATTACAATGACTGAATTGCGAGAACTTCAAGAAGAATACATTGCTTTAGAGGAAAGACAAAATAAAATGGAATCATATCCAGTTGCGAACACCAGATCACAAACAACGAATGCAAGCTTATTACCCAAGCTAATAAACATAGTGGCGAATACTTCGCAAGTACAACAAGAAAAGGTGACAGGTAACAATTAGCAGAAGTTGGTAGCTATGTGGAGTCGAGATCAAGAAGAGTATGAAAGAGAAATAAATTTCTATAGTCGTGGAGGAAATAACAAGATTCAAAGACTCGATCAACCGCAAGAAACTTATGGAGGTCAAAGACCAAACTTTAATAGAGGACAAGGAGGTCACATGAATTTTGTGCTTATCATCATTTTCATGGACATACCACAAACGATTGCAGAAAGGTAAAGAGAATTATTTTGAGAATGATAGATCAAGGAAAACTAAACGACTTTCTGATAGGGCATCCGCAACCTCAACCATTACCACCACCGCCAGAACATCACAAAGTGAATACGATGAAAAAGAAAGAAACATTTTTCATAGAAGTTGGTGCAAAAGCAAAAAATCTATTCTGTTACTCTATCGTACATTCATATAAGACAATTGAAGATTTTCATGATAATATTTTGAGTAGAGTGTTCGCAAGAGATAATAATGGAAGAGAAATTATGAATATTGCGAAAATCTCGCGATTAGAGGAATGACAGAAACATATCATTTCTTTTACCGCAGAAGAAATTCCCGAAGGAGAAGAGGTGCATGAAAATCCATTGGTAATAAAATTAGAAATTAATCCAAAACTGAGAGAAGATGAGGATGATGAAGCTGAAGATTCATGGGCAATCAATAGAATTCTAGTCGATACTGGAAGCTCTAGGAACATCTTATTTTATCATACTTATAAAACCATGGGTGGAAGAGATGATGATCTTATACCATCAACATATAAGATTTATGGTTTTAATGGTACTGCTAACAAGCCTAAAGGGGAGGTTACTATGCAAATTCCATTTTGAAGGGAATATCTTCTAAAATCTCATTTTGTGTTGTTGATATAGAATCACCCTACAATGCGTTAATTGGTCGACCTTGGCTACATGGGATTCTAGGTGTAGCTTCAACTTTCCATCAATGCATCAAATTCCCTCACCCCAATGGTGTAGGAATCATAAAGGGAGATTGGGTTGAAGGAAAGAAATGTTACGAAACTGAGATAGAATCTTGCGAAGGAAGAGCAAACAAGAAGGAAAACTGGCGACACAAAATCAAGGATGTACAAAGAAGTGAGAAGTTGATGGTGGATACAATCGAAAATAAAGGAGAAGAGATGTTACAAAATCTATGCTAGCTCAGGATAAAAAGGATGAACATACCATTACCAAGGAAGCAGTAGCAGAAAATCATAAAGAAGCAGAGGAGGACAAAAGTAATAAAAGCAAGAAATGTATGAATGATTAAGTTGTTGCGATAATCTCGCAATAAGTAAAATTCTCAAAAATACATTTGATTGAACAACAAAATTGAGATTGTGAAATTCAGATACAATATTATGAATTGCGAGACTCTCGCAGAGATAATGAATTTTACAAAAATAATTAGAAAAGAATGACAAAAGAGAAAGAGGCGAACCTTTATGGCGTACACCCTAGTTCACGAATAAAATTTCGCAAGAGGCAAATGTAAGACCTAAAGTACGTCGTATTAGGGGGTATCTGTTACATGGCTCAGGGAAAGGCTACACCGCCACCGGAACCTGAGTCATGGAGATTTGGGGTCAATAAAGCCCATTCGGGAGAGGCACCTTGGATTCTCAACTTAAGCATATGACTTAGATTGGGCGACTAAGGTAATAAGGACTCTCTCAAGGAGTGCAGAATCTGATCAAGGCGCCGAGGTACACGGTTGAGTCAAGGGTGCTGAGGGCGTTTGAAGCGTCCTTGCCATTCTTGACAAGTCTTGGCTTATACTGCACTCAGCCTGAAGAAAACCCCACTTAGGGTGCAGTCTCGTAACCATAAACCCTATAGGTAAAAGGGATAAGAGGCTGCAAAGATAACTGGTTATTGTTAAGACTGGATGGGAGGAGCTAACCTTGTATGGTAGAAGTACGCCTCCTTGAAGGGGTAACCAGGGGGGAGATAAGGGCGGCACCCTCCATTAGGGAGCTGATAATTGTCTTAAGACGCAAATGTCATGAGGCTTTTTATTCTCAAGGATATTAAGGCTTGTCATATTTGTGCAACAATCCTGAAGAGTCAATAATACAAAAGAAAAATAAGACGAGATCAATGGGTTTTCGCATGAAAATGCGAAGACGTCCTGCGATTTCGTCGCACGACGGCAATGTCATGGGGCTTTATTTTCAAAAGAATATTTAGGCCTGTCATATTGTCGCAACATTCCTTAAGAGGCCATAATACAAAAGAAAAAGTTAAGGCAAGATCAATGGGTTTTTGCATGAAAATGCAAGGACGTCCTGCGATTTTGTCGCAATGACAAGAGGTGGCATAATAAGACCTTTAATTAGGAAGGAAAAATAAGACCACACAGGAATGAGATTTTGAAAAGAAACAAAAATCACTTCGCAAAAGGCTGCGAAATTATACAATAAGAAAAGTTATATGAAATCTCTCATTTAGATTTAAATAACAGAGGCAAGTATGAGAACGTATGAAATTAGAAAATGTTATTTATCTCCATATGAGAGATTTACTCAAAAATTCAAGAATTAATAATTATATTGATTAATTGTATTGCAAAGAAGAATTGTTTTCATTCATGCAGGTTGAAATGGAAGAAACGCAAAAATACAAAAAGAAGAAATAAGTGTACAAGTATTACAAAGAATCAAAGAAAGAAGTAAAGAATATTTCTTGGTTAATCCTCATTATCTTCACCAGACTTGTTTCCTTCTTCATCTGCGTCAGAATCTTTATCACCATCAGAACTTCCATCACTATTAGACTCTTCATCGTCAGCTTCACTATCAGAGATAATCAAACTGGGAGTATTTTGTGGGATTTCTTCTAAAAGACAAGGATAATCAGAATGAGGGATATTATGATCATCACAAACCATCTGGATGGTTTGATTGCGAAAATGCATAGGGTCATTCTTAAAATTCTCAATAGTGATTATGATTTGATTCTTCAATCTATAATACTTGTCGTTGCGAGAAGAAAGATTCTTTGCGAGTTCCTTCTTTTCAGCTTCAAGTTCTTCAATCTTTTCACGATATTTATTTTCAGAATCTGCGAACAAAAGGCAATCAATTATTAATTTGATGAAAATTCATAAGAAGTAAAAGATTAGTAAAGAAGAGCAATTAACAACCTTCTCTGTCAGAAATCATGTCTCTAATCAAGGCTGTATGTTCAACTTGGAGACTAACATTTACGCCTAAATCTTTTCTAGCATCATCTAAAATTTTCGCAGCCTAGACAAATTCATCCTCACTACTTATGAGAAGACGAGAACGAATTTGATTTTCCCTTTCGCAGAATTCAATATTCTTGCGGTTAGCTTCATCTCGCTTAAGTTGAACTTCAAGGAGATCCTCTCGGAATTTCGCTAAAGCCTTTGCACCTTGATCAGAGATACGATCCTTATCATCTATGAGACCGCTAATTTTGGTTCTTAATTCATTGGTTTTCTCTTTGGAATCAATAAGGAGGCGCTTAAATCTGTTGGCTAAGCCTAAACTGGATCTATGATCAATCTCTAAGAGGCGAAATTTCGATCTAAGTTCATTTAGAGAAAGAGATGAAATTCTATCATTTGAGAAGCTATTTAAAGAATTGTTAAGGCGTTCAAGAAGGGTATCATTATCCAAGGAATTAGGAAATGAGCGAAGAAGGGTAGCTTCATCAGAAAAACCATAAATGTCTGCAAAAAGGATCATTTAAATAAGATAAAACAACAGGATGAATGAATAAAGAGAAAAGAGAAAAGCAACATACTGCAAAGCTGATTATTGGCTTGTTGAAGACTAGAAATTTTATTCTTATATGAGGAAGAGTTAATTTCTAATTGCCTATTTTTCTCGCGGAGACTTTTAACTTTAGCTTCCAAGTCCTCATTCTTTCTGCGAAATTGAAGATTCTTCTTTTCAAGATTTTCGCGTCTTCTCTCTAGATCTGAGGCAACAACAAAAGAAGCTTTTCCAGCCTGCGAAGATAAATAAAAAAAATATTAATATAGAAAGAGCTTTTGAGTTATAATAATGAAAAAGTAAAAAGATAAAAGTATACCAGACTATTGAGAGAATGCAAGAAGTCGGGAGTCACTGATCTAGAAACTCCGCGAAGAGAGTTATCACCATCCAGTAAAGGGACATCACAAAGGGTAGCGAGAGCTTTGCAGGTATTTGCGAATTGGTTATCTCCCATCCCTTGTAGAGAATCAGAAAAGAGGCTAGAAAGCTTAGCCATAGAAGATTCAGGTGGACAATCTTCAGTTGCAGCAAGATCATTGTTATCTTCATCACCCTTATCATTTTCAGAACATTCGTTAGGAAGAACATTTGAAGGAGAAGGAGAACGAACTTTTCTTTTCTTTGGAGGAGGACCAGTTGATTTTTCCCTGTGAAAAGTACCTTTACCTTTATCACCAATCTTCACAGCATCAACAGATTCTTCTACTTCAGCAATAACCTTCACACACAGATAGAAATAAGAAATGGAAGCATATAAGTAACAGTACTATTTAAAGTCATAAAAGAAAATTTCTTACCTCATCTGTGTAAGAGCGGAGAGCTAACAGAGTACTAGATTTCCCAGTCATGTTATAACTATCTTTTAGTTTTTGGATCTGCGGAATATCGCAAAAGTTAGCGAACAGAATAGTAAAAATCGATAAAGAAGTATAAAATGAGTTAAAGGGGAGAAGTATACCTCTTTCTCATTCTCGGTCCAGGAGAAAACCCAAGGTTGATATGCAGTGAGATTCGCAGGAAGAACGTTTGATCCAGCAATGTAAGGACCCTTTAGCATTAAGGGAAACACACACCATTTGTCATCTTTGGATTGGCGAGGAGTTGTGTTTTTACCATAATTCCAGTCAATATCTTGCATAAGAATTTTGGCTTCATCAATGTTATCTTTTCTTCTTAATCGAATACCCCAGCGAGTATTCTCTTTCTTCATGGAGATAAGTTCGTAGTTTTCAAAGAAATTCGCCACTGTATATTTCTCAGCAACTATCTCTAGGTCTGCGAATTTTGGATCCCTAAGTTCTTTGGAGTAAAGAGATCCTCTAACAGCACCACGATTAGCAAACTCTAGCATCAGACGGATGCAGTCCCCACTTAGTTGGAAAATGGCTCGCGAAAACCCTGGATGAGCGAGAATTTCATAAATAAAGGAATGTCTGGGTTATAAAGAGGAATAGGGGGACCTGCGAGAATTTGACCTAGAGAAATTATGATTGATTGATCATCACAATTTTGATTGGAGAAAATCTTGACAGAAAGAATAGATTTGGCATTCACACCAGGAATGGGGGAGAGTGTAAGACCTTTATTAGCAAGATCTTTTTGGACATCTTGTAGATTCTTCTCATATCTATGACCACTTGGAGCCATGATTGAATATAGAGTATGTGAATGTATAGAAAGTAAAAGAATTGAAGGAAGAAAAAATTACAGCAGCAGAATTTGCAGAAGAATGACAGAGTTGCAGAGATGAGAGAATAAAAATAGAAGAGAAAGTAAAAAGAAAAGTGGAAAGAGGGAGGGAGAAGAGTATATAAAGAAAATTTACTTATCGAAGAAATAAACACCATTAAGACGAAGAGACGTGAGCGGTTGAAAGGTGGCAGTTACAGAAGACGTGTCAAGAAATAAATGGAAGAGAGAGTACATGTGATAAATGTGGAATATGAAAATATAAGCAGTTGCGGCATTTCTCACATCATTCTCTACTTTGCAGAGAAGATATGAGAAGAGGCAAGATGTAGGATCAGAATCTCGCAACAATTATGTCTCCGCGAAATTATTAATGGTATTGCACAATAGCGTCGCAGAATAATTTCAGAAATGAAGTCAGCAAGGATCATGAGAAAAATGTGAGTCTTGCGAAAATTAGAGAGCTTGCGAAATTAACATTTGTAAGGTCGCGAGAATGTCGCAAACCACATCCGAAAATAAAGGACAGATTAGCTGTCATCCACTATGTATTTCCTTATAAATAGTCATTCGAGTTGTAAAGAGAGAGAGAGATCTTTTTGAGTAAGAATCAAGTAAATAGGAGAGAGAAAGTCCAAAGCAGAGATCATTCTTGACTTCTTTATCTTTCTTGTAAGAACATTCAAAAATTAATCAATAAAATTAAGAGTGTAAACCTAAAAATGAGTTGATCAACAATGAAATCATATGAGAGGTGTAGTGTAGGATTTCCTGCAACTACATCCATAGTGGGCGTTTTATGGACACGCTGGTTTTATTGCGTGGATAAAAAGTTCGGTTTATTGGACACACTAATATGCGTGTCCATAGTGTGCGTTTTATATCCCCGCTGGTTTATATGCGTGGTAAAAAGTTGGTTTTATTAGACATGCCAGTGTGCGTTTTATAGACACGCCAGTTCTATTTATTACTGGGTACATGAAATGGGATGTAACTGCGACAGCGCAGGCCCAGCTCCGTTGAGGGTCTTTTTTTCTCCATCCCAACAGTCATTAACTAACTTTCAAAAATAAATAAAAAAGCTTCTGCCTAAATTCGAATGCATGGTCTCGACTCGAAGGAGGTAGGTAACAAGACGAATCAATCCACCAAGCTGCCCATCTGCAGTTGTTTAAGATTAGTGTTTTGAAACACTAAGCTGTTTCTGCTACTCCATAGGGACCAAAGGATAGTTACAATCTATAGATGAATCATCCGATGCTCCGCAACTCACAAAGAAGAAGATCTTCCTCTTCCTCTTCGTGCTCTGCAACTCATTCATCCCTTTTACCCCAAACCTATATTTCCATTTCCTCCTCCTTCACTACTCTTTCATCCCTTTAATCCCAAACACTAGTACTAATGCTTGGACATGGTTTTGTTTTTGTCTTCCTGTTTGCTGCTGAATCCATTAAAATATTTTGGTGCTTGTGCAAGTGTTTTAATGGATTCAACAGCAAAAAAGAAGACAACAACAAAAACTAGTCCAAGATATTCTGCCAAATTAACCTGCAACCGAATGGCTATAAATAACTCATATGATAAACGTGCCTTCTATGAATGCTTAAAACCAAACAGTTGACCTAACAATGCACCTCTTAATTGGAGTAAAAGCTAATGAATTAAGCGACTATATTTAGGCTTTGGAAATAGAGTTTAGCAGAGTAATGACGGCTTTGAAGAGGGTGCGCATGGCATTGAAAAGGCGTTAATAGCCAAGCGACATACACTTGACCAAGCTCCATAAAAGACCATTTATGGCTAAGCTACTACCATTATTTATACCAAAAGAAGAAATCATAGAAACATAAATTAAGAAAACAGATAATGGCAGAGAATGCTAGTAGTTCAGCAAATGGAAATCACACCGAGCCACCACCCGATTCAGATGCAATGGTACGTGCAAAGTTGACAATTGGGACTTTATCAAGCTCTGAGATTGAAAGGTTGATTTCTTTTCTGAATCAGGAGAAGATAAGAAAGAAAGAGCAAGAGGAGCGAGAAGAATATGAAAGATTAAGGGTTGAAAATGATGAGGAATTCCAGTTGTGGATGAGAAAGTTGGATGCCATAGATGCACGTCGACACATGCATAAGCTTCAACAACGAGGAGAGTGGAAGTGTTCATGGGGAAAAACTCGCAGTGCGACAGAAAGTGATAGTGAAGATGAAGAAAAGAATTGTGAAGGAGGAGAATATGAGGAGAGCAGTGATGATTCAATGAAGAGAGATAAGAGAGAAAAAGTGTTAGAGCATTGCTCGGTCGAACTCGCATGCGTTTCTATCTCAAGCATGTTTGTCAATATTGGTGATCACAACTACATGTCTTGATTTCTAGTATACTTATCGGTTTAGGATAGTTAGGAATAGTTGAGCTCCAGACTCCATGACGATTATCTTGCAAAGCCAAAGAACTACTCAAGGAACCAGTGTAACTTCATCCGACCAAAAGGTGTGTGGAGACTTGAACTCATCTTGTCACTCAAAAGTCTATCTTCTATATCTCCTACTCTTGAGACAAAAGTTGTATAAGTATGATAGTTTTCATACATACACATTTGCTATTTCGATCCGAGTTTACTCGCCTATATTTTTCTCGAAATACGTGTTGGTAAGCTTTTGCTTTAACCATCTTCATCTTTACCTGTGACGAAAGTCATGTGACGTTTCAATCTTGAAAATGACTTTGATGACGATAGTCAATTCTTTATGTCTAACGACTGTTATAACATTATAGAAGAATGTTTCAATGATTGAAATGTAGAGTTGAGAATATGTAACCACCTATGGATGTAAGCATATAGTATGTTCGCACATTAGTGTATAAATCCATGTGCGGAAACCAAGTGTGTGCATATGTGTGCATGCGGTATTGGTGAAGGAGACAGGTTGGGTACGCGTACTGGCGGAAATTCACGTCCGTGAAACTCTGCTGAGTTTGAAGTTTACGAACTCAAAAACCAGCCACCTTAGGTACGCTTACCCGTACGCGTACTGGCGGAACTTTTCACCCGAAAAAGTCTGCTGAGTTTGGAAACTAAAACAAACTAAAAATCCGGTAGCTAAGATACGCATACCCGTATGTGTACCCAAGCTAGTTATTTCTCAAATCGGTAGTTCATGGACTTAAAATAATAAATTATAAGGAATGCAGTCTTTGCAAACCGTGGGTATATTGTTCATGAATTGATTCTGAATCAAACCGATTTTGTTTCAATTGTGTCTATGTATAAAGACCTAAGCAATTGAACAACTCTTGAACTAGTTCTTATGAGTCATTGGAACTAGTTATGAGAAAGATGAATACGGTTAATATGAAAGCACTCATATGGCTAACAATTGGTCAACCATTTGTGAACCAACCAATGTACACGATTAGGTACGGTTACTCAATCCTAAATGAATACATTTCATTTGTGTGTGACAAGCTAAGTTTCGATCTAACGGTTGAAAGATATTAGCTTGGATAAATCAGGTTTTTCATCTAACGGTGATTATTGAATGCTTTATTACCAAGGTAACTTAGATTCCTAACCCTGATTTGAAAACTATATAAGGAGACGTCTAGCAACTGTGCAAAACTAATTCCCACACCTCCTGTGTGATACTAGTTGGTTTGCTAGAGTCGATTATCCTTTAATCGTAGGTTTCTCTCGAGACCCTGTCGATTAACGACTGAAAGACTTCATTGGGATTGTAAAGCCAGACGAAACTACTTCTCTTGTAGTTGAGCGATCTGATCTTTCCATTTTCTATCGTACGAGTTCAATTGAATAATTGAGTTGAGATTATATCTCCGATAGGGAAAGATAAAAAGAAATCACAAACATCTTCGTCTCATCGTTTGTGATTCCGCAATATCTAGTTTCGCTACCATACAATTTAGATTATTGTGAGGTGATTGATAATACTAGGTTGTTCTTCGGGAATATATATAAGTCTGGTTTATCAATTGGTTCTTGTTCACCTTGATTTTTATCAAAAGACAGAACAAAAATTTTAGGTTTATCTGTGGGAGACAGATTTATCTATCCTTGTAGACTTTTCTGTATGATAAAAATTTGTTTATTAAAGACTTCGACTTTGGGTCGTAGCAACTCTTGGTTGTGGGTGAGATCAGCTAAGGGAATCAAGTGCGTAGTATCCTGATGGGATCAGAGACGTAAGGAGCGCAACTGTACCTTGAATCAGTGTGAGGTTGATTAGGGTTCAACTACAGTCCAGACCAAACTTAGTTTGTATTTGGCTAGTGTCTGTAGCGAATTAATACAGTGTGGTGTTCAATCTGGACTAGGTCCCTGGGTTTTTCTGCATTTGCGTTTTCCTCGTTAACAAAATTTCTGGTGTCTGTGTTATTTCTATTCCGCATTATATTTTGTTATATAATTGAAATATCACAGGTTGTGCGTTTGTCTCGATCAATAGTGAAAGCCAACCTTTGGTTGTTGATTGGATATTGATTGATCCTTGGATATTGGTCTTTGGTGCCATCCAAGTTTATCTCTCTTGTATTTAATCGAGACTTGCAGGTTGCTTGAGTAAGATTTAAATCAAGAGATAGAGATATAAACCCCTTGATATACTTTTTATTAAGATGGAGTCTGACTGTCTAGTTGATTCTCTTAAAAGTATATTAGAGTTAGTCCATACAAATTGCTAATCGAAATATTGAGTGAGGTTGTTAGACCCCCGCATTTTCAATTGGTACCAAAGCAGGAAAACACATTCAAGACCTTATAAATCCGTGTTTGTAGCAATCTGATTCTGTGGAAAAAGTAGTATCTCATATCTATGCATAGTCTATGTCTCCCCATACTTTTGACTATGTCAAGTGTCTTGGTTTTTCCTCAAAGGATAATTCCTTAGCTGATTCTTCCGAATCCAGAGAAAGAAACGAGACAATTGACGGGATGTCAGAAGTAGAAAGGAATAACACCAGAACCAAAGAAAATCCAACTGAGACGATTGATTTTCACAATCATTCTCAACTCTTAGATGAATTTGAGAAGTCTATTAGTCGAGAACGTGAACTCTATAAAATCATTGAATCCTTCTCTAACAATATTAAAAGACTCACTCGAGGAAATATGCTACAACAAGAAAAAATTAGCATCCTTGAGAATATTGTTAAAGAGGGAACAATTAGAGAAAAACGTTTGATTGAAACACACTTCTCTGATTTGAACAACCTTTGTGTTGAAACAGAGAATATTGCTGCATCTCTTCACCTAGCCCAAAAACAGCCTGTCTCCTTAACTAAGGAAAACGCTGTAATGAGAAATTCTTCTGTGTCACGCGCTAATTTACCTGACATGAAGAAAAACTCACCAAAGGAAGTCCCTGGGAAATATAAATGGCAAACTTCCAAACAGGACATGGGTTTGAATTAGATATCCTTTAACAATTCTCTTCCACGAAATTGTTCCTTCTGTGGGAAAATGAATCATAGTGCTAAACATTGTTTTGCTAGGAAGAAACAGATCTCTGATCTTCAAAATCTTCTTCTATTTACCGTCAACCGAGTTAATCATCTGGCGGCATCAACAATGGATCTCGCTCCCACAGAAAACGAATTCTCATAAAAGATTTTTAAAGATCACTATTTTCAAAATCTTCACCAGAATCGTGTTTTTACTCATCTTCAGGGTCCCTACACATCTTCAGACGATGATGATGGTATTGGTGCCTACTATGAAGATGATGAGTTAAACTACAACAACAACAATGATGGCGATTCTTGGTGATTGCCTTATAGGTACTGTCAAATCTCTTAGAACTAGAGTAATGTGATATTTTGATTACTATTTCTCTTGTGCATCTTCGTGAAAACTTGTGGGGATATTGATGGTACTTTATGTTGCTGAAGAAGTGTATGGACAACGGGGTTTCAATTTCAGACATTTGGTGGTAGTTTGTTTTTTGTTTGATAGATGGTGTTGATGAAGAAGATGTTAGGTGATTTCAGGGTTTAGTTTGAAATAGGTGCATTTTTTGGATAACAGTTGAGAGAGTTCCAGTGGTTATGATGGGTAAACCTTTTATGTCAGGTAGATTAGATGTAGGATCAGAATCTCGCATCAATAATGCCTCAGCGAAATTATTAACAACGCAACACAACAATGTCGCAAAACAATTTCAGAAAAGACATAATAAACGACATCAGCTAAATCATGAGAAAAATATGATGGACTTGCAAAAATTAGGAAGTGTGCGAGATTAATATTTGTAAGGTTGCGAGAATGTCGCAAACCATATCCGAAAATAAAGGACAGATTAGCTCTCATCCACTATGTATTTCCCTATAAATAGTCATTCAGTTGTAAAGAAAAGGGAGAGAGATCTTTTCTGAGTGAGAAGCAAGTAAATAGGAGAGAGAAAATCTAGAGCAGTGGTTATTCTTCATTCGTTCATCTTTTCTTGTAAGAATGTTCAAAGATTCATCAATAAAATTAAGATTGTTAATCCAAAAATGAGTTGAATGTTAATTAAATCTTGTGAGGGGTGTAGTGTAGGATTTTCTGCAACTACATATAATGGCGCTAGAAACAGGGACGAAGATTGAAGATCACCCTAGAAAAGGTTGAAGATTAATATTTTGATTTGTCGGAAATTAGAATAACTAGTGAAGAATTTTACGGAATCTCTTACAATTCATTAGTATTGAAGAAATGGCTATAAGGAGGAATATATCCGAACAACCAACAACCGCTATAAGAAGAAGTAAAAGACTTGCTGGAAGGGAGAGAAGTGAAACAGGAGAATCTACTAGAATAAGAAATGATGGAGAAAATAAAATTCAACAACCAGTTCAACAAACACCGGTACAAAATAGAACTATGGATTATGATAGAGTGAGCATACATACTTGGCGATCAAATTCAGCAGATGAAGAAGAAGAACGACAAACGAGAAATAATAGACAAACAGAGGGAGGACAAGAAATAGTTGAAGGAATAATTCGTGAAGATGAGGAAATTGGAGCAGTAGAGATGTTGAGACGAAGAATGCATGAAGAAAGAAGAGCTGAGACAGAAGAGAGTGCAAATCTAACAAGGCAAAATCACGAATTGAGGATGGAAAATATGAGACTATAGAGTAGAAGATCAAGAAGTACTACAAGGTCTTATTCAAGATCGACTAGAAGAGAGATGAGGCGAAACTCATCCACAATTAATGCTGGAAATAATATTCGAGAAGAAATATGAAATCCGAATGAAGAACATCGCGAAGGTAGAGAAAGGACTGATGATCGTTACGTTCCACAAAATGAAACTTTTGATGATAGGAAAAATGATAGAAATCAGGAGAATGGACAACGTCAGGGACGAAATAATCAAGATGGCGAAGGGAATCGAGAGGAAGGAAGGAGAATTTTACATGAGAGAGAAACTCAAAGAAATCAACAAACGATTGAAGAAGAAATTGAAAGACACTATGCTGAACAAGCACGTTTAACTTGCGAACGTGAAAGATTGAGAGCGGAAATGGAAGTACAAGAGCTTCAGGAGACAATTCGCCAGAACAATCATGACAATCGACAAAGAAGGCGTACACAAAACCGGAATAACAATAATCTCAATGAAGAGTATGATAGAGTACAGAGGAGGGCTGAAAGACAACGAATGGAATTGATAAGAAATGAACAAAATCATGGAGGGGAAAATGAGAGACATCATCATATACGAATTCAAGATAGAGATAAGGAAGAGAACCGCAGGAGAAAACGAGATGAGGATGATGAATAAGAAATGCAAAATTTCGCGAGAGAAGAAAGACATGAACGCAGAAGAAGGGAGGCAAAATTAAAAAGACCAATGGATCAAAATTCAGTCGTAAATGAACAAATTTTAAAAGAATTGGAAGAAATGAGAGGAATGCTAAATAATAGAGGAGAAGTAGGCAGAAGAAAATTAGATGAAGCTATAGAAGAAGCTGCGAAAACTCCATTTACAAGAGAAGTACAGCTAGGAGGAATACCTCTGAAATGCAATTTGCCCGCATTAACCAACATTTTTGATGGAACAACTTGTGCAATTCAACACATTAAAGCCTAGTGAGGTGCATGTTGCAGTGGGAAAATCATGATGCCGTATTGTGCAAGTATTTTGCATCCAGTCTAACAGGAGAGGCGTTAAAATGGTTCGAGGGTCTACCAAAAAATACAATAACATCTTTCAATCACTTGCAGACCACATTCTTGGGGGCATATATAATTAACAATTCTTCGCGACCTGGTATTGAAGATGTGTTTGGATTAAAACAAAGGATTGGCGAAAGTTTAAAACACCTAACTAAAAGGTGGAGAACTATGTGTAGTGAAATGGTTGGCCGTGTGGATGAGAGATATCTTATCTTTTCATTTATCAATGCTATGTTCACAACCAATCTATTGTATATCCAAATTTTCAGAGTCAAGAATACAATCACAATGACTGAATTGCGAGAACTTCAGGAAGAGTATATTGCTCTAGAGGAAAGGACACCAATTCACAAGCAGAAAATGCAAGCTTATTACCTAAACTAATAAACACAGTGGCGAGCACTTCGCAAGTACAACAAGAAAAGGTTACGGGCAACAACAATCAACAGAAACTGGTGGCTATGGGATGCCGAGATGAAGAGGAGTATGAAAGAGAAAGAAATTTCTACAATTGTGGTGGAAATAATAAGATTCAAAGACTTGATCAGCCGCAAGAAACTTATGGAGGTCAAAGACAAAATTATAATAGAGGACAAGGAGGTCACAAGGTAGTATGGGAAGAAATCAAGATGCCACCTCTGAATGCAAGTGTGTAGAAAATATGGGAATCTATAATTTTGATGGAGAATATACCAACACCATGGAACATGGTAACGGAACCACCTCAAAGCCGCAGAAGTCATGAGTTCTGTTCATATCATCATTTTCACGGACATACTACAAATGATTGCAGAAATATAAAGAGAATTATTCTGAGAATGATAGATCAAGGAAAACTAAACTACTTTCTGGTAGGACACCCACAATCTCAACCATTACTACCACCACCACCAGAGCATCACAGAGTAAACACGGTGAAAGAGAAGGAAACGTTCTTCGTAGAAGTTGGTGCAAAAGCAAAGAATCTATTGTGTCACTCTATCGTACATTCATACAAGACAATTGAAGATTTTCATGACAATTTTTTGAGTAGAGTGTTCGCAAGAGACAGTGATGGAAGAGAAATTATGAACATTGCAAAAATCTCGCCACTAGAGGAATGGCAGAAGCAGACTATTTCTTTTACCGCAGAAGAAGTCCCCGAAGGTGGAGAGGTACATGAAAATCCATTGGTGGTAAAATTAGAAATTAATCCAAAACCGAAAGAAGATGAAGATGATGAAGCTGAAGACTCATGGACAATTAATAGGATTCTAATAGATACAGGAAGCTCTGTGAACATCTTATTCTATCATACTTATAAAACCATGGAAGGGAGAGATGATGATCTTATACCATCAACATATAATATATATGGTTTTAATGGTACTGCCAACAAGCCTAAAGGGGAGGTTACTATGCGAATTCCATTGAAGGGAATATCTTCTGAAATCCTGTTTTGTGTTGTTGACGTAGAGTCACCCTACAATGCATTAATTGGTCGACCTTGGCTACATGGGATTCTAAGTGTATCTTCAACTTTCCACCAGTGCATCAAATTCCCTCACCCCAGCGGTGTAGGAATCATAAAAGGAGATTGGGTTGAAGGAAAGAAATGTTACGAAACTGAGGTAGAATCCTGCGAAGGAAGAGCAAACAAGAAGGAAAGTTGGCGACGCAAAATCAAAGAGACACAAAGAAGTGAGAGATTGATGGTGGATGCAATCGAACGAAAATAAGAAGAAATGTTGCGAAACTAATGCTATCTCAGAATAAGAAATGGTGAACATACCACTACCAAGGAAGCAGTAGCAGAAAATAACGAAGAAGCGGAGAATGGCAAAGGTAATAAAAATAAGAAGTGTATGAATGATTTATTTGTTGCGACACTCTCGCAACAAATAAAATTCTCAAAAGTACATTTTACTGAATGATAAAAAAGAGATTGAGAAGTGCAAATACGATGTGATGATGTGCGATAATCTCGCAGAAATAATGAATTCTACAAAAGACAATCAGAGAACATGACAAAAGAGAAAGGGGCGAACCTTTATGGCGTACACCCTAGTTCGCGATTACAATTTCGCAAGAGGAAAATGTAAGACCTAAAGTACGTCATATAAGGGGGTACCTGTTGCATGGCTCAGGGAAAGGCTACACCGCCACCGGAACCTGAGTCATGGGGATTTAGGGTCAATAAAGCCCATCCGGGAGAGGCACCTCGGATTCTCATCTTAAACATATGACTTAGGTCGGGCGACTAAGGTAATAAGGACTCTCCCAAGGAGTGCAGAATCTGATCAAGGCGCCGAGGTACACGGTTGAGCCAAGAGTGTCAGGGGCGTGTGGAGCGTACCTTGCAATTCTTGAAAAGTCTTGGATTATACTGCACTTGGCCCGAAGAAAACCCCACTTAGGGTGCAGTCTCGTAACCATAAGCCATATAGGTAAAAGGGATAAGAGGCTGCGAAAACAACTGGTTGTTGTTAATACTGGATGGGAGGATCCAACCTTGTATGGTAGAGGTACGCCTCCTTGAAGGGGCAACCAGGGGGGAGATAAGGGCGGCACCCTCCATTAGGGAGCTGATAAGTGTCTTAAGACGCAAATGTCATGAGGCTTTTTACTCGCAAGGGTATTAAGGATTTTCATAATTGTGCGGCAATCCTCATGGGACTTTATTTTCGCAAGAATATTTAGGCCTGCCATATTGTCGCAACAATCCTGAAAAGGCAATAATACAAAAAAAAAGGTTAAGACAAGATCAATGGGTTCTTGCATGAAAATGCAAGGACGTCCTGCGATTTTGTCGCAATGACAAGAGATGGCATAATAAAACCTTTAACTAAGAAGGCAAAATAAGACCATACAGGAATGAGATTTTGAAAAGAATCAAAATTCATTTCGCATATGATTGCGGAATTATATATAAACAACAGCGAAGTTGAGGCACAAAATAAGAAAAATCTGCAAAATCTCTCATTTGGATACAAATAACAGAGGCAAGTATGGGAATGAATGAAATTAGAAAATGTTATTTGTCTCCACATGATAGATTTACGCAAAAATTCAAAAATTAATGATTATGTTGATTAACTATATTGCAAGGAAGAATTTTTTTAATGAATGCAGGTCGAAATGAAAGAAACTCATATATTAAGGAATATGGGGAACCAAAAGAATTCACAAATATACAAAAAGAAGGAATAAATGTACGAGTATTACAGAAGATCAAAGAAAAAAACAAAGACTACTTCTTAGTTGATCCTTCATCATCTTCATCAGACTTGTTCTCTTCTTCGTCTCCATCAGAACCTTCATCACCATCAGATTTTTCATCATCAGCTTCGTTATCAGAGATGATCAGACTAGGAATGTTCTTTGGGATTTCCTCCAAGAGACAAGGATAATCAGATTGAGGAATATTATGGTCATCACAAACCATTTGAATAGTTTGATTGCGAAAATGCAGAGCGTCGTTCTTAAAGTTCGCAACAGTGATCTTGGTTTGATTCTTTAATCTAGAATATTTGTCGTTGCGAGAAGAAAGATTCTTTGCGAGTTCCTCTTTTTCAGCTTCAAGTTCCTCAACTCTTTGGAGATATCTACTTTCAGATCCTGCGAAGCATATAACAATTAATCAGTAACTTGATAAAAACTCGTGAAAACCCAAAGATTAATAAAGGAAAACAGTTAATGACCTTCTCTCTCAGAAATCATATCTCTAATCAAGGCTGTATGCTCAACTTGGAGACTAACATTTACACCTAAATATTTTCTGGCATTATCCAAGATTGTCGCGGCCCAAGCGAACTCATCATCACTATTTATGAGAAGACGAGAACGAACTTGGTTTTATCTCTCGCTAAGCACAACATTTTGACGATTGGCTTCATCTCGTTCAAGTTGAACCACAAGAAGAGTCTCTTGGAATTTCGCCAAAGCCTTAACACCTTGATCAGAGATAGGATCTTTATCATCTATAAGTTTGCTAATCTTGGTTCTTAATTCATTGATCCTCTCTTTAAAATTGAGATAAAAACATTTAAATTTGTTGGTTAAACCTAAACTAGATCTATGATCAATCTCTAAGAGGCGAAATTTGGATTTAAGTTCATTCAAAGGCAGAGATGTGTAGATGGTGGATTTTCGACAAAGGATAAAATCGTAAACTCATAATTATACGAAGCTCTGATTCAGCAATCAGACGTGAGTATCGAGACACAGGTCTCTCATCGAACTCTTAACGGAGAGTACTTTCTCTCAGAGTACATGTAGATATGTAGTTTCACGACTGGACAACGGCATATCTCTGGAATACTGAACACTTTCAGTGATTATTTATATATAGTATCACGAGATGGACGGCTCCTAGACAGCTTTCTCTTCTAGTATAGAGCGATAACGTCCTCAGGAACAAACAACGAGTTTACCCTGACTATATAAAGGATATGACTTACCGACAAGCTCCTATCGGGATAATTAATGCTCCTAGACAGCTTGCTCTGCTAGTATAGAGCCACAAAGTTAATTATTCCTAATTACATTTGCTTCTATTCCATGGTCGAATCCACGACTGGTCCCATGGAATGGGAATAACAATTGTTCTGATTCTATGATCGAATCCACGGCTTGATCTCATAGAATAACAATAACTATATTATCTCATTACTCCGATTTCATGATCGAATCCACAACTGGTCTCACAAATGGTAATAGATAAATCTTAATTACTCCGATTCTATGGTCGAATCTACGATCCCGTGGAATGGTAATGCTCAATTTATTATTCTGAATTCGTAGTCGAATCCTCAGCTGATCCTATGAATTAATAACAAACATCTTATTGCTCATTTTTGTGAATTATTCTCCACCGAATTCCACAATTAGTAATAAATAATCAACAACCGGGCGTCTGAGCTACTCTAAGTAATCCCCAATTCAAATGGTGAAGGTGTATTCAACGACGATACACTAACAGTCACCGCACGAACGAGTATTTCAAAAATACAACGAAACGATGAACCTATACAAAATAGAGAAGAAAATAATAAATAATTAAAAATATTGACCAGGGTGCTAGGAGCACGGTCACACGACCGACCGACCATGTCGTGGTCAATCCCACGCCAGTTTTATATTTTTAATGCATTTTTATTATTTTCCATGATTTGATGAAAATTCTCTCATTTTATCAAATCTCCTTCGTCTCGAGGAAACTCCTCGGTTTCATGTGTAAATGGTGGATTTTCGACAAAGGATAAATTCGTAAACCCATAATTATACGAAGATCTGATTCAGCAATCAGACGTGAGTATCGAGACACGGGTCTCTCATCGAATTCTCAACGGAGAGTACTTTCTCTCAGAGTACATGTAGATATGCAGTCTCACGACTGGACAACGTCATATCTCATGAATACTGAATACTTTCAGTGATTATTTCTATATAGCATCACGAGATAGACGGCTCCTAGACAGCTTGCTCTGCTAGTATAGAGCGATAAGATCTTCAGGAACAAACAACAAGTTTACCCTGACTATTAAAGGATATGACTTACCGGCAAGCTCGTATCAGGATAATTAATGCTCCTAGACAGCTTGTTGTGCTAGTATAGAGCTACAAAGTTAATTATTCCTAATTACAATCGCTCCTATTCCATGGTCGAATCCACGACTGGTCCCATGGAATGACAATAACAATTGTTCTGATTCTATGATCGAATCCACAGCTTGATCTCATAGAATAACAATAAATATATTATCTCATTACTCCGATTTCATGATCGAATCCACAACTGGTCTCATAAATGGTAATAGATAAACCTTAATTACTCCGATTCTATGGTCGAATCTACGATCCCATGGAATGGTAATGCTCACTTTATTATTCTGAGTTCGTAGTCGAATCCTCAGTTGATCCTATGAATTAATAATAAACATCTTATTACTCAGTTTTGTGAATTATTCTCCACTGAATTCCACAATTAGTAATAAATAATCAACAACCGGGCGTCTGAGCTACCTCTAAGTAAGCCCCGATTCAAATGGTGAAGGTGTATTCAACGATGATACACTAACAGTCACCGCACGAACGAGTATTTCAAAAATACAACGAAACGATGAACCTATGCAAAATAGAGAAGAAAATAATAAATAATTAAAAATATTGACCAGGGTGCTGGGAGCACGGAAACACGACCGACCGACCGTGTCGTGGTCAATCCCACGCCAGTTTTATATTTTAATGCATTTTTATTATTTTCCATGATTTGATGAAAATTCTCTCATTTTATCAAATATCTTTCGTCTTGAGGAAACTCCTCGGTTTCATGGTACTTCCATAAATCCATAAATAATAATATAAAATTAAGGAAAGGAGTGTGGAGCGTGACCATTGGCCAACCGGCCATGCCCTGGTCCCAACCGGCCCCACACCCAAGGATCCTTATTATTTTATTATTATTATTATTATTTCTCTAATTTCATGAAAAAACTCCTTGATTTCATGGTATTTTTTCACAAATCATCAAATAATAATAAAATAAAATAAATTATGAAAACTTGTGTGACCGGGCCTTGGCCGGCCGGCCATGCCCTAGCCGGTCCCACACGCCCCTTTGTTTTATTATTTTATTATTAGTTTTCCTTGAATTCATCAAATTCTTTTATTTCATGGTATTTCTCTCAAATTAGGAAAAATTCCCTCAAATCATCAAAATACCTAAAAAATAATAAAAAATTAGGAAAACTCGTGGGACCGGGCCCTAGCCAGCCGGAATGCCTTCCACGGTCCCACATGCCCTTGTATTTTATTATTTTAATATTTTTTGCTTCCTTGAACTCATGAAAACTCCTTCAATTCATGGAAACTCCCTAAATTCATCAAATTTCTCAAAATTCATGAATTTTTTTATAAAATCATCAAAATATTATAAAATTAAGGAAAAGGCACCACGACACCTTGGTCATGACCGTCCGACCATGCCTTGACCACGACGGTCCCATGCCTCCCCATTCCTTATTTTATATTTATTTTTCATCATCTCATGGTGTTTTCCTCAGTTTCGTCGAAACCCTAATTTTGGCATATTTTCTCGAATGGATGCTCAATTACACGCCAGAAAATATCAAAATTCTCAGGACTAAGACGCGGACGCCTTAGGGACACGAGCATGCTATCTTGACCGACCAAGATTTGCTCTTTGGCTCACGGAATCCGGTCCTATCAATTTTCACAGTTTTGACCTAATTTGCACAATTGCTCGTATTAGGTCCAAAACTCTTCCAAACACTTTGGATTTTCATGAAGCAATCGTCAGGCGGTCACGTGACAACCCAGGGCCGGTTTTCATGACCCCATGGTCGGTCCCTCTCCTCGTCGTAATTAATTAGGTTTTCTCACCTAAGGCTCAGACGAGTATTTTGAATAAATGATTAAGCCAGCATTTAATCATTCTTCCACCAAAAAATAGTCAACTCTTCAGGAGTTCTTTGTATTTTCTCATGTGAGAATATGGACACTACATGGTTGATCCACGGTCCCATGTAGTCGCTCCCTCCTTCGTCCCATGGTTAAACTTCTGACGAACCATGAATTGATCATCAATTGATCAAATTAGTGTTTCTGAATCCAAGGATCATCATTCTAGATTCCAACCTTAATAATTTTACGACGACCTCATGGTCATTAATTTTATTAATTATGCTTGGTTCAACGACCAGTATTCTAATTAATATTTTTGGTACTAATAATCCATCAGATGAGCAACACTTGCTCAGATGATAAATATGTGCTCAAACCAAGGAATATTGGTTCAACAATCAATATTCAATGATCCATCGAATGAGCAATACTTGTTCACTTCATCGTAAGAACTATACCTCTGTCTCATGACATGTTCAATTCATGAGTTTCAGAACATCATGTTCAACTCAGCAACTACATGGACTCATCGTCCCATCAAACCAAGAAGTCATCAATTGACTAACATACCACGAGACGTCAATCGTGTCACTTGGGGGATATCACTTAGGGTTTTGGTTTGGCGGTCTACGACATGTGTGTTCAAACATACGATGGAATGTGAGAAAGTCGTGCAATCAGTTGAAGGAATTCACGAGGTAGTGGGTGGAAAATCGACCAAGTATCCACGCGTTGAGCAACTGATTTCAAACACGATATCCACTTCCCCACTCCTTGATTCCATCAACTGTCACACTTCATGGAATCATGGTGTCTAAAATTCCAGCAATATAAATAAGTCTCTGAATCATGATTGAATCATCAACATCAACAGTATCATCAATCTCACGTCTCATCGAAAACACGAGATCATCAACTCATCAATTGAGCAACTACTCTCAATTGAGCAATTTCAATCATTCAGAGCTTACATATTCAGAATTCACACACCCACAATCTTTGATTACCATTGATTCCACACATTCCCAGCTTCCCTCCTACAGACCAACCCATCCTCTCTCGTGACCGAATTTACTCTGGAATGGTCATTGTCTTGATTTAGGCCGGAGTACTACAGATTGATCTCTCGAATCTAAAGCACCCCCTTTGCAGCGTTGCATCTGTGTGAGGATTAACATTTCACTCGGTTCGAGGAGTCTCCTCCGTACGGTCGTCTCCTCAATTCCTTAAAAACCAGCAAATCCTTTTTCCCCATTTACATCATGGTACTTCCATAAATCCATAAAAAATAATATAAAATTAAGCAAAGGAGTGTGGGGCGTGATCATTGGCCAACCGGCCATGCCTTGGTCCCAACCGGACCCACACCCCACGGTTCCTTATTATTTTATTATTATTATTATTATTATTTCTCTAATTTCATGAAAAAACTCCTTGATTTCATGGTATTTTTGCACAAATCATCATATAATAATAAATAAAATAAAATTATGAAAAAAAATGTGGGACCGGGCCACTAGCCGGCCGGCCACGCCCTAGCCGGTCCCACACGCCCTTTGCTTTATTATTTTATTATTATTTATCCTATTTTTCTTTGATTTTATGGTATTTCTCTCAAATTAGGAAAAATTCCCTCAAATCATCAAAAATACCTAAAAATATTAATAAATTATGAAAAACTCGTGGGACCGGTTCATAGCCGGCCGGCCATGACTCTATGGTCCCACACGCCCGTGATTTTTTATTATTTTAATATTTTGCTTCCATGAACTCATGAAAACTCCTTCAATTCATGGAAACTCCCTAAATTCATCAAATTTCTCAAAATTCATGAATTTTTCATAAAATCATCAAAATATTATAAAATTAAGGAAAGGCACCACGGGACCGTGGTCATGAAAGGCCGACCATTCCTTGACCACGGCGGTCCCACGCCTCCCCATTCCTTATTTTATAATTATTTTTCATCATCTCATAGTGTTTTCCTCAGTTTCGTCGAAACCCTAATTTTGGCATATTTTCTCGAATGGATGCTCAATTGCACGCCGAAAAATATCAAAATTCTCAGGACTAAGACGCGGAAGCCTTAGGGACACGAGCACGCTATCTTGACCGACCAAGATTGGCTCTTTGGCTCACGGAATCCGGTCCCATCAATTTTCACAGTTTTGACCTAATTTGCACAATTGCTCGTATTAGGTCCAAAACTCTTCCAAACACTTTGGATTTTCATGAAGCGATCGTCATACGGTCACGTGACAACCCAGTGCCGGTTTTAATTACCCCATGGTCGGTCCCTCTCCTCGTCATAATTAATTAGGTTTTCTCACCTAAGGCTCAGACGAGTATTTTGAATAAATGATTAAGCCAGCATTTAATCATTCTTCCACCAACAAATCTTCAACTCTTCAGGAGTTCTTTGTATTTGATCACGTGAGCATATGGACACTACATGGTTGATCCACGGTACCATGTAGTCGCTCCCTCCTTCGTCCCATGGTTAAACTTCTGACGAACCATGAATTGATCATCAATTGATCAAATTAGGGTTTCTGAATCCAAGGATCATCATTCCAGATTCCAACCTTAATAATTTAACGACGACCTCATGGTCATTAATTTTATTAATTATGCTCGGTTCAATGACCAGTATTCTAATTAATATTTTTGGTACCAATAATCCATCAGATGAGCAACACATGCTCAGACGATCAAATATTCAACAATTCATCACATGAGCACCACTTGCTCAGATGATAAATATTTTCTCAAACCAAGGCATATTGGTTCAACAATCAATATTCAACGATCCATCGAATGAGCAATACTTGCTCACTTCATCGTAAGAACTATACCTTTGTCTCATGACATGTTCAATTCATGAGTTTCAGAACATCATGTTCAACTCAGCAACTACATGGACTCATCGTCCCATCAAACCACAAATTCATCAATTGACTAACATACCACGAGAAGTCAATCGTGTCACTTGGGGGGATATCACTTAGGGGTTTGGTCTGGCGGTCTACGACACGTGTGTTTGAACATACGATGGAATGTGAGCAAGTCGTGCAATCAGTTGAAGGAATTCACGAGGTAGTGGGTGGAAAATCGACCAAGTCTCCACGCGTTGAGCAACTGGTTTCAAACACGATATCCACTTCCCCACTCCTTGATTCCATCAACTGTCACACTTCATGGAATCATGATGTCTAAAATTCCAGCAATATAAATAAGTCTCTGAATCATGATTGAATCATCAGCATCAACAGTATCATCAATCTCACGTCTCATCGACAACACGAGATCATCAACTCATCAATTGAGCAACTACTCTCAATTGAGCAATTTCAATCATTCAGATCTTATCATATTCAGAATTCACACACCCACAATCTTTGATTACCATTGATTCCACACATTCCCAGCTTCCCTCCTACAGATCAACCCATCCTCTCTCGTGACCGAATTTACTCTGGAATGGTCATTGTCTTGATTTAGGACGGAGTACTACAGATTGATCTCTCGAATCTAAAGCACCCCCTTTGCAGCGGTGCATCTGTGTGAGGATTAACATTTCGCTCGGTTCGAGGAGTCTCATCCGTACGGTCGTCTCCTCAATTCCTTAAAAACCAGCAAATCCTTTTTCCCCATCTACATCATGGTACTTCCATAAATCCATAAAAAATAATATAAAATTAAGGAAAGGAGTGTGGGGCGTGACAATTAGCCAACCGGCCATGCCTTGGTCCCAACCGTCCCCACACCCCACGGTTCCTTATTATTTTATTATTATTATTATTATTATTATAATTATTTCTCTAATTTCATGAAAAAACTCCTTGATTTCATGGTATTTTTGCACAAATCATCATATAATAATAAATAAAATAAAATAATGAAAAAACTTGTGGGACCGGGCCACTAGCCTGCCGGCCACGCCCTAGCCGGTCCCACACGCCCTTTTTTTATTATTTTATTATTATTTATCCTATTTTTCCTTGATTTTATGGTATTTCTCTCAAATTAGGAAAAATTCCCTCAAATCATGAAAAATACCTAAAAATATTAAAAAATTATGAAAAAATCGTGGGACCGGTCCATAGCCGGCCGGCCATGCCTCCATGGTCCCAAACGCCCGTGTTTTTTTATTGTTTTAATATTTTGCTTCCATGAACTCATGAAAACTCCTTCAATTCATGGAAACTCCCTAAATTCATCAAATTTCTCAAAATTCATGATTTTTTCATAAAATCATCAAAATATTATAAAATTAAGGAAAAGGCACCACGGGACCGTGGTCATGACCGGCCGACCATGCCTTGACCACGGCGGTCCCGCGCCTCCCCATTCCTTATTTTATAATTATTTTTCATCATCTCATGGTGTTTTCCTCAGTTTCGTCGAAACCCTAATTTTGGCATATTTTCTCGAATGGATGCTCAATTGCACGCCAGAAAATATCAAAATTCTCAGGACTAAGACGCGGACGCCTTAGGGACACGAGCACGCTATCTTGACCGACCAAGATTGGCTCTTTGGCTCACGGAAGCCGGTCCCATCAATTTTCACAGTTTTGACCTAATTTGCACAATTGCTCTTATTAGGTCCAAAACTCTTCCAAAAACTTTGGATTTTCATGAAGCGATCGTCAGGCGGTCACGTGACAACCCAGGGCCGGTTTTCATGACCCCATGGTCGGTCCCTCTCATCGTCGTAATTAATTAGGTTTTCTCACCTAAGGCTCAGACGAGTATTTTGAATAAATGATAAAGCCAGCATTTAATCATTCTTCCACCAACAAATCTTCAACTCTTCAGGAGTTCTTTGTATTTGCTCATGTGAGCATATGGACACTACATGGTTGATCCACGGTCCCATGTAGTCGCTCCCTCCTTCGTCCCATGGTTAAACTTCTGACGAACCATGAATTGATCATCAATTGATCAAATTAGGGTTTCTGAATCCAAGGATCATCATTCCAGATTCCAACCTTAATAATTTAACGACGACCTCATGGTCATTAATTTTATTAATTATGCTCGGTTCAACGACCAGTATTCTAACTAATATTTTTGGTACCAATAATCCATCAGATGAGCAACACATGCTCAGACGATCAAATATTCAACAATTCATCACATGAGCAACACTTGCTCAGATGATAAATATTTGCTCAAACCAAGGAATATTGGTTCAACAATAAATATTCAACGATCCACCGAATGAGTAATACTTGTTCACTTCATAGTTAGAACTATACCTCTGTCTCATGACATGTTCAATTCATGAGTTTCAGAACATCATGTTCAACTCAGCAACTACATGGACTCATCGTCCCATCAAACCACAAAGTCATCAATTGACTAACATACCACGAGACGTCAATCGTGTCACTTGGGGGGGATATCAGTTAGGGTTTTGGTCTGGCGGTCTACGACACGTGTGTTCAAACATACGATGGAATGTGAGCAAGTCGTGCAATCAGTTGAAGGAATTCACGAGGTAGTGGGTGGAAAATCGACCAAGTTTCCACGCGTTTAGCAACTGGTTTCAAACACGATATCCACTTCCCCACTCCTTGATTCCATCAACTGTCACACTTCATGGAATCATGGTGTCTAAAATTCCAGCAATATAAATAAGTCTCTGAATCATGATTGAATCATCATCATCAACAGTATCATCAATCTCACGTCTCATCGACAACACGAGATCATCAACTCATCAATTGAGCAACTACTCTCAATTGAGCAATTTCAATCATTTAAAGCTTATCATATTCAGAATTCACACACCCACAATCTTTGATTACCATTGATTCCACACATTCCCAGCTTCCCTCCTACAGATCAACCCATCCTCTCTCGTGACCGAATTTACTCTGGAATGGTCATTGTCTTGATTTAGGACGGAGTACTACAGATTGATCTCTCGAATCTAAAGCACCCCCTTTGCAGCGGTGCATCTGTGTGAGGATTAACATTTCGCTCGGTTCGAGGAGTCTCATCCGTACGGTCGTCTCCTCAATTCCTTAAAAACCAGCAAATCCTTTTTCCCCATCTACATCATGGTACTTCCATAAATCCATAAAAAATAATATAAAATTAAGGAAAGGAGTGTGGGGCGTGACCATTGGCCAACCGGCCATGCCTTGATCCCATCGGCCCCACACCCCACGGTTCCTTATTATTTTATTATTATTATTATTATTATTTCTCTAATTTCATGAAAAACTCCTTGATTTCATGGTATTTTTGCACAAATCATCATATAATAATAAATAAAATAAAATTATGAAAAAACTTGTGGGACCGGGCCACTAGCCTGCCGGCCACGCCCTAGCCGGTACCACACACCCTTTTCTTTATTATTTTATTATTATTTATCCTATTTTTCCTTGATTTTATGGTATTTCTCTCAAATTAGGAAAAATTCCCTCAAATCATCAAAAACACCTAAAAATATTTAAAAAATATGAAAAACTCGTGGGACCGGTCCATAGCCGGCCGGCCATGCCTCCATGGTCCCACACCCCCGTGTTTTTTTATTATTTTAATATTTTGCTTCCATGAACTCATGAAAACTCCTTCAATTCATGGAAACTCCCTAAATTCATCAAATTTCTCATCATTCATGATTTTTTCATAAAATCATCAAAATATTATAAAATTAAGGAAAAGGCACCACGGGACCGTGGTCATGACCGGCCGACCACGCCTTGACCACGGCGGTCCCACGCCTCCCCATTCCTTATTTTATAATTATTTTTCATCATCTCATGGTGTTTTCCTCAGTTTCGCCGAAACCCTAATTTTGGCATATTTTCTCGAATGGATGCTCAATTGCACGCCAGAAAATATCAAAATTCTCAGGACTAAGACGCAGACGCCTTAGGGACACGAGAACGCTATCTTGACCGACCGAGATTGGCTCTTTGGCTCACGGAAGCCGGTCCCATCAATTTTCACAGTTTTGACCTAATTTGCACAATTGCTCGTATTAGGTCCAAAACTCTTCCAAACACTTTGGATTTTCATGAAGCAATCGTCAGGCGGTAACGTGACAACCCAGGGCCGGTTTTCATGACCCCATGGTCGGTCCCTCTCCTCGTCGTAATTAATTAGGTTTTCTCACCTAAGGCTCAGACGAGTATTTTGAATAAATGATTAAGCCAGCATTTAATCATTCTTCCACCAACAAATCTTCAACTCTTCAGGAGTTATTTGTATTTGCTCACGTGAGCATATGGACACTACATGGTTGATCCACGGTCCCATATAGTCGCTCCCTCCTTCGTCCCATGGTTAAACTTATGACGAACCATGAATTGATCATCAATTGATCAAATTAGGGTTTCTGAATCCAAGGATCATCATTCCAGATTCCAACCGTAATAATTTGACGACGACCTCATGGTCATTAATTTTATTAATTATGCTCGGTTCAACGACCAGTATTCTAATTAATATTTTTGGTACCAATAATCCATCAGATGAGCAACACATGCTCAGACGATTAAATATTCAACAATTCATCACATGAGCAACACTTGCTCAGATGATAAATATTTGCTCAAACCAAGGAATATTGGTTCAACAATCAATATTCAACGATCCATCGAATGAGCAATACTTGCTCACTTCATCGTAATAACTATACCTCTGTCTCATGACATGTTTTATTCATGAGTTTCTGAACATCATGTTCAACTCAGCAACTACATGGACTCATCGTCCCATCAAACCACAAAGTCATCAATTGACTAACATACCACGAGCCGTCAATCGTGTCACTTGGGGGGATATCACTTAGGGTTTTGGTCTGGCGGTTTACGACACGTGTATTCAAACATACGATGTAATGTGAGCAAGTCGTGCAATCAGTTGAAGGAATTCATGAGGTAGTGAGTGGAAAATCGACCAAGTCTCCACGCGTTGAGAAACTGGTTTCAAACACGATATCCACTTCCCCACTCCTTGATTCCATCAACTGTCACACTTCATGGAATCATGGTGTCTAAAATTCCAACAATATAAATAAGTCTCTGAATCATGATTGAATCATCAGCATCAACATTATCATCAATCTCACGTCTCATCGACAACACGAGATCATCAACTCATCAATTGAGCAACTACTCTCAATTGAGCAATTTCAATCATTCAGAGCTTATCATATTCAGAATTGACACACCTACAATCTTTGATTACCATTGATTCTACACATTCCCAGCTTCCCTCTTACAGATCAACCCATCCTCTCTCGTGACCGAATTTACTCTGGAATGGTCGTTGTCTTGATTTAGGCCGGAGTACTACAGATTGATCTCTCGAATCTAAAGAACCCCCTTTGCAGCGGTGCATCTGTGTGAGGATTAACATTTCGCTCGGTTCGAGGAGTCTCCTTCGTATGGTCGTCTCCTCAATTCCCTAGAAACAAGCAAATCGTTTTTCCCCATCTACAAGATGAAATTTTATCATTAGAGAAACTATTCAAAGATTTATTAAGATGTTCAAGAAGAGTGTCATTATCTAGGGCATCGGGAAATGAACGAAGAAGAATGGCTTCATCAGAAAGACCATAAATGTCTGCAAAAAGGATTAATCATATAAGATAAGACAATAGGATGAATGAATGAAAGGAAAGGAGAAAAATTGCATACCATAGAGCTGATCATTAGCTTTTTGAATAGTAGAAATTTTGTTCCTTTGCGAAGAAGTGTCGGTTTCCAGTTGTTTGTTCTTCTCGCGAAGACCTTTAATTTCAGATTCTAATTGTCCTTTCTTCTCATGAAGACCTTTAGCTTCAGTTTCCAGTTCTTCATTCTTCGTACGAAATTGAAGATTCTTCTTTTCAAGAATTTTGCATCTCCTCTCCAAATCTGAGGCAACAACGAAAGAAGCTTTTCCAGCCTGCGAAGAAAATACAAAAAATAATTAAAATAAAAAGAAATTTTGAGTCATAATAATGAAGAAGTAAAAAGACGAAGGCATACCAAACTATTGAGAGAATTTAGGAAGCTAAGAGTCACTAATCTTGAGACCCCACGAAGAGAACTATCACCATCCAACAAAGGAGTATCGCAAATAGTTGCGAGAGTTTTGCATGTAATGTCAAGGCAATTATCTTCCATCCCTTTCCAAGAATCAGAGAAGATACCAGATAATTGTGCCATAGAGGATTCAGGTGGAGAATCTTTATTCGCAGCAGAGTCGTCATCATCATCTTTATTGTCTTCATCATCTTCAGAACCATCAGGAAAATAAACATCTGAAGGAAGAGGAGAATTCCCTCTCTTTCTTTTCTTTGAAGAGGATGCAAATGATTTTCCTTTGCGAAGAATATCTTTACCCTTATCACCAGCCGTCGCAGCCTTGGTGGATTCTTCTACTTCAGCGATAACCTTCACACACAAATGAAGATAAGAAACAGAGGCAACAATATATTGTTTAAAATCATAAAAGAGTATTTCTTACCTCATCTGTGTATGAGCGAAGAGCTAACAAGGTATTGGCTTTACCAGTTCTGCGGTAGCTATCTTTAGTTTCTGGATCTGTAGAACGTCGCAAGAATCAGCGAACAAAAGAGTAAAGATAAATAAAGAAACATAAAGTGGGCGAAATTAGAAGAAATATACCTCTTTCACTTTATCATGCCAAGAGAATACCCAGGGTCCATAAGCGGTGAGATTCGCAGGAATGGCATTAGAACCAGCAATATAGGGTCCTTTCAGCATCAAGGGGAAGACGCACCATTTATCATCTTTGGATTGGAGAAGGGTTTTATTTATTCCAGAGTGCCAATCAATGTCATGCATGAGCATTTTATCTTCAGCAATAATATCCTTCCTTTTCAAGCGAACACCCCAGCGAGTATTCTCCTTATTCATAGATATTAGTTCATAATTTTCGAAGAAATTCGCTACTGTGTACTTCTCAGCGACTATCTCCAAGTCTGCGAATTTAGGATCCCTGAGCTCTTTAGGATAAAGAGATCCTTTACCAGCAGCACGATTAGCAAACTCCAATATCAGACGGATGCAATCCCCACCTAATTGGAAGATAGCTCGCGAAAATCCCGAGTGAGCGAGAATCTCATAGAACAGAGGAATATCTGGGTCATAAAGAGGAATGGGGAGACCTGCGAGAATTTGACCCAGCGAAACTATGATTGATAGATCATCACAATGTTGATCAGATAAAAGTTTGATAGAAAGAATTGACTTGGCACTTTCACCAGGAATGGTAGAAAGTGTGAAACCTTCCTCGGCAAGATCTTTTTGAACATCCTTTAAGGTTTTCTCATGTTTTTGACCACTTGGAGGCATATCTAAATATAGAGTATGGGAATGGACGAAGAATTAAGAAGATTGAAGAAGTAAGATAGAAGAAAAATTACAACAGAGGAATTTACGGAGAAAATGATGAAGTTGCAGAGAAGATGAAAAGAGAGTAAAAAAGAAGAAAAGGGAGAGTAAGAAGAGTATATATAGAGGAGATTTTCGCGAAGATAAACACAATTAATGAGAAAAGACGTGAGCGGTTGAAAAGCAGCGGTTACAGAAGACGTGTCAAGAAACAGATGGAAGAAATGATACATGTGATAAATGCAGAATATGAAGTGATGGATAGCTGCGGCATTTCTCACATCGTTCTCTACTTCGCAGAGAATATATGAGAAGAGGCAAGATGTAGGATCAGAATCTCGCAGCAATAATGCCTCAGCGAAATATTAACAACGCAACAGAACAATGTCGCAAAGCAATTTCAGAAAACACATAATAAACGACATCAGCTAAATCATGAGAAAAATATGATGGACTTGCGAAAATTAGGAAGTGTACGAGATTAATATATGTAAGGTTGCGAGAATGTCGCAAACCATATCCGAAAATAAAGGACAAATTAACCGTCATCCACTATGTATTTCCCTATAAGTAGTCGATCAGTTGTAAAGAAAAGGGAGATAGATCTTTTCTGAGTGAGAAGCAAGTAAATAGGAGAGAGAAAATCTAGAGCAGTGGTTATTCTTCATTCCTTCATCTTTTCTTGTAAGATTGTTCAAAGATTCATCAATAAAATTAAGATTGTTAATCCAAAAATGAGTTGAATGTTGATGAAATCTTGTGAGGGGTATAGTGTAGGATTTCCTGCAACTATATTAGTAATGTTGCAGCTTTGAATTTTGGTTGTAAAAAGAAAGTTGTAATGGCACTGGTAGCCTGTCGGGTGTTTAGAAGTGGTATTCTGTTTGCTTTGTCCTTCTTTAGATGTAATTAAAATTGTGATGGATGAAGGTTTGAAGGGTTTGAAGAAATTTTTCAGTTTTTCTTGCTCTTTTGATTTCAGTAGTAATGGATTGAATACAATACATGTACAAACAAGCAATGCTCTTGGTGAATGATTCTAAAATTCCAATGATTGTTAAGTAGAGATATGTAGGAATGATTGAATTAGTGAATCAATAGGTTATACAAAATAATGTTTAAGATGGTATTAAGATTAATTCAAAGCCTATTTTAGGCCCAGTTCAAAAAAAAAATCTATGTGCAAGCCTATTACTATTACTACTAATCCTAGCATGACAGAATCTTAATTCAACAATCAGTATAGCATATTCAAACTCACAATATTCACTCATCCAACATTGCTAAAAGCCTAAAATCATCTGCATACAAAATACCAAGATGATTTAAGAATCAATTATTTTCAACAATCTATACATTTGTTCTCTAGTTAACAGGAAAATCCAAGCTGCTAACTTAAATTTGAACCAATATTTAAGTTTTATGCTATCCTAAATCCAGTCAAAACTCCAGTTCAAAATACACCTAATTACTTGATTTCTCCTCCAAATGGGTTTTCATTTTAAACTTACTCACTGCCCTATCACTATATATGTAAATATCAAAAATAGAAATAAAATTTGCGTAATTCATAAGCTTTTATAACTATTAGAAAGCGGTCCAACCCTGCAAAAAGTCTGATTCATACGATTCACTTCGAACACAACTACCCCCATTTTAAACTTACTACCGACATTGTTCCATATATATATACAAGAAAATCAACAGTTATAACCGAATTCCCATCAAAAACACATACATAAACACAAAATGAAAGTGCATCAAAACATGATAGCGTAAGATTTGCTACCCCTTCAATTCCATCAGAAAGACATCCGAGAAAACTTTGAAAGTTTTAACGAAGTAATCCTGAAAATTTTAGAGTACCCCAATCTCAAAAGTTTTCCCGCAAAGTCTCTCTTAATGCTTCCGATGATCACTTGTTGGTGCTGGAAGAAGTTGCAGATCTGCATACCTGATAGTATCATCATCCTCTTCATTCTGATCCTTACCCATGTCATCACCTTCCTCAATTGCAATCAAAACAACTTTCCCATCAATATCCAAACCCTCAATCAATTTTCCTTCTGAGTCCACATTCAACTGTTCTTCCATTGTACTTGCAAACACTAGAGGAAGGGCCTTATCTTGTAGTAAAGTTGATACATCATCAAATCAACTTTATTTTGTCTCTCTCTTTCCCTAGCCTCTTCTTCTGAATCGTCTTTGGATCACTGCTCTCCTCCCCGTCTTCTTGATTTTCAGCCTCATTTTGTTCTCATATTTCTTCCTCAGTTGCACCTCCGGGTTCTCTCCTCTCTTCTCTCTCTTTGTAATCTTACACCCTGAGCATCAACCTTCCTTACCCACAATTTGAACTCGACATCATTCTTCTGCCTCTCTTTATCAAACTCCTTCTCTCTCAATTTCCTTGCTGTAATCTCCTGCTCTAAGGATATATTCAGTTTCTCCATATCCCCTCGAGGTAAAATCTGTACACATTTTATTGCAAACCCTAAATTTGGTGAGGGATCATTGCATGCAACCCCCAATGTCGCATTGTTTCCTTGAGCCACCATTTCTCTCATTTTTTTTGCTGCAATCTCCTGCTCTAAGGATGTTTTGAGTCTCTCCATATCCCCTAGAGATATAATATGTACCACTTTTATTGCAAAATCTAAATTTGGTGAGGGATCATTGCATGCAGCACCATTTGTAGCAGTGTTTCCTTGATAAGCCATTTCTTAATCCTTTTCTTTCAGCGGTCTTTTCCTTTTCCTCTACTGGTTAAATTACTAGTAAGTTTGGTTTCATCAGTTTTTCCTCATTTGATTTATAGAGTGTTTCAGAGACGCATTAATGCTTATTCAAGGCATTTGGTTAACCTACACACTTGTCATACCACGCTTCTCATGAGCTTTTAGACTCTTCTTATCTCTTAATCTTTGCCTTTAAGAGAAGAGTAAGCCAGTGAGCATCACCTAATGTAAATGACGACAGTGTAGGGGGCACAAATTGTCTTCCGTAATAAATGACATTATTATAGCACAAAATAATTATCTTTATTTGTATAAATTGCAGTTGTTTTAAAAAAATGATACCGCATGTTAATGAAATCAAAGATGTTTCCTTCAAGAAAAATATAACAACAATCACCTACACATTTTACTCTGGATATGTCTACATATTGCAAAAAAAAAACGACATAGCCGTGTCTTCCACATTTGCAGCAGTAGAAACTTGGGAGAGCTGGAGCACGTCATTTTTTGACTTTTCTTGCAGTTCTACCCTTAATGTCGGTCCGATAGTAATCATCCCTGGATTTCCTTTGCAGGCCAAGTTTATCTACCTCCGGAAATTGATACTCATTCCGACAATAACTGCCGTATTGAATTCCTCGTCGACATCATCACCAGCATATTTCCAGTTTTGGGTAGGTGCACCTAACACAATAGACTTTTTTTTTATTTTCCTGGTCTGTCACATAAAATACCTGCTTAACTTGGGAGGCTACAATGAAAGGATCATTCTGGAGTCCCAACTTATCAAGCTCAACCAAAATGTAGCCAAGTTTGTCTTTTGAGACCCCCGCTTTGGTAACCCATTTACACTTCAAAAGTGGCACTTTCAACAAATGATATGTCAGCACCCACATCTCTTGTAAAACACTGTAATAATCTGCCTGATTAAGGGTAATCCCCGCTTTTCTAATGTGTGTGTCAGTTGCCTCTTTATAAACCCCGTTATTCTGGTTAACGGAACCATCAATAGATTTTGTGCGAAACAGGTATCCATTGATGTGATATGCTTCATATGTCGCTACTTGTGCATTCAGTGGGATTGATAGCCACCTTAAGTCCTGATTGAAGTTTTCCCTAGAGTCTGCCCACTCACTCTCAACCTGAAATACATTATAAGGATTAGACTTTGTCTCAATGCAAAAGTTAGCAAGAGTGACATTTTCTGCGAACTCTTACCACTTTTTGTAACCATTTGGCGAACTCTTTATTATGTTTTTGATCTAGTTGTTTATCATTCATACCAAGATATTTATCCTTTAAAAATTTCTGGTGTCGTCTGGAAAGTACAATGATTAATGTTATTATCTTTACAGAATTCGGACACATAATCAAAAACTAAATAAAATATGAGGTTATTTGGTTAGATCTAGTTTTACTTACTCAAAGCAAGGGTTAACTTCAGGAGAATTCCACAATACAGAAAAATGCGCTTTATCCAACAGATCCTTATCAACAAGAGGAAACTTAGCAGATGAAATCGGTTTTCCCCTGAAAGAATAAGAATCTTCGCCAGTGTCAGATGTGTTGAGTTTGTCTAGTGAAATTCCGACTGTATCCTTCATGCTTTGTTGGTGCTCACTAATCATCTCAAGTCTCTTCCGCAATGTTCCCTTCAACAATGCTTCCTCCAGGTCTGTTTCTGTTTTGCACATGCCCTTTAATGACCTTCATGCACCTTTCAAACAGATACATCCATCGAAAGAATACAGGACCACAAATTTGCACTTCCCTGGTAAGATGCACAGTTAAATGAACCATGATGTCGAAAATGAATGGAGGAAAGTATTCTCGAGCAAGCACAACGTCACAACGAGTTCCGACTGCAATTTTTCTAGCTCTGCCACCTTGATTTCTTTGTTAAATATTGCCCTGAATAAGAAACAAAACCTGATAATAGCATATCTTGTTGGCTGCGACATAATTGATTTAATCGCAATAGGAAAAAAATGTTGCATTAGCATGTGATAATCATGTGATTTTAGTCCGATAAGCTTTCGATCTTTTCAATTCACCAGGGTTGAAAAGTGTGAACAATACACTTGTGGAACCTTTATCTCGGATAATGTTGCACATAACTTGTCCTTTTCCTACGGGCTTAATGAGTGACATGATGCCGGTAGTATGTACCCCCTTTGCCATTTTCCCGAGGTTGCGACTTGTCTCTAAAACCCATGTACTTCAGGTCCATTCGAGCAGCAAATTGGTATTTTGACTTTAATTCATTGTTCAACAATGTTCCAACGATACTGTCACATACATTCTTTTCGACGTGCATGAAATCTATGCAATGGTGGACAACATGATATCGCCAGTAGGGGAGGAGCCGTAACCATATATTGAACTTTTTCCAGTAGGGCCTGTCGGTTTCCTTCTCCTTCCCCTTTTTTGTGATTCCACAATATCTTCTTTCGCCTCGTCAATTAAGATTATTGTAAGGTGATTGATAATACTAGGCTGTTCTTCAGGAATATAAGTCCGGGTTATCAATTGGTTCCTGTTCACCTTGATTTATCAAAAGTCAGAATAAAAATTCGTAGGCATTTCTGTGGGAGACAGATTTATCTATTCTGTAGACTTTTCTGTGTGATACATATTTGTTTATTAAAGTCTTCGATTTTGGGTTGTTGCAACTCTTAGCTGTGGGTGAGATCAGCTAAGGGAATCAAGTGCTTAGTATCCTGCTGGGATCATAGACGTAAGGAGCGCAACTGTACCTTGAATCAGTGTGAGATTGATTGGGGTTCAACTACAGTCCAGACCAAAGTTAGTTTGTAGTAGGCCAGTGTATTTAGAGGCTTAATACAGTGTGGTGTTCAATTTGGACTAGGTCCCAGGGTTTTTCTGCATTTGCGGTTTCCTCGTTAACAAAATTCTGGTGTCTTTGTTATTTCTATTCCGCATTATATTTTGTTATATAATTGAAATATCACAGGTTGTGCGTTTGAATCAATCAATTGGAAATCCGACCTTTGGTTGTTGATTGAAATTGATTGATACTTGAATATTGGTCTTTGGTACCGCTCAAGTGAGACTCGCAGATTTCTATTTGATTGAGTAAGAATTGAATCGAGAAAGAGAGATATAACTCTTTGATATACTTGTTATAGATTGAGTCTTGTTGATTCTCTTAAAAGTATATTGGAGTTTGTCCATAAAGATTGCTAAGCGAAATATTGGGTGTGGTTGTTGTACCCCCGCTTTTTCAGTTTTGATCACTAACATTGACAAACATGATTGAGATATCAACGCATGCGAGTTCGATCGAGCAGTGCTCTAACAGAAATAAAAATTGGTTTACAAACTCGTTCAAAGGTGACATCGGAAAAAATGAAAAATTACCATCAATCAATTTATCTTGGTGGAAATACTCTCGAAAACTTAGATTTGGATGAACTATACTCTCTAAGATCGTGACGTCGAAATAAAAATTGGTTTAGCTGAATAAGCCATGTCCAAGAGTGGCATTGGTAAAAAACATGGATATCGAGTCTTGTCGTAGTCGTTCATGAATTCATAATGTCAACCAATCAAATAAACTAGTTTCACCTGATAACCTAACATCCCCAAACATCCTTGACAATATTATCGGCTGATCGGTCCGATACGACCAATAATGTGATACTATCGTATATTCATATGTATCGCTGATATTTCATGTTTCGTCCAGATTAAAGGCACAAACATGATAAAATCCTATATTATCGGCCAGTATATTAAAAAATAAATACTGATCTCGGTTCTTTTAATTCAATTTTACTTGTAAGAGATAGCTAGAATTGCTTCTAAGAATATGAATTGGGATTTTAATCAAAAAAATTGCACCAAAAAGCATTTATGATCTTCCAAGGCAGTAGCTAGTACTATATTAATCATTTATTATTTTGCTTCTAAGAATACGTGAATTGGGCATAAAATAATACAATGTAGTTGACTCAGTAGTAAAGAAAAAATACTGCGACATCTGAGGCACTAGTAACAAAGGAATTAGCTAGTACAATAATAAATACTCCAGTTTGCAGTGGTATTTTTTGATCTTTGATCATTTCTACTTTAGCAATTTGTGTAGAATATTCTAGTAGGACCCTTTCCTAAATACCATCCCCATCACTAAATACTAGGAGTATATATATGGAACATTCCTATGATTGATTTTTGGATTTTAGGGTACATTCCTATGGTAGTTGTACTTTGGGACTTCTTGCTATGTGTAACTGAAAGAGAAGTATTATAACAAGAGCCAGTATTGTATACCCCACAAAACCTGATAACTTTTGGTCTTATCAAAAAAAAAAAAAAAGTTGGTATAGCCTTCTCACACTTATTTTTTAATTTACTTTTTTTTCTGGTAACAAGATATAAAGTAGAGAAATAAAACAATCTAACTATATGCTTCTCACACTTTTGACTACCTAAACAAGTATTATTCTTAAATGTAGCAGTATCTTTGATCAGAGCAATGAAGCCTTCTTTTTAAAAAAAAATTATTAATTGTTTAGTAAAACATTTTCCTTTCCTTTTTTTTTTTTGAATTTATTAACATTTTATTTTTGGTAAAATTTGGGACCATATTATTTGGAAATATATATATATTACCTTAGATAAAAGTGGTTGATTGTATGGAGTAATTGCTCTTAACAGGGTTACTGATAGGGTTATGGGTGTTATCAGACCTTCTGGAGTATTCTCTCATTCAAAAGCAGTATTTTGTCAATCACCACACTACTGCTTTTGTCAATCATCATTACGCTTCAGTTTCTCATATTTCACTTCCACAGATCTACGCAATCACAATGAGTATCTTATTTTTTGTGCGCGTGCAAGAAAAGAAGATCTAGGTAGCCATAATGAGTATCTTGTTGCTTTCTTGGGTACATGCAAAAGAAAAGATAGATCTCTTCAGTACTCTTCTTCTGTTTTGCCAAATAATATATAGAAGATTATTTTTTGTTTCTAAAATGTCTGTCACATTGGGTTGGCTTGACCTAAATTTGGCATTGCTGCCAAGATCCCTTGTGGTCGAGTCTTTCCATAAATTATTGCTATATTTCTTCCATTTTGGTTGTGTCTAAATTAAAATTAAAATCTGATAACTATCATAAGGCTTATGTTTATATAAGATATATTATGGAAAATTGAATTGTGTTGACTCGACGAGTTAATTAAAATTGATTGATTAACAAACAAATATGAAGCAAAATTTTTTAACACAATCAACATATATTAAAGAACCAATATTTTTATATTATTCATTCTAAAACTAAACGAAGCAAAAAAAATACCAACATCCTCAATATTTTTTTTAAAAAAAATAATCAAAAAAAATAATTTCTAAAAACAAAAACCACATTATTCGAAAGTTTCTTTGATAATCTACTCAACTAAAACCATCACATCTGGTACTCGTGTTGCAGCTTTAGTAGGCTATGCTGGAACTTCAAGTACCTTTTCTTCTAGAGGTGTCTCCCGGGTATTTCTGGTGTGCCAGACACATTTTCACCAACAAGCTCATTCGAAGGAATTGGGAGCATGGAAACCATCCATTTCAACAGAAGCAGAAGCAAGACGAGTAAGATTGTCAACATGAGCTTGAACTTCAGCTAACAGGGGCATGCCAGGAACCTTACACACGCCATCAATAATTATGGTGATCCTTAGATTTCTTGGTACATCCATTACTATCTTTGGAATTGTTTTCATCCTCTCGGTATTGTTCTTATTGGAACTCATTTTCTTCGTCTAATATACTAATCTATCTTTTATGCTGGCATGGTTTGTACGACCTCTTTAATAATATATATATATATGTACTAGAAAAACCCTAATTTTTTTTAGGTTAGGAGCATTATCTCCAATTACCTAATTTAGTCGTATTCCGCATATCACTCTCAAGTAAAAAAAAAAATATAACAGTTTCCGTATCGATAAATATATGCTCATATACACGTACAATACCACATTGATTTTAGTATATATATGATTTATCTAAATACGGAAAAATAGCACGAAAAAATTGCATAAACACAACCATGTTGATCGAGTACATGGAGTATATGTTTTATCTTACAGTAGATCATAATCATGTACTCTTCGCTAATGTGCATGCCTTGCCTACACTCTTGGTCAACACCACAAATTACAACTATGATTGGAAATAGCAATATACATTCGGATCATTTTTTTTCTTCAAAAGATTAATATACTATGGTCATAACCCTAAGTTCTTGTCTTCAAAAGATTAATAAACTATGGTCATAACTGAAAAAACGATGGTACAACAACCACACCCAATATTTCGATCAACAATCTGTATGGACTAACTCCAATATACTTTCAAGAGGATCAACTAAACTCAATCTTAATAAAGTATATCAAAGAGTTCTAATATCTCTATTTTACAATGTAATCAGCAAATCGAACAGATAGAAATCCGTTAGCCTGATTATTATGTGAAATAACTTGAACGGTACCAAAGACTAATGTTCAAGTGTCAATCAATGTAAATCAACAACCAAAGGTTGGATATTATAATTGATTGATCCTAACGCACAACCTATGATATGTCAATAATATAACAAAATATAATGCGGAAAAGAAATAAAACAGACACCAGAATTTTGTTAACGAGGAAACCGCAAATGCAGAAAAACCCCGGGACCTTGTCCAGATTGAATACACAATGTATTAAGCCGCTACAGGCACTAGCCTACTACAAACTAACTTCGGTCTGGACTGTAGTTGAACCCCAATCAATCTCACACTGATCTAAGGTACAGTTGCGCTCCTTACGTCTCTAATCCCAGAAGGATACTACGCACTTGATTCCCTTGGATGATCTCACCCACAACTAAGAGTTGCTACGACCCAAAGTCAAAGACTTTAATAAAAAGATCTGTATCACACAGAAAAGTTTACGGTAATAGATAAATCTGTCTCCCACATAAATACCTACGAGTTTTGTTCCGTCTTTAGATAAATCAAGGTGAACAGGAACCAATTGATAATCCAGACTTATATTCCCGAAGAACAACCTAGTATTATCAGTCACCTCACAATACTCTTAATTGACGCGGCGAAAGAAGATATTGTAGAATCACAAACGATGAGACGAAGATGCTTGTGACTGCTTTTTATCTTGCCTATCAGAGATATCAATCTCAAGCCAATCGTTACGATTGTACTCAACACGATAGAATCAGCAAGATCAGATCACACAACTACAAGAAAGTAGTATCAGTCTGGCTTCACAATCCCAATGAAGTCTTCAAGTCGTTAACCTATTGTTTGAGGGTGAAAATGATTTCTGCTGATTTTGGTAATTTTGGATGTGTGGGTGAGAAACGAGTTTAAACCCTAAACAATGTACTGCAAGGGAGTACTTTAGATTCGAGAGATCAATCAATACAAATCTGGCCTAAACCGAGAAGTGGTCGTTCCAGACTTGCTTCGGTCACAAAGTGAAGGAGAAGCGCTGGTTTTGGGGAGGGAAGCAAAAAGAGTGTTGATACCAGAATAGTTCTGGAAGAGTAGTTGCTTGACTTGTATCAGAAAGTGAAATCTTCAGATGGGAAAGCTAACAAGAGGTTTCTGAGTGGTATATTTCTCCTGACCGAAAACTTGTCGCTCGGTGGAAATAGGTAAGACCTATTTATACAAGTCCAAGTGAAACGTACCATGGTCTCGTAAGAAAAGGAAACAGATGAGTAAATGGGAAGAGGTGGTCACCGATAACGCCTGGAATTGATGTTCCATAATGAAGGAAAGCGTTCCACCATTACTCCCTGTATTAACTAACCGCCTTGTTCTTATGTCACTGTCTTGAAACGGGCGTAGTGTATGCCGCACGCTGTAAACCGCTAAACCAATACCCTAATGAGCATCCCCCAGTTTGTGACATGTGTTGATGTCTCGAGTGTTTTCGTGGAAAACATGTAGCATGTTGCTGTGTGTTTGGCAAGTTGAGCTTGGGAGACTTGCCGGCTCGGTGACCCTCGACGGTCGAGATTTTGCATCTTGAGAGGAAGGGCGGCCGTTGATTGTTGCAACCCTTCGTTTTGCAGCCTGCGGCACGAAAACATGACCGGTCATTTTTTTAGGCGTGGCCAAGCTAGGATTTTGGCATAGTTAGGCGCGGCCAAAAAATAGGGTTTTGGCCAAAGGTTACCATGCGTTGTTTGGCGACCTTGGACGGCTAGGATTTGCATCTAGGATAGAAGGGCGGTCGTTGATCGTCGCAGGCCTTCGTTTTGGTAGCCTCATAGGGAAGGCCGGCATGGTATGGCGCGGTAAGGTGGTTGGCATGCCATTGGCACATGTGGCATGGCATGCCTTGGCGCGGTTTGGCGTGGCCAAAACTAGGGTTTTGGGCCAAAGGTTACCATGCGTTGTTTGGAAACCTTGGACGGCTAGGATTTGCATCTAGGATTGAAAGGTGACCGTTGATCGTCGCACGCCTTCGTTTTGGTAGCCGCATGGGGAAGGCCAACATGGTATGGCGCGGCAAGGTGGTTGGCACGCCATTGGCACATGTGGCATGGCATACCTTGGCACGGTTTGGCGTGACCAAAACTAGGGTTTTGGGCGAAAGGTTACCATGCGTTGTTTGGCGACCTTGGACGGCTAGAATTTACATCTAGGATTGAAGGGTGGCCGTTGATCGTCGCACGCCTTCGTTTTGGTAGCCGCATGGGGAAGGCCGGCATGGTACGACAGAATGGCGCGGACGGCTTGGTATGGTGGGGCCAAGGATTTGGCATGGCTTGGCATGATGGGGCCAAGGCAGAATGGTGCGTCCAGCATGGCTAGGGCCAAGGCAGAATGGTGCGGACGGCTTGGCATAGTGGGGCCAAGGGTTTGGACGGCTTGGCATGATGGGGCTAAGGGTTTGGCATGGCTTGGCATGGTGGGGCCAAGGGTTTGGCATGACTTGGCATGATGGGGCCAAGGCAGAATGGTGCGGCCAGCATGGCTAGGGCCAAGGCAGAATGGTGCGGACGGCTTGGCATAGTTGGGGCAAGGGTTTGGACGGCTTGGCATGGTGGGTCCAAGGGTTTGGCATGGCTTGGCATGCTGGGGCCAAGGAAAAATGGTGCGGCCAGCATGGCTAGGGCCAAGGCAGAATGGTGCGGACGGATTGGCATAGTGGAGCCAAGGGTTTGGACGGCTTGGCATGGTGGGGCCAAGGGATTGGCATGGCTTGGCATGATGGGGCCAAGGCAGAATGGTACGGCCAGCATGGCTAGGGACAAGGCAGAATGGTGCGGACGGCTTGGCATAGTGGTTCCAAGGGTTTGGCATGCTATTGGCGTATGGTGCGGCTAGCATAGTTGGCATGCCTTGGTGTGGTAAACGTGGCTGGCATGGTTTGCGATTGGCACGGTGGTGTTGCTGGCATGGTTGGCATGCCTTGGCGCGAAGATGTGGCTGACATGGTTTTCCATCGGCACAGTGGTGCAACTGGCATGGTTGGCATGCCTTGACGCGGTAAACGTGGCTGAATGGTTTTCCATTGGCACAGTGGTGCGGCTGACATGGTTGGCATGCCTTGGCGCGAAGATGTGGCTGGCATGGTTTTCCATTGGCACAGTGGTGCGGCTAGCATAGTTGGCATGCCTTGGTGTGGTAAACGTGGCTGGCATGGTTTGCGATTGGCACGGTGGTGTTGCTGGCATGGTTGGCATGCCTTGGCGCGAAGATGTGGCTGACATGGTTTTCCATCGGCACAGTGGTGCAACTGGCATGGTTGGCATGCCTTGACGCGGTAAACGTGGCTGAATGGTTTTCCATTGGCACAGTGGTGCGGCTGACATGGTTGGCATGCCTTGGCGCGAAGATGTGGCTGGCATGGTTTTCCATTGGCACAGTGGTTCGGCTGGCATGGTTGGCATGCCTTGGCGCGGAGATGTGGCTGGCATGGTTTGCCATTGGCACAGTGGCGCAACTGGCATGGTTGGCATGCCTTGGCGTGGAGATGTGGATGGCATGGTTTGCCATTGGCACAGTGGTGTGGCTGGCATCGTTGGCATGCCTTGGCGCGGAGATGTGGCTGGCATGGTTTTCCATTGGCACAGTGGTGCGGCTGGCATGGTTGGCATGCCTTGGCGTGGTAGCATGAGAATTAGGGTTTGGGATGTAAGTCAATGTTAAGGTTCTGCCGTGGAACATGACCCATGTAAAAAAACAAGGTACCCCGGTAATTCTTATGTAAGCATGCTGATTGGTTCAATAAATGTGTTAATGGTCATAGTGACGTCATGTCGGATGTATAGTTTTACGATTTTAACCCTAAGATAAAAACCACTATCAACATTAAGTCCCCTGCTTAGCTCGGAACGGGAGCATCGTTGCGAGGTAAGCATAAAATGGTGACAGGCTAGGACAAAAATCTAAACTACAAGTTATTAAAAGATAGTCAGGAAGGTCCGACTAACCTTTTTCGGGAAGTAAGGAGGATGCGTGATCCTCGTATTTGGCGGATTTGCGTAAATCACGCTCGTTCCACTGCAGCTTAGGTTGCAGAGTGGTAAAGGTCGGTTGATATAAAAGTTGTTGGCTTCGATCTGGAATGGTTGTGTGTCTTCTGGGCTAGGCTTTGGAACGCGAGGCGGAGCCGCTAGCATAGACTTGACGTGAAGGGAAAACCATTAGCATTGGATTGGATTAGTCTGGAGTCGTCAGCATTGGTCGACTTGGAATGAGCCATCATCATTGGTCGGCTTGGAATGGAGCCGTCAGCACTGGTCGGCTTGGAATGAGAGCCATCAGCATTGATCGGCTTGGAATGGGAGCGTGGGCGCTAACAATGGTGCGGCGTTAGCACGACACGGTGCGGGTGCTTTCAAGGTGCGGCATTGGCATGGCGTGGATTGTTGGTACGGTGGAACTTGCCTTCGTGGGACCGATTGCCTCTTTTCCTTATTTAAATCAAATAGGAAATCCTTTCCTTGTTCAAACTCCGAAAATGTTACGCCTGTAAAAGGGGGCGTTACTCCTTCCCCTCATGTTACGTTGCCGGTTTTGCTTTCAAGTCCCGGTGCTAGCGGCAGAGAAGCAGTAACAATGCAGGTAAGTGTGTCTCAAACATGTACTTCCACGTTTTCTCACCAAACCTTAATCATCTCGCATGGATAGATGTGAGACTTTTCTTATATTTGCTGGTAGAATATGGTTTAATTAAAAAACTGATGTCACACCTCAATTCACGGCTAGTAGAAGGCTTTCCTTTTCGGGGCTTCATCGCTCTGGTGGATATAAGAGATGATCTTGAATCCTTCATTCGCACAGGTCATCCTGATATTATGCCCATCCTCTTTTACAGGTATCGTCTCGTGTTTTCTCTTGGTTTCCCAACTTCTTTCTCATGTAGGTTGCCGGTGTAGATAGGGTGAAAACTTATCGTTTTCTTTGGTTTTGTAGCGCGTAATGGGATCTTCCAACGACGACCAGACCTCTAACTCTTCGGAAAGAAATTTTGGGATCAGCGAAAACCAATTTTCTTCTCATGAGGAGGCATTAGATAGAATTGAATCTCTGTTCCGTGAAGCTGGCAAAATTATTCGGGACATACCTTCTACCTATCTAGGCGAGGTGCGGGTGTGTGTTTATACCCTCTTGGATTCGGTGAACATGGAGGAAGAGTGGGAAGGTGATAAAGTATCCCAGTGTATTGAGAGGCTTTAGTGTAACAAAACTTCTTCACGGCCAGGTGCTATGGCGGAACGGTCCGCCTCTCGGTTGAAACGGCAGAAAACTGAGTTTGTAAAAACTTGTAGGAGAAGGCCAGTGTAACTTCCCTGCCCAAGACGGTGTCATAGTCCTTGATTCCGATGCGGATGAATCGGAGAATCCTCTTCAAGAGGTTGCTGAGGAGATTTTCAAGGAGGATGACGCTGACGATGAAACTGAAACAGCTTATGGAGCGGACAACACAACTGTTGTTGGTGACGTTGGGAGAGTCATGGTGTCCTATGTTGGGTCAGCTGTTGAAGCGGATGTCGGGAAGGATATGGATGTTGTTTCCGCTGAGACGGTTTCCAGGTGGGATGTTGAGGTGCCGGCTACTGCTGATACTGCTTTCAGATGGAACCCTTGCTGCTCGAGAGATTGTTGAGGAAAGTGCTTGAAGAAGTTCTGACAGAGGCGTTGGCAACTCGTGCATCTGCCTTTGATGACCAGTTTCCCCTTTTGTTGTTTCTCTTTGTTGCGTAGAATCTTGATGATTTGCAGACTTATTATTTTCTTCTTTGTATTCATGGCGAAGTTAGGGTTTCACCAATTAGCATCACGCTTGCGGTTTCACATCTTTGAATAAAACTTCTTATTTGAAAGACCTCAATCTTCCATTAGAATAGGTTGTTCGACCTTCCATTCCCCTCAGAGCTTTTGAATAACTGAATAAGTCATTTCCGGTATGGTTTCGGCTTTTCTGGTCGTGATCTGGTGGTTGATCGTGTCTTTTGAGCTTCGACAGTGAAAGAATTCCGTGTAGATTCCCAGTCCCTAAGTGTAGTTTGCATGTTTCCATCTTGTGTGGTCGGTGGGTTGACCATGATAAGGATATCACCATCGTGTATTCGTACTTAGGATTTTGTTACTTCTTCCACGTGCAACTAAAATATGGAGGAGTACGGGTTACCTTTACAGTGATTGTTTCCATTGTGAAACTCTGGATGGTATCAACAAACGGGCGGCAACAGTTCTTGGCAGCAAATGTGATCAGAAGAGACTGTCCATGGAAGTAAAGGGATTGGCTGGATGCGTAAGCGAGCAAACCATCTATGACCACAAGCTTTGGTGAGATGGAACAAAAGGTGGCCACGGCTACGGAATTTAGCTGGTTGCGATCATGATCTTTGGCATGGGGAGTGTGGTGGAACGAACCTTGGAAGGAAGGAGTGGTGATTAAAGCACGGTCCTCGGCAAGGAAGAGCAGAGGCCACGACAAGATCCTCAAAAAAAGACTGGCGGCTACGACACGATCCTTGGCAGGAAGGAGGCGTTGAAGTGGCTTCGGTTCTTGGAGAGGACGTTGAAACTTATGGAGTAAAACGCTGAAGTTTCGTCTTCGTATCCTGGAGCATCTTATGGAGAGAACGCTGAAGCGGAGCGGTTGTTGGAGCGAATATTGAAGCGGAGCCGCTGGAGAGGCTGCGTCAATCAGTGTACTGTAAAACTGGATGCCCTTCAAGCGAACGGTGGTTAGGAGTCCCCAGTTCCATCTATAAATTGTGCTCTCTAAGATTGGGGTTTGGGAACGGTTTCTCTTGTTGGAAGAAGTTACTTCCTTGATGCAGTGCGGTTGAGGGATGCAAATATGTCTTGACGTTGTGCCTTCGGGAAACATAGAATCTCACATAAATGTTGCATCATTGATTGCACAGCTTTGTGGGCGAAGTCCCCAGAAATCATGCATCTCTTGACAGGAAGAGAGTCTTTGTGAACTCAGGGGGGTTGTTGATTTTCTTTTGCTTCGATTTTGGAGAAGTCGTTCCTGACCTTTACGTGCGATGAAATTGGATTGTTGATTTCTTACTGGGCGTTCAAGTGCAACACTGGAAGGATGCAAGATGCTAGCGCTGGGAAGATACAAGATGCTATAAAGATGCAAGTTGTCGGTGCTGGAAAGACGCAAGCTGTCAGCGCTGGGAAGATGCAAGCTGCTGGCGCTGGAAAGATGCAAGTTGTTAGCGTCGGATCGGCTTGGAACGGGCACTGGCTCGGCATGGACGCTGGCTTGGCGAGGCGCTGGCCTGGCGTGGCGCGGTAGCAATAAAGTGGGCAAGCATATTCCAGGTATGTACTCCGGCATTTCCTCTCTTCAAATATTTTTGGTGCAAACCCTAGCCATCGGTATGCCTTCCATAAATCATGCAAAATATTGTTCTTCTCTTCGAATATCACCGTAGTAGCGTCAGATACCTCATGAATAATGGCTGGTAATCGTTATTATGTAAAGTAGGTACGTATGAGCAAGTGACTCATTCAACGAAGAACTGGGTGTTAGAGTTTCTCTGAGATCCAAAAGTTGCAGGCCACGGTGACCGAAGGTCCTTCTGCGGACGTGGTTAAACAATAAGAAGCGGAGGTCGAAAGGTTGTCTAAAGAGTTGGAGCTGAAACAGGCGGTCCTCCAAATGACGAAGTACACCTTCTTCGAGAAGAGCAAACCACTGTTGAATGGCTTCCTTTGAATGCACTTCTGTCTTATGAAATTCTTTTGTTTCGTATTTTTTTTTTTTTTGAAAGGCAAATGAAACATCTGGCTTATGGTTTTGATTTTCTGGATTTTTGGGTTGATAGACAAGTGTTACCTATGAGGGTTTTGGATTATTATTCGGGATGAATTGTTTTAGGATGATGCCGTTTTTGGTTATAATTGTAAGTGACACAAACATCCCAGGGGAGATATGGAACCGTGAACGTTGCATGTCGGTAGATGACATGGGATGAAACATAACATGGCTATCGGTTTTATCATTCCCGTGAAAACTTGAAATAGTAAACCACGTATTTTTTCTAGGAAAGACTTACTCGGTTTATTGGATCTGCTAACGAAAAATGAGTCAGGTGCAAGTCCGAGTTTCGTGGGAAGTACCACGATTGTGGAAAGTCCCCAGTTGTCTCTGAGTCATCTGATAATTGAGTCGTCTATCCCTGGTCGGATCGTTCGCTTTTAACCTCTAGGCAGTCTCCAGTCATCCCTTGTCGTGTCAAGACTGACAATCGGTCCGTCTGGTAGCCGAGTCATCGATCCCTGAGCGGATCGTTTGCTTCTACCATCTTGATGTCTGGGTCGAAGCATGAGATCGATGGTCGAAAATTGACATTGTAACCGAAAGATCAATCTCCCACTGTGGTCGCCAATTGTTTGAGGGTGAAAACAATTTCTGCTGATTTTGGTGATTTCGGGTGTGTGGGTGAGAAACGAGTTTAAACCCTATACAATGTACTGCAAGGGAGTATTTTAGATTCGAGAGATCAATCTGTACAAATCCGGCCTAAACCAAGAAATGGACATTCCAGACTTGCTTCGGTCGCAAAGTGAAGGAGAAGGGCTGGTTTTGGGGAGGGAAGCGAAGAGAGTGTTGAGACCAGATAGTTCTGGAAGAGTAGTTTCTTGACTTGTATTAGAAAGTGAAAGATTCAGATAGGAAATCTAACAAGAGGTTTCTGAGTGGTGTATTTCTCCTGACCGAAAACTTGTCATTCAGTGAAAATAGGTAAGACCTATTTATACAAGTCCAAGTGAAACGTACCCTGGTCTCGTAAGAAAAGGGATGAGTAAATGGGAGGAGGTGGTAACCGATAATGCCTGGAATTGATGTTCCATAATTAAGAAAAGCGTTTCACCATTACTCCCTGTATTTACTAACCGCCTTGTTCTTATGTCACTGTCTTGAAACGGGCGTAGTGTACACCGCACGCTGTAAACTGCCAAACCAATACCCTAATGAGCATCCCCCAGTTTGTGACATGTGTTGATGTCTCGAGTGTTTTCTTGGAAAACATGGATCATGTTGCTGTTTGTTTGGCAAGTTGATCTTGGGAGACTTGCCGGCTCGGTGACCCTCGACGATCGAGATTTTGCATCTTGAGAGGAAGGGCGACCGTTGATTGTTGCAACCCTTCGTTTTGCATCCTGCGGCAAGAAAACATGACCGGTCATGTTTTTAGGCGTGGCCAAGCTAGGATTTTGGCATAGTTAGGCGCGACCAAAAATTAGGGTTTTGGCCAAAGGTTACCATTGCGTTGTTTGGCGACCTTGGACGGCTAGGATTTGCATCTAGGATGGAAGGGCGGCCGTTGATCGTCGCACGCCTTCGTTTTGGTAGCCGCATAGGGAAGGCCGGCATGGTATGGCGCGGTGAGGTGGTTGGCATGCCATTGGCACATGTGGCATGGCATGCCTTGGCGCGGTTTGGCGTGGCCAAAACTAGGGTTTTGGGCCAAAGGTTACCATGTGTTGTCTGGCGACCTTGGACCGCTAGGATTTGCATCTAGGATTGAAGGGTGACCGTTGATCGTCGCACGCCTTCGTTTTGGTAGCCGCATGGGGAAGGCCGACATGGTATGGCGCGGCAAGGTGGTTGGCACGCCATTGGCACATGTAGCATGTCATGCCTTGGCGCGGTTTGGCGTGGCCAAAACTAGGTTTTTGGGCCAAAGGTTACCATGCGTTTTCTGGCGACCTTGGACGGCTAGGATTTGCATCTAGGATTGAAGGGTGGTTTTTGATCGTCGCACGCTGATAGGTGTCTAAAACACCTAATTTTATATATAGTATTTATGATTTCTTTACTATGTTTTCTTGTGAATTATGTATCTTATGTTTGCTTTTGTGTTTTATAGGTGTTTCGGAGTCATTGGAGAAAAAGGAAGTGTAACTCGTTTAAATCCTGGATTTCATCTCATCATCTTGGGGGGAGCGAAAAGATGAAGCCAGTGGCGAAAGAATGTGGGCGTTCCGACGTCGCACGAGAAAGTTATGAGCAAAATCATTGACATGTAAAGGGGTGCAATTTCAGTTGGCCTTTATCCAGTAGCACATGGGTGGCTATATCACTTTCACTTCCTACACTAAAACCTAAAATCGAGAGAAACCATTTTCTCTCATCATTGTTTCCTCTCTTTCCCACACTGCCTTAAACCGAGTGGCCATGGAATTCAAGATCAAGAGAGATTGAGGTTGAATCTAGTTCAGACAATGGGGTTTGTATCTGAGGATGGAGAGAAGATGAACGAAATGGATGTGATTGAAGAATTGGGTGTTTGCTGGTGGCCATGAATTGTTGAGTGAAGATGATGGAAGAATCAATGAAGCTGCTGCTGAAATAGATCGAGAAAATGCTAGAAATCAAGAGATTGAAGGTCACTGCTGCTGTGGTGCAGAGATGCATAAGTTGAGAAGGTGTTGATAATTTGTGGTCTTATTGCTGCCATCGATAGGAAGCTTGGGGTATTGAAGATGGGTAAACTCAGTTTGAGTTTGTATTGATTAGAGAGGAAGAGAAGCTCACTGTGGTGTTGAGAAATGTATGATTTAGATTCTGATTTGGTAAGATTGCAGTTAGGCAAGAAATAATTCTTCAGATGCAATTGAATTATTGAAAGGGGTTTTTATGGATCTGAATTTGAGATGAAGAACTAGATTGATTCTGCTAGGGTTTCTTGAGAATTACAGGTTAAGGGTGCAATGAATTGTTTAAGCTACAGATGGGAACTACAAAGCTAGCAATTGAGGGTTTTGCAACTAATGATGAAATTGAACTGTGACTGAGATGGCATTGCAGGAGAGAAAGTGTAGTTGCAGGAAATCCTACACTACACCCCTCATATGATTTCATTGTTGATCAACTCATTTTCAGGTTTACACTCTTAATTTTATTGATTAATTTTTGAATGTTCTTACAAGAAAGATAAAGAAGTCAAGAATGATCTCTGCTCTGAACTTTCTCTCTCCTATTTACTTGTTTCTTAATAAAAAAAGATCTCTCCCTTCTTTACAACTCGAATGACTATTTATAAGGAAATACATAGTGGATGACAGCTAATTTGTCCTTTATTTTCGGATATGGTTTGCGACATTCTCGCAACCTTACAGATGTTAATTTCGCAAACTCTCTAATCTTCGCAATACTATCACATCTTTCTCGTGACCTTAGATGACGTCATTTATTCTATCATTTCTGAAACTGTTCTGCGACACTGTTAAGCTGTGTCATTGATAACTTCGCTGAAACATTGTCATTGCGAAATTCTGATCCTACATCTTTCCTCTTCTCATATCTTCTCTGCAAAGTAGAGAATGATGTGAGAAATGCCGCAACTGCTTATCTTTTCATATTCTGCATTTATCACACGTATTCTTTCTTCCATTTATTTCTCGACACGTCTTTTGTAACTGCTACTTTTTAACCGCTTATATCTTTATGTATTAACCGTTTTTATTTTCTCGAGGAAAAATTCCCTCTATATATATTCCTTTTCACTCTCTTCTTCTTTCCTTTTATTCTCTCTGCAACTTCATCGTTCTTCTGCAAATTTCATTATTACAACTTTTCTTCTTTCTTCTTCAACCTTTTTAAGTTCTTCTTCATCTTCATATTAGATCTTCATAGTTCGTAATTTTCTTCGAGACAATCTTCCTGCTATTATTTTTCATGGATTCATCAAGGTTAGTCTTCTTTTTTCTTCTTTATGAGTTTTGCTAAAATTGACATATTTGAAATTGATCTTGTTTATTGCCTTATTTGATGTTGTTTATGTTGTTCATGCGATTCCCATACTCTTGTTATTTCAGCAAAAACGGCTCCAACACTAAATTTATAGTTCAGAACCCTAACATTCCCAAATCACAACATAAGGTTGTCGCACATAAAAGAAAGCCTGCGGATGAGAAGGTAGTAAGAAACACTATCTTTTTCTAATAACAATATTGTTGCCTCTGTTTCTTATCTGGATTGTAATTCGCAGGGTGATAAAGATCTTAATAAACCTATCAAGAAATCTCGCCACCTTAAAACTGCTCCAACTTCTGTTCCCTTCCACCTACTCATTTCTTCCAAATCTCCTGCGAAATCTTCGCAAGATAAACCTTTATCTCCAATTCGCGAAAATGCTGCCTCTAATTCATTTCTTCAGCTGACCTTTCTATGATTGAAATCCCCCTTGTGGATCCTTCTGCGAATGAAACCTCTTCTCTTCCCATTGAGAGTGTTTCTCAACCTTCTATCTCTACTAGTTCTCTACCCAAGTCTCTTACTCTGTCGAAAGAAACTGTGGAAGGGATAGATATTGCTTTCAAAGTTTTATCTGAAATTATGGATGATGGCAAGAAGTCTTCTACTGATCCCATCAAGTCTAATGTTTGCGAAATTCTGAGCAAGCATTTGGGTTCTGACAGAGCTGCTTCGCAGACAGCTTTAGAAAAAGAATGTAATGCTCTTCGTCTTAAAAATCAGAAACTTCAGAATGTTTTGCTGGATCGTGAAAATCTTCGCAAGAAAAATGATGAATTAAGAGGTATGATTTTCTTATCTATGTCTTTAATTTGCCTTTTCGATGGTTTTATCCTTCCCATGTTTAATTATCCTTTAAATCCCTCTTTCGCATGTTAAACATTAAATCAGAAACGAATAATGGAGAGATATCAATTTGAATTTGCTGTTGAAGAAGCCCGTGTTGATAAAGAAATCTTGATGGATCAATATAACCAATTAGATAACCTCTATTCATATTCTCTTGATCAGATAACATAATCTTACCAATGAAAATACCCAATTAGTTCAAAGACAAGATCTATTAAGTAATGAAGTATCTCGTCTTTCTTATTCTTTAACTAAAGCTAATTTAGGGATGGAAACTTTATCAGATGAGAATAAAACCCTATCTCAAGAGAAGCGAACTTATTTAAACAAGATGGCGATATCTTCGCAACAACTTAGCATTCTCCAAAAAGTATGTGCTGACCAAGAGCAATCTCTTCGCTCTTTGAGAAATGAACTTAAAGAAGTAACAGAATCATCTATCGCTGAGAGATACACTCATTCAAGGTAGAATAACTTTAAGTGTGAAGGAAAATCAGCTTAAAGAACAATATTCCAAATTAGAAGAATCTTATTCTTCCCTTGCGAAGAAAAATGCCTTTCTTATTTCTAAAGAGAAAAATCTTCAGTCTCGACTTAAAGGTTTAGTTGGAGATAAATTTGATGACGCAACGGACCATTGGGAGAATAGTTGTCTATCCTTGATTCAACACCTTATTTCGCAAAAGAAAGGTAGTCATAATAGTTTGACTGCCTTAATTATTTTTTCTTTGTCATATTTCTCTGAATTTCTTATCTTAATAAAATTTTGTATTCTATTTTTCGCAGAGTCTGAGAAGAATCTTCATTCTTCTATTTCTGATTTGGAGGCTAAATATGCTAAAATTCGCAAATAAAATGCATTGCTCGTCTCTACCCTTACTCGTTCTCGCGACCGAGCAGAAAGAAGACTTGATTATCTTGCTTATTTTAAGGATATTCAAGATAGGAATCATCAAAGAGCACTTCTTCGCCAAGTTCATCTCCGGGTTGAAGTCCTTGTAAATGACATTTTATTGTCCAACTCTCTTCCTCCTACATCAATTGATCCTTTACAAGTAGATGATGATGAAGTTCCTCGCCCTGCTGATAGTGATTATGATTACGAAAGCGGTGCAGAGGATAATTTCTTGGAAGATGAAGAAGAGGTTCCTTCTAAAGAAGTATATGCTGGTGTTAATCAGAATGAGAAAGAAATTTCTCCTGAAGAAGTAATTGATGGCGACAATCAAGATGCTAGTCATGGCGAAGATCAAAATCGAAATGAAGGAGAAGCTTGCGAAGAATTTCTGTCATCTCCTGCTGCTGACATTAATATTGAAGCTTGAGCTTCTTATCTAGCTTTGTTTTCTTGAACTGTCTTATTTTTATCACTTTTGAGAGTTACATTTTTCAACCAACTTTGGAGTCAACTTTTCCTTTTAATATTTTGTTGATAAGAAAGATAATGCTTCTTGTGTATCGATTCCCATACTTGCCTCTCATTATCTTTCTTGCAAAAAATAATATGTTACGAATGCTTATAATTAATTTGTTTTATCATATGGTTTTATTTTGCCTTCCTAATTAAAGGTCTTATTATGCCATCTCTTGTCATTGCGACAAAATCGCAGGACGTCCTTGCACTTTCATACAAAAACCCATTGATCTTGTCTTAACTTTTTATTTTTTATTATGGCCTCTTCAGGAATGTTGCGACAATATGACAGGCCTAAATATTCTTGCGAAAATAAAGCCCCATGACATTTCCGTCTTGCGACGAAATCGCAGGACGTCTTCGCACTTTCATGCGAAAACCCACTGATCTCGTCTTATCCTTTTCTTTTGTATTATTGCCTCTTCAGGATTGTTGCACAAATATGACAAGCCTTAATATCCTTGCGAATAAAAAGCCTCATGACATTTGCGTCTTAAGAAACTTATCATCTCCCTAATGGAGGGTGCCGCCCTTATCTCCCCCCTGGCTGCCCCTTCAAGGAGGCGTACTTCTACCTTATTCGCCCAACCTAAGTCATATGCTTAAGTTGAGAATCCAAGGTGCCTCTCCCGGATGGGCTTCATTGACCCCAAATCTCCATGACTCAGGTTCCGGTGGCGGTGTAGCCTTTCCCTGAGCCATGTAACAGGTACCCCCTAATATGACGTACTTTAGGTCTTACATTTTCCTCTTGCGAAATTTTATTCGCGAACTAGGGTGTACGCCATAAAGGTTAGCCCCTTTCTTTTATGTCATTGTTCTGTGATTATCTATGCACTATTTCGCATATCATGATCTTATTTTGATATGAGTAATTCTGCAATTATTCTTTCAGAATTCATAACTTCTCAAAGCTTCTTACTGATAATATCTTTTTAAATACAACCTGTTCCATGGTCTGTCTAATCTATGACCAACATCTCTTCCTTCTGGATCCATTAATCTATAAGCTCTTGTTCCAAATATCTCCTTAATGATGTAAGGTCCATCCCATTTTTTCGCTAATTTTCCACCATTTTCTCGCTGATATATTGGTGTTTCTCGCAGAACTAAATCTCCTGTTGAAATTCGCGTATTTTGACATGTTTATTATATTCTCGAGCTAATCTTCGCTGATAATTCTCCATATGTTGTAAAGCTTTTTCTCTTCTTTCTTCTAATTCATCAAGTTTGTTTAAAATTAAGCCCGCACTAAGATTTTTCTCCCAAGCTTCTATTTTTGTTGTCGGAATAACAACTTCTGTTGGTAACACCGCTTTAACTCCGTATGTTAAACAAAAAGGTGACATTCCAGTAGCTTCTCTTCTAGTTGTATTATAAGCCCATACTGCATTATGTACTTGTTCGCACCATGCTCTGTGATGTCCTTCCAATTTCTTCTTTAATATATCTGCAACTGTTTTATTTGTTGCTTCTACTTGCCCATTAGCTTGTGGATACAAAGGAGTTGACTTTCCACATTTTATTTTGAATGCATTAAGTAACATTTCTATATTCTGCCCCTCAAACTTTTTCCCATTATCATATACCAACTATGCAGGAATTCCAAATCTGCAAATGATATTTTTGAATATGAATGTAAAGATATCTTTGTCGCGAATATATTGTACTTCCTTCACTTCTGTCCATTTTGTGAAATAATCTCTTGCGACTATTAAGTATCTTCTTTGTCCAGTTCCTGGTAAAAATGGCCCCACAATATCTAAGCCCCATTTTCCAAAGGGCCACACACTGGTTGAAGACGAAAATGGTGCTCCTGGTGCATGTATTTTCTTTCCATGCCGCTGACAATCTTCGCAACGTCTTGATATTTGTTTTGCATCTTCATGCATGTATGGCCAGTAATAACCTTGCATTTTTGCTCTATGTGCCAAACATCTTCCTCCACTATGATTTCCAGCATCTCCACTATGTAACATTTTCAGCACCTTTTCTCCTTCCTCTCGTGTCAAACATCTGAGTGATGGTCCACTAAAGGATTTTCGGTATAGAAACCCATCTCTTAATTCATAATTCGTTGCTCGGCTTTTTAACTTGTGTGTTTCCAATCTATTTCTTGGTGTTCCTCCTTTCGCCAAATATGCATGAAATTCCATTCTCCAGTCTGCGACATTGTTTATTTGTTCTTCTTTTTCATTATCTATTATCATCACATCCACATCTTCCTCTTCTTTATTTATTGATGGTGACAGAAGTGTTTGTATTTTTATGCATCTCGCAGTTGGATCTGTCATCATACTTGAGATAAAAGCAAAAGCGAGTGCGAGTCTATTATCCTTTCTTGAAATGTGCCTCCATTTTATCTTTGGGATTTTCGCTGATAATTCTTCAACCAGCTTCTTGTATTTCTTCAAAGATGGTTCATTTGTAGTGTACTCTCCTTTTATTTGGCGAATAACTAGCTGCGAATCACTAGTGATCCTGGCATTTTCTAATTTCATTTCTATGGCGAATTTTAAGGCATGTATCACAGCTTCATATTCTGTTTCATTATTAGTGGATGCAAATTCCAATCTGAATGAAAAAGCCATCTTTATTCCTTCTGGCGAAATTAAAACAATTCCAACTCCATTTGATGATCCATCTACCAATATTTCTCATCTATTTGGTTCTGTTAATAAATATTTTGGATCTCCATGTTCTTCTTCTACATCCATCATTTCTTCTACTGCTTCATCTTCTTCTAAAGGAAATTCTGCCAAGAAATCCGCAACAACTTGTGATTTTGGTGAAGACAAAATTTCATATTTAATATCAAAGTGGCCTACTTGTGCATTCCATCTCTCCACCCTTCCTGATCTTTTAGAATTCTTCATCACTGATTCAATTGGTACTTTTGTTAATACCTTTATCTTGTGTGCTTGAAAGTATATGCGGAGCTTAAATGATGCATAAACTAATGCTAAGATTAACTTTTCAATCTTTGAGTAATTCTTCTCAGCGTATTAAAAGTTTTGCTAATGTAATAAATGGGTTTCTCCACTCCTGCGTCTACTCGCAATAACACAACACTTAATGCACGTTGTCGCAAGGTAAATCAATAATTCTTCTCCTGGTTCTGCCTTTTGTAAAATAGTTGTATTCATAAGATGTTCTTTGATTCCTTGAAAAGCCTTTTCACATTCATCACTCCATTTAAATTTTGCACCCTTCTTGAGTATATCGAAAAAATATTTGCATTTGTCTGATGATCGCGAAATGAATCTCCCCAGCGAAGCTAGAAGCCCATTCAACTTCTGTACATCTTTTATTGTTGCTGGTGTTGGCATGTCACGAACTGCTTGCACTTTTTCTGGATCAACCTGTATTCCTTCCTTTGATACAATGTAGCCTAAAATTTTCCCGATGCAACTCCAATAGTACACTTCTCAGGATTCAATTTAATGTTATACTGCCGCATTTGTTCAAAAATCTCCCTCAAGTCTTGTACATGGTCTTTAGCTTCTTTACTCTTTACTAACATGTCGTCCACTATACTTCTAATGTTATGTATCCATTTTGCGAACACCTTCTCTACCATTCTTTGATATGTCGCTCCCGCGTTTCGCAAACCAAATGGCATTTTCGTGTAACAATATAAACCTCTAGGGGCAAAGAAAGCAGTATGTTCTTGATCTTCTTCAGCGAGAGGGATTTGGTTATACCCTTTGTACCCATCTAAAGATGATACCCTATCATTTCCCGCTGCGGATTCCACCATTTGAGGAATATCTGGTAACGGAAAACTATCTTTGGGGCAAGCTTTGTTTAAATCAGTGAAATCTATGCAAATCCTGATTCCTTTGTTTTTCTTTGGGACAATGACCATATTCGCTATCCATTCTGGGTATTTAGCTTCTCTTATAATTCCTGCCTCAAGCATTTTCTGTAATTCTTCTTCTATTTGGGAATGGTAAGTTGTTGCAATTTTTCTTATTCTTTGTTTAAATGGTCTCACATTTTTGTTAATCTCCAATTTGTGGCATGCAATTGATGGATCTATTCATGGTATCTCATCCATGTTTCCTGCGAAAATATCTTTATATTCTCGCAACAAGTTAACAGTTCTTTCTTCTTCTTCTATATCCATTTTGGTTCCAATTCTCAACATTAGAGGCTCCTCTATAGTCCCAATGTTTATTTCTTTTGTTGGTTCTGCGGCAGTGTAACTGGGTTTAGGTTCTCCCATTGGTGTTGGTTCTTTTATTGCTTTTATGGGTCCTTCCCCTTCTTCCGAAATTTCGCTGGGTATTCCTTTGCCTTCTTTTGCCCTTATCATATATACTCTAAATTCTTCTTCCTTCTATGCTTCCTTTGCCAATTTTCTGCGAAACTGTTTCTTTTTTGCTTGTCCTTCATAATGTTTTACTTCAATTTGATGACATAATTTCGCATTGTCAACATCTCCCCTGATTTCACCTATTCCATTTGGAGTGGGAAATTTAATACATTGATGCAACGTTGATACCACAGCTTTTATCGCATGTATCCATGATCTTCCTAATAACATATTATATGGCGATTCCATATCCACCACGCACAATGTTAGATGTGTTTCGATTTCTCCAAGTGCAATTCGTACCATTATTTCTCCTTTAGGTTTTGTTGTGGATTTTCCAAAGTCGTGAATAAAATATATTGAATTGGACATTTCTTCATATTTAAATCGCATTCCCCGGAATGCATGATAAAATATTATATCAATTGAGCTTCATGTATCGATTAAAGTTCTGTTCAACATCCATTCTCCTGTGGATTTTATTGTTGTCTCCTTCTCTTTTCGTGTAATAGGCACTGTGATGACCAACGGGGATGTATGGTTCAAATTTTCTTTTGGTATTTCTTCCGCCATGAACGCAATTTTTTGCTTTTCCCACTCTTTCAAGGGTGATGTTTTTATACCGCCATAACTGTCTTTCCTTCAAAATTTCGTTTATGTATTCTTCCTTTGATGTTTTCATGGAATTCATTAATCAAGCTTTTTGATATCATATTACACTCCAATCTTTTGCCATTTTCATTAATTCTATTCATCTTTCTTCTAACTGATTCACTGATTTATTTAATCAATTTCTTGATTTGAATATTCTCAATCAAGAATATTCAACTTTCGATCTTCAATCTCCCTGTTTCTAGCGCCATTATGTAGTTTGCAGGAAATCCTACATTACAACCCTCAATCTTCCTGTTTCTAGTGCCATTATGTAGTTGCAGGAAATCCTAAACTACACCCCTCATATGATTTCATTGTTGATCAACTCATTTTCAGGTTTACACTCTTAATTTTATTGATTAATTTTTGAATTTTCTTACAAGAAAGATAAAGAAGTCAAGAATGATATCTGCTCTGAACTTTCTCTCTCCTATTTACTTGTTTCTTACTCAAAAAAGATCTCTCCCTTCTTTACAACTCGAATGACTATTTATAAGGAAATACATAGTGGATGACAGCTAATCTATCCTTTATTTTCGGATATGGTTTGCGACATTCTTGCAACCTTACAGATGTTAATTTCGCAAACTCTCTAATCTTCGCAAGACTATCACATCTTTCTCGTGACCTTAGATGACGTCATTTATTCTATCATTTCTGAAACTGTTCTGCGACACTGTTAAGCTGTGTCATTGATAACTTCGCTGAAACATTGTCATTGCGAAATTCTGATCCTACAGCAAGGATTGCAGTTTTGAATGGCAGTTGAGTTGCAAAAGCTGGTTGCAATGAACTGTTGGTGGTATTGGTTGCAGTTGGTAGTTGAGTAGAAACAGATGGGAGTTTGAAGTTGCAAGTTGAAATGGGTTTGTTGTGAGCTGATACATATCAAGAGTATGTGAATGAATGATTGTGTTTGCCTGAGATGAATGGAATTGATATGTAACTGTTGCAGACAACAAGCTGCAGTTATCTGTTGAATGATGTTGTTACAGGTGTTGTGATACTTTCAGAGCATTGTGTCGACCGAATTGGTGAAGCGAACTGAAGTTGGAGTCGCAAGGAAGGTGTTGATTTCCAAGGATTGTGTTATGAGCATTTATATGCTGGTAATGAATGAACTGAATTTATAGAAGAATGATTAGGAGAATATGCAGGGAGTTCTGGTAGTACTGATGAGAGGCAAATGGTTGGTGTTTATGGGTCTATGATGAGCTGAACCGGTGGTCTAGCTTGTGGTGGGTCTGTTGTTCTACTGGTGGGTGCAGAGTATGATAAAGGATGAGCTGAAATGAAGCATTAGTTGTATGCTTAGGAACGTTACAGGGAATGGTTGTGTGCAGGTATACATGATCCAAGAAAGGGAGCTACAGTTGCAGTGCCTCTGGTGATCAGTGAGAGATGGTGGAACTGTGAAAAGGAGCTGATAGGGTTAGCAACTGAATCTGAAGTGCAACATGGCAGTTGAGCTGAAGTGCGCAACTGGAAGTTGTGAGATTGCTCATGGTGGTGGTCTGAGTTAATGTCACAGGCATTGCATCTAGATTGGGGAAATGGCCTGAATTGGAGTTGGGTTGATTGCAGAAGGGATTGAAGCATGAGTGAATGCATGACTGTGAATGGTTAAGAAGCTATGTGTTGCCGTGGTGGAATGTTGAGCTGCAACGGAAGATGGTGATGCTTAGATTTCATGAATTGCAGTGACAGTCTGAAGTGCAGTCAAGAGCTGTAGATGGCAGGTGGAATCTGGTAGTGATGCTATTTAGATGGATGCCTAGGTTCATATGGTGTTTGTGCTGTGTGTGGTGATTGTGGAATTGAGGTAGTGGATGAGGTATTGTTGGCATTGCAAGGAAAGAATATGGAATTTCGATAGTGATCTGAGACGCATGTTAGGTTGCAGGCATTGTTGTTGGGTTTGAAGCGAGCAATAATGCTGGTGTTGCTAACAAAAGAAATTAGAGTAGAATGGGTTTGTGTAGCTTCTATTGAAGCAATAGAGAGAAGAAATATGGTCATGGCTGGCAGTGAAGCACAATGATGGTGCATCACAAGGTTCTCGCCAAAGAGCTGTGATGCACAATCATTGTGCAACACAATTTTGGCCTGTGCAAGACAGCTTAGGCTTTGGCCAAGACTAGTCTGACTTTGACCGAGTTGACCCAGTTGACGACCGGGTAGACTTTGCTGGTCACCTAAGATGTTTTCCGGCCGGTTTCCGGCGATAATTTATGGACATATTTTTTACATGGGTTCTCCACACACATGGGCTTGGTGGACTTCTTGGTGATGGGCTTTTGAAGACTTGACCTAGTTTTATAAGGGAGAAAAGCTACAAAAAGAAAAGTTTTCTACTTTCTTAAAAGATCACGTATTATTCTTGGAGCTTTGGAGATAGCTACAACTAGGGTTTGCTTTCGTTTATTTTTCATCTTCTTCAAATATTTTATGATTATGATGAACTCCATTATTATGAGTAACTAAACTCAATTATTGGTTATGGGATAAAAGTTGATTTCCAACATGTTATTTGATTCAATGAATTAGTTTTGTCTCAATACTTTATTGTTTATGTTTCATTATTAATATTGTCATATGATTTGAATGCTAGTTTGTTTGAGTCCGGAATCAATTAGATTAGTCTTCATCTCTATTGCTAGATTAGGGTTTTCAATACGAAATAGTTGTTTATCCCTGATTCTAAGTAGCATAGTGCCATTATTACTTGTAGTGATACATCTTTTTAATTGCGTATGAATCATAACCTTTGTTAAAACGAATTAGTGTTTTTACACGTTTGTTTGCATTGATTAGTCTTATTTCATAAAACTTATTGCTCTAAGGGAGTTAAACTTAATTGTGCTTTTGCACTTTAGGATGCTTTCTAGGTAGATTTCACAATAGCATCTTTTAATGTTGTTTGTGATAAAATCGGGAAATAAACGGGATATTCTTGCGATCAAGATATCCTAGGACTTCTAATAGATGAGAGATTAAAATTCCAATTCTAGTCATTGATGAAAATACATGTTTGTGAATGATATTATCCCATGACCAATATCTTCTCCTTATTGATTATTCAAATTATTTTATTGCTTTTGATTACTTTTATTGCTTTGATTATTTAGATAAAACAAAAATCCCCCCCTTTGGTTACTTAAGAATCTGAAAATTTGATAACAACAAAAGCCTCTCTGTGGGAACGAACTCTTTCTTATCACGTACTATATTTATATCTAGTTGAGTGAGAAAGTGAATTATTTTTGACACATACGACAACGATCACACGCCTTCGTTTTGGTAGCCGCATGGGGGAAGGCTGGCATGGTATGACCAAGGCAGAATGGCGCGGACGGCTTGGCATAGTGGGGCCAAGGGTTTGGACGGCTTGGCATGGTGGGGACAAGGGTTTGGCATGGCTTGGCATGCTGGGGCCAAGGCAGAATGGTGCAGCCATCATGGCTAGGTCCAAGGCAGAATGGTGCGGACGACTTGGCATAGTGGGGCCAAGGGTTTGGACGACATGGCATGGTGGGGCCAAGGGTTTGGCATGGCTTGGCATGGAGGGGACAAGGGTTTGGCATGGCTTGGCATGTTGGGGACAAGGCAGAATGGTGCGGCTAACATGGCTAGGGCCAAGGCAGAATGGTGCAGACGGCTTGGCATAGTGGGGCCAGGTGGTTTGGACGGCTTGGCATGGTGGGGCCAAGGGTTTGGCATGGCTTGGCATGGTGGGGCCAAGGAAAAATGGTGCGGCTAGCATGGCTAGGTCAAAGGAAGAATGGTGCGGACGGCATGGCATAGTGGGGCCAAGTGTTTGGCATGCCATTTGCGTATGGTGCGGCTAGCATGGTTGGCATGCCTTGGCGTGGTAAACGTGGCTGACATGGTTGGCATTCCTTAGCGCAAAGATGTGGCTGGCATGGTTTGCCATCGGCACAGTGGTGCAGCTGGCATGGTTGGCATGCCTTGGCGCGGTAAACGTGGATGGCATGGTTTTCCATTGGCACAGTGGTGCGGCTGGCATGATTGGCATGTCTTGGCGCGGAGATGTAGCTGGCATGGTTTGCCATTGGCACAGTGGTGCGGCTGGCATGGTTGGCATGCCTTGGCGCGGAGATGTGTCTGGCATGGTTTGTTATTGGCACAGTGGTGCGGCTGGCATGGTTGGCATTCCTTGGCACGGAGATGTGGCTGGCATGGTTTTTCATTGGCACAGTGGTGCGGCTGGCATGGTTTTCCACTGGCACAGTGGTGCGGCTGGCATGGTTGGCATGCTTTGGCGCGGAAATGTGGCTGGCATGGTTTGCCATCGGCACAGTGGTGCGGCTGGTATGGTTGGTATGCCTTGGCGCGGAGATGTGGCTGGCATGGTTTTCCATTGGCACAATGGTGCGGCTGGCATGGTTGGCATGCCTTGACACGATAGCATGAGAATCAGGGTTTGGGATGTCAGTCAATGTTAAGGGTTCTCCCGTGGAACGTGACCCATGTAAAAAAAAAGGTACCCCGATAATTATTACGTAACCATGATGATTGGTTCAATAAATGTGTTAATGGTCATACTGACGTCATGTCGGATGTACAGTTTTACGATTTTAACCCTAAGCTAATAACCACCATCAACACCTATAGGGGCTCGAGAAAAACCTAAGGTTAAAGGAGAATCGACTCTAGATTATAAAACTAGTATCACACAGGAGGTGTGGGGATTAGGTTTCCCAGTTGCTAGAGTTCACCCTTATATAGTCTTTCAAATCAGGGTTTGCAATCAATGTTAGCTTAGTAACAAAGCATTCAATATTCATCGTTAGATGAAAACCTGATTATATTCAAGCTAATATATTTCAACCATTGGATCAAAAACTTAGCTTGTTGCACACAAATGAAATGCACGACTTTAGGTTTGTGTAACCGTACCCAAACATGTACATTTGTTTGTTCAACAATAGTTAACCAAATGGTTAGCCATATGAGCACTTTCATATCAACCATATTCTTCTTCACCATAACTAGTTCAAATGACTCAAATGAACTAGTTTGAGAGTTTTTCAATCGCATAAATCTTATAGAAGTATACAAGATACAATTGAAGCAAAAATGATTTGATTCACTCGAATCGATTCATGAACTTTATAACCACGGTTTGCAAATTGCATTCCTTAGTTAATATAAATATAAGTTCACAAATAATCGTCTTTAGATATAACCAACTCAAGTACGCGGACTTAAGTTCCCGGAAGGAGTTCACAAACTCCAGCATATTTTCTCGGGATGAGAACCTCCGCCAATTCGCGGACTGAGTACGCGACTGAGTTCACATCTCTTGTTCCAGTTTTCCTGATCAACAAAGTACGCATACTTTGGTTCAAGGAATAAGGAATTATACATATATGTGTTACCACACAATGCTTATATCCAACATTGGTTATATAATCTAAACTCTCATTTCAATCATTGAAACATTCTTAGAGGACGTTATATAATTGTTATTCACAAACCATTTTTCGTCAAAGCCATTTTCAAAGTGATTGAAACATAACATGACTTTCGTCACTAGGTAAAGATGAACTTCGCCAAAGCGAAAGCTTACCAGCACGTATTTCGAGAAATAGATAAGCGAGACAAACTCGGCTCGAAATAGCAAATGTGTATAATTAAAGTCTATATAGCAAAACGAATTTTATCTCAAGATAGGAGATAGATTATATAGACTTTTGAGTGATAGATAAGGTCAAGTCTCCACATACCTTTTAGTCAATGAAGTTCCACCAGTTCCTTGAGTAGTTCTTCGTCTTGTATGATGATCGCCATGGAGTTCTTGAGCTGAACTACACTTTCTATCCTAGTCCGAGACTTAGCTATAGTAGAATAGAAATCAATACTTATAGTTTTGATCACTAATATTGGCAAACATGCTTGAGATAGCAACGCATGCGAGTTCGGCCGAACAGTGCTCTAACAATCTCCCCCTTTGTCAATTTTAGTGAAAAACTATCAATATATATGGAATACAAAAATAAATGAATAAACTTTTGTAGCTCCTATTCCACATGCCTAATCTTCAACATTACTCGAAATCTTCGTCACTCCAAGTACTCCAATGATCCCAAAGGTTGTAAGTTCAGCATCATCGTTGTTGAAAATCCATAGCTATAACAATGAGAAAACAAATATTCTCAATCATTGTTATACAGTGTCATAGTATCATTTCACAACATCAAAGTTCAATTGTATCACAACTTCGACAACAATACTATGGTGATACGTATCGCTCCCCCTTAGTCAATACTCCATCTCACATGGAAACCACTCCCCCTTACCAAAGTAGTTAATATCGTGTAACGATATCGTATCGGCTCGGTCCGATACACCTATGCAAAATATTATATCGGTTTTTACAGGTGATACATCATTAAGACCAAGAATTTTAAATATTTTCACTTTTTCAATCTAAATTTTTTGGTGTCATATGATGCATTAATTCTCAAGATTAAAAGCTTCACTGTACAAATTCAATCTTATTCCAACATCATTACTGAATAAGATTGAGTTTGCAAGGGTATAGAGGAAAAATATAATTAGGAGGAAAGGTTCCGTTTATAAATTTTAAGATATAAATAATTTATTCTTCCAAATTACTCTTGACGATATTATCAGTGTACAGGTGAACCCAATATATCGGTTTGTATCGGCTGATACGAGCGTTTTTACGTTCCATCCTTGTATCGCCGATATTTTAGATATCGTACAGTTTTTTCCGATACACAATAAAAGCCTATAAATCGGCCGATACAACCGATATTGACTACCTTGCCCCCTACATAATTGAAAAAGCGGGGGTACAACAACCACACCCAACAATTCGATTAACAATCGGTATGGACAAACTCCAGTATACTTTCTAGAGAATAAACTAGACAGCCAGACTCAATCTAGAGAAAAGTATATCAAAGAGTTTATATCTCAATCTTTCGATTTGATCTTTACTCAAGCAAATAGAAATATGCGAGTCTTTATCAAAGAGAGATAACTTGGATGGTACCAAAGACCAATATCCAAGTGTCAATCAATTTAAATCAACAACCAAAAGGTCGAATATTCTAATTGATTGAAAAACGTACCACCTGTGATATTTCAATTATATAAACAAATATAATGCGGAATAGAAATAACACAGACACCAGAATTTTGTTAACGAGGAAACCGCAAATACAGAAAAACCTCGGGACCTAGTCCAGATTGAACACACACTGTATTAAGCCGCTACAGACACTAGGCTACTCCAAACTAACTTCAGTCTGGACTGTAGTTGAACCCCAATCAATCTCACACTGATCCAAGGTACAGTTATGCTCATACGCCTCTGATCCCAGCAGGATGCTACGTACTTGATTCCCTTAGCTGATCTCACTGATAGGTGTCTAAAAAACCTAATTTTATATCGAGTATTTATGATTTCTTTGCTACTTTTCTTATAAATTATGTACCTTATGTTTACTTTTGAGTGTTTTAGGTGTTTTGGAATCGTATGAGGAAAAAGAAGAGAACTAAGAACTTAATTCATCGCTTAGCAACATTGGAAGGTGATGGCCAAGAGCGTACAAGGATGCAATTCTACAATTGCGTGGGAAACCCGCACACTCCAACTGTTTCTGAAGATTACTAGGAGGCAGCCACGTTTACAAAGGAATTGAGAGATTACTAGGGGGAAGCCTATTTTTCTAGCAAGCATTGCTATGGGGAGTCACTAAGGTTTGTTAAAGACAGACAACGGTTTACTAGGGGCACCTCGATCCCAATTTATATAACAACTAAATCGAGAAATCAGTTCATACGTCAGCCGTTTTTTCTCAAAGGGTTTGTTGTTGTACGGTCAAGTTGGTCGAGAGTAATCGAGAGTTGTTGCCGACAATTAAGAGCAAGGAACAAATGGGTTTGTAGTGGTTCAGTTACTTCTGTCTGAGATGGGGATCTGAATTGAAGAAGGAGAAGAACAACTGAGATTCGAAGTTTACAAGTGGTGGAAATAAGATGGGTTTCAACTGAATTTACTGGTGGTTTTGTTCAGTTCAACTGAGCTGAAATGAAGATATAACATGTTTGTTCATCAGTGGGGCTGCTGTTGATATTGAAGATGTTTTGATTTCGAAGAAGGAATGATGAAGTTGTGCATACAGGGTGTTTGTGATTACGCCTGACAGAAGGATGATTAATATGGAACTGCAGGTGGAATGGCTAGTCTGTGGCTCAATGATGCTTCAGAAAATAGTCGTGATGGACTGATAAAGCAGGGATGGTTATGGAAGGGTTTGAAATAAGCAACAACAGTTGGAGTTTGCTGGAAGAACGAGAAACATATCAAGGAAATGAATCTGCTGCTGGTGCCATAGAGGATAACTCAGAAAGAGATTGCAATGATGGGATTAAGAAGATGCAGCTTGTCTGTGTTGCAGAATTGTAGGTTGTGCTGAGAAGTGCAGCTTGAGATGGGGGTTAAAGCTGAATTGCACTTTGGTACTGTGTAACTCGATATACAGCTGGGAGGTGAATCTGACATTGAAACAAAGATGATTCGATTCGATTGAATCGGCTCATGAACTTTATATCCACGGTTTGCATACTGCATTCGTTAGTAATTTAAGTTTCATGTTCAAAGCACATCTTTAGATCATAACCCACTCAAGTATACAAGCAAGTTCGCGGACTTCAGGCAACCGGCAGATTTTTCCAAACTCAGCAGAAAATCTCGACAAGGAGACTTCCGCCAGTTCGCGGACGAGGTTCGCGGACTAAACACGCAAACGAGTTTTTGGAAATCCCAACATAAATTTTCGGCAAGAGAACTTCCGTCAGTTCACGGACTGAGTTCGCAAACTGAGTTCGCGGACTTGGGAAAGCCAATTCCTCCGGTTTCTCTCAATCAACAAAGTTCGCAAACTTCGGATTAAGGAATAGGAATTATGCACATATGTGTTTCCACACAATGCTTATATCCATCATTGGTTATATTGACCTAAACTGTCATTCCAATTATTGAAACATTCTTAGAGGATGTTATATAGTTGTTACACTATTTCTCATCAAAGTGATTTTCAAAGTGATTGAAACATTATGACTTTTGTCATTATGTGAAGATAAACCGAATCAAAGCGAAGCGCTTTACCAACACATGATTTCGAGATATAAATAGAGGAGATATACTCGGCTCGAAATATCAAATGTGTATGATCCAGTCTATATAGCATACGATTTTTGTCTCATAAGAAGTAGGAGATAGAAGAGATAGAATTTTGAGTGATAGATAAGTTCAAGTCTCCACATACCTTTTTGTTGATGAAGTTCACGGTTCCTTGAGTAGATATTCGTCGTTGTATGATGAATCGTCATGAAGTCCTTGAGCTCAACTACACTTTTCTATCCTAGTCCAAGACTTAGCTATGTAGACTAGAAATCAAGACTCATAGTTTTGGTCACTAACATTGACAAACATGCTTGAGATAGCAACGCATGCGAGGTCGACCGAGTTATGCTCTAACAATCTCCCCCTTTGTCAATTTTAGTGAAAAAACCATTAATACATATGGAATACAAAAAAGATAAACTTTAGTGGCTCCTATTCCATAGTCTAATCTTCAACGTTCCCTGAAATCTTCGTCCTTACAAGTACTCCAATGATCCCAAAGGTTGTAAGTTTAGCATCACCGTTGTTGAAGATCCGTAGCTATAACAATGAGAGAAATTGAGATTCTCGATCATTAGTATACAATGACATAATATTATTATGTAACATCAAAGTCCAATTGCATCACGACTTTAACAATAATACTACTGTGATATGTATCACCCCCCCTTAGTCAATACTCCATCTCACATGGAAACCACTCCCCCTTACACAATGATCCGAAAATCATATGTATATGTAGTAGAACTACACATTAATTCTCCCCCTTTTTGTCCATAAAATTGGCAAAGGTACAAGAACGGGATCCTAATGAAATTTCCGAGAAGAGACGTTTCATAGACTAAAATAAAAAATACATACCAACTTAACTGAGATGCAATCATAAAGCCGAAGCTAAATGCATTCATCAAGGAGTTTTAAGATACAAGATAACCCCTATAAAATTCCACAGCCGCACAACCCGCAAGATATTACCATTAAGCACAAGTTCAAAAGAACTCTTCTCCATTTGATGTCCTTCCCGAAAGAACAACAAGAGCGACCTTAATTTCAAAAGAAAAGAAAGATTTTTAATTGGACACCAGAAACCATAGGAATGATTTTTTATATCGAAAACTCAATCAAATTAATCACAAGTAAACCCATGATTAATTTAATTGGAATACACAACTAAATCCAACCACAAAAGAGATCAATTTAATTGAAAGTGCTCAACATAAGTAAACTTACGGATCTACGACTAAGGTAATCATACGGAGATGACTAACTTAATCGTTCACATACTCAACATAAGGAAAAACCTTATGGAATATATGACTACATTAACCAATAGAACGTGATTAGTATAGCCATTCATATACTCAATACAAGAATTTTTGGAATATATGAAAACTCAATTAGACTAATTACAAGAGAACCCATAATTAATCTAATTGGAATACAAACAACCAAACTAATCACGAAGGTAATCAATTTAATTGTCAAAAGTTTTTCTCGACAAAAGAAGACTTTCAGAGAAAATAACTAAATAACCAACCAAGATGATTAATTTAGTTCAAAAATGCTCGACATAAAGTACCTTACGGAACAACCAACAAAGTTAATCACAAAATAATCAACTTAGTTGTATCGTGCTCGACATAAGACACATTGCGGATCCTCACAGTAATATATAAGATATGGATCAGTGATGATCATTACTATGGAATACATACAAGGATCTATTATATTTTTCCATCAATATTTGCGTAACTACATGATAGACTTTATCCTTTTCACACAAAATATTTTACCCTATTTTTCGTCAAATAAATGATTGCATAGGCATAACTTTTGTATTTGTCAAAATTCCATTCGTCCTTTCATTAATACGAATACCAATTTATGAACGAATTTACTTTGACAACATATGGGACCTTCAAGTTCACGGACGCAAACAATACATATCCCATAAAAATATTGCAATACTTCAAAATCAAACAGATTAATACTGAAATAACATCATCCTCCAAATATTTTTAGAATTTTAAACCAATAAATCTAAAAACATTAAAATGAAATCGTTGGACATAGAAATGTGTAATCACAATAATGGCTATTCCAAACTCTAGTAATCCTTCTCAAAAATAAGAATAAATTCTCATAAGAAGTTTCCTAGGCAACAAGACAAACTCGTAATGCACATACAAGATGATTTGTCCTTATAGGGTAGAGTCAATCTTTTTCGCATGGATTTTCACTAATAATAGCTACCAAGGGCGTATAAAAAGATTTTATTAACAAAGAAGAACATATAAAGTCAATAACGACTATGCACCATAGTTCACAAAGGATGATTGTGAACATTCAAGAATTCCATAGCACTGTGTACTACTTTCCATTCTTGAACTTTCTTCTTTGTGATTCACCAACAACATTCTTTTAAAAGTTACAAATTATCTTAGAAGAGTAGTACTCCAAGTTCCCAAGTTCAAGAGAAGAGGAACAAGTGCAACGAAACGGAGCAAAATACTCAAAAACAAGAGACAGGACAAATACCAATCTTAACTCATCCAAATTCAAGGTTTCTCATCTCTATTTTGAAGATAATTCAAAGAGGAAGAGAGTGAAAAAATAATTAGGTCAACCTGAGTTCGGACGAAAAAGTTACGGCCGAAACAAGTTTACCGAATATCGACGTCAAGTATGCATACGGGTTTGCAAACGAATTTTCGTATCCTGGAGCAGTCTGCAGACGGGGTTTGCGAACTTAAACCCCTGGATTTTTGTTTTAAATGATGTTATGCATACTTGGTATGTGTACCATGAAGTCCAAACATACCGAACTGATGTTTTCAAACCTAAACATTTAAGAGCCTTAAACACAGTTAGGTAGAAATGAACGATAATCAAGGTACACGGATCATTATAAGTACTCAAATAAGTAATAAGAACATATAACTTGCTCAAGTTTATAGATATACCTTTTTAGAAAAGTCCAATTGAATTCTACAGCCTTACCGAATATAATCTGTGCGCCCCAGTTGATGTGCTTCCCTCACCGTATACATAGCAGGGCATTTCTTGGTGAGGATGCACTTTCAACACAAACAAGTTGTGTTGAGGTGAACAATGTCTTGCTTACCATGGCACCAAGAAAGAGTTTCTTTCCAACAACTCTTAAATCTTGTAGTGTTGAGAAACACCCAAGGAATTGTTTTTATAAGTCTATCAAAGAACTTAAAGAGAACCCAAAAAGATTTGTGTTTCTGATTTCTTGTTTTCCAACTTATAAAAAACAGTTTCTGCAGATAGTTTTTAGTACTGCGAAAGGAAACTCTTTTTATAAAAACAGACGTCCTAGATTCTTCATAAAAGAATACAATACTATTATCTTGATAGGAAGTATCAGGAATTTAGCAACGAATCAATTCATGCTTTGAGGTGATACACTCAGATGACTGAGATTTAAACTCCTCTTGTAATTCGTTTAGTTTATCACAACTAATTGGATTACACAGAGGAGGAGCATTGTTCTCACTGATTATTAAATCAATATTAACCTCAACATGAATATTATTCATCATAACTTGATTTAGCATGTCAAGAGATTTTTCCTCTTTTTGGAGGTATAACTCAACATCAAGAGATAACCTCTCAAGCTTCTTTTCAATCCCTGAAAACACTTCAAGGGATTTTAAACCTGGTGGAGGTTTAGATAGATTTCTTTTACAAATTTTATTAAATCAGTCATGGAAGAGAATTCTGAAATCCCTGGATCTGGTGGTGCATTTATTGAGATAGCACTACTGTCCATAGAGTCAGATCGCTACAAACACAGACTTGTAAGGACTTGAACGTTTTTGCCTGCTCTAATACCAATTGAAAAAGCGGGGGTCTAACAACACCACCCAATATTTCGCTTAGCAATATGTATGGACTAACTCCGAAATACTTTGCTAGAGAATCAACTAGACAGTCAGACTCAATCTAGATAAAAGTATCCCAAGGAGTTAATATCTCTCTCTTGATTGGATTTTTAATCAAGCTAAAAACACTAGAGAGTCTTTATCAAATACAAGGAATAACTTGGACGTTACCAAAGACCAATGTCCAAGTGTTAAACAATGAAATCAACAACCACAAGGTCGGATCTCTAATCGATTAAACTTTAACGCACAACCTGTATTATTTCAATTATAAAGATAAACAATATAATGCGGAAAATGAAATAACACGGACACCAGAAATTTTGTTAACGAGGAAACCGCAAATGCAGAAAAACACCGGGACCTAGTCCAGATTGAATACACACTGTATTAAGCCGCTATAGACACTAGACTACTCCAAGCTAACTTCGGACTGGACTATAGTTAAACCCCAATCAGTCTCCCACCGATCCAAGGTACAGTTGTACTCCTACGCCTATGATCCCAGCAGGATACTGCACACTTGATTCTCTTAGCTGATCTCACCCACAACCAAGAGTTGTTGCAACCCAAAATCGCAGACTTGATAATAAACAAATCTGTCTCACACAGAAAAGTCTATCAAAAGATAAATTTGTCTCCCACAGAAAAACCCTAGATTTTTGTTCCGTCTTAAGATATGAAAATCAAGGTGAACAGGAACCAATTGATAATCTGGTCTTATATTCCCGAAGAACAACCTAGATTAATCAATCACCTCTCAACAATATTTCTTGACTACACAAGAGGATGTCGAGGAATCACAAACAGTGAGACGAAGATGTTTGTGACTTCTTTATCTTGCCTACCGGAGAATTCTCACGATCTCAAGATAATCCATAGATTGTACTCGTACGATAGAAGATGCAAGATCAGATCACACAACTACGATAAAAGTAGTATCGGTCTGGCTTCACAATCCCAATGAAGTCTTTAAGTCGTTAACCTGGTTTTAAAGAAGAAAACCGAAGGTTAGAGGAGAATCGACTCTAGCGAGCGAACTAGTATCACACAGACGTGTGGGGATTAGTTTTTCCCAATGCTAGATGTCTCATATATATAGTATTCAAATCAGGATTTTGCCTTAGTTACAAAGCAATCAATATTCACCGTTAGATGAAAACCTGAATTAGATTCAAGCTAATATTTTTCAACTATTAGATCGAAAACTTAGCTTGTCACACACACTTGAGATATACGTTTACTGGGTTTGTGAAAACCGTGCCCAAACGTGTATGTGTATGTTGGTTCAACATAGTAACCCAAAAGGTTAACCATATGAGCATTTCATATTTACCTTGTTATTCTTCACCATAACTAGTTCAATTGAATCAAATGAACTAGTTAGAGAGTTGTTCAATTGCTATGAGATATTATGTAACTACACAAGACACTATTGAAACAAAGATGATTCGATTCGATTGAATCGGCTCATGAACTTTATAGCCATGGTTTGCATACTGCATTCCTTAGTAATTTAAGTTTCATGTTCAGAACACATCTTTAGATCATAACCCACTCAAGTACGCAAGCAAGTTCGCGGACTTAAGGCAACCGACAACTTTTTCCAAACTCAGCAAAAAATCTCGGCAAGGAGACTTCCGCCAGTTCGCGGACTAAACACGCAAACGAGTTTTTGGAAATCCCAACAAAAATTTTCGGCAAGAGAACTTCCGTCAGTTCACGGGCTGAGTTCGCAAACTGAGTTCGCGGACTTGGGAAAGCCAATTCCTCCGGTTTCTCTCAATCAACAAAGTTCGCAAACTTCGGATTAAGGAATATGACTTATGCACATATGTGTTACCACACAATGCTTATATCCATCATTGGTTATATTGACCTAAACTGTCATTCCAATTATTGAAACATTCTTAGAGGATGTTATATAGTTGTTACACTATTTCTCATCAAAGTGATTTTCAAAGTGATTGAAACATTATGACTTTTGTCATTATGTGAAGATAAACCGAATCAAAGCGAAGCGCTTTACCAACACATGATTTCGAGATATAGATAGAGGAGATATACTCGGCTCGAAATATCAAATGTGTATGATCCAGTCTATATAGCATACGATTTTTGTCTCATAAGAAGTAGGAGATAGAAGAGATAGACTTTTGAGTGATAGATAAGTTCAAGTCTCCACATACCTTTTTGTTGATGAAGTTCTACGGTTCCTTGAGTAGATCTTCGTCGTTGTATGATGAATCGCCATGAAGTCCTTGAGCTCAACTACACTTTTATATCCTAGTATGAGACTTAGCTATGTAGACTAGAAATCAACACTCATAGTTTTGATCACTAACATTGACAAACATGCTTGAGATAGAAACGCATGCGAGGTCGACCGAGCTATGCTCTAACAATCTCCCCCTTTGTCAATTTTAGTGACAAAACTATTAATACATATGGAATACAAAAAAGATAAACTTTAGTGGCTCCTATTCCATAGTCTAATCTTCAACGTTCCCTAAAATCTTCGTCCTTCCAAGTACTCCAATGATCCCAAAGGTTGTAGTTTAGCATCACCGTTGTTGAAGATCCGTAGCTATAACAATGAGAGAAATCGAGATTCTCGATCATTAGTATACAGTGACATAATATTATTATGTAACATCAAAGTCCAATTGCATCACGACTTTAACAATAATACTCATGTGATATGTATCACCCCCCCTAGTCAATACTCCATCTCACATGGAAACCACTCCCCCTTACACAATGATCCGAAAATCATATGTATATGTAGTAGAACTACACATTAATTCTCCCCCTTTTTGTCCATAAAATTGGCAAAGGTACTAGAACGGGATCCTAATGAAATTTCCGAGAAGAGACGTTTCATAGACTAAAATAAAAAATACATACCAACTTAACTGAGATGCAATCATAAAGCCGAAGGTAAATGCATTCATCAAGGAGTTTTAAGATACAAGATAACCCCTATAAAATTCCACATCCGCACAACCCGCAATATATTACCATTAAGCACAAGTTCAAAAGAACTCTTCCCCATTTGATGTCATTCCCGAAAGAACAACAAGAGCGACCTTAATTTCAAAAGAAAAGAAGGATTTTTAATTGGACACCAAAAACCAAGGAATGATTTTCTATATCCAAAACTCAATCAAATTAATCACAAGTAAACCCATGATTAATTTAATTGGAATACACAACTAAATCCAACCACAAAAGTGATCAATTTAATTGAAAGTGCTCAACATAAGTAAACTTACGGAGCTACGACTAAGGTAATCATACGGAGATGACTAACTTAATCGTTCACATACTCAACATAAGGAAAAACCTTAAGGAATATACGACTACATTAACCAATAGAACATGATTAGTATAGCCGTTCATATACTCAACACAAGAATTTGTGGAATGTATGAAAACTCAACTAGACTAATTACAAGAGAACCCATAATTAATCTAATTGGATTACAAACAACCAAACTAATCACGAAGGTAATCAATTCAATTGTCAAAAGTTTTGCTCGACAAAAGAAGACTTTCAGAGCAAATAACTAAATAACCAACCAAGATGATTAATTTAGTTCAAAAATGCTCGACATAAAGTACCTTATGGAACAACCAACAAAGTTAATCACAAAATAATCAACTTAGTTGTATCTTGCTCGACATAAGACACATTACGGAGCCTCACAGTATTACATAAGATATGGATCAGTGATGATCATTACTGTGGAATGCATACAAGGATCTATTCTATTTTTCCATCACTATTTGCGTAACGACATAATAGACTTTATCCTTTTCACACAAAAGATTTTACCCTATTTTTCGTCAAATAAATGACTGCATAGGCATACCTTTTGAATTTGTCAAAAGTCCATTCGTCCTTTCATCAATACAAATACCAATTTATGAACGACTTTACTTTTGACAGCATATGGGACCTTCAAGTTCACGGACGCAAACAATACATATCCCATAAAAATATTGCAATACTTCAAAATCAAACAGATTAATACTGCAATAACATCATCCTCCAAATATTTTTAGAATTTTAAACCAATAAATATAAAAACATGAAGATGGAACTGTTGTACATAGCAATGTGTAATCACAATAATGTCTATTCCAAACTCTAGTAATCCTTCTCAAAAATAAGAATAAATTCTCATATTCCTAGGCAACAAGACAAACTCGTAATGCACATACAAGATGATTTGTCCTTATAGGGTAAAGTCAATCTTTTTCGCACGGATTTACACCAATAATAGCTACCAAGGGCATATAAAAATATTTTCTTAACAAAGAAGAACATACAAAGTCAATAACGACTATGCACCATAGTTCACAAAGGATGATTGTGAACATTCAAGAATTCCATAGCACTGCGTACTACTTTCCATTCTTGAACTTCCTTCTTTGTGATTCACCAACAAAATTCTTGTAAAAGCTATAAATTAGCTTAGAAGAGTAGTACTCCAAGAATCCAAGTGCCCAAGTTCAAGAGAAGAGGAACAAGTGCAACGAAACGGAGCAAAACACTCAAAAACAAGAGACAGGACAAATACCAATCTTAACTCATCCAAATTCAAGGTTTATGATCCCCGTTTTTAAGAGAATTCAAATAGGAAGAGAGTTCAAAAAGAATGAGGTCAATCCGAGTTCGGACGAAGAAGTTACGGCCGAAACAAGTTTACTGAATATCGGCGTCAAGTATGCACACGGGTTTGCAAACGAATTTTCGTATCCTGGAGCAGTCTGCAGACGGGGTTTGCGAACTTAAACCCCTGGATTTTGGTTTTAAATGATGTTATGCATACTTGGTATGTGTACTATGAAGTCCAAACATCCCGAACTGATGTTTTCAAACCTAAACATTTAAGAACCTTAAACACAGATCAAGTTAGGTACAAATGAACGATAATAAAGGTACACGGATTATTATAAGTACTCAAACAAGTAATAAGAACGTATAACTTGCTCAAGTTTATAGACATACCTTTTTAGAAAAGTCCAATTGAATTATACAGCCTTACCGAATATAATCCGTGGGCCCCAGTTGTTGTGCTTCCCTCACCGTATACATAGCAGGGCATTTCTTGGTGAGGATGCACTTTCAACACAAACAAGTTGTGTTGAGGTGAACAATGTCTTGCTCACCATGGCACTAAGAAAGAGTTTCTTTCCAACAACTCTTAAATCTTGTAGTGTTGACAAACACCCAAGGAACTGTTTTTATAAGTCTATCAAAGAACTTCAATAGAACCCAAAAAGATATGTGTTTCTGATTTCTTGTTCTCCAACTTATAAAAAACAGTTTCTACAGATAGTTTTTAGTACTGCGAAGGGAAACTCTTTTGATAAAAAGAGACGTCCTAGATTCTTCATAAAAGAAGACAATACTACTATCTTGATAGGCAGTATCAGGAATTGAGCAACGAATCAATTCATGCTTTGAGGTGATACACTCAGATGACTGGGATTTAAACTCCTCTTGTAATTCGTTTAGTTTATCACAAATAATTGGATTACGCAGAGGAGGAGCATTGCTCTCACTGATTATTAAATCAATATCAACCTCAACATGAATATTATTCATCATAACTTGATTTAGCCTGTCAAGAGATTTTTTCTCTTTCTGGAGGTATAACTCAACATCAAGAGATAAGCTCTCAAGCTTCTTTTCAAGCCCTGAAAACACTTAAAGGGATTTTAAACCTGGTTGAGGTTTAGATAGAATTTCTACTACAAATTTTATTAAATCAGTCATGGAAGAGAATTCTGAAATCCCTGGATCTGGTGGTGCATTTATTGAGATAACACTACTGTCCATAGAGTCAGATCGCTACAAACACAGATTTGTAAGGACTTGAACGTGTTTGCCTGCTCTGATACCAATTGAAAAAGAGGGGGTATAACAAAACCACACAATATTTTGCTTAGCAATCTGTATGGACTAACTCCGAAATACTTCGCTAGAGAATCAACTAGACAGTCAGACTCAATATAGATAAAAGTATCTCAAAGAGTTAATATCTCTTTCTTGATTTGATTTTTACTCAAGCTAAAAACAATAGCGAGTCTTTATCAAATACAAGGAATAACTTGGACGGTACCAAAGACCAATGTCCAAGTGTTAATCAATGAAATCAACAACCACAAGGTCGGATCTCTAATCGATTAAACTTTAACGCACAACCTGTATTATTTCAATTATAAAGATAAACAATATAATGCGGAAAATGAAATAACACAGACACCAGAAATTTTGTTAACGAGGAAAACGCAAATGCAGAAAAACCCCGGGACCTAGTCCAGATTGAATACACACTGTATTAAGCCGCTATAGACACTAGCCTACTGCAAACTAACTTCGGATTGGACTACAGTTGAACCGCAATCAGGCTCCCACCGATCCATGGTACAGTTGTACTCCTACGCCTCTGATCCCAGCAGGATACTGTGCACTTGATTCCCATAGCTGACCTCACCCACAACCAAGAGTTGTTGTAACCCAAAATCACAGACTTGATAATAAACAGATCTGTCTCACTCAGAAAAGTCTATAAGAGGATAAATCTACCTCCCACAGATAAACCCTAGGTTTTGTTCCGTCTTTAGATATAAAATCAAGGTAACAAGAACCAATTGATAATCCGGTCTTATATTCCCGAAGAACAGCCTAGATTAATCAATCACCTCTCTACAATCCTTCCTGACTATACAAGCGGATTGTCGAGGAATCACAAACAGTGAGACGAAGATGTTTTTGACTTCTTTATCTTGCCTATCGGAGAACTCTCACGATCTCAAGACAATCAATAGATTGTACTCGTACGATAGAAGATGTAAGATCAGATCACACAACTACGATAAAAGTAGTATCGGTCTGGCTTCAAAATCCCAATGAAGTCTTTAAGTCGTTAACCTGGTTTTAGAGAAGTAAACCAAAGGTTAGAGGAGAATCGACTCTAGCGAGCGCACTAGTATCACACAGACGTGTGGGGATTAGTTTTTCCCAATGCTAGATGTCTCTTATAAATAGTCTTCAAATCAGGGTTTTGCCTTAGTTACAAAGCAATCAATATTCACCGTTAGATGAAAACATGAATTAGATTCAAGCTAATATTTCTCAACTATTAGATCGAAAACTTAGCTTGTCACACACACTTGAGATATACGTTTACTGAGTTTGTGAAAACCGTTCCCAAACGTTTATGTGTATGTTGGTTCAACATATTAAACCCAAAAGGTTAGCCATATGAGCATTTCATATTAACCTTGTTCTTCTTCACCATAACTAGTTCAATTGACTCAAATGAACTAGTTAGAGAGTTGTTCAATTGCTATGAGATCTTATGTAACTACACAAGACACAATTGAAACAAAGATGATTCGATTCGATTGAATCGGCTCATGAACTTTATAGCCACGGTTTGCATACTGCAATCCTTTGTAATTTAAGTTTCATGTTCAGAGCACATCTTTAGATCATAACCCACTCAAGTACGCAAGCAAGTTCGCGGACTTAAGGCAACCGGCAGATTTTTCCAAACTCAGCAGAAAATCTCGGCAAGGAGACTTCCGCCAGTTCGCAGACTAGGTTCGCGTACTGAGTTCGCGGACTAAACACGCAAACGAGTTTTTGGAAATCCCAGCAGAAATTTTCGGCAAGAGAACTTCCGTCAGTTCGCGGACTGAGTTCGCAAACTGAGTTCGCGGACTTGGCAAAGCCAATTCCTCCGGTTTCTCTCAATCAACAAAGTTCGCAAACTTCGGATTAAGGAATAGGAATTATGCACATATGTGTTTCCACACAATGCTTATATCCATTATTGGTTATACTGACCTAAACTGTCATTATAACCATTGAAACACTTTTAGAGGATGTTATATAGTTGTTACACTATTTCTCGTCAAAGCGATTTTCAAAGTGATTGAAACATTATGACTTTCGTCATTAGGTGAAGATAAACCCGATCAAAGCGAAGCGCTTTACCAACACATGATTTCGAGATATAGATAGGCGAGATATGCTCGGCTCGAAATATCAAATGTGTATGATCCAGTCTATATAGCATACGATTTTTGTCTCATAAGAAGTAGGAGATAGAAGAGATAGACTTTTGAGTGATAGATAAGTTCAAGTCTCCACATACCTTTTTGTTGATGAAGTTCCACGGTTCCTTGAGTAGATCTTCGTCGTTGTATGATGAATCGCCATGAAGTCCTTGAGATCAACTACATTTTTCTATCCTAGTCCGAGACTTAGCTATGTAGACTAGAAATCAACACTCATAGTTTTGATCACTAACATTGACAAACATGCTTGAGATAGAAACGCATGCGAGGTCGACCGAGCTATGCTCTAACAATCTCCCCCTTTGTCAATTTTAGTGACAAAAATATTAATACATATGGAATACAAAAGAGATAAACTTTAGTGGCTCCTATTATATAGTCTAATCTTCAACGTTCCCTGAAATCTTCGTCCTTCCAAGATGATCCCAAAGGTTGTAAGTTTAGCATCACCGTTGTTGAAGATCCGTAGCTATAACAATGAGAGAAATCGAGATTCTCGATCATCATTATACAGTGACATAGTATTATTATGTAACATCAAAGTCCAATTGCATCACGACTTTAACAATAATACTACTGTGATATGTATCACTCCCCCTTAGTCAATACTCCATCTCACATGGAAACCACTCCCCCTTACACGATGATCCGAAAATCATATGTATATGTAATAGAACTACATATTAATTCTCCCCCTTTTTGTCAGTAAAATTGGCAAAGGTACAAGAACGGGATCCTAACGAAATTTCCGAGAAGAGATGTTTCATGGACTAAAATAGAAAATACATACCAACTTAACCTAGATGCAATCATAAAACCGAAGCTAAATGCATTCATCAAGGAGTTTTAAGATACAAGATAACCCCTATAAAATTCCACAGCCGCACAACCCGCAAGATATTACCATTAAGCACAAGTTCAAAATAACTCTTCCTCATTTGATGTCATTTCCGAAAGAACAACAAGAACGACCTTAATTTCAAAAGAAAAGAAGGATTTTTAATTGGACATCAAAAACCATAGGAATGATTTTCTATATCCAAAACTCAATCAAATTAATCACAAGTAAACCCATGATTAATTTAATTGGAATATGCAACTAAATCCAACCACAAAAGTGATCAATTTTATTGAAAGTGCTCAACATAAGTAAACTTACGGAGCTACGACTAAGGTAATCATACGGAGATGACTAACTTAATCGTTCACATACTCAACATAAGGAAAAACCTTACGGAATATACGACTACATTAACCAATAGAACATGATTAGTATAGCCGTTCATATACTCAACATAAGAATTTGTGGAATATATGAAAACTCAACTAGACTAATTACAAGAGAACCCATAATTAATCTAATTGGAATACAAACAACCAAACTAATCACGAAGGTAATCAATTTAATTGTCAAAAGTTTTGCTCGACAAAAGAAGACTTTCAGATCAAATAACTAAATAACCAACCATGATGATTAATTTAGTTCAAAAATGCTCGACATAAAGTACCTTACAGAACAACCAACAAAGTTAATCACAAAATAATCAACTTAGTTGTATCGTGCTCGACATAAGACACATTACGGAGCCTCACAATAATACATAAGATATGGATCAGTGATGATCATTACTGTGGAATTGCAAGGATCTATTCTATTTTTCCATCACTATTTGCGTAACGACATAATATACTTTATCCTTTTCACATAAAAGATTTTACCCTATTTTCCGTCAAATAAATGACTGCATAGGCATAACTTTTGTATTTGTCAAAAGTTCATTCGTCCTTTCATCAATACGAATACCAATTTATGAACGACTTTACTTTTGACAACATATGTGACCTTCAAGTTCACATACGCAAACAATGCATATCCCATAAAAATATTGCAATACTTCAAAATCAAACAGATTAATACTGCAATAACATCATCCTTCAAATATTTTTAGAATTTTAAACCAATAAATCTAAAAACATGAAGATGAAACCGTTGGACATAGCAATCTGTAATCACAATAATGTCTATTCCAAACTCTAGTAATCCTTCTCAAAAATAATAATAAATTCTCATATTCCTAGGCAACAAGACAAACTCGTAATGCACATACAAGATGATTTTTCCTTATAGGGTGGAGTCAATCTTTTTCACACGGATTTACACCAATAATAGCTACCAAGGGCATATAAAAATATTTTCTTAACAAAGAAGAACATACAAAGTCAATAACGACTATGCACCATAGTTCACAAAGGATGATTGTGAACATTCAAGAATTCCATAGCACTGCGTACTACTTTCCATTCTTGAACTTCCTTCTTTGTGATTCACCAACAAAATTCTTGTAAAAGCTACAAATTATCTTAGAAGAGTAGTACTCCAAGAATCCAAGTGCCCAAGTTCAAGAGAAGAGGAACAAGTGCAACGAAACGGAGCAAAACACTCAAAAACAAGAGACAGCACAAATACCAATCTTAACTCATACAAATTCAAGGTTCCTCATTTTCATTTTTAATATAATTAAAATAGGAAGAGAGCTCAAAAAGAATGAGGTCAATCCGAGTTCGGACGAAAAAGTTACGGCAGAAACAAGTTTACCGAATATCGACGTCAAGTATGCATACGGGTTTGCAAACAAATTTTCGTATCATGGAGCAGTCTGTAGACGTGGTTTTCGAACTTAAACCCCTGGATTTTGGTTTTAAATGATGTTATGCATACTTGGTATGTGTACCATGAAGTCCAAATATCCCGAACTGATGTTTTCAAACCTAAACATTTAAGAACCTTAAACACAGATCAAGTTAGGTAGAAATGAACGATAATCAAGGTACACGGATCATTATAAGTACTCAAACAAGTAATAAGAACGTATAACTTGCTCAAGTTTATAGACATACCTTTTTATAAAAGTCCAATTGAATTCTACAGCGTTACCGAATATAATCTGTGGGCCCCAGTTGTTGTGCTTCCCTCACCGTATACATAGCAGGGCATTTCTTGGTGAGGATGCACTTTCAACACAAACAAGTTGTGTGGAGGTGAACAATGTGTTGCTCACCATGTCACCAAGAAAGAGTTTCTTTCCAACAACTCTTAAATCTTGTAGTGTTGACAAACACCCAAGGAACTGTTTTTATAAGTCTATCAAAGAACTTCAATGGAACCCAAAAAGATATGTGTTTCTGATTTCTTGTTTTCCAACTTATAAAAAACAGTTTCTGCAGATAGTTTTTAGTACTGCGAAGGGAAACTCTTTTGATAAAAGAGACGTCCTAGATTCTTCATAAAAGAAGACAATACTACTATCTTGATAGGAAGTATCAGGAATTGAGCAACGAATCAATTCATGCTCTGAGGTGATACACTCAGATGACTGAGATTTAAACTCCTCTTGTAATTCGTTTAGTTTATCACAACTAATTGGATTACGCAGAGGAGGAGCATTTCTCTCACTGATTATTAAATCAATATCAACCTCAACATGAATATTATTCATCATAACTTGATTTAGCCTGTCAAGAGATTTTTTCTCTTTCTGGAGGTATAACTCTGTAGGATCAGAATCTCGCAGCAATAATGTCTCAGCGAAATTATTAACAACACAACACGACAGTATCGCAGAACAACTTCAGAAACGACATAATAAATGACATCAGCCAAATTATGAGAAAAGTGTGACGATCCTGCGAAAATAAGGAAGTTTGCGAGATTAGTATTTGTAAGATTGCGAGAATGTCGCAAACCATATCCGAAAATAAAGGACAGATTAGCTGTCATCCACTATGTAATTTCCTATAAATATCCATTCAGTTGTAAAGGAAAGGGAGAGAGATCTTTTTTGAGCAAGAAGCAAGTAAATAGGAGAGAGAAAATCTAGAGCAGTGGTTATTCTTGATTCCTTTATCTTTTCTTGTTAGATTGTTCAAAGATTCATCAATAATATTAAGATTGTTAATCCAAAAATGAGTTGAATGTTAATGAAATCTTATGAGGGGTGTAGTGTAGGATTTCCTGCAACTACATAATGGCGCTAGAAACAGGGACTGAAGATTGAAAATTGAAGATTGTTGTTGAGATTGTTCAAATCAAGAAAGTGATTAAACAAATCAGTGAAACAGTTAAAAGAAAAATGATTAGAATCAATGAAGATAACAAAAGATTGGAGTGCAATATGATAAGAAAAACAATGGTTAATGAATTCCATGAAAACATCAAAGGAAGGATACATAAACGAGATTTTGAAGGAGGGAAGGTTATGGCGGTAGAAAAAACATCACCCTTGAAAGATTGAGAAAAGAAAAAAATCACATTCATGGCAGCAGAAATGCCAAAAGAAAATTTGAACCACACATCTCCATTGGTTATTACAGTACCTATTACACGAAAAGAGAAGGGGAGAACAACAAAATCCATGGAAGAATGGATATTGAACAGAACTTTAGACGATACAGGAAGTTCAATGGATATAATATTCTATCATGCGTTCAAAGGAATGGGATTCAAAGATGAAGAAATGTCTTGTTCAACATATCTTGTTTATGGCTTTGGAAAATCCACAACAAAACCTAAAGGAGAAATAGTGGTGTGAATTCCACTAGGAGAGATCGAAACACAAGTAACACTATGCGTAGTAGATATGGAATCACCATATAACATGATGTTAGGGAGACCATGGATACACGCAATTAAAGCTGTAGCATCAACGTTGCATCAATGCATCAGGTTCCCCATGCCAAATGGAGTAGGTGAAATTAGAGGAGATATTGACAATGCGAAATTATGTTATCAAATTGAAGTAAAGCATTATGAAGGACGAGCAAAAAAGCGACAATTTCGCAGAAAAATAGCAAAGGAGGCAAAGAAAGAGGAAGAATTTAGAGTGTACATGATAAGAGCAAAAGAAGGTAAAGGAATACCCAGCGAAATTTCGGAGGAAGGAGATGGACCTGCGAAGATGATAAAAAAGCCAACACTAATGGGAGAACCCAAGGCCAGTTACACTGCGGTAGAACCAACAAAAGAAGTAAATGTTGGGACTATGGAAGAACCCCTAGTACTGAGGATCGGAACCAAGATGGATGCAGAAGAGGAAGAAAGAACTGTCAATCTTTTGCGGGAATATAAAGATATTTTCGCGGGGAGCATGGATGAGATACCTGGAATAAATCCATCAATTGCATGTCATAAGTGGAGATTAACAAGAATGTGAGACCATTTAAACAGAGAATAAGAAAAATCGCAACGACCTACCATCCTCAAATAGAAGAATAATTACAGAAAATACTTGAGGCGGGAATTATAAGAGAAGCTAAATACCCAGAGTAGATAGCAAACATGGTTGTTGTTCCAAAGAAAAATAAAGGGATAAGAATTTGCATAGATTTCACTGATTTAAACAAGGCTTTCCCTAAAGATAGTTTTCCATTGCCGGATATTCCTCAAATGGTTGAATCAGCAGCGGGAAATGATAGAGTGTCTTCTTTAGATGGGTACAAAGGTTATAACCAAATCCCTCTCGCTGAAGAAGATCAAGAGCATACAGCTTTTTTCGCTCCAAGAGGTTTATATTGTTATACAAAATGCCGTTTGGTTTGCGAAATGCAGGAGCAACGTATCAAAGAATGGTAGAGAAGGTGTTCGGGAAATGGATACACAAAACATTAGAGGTCTACGTGGATGACATGTTGGTGAAGAGTAAAGAATCCAAAGATCATGTACAAGATTTGAGGGAGATTTTTGAACAGATGCGGCATCATAACATTAAACTGAACCCTGAAAAATGCATTTTTGGGGTTGCATCGGGAAAATTTTTAGGCTACATTGTATCAAAAGAAGGAATACAAGTTGATCCAGAAAAGGTACAAGCAGTTCGTGACATGCCAACACCAGCAACGATAAAGGATGTACAAAAATTAAACGGACTTTTGGCTTCGCTAGGAAGATTCATTTCGCGATCATCAAACAAATGTAAACATTTTTTCAATATACTCAAGAAGGGTGCGAAATTCAAATGGACTGATGAATGTGAAAAAGCTTTTCAAGGGATCAAAGAACACCTTATGAATACATCTATTTTACAAAAGACAGAACCAGGAGAAGAACTATTGATCTATCTTGCGACAACATCACATACTTTAAGCGTTGTGTTATTGCGAACGGACGCAGGAGTGGAAAAGCCCATTTATTACATTAGTAAAACATTTAATGTTGCCGAGAGGAATTATTCAAATATTGAGAAACTAATTTTAGCATTAGTATACGCCGCATTTAAACTTCGCATATATTTTCAAGCACACAAAATAAGGGTGCTAACAAAAGTACCAATTGAATCAGTGATGAAGAATTCAAAAAGATCAGGTAGGGTGGAGAGATGGAATGCACAAGTAGGATATTTCGAAATCAAGTATGAAATATTATCTTCACCAAAATCACAAGTTATCGCATATTTCTTAGCAGAATTTCCTTTAGAAGATGATGAAGCTGTGGAGGAGATGATGGATATAGAAGAAGAACATGGAGATCCAAAAGACTTATTAACAGAACCAAATAGATGGGAGATATTGGTAGATGGATCATCAAATGGGGAAGGCAATGGAGTTGGAATTGTTTTAATTTCACCAAAAGGAGCGAAGATGGCTTTTTCATTCAGATTGGAATTCGCATCCACTAATAACGAAACGGAATATGAAGCTGTGGTACATGCCTTAAAGTTCGCAATAGAAATGAAACTAGAAAATGCCAGGATCACTAGTGATTTGCAGCTAGTTATTCTCCAAATAAAGGGAGAGTACACTACAAATGAACCATCTTTGAAGAAATACAAGAAGCTCATTGAAGAATTGTAAGCGAAAATCCCAAAGATAAAATGGAGGCACATTTCAAGGAAGGATAACAGACTCGCAGACGCTTTTTCTTTCATCTCAAGCATCATGACAGATCCAACTGCGAGATGCATAAAAATACAGACACCTCTGTCACCATCAATCAATAAAGAAGAAGAAGAAGTGAACGTAATGATAATAGAAGGTGGAGAAGAAGAACAAACGAACAATATCGCAGATTGGAGAACAGAACTTCATGCATATTTGGCGAAAGGAGAAACACCAAGAAACAGATTGGAAGCACACAAGTTAAAAAGCCGCGCAACAAATTATGAATTAAGAGATGGGCTGCTATACCGAAAATCCTTTAATGGACCATCACTCAGATGTTTGACACGAGAAGAAGAGAAAAGGTGCTAAAAATGTTACATAGTGGGGATGCTGGCAATCATAGCGGGGGAAGATCTTTGGCACATAGAGCAAAAATGCAAGGCTATTACTGGCCATACATGCACGAAGATGCAAAAAAATATCAAGACGTTGCGAAGATTGTCAGCGGCACGGAAAGAAAATACATGCACCTGGAGCACCATTGTCATCTTCAACCAGTGTATGGCCTTTTGGAAAGTGGGGCTTAGATATTGTGGGGCCATTTTTACCAGGATCTGGACAAAGAAGATACTTAATAGTCGCAACAGATTATTTCACAAAATGGACAGAAGTAAAGGCAGTACAGCATATTCGCGACAAAGATATCTTTACATTCATATTCGAAAATATCATTTGCAGATTCGGAATTCCCGCGCAGTTGGTATCTGATAATGGGAAACAGTTTGAAGGACAGAACATAGAAATGTTACTTAATGCATTTAAGATAAAATGTGGAAAGTCTACTCCTCTGTATCCACAAGCTAATGGACAGGCAGAGGCAACAAACAAAACAATTGCAGATATATTAAAGAAAAAATTAGAAGGACATCATAGAGCATGGTGCGAACAAGTACATAATGCAGTATGGGCTTATAACACAACTAGGAGAGAAGCTACTGGAATGTCACCTTTTTGTTTAACATACGGAGTTGAAGCTGTTACCAACAGAAGTTGTTATTCCGACGACAAAGAGAGAAGCTTGGGAGAAAAATCTTAGTGCGGGTTTGATCTTAAGCAAACTTGATGAGTTAGAAGAAAAAAGAGAAAGAGCTTTACAACATATGGAGAATTATCAACGAAGATTAGCCCAAGAATATAATAAACGTGTCAAAGTACGCGAATTTCAACTAGGAGATTTAGTTCTACGAGAGACACCAATATATCAGCGAGAAAATGGTGGAAAGTTAGCGAAAAATGGGATGGACCTTACATCATTAAGGAGATAGTTGGGACAGGAGCTTATAAATTAATGGATCCAGAAGGTAGAGATGTTGGTCATAGACTTGACATACCATGAAACAGATTGTACTTAAAGAGATATTATCCATAAGAAGCTTTGAGAAGTTACGTATGACGCAACAAAACGATTGCGAATAAATATTCAATGAAATAATAGTTGCGAGATTATTCATATCAAAACAAGATCATGATATGCGAAACTTTCGCAGAGATAATCAGAGAACAATGACAAAAGAGAAAGGGGTGAACCTTTATGGCGTACACCCTAGTTCGTGAATAAAATTTCGCAAGAGGCAAATGTAAGACCTAAAGTACGTCATATAAGGGGGTACCTGTTGCATGGATCAGGGAAAGGCTATACCGCCCCTGGAACCTGAGTCATGTAGATTTGGGGTCAATAAAGCCCATCCGGGAGAGACACCTTGGATTATCAACTTAAGCATATGACTTAGGTTGGGCGACTAAGGTAATAAGAACTCTCCCAAGGAGTGCTGAATCTGATCAAGGCTCCGAGGTACACGGTTGAGTCAAGAGTGCCAGGGGCGTACGAAGCGTACCTTGCCATTATTGACAAGTCTTGACTTATACTGCACTCGGCCCGAAGAAAACCCCTTTTAGGGTGCAGTCTCGTAACCATAAACCTTATAGGTAAAAGGGATAAGAGGATGCGAAAAAAACTGGTTTTTGTTAAGACCGGATGGGAGGAGACAACCTTGTGTGGTAGAGGTACGCCTCCTTGAAGGGGAAAACAGGGGGAGATAAGGGCGGCACCCTCCATTAGGGAGCTGATAAGTGTCTTAAGACGCAAATGTCATGAGGATTTTTACTCGCAAGGGTATTAAGGATTATCATATTTGTGCGACAATCCTGAAGAGGCAATAATACTAAAGAGAAAGATAAGACGAGATCAATGGGTTTTCGCATGAAAGTGCGAAGACGTCCTGCGATTTCGTCGCACGACGACAATGCCATGGGGCTTTATTTTCGCAAGAATATTTTTTTTCCTGTCATATTGTCGCAACAATCCTGAAGAGGCAATAATACAAAAGAAAAAAGTTAATGCAAGATCAATAGGTTTTTGCATGAAAATGCAAGGACGTCCTGCGATTTTGCCGCAATGATAAGAGGTGGCATAATAAGACCTTTAATTAGGAAGGAAAAATAAGACCACATGACAAAACAAAATATTTATAAGTATTCATAACAGATCATTTCTCGCAAGAAAGATAATGAGAGGCAAGTATGGGAATCAGTAAACAAGATGCATTATCTTTCTCGCCAGAAAAATACTAAAAGAGAAAATTAATTCCAAAGTTGGTTGAAGAATATTATTCGCAAGAAATAATAAAGATGAAACAGTTCAAGAAGATAAAACTAGATAAGAAACTCTTCGCCAATGTTCTCATTATCTCCAGCCTTTTCTTCATTTCGATTCTGATCTTCACCAACAATAATTTCTTCGAGAGGGACTTCTTTTTCGCCGCCATCTTGATTATCGCCAGCAATTACTTCGTTAGAAGGTATTTCTTTTTCGCTTCCATCTTGATTAGCACCAGCAGTTACTTCCTTAGAAGGTGTAGATGGGGAAAAACGATTTGCTGGTTTTTAAGGAATTGAGGAGACGACCGTGCGGAGGAGACTTCTCGAACCGAGCGAAATGTTAAACCTCACACAGATGCACCGCTGCAAAGGGGGTGCATTAGATTCGAGAGATCAATTTGTAGTACTCCGGCCTAAATCAAGACAATGACCATTCCAGAGTAAATTCGGTCACAAGAGAGGATGGGTTGATCTGTAGGAGGGAAGCTGAGAAATGTGTGGAATCGATGGTAATCAAAGATTGTGGTGTTGAATTCTGAATACGATAAGCTCTGAGTTATTGAAATTGCTCAATTGAGAGTAGTTGCTCAATTGATGAGTTGATGATCTCGTGTTGTCAGTTTGACGTGAGATTGATGATACTGATGATGATTCAATCATGATTCAGAGACTTATTTATATTGCTGGAATTGTAGACACCATGATTCCATGAAGTGTGACAGTTGATGGAATCAAGGAGTGGGGAAATGGAGATCGTGTTTGAAACCGGTTGCTCAACGTGTGGAGACTTGGTCGATTTTCCACCCACTACCTCGTGAATTCCTTCAACTGATTTCACGACTTGCTCACATTCCATCGTGTGTTTGAACACACGTGTCGTAGACCGCCAGACCAAAACCCTAAGTGATATCCCCCCAAGTGACACGATTGACATCTCGTGGTTTGTTAGTCAATTGATGACTTTGTGGTTTGATGGGACGATGATTCCATGTAGTTGCTGAGTTGAACATGATGTTCTGAAACTCATGAATTGAACATGTCATGAGACATAGGTATAGTTCTTACGATGAAGTGATCAAGTATTGCTCATTCGATGGATCGTTGAATATTGATTGTTGAACCAATATTCCTTGGTTTGAGAAAATATTTATCATCTGAGCAAGTGTTGCTCATGTGATGAATTGTTGAATATTTGATCGTCTGAGCAAGTGTTGCTCATCTGATGGATTGTTGGCAGCGTGGCCAAAATATTAATTAAAGTACTGGTTGTTGAACCGAGCATAATTAATAAGATTAATGACCATGAGGTCGTCGTAAAATTATTAAGGTTGGAATCTGGAATGATGACCCTTGGATTCAGAAACCCTAATTTGATCAATTGATGATCAATTCATGGTTCGTCGGAATTTTAACCATTGGACGAAGGAGGGAGCGACTACATGGGACCGTGGATCAACCACGTAGTGTCCATATGCTCACGTGAGCAAAATACGAAGAACTCCTGAAGAGTTGACGATTTGTTGGTGGAAGAATGATTAAATGCTGGATTAATCATTTATCCAAAATGCTCGTCTTAGGTGAGAAAACCTAATTAATTATGACGAGGCGAGGGACCGAACATGGAGTCATGAAACCGTCCCTGGGTTGTCACGTGACCGCCTGACGATCACTTCATGAAAATCCAAAGTGTTTGGAAGAGTTTTGGACTTAATATGAGCAATTATGCAAATTAGGTCAAAACTGTGAAAATTGATGGGACCGGCTTCCGTGAACCAAAGAGCCAATCTTGGTCGGTCAAGATAGCGTGCTCGTGTCCCCAAGGCGTCCGCGTCCTAGTCCTGATAAAACTTAGTGTATGAGCTTTCATGTATACCAAGATTTCATCATAAAAGAAGTGAATTTTCATGAAATCGGAATAATCCTTCGTTTTAAAGACAAATAACGATGACACGAAGGAAAATATGGATGATGAACTTGTGTCCAGTGATAAAATTTTTCTTATGATCTTTCATGTAAATACAAAACTTTATCATATGTATGAGATGTGAGCTTTCACAATATTTTTTGAAATAAACCTTCGTTTTAAAGACAAATAACGACGATACGAAGGAAAAATATTTTTTTTATATATATGTATATGCAGCCGTGACATATATTGTGCAAAATATGATGATATATTTTATTTTCATGAGTTTTTTTTCATTAAATAAAATCCTGGAGAGTTTATGTATGCAAACTCACGTTTGTTAGTGGAAGTGTAAAAGGTAAGAGTTAAGAGTTACCATTTTTTGCTTGTATTTCCTTGATTTATATCTGGACGGCATACTGAAGTAATGTAGTGTGAACCTTTTCATCTACTTATCAAAGATGTCCAATTTCCAAGCTGACGACGCCTTGAGGGAAGAGATGTGCGTTGATGATGGTATCTCCAGAGACGAGACATGCATGGATGAAACTTCTGTTGGGGGAGACGAAGACGAAATCCCTGGGATTAAGAATGTCCCGAACATAGATGATGCATTCTTTGAAAAAGATATCCCAGGAGATGAGCAACATTTGAAATCCCCAGTGTATCGTCTTTTGATAAATCCAAGAACTGTTATTCGGAAGAAGTTGGTGACTCCTAAGACAGTGATTCGATTTTGTCTTGAACGAGGGGTCTTCGCCTCATCAATCATAGAGTTTAAGCTTTCTCGACGACCTTTGGAGAAATTTGCCGGCTGGGCGAGGCATGTGTTGGGTTTTCCTCATGTGAGGACTATGCTCGACCAGGCGCAGGTGACGAGAGCTATTCAAGCTTCTGGAGAGTTGTTCATTTATCATGACGCAAGTGGTATTGTGGCTCTGTTTGCTCGCTGGTGCATTCCCACTCACACTTTCATATGTAGATGGGGAGAGTTTACCATTACCTTGGAAGACGTGGCAGCTCTGATGCATCTCCCGATCACGGGCAATCTTCCTGGGGATCTTTCAGATGAGGAGACCGTCGTTTCTCATGTCTTGACAGCTGCAATGGAGAAAGCGAATAAGGCTGGTAGTAAAGGATGCTATGCTTCCTGGTTGACACACTAGTGGCCCAAAGACGAGGTTTCTGATAAACCCATCGAGGGTATATTACCCATTGATGCTTTCTTATGTTTATGGTTGTCCAGAGACGTTTTTGAATACAGTGGAAACTTGTTGAAGCCTTTTGTGATTCCCTTTGCTATTAAGATGGCTCAATGTGAGCAACTTCCGATAGGTAGTTTATTCTTAGGCTCCTTGTATTACAACCTGGACTCCTTGATTATAGACTCCAGTGTGTCGAACGTCTCTATGAAGATTGAGTGTTATGCCAACACGATGTTTCTGCAAGGACCGAATACTGACGCGCACCATACTTTCCCTGAGAAAGATAATGCTAGTATCATGCGTTGGTCCACCAAGCAGCCTCGTTCTAAAATACGTTTTATTGATGTGTTAGATGAAGAATTTGAGTTCAATTTTCGCCCGTGGGTGTCAGTCCCTGATTATGTTTCTCAGCCGATGACTTTCAATACTGGAGAAGGCACGAGTTTGACATCTGGTGTGCATCTGAGTGATGGCGAAAGATCTTTCATGTTGAGTTGCACTCCTGATCATTTTCTATCAGTCACGTTTGGAGAGCTTTCAGTGGAGGAGTACAATATTGATAGAGCAGCTCGACAAATTGGTATGGATTAGTGTGTTCCAACCATATGGAGAAGGAAGCCATCAGTTGAGCAACTCAGGACTCATTTGGATCATACTCACGTGGAAGGGAGTAGCTACCGGTTTCCTGGTTCTGATAGATTCGCCTATGTAACCCCGGGTTATGTAGAATTCTGGGACCAGCAACTTGGGCGTTTGCGTGGCTTTGTAAGATTTCCCAGACCTCCATTCAAGGATCTTCCTTCGGCTGAGATGATTTCCAGTCGACCAAGATTGAAGTATCTTTCTGGTGATAAACGAAAGTCGTCTCCAGGATGCTCTCAGGTATGTTTCTTCATATAATCTTCACGAAATTATAAGAACTGTATTCTGATTATATTACTGGATTTCACCACAGGACGGTCGTAATATACGACCTCGAATCGGTGTAGATTTCTCAGAGACTGAGGAGGTTATTCATGGCGGAGAAGGCAGGCATAAAGGTTATAAGCTGTTACCTAATACCGTAAAGTCCCCAGTTGGTGCTTTGGTGAGTTCCCAATATTTCTCACTGTGACTTTCATTGCTATTAGCATTAGAATCATGAAGCCAACGTTGTTAATTTTGTTGCAGAATTTTACTCCATCAAGTCTTGAAGGTCTTCAATTTTCTGCTACTGAACAAGCAATTGCTGATTTGAGTGACGAGGAAACTGTAAGTATTTCTTCACATGTTCAAATGTAGTGCTTCATGGATGAAAATATTGATTGTAAAGGACTGTACAGGAGGATGTCGTCATGGAGATGGAGAATTCTGGAACTCAATCATCCTCTGGGAAGGAATGGAGGTAATTCCCAAGATTCGGAACCGGATGGAAGTGATGTTCCTCTTGTCGTTGATGTGGACAATTCCAACCCCTTGGACACTTTGGAGACTCCTCAAGTAAGTATATATCCTGTATATTCTTCATAGAAGTATAAAAGTGCTGACTTGTGAATGAATGAATGAGAACCCATGTGAATATATGAAAACTTAGTTGAACTTCGTCGTCAGAAAATTCAGAACCCAGCTTTTAGTAAAAACGATGTAGAATCTTCGTCCGGAGTCGGATTTTGATGATCTGCATGTGCAAATTCAATACCGGAAAATTTCCAAGCTTTAACAGAGAATATTTTTAAGTTTTGAGCACGTTCAGAGCTTGAAAAGGGCGAAATAGTAAACTTCCAAGAGACTTCCAGAACTTTTTCAGATTGCGCATCACTTGATATTTTTGCCACATCTACCCGCTCGTTCATTGGATTGTCATGAAATTTTGACATGTCATAGTGGACATCCATACGAAGAGAATGGCATATGACCCATCCTTGGATTCCTTGTAGATTCCTCCCAGTTTGTCTCCTAGTACAGGGAAGAGTTCAGTTTCTTCAGACGGACTCATCGTAAAATGTGTTTTCATGACTTTCATGTTATTTGCTCGTGCCTTGAATGTAGTATGATGAACCTTGATGATGTTGCCTTGTTGGTATACTGTGTTTCATAATCTCCTTTGGATTCGTGACTCTAACCTCATGTAATCTTCGTATTAGGTGCTAAATACCGAAGTTGAGGATACTGGAGCCAACGATGATAACCCTAACCATTCCGGAGTTATTGATGAAGAGACAACCATCCCTGTATTTCAAGGCCATGAGAAGGTCGCTACTTCTGTTATGGAAACCCAGATGGTTGTTGCCTCAGTGATAGAAGAAACCGAGACAGCAGCGGAGAATACCGAAGGAACTGTTGCTTTAGTCGTGGGAGCCACTCCAGTGACCGAGAACCGTATAATAGTGTATGAATATCCAACTGCAGGGGTCGCTTTCGATCCTCCCTTTAACACTTCACTCGTATCATGAACTGGTCGGTGGATTCAGCGTTCCCATTGGACATGCACGCTTGTATGAGACGATATGGAAGAAGTTCGGCCATATGATCGTTGACAGGAACCCTGGGCGTGCTTACGCTTTAATCATGCAAGTAGGCGTTATCTTGCGTGTCGTGAGTGATATGCATACGAGACCCAGGAATACCGTGACTCCAGATATACTCTTTGATTGGGAGTTTAACTTGGAGAATTCAGAAAGACTTGGCCTCAACGTGAAATGGCTTCGTAAGCAAATAAACGTTATCAAGGATTCATGTGAGAAGAACATACCCTTTCCGAACGATGTGTGAAGGAAAGGAGGACAAGATTTCCAAGTGACCGAGGAGTTGAACAAGGAGAGGGCGGCTTTGCAAATCTTGAAGGATGCTGATGAGCGAAAGCCTTTTCTTGCTGATCTCTTGAACTTCTGAATTCTGAGAGATGTGAGGTTTATACTTGGGTTTTTGATATTTAGATGGTTTTGGATTGACTGATGGTTGAGGATTTTCTTGTAGATTTGATAGAGATTTTTTACGAAATATGAACTGAATTTTGATAAATTGCTGAATTCAAATACTGATTGCAAGTATTGCAAATGTTTTGGAGGAATTGAAATACAAATGAAAGAAAATCCTAAATGTTAAATCCCAACACCATGAGTGCTTCAAACGCCCAATACCTTAAATGTCCAATAATTTCAGATAAACGCCTTGAGCCAATTTTCGTGAATTACTGGTAGGGTTCTGCCATCTGTGTTGGTCAATTTGTAGTATCCTCCGGCCACGGATTCAGACCATGAATGGTCCTTCCCAATTGGAGTTCCTTGTAGAATGAAGACCGCGCTGAACTGCTTTGAGAACCAGGTCCCCTTCATGAAACTTGTTAGGCTTGGTCGATCGTGCCTTGAATATCTTCCGCTGATTCGGAATTCCCTGTTTGATGGAATTCCTCGATTGTGGCCCGTATGGACACTCGCGCGAAGAGAGTATCCAGCATAGTGTTGATCATGCTTAGCCAAGTCTTCAGCAATAAACCTCTCGATGGAGTGACCGATTTGAAGAAGTTCTGAACCCAACCATTGAGTGTAATATTGCTGAGGTGAAGTCACCCACTCGTAGCTTTTGATGACTGCTAAATTATTCATGGGGAGAAGTCCCTGGACCATAGTAGCGTATTTGAACATTGGTAATATTGGAGCAAGAGGAGTAAGACTTGCCTGAGCTCGAAACCTTCTGACAAAGGTGTGCGGATTATCTCCAAGTTCCTGCGTAAGTCCCATCAGAGTTTTTACTTCTTCCAGATGCTCAAACGGTGGTGCGTCCTCTGCTTCGTCTTCCGACTCGGAATCCTTGTCGATGACAGGATGTGTTGAAGGCATCGTTGTCCTTTCAGCATGAATCCAAGTTCTCCCAAGGACCATGTCGTATCCAGGGTCTTCCCGGATTATGAAAAACTTGGCCTCAGTGCAGATCGATCTTTCCGTAACTTTGAGAGTGATGAAGCCGTATGCGTTTCTGGAGATTCCTTCGTGGTCCCTGATTGCTATGGGAGCGTGGGGGCTTCCCGTCGAGTAATACCAGCAGCTGAGAGTTTTCAAAGGGATGATGTTGACGGCGGTACCAACATCGATGAACGCCCTCTTGAACTCATTTCCTTTAATGTGCACTGGTGAGCAGTCCCCAGTCATACATTTCTGTGTCGTGGTGAAGGTCCGGTGGTAGTCTCTTGGATCAGCGGACGTCTTCCGGACACGATGTGGTTCAGTGCAGCAAACATGTCTTTCCTTTGAGCTTTCGAAAGATACAACAGCTCGCAGACATGTTCGATCAGAGATTGGACCGTTTCCTTGACAGGAGGTTCGGAGATGGTAAAAGTTCTGACTGGGAGGGGGTTTTTGTGCACCCCTCAGTCCCCAGGTTGAGCTCTCCTGATTCGACCTTTTCTTTGAATATGCCTTCAAAATTTTGCAATCACTCGTGGGATGGCTGACGTATCTATGGAAGCGACAATACCGAGGATTTTCCATGGCCTCTTCAGTTGGTTCCTTCTTGACATAAGGCAATTTGATTGCGCTCTTGAATCCAGGCATCGAGTAGTTCATTAACTTCTTCCATTGAACAGGGAAAATCAGGTGCTTCTGGATCTTCCGTATGCTGAGGAGGGATTTTCGAATTCTCCTTCTTGTGTGTCTTTGAAGGGGTGGAGGAAGTCTGCTTGTGTTGTGGTTCTGCTTTTCGCTTACTCCCTTCCGCGACAGCATTTGTTGAAGGTTGCAGGTTATACTGCTTGTTGATCAGACGCCTGCTTCCTCGAGTGTCTTTTGAATCTTCAGTCTTTGTAGACTTTGCTCTTTCCAAAAGAGCGGGTGCAGTGGTTTCCGACCTCTTCGCAGCTTCGTGAAGTCTGAGAAAGTCTGGAATCGAAGGTTTTCTAGCAAGGCCCTGTAGACCGGGAGCATGCCATTGATGCACAAGTCCACCAGTTGTTGCTCCGTGACGTTTGGGTCATGACAATCCAGGGCTTGGACTCTGAACCTTTTCACATAATCATTGGGATTTTCACACCCTCTGAAACATTCTTCCAAGGTCGGAGAGGGTGACTTGTTCTGACACGAAGAAGTATTTCCTGTAAAATGCGTTAACCATTTCTCCCCAATTGTTGATGGTCCCTGGTGTGATGCTGTTATACCAGGTGTATGCCCTGCCTTTCAGAGATTTTGAGAATTCCTTGAGACGGACGACATGATTATGTTCATGTTCTCCCAAGGCTTCGAGAAAACGAGAGACATGTTCCCGACAGCATTGCCAGTTCCATCATACAAGGTGAAAGTTGGAGAAACGTAACCTTTGGGGAGTGGAATCCTCTGCGTAGCGGAGGATAAGGAGGTTGATGACGATGGTCATGCGATGTCTTGCCTTTTCCATGGTTCTCCAAAGGTGCTCCAGATCCTCGCGAGTGATGAAATTCGATGATCCCTTCGCTTGAGTTTGTCTGCAGCAGTTTTGTGGACTTCGTCGTCTTCTACTGTATAGATTGGAATTACTTCAGGACCGTCGTCTGAGGATTTCTCCTTCTCCTTTCCCTTCTCTTGAGTCTTCTCTGACATCTTGTCAGTAAGAGTTTTGAGATAATTATACAGCTCCTTCTGTGTAGCAGCCATGTCAGTCTGGTTCTTTGCAAGAGTCTCCTGCGCTTTGATAAGATCAGCAATAGTAGGCGGTGGATCTCCTCTGACTTCTTCAGGGTGTCGTCCGGACAGTGGATGACCTTCGGCGTGAGGAGGAGTAGTGTCACCACCATCAGTGTTGGAGGTCGGAATTGTCTCCGGGATATTCCGATTGTTGTTGTTGCTACTGCTAGCACGGTTTGTGTTAGGATTCGTAACTGAACCTGACCTGAGATCAACCATCTTGTGAAATTGTGAGATTGCAACCGAGAGAATGATCTCCCACTGTGGTCGCCAATCTGTAGATGGGGAAAAACGATTTGCTGGTTTTTAAGGGATTGAGGAGATGACCGTACGGTGGAGACTCCTCGAACCGAGCGAAATGTTAAACCTCACACAGATGCACCGCTGCAAAGGGGGTGCTTTAGATTCGAGAGATCAATCTGTAGTACTCCGGCCTAAATCAAGACAATGACCGTTCCAGAGTAAATTCGGTCACAAGAGAGGATGGGTTGATCTGTAGGAGGGAAGCTGAGAAATGTGTGGAATCAATGGTAATCAAAGATTGTGGGTGTGTAATTCTGAATACGATAAGCTCTGAGTGATTGAAATTGCTCAATTGAGAGTAGTTTTTGATGAGTTGATGATCTCGTGTTGTCATGACGTGAGATTGATGATACTGATGATGATTCAATCATGATTCAGAGACTTATTTATATTGCTGGAATTGTAGACACCATGATTCCATGAAGTGTGACAGTTGATGGAATCAAGGAGTGGGGAAGTGGAGATCGTGTTTGAAACCAGTTGCTCAACGTGTGGAGACTTGGTCGATTTTCCACCCACTACCTCGTGAATTCCTTCAACTGATTGCACGACTTGCTCACATTCCATCGTGTGTTTGAACACACGTGTCGTAGACCGCCAGACCAAAACCCTAAGTGATATCCCCCCAAGTGACACGATTGACGTCTCGTGGTTTGTTAGTCAATTGATGACTTCGTGGTTTGATGGGACGATGAGTCCATGTAGTTTGAGTTGAACATGATGTTCTGAAACTCATGAATTGAACATGTCATGAGACAGAGGTATAGTTCTTACGATGAAGTGAGCAAGTATTGCTCATTCGATGGATCGTTGAATATTGATTGTTGAACCAATATTCCTTGGTTTGAGCAAATATTTATCATCTGAGCAAGTGTTCTCATGTGATGAATTGTTGAATATTTGATCGTCTGAGCATGTGTTGCTCATCTGATGGATTATTGGCAGCGTACCAAAATATTAATTAAATACTGGTCGTTGAACCGAGCATAATTAATAAAATTAATGACCATGAGGTCGTCGTAAAATTATTAAGGTTGGAATCTGGAATGATGATCCTTGGATTCAGAAACCCTAATTTGATCAATTGATGATCAATTCATGGTTCGTCAGAATTTAACCATGGGACGAAGGAGGGAGCGACTACATGGGACCGTGGATCAACCATGTAGTGTCCATATGCTCACGTGAGCAAATACGAAGAACTCCTGAAGAGTTGACGATTTGTTGGTGGAAGAATGATTAAATGCTGGTTAATCATTTATTCAAAATGCTCGTCTTAGGTGAGAAAACCTAATTAATTATGACGAGGCGAGGGACCGACCATGGAGTCATGAAACCGGCCCTGGGTTGTCCCGTGACCGCCTGACGATCACTTCATGAAAATCCAAAGTGTTTGGGAGAGTTTTGGACCTAATACGAGCAATTGTGCAAATTAGGTCAAAATTGTGAAAATTGATGGGACCGGCTTCCGTGAACCAAAGAGCCAATCTTGGTCGGTCAATATAGCGTGCTCGTGTCCCCAAGGCGTCCGCGTCCCAGTCCTGAGAATCTTGATATTTTCTGGCGTGCAATCGAGCATCCATTCGAGAAAATATGCCAAAATTAGGGTTTTGACGAAACTGAGGAAAACACCATGAGATGATGAAAAATAATTATAAAATAAGGAATGAGGAGGCGTGGGACCGCCGTGGTCAAGGCATGGTCGGACGGTCATGACCACGGTCCCGTGGTGCCTTTTCCTTAATTTTATAATATTTTGATGATTTTATGAAAAATTCATGAATTTTGAGAAATTTGATGAATTTTGGGAGTTTCCATGAATTGAAGGAGTTTTCATGAGTTCAAGGAAGCAAAAAATATTAAAATAATAAAAATAAGGGCGTGTGGGACCGTGGAAGGCATGGCCGGCCGGATAGGTCCCGGTCCCACGAGTTTTCTTAATTTTATAATATTTTGATGATTCTATGAAAAATTCATGAATTTTGAGAAATTTGATGAATTTAGGGAGTTATCATGAACTGAAGGAGTTTTCATGAGTTCAGGGAAGCAAAAAATATTAAAATAATAAAAACAAGGGCGTGTGGGACCATGGAGGCATGGTCGCTTGGGCCCGGTCCCACGAGTTTTCATAATTATTTTAATATTTTTTAAGTATTTTTGACGATTTGAGGGAATTTTTCCTAATTTGAGAGAAATACCATGAAATCAAGGAATTTGATGAATTCAAAGAAAACTAATAATAAAACAAAGGGGCATGTGGGACCGCCTAGGGCATGCCCGGCCATCCAAGGCCCGATCCCACAAGTTTTCATAATTTTATTATTATTTGATGATTTGTGCAAAAATATCATGAAATCAAGGAGTTTTTTTCATGAAATTAGAGAAATAATAATAATAATAAATAATAAGGAACCGTGGATGTGGGGCCGGTTGGGACCAAGGCATGGTCGGTTGGCCAATGGTCACGCCCCACACTCCTTTCCTTAATTTTATATTATTTTTTATGGATTTATGGAAGTACCATGAAACCGAGGAGTTTCCTCGAGACGAAGGAGATTTGATAAAACGAGAGGATTTTCATCAAATCATGGAAAATAATAAAAATGCATTTAAAATATAAAACTGGCGTGGGATTGACCAAGACACGGTCGGTCGGTCGGTCGTGTCTCCGTGCTCCCAGCACCCTGGTCAATATTTTTAATTATTTATTATTTTTTTCTCTATTTTGCATAGGTTCATCGTTTCGTTGTATTTTTGAAATACTCGTTCGTGCGGTGACTGTTACTGTATCATCGTTGAATACACCTTCACCATTTGAATCGGGGCTTACTTAGAGGTAGCTTAGACGCCCGGTTGTTGATTATTTATTACTAATTGTGGAATTCAGTGGAGAATAATTCACAAAACTGAGTAATAAGATGTTTATTATTAATTCATAGGATCAGCCGAGGATTCGACTACGAATTCAGAATAATAAAGTGAGCATTACCATTCCATGGGATCGTAGATTCGACCATAGAATCGGAGTAATTAAGATTTATCTATTACCATTTATGAGACCACTTGTGGATTCGATCATGAAATCGGAGTAATGAGATAATATAGTTATTGCTATTCTATGAGATCAAGCTGTGGATTCGATCATAGAATCAGAACAATTGTTATCGCCATTCCATGGGACCAGTCGTGGATTCGACCATGGAATAGGAGCAATTAGGAATAATTAACTTTGTGGCTCCATACTGTAGAGCAAGCTGTCTAGGAGCATTAATCATCCCGATATGAGCTTGTTGGTAAGTCATATCCTTTATATAGTCAAGGTAAACTTGTTGTTTGTTCCTGAAGACGTCATCGCTCTATACTAGCAGAGCAATCTGTCTAGGAGCCGTCCATCTCGTGATGCTATATAGAAATAATCATTGAAAGTATTCAGTATTCATGAGATATGTCGGTGTCCAGTCGTGAGACTACATATCTACATGTACTATGAGAGAAAGTACTCTCCGTTGAGAATTCGATGAGAGACCCGTGTCTCGATACTCACGTATGATTGCTGAATCAGAGTTTCGTATAATTATGAGTTTACGGATTTAGCCTTTGTCGAAAATCCACCATCTACAGAAGGGATCTCTTCTTCATCTTCCAAAAGATTATTCTCTCCACCACTTTCATAATCATCTACTTCCAAAGGTTCGATTGATGTAGGAGGAAGAGATTTGGACAATAAAATTTCATCTTATTGAATTTTTGTATTCTACTTTCGCAGAGTCTGAGAAAAATCTTTATTCCTCCATTTCTGTTTTGGGGGCTAAATATGCAAAAATTTGCAAAGAAAATGCACTACTCGTCTCTGTCCTTACTGGTTCTCGCGACCGAGCAGAAAGAAGACTTGATTATCTTGCTTACTTTAAGGATATTCAAGATAGGAATCATCAGAGAGCATTTCTTCGTCAAATTCATCTCTGGGCTGAACCTTTAAGTCGATACTGAAGATTTTTCTCTTTAGAAATAAGAAAGGCATTTTTCTTCGCAAGTGAAGAATAAGATTCTTCTAATTTGAAATATTGTTCTTTAAGTTGGTTCGCCTTTACACTTAAAGTTATTCTATCTTGAATGAGTGTATCTCTTTCAGCGATAGATGACTTTGTTACTTCTTTAAGTTCATTTCTCAAAGAGCGAAGAGATTGTTCTTGGTCATCACATACTTTCTGAAGGATGCTAAGTTGTTACGAAGATATCGCCATCTTGTTTAAACAAGTTCGCTTCTCTTGAGATAGAGTTTTATTCTCATATGATAAAGTTTTCATCCCTAGATTAGCTTTAGTTAAAGAATAAGAGAGGCGAGATATTTCATTACTTAATAAATTTTTCCTCTGAACTAATTGGGTATTTTCATTGGTAAGATTATTTATATGATCAACAGAATATGAATAGAGGTTATCTAATTGGTTATATTGATCCGTCAAAATCTCTTTATCAACACGGGCTTCTTCAACATCAGATTCAAATTGATATCTCTCCATTATTCGTTTCTGGTTTAAGGCTTAACATGCGAAAAGGGGATTTCAAGGACAATTAAATATGGAAAGGATAAAATCATTAGAAAGGCAAATTGAAGACACAAATGAGGAAATCATACCTCTCAGTTCATCATTCTTCTTGCGAAGATTGTCGCGATCCAACGAAACATTCTGGAGCTTTTGATTTTTGAGACGAAGAGCATTACACTCTAAAGTCATCATTTGGAGATTCTTATTCAAGGTTTCAACCTCTTTTTCCAAAGCTATTTGCGAAGCATCTCTATCAGAGCCAAAATACTTACTCAGAATTTCGCAAACACCAGACTTGACAGGATCAATGGGAGACTTCTTAACATCATCCAGAACCTCAGGTAAAACTTTGAAAGCAATATTTAAAGGAAGAGGCTCAGGTAGAGAACTAGCAATGATAGAAGATTGGGAAACATTATCAATAGGAGGAGAAAAAGTTCCATTCCCAGAAGGATTAATAAGGGGGGTTTCAATCATTGAAAGGTCAGTTGAAGGGATGAAATCTGAGGTAACCTTTTCGCGAATTGGAGATAATGGTTTAACTTGCGAAGATGTCGCAGGAGATTTTGAAGGGATAAGTAAGTGAAAGGGAACAGAGGTTTCAACGATTTTGAGGTGACAAGATTTCTTGAGAGGTTTGTTGGCATCCTTATCACCCTGCGAATCACAATCCTGATAAGAAACATAGGCAACAATATAGTTATTAGAAAAGAATAATGTTTCTTACTACCTTATGATCCGCAGACTTTCTTTTGTTTACAACAACCTTATGCTGCGATTCGGGAATGTTAGGGTTCTGAACCGTAAATTTGGTATTAGAGACGTTTTTGCTGAAATAACAACAGTATAGGAATCACATAAGCAACATCAAATAAGGAAGTAAGCAAGATCAATTTCAGCAAAACCCATAAAAAAAGAAAAAGGAAAACTAACCTCGATGAATCCATGGAATACACCAGCAGGAAGATTAATTCGTAAAAATTAAAAAAGAAGAAAATTACGAACAGTGAAGATCTACAGAGGGAACAATATGGGAATGGACGAAGAATTAAGAAGATTGAAGAAGGAAGATAGAAGAAAAATTACAGCAGAGGAATTTACGGAGAAAATGATGAAGTTGCAGAGAAGATGAAAAAGAGAGTAAAAAAGAAGAAAAGGGAGAGTAAGAAGAGTATATATAGAAGAGATTTTCGGGAAGGTAAACACAATTAATGCGAAAAGACGTGAGTGGTTGAAAAGCAGCGGTTACAGAAGACGTGTCAAGAAACAGATGGGAGAAAGGATACGTGTGATAAATACAGAATATGAAGTGATAGATAGCTGCGACATTTCTCACATCGTTATCTGCTTCGCAGAGAAGATATGATAAGAGGCAAGATGTAGGATCAGAATCTCGCAGCAATAATGTCTCAGCGAAATTATTAACAACACAACACGACAGTGTCGCAGAACAACTTCAGAAACGACATAATAAATGACATCAGCCAAATCATGAGAAAAGTATGACGATCCTGCGAAAATAAGGAAGTTTGCGAGATTAGCATTTGTAAGATTGCGAGAATGTCGCAAACCATATCCGAAAATAAAGGACAAATTAGCTGTCATCCACTATGTAATTTCTTATAAATAGCCATTCAGTTGTAAAGGAAAGGGAGAGAGATCTTTTTTGAGTAAGAAGCAAGTAAATAGGAGAGAGAAAATCTAGAGCAGTGGTTATTCTTGATTCCTTTATCTTTTCTTGTAAGACTGTTCAAAGATTCATCAATAATATTAAGATTGTTAATCCAAAAATGAGTTGAATGTTAATGAAATCTTACGAGGGGTGTAGTGTAGGATTTCCTGCAACTACAAACTCAACATCAAGAGATAAGCTCTCAAGATTCTTTTCAATCCCTGATAACACTTCAAGGGATTTTAAAACTGGTGGAGGTTTAGATAGAATTTCTTCTACATATTTTATTAAATCAGGCATGGAAGATAATTTTAAAATCCCTGGATATGGTGGTGCATTTATTGAGATAACACTACTGTCCATAGAGTCAGATCGCTACAAACACAGACTTGTAAGGACTTGAACGTGTTTGCCTGCTCTGATACCAATTGAAAAAAAGAGGGAGTTTAACAACACCACCCAATATTTCGCTTAGCAATCTGTATGGACTAACTCCGAAATACTTTGCTAGAGAATCAACTAGACAGTCAGACTCAATCTAGATAAAAGTATCTCAAGGAGTTAATATCTCTCTCTGGATTTGATTTTTACTCAAGCTAAAAACAATAGCGAGTCTTTATCAAATACAAGGAATAACTTGGACGGTACCAAAGACCAATGTCCAAGTGTTAATCAATGAAATCAACAACCACAAGGTCGGATCTCTAATCGATTAAACTTTAACGCACAAACTATTTATTTCGATTATAAAGATAAACGGTATAATGTGGAAAATGAAATAACACAGACACCAGAAATTTTGTTAACGAGAAAACCGCAAATGCAGAAAAACCCCGGGACCTAGTCCAGATTGAATACACACTGTATTAAGCCGCTATAGACACTACCCTACTGCAAACTAACTTCAGACTGGACTATATTTGAACCCCAATGAGTCTCCCACCGATCCAAGGTACAGTTGTACTCCTACGCCTCTGATCCCAGCAGGATACTGCGCACTTGATTCTCTTAGCTGATCTCACCCACAACCAAGAGTTGTTGCAACCCAAATTCGCGGACTTGATAATAAACAAATCTGTCTCACACAGAAAAGTCTATCAAAGGATAAATCTGTCTCCCACAGAAAAACCTAGGTTTTTGTTCCGTCTTAAGATATGAAAATCAAAGTAAACAGGAACCAATTGGTAATCCGGTCTTATATTCCCGAAGAACAACCTAGATTAATCAATCACCTCTCAACAATCTTTGTTGACTACACAAGAGGATATCGAGGAACCACAAACAATGAGACGAAGATTTTTGTGACTTCTTTATCTTGCCTATCGTAGAACTCTCACGATCTCAATCCAATCAATAGATTGTACTCGTACGATAGAAGATGCAAGATCAGATCACACAACTACGATAAAAGTAGTATCGGTCTGGATTCACAATCCCAATGAAGTCTTTAAGTCGTTAACCTGGTTTTAGAGAAGAAAACCAAAGGTTAGGGGAGAATCGACTCTAGCGAGCACACTAGTATCATACATACATGTGGGGATTAGTTTTTCCCAATGCTAAACGTCTCCTATATATAGTCTTCAAATCAGGGTCTTGCCTTAGTTACAAAGAAATCAATATTCACCGTTAGATGAAAACCTAATTTAGATTCAAGCTAATATTTCTCAACTATGAGATCGAAAACTTAGCTTGCCACACACACTTGAGATATACGTTTACTGGGTTTGTGAAAACCGTGCCCAAACGTGTACGTGTGTGTTGGTTCAACATAGTAACCCAAAAGGTTAACCATATGAGCATTTCATATTAACCTTGTTCTTATTCACCATAACTAGTTCTGAAAAAGCGGGGGTCTAACAACACCACCCAATATTTCGCTTAGAAATCTGTGTGGACTAACTCCGAAATACTTTGCCAGAGAATCAACTAGACAGTCAGACTCAATCTAGATAAAAGTATCTCAAGGAGTTAACATATCTCTTTTATTTTTGATATTACTCAAGGTAATTGAAATCAGCGAGTCCTAATCAAAACACAAGGAATACTTGGTCGGTACCAAATACCAACTTCCAAGGATCAATCAATATCAATCAACAACCAAAGGTTGGATTTCCAATTGATGATCATGAACGCAAAACCTGTATTATTTCAATTATATAAAATATAATGCGGAAAAGAAATAACACAGACACCAGAAATTTTGTTAACGAGGAAACCGCAAATGCAGAAAAACCCCGGAACCTAGTCCAGATTGAATACACACTGTATTAAGCCGCTACAGACACTAGACTACTCCAAGCTAACTTCTGACTGGACTATAGTTGAACCCCAATCAGTCTCCCACCGATCCAAGGTACAGTTGTACTCCTACGCCTATGATCCCAGCAGGATACTACGCACTTGATTCCGTTAGCTGATCTCACCCACAACCAAGAGTTGTTGCAATCCAAAATCACAGACTTGATAATTAACAAATTTGTCTCACACAGAAAAGTCTATCAAAGGATAAATTTGTCTCCCACAGATAAACCCTAGGTTTTGTTCCGTCTTAAGATATGAAATCAAGGTGAACAGGAACCAATTGATAATCCGGTCTTGTATTCCCGAAGAACAGCCTAGATTAATCAATCACCTCTCTAAAATCCTTCCTGACTACACAGGCGGTTTGTCGAGGAATCACAAACAGTGATACGAAGATGTTTGTGACTTATTTATCTTTCCTATCGGAGAACTCTCACGATCTCAAGCCAATAAATCGATTGTACTCATACGATAGAAGATGCAACACCAGATCACGTGACTACGATAAAGTAGTATCAGTCTGGCTTCACAATCCCAATGAAGTCTTTAAGTCGTTAACCTGGTTTTAGAGAAGAAAACCAAAGGTTAAAGGATAATCGACTCTAGCGAGCGCACTAGTATCACACGGACGTGTGGGGAATAGTTTTTCTCAATGCTAGATGTCTCCTTTATATAGCCTTCAAATCAGGGTTTTGCCTTAGTTACAAAGCATCCTTATTCACCGTTAGATGAAAACCTGATTTAGATTCAAGCTAATATTTCTCAACCGTTAGATCGAAAACTTATCTTGTCACACACACTTGGGTATACATTTACTGGGTTTGCGAAATCCATTCCCAAACGTGTACGTGTATGTTGGTTCAACATAGTAACCCAAAAGGTTAACCATATGAGCATTTCATATTAACCTTGTTCTTCTTCACCATAACTAGTTCAATTGACTCAAATGAACTAGTTAAAGAGTTGTTCAATTGCTATGAGATCTTATGTAACTACACAAGACACAATTGAAACAAAGATGATTCGATTCGATTGAGTCGACTCATGAACATTACAACCACGGTTTGCATAAAGCATTCCTTAGTAATTTAATGTTTCATGTTCCAAGCACATCTTTAGATCGTAACCTCTTAAGTTCACAAACAAGTTCGCGGACTTAAGTTAATTAGTTGAGTTTCCCAAACTCAGCAGAAATTCTCGGAAAGAGAACTTCCGCCAGTTTGCGGACTGGGTTCACGGACTAAGCACACAAACGAGTTTTGGAAAATCCAGCAGAAATTCTAGGTCGAGAACTTCCGACAGTTCGCGGACTGAGTCTGCGGACTGGGTTCGTGGACTTGGCAAGCCAATTCCACAATCCTCCCGATTTCTCTTGATCAACAAAGTTCGAAAACTTCGGTTCAAGGAATACATGGTTATGTAATCTAAACTCTCATTTCAATCATTGAGACATTCTCAGAGGACGTTATGTAGCCGTTATTCACAGACCGATTCACGTCAGAGCAATTCTCAAAGTGATTGAAACTTTTCATGACTTTCTTCACTAGGTGAAGATAAACTTGATCAAAACGAAATGTTTTACCAACACACGATTTCGATAAAAAGATAAGCAATGAATGCTCAGCTCGAAATGTCAAATGTGTATGATCTAGTCTATATAGCATACGACTTTTGTCTCATAAGAAGTAGGAGATAGAATAGATAAACTTTTGAGTGATAGATAAGTTCAAGTCTCCACATACCTTTTTAATGATGAAGTTCCACGGTTCCTTGTATAGATCTTCGTCGTTGTATGATGAATCTCCATGAAGTCCTTGAGCTCAACTACACTTTCCTATCCTAGTCCGAGACTTATCTATGTAGGCTAGAAATCAAGACTCATAGTTTTGATCACTAACATTGACAAACATGCTTGAGATATCAACACATGCGAGGTTGACCAAGCTATGCTCTAACAATCTCCCCCTTTGTCAATTTTAGTGACAAAACTATTAATACATATGGATACAAAAAAGATAAACTTTAGTGGCTCCTATTCCATAGTCTAATCTCCAACATTCCCAGAAATCTTCGTCTTTCCAAGTACTCCAATGATCCCAAAGGTTGTAAGTTTAGCATCACCGTTGTTGAAGATCCATAGATATAACAATGAGAGAAATCGAGATTCTTGATCATTATTATACATAGACATTGTATTATTATGTAACATCAAAGTCCAATTGTATCACGACTTTAACAATAATACTACAGTGATATGTATCACTCCCCCTTAGTCAATACTCCATATCGATCATGGAAACCACTCCCCCTTACACAATGATCCGAAAACCATATGTATTTGTAGTGTGAACTACAATATTTCTCCCCCTTTTTGTCAATAAAATTGGCAAAGGTACAAGAATGGGATCATAATGAAATTTCCACAAGAGACATTTCATAGACTAAAAGAAAAAAAATACATACCAACTTAATTTAGATGCAATCATAAAGCCGAAGCTAAATGCATTCATCAAGGAGTTTTAAGATACAAGATAACCCCTATAAAATTCCACAGCCGCACACCCCGCAATATATTACCACTAAGCACAAGTTCAAAATAACTCTCCCCCATTTGATGTCATTCCCGAAAGAACAACAAGAGCGACCTTAATTTCGAAAGAAAAGAAGGATTTTGAAATTGGACACCAAAAATCATAGGAATGATTTTCTATATCCAAAACTCAACCAAACTAATCACAAGTAAACCCATGATTAATTCAATTGGAATACACAACTAAATCAAACCACAAAAGTTATCAATTTAATTGAAGGTGCTCAACATAAGTAAACTTATGGAGTTACGACTAAGGTAATCATACGGAGATGACTAACTTAATCGTTCACATACTCAATATAAGGAGAACCTTACGGAATATACGACTACATTAACCAAAAGAACATGATTAGTATAGCCGTTCATATACTCAACACAAGAAATTGTGGAATATATGAAAACTCAACTAGATTAATTACAAGAGAACCTATAATGAATCTAATTGGAATACAAACAAACAAACTAATCACCGAAGTAATCAATTTAATTATTTTGGGCTCAACATAAGAGAATTTATGGAACCCCCACTAAGTTCATCATAGAATATGACAACCTTAACCGTACATGTATTCGACATAAGAAGGAAAACTTATGGAGTACAAACTAAATAACCAAATTGGTTGATTAATTTAGTCCCTAATGCTCAACATATAGTATCTTACGGAACAACCAACAAAGGCAAGGTAAATTGACTTAGTTGTAAGGTGCTCAACATAAGACACACAATGGAGCCTTCACGGTAAAACATAGCAAGATGGATCAATGAAGATCAATACCGTGGATAACATACAAGGATCTATTCTATTTTCCATCATAACGATATAATAGAATTTATCCTTGTAAAACAAAAGATTTTATCCTATTTTCCATCAAATACATGACTGCATAGGCATAAATTTTGTATTTGTCAAAGTTCATTCGTCCTTTCATCAATACGAATACTAATTCATGAATGACTTTACTTTTGACCGCAATATGGGACCTTCAAGTTCACGGACGCAAACAATACATATCCCATAAACATATTGCAATATCACAAAATCAAAAGATCAAAATACTGCAATAACATCATCCTCCAAATATTTTTAGAATTTAATAACCAATAAACTTAAAAAATAACATAAGAAGATGAAAACAAAAATAGCTATGTGTAGTCACAATCATCGCTATTCAAAACACTAGTTATTCTTCCAACAAAACCAAACAGAAGACTTACTAGGTATCAATAATCTCTTTTAAAGCTTCTTCAGAGAACTCTTTCTCGTTATTGAAGAATCCATTGACAATGGGATCATTCAACTCCTCCAAATCTTTTGAAAACACTGTCAGCTTACTAAGTTCTTTTTCCAGTTTTCGTACAGTGTTTGTATATTGAGAAAGCGTTCGTTCATAGTTAATTATATCATCTAAGGATGCAGAGATCCGAGATTTTAAGTTGTTTCTTTTGCTGATGAAATCTTTTACAGGTTCCTGAAGTTTCCATCATTTTGATAAGACGACAAGAACCAGTTTGAGGAAGGATTTTTACCATTAATTGTAGCCTTCACTTTCTTCAACTTTGTGGAGGGGATCCCAGTACACTGACGTGCGTTAGCTGCTAGAATTGCATTCCTGCTTGTGCTGCATCTAGTAACAGGTGCCATGGCACAGAAGATTTTGAGATACACCGTTCGTAAACGACTGAAACCCTGAACAAACAAAAGCTTTTGTATTTTTAGAGATTTATATAGATAAAAACAAAAATAACCAAAAATACACTTCTTGAGCCAAAAGACGCAAATCCCCATTTTCTCAAGACAAACATGGGGACGCGAACGTCTAGGGTTAGGAAGACATGATGGGATCCAAAATCTCCCCTTGTTTATCCCATAGTGACTTTCTAAGGTAAGGCATATGTGCAGATATTCTTCTTCTTTTGTTCCCTGAAGCACTTGTCCCGTAGGACCTGCGACACATATAAGTAGGCCGAAAAGCTAAAAAGCGTTCCATAAGAACAATCGTTTCCTTAAACTCAAGTTCTTCAACACGTGAGTGTCCTTGAGACATGATCCTGAGATTATTTGTGAAGGTGTTTAAAAAATCTCCCTCATTCCTGGATACCCATTTAGAACCTTTATTACAGACATTGGACTTGCATGATACAAGGTTCCAAACAACTTTTCTATGAAGTTGATCTAGCTCATCATTCATTGAAATTTTCCAAGAGAAGTTGCTCAGAGTTACATCAATATTTCCTGGTTCTGAATGAGACGAATAGAAACCAATTGAAAGATGTCCTTCTGTCTTGTTCTTAGAGTCTTTTTCACGTTTGGAGACGATAGAAGATACACACAAGGAGGAATCACCTAACACATGTAGAAAAGACCCACAACGACCGTCACTACACCATCGAAGAGAGGAAGTAAGACAAGAAGTAGACTGCCTATACCATCGGTACTTTTCTGTACATAATTTCCTGATAGTATTGTACGTCCCTTTTGAGTAACATAAAGTTGCACAGTATTCTTACAAGGATTACTTGCAGCCTTCAGACTCTTTAAAGATGACGTACAGGGTCGTCGAGGATGATCGGATGAGCGTCAATTGAGAGATTATGGTCCATATAGTCAGATCACCACAAACACAAACTTTTGAGGTCTTAAACGTGTTTGCATTCTCTGATACCAATTGAAAAAGTGGGGGTCTAACAACACCACCCAATATTTCGCTTAGCAATCTGTATAGACTAACTCCGAAATACTTTGCTAGAGAATCAACTAGACAGTAACTAGACAGTCAGACTCAATCTAATTTCGAAATAAAAAGTAATGATTACAAGCCATTAGTGGAGTGTAAAGGAATACACAATAGATAATCAATCACGAAGAGGCCGCTATATAGTAGTAAAAGAAACCTGCATTTAATTTAGTAACCTTTAAATGCCTTTACACTCGTGATTGGCAAGAGTTATAAGGGAGTGGTTCATAACAGATTAGTGATCCCAGTTTGAGATTGGAATATGTATCAAACCTTCTGGTCAACTGATTATCTTGTTCATGCCTATTATGATTTCTCCATGGCGATCATCTTCAAAAAGGAATATTAAAGATATTACCCAAATACTACCTCTTATAGGGCCCTGCTCAATACTACTCTAACCTGGCAAGAGTGTAAAGGACTGGAATAAACAACCATATTCTTGTTTGATCATATATTCTGGTCCAATGGCTCTCCTGACATTTTCAGGATCGTTACACCACTTTTAGGTTTGTCGAGCCTGGTTCAGGATCGTTAGATTGCTTTCAGAATCGTCGAATCATTTACCCTCCCAAACCAAGGTGACGTGGTTCATGGGTAAATATGACTTTTTAATAGGTGAGACAACTTCCACCTAGATTAGTTTCTAGCAGTTTAGTGACTGGACAAAACTAATGTCTCATTAGATATAATAAAATAGTAGTAAAGGAAAGTTGTGCCTTAGTAACCTACCAATAAATAGCTAAGACTCTAACAGTTAGTTTAAATAAAAAGTAATGTCTCATTAGATATATACTCAATCTAATTTCGAAATAAATTGTTAGCGAGAACTTCCGACAGTTCGCGGACTTGGCAAGCCAATTCCACAATCCTCCCGATTTCTCTTGATCAACAAAGTTCGAAAACTTCAGTTCAAGGAATACATGGTTATGTAATCTAAACTCTCATTTCAATCATTGAGACATTCTCAAAGGACGCTATGTAGACGTTATTCACAGACCGATTCACGTCAGAGCAATTCTCAAAGTGATTGAAACTTTTCATGACTTTCGTCACTAGGTGAAGATAAAATTGATCAAAACGAAACGCTTTACCAACACACGATTTCGAGAAAAAGATAAGCAATGAATGCACAGTTCGAAATTCCAAATGTGTATGATCTAGTCTATATAGCATACGACTTTTGTCTCATAAGAAGTAGGAGATAAAATAGATAGACTTTTGAGTGATAGATAAGTTCAAGTCTCCACATACCTTTTTGTTGATGAAGTTCCACTGTTCCTTGTATAGATCTTCGTCGTTGTATGATGAATCGCCATGAAGTCCTTGAGCTCAACTACACTTTTCTATCCTAGTCCGAGACTTAGCTATGTAGGCTAGAAATCAAGACTCATAGTTTTGATCACTAACATTGACAAACATGCTTGAGATAGCAACGCATGCGAGGTTGACCGAGATATGCTCTAACAAGTTCAATTGACTCAAATGAACTAGTTAGAGAGTTGTTCAATTGCTATGAGATCTTATGTAACTACACAAGACACAATTGAAACAAAGATGATTTGATTCGACTGAATATGCTCATGAACTTTATAGCCACGGTTTGCATACTGCATTCCTTAGTAATTTAAGTTTCATGTTCAGAGCACATCTTTAGATCATAACCCACTCAAGTACGCAAGCAAGTTCGCAGACTTAAGGTAACTAGAAGAGTTTTCCAAACTCAGCAGAAAATCTCGGCAAGGAAACTTCCGCCTGTTTGCGGACTAGGTTCGCGTACTGAGTTCGCGGACTTGGCAAAGCCAATCCCTCCGGTTTCTCTCAATCAACAAAGTTCGCAAACTTCGGATTAAGGAATATGACTTATGTAACTACACAAGACACAATCGAAGCAAAAACGGTTTGATTCACTCGAATCGGTTCATGAACTTTATAGCCACGGTTTTCAAAAGTATTCCTTAGTTTATTTAATCATGAGTTCAAGAACAACCAGTTTTAGATATAACCACTCAAGTTCGCGGACTGGGTTCGCGGACTTAAGCTCATGGAAGGAGTACACAAACTCCAGCAGAAATTATCGGGTTTGAGAACTTCGCCAGTTCGCGGACTGAGTTCGCGGGCTTGGCTCACGCCACTTCCATTTCTCTTGATCAACAAAGTTCGCAAACTTTGGTTCAAGGGATAAGAACTTATACATATATGTATTTCCACAAGAATGTTTATATCCTACCAATGGTTATATAATCTAAACTCTCATTTCAATCATTTGAAACATTTTCAGAGAACATTATATAGCCGTTATTCACAGACTATTTTTCGTCAGAGCAGTTTCCAAAGTGATTGAAACATCACATGACTTTCGTCACTAGGCAAAGATGAATTTGGCTAAAGCGAAAGCTTATCAACACACATTTCGAGAAATAGATATACGAGATAAACTCAGCTGGAAATAGAAAATGTGTATAATGAGAGTCTATACCAAAACGACTTTTGTCTCAAGAGTAGGAGATAGAGTAAATAGACTTTTGAGTGATAGATAAGTTCAAGTCTTCACATACCTTTTAGTCTATGAAGATCCACCAGTTCCTTGAGTAGTCCTTCGTCTTGTATGATGATTGCCATGGAGTCTTGAGCTCAACTACACTTTCTATCCTAGTCCAAGACCTTTAGCTATAAAGGCTAGAAATCAAGACTTATAGTTTTGATCACTAACATTTACAAACATGCTTGATATGGCAACGCATGCGAGTTCGACCGAGCAATGCTCTAAAAATCTCCCCCTTTGTCAATTTTAGTGACAAAACTATTAATACATATGGAATACAAAAAATAAATAAATTAACTTTTGTAGATCCTATTCCACATGCCTAATCTTCAACATTACTCGAAATCTTCATCACTTCCAAGTACTCCAATGATCCCAAAGGTTGTAAGTTTAGCATCATCGTTGTTGAAAATTCGTAGCTATAACAACAAGAAGACAATAGTTCTCAATCATTGTTATACAGTGTCATAGTATCATTACACAGCGTCAAAGTCCAATTGTATCACAACTTCAACAATAATACTATGGTGATATGTATCACTCCCTCTTAGTCAATACTCCATCTCACATAGAAACCACTCCCCCTTACATAATGATCCGAAAACCATATGTATTTGTAGTGTGAACTACATATTAATTCTCCCCCTTTTTGTCAATAAAATTGGTAAAGGTACAAGAACGGGATCCTAATGAAATTTCCGAAAGAGACATTTCTTGACTAAAAGAAAGCAAAAATATCAACTTGTTCTTTAGATGCAATCATAAAGCTAAAGCTAAATGCATTCATCAAGGAGTTTATAAAGATACAAGATAACCCCTATAATATTCCACAGCCGCATTCCCCACAAAGATATGGCAATTAAGTGCAAGTTCAAAAAGAACTCTCCCCCATAATATGTCATTCCCGGAGGAACAACAAGAGCGACCTGACTATCGAAAGAAAAGAAGGATTTCTTTGGACATAACAAATCACATACAAGTATGAATTTGAATCCAAAATATTCAATCAAATTAACCACAAGAGAACCCATGATTAATTCAATCGAAATATGCAACCAAACTAATCACAAAAAGTAATCAATTTAATTGGTCATACTCGCATAAGAGAATCTATGGAGCAATGACTAAGTTAATCAAGAGAATAATCAATGATGAGTGCTAAAAAGTGCATATTTTTATATATTTTCTTGGCATTTAACTCATCTTTTGTGCATTAATTCTACATTTTATCCCATATTCTGTGTTTTCGTTGTTTTCAAGAATAAATACTTTTCTTAATTAATTTTGCATTTTTAGGTATTAAATAAAGCCTGGTTAACTCAGGGAGCAAAAAGAGCAAAGAAACGACAAAGACTCTCGCTAGGAGGAAGCGAAGAATGATGTTTGCAAGAGCCGGATCAACTAGAAGTGGGCTTGAAGAGGAAGAATTGTTCTTAAAGAATATATGGGCTTGGCATACCCAAGGCCCAAAACCCTTACCCAAATCCATTTCCATTATCCATACCCATTTCCATGAGAGCCATCAGATTGGATCCATCTTGCCATCCAACGGTCGCCTCATCATTGTGCATCAAAATCCAAAGCTCCGGTCAAACACCATAGTACCTAACTCCATCTGGAGCCGTCAGCTTCGTTGTATCACTTAATCCAACGGTCGCTCAGAGCCTTCTTCTATCTTGCCGTTAGATTCAATCTGAAGTTGATGATCCAACGCCTTCCACTCGTTGTTCATCAAACTCCGCTGCACCTGACCAACACCTAAACATCAAACCCATCGACCCAAAACAAACACCCACCTTCTTCTTCCCCAAAATTCCATTCTCCCAAAAACCTCTTCCTCCTCCGACAGTTGCAGTCATCACCTCACCCATCGCCACCATCACCTCCCCAGCCGACCATCATCAGAACAACCATACCCTAGTTACTCTCCTTCTTGTTCTTAGCACCCACCACTCTTAGGTGCTACATCCAAGACAGAGATGGAACTAGGGTTTCACAGTGGAGAGAAGAAGGAAATTGGAGCAGCGTTCGAGTAGCAGAAGCAAGTTGAAGCATGGGTCAGCGCTCAATTGCAGAGGGGACAGCAAATTCAGAGGGTATGGTGAGTTTTTCCCAAATTCCTATAAACCCTAATTTTGTTAAATTTGGGGGTTTGGTGTAAAAACCCTAATTGGGTGTTCTGATTATAAATAGAAAGTGAGGGTGTAATGTTTTGGATATGCTGGATTAGCCAGAGCTTCACCCAAGAGGACTGGACTAGCCAGTTCCTCAACTGTTGGTTCATTTGTTTTGTAAATTTTCAGTCATGTTTTGTTTGAATTTGCTCTTATTATCATATGTGATGAATGTTAATGTTGTTTATATGTTGAGCATGAGCTAAATTGTTGCAGCTGAGGTTTAGATGAAACCTCAGTGCACTGTCTGATAGTGGAATGCTAGGTTAGAGCCTTAGTGCATTGTTTTGATTGAGCAATGGGAAGAGACTAATGCTCATAGTGCCTGTGATTGATTGTTCTGTTAAAAGACAGTCAATACTAGGGGAAAACTAGTGAGCAAATTAGTTTTCCTCCCATTCTAGATGTATGCATAGGATATTCAACTCAACCTAGGATCACATTGTTTGGCTAGGACACAAAGGTGGACTCTAAGCCTTAGCTTAGACCACAATACCTTATTTCAGTCACTTACAATTTCAGTCTTATTTTGCTCCCTGCTCAACTAAATTTCTTAGCTATCTTGCTGTTTATTTCTTGTATTTTGAAGCCTGTTGTGCATTGAAATCAGGGCACAAACTCACCCCTGCCCTTGGCTCACAGCCTTGGTTCCATGCTGTTTTGTCATCTTTGCTTTGTTAACTGTTTTGGTTCTTTGCAATTGCCATATTACTTTGCCTTTCTCACTGCCATAGTGCCTTGTCTCCATTGCTAGCTTAGGAAAATTTCTTGTATGCTCCCACTCCCTGTGGACTAATCCCTTGCTTACTCTCTATACTAAAACTTGGCCTTGTATACTTGCAAGTCTTTTGTGTGCCGTTCCCAAGCACACCAAGTTTTTGGCGCCGCTGCCGGGGACTCGGTTTGTTTCTCTAGTAGTTTTATTAGCTATTTTTGCATTTCACTGCATAGCATTTGCATCTGCATCTGCTTCACTTCATTTGCTGTTGGACCTGCTGTTCTGAACCAGTTTTTCCTCCGCTGAGACGCCACCAAGGAAAAGAACCAAAGCCCAACTGGGTTTTTGCAACAATATCAGAGCAGCTGGGCTGTGCTAAAAAGGTAAACCCATTCAGAGAACCCGAATTGTGGGCTTCCAATTTTTAATTGTGGGCTTGTAATATTAAAGCCAATTTTTGGGCTTTTTATTTTCTGTTGGGTTTGTAATTAATTTTTGTGGGCTTGTTTGTTTAATTTGTGGGCTTGTATTTAATTTTTGTGAGCTTGTTTAATTTGGACTGGTATTTTGTATTCTGGGTTTTTAAACCCAGCTGAGCTTGTAACCGATTGTGGGCTTGTTTCCACTCAAGAGTGGACCTCGAAACCAAAGTTTTAAAACAAACGTCAGGCCTTAACCAACTGGGCCAAATTAAACTTTCAAAATTAAAACTTAGTGTTTCGTGGGCCGCAGCCTTCCTCCCATTCCATTAGAGGACCAACAATGGGCTTGCTCCCAATTTCAAAAACCAAAACTTTTCTCCCATTCAAAAACCAAATTTTACTTGCTCCCATTTTAACAACCAAATTTTTTCTTCTTTAACCCATTAAAACCAAACTTGCTCCCAAATTTTAAAAAAACCAAAAAAATGTCTCCCACCAAAACCAAATTTTTCCCAAAAATCCAAACCCTTTAAAAACCAAATTTTGAGCTTTGTAAACTCTTTACTTAGCCTTTGAGCCCAATCATGTCTAGATCTTTTTCTACAGTTGGGGAGCACAACAAATCCTTAAGAGAACTTACATATGGACAAACTTCACGTTATGAACCTTCCACGGACCATGATGTCAATAGTTATAGGAATTATTATGGACATTCTCAAAGTCCCGAGCCTCAATACATGAACCCTAATGACTATTCACACATGCATCATTCGTCACAACGTGAAAATGAACATATTGCTAGTGCCTCACTCACACAATCATCTCTTTTGGACCAATTAGAAGCTCGAGTCGCAGCTTTAGAAATGCAATCACATGAGGAATCTGCCACATCTAATTTTTCTAGGCAACCTGAAATCTATGCTTGTCCCGCATGTGGTGGCTTAGACCACATTATTGCGAATTGCTATATTTTCCATGAATTTAGGCGGACTAGAGAAATTCCAAGGTTTGAAGAACCTACAGATTATTATGCTGGTAGTTATTGGGACCATAATCAACCTTTTGTAGGTTGCGATCAATCATTTATAAACCCTAACGACCATCCACCCATGTATCAATCAACACCATGAGAAGACGAACAATTTCAAACTCCCATGAGTTTTAGTGAGCAACTTCTGATGGAAGCTAAAAATCTCCTCAAACGAACCACTGCTAGTTTAGAAATGCAAACATTGAATGATCATAGCAGCATTTTTCTCCCTAATGAAGTTAATTATGAAAATAGTGTTTTTAACCCTACTCATGCTAGTAACATTGAACATGAACCTAATCTAGAGGTAAATGAGTGGAATAGAAACACTATGGTTTTTAGGGAAGCACACTCTTGTTTTGTTGAGGATGATAATAATTGTGATGTTATATTAGAAGAACATGTCTATGCTGATGATGTTATGGAACCCTTGGGTTCAAATACATTAGGCTTCTCTGCCCCGACCTTAATGAATGATATTTATTCTAGTATTCCATGTTATGTTTCCACTGATTTGCCGATGCATGAGGATAAATCTGTTGATGATGTTGATGATTCTGATTGTGAACTTGCTAATTTGATTGATGATTGTGAGCATGATGTGACATGTGTAGATGATTTAGGAGATTTTGATTTGATTGATAATGATGTGCCTATTCCTCTACATAAGTCACAATCTGATGGCCTTCCACCCAACCTAGATTTGGTTTGTACCAATATTGTAAAACCAATTTTTCTGAGAATGCCTAATCTAGGTTTGGAACTGTGTGCTTCCCAAGTCCTCTTGGACCATTTTGCATTTAAATGTAATATCTTTGAGGAACCACAGTTGGAAATTGCATGTTTGCCCGTCCATAGCAAAGTACACTTTGAGTTAGATCTTGTGCATGATGAACCCCCAAAACTGCGCGATTTTGTTTTCAAAATTATCTTCTGTAAAATCCAGGTTTGGGGGTAGCTCATTTGGTTTCACAGCTTCACGTGCTTTCTTTCATGTGTGAAGTTGTTGAAACCGCTACACTTTGTCTTTTGGGTTGATCCTCAACTCTTTAGACTTTTGGTGTATGGTGAATTTTTTGTATATAATCCAGTAGATAAATTTTAAAACTTTTTGGTTTCTTTTGTATATATTTTTGCTAATCCAATATGATCTAAGTTGAAAATGTTGGATTCTAGCCGGTGAATAATGGAGTTCGGTTCGTGTTTTCGACGAATCGGGTATTCTCTCTCCTTTTACTCTACTTAGCATGTTCCTCTTCATATGTTGCATTATAATTTTGTTATCTTTTGAAACATTGAGGACAATGTTTAGTTTAGGTTTGGGGGTATAGAGTAGATACCACGATCACATGTTATAATTGAAAACAAGAACTCCTTCTTTTTGAAAAAAATGAAAAATGAAAATAAAAATGAAAAATTGAAAATTGAAAAAAAAAAAAAAACGAACTCCTTCTTCTTTTGAAAAAATCGAAAAAATTAAAAAAAATTAAAAAAATTAAAAAATGAAAAATCATAAAAATGGAGCTCATTTACCTTGAAATGTTGACTCTTGTGCAAATATGTAATTATTAGGAGTCTTAGTCTAGATATTTAGGCACCCTGATTCTAGCACAATTCACATAGTGATAAGAAATTTGCACGCGCACGATCTACCAATACATGTATAGCCTCGATCTTCAAGGTGTTTGATAGGAAGTCACGATTGCCAATCACTTTAGAATACTGAACGAAACTTGACTAGCTTGTTCTTTGGTTGGTTGGGATAGAAGGTGGAGGTTACATTAAGAAAGACAACCATCGAATTTAACTGGGTGCATCAAAAAGGGCTACCTCTTGCAAAGTGTCATGTAATCTTTTGTTTCCTTTTGTATATGTATCAAAAGTGTTTCTTTATCAAAAAAAAAAAAAAAATGATGTATATATTCAGAAAAAAAAAATGAAAAAAATGAAAAAATCAATCAAGTATTTATCAATTCCATCCTCTCTTGTTCCAAAAATAAAAGAGAGTAGTCAATGTAAATAAGAGTCATGTAAATAGTCATTTTGTTGTTTCATTGTAATAAGCAAGGAAGGGTGTATGCCATTGATGTACAACGCGAGTAATTGTGAAATACCTCCAACTCATTCACAATTCTCGTAAAGTCCGGACAGCTAGCTAGATTTCGACCTTGGTTCTTAGCCTGAGAAACTATCTCTTGGTGATTAGTAGTCATAATATCCGATCTTTCTTTACACATGTGTAGATACACTTTACACTCTTATCACATGTCTTTATTTGTTATCAGTGCTAGGATTGTGCCTTTGATAGCTAGATTGACATCTCCATTTTGCTGTGAGCTTAAACTGACTTGCACATGTCACATTTGATGGAATCTAAACTTATATTTTGACCTAGAACTTTGTAGGTACGTTCTAAGCAAACCTTCACGAGACTTCAACTCGTCCACTAGGGACACTTAGTGGTTTAAAAGGCTTAGTGCATACGCTAAATGCATTCGAGAGACCAGCGACAATGGTATAGGTAGGATTTCCTTAGTTTTGTTTTACTTGAGGACAAGTAAAATTCAGGTTTGGGGGTATTTGATGAGTGCTAAAAAGTGCATATTTCTATATATTTTTCTTGGCATTTAACTCATCTTTTGTGCATTAATTCTACATTTTATCCCATATTCTGTGTTTTCGTTGTTTTCAAGAATAAATACTTTTCTTAATTGATTTTGCATTTTTAGGTACTAAATAAAGCCTGGTTAACTCAGGGAGCAAAAAGAGCAAAGAAACGGCAAAGACTCTCGCTAGGAGGAAGCGAAGAATGATGTTTGCAAGAGCCGGATCAACTAGAAGTGGGCTTGAAGAGGAAGAATTGTTCTTAAAGAATATATGGGCTTGGCATACCCAAGGCCCAAAACCCTTACCCAAATCCATTTCCATTATCCATACCCATTTCCATGAGAGCCGTCAGATTGGATCCATCTTGTCATCCAACGGTCGCCTCATCATTGTGCATCAAAATCCAAAGCTCCGGTCAAACACCATAGTACCTAACTCCATCTGGAGCCGTCAGCTTCGTTGTATCACTTAATCCAACGGTCGCTCAGAGCCTTCTTCTATCTTGCCGTTAGATTCAATCTGAAGTTGATGATCCAACGCCTTCCACTCGTTGTTCATCAAACTCCGCTGCACCTGACCAACACCTAAACATCAAACCCATCGACCCAAAACAAACACCCACCTTCTTCTTCCCCAAAATTCCATTCTCCCAAAAACCTCTTCCTCCCCCGATAGTTGCAGTCATCACCTCACCCATCGCCACCATCACCTCCCCAGCCGACCATCATCAGAACAACCATACCCTAGTTACTCTCCTTCTTGTTCTTAGCACCCACCACTCTTAGGTGCTACATCCAAGACAGAGATGGAACTAGGGTTTCACAGTGGAGAGAAGAAGGAAATTGGAGCAGCGTTCGAGTAGCAAAAGCAAGTTGAAGCATGGGTCAGCGCTCAATTGCAGAGGGGACAGCAAATTCAGAGGGTATGGTGAGTTTTTCCCAAATTCCTATAAACCCTAATTTTGTTAAATTTGGGGGTTTGGTGTAAAAACCCTAATTGGGTGTTCTGATTATAAATAGAAAGTGAGGGTGTAATGTTTTGGATATGCTGGAATAGCCAGTGTCATTTGGTTTGATTTTGGGAGAACTGGATTAGCCAGTCTCTCCAATTTTTGTGCTGTTCCATTTATGTTCACTGTGATGTTTTATGTTTAATACTATGTGATGTTAATGTTTAGTTCCTCAATTGTTCTAAGTTTATCCACTGTTATGTGCTTCCCATGTTATGTTATTGTGTTTAAATTCATGTTTTGTTTCACTGTCAACTGTTAATGTATGTTTATCTTCATGTCTATCATGTTCTGAACCTCAAATGCTAGGATTAGATGAAGTTATGAACCAGCTGAGATAGTCTTCATCATGTGCAGCTCATGTTCAGTGTTGCTAATCCCTTAGACTAGTTGTGCTTTAATCAGACAATTAGCACTTTGGTAAGTATTTTAGCTGTGATTAGAATATCCCTTAGGTTAATGGTGGATTCAACGTCCTAGTGATCATCGTCTTGTCTTCATTGTTTTCTTATTTCTACTTCACTGTTTTCTTTACATCACTGCCCTTGGCTTAGGCCTTGGTTTATTACACTGTCATTTTATTGTCTTTGCTTCACTGTTTATCTCCATTGTTGTTTGTTGTTTTGTGCCTTTCTTATCACTTGTTGTTCACTGTTAGTGGTGGAAGTTTAGGTTAGAATTCATGTAAATTGAGCTGATTGAGAAATGGAGGAATTTAGTGTCCACTGTTGCTTGTGATTGATTGTGCTGTTAAAAGACAGTCAATGCTAGGAGTAAAACAGTTGGACAAGCTTCTTCTCCTTCCATTCCATTTATGTATGCCCTGGAACATAGGCAGGCTAGAACCTCCACCTAGCTCCATTAGGGACAAGGATTTAACCAAAAACAGCCACTGCCTAGCATCTTTCCTGTTCTTCTTTGTTATCTATATGTTTTTGTGGCTTCTTATCACTGTTTTTATAGCTGTTTTTATAATTGTTTTGTGCCCTGTTCTTCCTTTGCCTTTGGCCATTGGCCATTGTCTTTGATTTATCACTGCCATGCCATTGTAAATATCCATGTTTTACCTTGGCCTAGTGCTCTTCTGCCTTGTTTAGCTCCAGCTGCACTAGGTCTTTTTGGCTTTTCTGCCCTTTTCCTTCCCTGGCCTTGCTGCCAGTTCTCCCCCAGCTGCTACTACTTGTTGTTGCTGCTGCTGTGCACTGCTTCTGCTGCTGCTGAAGCCACCACTGCTGCTGCTCCAGGTCCAGTTCAATTCTGGGATACAAGTCCAGTCATTACAAAAGCCCACTGTATCTGTTTAGAAACCTAAGGCCCAACGGCCCAGTTCACATCAAAAGACATTGAGCCCAATTCACAGTCACTGTTAGCCCAAGGCCCAGTGCAATTCAAAAGACCAAAAGCCCATAAGTTCACAGTCAATCCAAAAGCCCACTGAGCCCAAAACCATTTCATTGTTACAAAAACCCACTAAGCCCAAAGCACAATTAGAATCCCAATAGCAATTTAGAGCCCAAATAGCTAGAAACTCCAAACACCCCCAGTCTCTGTGGATCGACCCGTACTTGCACAATCTACAACCGACGACCGTGCACTTGCGGTATTACTGTAGGCCCGTTTCATTTCGCTTCAATTTTATACGCTTTTCCGGGCCCACCAATCAACCCAGTCAAGAGCGCTCAAACACAAGAAAACTTATGGAGTTCTAACTAAATAACCAAACGAGATGATTAATTTAGTTCAAAAATACTCGACACAAAGTACCTTACGGAACAACAACAAAGCGAATCACAAAAATAATCAACTTGGTTGTTATATTGCTCAACATAAGACACATTACGGAGTCTCACAGTAATATACAATATGGATCAGGGAAGATCAATTACTGCGGAATACACAAGGATTCATTCTGTTTACCATCACAATTTGCACAATGATAACCAATAGACATAATCCTTGTATACAAAAGATTTTAACCTATCTTCCATCAATAATTGACAATATAGGCTTAACTTTTGTATTTGTCAAAAGTCCATTCATTCCTTTATCAATATAAGAATATCGACTTACAAAAGACTTTACTTTTGACAAGATATGGGACAATCATAGTTCACGGACGCAAACACACATATCCCATAAGAAATTTGCAATATATAAAACCATAAAGATTAATAGTGCAAAATCATCTTCCAAACAAGTTTAGAATTTAAACCCATAAATCTAAAAACATGAAGATGAAAACGTTGGACATAGTTATGTGTAATCACAATAATGGCTATTCCAAACTCTAGTTATTCTTCTAAACAAAACAAGAAAAATAGAAGATTTACTAGATATTAAGACCTTTGAAGAATTCTTTATCGTCCCCGAACTCCTTGTCTTCAACAACCATTGGGACATAAGGTTCATTAAGGTAGGAGTTTATACCAATAAACCTTCTTGGATGATGATACCGAACCAGGGCCTTCTGAATCTCATGAGTCTTATACACAAAAGCCTTTATTTGTTGAATATCCTTTCATATCTCTTTCAACACCTTAAGAACATCAGAAAACTTCTGAGAGTTTGAAGGAACGGCTCTTGGCTTCCTCACATTCCTTATTTTTATTTTCGATGATGAAGCTAACAGAGATTTTTCTTTTTTCCTTCATGATTGATGGATTAACAATCATATTAACATCCTTTCCATCATAAGACAGGGCACTTGGAGCTTCCATAAGTGTATGGGTTTGTGAGAGGAATTCACAATCTCAACAAGTAGTCTTGAGATAAAAAGGAGTTTCAAGGAAGGAAAAGGAATGTAGGGTTTCGAAACCTTTAACAGGTTCGTACACGTCCAACTCTCAACCCTATAAAGAGTAAAATTGACGATCATAACCCTCTCTTTTTGTTTGATAGACTCAAAAAAAAAATCTAAGAAGAGAGAAAAAAAACTTTTCCTAAAGCATGTGAGGTACAAAATCATTGTCTCCTTAGATCAGGCACATGAGACAAGATTTTTAACAACACAATTAAATTACGTTGTGGTGAACAATAATTTTTCTACCATTTTCCTCTTGAGAGGAATCCTCAGACTTTTGTCTATCAAACCGACTTGACCATACTTTCTTCTCTAATGGTCTTGGTTTATTCTTGGAAACTAACTTCTTAGATGAAGATAAGATCCTACATACCTCAGCGGTCTTCTGAGCAAGTTTAAGCTTCCTTGCTAAATGATTTGCTCTTCGTTGAAGTTTGTTGACGTGCCTCAGTTGATGTTTATACTTGTAACACCTTGAAAGTTCATGACCCGTTTGAGAACAGTACGTACACGTCAATCTAGGATATAAGTCAGGCTTTTGAGATGTGCACGCAGCTAGGCACATAGTGAAACCTGAAACATTAATAGAGTTTCCAAAGAATGGATCAACTTTATCTTCCAGATTTGTTGGATTATCTTCTGAAAGAATATTAAGATTGATGTATGCATTGTTACAATTATCAAAATCAATATTTTCACCAAGAAGTGCAACACTTGATTTCTCGTCTTCATTAGAATCATAGTTGTCAGACATTTCATCAAGAGTTGTTGCAAGACCTTTGTTCCCAGTGTATTTTCTACGATTTGGACACTCGTTTGCAAAATGACCAAATCCTTTACACTTAAAGCACTGAGGCATATCCTCATCATCAATCTCATCTGTTTCTCTGTTTTTAGGAGGAATATGATTATGAGGTTTAATTGATGTTTTAGGCTTATCTTTGGAGAACCGTTTACTTCTCTTCAACAGAAGATCCGTAAACTGTCTTGTGATCATCGAGACTGATTTGTCAAGATCTTCATCTGATGAATCTGTCTCAGATTGATCATCTTCAGAGATATACACTTTTTTACTCTTATCAAGTAATTTAGTGTCATTTTGTGCTTTGAACGCAACATCCTTGGTTTTGGATGAATGTTCATGATCAAAGATCTTAAGCTTCCCAACCAGCGTATTTCTGGAGAGATTATCAAGGTTATTTCCCTCAACGATGGCATGCTTCTTAGAATCGTATCTAGATGGAAGCAATCTGAGAATTTTCATCACAACGTCCTTTTCAGGAATAGTCTTACCCAATGCAAAAGATGCATTAATAATTTCAGACACTCTGTGATTAAACTGATCAAATGTTTCTTCATCTGCCATACGAAGGTTCTCCCAATCAGAATTAAGGTTTTGAAGCATAACTTCCTTTTCACTGGAGTTACCTTCGAATACGGTCTCCAAGATATCCCAAGCTTCTTGTGACTTAGTGCAATTAGTAATATGGTGTTTAATATTTTGGGTAATGGCATGTATAATGACATTCAAACCGTCGGAGTTTTGCTTTGCAGCATTTATCTCGGCAGGGGTGTATTCACCAATAGGTTTGGGAATGTTTATATCTCCAACTGCCACAACGGGAGGATTATAGCCATTAACAACATATACCCATGATTGAAAATCACGCGCTTGAAGAAAAGCTCGCATAGCAATTTTTCACCATAAGTAATTAGAGCCATCGAAGACTGGTGGTACGTTAATAGAGATAGCACCTATGTCCATAGAGTCAGATCGCTACAAACACAGACTTGTAAGGTCTTAAACGTGTTTGTCTGCTCTGATACCAATTGAAAAAAGCGGGGGTACAACAACCACACCCAACAATTATATTAGCAATCTGTATGGACAAACTCCAATATACTTTCTAGAGAGTCAACTACAGTCAGACTCAATCTAGAGAAAAGTATATCAAAGAGTTTATATCTCAATCTCTCGATTTGATCTTTACTCAAGCAAATAGAAATCTGCGAGTCTTTATCAAAGAGAGATAACTTGGATGGTACCAAAGACCAATATCCAAGTGTTAATCAATTTAAATCAACAACCAAAAGGTCGGATATTCTAATTGATTGAACAACGCACAACCTGTGATATTTCAATAATATAAACAAATATAATGCAGAATAGAAATAACACAGACACCAGAATTTTGTTAACGAGAAAACCACAAATGTAGAAAAACCCTGGGGCCTAGTCCAGATTGAACACACACTATATTAAGCCGCTATAGACACTAGCCTACTCCAAACTAACTTCAGTTTGGACTGTAGTTGAACCCCAATCAATCTCACACTGATCCAAGGTACAGTTATTCTCCTACGTATCTGATCCCAGCAGGATAATACGTACTTGATTCCCTTAGCTGATCTCACCCACAACTAAGAGTTGCTACGACCCAAAGTCGAAGACTTTAATAAACAAATCTGTATCCCACAGAAAAGTCTACGGTAATAGATAAATCCGTCTCCCACGAATATACCTATGAGTTTTTGTTCCGTCTATTGATAAATCAAGGTGAACAGGAACCAATCAATAACCCAGACTTATATTCCTGAAGAACAACCTAGTATTATTGATCACCTCACAATAATCTTAATCGATGCAGCGAAAAAATATATTGCGGAATCACAAATGATGAGACGAAGATGTTTGTGACTTCTTTTCTATCTTGCCTATCGGAGATATAAAATCTCGAGCCAATTATTTCAATTGTACTCGTAACGATAGAAACAAAAAGATCAGATCACACAACTACGATAAAAGTAGTATAGGTCTGGCTTCACAATCTCAATGAAATATTTAAGTCATTAACCTGGTTTAGAAGAAGAAACCAAAGGATAAAAGAGAATCGACTCTAGCTTAGCACAACTAGTATCACACAGAATGTGTGGGGATTAGGTTTCCCAGTTGCTCGAGTTCTCCCTTATATAGTCTTTCAAATCAGGGTTTGCAATTAATGTTAGCTTGGTAACAGAGCATTCAATATTCACCGTTAGATGAAAACCTGATTAGATTCAAGCTAATATTTCTCAACCGTTGGATCGAAAACTTAGCTTGAAACACACAAATGAAATGTCCAATTTTGGGTTTATGAACCGTACCCAAACATTAACATTTGTTGGTTCAACAATACTTAACCAAAGGTTAGCCATATGACTCAAATGAACTAGTTAGAGAGTTTTTCAATTGCAAGGAAATCTTATGTAACTACACAAGACACAATCAAAGCAAAATCGGTTTGATTCACTCGAATCAGTTCATGAACTTTATAGCCACGGTTTGCAAAAGAATTCCTTAGTTTATTTAAACATTAGTTCAAGAATAACCGGTTTTTGATATAACCTGCTCAAGTTCGCGGATTGGGTTCGCGGACTTAAGCTTATGGAAGGAGTACACAAACTCCAGCAGAAATTCTCAGGTTTGAGAACTTCGCCAGTTCGCGGACTTGGCTCACGCCACTTCCATTTCTATTGATCAACAAAGTTCGCAAACTTTGGTTCAAGGAATAAGGACTTATACATATATGTGTTTCCACAACAATGCTTATATCCTACCAATGGTTATGTAATCTAAACTCTTATTTCAATCATTTGAAACATTCTCAGAGAACGTTATATAGCCGTTATTCACAGACCATTTTTCGCCAGAGCAATTTCCAAAGTGATTGAAACATTACATGACTTTCGTGACTAGGCAAAGATGAATTTGGATAAAGCGAAAGCTTACCAACACATATTTCGAGAAATAGATAGACGAGATAAACTCGGCTCGAAATAGCAAATGTGTATAATGAAAGTCTATACCAAGACGACTTTTTTCTCAAGAGTAGGAGATATAGTAAATAGACTTTTGAGTGATAGATAAGTTCAAGTATCCACATACCTTTTAGTCGATGAAGATCCACCAGTTCCTTGAGTAGTCCTTCGTCTTGTATGATGATTGTCATGGAGTCTTGAGCTCAACTACACTTTCTATCCTAGTCCGAGACCTTTAGCTAAATAGGCTAGAAATCAAGACTTATAGTTTTGATCACTAACATTGACAAACATGCTTGAGATAGCAACGCATGCGAGTTCGACTGAGCAATGCTCTAACAAGTTGCATTGTCTCGTCTCAGTCCATAGACAATAACTTTCGGAGAAAGGACTTATAGGTAGGAAAAGTCTTAGCTTGAGGTATATTTGGGTACCCTCGCCTTTTCATTTGGTATCAGTGCAGGAAAACACGAAAATATCTAACAATCCGTGTTTGGTGCGATCCAACCTATAAGATATGAGTCAAGATAAGAAAAGCAAAGCTAAACTTATGAAGAACTCAGTTAACGTATGTCAAGATAATGAGAATAATATCTCAGAAAAGGTCAATGGAAATTGGTCTCGAAAGTCTTTTCGAAAATCAAAGAAAAAGTCTATGACTAATAACTTGATTTCGAATCATGTTCCTGATCAGAAAAGAATGAGTCTGAAACTCAAGAAATATGTTTTGGATCCGACTCCAATTCCTAGTGAAAAATCGTCTGAAAAGAGATTCGATTCACTAGCCTTCCCAAGTTCTGAATTTCGAAAGGTGTTGGAAAGATTTTTCAAACATGTTGAAAACTATTCAGAAAAAGGAAAAACCGTTGACAGTCTAGATGATGTCACATAACTTATTGTCCAACTAAATGTAAGAATATGCGAAGTAAAGCGAGAAATACTCAGTCTTCAAAATAATCTGGCAGATTATATGGAACAGGAATAAGGTTCTTATTGAGAAACTTCTTACTGTAGCATGTCAAGAGGCATATCTAAACAGATGCTTAGAAAAACATTTCCAACAAGGAATGGATACCTTAAGAGTACATATGGAATGTCTTGAACAAGAGACATTAGAAAATTGTCGACTGGCAGATCTAGACCATACGGGTTCAAGTTCAAAGAACATACCATCCTGGGCACAAGATGTAATCGAGTATATTGCATCTCGCAATTTTACTAACAAAGAGGATGGGTTCAAAACCCACGAAGAGGAACATGATGATGTACAAAAAGGGAGAAGATCTCCTTTAGAGGTATTTTATGAGGAATTTCCTCATCCCAGTGCTTAACCGCATTGGAATGTACATCCTTACATGCCCAATCTTCGGATATAAGGAAGCACATATAACTGGGCTATTGGTATCCTACTAATATATCTTATTCAACATAGAGAGATTACACAATCTACCTTAAGGATATTTTAAAACATCTTTATGTGTAGAAAGGTTGTCTTACAACAACTTGTGTAAAAGGGATAAGTGTAATTGTTTGAAGTATCTCTTGATGACGATCTTGAAAATAACCTCTTTTTGGAAGAATGTTGTGTTCCAATAACACATAAGATGCGAAAATCCTTGCAAATCTTGTCAGAATTATTTATTTAAGGCTGATATTTATGTTTGGTATGTGTTAAAGGTATTTGAAGTATATGTACTCAACGTGTCTGAGAACTTATGCCAAAGGATGTATCCTCAAACCAGATCTCAAGCAAAACTTCTGAGATCCTTGAGTGGAATGAATTCTAAGGAAACCGTTCATCTTGATGATACCTTCAAGAAATCTGGTTGTGAAGATATAGAAAATGAAAAAGAAGATGTCACTAACCTCCTTGTCCAAAACAATTTGGATATTAAGATTGATATTATCAATCTTCGTCAAGTCCTCCTCAGTACTATTGAAACTCATCATAGACAGGCAGCACTACTAAGAACTGTTATCCGTAACCAAAGAAAGCTGATTAAACTTGGAATCGGTAACAGGGAGTTTGCTCGAAATATTAATCGAAAGGTTAATGCATTAGCCTGTGAATATAATCAAGGTACTGTGTGCAGAATCCGAGATATCAGTCGAGATGCTATTGATGAAGATCCTGAAAAGTTTGAGGAAATTGAAGATGATCTTTGAAAGATCTGCAGAAAAATAGACATCAATTTTTGATTTCTTTCAATGATTGTATTAGGTCTATTATGAATAAAATTATTTGATTTATAATTTTTCTTGTGATAGTTTTTGATTTACATCCTGTGCTTGAATGCTTTATTATATCTATGGATGTTTATGGGATGTTTGATTTCGGTTTTATTACCTTGATATTCGATCTCATAATGTTGTGAACCCTTATGGTTTGGGTGACTTTTTGATTTAGCAGGATTAAGTTTTAGCCCATGTTGGTAGGCTTTATCAAAGGATCATGAGGGGTTCTGGTAGAAACAATATGTGAAAAAGTCACAATATGTTGAATCGGTTTTGGTTTAGCATACAATCATATGTGTTCGGTGGTTTTCAACTTTTGCTTGCAATAGTTCAAAACCATTGTTCAACCTTTCTATGGTTAAGGTTGGTTGTTGTTATTCTTTTGTTTTGCATAAGGATGACAACATAATGATATTTCGATATTGGAGAAGTGGATGCGAAATTTGAGGTAACAATTTTGTTACTTAATTGTTTTCCTGTTTAAGAAAAGCCTGATTTTATTTCATATATATTTATTTCTTTTGCTTAACCAAATTTCGGTACAATTGATGTTTTATTCCATTATGTGTGTATGGATATGTGTGTGATTCAATTGAGTCCGGTTAAGAAAAACTATTGTTATCTTGCTTTATTGTGTGGTATCAATCATTTAGGCTTACAAAATTTCGGTGCAATTGCAGTGCTTTAATGTCTATGTTGTTTCAATTGCTTCCGGTTGAGGTGAATAATTATGCAAGTTGATTTATTGTGGTTTGTATGAATTATTTATGGCTTAACGAAAGAAAAGGTTCACGAGATGGATTGTTTAGTCCAATTCGATTCCGGATAAGAGAAACTAAGTTTATTTTGATCTTAGTTAGACTTATCAAAGTGGATGTTTCGGTTATTCGAGTCTAATCGAATGCCTTAAAAATAAATGCTAGTTAACTAACCTAGTACTTGTTTTGTTTAAAAATTGAAAGGTCTAAGTTATATGGATAATTAGAACCTGATGAGAAAAATAGAGTTATCTTTATTTTGGTCTTATTGAACGAAGCGGTTGTATTTGTACAATCGGTTTAGCAAAGGAACTAAGGTGCTTAGTTGATTTTTGGTTTGTTAAGCTATTAGGGAAAATTGCTTTGGGAAATTGTTTCCTTGATAACATATCAAAACTAATTACTTTGTAGTTTCGGTTTTGATATTGGTTATCAAAAATGGTGTGTGGAACCCTCATGCTTAACTCTATAGGTTTGCAAGTCTATTTTGAGATTTGTAAGATCCTTTTGGTTTGTCCTTTATTTTTTCGTTTCTTTGTCATTTTGTGACAAAAAAAGTGAGAAATATATGGAGTAAACAAGTGATACTGGTATTGATTTTATATTGATTGGTATCACTAAGGGAAAGGACATTGGTGCTTAAACGTTTATCTAACGAAAGAGTGAAAGCATTGACTAAGGGGGAGTAACATATCATTACCTAGGGAATCACAAAGACGTGCGGATTGATAAAATCTACATATCTCACCTTTATGGGGAGTATTAGCTTTGTTATTATAATGTCAACAACGGCATTTAAGGATTGAATGTATACAGGTTATTGTGCTGTTGAATTTGGGAATCAAGCGTATGTGTAATGAATTCTTGTAATTTGTTTATCCATATGATGTAAGAGTTTTGTCACTAAAATTGACAAAGTGGGATATTGTTAGAGCATAGCTCGGTTGAATCCACCAAGCGTTGGTATGTCAAGTTTGGTTGTCATATTTTAGTGAATCAAAACTCATTTTAAGAGTCACTTAATTATGTACTAAAGTCAACTTCGTATAGATTAGCTTGAAAGTATTAGGATATGAGACATTACAAGTATTGTGAAGACTTGAAGAAGTGAAGAAGTTACAACGACAACATCATCCTTCCATTTGAGGTTAGTGATATTTGACTTGAACTGTTTCATTCCCTAACATATATTTCAAGTCGTGCATATTAAAAACAAAACTGAGAAGCATGAACACTCTAGATAGACATAGTATTAAGGAATACAATACGAAGTTTATTGCTTAACTATTAAACTTTGTAGATAAGACATCGACATAATCGTTTAAATGCTATTGTGATTATGTATGGGTATGAGGTGAGGATTTGATAGGTGTCTAAAACACCCAATTTTGATAACGATTTCTTACACTTTTCTTCTTAGTTCTTTTGAAGTTTTGTATATTACGCTGCTTTTATATGTTTTTAGGTACAATGGATTGAAGCTGCGAAAAGGAAGGAAAAGCACCACTGATTTTATTTTCTCTTAAATGTTTCATATCAAGAAAATTTCCAAGACATAGTTCCATCATAGTTTCAATTTGGTTACACCAAAATGGAGCTTGTTTGGTGGCACAAATGGGCGCTGGACCTGCTGGCCGTTTCATGGGCTTCGCACTGTACTTTTGCTACAAAAAAAAGAAAATAAAAAATAAAATGAATTTCACACATTTTGGACTCTACATCAAGGTGTGGCACGTGCAGTTGAGAAGGGGAATTAGGCTGACCCCTATGGGCTAGATTGAACTGCTAAATTGGCCAAAAAGTATTGCAAATCAAGAAAAAAGTTTGGGAAAAAAATTTAACACTGATAGTTGGTAGTTCTCTCTCCTAACAAGTGCTAGCAGTCCAACTATCAGCGAGATTGAAATGCTGAACCGTTCAGCGGTCAAAAGGTGGTCTAAACGCTGAACCATTCAGCGCTGGGAGAAAATTTTCTGATCTAACGACTGAGATTTAAAGCGCCGAATCGTTCAGCACTGAGCACCGAACGAATCGGTGTTATATGATGGTCCGCTGCTAATCTAGCTGCTAGATTAGCCATCCCATAGGACTTAAGAGGTTGCACATACTGATGTGGATGGCCAATCTATCAGCTAGATATCTAGCCCATAGGACGAAGCCTTAGGTTCACTCTTGAAACCAAATTGAGAATCCAATTCATCTAGCAGAGACATGAGATGAGAGTGAAAACCAAATGCCGGAGTTCCCTGTTGCTGCTCCAAGACTCAGTTGCCGTCACTGGTCAAGGTTCGATGTTAGTCTGCCAAGGGTTGGATAAAGTATTCTATGACGAGAAGAACACGGAAAGAAGATGGGTTTCGTCTGAGAAGATTTGTAAGAAGAAAGAAGGGAAGAAAGGCTGCTACTGTTGAGATTCGAATCGTGAAGTTATGATGGAGTTTTGAACAGATTTCATATGCCAAGAAACCAGTGGAAATGAGTTGTTGCTGAACTGTTTTTGCGGCTGTTAACAAGGGTTGAGAATTCCATTTGAGATCGAGAATGCAAGGCAGAAGAACTGATGCTGTTAATGTTTGTATGTGATGATAAATGGTGCAGATGAATGTTCGAATGATTTCTGAGTATGGGTCAGTGTTGAATTGAATGCGCAGGGATTTGGAGAGGACATGAAGCTGATTCTCGATGCACAGACACATCATCAGTTCCTGCTCATCAGATGTTCGTGAAAATGCTTAAACCAAGTTCTCTAGCTGAAGTGTTGCTGCCGACAGATGCTGTTAAGACGAGCACAGACAATGGTGTTGGCTGAAGAAATTTGCAATGAAACAGTGAAGAAATTGGGTTGCTGCTAGCATGGATTCTTTCATGGCAGTCGAGATGGAATGGAGGTTGGTAATTGGAAGTAAATGGTGAAGGGTTATACACAGTTCGAAGCTGAGTTCCGGCAAGAAGATATGGTGATACTTGTTGCTGCTGCCATTTTTATAGTGCTGAGTCTGTGAAGAGAATGTGATTTGAATCAATGAGTTTTGGTAGCTGAGATTGTCGTGAAGGTCAGTGAAAGAAGGTAGCAGGTCTGGCATGAGTATTATGGGATATGTTCAAATAGGATTTTTGTCGCTAAGACAAGGAAAACAAGGTCATGGAGCTGTGGGTCATTATAGAGATTTGTATGGTGTGTTGAGTAGCCAGAAAGTGGCCAGAAAAATACAGTCTTAGTTGGCCTTGTGCAGCTGGTTAGCCATGGTTCCAGGCCTGAGTACGAAAGGATGTTGGCAATGGTTAGGACCCAATATAGATATCACCAGAATAAGGAAACTTGGGTACCAATTAGTGTCAGTTATGGAAGGAGTTTTTAGCCGTGAAAGCAGCCAGAAGTGCTTTCCAGAAGTGCTATCTGTGCCGTCAGTTGTGGGAGTTGAATGGCCGAGATTTGAAGCTTTCTGAGTTTGTGTTATGTTAGGATTGCTGGGCTGTTTAGGTTACGATTTTACAGGGCAGGAAAGATATATAAAGGCAGAAACACAACATAAGGACCTCTCTTTACACAGGAAACGACACAGCAGGCGTTTGACAGAAGTGCCCAACCAGTTCTTCATCACCAGTTCACCTGGATTTGCAAGTTCCAGGATTTTCTAAACCAAGTGTTTGCTTTCCATCTTCTTTTAAATTTAATGCTTGCCATGAACCTCAGTATGAGTAGCTAATTCTAATATTGATTGGGGAGGATTTCAAAACTCCGAACATGTTTTATTAATCAAGTCTTGCAAGTTATTCTTTCGATAAATTCTTTTGTTGATTATCTTTTACCGTTTATATGACCATGAGATGTATGCTTGCTATCTAACTGCGCAATTAGGTATTTAGTATGCAACTCTAATGCTAGTATAGAGAACTTTAATCCGTAATTGTTAGAGTGATCTTTACATAAGTAGCGGTGCACTATTTGTCGCAAAGGGATTTTGTATGCAATAATGTGTAAAAGATAACCCTAGGTTAAGGTGTCGAGCTTACGAATATGTGGCTAGGAGCAACTTGATTCACAAATTTATCAATTGATTGAATTACACCTAGAGAGCTTATTTTAGGTGGTTCATTTGATTAGAATCCGCTAGAAAACTTATTCCATGCGGTGATTTAAGGAATCCGAAGATTAGTTGAGCTTATAACTTGTTTAAAAGTTGTTAACAATCTAAATCAATTGGGATTAGAACTTGTATGATTAATAATATCATGTTTGGTAGTGGCGAATGAATCTCTAGTCAATCTCATCTCATAATTTGAATTACAATCTTTGCAATTTTCAGAATTTTTGTCTTTCAACAACATCAATTTGTCTTACATAATAACTTAAAACTCATACCTACCTGTGGATACGAACTCGACTTGCCTCACTACTCCTTTATAGAGTTGTGTAGCATAAATTTTTTTTATTATTGATAGGTTGACAACCACATCAAAATTGGCGCCGCTTCCGGGGAGGCAGTGATAGTATTAAGTTGTTATTTTTCTTTTTAGCTGTTCTTTTTGCTTTTAGTTTCACTTTTAGATTACTAATACTATTTTTGAGAATCCTATTTTCAGGTACTATATCTTTGGTGAATGCTTAACGGGGGAAGATCAAGTCCTATTGGTATTCGTCTTCGATCCGTCACTCAACTAAAGGACTTGTTTCGAGAGGTTAACACTCCGCTTCCTCCTTCAACATCAAGCGAATTCGCAGATTCGGACGTAGAGGAAGAACACGTAGTTATGGAAACACTCAAATATCTTGCATCACCACAATTGAACACTCAACCCTTTTGTATTCAATTGGACTAAGAAACTGATTTGAAACCAACTTTGCTCAACTCATTGCCCAAGTTCCATGGTTTAGCGGGGGAAGATCCAAATCGTCATCTTTAAGAATTTCATGGTACTTGTAAGTGTGAAGCCAAAGGGAGTTGAAATCGATGATGCTATGCTTAGAGGCTTAGAGCATTTCCACCTTCTCTTATGGATATGGCCAAGGAGTGGTTTTACAGTCTCCCAGCAGGTAGTATTACTACATGGACCAGTATGAAAAAACATTTTCTTGAGAAGTACTTTCCCGCATCCAAGGTAGCAAAAATCAGAAAAGAGATATGTGGCATTGTTCAAATGGCAGGTGAGACTTTGTATGAGTATTGGGAGCGATAAAAGAGCTTATGTCAAAGTTGTCCACATCACCAAATCACGGAGCAGCTTATCATCCAATATTTCTATGAAGGACTCTTATTAAATGATACCGCAAGTGGTGGAGCTTTAGTTGACAAGACACCCGCACAAGCAAGATCTTTGATTGAGAATATGACATTCAATTCGCAACAATTTTCCTCCCGAGCAGAAACACTTGTCAAGAAGGTTAATGAGGTTGGTGAAGATTCTCATATGGAACAAAGGATGTGTAATATGGAGAGGATGATGCAACAAATTTCTGCAGTTATTGTTCCATCGTATGAAGGCAATATGGAGCACGCAAATGTTATGTTCCAAAATCAGCAAAGGCCAAGATATGATCCGTACTCCAACACATACAATCCGTTTGGCAAGATCATCCAAATTTCAGTTACGCCAACAATCAAGCTGCAGCAAATCCTACTTTCAATCAACAAGGTGGTTACCAATTCATGCAAAGACCACAACAAGAAACTCAAGGCACAAGTGTGGATGACAATTTTACTCTTATGATGCAAGGTATGCAAGATATTTCAAAGACAATGCAAGGCTTCAACCAATTCCAGCAGAAATACGAGATGACTATGAGAGATGTGCAAAACCAAGTTAGTCAATTGGCTAATGATATAAATCTAGTCAAAGCACAAGGATCCGAAAAGCTTCCTTCGCAACCGTTGAACCATAAGGAGAACGTCAATGTTATTGAGTTAAGAAGTGGGAAGCAAGTTAAGCAACCGGAAACATCGTCGGATGCTAATGGACCTGTTTTAGACCAAGAAGAGGACGAAACAGCCCCTAACAAGGATGATTTGGTAACAAATTCTCACTCAAAACCTCTTGTTTCTACTAACGTAACTCCACCTTTTCCTAGTAGGTTTGCAAAGTCAAAGAAGGAGACACTATACAAAGAGATTTATGAAGGAATTGTTCACCAACAAGCAAAAATTAACTGGTAATGAAGTAATGAGTGTGGGGGAAAACGCTACAACGTATCTTCTAAAGAAACTCCCACGTAAATTAAAAGATCCCGGTAGTTTCACTGTACCTTGCACAATTGGTAAAACAAGATTTACAAAAGCTTTGCTAGATTTAGGTGCATTTATTAATGTTATGCCTGCTTCAATTTATGAATCCTTAAATCTTGGTCCTCTCAAAAGTACCGGTGTAGTATAAAACTTGCCGATAGATCTAATGTTTACCCGAAAGGGGTTGTTGAGGATGTTTTGGTGCAGGTTCATGAGCTTATATTTCCGGTGGACTTCTATGTTCTTGATATGAATGATGAAAATTTATCATCGTATACACCTTTGTTGTTGGGTAGATCGTTTATGACAACTTCTAGAACTAAGATTGATGTCTATGAAGGCACTTTGACAATGGAATTTGATGGGGAGGTCGTACGCTTCAACATATTTGAGGCGATGAGGTACCCGAGTGATGTATATTCCTGTTTTTTTTTGTTGAGGAGGTTGACGCTGGCTAAAGATACGTGCAAGTAGCAAGTCGGGCTGACGACTTTAAACCAAACGCTTAGTGGGAGGAAACCCGCTGGTTTCTTATTTCTTACCTTACCTTTCATTTTTTTTTTTTTAGTTTTTAGTTTTTCTTGTATTTTATCATGCTTACATCATATTAGGAATTCCTTGTCTTGAATCATACATTAGATTCCATTTTCTATTGAGGACAATGTCATGTTTAAGTGTGGGGAACGGTTACCAAAAAACAAAATTTGATGCAGGCAAAACTTCGACTTTTAGAGATTTTTGAAAAATTTAGAATGAACACTAGCCTTTCAAAGTAGATGGAATTTTTTCTTGACGATGAGGTGTATATATTAGCTGAGTCGAGATTAGATGCCAACTAAATAGCTTGTTTAGTGTTTATTCTCTATTTTTCAAAAGTAGAAATGAGTTGGAGTGTAGTTTTGTGGGTATACCTCTCGTAAGCCCTCACGATACTATAACTCGTCCACTAAGGACGCCTAAGGGTTCAAAGGCTTGTTACATTCCGCTAAAAGAGACCGTAGCCTCGACGACATGAAGTTGTTGTATATTAGATTAGTTTAGTTTAGTTTGCTCGAGGACTAGCAAAGATGAAGTGTGGAGGAATTCGATAGGTGTCTAAAACACCCAATTTTGATAACGATTTCTTACACTTTTCTTCTTAGTTCTTTTAAAGTTTTGTATATTATGCTTCTTTTCTATGTTTTTAGGTACAATGGCTCGAAGCTGCGAAAAGGAAGGAAAAGCACCACTAATTTTATTTTCTCTTAAATGTTTTATATCAAGAAAATTCCCAAATATAGATGGGGAAAAACGATTTGCTGGTTTTTATGGAATTGAGGAGACGACCGTGTGGAGGAGACTCCTTGAACCGATCGAAATGTTCAACCTCACACAGATGCACTACAAGAAGGGTCCTTTGAATTCGAGAGATCCATCTGTAGGACTCCGGCCTAAACCAAGACAATGGTCGTTCTAGAGTCAATTCGGTCAAAAGAGAGGATGCGTCGATCTGTAGGAGGGAAGATGAGAAATGTGTGAGATCAATGGTGATCGAAGATCGTAGGTGTGTTGTGTATTCTGCGTAAAGAAATAAGATAAGCTCTGATTGATTGAATTTGCTCTGTTGAAAGTAATTGCTCAGACGTTGAGTTGTTAATCTCGTGTTGTCTGTTTGACGAAAGATCGTCCTCTTTTCAATCATGATTCAGAGACTTATTTATATTGCCAGAATTGTAAACACCTTGATCCCATGAAGTGTGACAGTTGTTGGAGTCAAAAAGTGGGGAAGTGGAAATCGTGTTAAAACCAGTTTCTCATCGTTCGGAGACTTGGTTGATTTTCTACCCGCTACTTTGTTAACTCCTTCAAATGATTGCACGACTTGCTCACATTCTCATCGTGTGTATGAATGCACGTGCCGTAGACCGCCAGACCAAAACCCTAGTTAATATCCCCCCCCCCATGTAACACGATTGATATCTCGTGATTGTGGAGTCTGCAAGGCAGACGTGTATTTAGTTAGTCAGTTGCTGACTTCATGGGACGATGATTCCTTGCATTGCTGAGTCGAACGTGATTTGTGAATGTTCTGAGACTCATGAATTGAACGTGTCTGTTGAGATAGAAGTATAATTGTCGAATAATATTGATAGTTAAGGTGAATATTGATAGTTGAACCAATATTCCTTAGTCTGAGAAAATATTGCTCATTTGAGCAAATGTTGCTCGTTTGATGAATTATTGGTAGCATGACCAAATAAAATATTATTTTAAGATACTAGCAATTGAACCGAGTATAATTAATAAAATGTTGATCATGAGATCGTCGTAAAATTATTAGCGTTCGAATCTGGAATTATGAACCGTGAACTCGAAACCTTAATTCGATCAATTGATGTCAATTGATGGTTTATTCAAAATTAACCACAGAGTGAAGGAGGGACCGGGTACATGGGATGATTGGTCGACCATGTAGAGCCCAGATGCTCGAGTGAGCAAATGCCAAAGTCTCTTGAAGACCAGTTGGTGAAAAGATGACTAAATGCTGGTTTAATCATTTATTCAAATAATGTTCCTCTAAACCTTAGGTGATAAAACCTAATAAATTATGAAGAGATGAAGGACCGACCAAGGGGTCATGAAAAACGGCTCTGGTTGGTCACGAGATCGACTGACGATCGTTTTATGAAATTCCAAAGTTGTTTGGAAGTATTTGAACCTAATGTGAACAAATTAGGTCAAATGATGAAAGTATGTGGGACCGGCCTCTTGCAAGCCAAAGAGCCAACCTTGATCGGTCAAGGAAATATGCTCGAGTCGCCAAGGAAATAATAATAATAAATTAAGGAATCATGAAGTGTGGGACCGGCTATGGCCAAGGCATGGCCGGCCGACCAAAGAGCCCGGTCCCATAACACTTTTCCTAATTTTATATCACTTTTCATGATTTTAGGGAAATATCATGAAATCAAGGAGTTTGTTGAAACCAAGGAGTTTTGTTGAAATCAAGGAGTTTCCTTGAAGTGAAGGAGTTTCCATGAGATGAAGGAAACAAATAATATTAATAATAGTAAAATAAGGGCGTGTGGGACCGGCTTGGGCATGGTCGGCCGGCTAGGTCCCGGTCCCGTGAGTTTTCCCTAATTTTATGTATTATTTCATGATTTGAAGGAATTTCATAATTTGAAGGAAATATCATGAAATCAAGGAATTTCATGGAATGAAGGAAACATAAAAAATAATAATAATAAAATAAGGGGCGTGTGGGACGGGCTAGGGCATGACCGGTCGGACCCGGTCCCACGAGTTTCCCTAATTTTATATTATTTTTCATGACTTGAAGTAAATATCATGAAATTAAGGAGTTTTCATGAGATGAGGGATATAATAATAAAATAATGAGAAATCATGAGGTGTGGGACCGACCACGACTAGGACATAGTCGGCCGGCTAGTAGACACGGTCCCACGACAGCTTTCCCAATTTTATATTATTTCCTTGATGCGAAGGAAACGCCATGAAACTGAGGAGTTTCCTTAATACGAAAGATATTTGTTCACATGAAGGGATTTTCATGAGATCAAGGAAAATAATAAAATATGATAAAATATAGAATTGGGCGTGGTACTGGCCATGGCACGACCGGTCGGCCGGTGGGCCCAGTTCCCCAGCGCATTGATTAATATTTTATTATTTATTATTTTCTTCCTATTTTGCATAGGTTCATCGTTTCTTCGTATTTTGGAATGCTCATTCGTGCATTCAGGTGCTCGTTAGTGCATTATTGCTGAGTACACTTGCACCATTTTAGTGGGGGCTTATTCGATAGTGGCTCAGATGCCCGTGTGTTGAATATTTATTACTAACCCATGGAATTCTGCTGGGAAGAACCATGGATTGAAGTAAAGAAATATTATGAAAAACGTAGAATATTTTCCAGGGATTCAGTTAATGAATCTAATGATTTAGGAATAATTAATTGAGGGCTCTATACTAGTACGATCGTCTAGGAGCATGAATTATTCAGGAATTGAGTGATATGAGCTTGTTGAAGTGTCATATTTCTTTTATATAGTCAGGGAAAACATTGTTACATCCTGAAGACGTTATTGCTCTATTCTAGCAGGCAAGCTGTCTAGGAGCCGTCCAATCTTTCAATTCTATATATAAGTAATTACCGAAATTTCTCAGTATTCATGAGATATGCCATTGCCTCAGTTTAGAGACTACATATCTACATACACTCTGAGAGACATTATTCTCAGTCGGAGATTCTTGTGGCATGAGCTTTCATGCTTCGGTGAGATACATGAACCTCAATACTCATCTGATTGCTGAATCAGGAGCTCGTATAATTATGGTTTTATGATTTTAGCCCTTGTCGAAAATCCATCATCTACATTAAGTCCCCTGCTTAGTGAGGGACAGTCATGTTCCTCAGTCAGCACTGGATGGTGATTTTTCAGTTACGAGCGAAACAAGTAACTGAACTTAGTCGTAAGATAAGATGTTACCGGTTTTCGATTGCGCGAGCGAACCACGGCTTGAATGAAGATCCTAGTGGCATGATAGAGCATTACCTAATGATCATAAGTTGGTGTAGAACCGCTGAATTGATGACGGGACCTTGGTCGGTTTAGGATTCACGGGTCGGGCCCAATAAGGAAATCCTTGTGAAATTAGGTTTTGGAAATAAAATTTGATATAAAAGGGAATTAATCTTTTTTTTTAATTTCTTTTCACGACCGACCACCATATTTACCCTTTCATCACCTTTGCGCCAGCAGGAAGGAGAGAATTTTTTCGCCGGAGCTTGCCGTCGTCCGACCAGAGAAACCACCGTCGACCAACTTCCGGTCGGCGCCGACCAGGTACGCGGCCAAAATTTTTTTTTGCTTGCTGATTTCATGAGTTGTTCATGCTTTGATCATGTTGAAATTATATACATGTGCATATATGAGTGTGAGTTTTGTAGAATACCCTTGTTTTTAGAAAACGTATGTTCGTTCGATCGTTAGTTTAAGAAATTAGTAATAATCCCTGATTTAAGAGAGATTTTTTTTTAATACATAGACTTGCGTCCAGTGATAAAGTTTTGTTTATGATCTTTCATGAGAACCAAAACTTCGTCTTAAAAAGGGTGTGAACTTTCATAAAATCGAAATAAACCCTCGTTTCAAAGGCAAACGATAGTACGAAGGAAAATATTTTTTTATAAAACCATGGGCTATTCATGGATTTTTTTTAATCAAACCGTGGAATATCCACGATTTTTATTTAGTGAGCTTTGCTCGCGTCAAAAAAATGTTTTTTTTTTATTTACGTGAATAAATCACGTTTTTATTTATATATATATGAATATATATATATTAAAAATCAAAACTTGAATTTTGTGTAGTCATTAGAAGTAAACAATTACTTATGATGAAATAATGTTTTAGTTTTCATAACTCCATGACGATTGTTCACACAGTAGAAGTGTTTATGATTTTATGAAAACCTGAGTTTCGCTCATTTTTTGTAGATTTCGAAGAAACGAACGATTTTTGAAGGGTTAACTCTTGCATCACAATCACTACTATTAGTAGAATCGTAAAAAGGTAAGAGTTGAGAATTACCATTTTTGTAGATGCTAGTTGAGTATTTATCATTTGCATGATTCCATCATCTCGTCAAAGTTTGCATCTTGTATGGATGACTGAAGTAGAATGTTATGTGAACCTTACAACTATTTCGCAAGGATTATGATTCCCAAGCTAATGATGCCTCCAGAGATGATGCATGCATAGATAATGATGCCTCTAGGGATGATACATGCATGGATGAAACTTCCATTGGCGAAGAAAAAGATGAAACACCGGGAATCAAGAATGTTCCAAACATAGAGGATGCGTTATTTGTAGATCAAGGACCTGAAAAGCGTCTCAGAACTCCAACATTTCGTCCTCTGATAAATCCTAGAGAGGTTACTCAGAAAAAGTTGGTGACTCCTCAGGCAGCTATTCGGTTCTGTCTTGAACGAGGATATTTTTCTACATCAATCATTTAATTCAAGCTTTCCCGACGGCCTTTAGAGAAGTTTTCTGTATGGGCGAGGTATATGCTGGGTTTTCCTCGCGTTCGAGCCAAGTTGCATGATGCTCAGATAATACGGGATATCCAAGCTTCTAGAGACTTGTTCATTGTTCACGATGCGCGAGGTATTGTAGCTCTACTTGCTCGTTGGTGTATTCCAACTCATACCTTCATATGCAGATGGGGAGAGTTTACTATTACTTTAGAAGATGTAGTTGCTTTGTTGCATATCCTAATCACGAGTAACCTTCCTGAAGGTCTTTCTTCCTTAGAGGAAACTGCGATCTCTAACATCTTGACAACTGCAATGAAGGGGATCAATAAGGCATCCGACAGCAAAGGTTCTTATGCTCATTGGTTAATACATTGGTGGCCAAGATATACTCCTCTGGAGTGGCCTGTTGACGGTACGTTATCTATTGCTGATTTCTTGTGTTTATGGATGTCCAGAGATGTATTTGAAGATACTGGAAACTTGTTGAAGTCGTTCGTGATTCCTTTTGCAATTAAGATGGCTTAGGGCGAGCAACTCCCAATAGGTAGTCTGTTCTTGGGTTCTTTGTACTCTAACTTAGACTCCTTGATTATGGACTCCAACATCTCGAATGGTTTTATGAAGATTGAATTGTATGCCAATACAATGTTTCTTCAAGATTTGATGTGAGAACGTTTCAAGAATTATGCACCTATTCCACATACCATCTTGTAAGGATTAAATGCTGATGCTCGCCACGTTTTATCTGAGAAGACTAATGCTAGGATCATGCGCTGGTCCACAAAACAACCTCGACTCAAGACTCGCTTCATTGATGTGTTAGACCTTGAATCTGAATTCAACTTTCCCCCATGGGTGTCAGTTTCTTCTTATATTTCTCAGTTGACAACTTTTAATGATGAAGAGAGTATGGCTTTGAAATCTGGTACTGATTTGAGTGACGGCGAGAGGTCCTTTATATTGAATTGAACTCCTAGTCACCTGATATCAATAATGCATGGCGAATTCTTGGTGAAAGAATACAATATTCATAGAGCAGCTCGACAAATGGGTATGGATCAGTGTGTTCCGAATTTTCGAAGAAGGAAACCATTGGTTGAACAGCTCATGACCCGTTTAGACCGCACACATGTGAAAGTAAGTGAATACTGGTTCCCTAGCTCTGAGCGAATTACATATGTAACTCCAGGTTACATAAACTTTTGGGATCAACAACTCAGGTGTTTACTCGATTTCGTGTCGGTTGATCAACCTTTGGTGAAGGAGCCTCCTTCTGATGAGATGATTGCTACTCGACCAAGACTAAAGCATTTTCCTAGTGGTGATAAACCGAAAACATCTCCAGGATGTTCACAAGTAAGTATTTTTTGTGTAATTTTCATGAAATTATGATAATTGTGTTTTGATTATTGCATCAAAATTTTCCACAGGACGGTCGTAGCGTAAGAACTCGAATCGATGTAGACCTCTCAGAAACTGAGGCAACTATTCATGGTGGAGAAGGCAGGAATAAGAACTATAAGATGGTACCTAACACCATAAAGTCCCCAGTGATCTCTTTGGTAAGTTTTCGATATTTATTTCACCATGACTTCTTCTCATCCGTGTAATTAGGATCGCAAAACCAATGTTTGTTACTTTGTTACAGAATTTTACTCCATCAAGTATTGACGGTCTTCAGTTCTCTGCCGCTGGGAAAACAATTTCTGACTTGAGTGAAGAAGAGGCCGTAAGTATTTCTTCGCATATCCAATTATGATGCTTTGTAGAAAAAATGCTAATTGTTGAGAATATGTCCAGGGGGATGTATTCATGGAGGTGGAGAGTACTGGTGATGTTCGTTCATCCTCCGAAAATGGCGATAAAGAAAATTCTCAAAGCTCAAAACCGAATGAAAGTGACGGTACTCTTGGTGTTGATGCAGGTAATTCAGATTCTTCGAATGCTTCATAGACCACCCAAGTAAATATTTCACTTACATTTAATCCATAGGAGCATGAAATTCCTGATTTATGAATGAGTGAATGAGAATTCATGTGAATATACGAAAAGTTTTGCCTAAATACGTCACCAGAAATTTCAGATCTTAGCCCTTTAGCAAAAATGTTGTAGAATCTTCATACGATGTCGGATTTTCGCAATCTACCCATGTATCCTTATGCTCAGGAAATTTCCAAGATTTAACATAGAAGCTTTTAGAGTTTTAAGCATTTTAAAAGGTGAAATTAGCGAAATAGTAAACTTTCAAGAGACTTCCAGAAAATTTTCAGTTGTCATATAGTCTGATGTTTTGACCACATATTTTTGCTCGTTCATATTATTGTTATGAAATTTTTATAGGTTGTAGATAAGACCTATACTAAGAGAATGGTATAGAACTCAACCTTATATTATTCACCAATTGCTCCCAGCTCGTCGTTTTGTACAGGGAAGTGTATAATCTTCTTAGACGAGCTTGTTATAAAACGTGTTTTTGTGACTTTCACGTTATTTGCTGATGTATAGCACGTAAAATGAAGAACTAAGGATCATTAGTTCACTTTCATACCAAACTTTATGATTTCCTTTGGTTTCATGCTTGGATGATCCTAATCTCATGTAATCTTCGTATTAGGCAAATACCGAAGTTGAGAATGAAGGAGCTAATAATGATAACTCGAGCAACCCTGTGGTTATTGATGGAGATACAACCACCTCTGCACTTCAAGGGCATGAGAGGGTTATCACTGATGTTGATACTTCAATAGTTATTGCTTCAGTGGCGGAAGAAGTTGAACCGCGAGTAGAAGAAACTGAAGAAACGGTTTCCATGACCGTGGAAGTTGCTCCAGTAATTGAGAATCGCATAGTGGTACATGAATACCCGAGTGCAGGGATTGCTTTTGATCCTCCATTTGATGCATCACTCCCATATCACGAACTGGTTGGTGGATTCAGCGTTCCCATTTGATATGCCGGCTTGTACGAGAAGATATGGAAGAAATTTTGTCACATCATCGTTACCAGAGATCCCAAGCGTGCTTATTATTTAACAATGCAAGTAAGTTTTATCTTGCGTGTTTTAAGTGACATATGCGCTAGGGCCAGAAATACTGTCACTCCAGATGCACTCTTTGATTAGGAGTTCAACTAGGAGAATTCTGAGAGACTTGGCTTCAACGTGAAGTGGCTTCGTAAGAAGATAAATGCTATCAAGGACTCATGTGAGAAGAACATAACCTTTCCAAATGATGTTGTGATGGAGAAGGAAGACAAGATTGCTAGGCTGACTGAAGATCTGAACATGGAGAAGGCGGCTTTACAAGTCTTGAAGAATGCAGAAGAGCAAAAGTATTTCTTTGCTGAATTTCTTTGATTTCTTTTCATAGTCTCTTGAACTTCTGAACTTCTGAGAGATGTGAGGTTTTATGTCTGGTTTTGATTAGTTTTAGATAAGTAGATGATTGAGGATTTTTTGGGTTTGATAGAGATTTTCTTTAAGTAGACTGAATTTTGATAAATTACTGAATTTGAATTACTGAATGCAAGTATTGCAAACATTTTGGAGGAATTTAAATACAATGAAAGAAAATTCTAAACGCCAAATATTTGGGGTGTTCGTGCCTTGAACGTCCAATACCTCGAATATCCAAAACCTTAAACATCAAAGGCCTTAAGCCAATTCTCATGTATTACGGTCACAGTCTCCTTGATATCCATGTTGATTAATTTGTAGTATCCACCAACAACAGACTTAGAGATCATAAAAGGTCCTTCCCAGTTGGAGTTCTTTGCAGAATGAATGTTAAGCTTAATTGCTTTGAGAACTAAATCTCCTTCCTGGAATTTGTTAGACTTGATCATCCACACTCTGAATATCTTCTGTTGGTTTGGGATTCTTCGTGCAGTGGAATTCCATGTTATTGAAGTCTTCCCACCTTGCAGCACATGTGGACATTCGTGCAAAGGAGAATATTTGGGATACTGTTTGTCGAATTCATCCATTATTTCAGCAATGACTGTATTAGTGAGGTGTTCAATTCGGAGAGGTTCTGCATCCAACCACTTAATGAAATATTGCTGAGGTGAGGTTATCCATTCATAGCATTTTTCAATAGCTAAGTTGTTAGTGGAGTGAAGCCCTCAGACCAAATAAGCATATTTGAAAACTGATGATATGGACACATGAGGAGGAATAAGACTTGCCTGAGTATGAAATCTTTTGATGAAAGCATTTTCATTTTCTTCAGGCTTTTGTGTTAACCCTGTCAGGGCTTTGACCTCCTCCAAATACTCAAACGGTGAAATATCTTTCTTTTTTCTTCTGAATCAAAAGTTTCTTCAGCGGAGAAGTGTGCAACCGAAGGTTTCGGTGTTAACTTTACAACATGAATCCACGTACGCCCTAAGATCATATCATATCCTGGATCTTCTCGGATTATGTAAAACTTTGTTTCTGTCCAGGCTGAGTTTATGTTCACCTTGAGAGTTATGTGGCCATAATCCTCTCTGGGCATTCCTTCATGATTCATAATTGATGCTGGATCATGAATGGCTTCCTGTCGTGTGATACCGGCGACTCTGAGAATTTTTAGAGGGATAACGTTGTCAGCAATGCCGACATCAATCAATGCTCGTTTGAATTTGTTTCTCTTGAGATGGACTGTGGTCAGAAGTCCCCAGTCATACATTTCTTTGTCTGTTGTTGTTGAAGGCTCATGTGGCGTCTCCTGGATCGATAAACACTTTCCTGACACAATGTGGTTCAATTCATAAAACATGTCTCCCCTTTGAGTTTTTGATAAATACAACAATTCGCAAACATGCTCAATTAAGGATTGAACTGCTTCCTTGACAGGCGGTTCAGAAAGAGTGAAGGCTATGACTGGGACAGGATCTCTGTGTACTCCTTTAGTCCCCAAGTTAAGCTCTCATGATTCAATATTTTCCTTAAATATGCGTTTCAAAGTTCTGCAATCACTTGTGAGATGGTTGACGAACCTATGAAAGCGACAGTAACGAGGATTCTCCATGGCCTCTTCAGTTGGTTCTTTATTGACATATGGCAACTTGATCGCGCCGTCTTGAACCCAGGCATCTAGTAGTTCAATAACCTCTTCAATAGGAAAAGGGAATTCAGGTGCCTCTGGATCAGCTTCCGCGTGTTGAGCAGGAACTTGTGCATTATCCTTCTGTTGCGCCTTTGAAGGAGTTGAGGAAGTATGCTTGCGTTGTGGCTCGGATTTTCGTTTCCCTCCTTCCGCAACATCGTTTGTGGAAGGTTGAAGATTGTATTGTTTGTTGATCAAACATATGCTACCTCGAGTCTCCCATGGTTCTTCGATTTTTGTAGTTTTAGCCCTCTCGAGCAAAGCAGGTGCAATAGTTTCCGACCTCTTAGCCGCTTCATGAAGTTCAGAGAAAGTCTGGAACCTGAGATTTTCCAGTAAAGCCCTATAGACTGGAATCATTCTATTGATGCACAAGTACACAAGTTGTTGTTCTGTGATATTTAGATCATGGCATTCCAAAGCTTGAACTCTGAACCTTTTCCCATAATTGTTAGGATGTTCGTTGCTCCTTTGAAACATTCTTTCGAGATCAGAGAGGGTGATTTTATCTGAAACGAAGAAATATTTTATGTACAAAGCATTAACCATTTCTCCCCAACTCTTGATACTTCCTGGTGCGATGTTGTTGTACCAGGTATATGCCCTGCCTTTCAGAGATTTTGAAAATTCCTTCAGTCGGACAGTATGGTTGTGCTCATGTTCACCCAATGCTTCCAAGAATCGGGAGACATGTTCTCGAGCGTTACCCGTTCTATCATAAATGGTGAATATTGGAGAGGTGTAACCTTTTGGCAGAGGAATCCTTTGTGTAGCAGCAGGGTATGGAGGTTGGTGACGGTGGACATAAGACGTCTTGTCTTTTCCACGATCTTCCAAAAGACGCTCCAGGTCTTCATGTGTGATAAAACTGGATGGTTCTTTCGCTGGTGGATTGTCTGCAGCCTTAGGGATTTCTTCGTCATCTACTACATGGATTGGAGTGACCTCAGGATCAGCATCTGAAGGCGTTTCTTTAGCTTTTCATTTCTCCTGAGTTTTCTTCGACATCTTGTCTTAAGAGTCTTGAGATAATTGCATAATTCCTTCTGAGTAGCATCCATGTCAGTCTGATTTTTGGTAAGAGTCTCTTGCACCTTCATGAGATCACCAATGGTAGGTGGATTTTCTATGATTTCTTCAGGAGATCGACCAAAGAGTGGATTTTTGATGGCGCCAGTGTCGTCGCTTGCACGGGTGATCACCGGGGCGTTTGGAGGAGTAGTAGTGGCAGGTCGCACCGGAGGAGTGGTATTGGCATTACCACTAGAGCTTGCATTATTGGAATCGGGTTTTGAACCCGGATTGGTAACTGAACAAGACCTAAGACCGACCATCTTTGTGAGAATTGAGATTGCAACCGAGAGAATGACCTCCCTCTGTGGTCGCCAATCTGTAGATGGGGAAAACCGATTTGCTGGGTTTTACGGAATTGAGGAGACGGCCGTGCGGAGGAGACTCCTTGAATCAAGCGAAATGTTCAACCTCACACAGATGCACTGTAAGAAGGGAGTGCTTTGAATTCGAGAGATCTGTAGGACTCCGGCCTAAACCAAGACAATGGTCGTTCCAGAGTCAATTCGGTCACAAGAGAGGATGGGTCGATCTGTAGGAGGAAAGCTGAGAAATGTGTGAGATCAATGGTGATCGAAGATCGTAGGTGTGTTGTTTATTCTGCGTAATGAAATAAGATAAGCTCTGATTGATTGAATTTGCTCTATTGAGAGTAATTGCTCAGACGTTGAGTTGTTAATCTCGTGTTGTCTGTTGAAAGATTGTCCTCTTTTAAATCATGATTCAGAGACTTATTTATATTTCTAGAATTGTAAACACCTTGATCCCATGAAGTGTGACAGTTGCTGGAGTCAACGAGTGGGGAAGTGGAAATCGTGTTAAAACCAGTTTCTCATCGTGCGGAGACTTGGTTGATTTTCTACGCACTACTTTGTTAACTCCTTCAACTGGTTGCACGACTTGCTCACATTCTCATCGTGTGTATGAACACATGTGCCGTAGACTGCCAGACCAAAACCCTAGTTAATATCCCCCCATGTAACATGATTGATATCTCATGATTGTGGAGTCTGCAAGGCAAACGTGTATATAGTTAGTCAGTTGCTGACTTCATGGGACGATGAGTCCTTGCATTGCTGAGTCGAACGTGATTTGCGAATGTGCTGAGACTCATGAATTGGATGTGTCTGTTGAGACAGAAGTATAATTGTCGAATAAATATTGATAGTTAAGGTGAGCAAATATTGCTTATTCAATGGATCGTTGAATATTGATAGTTGAACCAATATTCCTTAGTCTGAGAAAATATTGCTCATTTGAGCAAGTGTTGCTCGTTTGATGAATTACTGGTAGCATGACCAAATAAAATATTATTTTAAGATACTGGCAACTGAACCGAGTATAATTAATAAAATGTTGATCATGAGATCGTTGTAAAATTATTAGCGTTCGAATTTGGAATTATGAACCTTGAACTCGAAACCCTAATTCGATCAATTGATGATCAATTAATGGTTTATTGAAAAATAACCACAGAGTGAAGGAGGGACCGGCTACATGGGATGATGGGTCGACCATGTAGCACCCAGGTGCTCAGGTGACCAAATACCAAAGTCTCTTGAAGACCAGTTGGTGAAAAGATGACTAAATGCTGGTTTAATCATTTATTCAAACAATGTTCGTCTGAACTTTAGGTGATAAAACCTAATAAATTATGAAGAGATGACGGACCGACCAAGGGGTCATGAAAACCGGCCTTGGTTGGTCACGGGATCGACTGACGATCGTTTTATGAAATTCTAAAATTGTTTGGAAGTATTTGAACCTAATGTGAACAAATTAGGTCAAATGATGAAAGTATGTGGGACCGGCCTCTTTCAATCCAAAGAGCCAACCTTGATCGGTCAAGGTAATATGCTCGCGTCGCCAAAGTGTACATGTCTCAGTCTTGAGAATTTTGATATTTTCTGATGTGCGTTTGAGCAACATTTTGAGAAAATATGACGAAATCAAGGATTTTGTTGAAACTAAGGAAACTTCATAAGATGAAGGAAATAATAATAATAAATAAAGGAATCATGAGGTGTGGGACCGGCTATGGCCAAGGCATGGCCGGCCGACCAAAGAGCCCGGTCCCATGGCACTTTTCCTAATTTTGTATTATATTTCATGATTTTAGGGTAATATCATGAAATCAAGGAGTTTGTTGAAACCAAGGAGTTTTGTTGAAATCAAGGAGTTTCCTTGAAGTGAAGGAGTTTCCATGAGATGATGGAAACAAATAATATTAATAATAATAAAATAAGGGCGTGTGGGACCGGCTTGGGCATGGTCGGCCGGCCAGGGCCCGGTCCCGTGAGTTTTCCCTAATTTTATGTATTATTTCATGATTTGAAGGAATTTTCATAATTTGAAGGAAATATCATGAAATCAAGGAATTTCATGGAATGAAGGAAACATAAAAAAATAATAATAATAAAATGAGAGGCGTGCGGGACCGGCCGGCTAGGGCCCGGTCCCACGAGTTTCCATAATTTTATATTATTTTTCATGCCTTGAAGGAAATATCATGAAATTAAGGAGTTTTCATGAGATGAGGGATATAATAATAAAATAATGAGGAATCATGAGGTGTGGGGCTGGCCACGACTAGGGCATATCTGGCCGTCTAGTAGACACAGTCCCACGACACCTTTCCCAATTTTATATTATTTCCTTGATGCGAAGGAAACACCATGAAATTGAGGAGTTTCCTTAAAATGAAAGATATTTGTTCACATGAAGGGATTTTCATGAGATCAAGGAAAATAATAAAATATGATAAAATATAGAATTGGGCGTGGGATTGGCCATGACACGACCGGTCGGACGGTGTGCCCAAACCCCCAGCGCCTTGATTAATATTTTATTATTTATTTTTTTCTTCTTATTTTGCATAGGTTCATCGTTCCTTCGTATTTTGGAATGCTCGTTCGTGCATTCAGGTGCTCGTTAATGCATTATTGATGAGTACACTTGCACCATTTTAGTCGGGGCTTCCTCGATAGTGGCTCAGATGCCCGTGTGTTGAATATTTATTACTAACCCATGGAATTCTGCTGGGAAGAACCATGGATTGAAGTAACGAAATATTATGAAAAACGTAGAATATTTTCCAGGGATTTAGTTAATGAATCTAATGATTTAGGAATAATTAATTGAGGGCACTATACTAGTACGATCGTCTAGGAGCATTAATTATTCTGGAATTGAGTGATATGAGCTTGTTGAAGAGTCATATTTCTTTTATATAGTCAGGGAAAACATTGTTACATCCTGAAGACGTTATTGCTCTATACTAGCAGAGAAGCTGTCTAAGAGCCGTCCAATCTTTCAATTCTATATAGAAGTAATTACCGAAATTGCTCAGTATTCATGAGATATGTCGTTGCCTCAGCTGAGAGACAACATATCTACATACACTCTGAGAGACAATATTCTCAGTCAGAGATTCTTGTGGCACGAGCTTTCATGCTTCGGTGAGAGACATGAGCCTCAATACTCATCTGATTGTTGAATCAGAAGCTCGTATAATTATGGTTTTACGATTTTATCCCTTGTCGAAAATCCACCATCTACACCAAAACATAGTCCCATCATAGTTTCAATTTGGTTACACCAAAATGGAGCTTGTGTGGTGGCACAAATGGGCGCGGGACTTGCTGGCCATTTCATGGGCTTAGCACTATACTTTTGCTACAAAAGAAAGAAAAGAAAAAATAAAATAAAATAAAATGAATTTCACACATTTTGGACCCTACATCAAGGTGTGGCACGTGCAGTTGAGAAGGGGAATTAGGTTTCTTGTTGAAACCAAATTGAGAATCCAATTCATCTAGCAGAGACATGAGATGAGAGTGAAAACCAAATGCCGGAGTTCCTCGTTGCTGCTCCAAGACTCAGTTGCCGTCACTGGTCAAGGGTTGGATGTTAGTCTGCCAAGGGTTGGATAAAGTTTTCTATGATGAGAAGAACACGGAAACAAGATGGGTTTCGTCTGAGAAGATTTGTAAGAAGAAAGAAGGGAAGAAAGGCTGCTACTGTTGAGATTCGAATCGTGAAGTTATGATGGAGTTTTGAACAGATTTCATATGCCAAGAAACCAGTGGAAATGAGTTGTTGCTGAACTGTTTTTGCGGCTGTTAACAAGGGTTGAGAATTCCATTTGAGATCGAGAATGCAAGGCAGAAGAACTGATGCTGTTAATGTTTGTATGTGATGATAAATGGTGCAGATGAATGTTCGAATGATTTCTGAATATGGGTTAGTGTTGAATTGAATGTGCAGGGATTTGGAGAGGACATGAAGCTGATTCTCGATTCACAGACACATCATCAGTTCCTGCTCATCAGATGTTCATGAAAATGCTTAAACCAAGTTCTCTAGCTGAAGTGTTGGTTCCGACAGATGATGTTAAGACGAGCACAAACAATGGTGTTGGCTGAAGAAATTTGCAATGAAACAGTGAAGAAATTGGGTTGCTGCTAGCATGGATTCTGTCATGGCAGTCGAGATGGAATGGAGGTTGGTAATTGGAAGTAAATGGTGAAGGGTTATACACAGTTCGAAGCTGAGTTCCAGCGAGAAGATAGGGTGATACTTGTTGCTGCTTCCATTTTTATAGTGCTGAGTCTGTGAAGAGAATGTGATTTGAATCAATGAGTTTTGGTAGCTGAGATTGTCGTGAAGGTCAGTGAAAGAAGGTAGCAGGTCTGGCGTGAGTATTATGGGCTATGTTCAAATGGAATTATGTCGCTAAGACAAGGAAAACAAGGTCATGGAGCTGTGGGTCATTATAGAGATTTGTATGGTGTTTTGAGTAGCCAGAAAGTGGCCAGAAAAATACAGTCTTGGTTGGCCTTGTGCAGCTGGTTAGCCATGGTTCCAGGCCTGAGTACGAAAGGATGTTGGCAATGGTTAGGACCCAATATAGATATCACCAGAATAAGGAAACTTGGGTACCAATTAGTTTCAGTTATGGAAGGAGTTTTTAGCCGTGAAAGCAGCCAGAAGTGCTTTCCAGAAGTGCTATCTGTGCCGTCAGTTGTGGGAGTTGAATGGCCGAGATTTGAAGCTTTCTGAGTTTGTGTTATGTTGGGATTGCTGGGCTGTTTAGGCTACGATTTTACAGGGCAGGAAAGATATATAAAGGAGGCGCAGAAACACAACAGAAGGGCCTCTCTTTACACAGGAAACGGCACAGCAGGCATTTGACAGAAGTGCCCAACCAGTTCTTCATCACCAGTTCACCTGGATTTGCAAGTTTGAGGATTTTCTAAACCAAGTGTTTGCTTTCCATCTTCTTCTAAATTTAATGCTTGCCATGAACCTCAGTGTGAGTAGCTAATTCTAATATTGATTTGGGAGGATTTCAAAACTCCGAACATGTTTTATTAATCAAGTCTTGCAAGTTATTCTTTCGATAAATTCTTTTGTTGATTATCTTTTACCGTTTATATGACCATGAGATGTATGCTTGCTATCTAAGTGCGCAATTAGGTATTTTGTATGCAACTCTAATGTTAGTATAGAGAACTTTAATCCGTAATTGTTAGAGTGATCTTTACATAAGTAGCGGTGCACTATTTGTCGCAAAGGGATTTTGTATGCAATAGTGTGTAAAAGATAACCCTAGGTTAACATGTCGAACTTACGAACATGTGGCTAGGAGCAACTTGATTCACAAATTTATCAATTGATTGAATTACACCTAGAGAGCTTAATTTAGGTGGTTCATTTGATTAGAATCCGCTAGAGAACTTATTCTATGCGGTGATTTAAGGAATCCGAAGATTAGTTGAGCTTATAACTTGTCTAAAAGTTGTTAACAATCGAAATCAATTGGGAGTAGAACTTGTATGATTAATAATATCTTGTTTGGTAGTGGCGAATGAATCTCTAATCAATCTCATCTCATAATTTGAATTACAATCTTTGCAATTTTCAGAATTTGTGTCTTTCAACAAAATCAATTTGTCTTACATAATAACTTAAAACTCACCTCCCTGTGGATACGAACTCGACTTGCCTCACTACCTCTTTATAAAATTGTGTAGCATAAGAGAATTATTATTGATAGGTTGACAACCACATCAGGATTTCATCCTAGGAAACAATGTTCTCCATGTGTTTTAAGGAAGTAAGTTCATAAACTTGTTTATGAATCGAAAAGGAAATCGTCAGACGTTATTGGTATTGTTATTCATTGCATATCTTGTGAACAACCAATATGTGTGATTTAGTATAACCGCTCATGACTTGTTTGTATTCTTGGTAAAAATATTCACAAAGGCCTGACTTATGTATTGGTATGACTTTTATTAGTGAAACCGATCTTAAGTAATCAGCTGAGATGATATGATCGAGTTTGTGATTTGTGTATGACCGACTCTGGGTAAAGGGGAACTGATCCTAGTAAGAGGTGCAACACATCACAAAGGGGAATCGATTCTTGTATGAGATGCAACAAGTTTTTGGCAGAAAGGGGAACCGATCCTATGGACATGTGCAACACGTTTTTAGGCAAATGGGAACCGATCCTATGAACATGTGCAACACATACAAACTTCATTGTCATTTCTGGCAAACTAATCCTCCGTGACAGCAAACTTTCTCCGTTGTGTTGTTACTGGTGTAGCCCCTTATTTGGAGAGGAGAGTAACCTAATTAAACGAAATCTCTTACAGCCGCTCAGTTTAAAGTCTTCTTTGGGATTGAGAAGCTCTATTAGTACCGTTGGTGGGAAACCAGATAATTGCGGTTTATCTTTTGTTTTCGATTGATTTAATTGACTAACGGTGGTTGAATTTTGATTGCACCTAGTTTGTTTACGCTTAAGAATATTCTCTTCTGATATAAGATTCACTCAAACTACATCGAAGTTTCGACAAGGATACTTAGACTGTTTTTAGTTCTAAAGACGATCTTGTGATAATTCATTGCTAACAGACTCCGTTTTGCGCGTGGTTGATCACAAGATATTCAAGTTGTTGTGTTCAGGTGTTTATTGAATATCTAAGAAGATTTGAAGAAAAAGAAGATATTGAATATTTCTGATTTGGGGTTCATAATCTTTAGTCTGCACAATACTTGTTTCGGTATAGAGGATCCAACTATAATCGGTTTATCCTTGTGGTAGATTTGATTGATTAGTTGTGTAGATCGGCATCAACAGAATTCTTTGTGATTAAAAGTATTGATTGCAAAATCTTAACAATTACTTCGGTAGTTGGGAATAAGATAGATCTAAGAACCTGACGAAGGAGTTTATTTGAGATAAACAGAAGAGCCTTTGTCGAACTCATATCACTTGGTTGAAGAGAGTTGCTACCAAACATATTTGTTGTTCCTTTACTATTTGGAATACGAACCAAAGGATTTGTTCCAAGTACGTGACTTATTCATAGGTAGGAGGTGTGGGAATACATACGAAACTAGGTGAACTATAGGTTTAGTTGCTTGGTCTCAACTATACAAAGTTGGTTTAATTTTGTGTAGCGGCTTAATCCTGAGAGTATTCAATTCTGGACAAGGTCCCGAGGTTTTTCTGCATTTGCGGTTTCCTCGTTAACAAAATCTCGCTATGTCATTTAATTTTATTTTTCGCATAATAATTGTTTTATTATAATTTAAAATAAATTACACAGACGTTAATTCATATTTACTTGATAAGCAATACTGAAAAAGCGGGGTCTAACAACACCACCCAATATTTCGCTTAGCAATCTGTATGGACTAACTCCGAAACACTTTCTATAGAATCAACTAGACAGTCAGACTCAATCTAGGTAAAAGTATCTCAAGGAGTTAATATCTCTCTCTTGTTTTGATTTACTCAAGCTAATAGAAATCAACGAGTCTTTAATCAAACACAAGGAATAACTTGGACGGTACCAAAGACCAATGTCCAAGGATCAATCAATGACAATCGACAACCAAAGGTTGGATTATACTAATTGATGATCTAAACGCACAACCTATATTATTTCAATTATAAAGATAAAACAATATTATGCGGAAACTAAAATAACACAGATACCAGAATTTTGTTAACGAGAAAAGCGCAAGTGCAGAAAAACCCCGGGACCTAGTCCAAATTGAATACACACTGTATTAAGCCGCTACAGACACTAGCCTACTCCAAGCTAACTTCCGCCTGGAATAGTTGAACCCTAGTCAGTCTCCCACTGATCCAAGGTACAGTTGTGTAGATGGTGGATTTTCAAAAAAGGGCAAAATCGTAAAATCATGATACTTCATGTTTTCTGACACGACTTTCAGGCATGCGACGACTCATATTTTACGAAGGCACGATGAATATGTCTTTCGAAAAGCCTCCACTAGCTGAGCGTTCGATCCCTGGCATTTCCTCGTGCCCTCTATGTAGAATAACATAATTTGGCGGTTCTCCGTAGATTGAGAGCAATAACGCCTTCAGGACGTCGGTGATACTCGTTGTTCCCTGACTACATGAGAGAGACCCCCCTCTACATAGAAGAACGATTGGGCGGTTCTCCGTAAGATTGAGAGCAATAACGCCTTCAGGACATCGGTGACACTCACTGTTCCCTAACTATGTAGAGAGATCGTGTATATATCCGAACGGTTCTCCATAAGATTGAGAGCAATAACGTCTTCAGGACATCGACAACACTTGCTGCTTCGCCGACTATACACAAGAGATTAAATTCTACCGTGACATTCATCACTGAATTCCTAGAAGATAATCTATCTCATCTCATTACTCTTATTTCATGATCGAAATGGTAATAGATAAGTGTATTACTCCGATTTCATGGTCGAATCCACGACTGATCTCATGAAATGATAATAAATATTACTCCGATTTCATGGTCAAACCCATGGCTGGTCTCATGAAATGGTAATATCACCACTTATTTTATTACTCTGATTTCATGGTCGAATCCACGATCCCATGGAATGGTAATACCTCTTTTATTATTCCGAATTCATGGTAGAATCTACGGTTGATCCTATGAATTGATAATAAAAAACTACTCGCTTTTATTACTCAGTTTCATGAATCATTCTCCACTGAATTTCATAAATTATTAATAAATACTCAGTAATCGGGCATCTGGACTACCACCGAGTAAGCCCCATAAAATGGTGTAAGTGTACTCGAAAATGATGCACGAACGAATACCCAAATGCGCGAACGCACATTCAAAATATGGACGAATGAGGAATCCCGCATAAAACAGGAGAGAGGAAATAATAATATTAAAATAATGGAGAAGCGCTCATGGGCCGTGCCGACCGGCTGGCCGTGCCCTAGCCGCTGCCAGTCCCATGCTTCCTCCATTATTTTTCTTATTTTTGTTGTTTTCATAAACTCATAAAGACTCCTCGATTCCAGCAACTTTCCTTGTTTGAGCAAAACTCGTGGTTTCTCCATATTTTCGTGGTTTCTCCATATTTGTGTAGTTTCACAAAAATAATAATATTAGGAAAAGGTGTTGCGGGACCGGGCAACATAGCCGGCCGGCCATGCCCTAGTCGTGGCCGGTCCCACACCTTGCAATCCCTAATCTTTCATAAATTGTTATTTCTCTCATCTTGTGAAACTCTTCGGTTTTAGCAAAAATCATGGTCTCTCCATATTTTCTCAAATATTGCGCGAACCATGAAAAAGCCAAAAGTCAACATAGTCACACGACCGACTAGGCTACTCACGAAAAATATATAAAATATTATTATTTTGATATTTCACAAAATATTGATCAAACGAGCATACTTGCTCATTCGAGCAAAATCGAGGATTTCAGTGAAAGATCGAACTCTTCTGAAAATCCGAAATATTGCTCAAACGCACATCAGAAAATGCAGAAACTCTCATGACTGAGACATGAGCATCATGGAGACACGGGTATGCTCCCTTGACCGACCAAGGGTGGCTCTAAGGCTTGCAATGAGCCGGTCCCACACGTTTTTACACTTTTGACCTAATTTGCGCAATTGCTCATACTGGGTCCAAACTCTTCACAACCAACTCAGAGTTTGTGCAAACGCCCATCAATGGTCCCATGACCACCAAGAGCCGGTCTCATGGCACCTTGGCCGGTCCTCACTTTTCTATAATTAGGTTTTATTACCTAATGCTCAATCCAGCACTATTTAAATAAATGATGAAACCGGCATTTAATCGTCATTCCTTCACCAACTGGCCAACTCAGGACCTGGTGTAGGCTCACTCGAGCAATTGGGCATCACATGGACGTCCATAGTCTCATTTGGTCGGTCCCTCCTTCGCTCATGACCTATTTTCAGCAATTCGTCAACTAATGAGCAATTGATCAAAATTAGGGTTTTCGAACAAACGCTCAACAAATCATTAAGCAAGTTCAAACAATAAATAAATTTATGTTGATCCATCAAGCAACACGCGGATTAATTATATAATATTCGGTAATCTACCAATATTTTAATTAATATTTTATTGGGTCACATCACCAATAAATAAATAATTCGTCGAATTGAGCAATACTTGCTCAATTGCTCGAATATTGATCCAACTATCAATATTCAGTAATTTGTCAGTAATTCGTCGAATTGAGCAATACTTTCTCAATTGCTCGAATATTGATCCAACTATTCAGTAATTTGTCGAATTGAGCAATACTTTCTCAAATGCTCAACTATCAATACTCAGTAATTCGTTGAACCGAGCAATACTTTTTCAAACGCTCGAATTTACAATAATTGCACACGAGCAATATATAAGAACTAACACGTTCAAATCCATGAATCGCTGAGCAATCGCCAATCATGCGCAGTTCAAAAAAACTTAGATTCATTATCTAAACATTCAACAACGTGACTAATCAAATACACGTCTGTCATGCAGACTCCACGATTCGTGAGACATCAATCACGTCACATGGGGGGATATCAATTAGGGTTTTGGTCTGGCGGCCTACGGCACGTGGATTCATCCACGATGAGAATGTAAGTAAGTCGTGCAACGGTTGAAGGAGTTAGCAAAGTAGTTGGTGGACGGTTAACCAAGTCTCCGCACGACCTGGAACTGGTTTCACCACGATCTTCCTCTTTCTCACTATTTCACTCAAGAAACCGTCACACTTATAGGGATTAGTGATTCATCATTCTTGCAATATAAATAAGTCCAAATCGAGGACAACCAATAATTATCATCATTCGTCAACAACTCGATTAAAACTTACTCACATAACTCAACTTCAGCAGTTCATCAATTTGCAGAAACCTTCAACACATCCACAATCCTTTATTATCATTGATCCCACACAATTCTCAGCTTCCCTCTTACAGATCAACCCATCTCCTTCTTTGTGACCGAATTGATTCTGGAACGACCATTAACTTGGTTTGGGTCGTAGTCTTACAGATTGATCTCTCGAATCTAAGCACTCCCTTTGAAGTGCATATGTGTGAGGTTCAGAAGTTTGCTCGGTTGAGGAGTCTCGACCGCACGCTCGACTCTTCACTTCCCTAAAAAACCAGCAAATCGTTTTTTCCCATCCACAGATTGGCGACCATAGTGGGAGATTAATCTCTCGGTTGCGATCTCACTTTTCATAAAATGGTTGAACTTAGGTCAGGTTCAGTTACAAATCCTAACACAAACCACACAAGCACTAACAACAGCGGTGGTACTCCAGAAACTATTCTTGCTTCCAACAATGGCGCTGGTGATACCATTCCTCCTCAAACCAACACTGGAAATCATCCTCTCTTCGGCCGGCATCCCAAGGAAGTCAGAGAAAATCCGCCCACCATAGCTGATCTCATGAAGGTCCAGGAAATTCTCGCCGAAAATCAAATTGACATGGCTACAACACAGAAAGAGCTGTGCAATTATCACAAAACTCTCACTGACAAGATGTCAGAGAAAACTCAGGAGAAGATAACCCACCAACAAAGGAACCTGTAGGCTTCATCACTCATGAGGACTTGGACCGCTTCATGGAAGATTGAGGAAAAGACAAAGCATCATATGTTCGTCGTCATCAACCTCCATACTTTGCTGCTACGCAAAGAATTCCTTTCCCGAAGGGTTACATTTCCCCAACGTTCACAATATACAACGGAACAAGGAACGCTCGAGAACACGTCTTGGTCCCTGGAGGCACTATGAGAGCATGAACACAACTGAATGATCTAAATCTACAGAGCCTTTCTGGAGAATCTGCGATTCTAGACTTTCTCAGAACTTCATGAAGCAGCCAAGCAGTCACCAACTACCGCGCATGGTTTACTGGAAAGAGAAAGACCTAGACTGAGAACCTCATGATACTCAACGTCTCTTCAACAGATAATACAACCTCCAAACTTCCATGAACGTTTTTGCTGAAGGAAGCAAAAGGAGAACCGACGCACCACAACAGAAGCATACTTTTCCAATCTCTCAGGATCCTTCAGAAGCGCAAAGAATGGATAACCAATCCTGAAATGCACAAACCTCAACCCTGCATCAACGGACGAGGAAATGATCAGACAGATTCAAACTTCCCCCTTCTCATTGAAGAAGTGATCGAGTTACTGGAAGTTTGGATTCAAGATGATGCAACCCAATTGACATTCATCAGGAGACATCCAACTGAAGAAGAAGTGAATATTCCCAGGTACTGCTGCCTTCATAAGTTCACCAATCATCCAACAAGTGACTGCAATATTTTCAAAGAGAAGGTTGATTCATAATAGATTCAACTGGGGACTAAAGGAGTACACAAGAATCCTTCCCAGTCAGAACCTTTACACTCTCTGATAAACCAGTCAAAGAAATAGTTCAATCGATCGAGCATATCTGTGAGCTGCTTTATTTGTCTAATGCATAAAGGAAATACATGTTCACAACACCGAATCACATTGTATCAGACGTATATCTATCCCAGAAATACTCCCTGAACCTTCATCCACAAACAAGGAGATGCATGACTAGGGACTGCTTACCACCGTCAATCTCAGAAGAAACGAATTTGGAAGAACGTTGTCGATGCTGGCACCGCCATCAACAACATTCCACTGAAAACCATCGGATCCACATGCATCACTAGACAAGAAGCTACACATGCTCCCATCTCAATCAGAGACCTTGAAGGAACGCTCGTAAATACTTATGGCTATATCCCTCTCAAAGTGAACATAAGTTCAACCTGGACAGAAACCAAGTTTCACATAATCAGGAAGATCCAGGATATGACATGTCCTTCATACGAGCATGGATCCACGCTGGAAAGATGGGTACTTACAAAGTGCCTTTGGTTACACATCTCTCAAACGAAGAAAGTTCTGATCCAGAAGATTTGACGGACATTCCATCATCAGAGCGCTTGGAGGAATTTCGAACTTTGACGAGGTTGAAACAAGAACCTTCAAAAGATGCATAGACATTCATCAAAAGGTCCTGCACTCAGGAAAGTCTCATACCTCCCATGTATATGTCATTTATTTCCTCACATGCTATTATAGCATGGGTACTCAATTCTGCTAGCATCTTTGCTATTGCAAGACGCTATAAGTGGGTAATCTCACTTCAGCAATATTTTACCAAGTGGTTGAATATGACGTTTCTCTGAATCGAGCATCTCACTGAGACATACATTACTGAGATGGTGTTCAAGCATGGCAAAGAACGCTTTGGAAATTTCTCCGTAGACTTGCAGGAATGTCCGCGAGTGCCACAAAATCATAAATCTCTAATGTCGGCACAAGTGTTGAATCTCACTACCGCAATGAAAATAATGATGAATCAACATAAGATAGTTGGGGGCGAGACGATCAAACCTAAGACATGCTCAAGGGATATGAAGCTTCAACGCTCAAGCATCTAAGAAGCCTTCAACTTGTACTCCCAATCAAAGAGTACACCTTCGATAATGGCGCCTATGACTTCAGCACAAATACCTCGACACTGATTCAACACCACCACGATCGAAGCGTAACTGAACTACAATCGATAAGTCTTCACTATTCCATGATAAGACTTCTGAAGCAGATGCAACATCATTCATCCATGGATGGTACAAACTCCTTCAACATACACTGAGGACTTGATCTTATTGGAGAAATCGATTCAAATTTCTTTCAATAAATGTTATCCAGATAACAATTTATTGCAGACTGATGTAATTCCATGACACGTCATCGACGAAACTTCTCTACATCACGAACCTTGCACGACCAAGGAACGTTTTCTCCTCACATCCAGAATGGAGACTGCTGCTGCTATCTGCCGCAACAACATCGATTCCCTGACGAAGCCACTGTGGAGAATTTGGGTTGAAAGACTAGTACACCTTCATCTTAGGAATTCTCAACTCACCAATCAGTTCGTGCATATAAAGGAGGAGCAAAGACTATGTCGATAATCTAGCCTTTTCGGTCTTTGGAGCAACTCCAACCATAGTATCAACATCAACAAGAACACGTGGAGGAACTCTATTCATAGTCTCAGCATCAACAAGAACATCTGGAGAAAATTCAGTCGTGATCTCAGCATCAACAACCGTCTCAGGAACAACATCCTCATGACAAGGCTTCATCAACTAACCATTCTCTGAAGTGTTACACATGAAGCGGACTTCTCCAAGAACTAATGATTCATATCAAGATGTGTAGACATGATAACATGTTCACATGAAAGTCTTCCCAAAGCTTACACGACTGGCGGGCACAATCCCAAGTCTTCTACAAGATGTTCTCATCACCTCTACAAATGAGATACAACACACTTCATCAGGCCATGAGTTTATAAAAACATACCAATGGGTCTACGAAATCTGGAAATTTTATACGGGATTACAAATTACAAATGTGAACGCTTCGCTAGCTGACCTCTACAACTCCAAATTGAGTGATTCTTGTCTCACGAGATAACTCAGTCTCTTAGCTTCAAAAGTTGGGGTCAAGCATCGAATTCCGACGTCGTAAGAGGTTCCTACAGCTTCCAGAGCATACAACATGCAAGCAGCAATTCTTAGACGGGATTCATAACTTCCACAGTCGATCGGTGTCCACCAGGTCTTTCCGCTAAGTCCTTCATCAAGGTACCTCCAACTTCGACCACCTAGGTCTTTACATCAATTTTCTACCTGAGTCCTCTATCTAGGTCTCGCCAGAAGAAGGGAAAACGAAAAGGAGAGATTTGACAAAATACTGGGGACCGACGGTTCACTGATCATGGCGATTAGTTTCACATTCCAATACCTGTGGCACCGGACTGTCACGTTCTAATCATTCATCATAATAGTAATTATACCACCGGAACATGCAACCAGGGTCATTACATCATCCTCTCTTGAGAGCAACCTCAGTTATGGTCCCGTGACTAGGGTTTCAGAAGTGATGTTTCCACGGTTGACAGAAACACAAAATGGTACTGCAAGCTCCAAGATCATGTATCATCCAAGAGTTTAAGATTTCAAATTAATCAATGACATTGAAATCCTTCATCAAGCATCCAAGACACAAGCAAATGTTCAAAAATCACAAAGTAGGCGTTTTAAAGCAACCCTGTCTGAAGTGGTTTTACACTGCCCTGTACAAAGTGACAAGATGGGATCAATTGGTGAAGAATATAAGGATGGGTCATATACCATTCTCTTCGAATGGATGTCCTATACAACATATCCAAAATTCACAACAATTGGAGAGACAAGCAAGGAGATGTGGCCAAAACATTGGACAACATACAATCTGAAAAAGTTCTGAAGGTCTCCTGGAAGTTTACTGTTTCGCCTTTTTAGGCCCTAAACATGCTCAAAACTCAAAAATATTCTTTGTTAAAGCTTGTAAATTTTCTGGGCTTGAATATTGTAGATGGGGAAAAACGATTTGCTGGTTTTTAAGGAATTGAGGAGACGACCGTACAGAGGAGACTCCTCGAACCGAGCGAAATGTTAATCCTCACACAGATGCACCGCTGCAAAGGGGGTGCTTTAGATTCGAGAGATCAATCTGTAGTACTCCGTCCTAAATCAAGACAATGACCGTTCCAGAGTAAATTTGGTCACAAGAGAGGATGGGTTGATCTGTAGGAGGGAAGCTGAGAAATGGGTGGAATCAATGGTAATCAAAGATTGTGGGTGTGTGAATTCTGAATACGATAAGCTCTGAGTGATTGAAATTGCTCAATTGAGAGTAGTTGCTCAATTGATGAGTTGATGATCTCGTGTTGTCGATGAGACGTTACATTGATGATACTGATGATGATTCAATCATGATTCAGAGACTTATTTATATTGCTGGAATTGTAGACACCGTGATTCCATGAAGTGTGACAGTTGATGGAATCAAGGAGTGGGGAAGTGGAGATCGTGTTTGAAACCAGTTGCTCAACGTGTGGAGACTTGGTCGATTTTCCACCCACTACCTCGTGAATTCCTTTAACTGATTGCAGGACTTGCTCACATTCCATCGTGTGTTTGAACACACGTGCCGTAGACCACCAGACCGAAATCCTAAGTGATATCTCCCCAAGTGACACGATTGACGTCTCGTGGTTTGTTAGTCAATTGATGACTTCGTGGTTTGATGGGACGATGAGTCCATGTAGTTGCTGAGTCGAACATGATGTTCTGAAACTCGTGAATTGAACGAGTTGCAGAGAATATTTTTCTGCTGCTGTAGAACACGAAGAAAACGAAGAACAGACTGCCAAAGACAGTCGTTTTCCAACAGTGACAACGACGCTTAACGTGGGTCTTAGAGAAACAGTATCAGTGACAAATACTGTGGGTCGTAGTTCTCTGGTTTGTAACAAATATAATTGTTACAAACCTGGTTTTGAATTATTTCTCCATTTTCTCCTTGTAAGCACCTTTTTGAGCAATGAAAAATTCCTTTGAGTGTGTTTTCACCATGCGGAGCTAGACCCCACCACCGGGACAACGGAGGAAGCAACTTTTCATGATTGTGGTAAATGAATTAATTCTTTTATTGACTTTTTGCATAGATTTAATTGCTTTATGATTTATATTAATTACTTGTTATTTTTTTAGATGCCGCATGCTTAGTTTTAATTACTTCAGATGCGTCATGCTTTCAACTTACAAATTATATTTTACGAAATCTATTTTTGGCAAAGAACTAGAGTCACAAATTCTTTTGTTTGATCTTTATTGTCTAGAAGTAATGACTGAACCACAACAATATGAAAAGTAGTGAAATCCCGAGTCCCGGTCTCTCTTCATCCTGTGACAAATTTTGTATATATATTTTTCCTTATTTTCTTTATTAAGTCTAAAACAAATTCTCAACAAATCTGAGTGTACGAATCATCTTACTACAGCTCAATATAAGATCACACCAATTTTTGGCGCCGCCGACGCGGATTTGTTTATAGATTTGTTTTTAGGTTTTATTTTATTTGTTCTTTTTTACGCGTTTTGGTACTTTTATTTGCTTTCAGATTTGGAGCTAAGCTAAAAAAAAAGAAGTGCTGAAAAGAAAGGCGAAGCCCAAAAAGGAAAGAAAAGAGAGATCCAAAAGGAGTGAAGAAGAAGATTTTGTAAATAATTTTTATTTTATTTTTTTAGAAACTGTAATTAAGTTTTTTATTTTTGTAAAGTTTTATTTTTGGACATTTTTATTTTTGGACATTGGACATTTTTTTTTAAAACCCTACGGAAGGGTAGTTTTAAATATAAATTGTATGCAGAGAAGGACGACGATTACGATATCGTCTCGGCCCCTCGGGTTCGTACACTTACATTGGAGTCGGTGGCCCGATTCGACTTGAACGGTTCATCCCCTGTCTGGAACGTGAGGTAAGAATTCTAAACACCTGCGAATCCCCTGTCAGCGGGTTTACTGGATGATTTTGTATGCCTATATGTTGAGGACCTGAAATCGGATTTAATTTTCTAGTAAAGGGCAAGACCTGGACAAATCAAGATAAGGACTCGGATTTCATCACCGTTTCCTTCTTTCCCGCCTTAGGAACATGTAACCTACGCGAACCTAAGCCTAAAATTTTGACTAGAACGAGACCGATAGGGTCACGAGCTTAATAGGAAAGTCATTCGAGAAATATTGGTTACTCTTTTAAGCATACTTTGAAGTTCATGATGGTTTCTGTGAGTTGAATGCGTGACTGCGCCGCCTTGTAATGTGGTGAGGCCTTGGGTATCAAAGCTCCACGCAACTTCCCTTGCCTATATTCAACTTACTTTGACTCAGATTGATTCCAGAGGGGTTTGCTCAAATTGTAACGAATTCCCTTTCGAAGGATTAGAAGCTGGTCTAGAAATAATCTAAGTGGAGCCATCATGCTTTTTGTTTGCTAGATAAAATAGGCTTGTTGTGGTCGAGTCAGCCTTCTTTGTGTTTGTTTCCCTTGCAGTTAGGATGTCGAACTGGTATTATAATAGCCAATACAATGAGTATCCGACTGAGCAGCTTAGACATTATCCTTTTTATGACCATAGTGTGAATAGTGATTGGGAACGCGAAACCTTTGAAGATTATGGTCCATACCATTTTGATCCCAATTACTATCCACATACCCACAGGTCATACGAGAAAAAAAATCCTTTTATTTCTCTAGAATAGTCTTTCAAGAGTTTCAATGAGCAGCACGGAAGTTATTTATGAAAGATACTTATAATATTCTTCTCCCAGAAGAGTCCGTAGAGCGGTCAACTAAGATATCTCTAGAAGAGACCCTCAAGCAATTTACTGAGAATACAAATAGGATTGTGGAAAAACTTGCTCAGGATAGTCTTAATTTCCACCCTCGAAAATAAGGATAATTTTTATTCACATAATCAAGATGACGATGTTAGAATTGGTAACACTACTTGTTTTGATAAGGTTCGATCATTTTCATGTTATTATAGTGATGATTATGATGAGGATAGTATTGATGAAGAACATGAAATATGTAGGCATAGTGATCAGGAATTTGTTACTCTGATTGAGCTTTATAATGATAGTGTTGTTTCTAGTACAAATCCAAATAATTTTAATAATTATTCACCTATTCAAAAGGATATGGATTTGACTAGAGATACCACCGTTTTAGACGATGTAGTTCATGATCCTTTAGCCTGCAGTATGCTGGATAATCCATTATTTGATGTGCCTATCAGTGAATCGGAGGAGGTAACTATGATTAAAACCTTAGTTGATGAGCCTTTATATGAAACTTTCTCTGATAATCCTTTATATGATTGTGATGATGGTTTAGAGGAAAGAGTTTACCCTAAGAATACTGTTTTAGAATCTAGCGATTTAGAAACACTAGTCTTAGAAGTTGATAAACTCGTAGAGATGAGTGAGGATGAACCAGACTTAGAAGAAGCAATTGACCATTTTCAGGAATCTGATGACCTAGAAATTAGGGAAGTTCTGACTAGTCTTTCTAGAGACATAGAAAACTCTAAGTTTGGGGGTGATTATCATTCTCCGTGTGCTTTAACTCTTAGAAAGTACCCTCCTGTAGGACTTGACATTTGTGCCTCAACCATCTTACAAGATTATCTTCATACACGTTTTTCCGAACCTAATGATGTTCAAAAAGAAGCTCAGTTGTTAGAAACCCATCCTCTGGTTGATGTGGTTAACCCAGGCTATGATACCAAGATTGACTTTGTTTTCCCACCAAAAACTTTTCTTCCAATTGTGGGAACTTTTGATTTTAAGATGTGTCGGTTATTAAGTTTTGAGACTAAACCTAATCACTTTAGGATATTAGGGTCGACACATTTTCTTAAGGAAGACCACCTCTTTCATTGTGGTCAGCTGTGTGAGTCAAATCTAATTGACTTAGAGGATCCCAAAATATTCAGGTTGTTGTTATGTGCTTCCAAGTTCTTAGTTGAGTTTTTCCAGACTCTAATACCTGAACCGGATCTTAGCTTTGAGGAAATCCAACCGATGAAAACCTGTTATCTAGACCCGGTTATAGAACCTGACCCTGAGCCACAACTAGATGTAGTTGTCTTAAACAAGGGTATGTTCGATATCTTTTTGGTCTGTTGCAGTTTCCTCTTCTTGTGGGTAATACTTTTTGATCCAGATGACCCACAATTATTCCGGCTACTTCTATATGATTCTATGAGGTGACTAATTCTTCCATTGTCTGGCTGAAGACTTTAAACTTAGCACTTCTTGGGAGGTAACCCAATATTCTTGCGACACGGTAATATCTTTCCTTATCTCTTTTGCTTCAAGTGGTAACAGTTTCTCCTTGTTCATGCTTTTAATTTTATCTTTAGAACATTGAGGACAATGTTATATTTAAGTTTGGGGGTATGGGAGAAACATTTTAGTCGCATTTTTGAAACTTCTAGCATCACATAGTACCCGGTTAGCTAAGTTTACATACTGTTTCTCACCGAAAAGATAGAAATTGGAATGCTAGAGATAACAACATATTGAGACATTAGAGAAAAAGGTATTGAGATCCTTGAAATTCAGGAGAGAACTTGTTCCTTTTAGAGGGTAACCATGATGGACCTAACCATCCATGATGGACCTAACCATCCATGATGGAAAGGCGAGTAGGTCAGGAGGAAATGCCAGAAAGACAAAGCAACCTCACAATGTAGTCTTAGTTACTGGATTCTTACGACTCTCTCTCAGTAGAAACTTATCATCATCAACAAGCGGAGCGACATCAAAATATATGAAGAAAGTTTAAGACGCTTAAGGTTTAGAAAGTAACAATAGAAAATAATATTTCAAAAATCAAAGTTGAAGACTTAGTTACAAAAAGTTATAAAAACAAATGATATAAGTTGTTCAAGTTCATGATACCAAGACATCACAAGTTGCGAAGATCCAAGTTCTAAATTCCTTCTCTCATGGCCATTTAAATTTTTGTCTTGTTATTTTTGTCTAAAAAAAAAATGAAAAATTGAAAAATGAAAAATGAAAAAAAAAAATAAAAAAAATCATCGTTAAGTTTTGTTCAATAAGGCCATAGGGAAGTAAAAATCTATAAGGAAGTTTCAAGCAAGAAATTAAGGAGAAAAGTTTATTGTCAAGGTTCTACGAGGTTCGAGAGTTTATCATCAACAGTTGAAGCCGAAGAAGACGTTGTTTCTACTGAGCACTATGAGAGAGTCGAAGAGAGATGCATTTTGGTTGCTTTGTTAGTCCAATTTCCATCTGGCACAAGATCTTTCCAGCACTGGTTCAACTCATTACACGTAATTAGTCCAGCTGTGTAGCAGATGTCCCTCTCATCTTTATCTCTCTCCTAATCTTATCCAGCTGTAAAGCAGCGGACGCATCTTACAATGTTTACCTAGCTGTGTAGCGGAAATCTCTTTATCTAGCAGTGTTGCGGATGTGTCTCCCCTTTTCTTCAGTCAGCTTTGGAGATGACACCTTTATTTTCTCTGGCATTCTAGTTACTTGGAGATAGGTTGAGAATATGTATGTTCTCATAGCTCTTTGGATACTTGTGACCAATTAGAAGTAATTGTTTTGTGGGTACACCTCTGGTAAACCCTGCCGAGATTAACTCGGTTTTGTTTTTATTAGTTTTGCTCGAGGACTAGCAAATAATAAGTTTGGGGGTATTTGATAGACGCATTTATGTGTCTATTTTGTCCTCAATGTTTCGTATTGTTAGTACTCGTTTTCGTCCTTATTATGGTGTTTTGTGTGTTTGTGGGTATTTTTTGGAAATAAATATTGTTGGAAAATTCGGCTCGAAAAGTTGCTTGGGGCGCCCCCGGAGGACAATTGCTAAGCGGACTTTCATTGTGGATAAGGGGCACCCAAATGATATTTGCACCCAAGCAGCTGACCAGAGGCACCCCTTATGGAATCTACTATTCTCACCCCCTACTATGGATAGGGGGCACCCTTCCTTCTTGGTTTGAAAACTAAAAATTGGCGGGAAAACTTTGTGTGATTCATTGAGACTCAATAGCTGTAATTGATTGGGAAGACTTGTCTTGGACTCACAGGCGTGGTATGGTCTTGCTTAGTTATTAGAACTGGCTAGAACTCGAGTTAGAAGGAAACAGAGGTGTGGAGTTCACGGGATTGCTGAGATTTACTGAATCAAGTTTTGGGCGAGTTTACTCGATCTTTTTCACGGAGTTGAAGCAGTTTGGACATGTTACATCATAACAGGATGGGTAATGGGCTTATGTTCGAAAATAGAAGAAGATATCCATGGATTCGCATGAAACAGGGATAACAAATTTTCACGGGATTTTATGGGTTATACTTGGAAGATTTCTGTGGATATTGTTGGAGATTTTCCAGAGCTTCAGACAGTATTTCATTGATTACCATGTACACATGTCGTCACGTGTTTTGAGCAGCAAAATTCTGTTACATTTGGTGCTCGTTCTAAAGCAGGGAAGAAAATAATCTTCGTGACTCATCTGCTATATATTTGGGAGACCGGCGCGTGTGTAGAGCGAGTTTTCTTCTAACTGATTGTGTACACAACATGCTCCGGTGGATTTCAACTTCAGATAACACGTGAGAATGGAGAAAAGAATATAAAGAAGGAAACAATACCCGTGAAGATTAATGAACTTAATGACAAGATATTTTGAAGATTCAAGGGGTCTGTCGAGTATAAATAAGGTTATGGGATGTCTGAGAAAGGGATGGAGAGTTGGGGAAGAGAATAGAGAGCTACAGAGAGGAGATTGGACGAGTTGCAGAGAATATTTTTCTGCTGCTGTAGAACACGAAGAACAGACTGCCAAAGACAGTCGTTTTCCAACAGTGACAACGACGCTTAACGTGGGTCTTAGAGAAACAGTATCAGTGACACATATTGTGGGTCGTAGTTTTCTGGTTTGTAACAAATATAATTGTTACAAACCCGGTTTTGAATTATTTCTCCATTTTCTCCTTGTAAGCACCTTTTTGAGCAATGAAAAATTCCTTTGAGTGTGTTTTCACCATGCGGAGCTAGACACCACCACCGGGACAACGGAGGAAGCAACTTTTCATGATTGTGGTAAATGAATTAATTCTTTTATTGACTTTTTGCATATATTTAATTGCTTTATGATTTCTATTAATTACTTGTTATTTTGTTAGATGTCGCATGCTTAGTTTTAATTACTTCAGATGCGTCATGCTTTTAACTTACAAATAATATTTTACGAAATCTATTTTTGGCAAAGAACTAGAGTCACAACTTCTTTTGTTTGAGATTTATTGTCTAGAAGTAATGACTGAACCACAACAATATGAAAAGTAGTGAAATCCCGAGTCCCGGTCTCTCTTCATCCTGTGACAAATTTTATATATATATTTTTCCTTATTTTCTTTATTAAGTCTTAAAACAAATTCTCAACAAATCTGAGTGAACGAATCATCTTACTACAACTCAATATAAAATCACACCAATTTTTGGCGCCGCCGACGCGGATTTGTTTATAGAACATACCCTTTCCAAACGATGTTGTGAAGGAGAAGGAGGACAAGATTGCCAAGCTGACCGAGGAGTTGAACAAGGAGAGGGCGGCTTTGCAAATCTTGAAGGATGCTGATGAGCGAAAGCCTTTTCTTGCTGATCTCTTGAACTTCTGAACTTCTGAGAGATGTGAGGTTTATACTTGAGTTTTTGATATTTAGATGGTTTTGGATTGACTGATGGTTGAGGATTTTCTTGTAGATTTGATAGAGATTTTCTTTTACGAAATATGAACTGAATTTTGATAAATTGCTGAATTCAAATACTGATTGCAAGTATTGCAAATGTTTTGGAGGAATTGAAATACAAATGAAAGAAAATTCTAAATGTTAAATCCCAACACCATCAGTGCTTCAAACGCCCAATACCTTAAATGTCCAATAATTTCAGATAAACGCCTTGAGCCAATTTTCGTGAATTACTGGTAAGGTTCTGCCATCTGTGTTGGTCAATTTGTAGTATCCTCCGGCCGCGGATTCAGCGACCATGAATGGTCCTTCCCAATTGGAGTTCCTTGTAGAATGAAGACCGCGCTGAACTGCTTTGAGAACCAGGTCCCCTTCATGAAAGTTGTTAGGCTTGGTCGATCGTGCCTTGAATATCTTCCGCTGATTTGGAATTCCCTGTTTGATGGAATTCCTCGATTGTGGCCTGTATGGACACTCGCGCGGAAGAGAGTATCCAGCATAGTGTTGATCATGCTTAGCCAAGTCTTCAGCAATAAACCTCTCAATGGAGTGACCGATTTGAAGAATTTCTGAACCCAACCATTGAGTGTAATATTGCTGAGGTGAAGTCACCCACTCGTAGCTATTGATGATTGCTAAATTATTCATGGGGAGAAGTCCCTGGACCACAGTAGCGTATTTGATCATTGGTAATATTGGAGCAAGAGGAGGAATAAGACTTGCCTGAGCTCGAAACCTTCTGACAAAGGTGTGTGGATTATCTCCAAGTTCCTGCGTAAGTCCCATTAGAGTTTTTACTTCTTCCAGATGCTCAAACAGTGGTGCGTCCTCTGCTTCGTCTTCCGACTCGGAATCCTTGTCGATGACAGGATGTGTTGAAGGCATCGTTGTCCTTTCAGCATGAATCCAAGTTCTCCCAAGGACCATGTCGTATCTAGGGTCTTCCCGGATTATGAAAAACTTGGCCTCAGTGCAGATCCATCTTTCCGTAACTTTGAGATTGATGAAGCCGTATGCGTTTCTGGAGATTCCTTCGTGGTCCCTGATTGCTATGGGAACGTGGGTGGCTTCCCGTCGAGTAATGCCAGCAGATCTGAGAGTTTTCAAAGGGATGATGTTGACGGCGGTACCAACATCGATGAACGCCCTCTTGAACTCATTTCCTTTAATGTGCACTGTGGTGAGCAGTCTCCAGTCATACATTTTTGTGTCGGTGGATGAAGGTCCGGTGGTAGTCTCTTGGATCAGTGGACGTCTTCCGGACACGACGTGGTTCAGTGCAGCAAACATGTCTTTCCTTTGAGATTTCGAAAGATACAACAGCTCGCAGACATGTTCGATCAGAGATTGGACCGTTTTCTTGACAGGAGGTTCGGAGATGGTAAAAGTTCTGACAGGGAGGGGGTTTTTGTGCACCCCTTCAGTCCCCAGGTTGAGCTTTCCTGATTCTATCTTTTCTTTGAATATGCGCTTCAAAATTTTGCAATCACTCGTGGGATGGCTGACGTATCTATGGAAGCGACAATACTGAGGATTTTCCATGGCCTCTTCAGTTGGTTCCTTCTTGACATAAGAAAATTTGATTGCGCCATCTTGAATCCAGGCATCGAGTAGTTCATTAATTTCTTCCGCTAAACATGGAAAATCAGGTGCTTCTGGATCTTCCGTATGATGAGTGAATTCCTTCTTGTGTGTCTTTGAAGGGGTGGAGGAAGTCTGCTTGTGTTGTGGTTTTTCTTTTCGCTTACTCCCTTCCGCGACAGTATTTGTTAAAGGTTGCAGGTTATACTGCTTGTTGATCAGACGCCTGCTTCCTCGAGTGTCTTTTGAATCTTCAGTCTTTGTAGACTTTGCTCTTTTCAAAAGAGCGGGTGCAGTGGTTGCCGACCTCTTCGCAGCTTCGTGAAGTTCTGAGAAAGTCTGGAATCGAAGGTTTTCTAGCAAGGCCCTGTAGACCGGGAGCATGCCATTGATGCACAAGTCCACCAGTTGTTGCTCTCTGACGTTTGGGTCATGACAATCCAGGGCTTGGACTCTGAAACTTTTCACATAATCATTGGGATTTTCACTGACCCTATGAAACATTCTTCCAAGGTCGGAGAGGGTGACTTGTTCTGACACGAAGAAGTATTTTCTGTAAAATGCGTTAACCATTTCTCTCCAATTGTTGATGGTCCCTGGTGTGATGCTGTTATACCAGGTGTATGCCCTGCCTTTCAGATATTTTGAGAATTCCTTGAGACGGACGACATGATTATGTTCATGTTCTCCCAAGGCTTCGAGAAAACGAGAGACATGTTCCCGAGCATTTCCAGTTCCATCGTACAAGGTGAAAGTTGGAGAAACGTAACCTTTGGGGAGTGGAATCCTCTGTGTAGCGGCAGGATAAGAAGGTTCATGACGATGGTCATGCGATGTCTTGACTTTTCCATGGTTCTCCAAAAGGTGCTCCAGATCCTCGCGAGTGATGAAATTCGATGATCCCTTCGCTGATGAGTTGTCTGCAGCAGTTTTGTGGACTTCGTCGTCTTCTACTGTATGGATTGGAATTACTTCAGGACCGTCGTCTGAGGATTTATCCTTCTCCTTTCCCTTCTCTTGAGTCTTCTCTGACATCTTGTCAGTAAGAGTTTTGAGATAATTATACAGCTCCTTCTGTGTAGCAGTCATGTCAGTCTGGTTCTTTGCAAGAGTCTCATGCGCTTTGATAAGATCAGCAATAGTAGGCGGTGGATCTCCTCTGACTTCTTCAGGATGTCGTCCGGACAGTGGATGACCTTCGGCGTGAGGATGAGTAGTGTCACCACCATCAGTGTTGGAGGTCGGAATTGTCTCCGGGATATTCCGATTGTTTTTGTTGCTACTGCTAGCACGGTTTGTGTTAGGATTCGTAACTGAACCTGCCCTGAGATCAACCATCTTGTGAAATTGTGAGATTGCAACCGAGAGAATGATTTCCCACTGTGGTCGCCAATCTGTAGATGGGGAAAAAAGATTTACTGGTTTTTAAGGAATTGAGGAGACGACTGTACGGAGGAGACTCCTCGAACCGAGCGAAATGTTAATCCTCACACAGATGCACCGCTGCAAAGGGGGTGCTTTAGATTCGAGAGATCAATCTGTAGTACTCCAGCCTAAATCAAGACAATGACCGTTCCAGAGTAAATTCGGTCACAAGAGAGGATGGGTTGATCTGTAGGAGGGAAGCTGAGAAATGTGTGGAATCAATGGTAATCAAAGATTGTGGGTGTGTGAATTCTGAATACGATAAGCTCTGAGTGATTGAAATTGCTCAATTGAGAGTAGTTGCTCAATTGATGAGTTGATGATCTCGTGTTGTCGATGAGACGTGACATTGATGATACTGATGATGATTCAATCATAATTCAGAGACTTATTTATATTGCTGGAATTGTAGACACCATGATTCCATGAAGTGTGACAGTTGATGGAATCAAGGAGTGGCGAAGTGGAGATCGTGTTTGAAACCAGTTGCTCAACGTGTGGAGACATGGTCGATTTTCTACCGACTACCTCGTGAATTCCTTTGAATGATTGCACGACTTGCTCACATTCCATCGTGTGTTTGAACACACGTGCCATAGAACGCCAGACCAAAACCCTAAGTGATATCCCCCCAAGTGACACGATTGACGTCTCGTGGTTTGTTAGTCACTTGATGACTTCGTGGTTTGATGGGACGATGAGTCCATGTAGTTTCTGAGTTGAACATGATGTTCTGAAACTCGTGAATTGAACATGTCACGAGACAGAGGTATAGTTCTTACGATGACGTGAGCAAGTATTGCTCATTCGGTGGATCGTTGAATATTGATTGTTGAACCAATATTCCTTGGTTTGAACAAATATTTATCATCTGAGCAAGTGTTGCTCATGTGATGAATTTTTGAATATTTGATCGTCTGAGCATGTGTTGCTCGTCTGATGGATTATTGGCAACGTACCAAAAATATTAATTAGAAAAGCGGTCGTTGAACCGAGCATAATTAATAAAATTAATGACCATGAGGTCGTCATAAAATTATTAAGGTTAGAATCTGGAATGATGATCCTTGGATTCAGAAACCTTAATTTGATCAATTCATGGTTCGTCAGAATTTCAACCATGGGACGAAGGAGGGAGCGATTACATGGGACCGTGGATCAACCATGTAGTGTCCATATGCTCACGTGAGAAAATATGAAGAACTCCTGAAGAGTTGACGATTTGTTGGTGAAAGAATGATTAAATGCTGGTTTAATCATTTATTCGAAAATGCTCGTATGAGCCTTAGGTGAGAAAACCTAATTAATTATGACGAGGCAAGGGACCCACCATGGAGTCCTGAAACCGGCCCTGGGTTGTCCCGTGACCTCCTGACGATCAATTCATGAAAATCCAAAGTGTTTGGGAGAGTTTTGGACCTAATACGAGCAATTGTGCAAATTAGGTCAAAACTGAAAATTGATGGGACCGGCTTCCGTGAGCCAAAGATCCAATCTTGGTCGGTCAAGATAGCGTGCTCGTGTCCCCAAGGCGTCCGCGTCTCATTCCTGAGAATTTTAATATTTTCTGGCGTGCAATTGAGCATTCATTCGAGAAAATATGCCAAAATTAGGGTTTCGACGAAACTGAGGAAAACACCATGAGATGATGAAAAATAATTATAAAATAAGGAATGAGGAGGCATGGGACCGATGTGGTCAAGGAATGGTCGGCCGGTCGTGACCACGGTCCCGTGGTACCTTTTCCTTAATTTTATAATATTTTGATGATTTTATGAAAAATTCATGAATTTTGAGAAATTTGATGAATTTTGGGAGTTTCCATGAATTGAAGGAGTTTTCATGAGTTCAAGGAAGCAAAAAATATTAAAATAATAAAACAAGGGAGTGTGGGACCGTGGAAGGTATGGCCGCCCGGCTAGGGCCCGGTCCCATGAGTTTCCCTAATTTTATAATGATTTTATGAAAAATTCATGAATTTTGAGAAATTTGATGAATTTAGGGAGTTTCCATGAATTGAAGGAGTTTTCATGAGTTCAAGGAAGCAAAAAATATTAAAATAATAAAACAAGGGTGTGTGGGACCATGGAAAGCATGGACGGCCGGCTAGGGCCCGGTCCCACGAGTTTTCCTAATTTTTTAAATATTTTTACGTATTTTGATGATTTGAGAGAATTTTTCCTAATTTGAGAGAAATACCATGAAATCAAGGAATTTGATGAATTAAAGGAAAACTAATAATAAAATAATAAAACAAAGGGGCGTGTGGGACCGGCTAGGAAATGACTGGCTGGCCAAGGCCTGGTCCCACAAGTTTTCATAATTTATTTTATTATATTATTATTTGATGATTTGTGCAAAAATACCATGAAATCAAGGAGTTTTTCATGAAATTAGAGAAATAATAATAATAAAAAAATAATAAGGAACCGTGGGTGTGGGGCCGGTTGGGACCAAGGCATGGCCGGTTGGCCAATGGTCACGCCCCACACTCCTTTCCTTAATTTTATATTATTTTTTATGGATTTATGGAAGTACCATGAAACCGAGGAGTTTCCTCGAGACGAAGGAGATTTGATAAAATGAGAGATTTTTCATCAAATCATGGAAAATAATAAAAATGCATTAAAAATATAAAACTGGCGTGGGATTGACCATGACACGGTCGGTCGGTCGTGTGTCCGTGTTCCCAGCACCCTGGTCAATATTTTTAATTATTTATTATTTTCTTCTCTATTTTGCATAGGTTCATCGTTTCGTTGTATTTTTGAAATACTCGTTCGTGCAGTGACTTGTAGTGTATCATCATTGAATACACCTTCACCATTTGAATCGGGGCTTACTTAGAGGTAGCTCAGACGCCCGGTTGTTGATTATTTATTACTAATTGTGGAATTCAGTAGAGAATAATTCACAAAACTGAGTAATAAGATGTTTATTATTAATTCATAGGATCAGCTGAGGATTTGACTACGAATTCAGAATAATAATGTGAACATTACCATTCCATGGGATCGTAGATTCGACCATAGAATCGGAGTAATTAAGGTTTATTTATTACCATTTATGAGACCAGTTGTGGATTCGATCATGAAATCGGAGTAATGAGATAATATAGTTATTGTTATTATATGAGATCAAGTTGTGGATTCGATCATAGAATCAGAACAATTGTTATTGTCATTCCATGGGACCAGTCGTGGATTTGACCATGGAATATGAGCGATTGTAATTAGGAATAATTAACTTTGTGGCTCTATACTAGCAGACCAAGTTGTCTAGGAGCATTAATTATCCTGATACGAGCTTGCCGCTAAGTCATATCCTTTATATAGTCAGGGTAAACTTGTTGTTTGTTCCTGAAGACGTTATCGCTCTATACTAACAGAGCAAGCTGTCTAAGAGCCGTCCATCTCGTGATGCTATATAGAAATAATCACTGAAAGTATTCAGTATTCATGAGATATGTCGTTGTCCAGTCGTGAGACTACATATCTACATGTACTCTGAGAGAAAGTACTCTCCGTTGAGAATTTGATGAGAGACCCGTGTCTCGATACTCACGTCTGATTGCTGAATCATAGATTCGTATAATTATGAGTTTACGAATTTAACCTTTATCGAAAATCCACCATCTACAAAGATACATATGCAGATTGCGAAAATCCAACTCCGGACGAAGATTATACAGTGTTTTTACTAAAAGGCTGAAGTCTGAAATTTTCTGGTGACGTATTTCATCAAAATTACTCCTATACTCACATGGATTCTCATTCATTCATAAATCATCGAGTTCATACTTCTATAAATATATTACAGGAGATATACTTACTAGGGGAGTCTCTAAATCATTTGAAGGCTTAGCAACGCCTAAATCTCCATCGGCAACGCCGCTATCTCCATTTGGTTTGGGATTTCGGGAATTCTCCATATTCCCATGTCCCAAAGAAGATCATGTTTCATCAACATGATGCTTATCTACAATGATTTCTTCCTGGATTCATCAACAACAATTATTATTATTTCATTCAAGGAGATGCCACGATCACCTGCACGAAAAAGATACTTACATCGACTTCTTCATCAGTGCTGAATTCATGAATTGTTTGCCTGGGAACAAGTTGAAGACCGTCAATCGATGGAGCAAAAGTCTGAAAAGAAATAACAAACCTTGGTCTCGTGATCCTAATTGCACGGGAAAAGTCATGACACAAGGAGCACTAACAACTCACCAAAGAAACGGCTGGGGACTGCACGTCATTTGCTACATCCTGTAGTCCTTACTTCTGAGTTAACCGCTCCCGTAGACTTTCTTCCATTTCCGTGGAGTCTACATTGATTGAGGATCTCAATATTCGGTCATCCTGTGGTAAAGCTAATGAAATAACCAGAAGTACAACTCAGTATGAAGGATCTCTCACCATCACTCAGAGGTCCCAGAAGTACCATTTCTTAAAGTTGCATCCGTAGAGATGTCATCTCTGGAAACACCATCTTTGGAATTATCACCATGGGAGTCTGTCATTCTTGCGAAGTGGCTACTTCCGCACATCGTTCATACAAAGCGCAGGATTCAACAAAACAATGAATCCTGGAATAAAGGTGCTCACAACAACATCTACAAAAATGGTAACTATCCAACTCTTACCTTTTTATAATTTCACTAGCTGCAGTGATTACAACCTCGATAATTTGTTCGCTCCTTCAAACCTACAAAGACGAACAAAATTCGTTATTCACAACCATAACATGATTTTCATAAAACTGTGAACAATTCACGAAACTCCCATCATGTGAACAATTCACATTATTTTCACTGTGTGAGCGACTCCCACCGAGTGAACACTCATTGGTTTTGTGTATACACTACCAGATCACAAAATCCATGCAAACAATATTTCATCAAAAAATTGTTTACTTCTAGCAATTGTTGAAAATCAAAAACTTAATTTCACATAAGTTTTCACTGTGTAAACATTCACTGATTTTTTAAAAATTGGACAGGCGTCCATTCTACAATTCTGAAAACTCACATACAGACAATATTTCACCGTGAATAATTGTCTACTTTCAACAGTTGTTCAACATCAGAACATTGATTTTACAGAATATATATTTTAACGTGAAACCCAAGTAACTTTGAAAATATATGTATATATTTTTTTGCTCCCTCTCGCGAGCATACGTCTTTGAAACGAGAAGTGTATTTTCAAAAATTTATGAAAGCTCACATATCGAAAATAAACTTTTTCATGAAAGCTCATAGACAAAAAGTTTTATTGCTAACAGACGCATGTCTATTCAAAAAAAAAAAAAAATTTCTCTCGTACGAGCATCTACCTTTGAACCGAGAGTTTATTCCCTTTTGTGAAATCTCACATATTTAAAAAAGAAAATTATGGCTTTCATGAAAGCGCATAAAATTTTTTTTTATCACTAGACTCAGGTCTATTTTGGTTGTTAAAACGAACGAACAAACGTTTGTTCCTGCACATGGGTTTCCTCTTTTGGTCTTGGGCCCACAAACGCTAAACCGATCAAAACTGGGCTTTTGACCGACCAAATCAGCGATGCTTCATCTCTCCGCGCTCACGGAATCACACTCTATCATCCCATCAGGGTCCTCTCCGAACATTTGCTCGTACATGACATCATTGGAGCAAATCGAGGATTCTGATAATACCTTTGTAGACCGAGTTCAAACACTGATCTCGTTGATTGAAAATCACCATTTAATGTTTACTGCGGAACATGACTGTCCCTCACTAAGAAGGGGACTTAATGTAGATGGTGGATTTTCAACAAAGGGCAAAACCGTAAAATCATGATACTGCATGTTTTCTGACAAGACTTTCAGGCATGCGACGACTCATATTTTACGAAGCCACGATGAATATGTCTTTTGAAAAGCCTCCACTAGTTGAGCGTTCGATCCCTGGCATTTCGTCGTTCCCTCTATGTAGAATAACATAATTTGGCGGTTCTCCGTAGATTGAGAGCAATAACGCATTCAGGACATCGGTGATACTCACTATTCCCTGACTACATGAGAGAGACCCCCCTCTACATAGAAGAACGATTGGGCGGTTCTCCGTAAGATTGAGAGCAATAACGCCTTCAGGACGTCAGTGACACTCACTGTTCCTTGACTATGTAGAGAGATTGTGTATAGATCCAGACGGTTCTCCGTAAGATTGAGAGCAGTAACGTCTTCAGGACATCGAAAACACTTGCTGCTTCGCTGACTATACGCAAGAGATTAAATTCTACCGTGACATTCAACACTGAATTCCTAGAAGATAATCTATCTTATCTCATTACTCCTATTTCATGATCGAAATGGTAATAGATAAATGTATTAATCTGATTTCATGATCGAATCCACGACTGATCTCATGAAATGGTAATAGATATTACTCCGATTTCATGGTCGAACCCACGACTGGTCTCATGAAATGGTAATATCACCACTTATTTTATTACTCCGATTTCATGGTCGAATCCACGATCCTATGGAATGGTAATACCTATTTTATTATTCTGAATTCATGGTCGAATCTATGGTTGATCCTATGAACTGATAATAAAAAACTACTCGCTTTTATTACTCAGTTTCATGAATCATTCTCCACTGAATTTCATAAATTAGTAATAAATACTCAATAATTGGGCATCTGGACTACCACTGAGTAAGCCCCATAAAATGGTGTAAGTGTACTCGAAAATGATGCACGAAAGGACATTCAAAATATGGACGAATGAGGAATCCCGCATAAAACAGGAGATAGAAAATAATAATATTAAAATAATGGAGAAGCGCTCATGGCCCGGGCCGACCGGCCGGCCGGCCATGCCCTAGCCGTGGCCGGTCCCATGCATCCTCCATTATTTTCCTTATTTTTGTTATTTTCATAAATTCATGAAAACTCCTCCATTCCAGCAACTTTCCTTGTTTGAGCAAAACTCGTGGTTTCTCCATATTTTCGTGGTTTCTCCATATTTGTGTAGTTTCACAAAAATAATAATACTAGGGAAAGGTGTTGCGGGACCGGGCAACATATCCGGCCGGCCATGCCCTAGCCGTTGCCGGTCCCACACCTTGCAATCCCTAATCTTTCATAAATTGTTATTTCTCTCATCTTGTGAAACTCTCCGGTTTTAGCAAAAATCATGGTCTCTCCATATTTTCTCAAATATTGCGCGAACCATGAAAAAGCCAAAAGTCAACATAGTCACATGACCGATTAGGCTACTCACAAAAAATATATTAAAATATTATTATTTTAATATTTCACAAAATATTAATCAAACGAGCATACTTGCTCATTCGAGGAAAATCGAGGATTTCAGTAAAAGATCGAACTCTTCTGAAAATCCGAAATATTGCTCAAACGCACTTCAGAATATGTTGAAACTCTCATGACTGAGACACGAGCATCATGGAGACATGGGTGTGCTCCCTTGACCGACCAAGGGTGGCTCTAAGTCTTGCAATGAGCCGGTCCCACACGTTTTCACACTTTTGACCTAATTTGCACAATTGCTCATACTGGGTCCAAACTCTTCACAACCAACTCAGAGTTTGTGCAAACTCCCATCAAGGGTCCCACGACCACCAAGGGTCGGTCTCATGCCACCTTGGTCGGTCCTCACTTTTCTATAATTAGGTTTTATTACCTAATGCTCAATCCATCACTATTTCAATAAATGGTGAAACCGACATTTAATCGTCATTCCTTCACCAACTGGACAACTCAGGACCTGGTGTAGGCTCACTCGAGCAATTGGGCATCACATGGACGTCCATAGTCTCATGTGGTCGGTCCCTCCTTCGTTCATGACCTATTTTCAGCAATTCGTCGACTAATGAGCAATTGATCAAAATTAGGGTTTTCGAACAAACACTCAACAAATCATTATTCTGAGCAAGTTCAAACACTAAATAAATTTATGTTGATCCATCAAGCAACACGTGGATTAATTATATAATATTCGATAATCTGCCAATATTTTAATTAATATTTTATTGGGTCACATCACCAATAAATAAATAATTCGTCGAATTGAGCAATACTTGCTCAATTGCTCGAATATTGATCCAACTATCAATATTCAGTAATTATCAGTAATTCGTCGAATTAAGCAATACTTGCTCAATTTCTCGAATATTGATCCAACTATTCAGTAATTTGTCGAATTGAGCAATGTTGATACATGAAAAATACTACCCCTTAGTCGGGCTAGTTTTCCCCCAAAAGAGAGGCAAACCCAACATAAAACATGAGGACTAAAGCCCAAGTCCACTAATAAAGTATCCATAAGATGTAAGGGACAAGGGAGGAATTAATAGGAAAGAAGGAAGTTGTATTAGAGAAGGAGTGACATTAATAGTAATTAAGAAAGTTTAGGACATGTGGCATGATATCATAAAAATATGGGCTTTTTGAAAGTCTATATAAAGAGGCATATAGTACAATAGAAAGGGGATCTCTCTTTTTCTCTCTCTCCTCTTGGGAAATTGGGTGTGTTGTGGTTAGGACTTGTAGAACCAAAATTCACCCCTCAACATTTGACGACCACACCCGGAGGCTCTTCTCTAGCCCCGCACACCCCACCTACGCGCTCATACACCTTAGATGCGGAGCTAGCCTTCTTGTTTGCTCTGAACTTTGTCCATAAGCCGCGTCTCTCATCTGTTATCACTTGAGTTATGCGCCAACACGAACCAAACGCTCCCTTCTCTGAACCTTACGCCATATGTTATAACAGCTTATCACTCTCTCTACTTGGAACACCATCACCCGCGTTCTATCCTCATCAAAACCTCCACGTCTCCAGTACAAATAGTTTTCCATCCGCGTTTCTTCTCAGCCCCCGTCTTGAAAACGAGTCACCCGCCTGAAGAAGCTCCACGCGCCCCCCAAGACCAGCGCTACTCCACTCTTCTCCGACTACACAAAACTTCGTTGGTTTCGACTATCATCGGAGCTCAAGGAACAATGACCGGTCGATTAACATAATATAACAAAGCTAAGTTTATCTTCTAACCTGTTTAAATATACCCTTATAAAGAGACCTTACTTTTGAAAAATGCACAGCGGCCTATCAGTTAATCTTGAATTCTATTTGCTTTCAATCTTCTACTGACATTTTTTAGGATGGAGCATTACAAGGCGGAGCAAACTCAACTGGTGGGGAATCCACAATAGTCCGAACCTATTGAAAGAACCCAGGCGAGTTGAACTTACATTCCCGAGATCAAGAGACTAATGCAAACAGACTTGCGACTATCTAGTACGGCACCACTCAGAAACACACCAGCGGTCCATTTCCCAGTCACCCGTCTGGCACTTGTTAAGTGTTTGATGAAAGATCACAGACGAGCCGCTGGCAGTTGATTATACTTGTGAACACACAGATCAATGTCATCTGAGTATTCAAAAAAAATGCGCGCAGACTCATGACAATACAGTAAATAGGCTGCGCCTGAAGGGAATGGATTAGTTATGTCGAATCCTTGACTCAGAGTTCTAATACTCTTCCTCGTATCATCAACTACAATCATTGTCCTTAGCTCATACAATAATATAAATAGTGGATGAAGTATAAAATGTACGAACATGATATACCATAAGTATTGAATTGAACATATAAAGTATAAATATATGAACATAGACGAAACGATTAACTTATATGATTCTCCCTCAGATTCTCTGTCTCCGGGATTGGGTTTTTCATTATATGTGTGAGGGTTACAGAAATAGTCGAATGACTTTGAGACCAATATAAGCCTGCGTAGCAGGAGGAACCTCACTTACACTTTCTCTATCTCTGTGTCTCTCTCCTATTCTCTTCTCAATGTTTTTCCGCCCCCTCTTCACTTGGGAGAGAGGGGTATTTATAGGGTGGTTACGTGGGGTCCACTTCTGAAGCCCGTTATAACCTTATCTCTTGTGTCTTGTGCCGCTTACGCAGAGGTCTTCGTATTCTCGATTCTATCTGCGTGTTCCGTTTGAATATTCAGTGCTATCAGCGCTTCCTCCACATGATGACTGACACGTATGCTGTTTGAGGGTATTTAATGTGGGTAGTTGAGATGTCTGTCCGCGGTAGACAACTGTCCTCTGCCCCTGTCTTGTCTGCGTCAGTCTGACTATCCCCAGCCGTAGATCTTAGATCTTTCTGGGTATAGGATAAAGTGACTCTTGGGTTATCCTCCAGTGCTTCGCAGTGTTCTAGTGTTTCCGTCTCCTCGATCCTCTACCGTTGGATCTGGTGGGTGGCGACGCTATCTTGACAAGGCGCGTCTCTTGGCTGTCCACGTGTGATATCATATCTTGATGCTCTCAGCCGCATGTCCTCCACGTGTGTCTTTGTGGACACGTGGGGGAAGATGAAATGTGTACCTACAATTTTCCCCTTTTCATCCTACTGGGCGGTTAGTCGAAGTGGGAAGAAAAAACGTGTTACTCTCTTCATTTTCTCTTTATTATTTTCCTAGATTTTAGGGCACGTTCCCCACTATTTGCAATAACTTCTTCTTGGGTAGTGAGGCGGTTTTATTTCTCTTTGTATATATATATGAGAAGGAATAGGAAAATTCTCTAGTCATAAATTTCATTCATTCTCTTTCCTCAGAACTTTTATTTTTTGTTCTCTGCTTTTGTTTCCTTGTTATTAATTGTTGTTGCTGCTACTGTTGTTTTTGTCTTTGTTGCTGCTACTGTTGTCGTTCCTCGAAGCTTTCCTGCTGTTGTTGTTGTTGTTGTTCCTCGAAGCTTTCTGCTGCTGTTGTTGTTGTTCCTCGAAGCTTTCTGCTGCTGCTGTTGTTCGTCGAGGCTTTTTTCACGACCCTGATTTTTCCTTTATAGGTAAGTGGTTCTACTATGTTTGATTATCTTTTGAAAAATATATTCGTTTTTTGTTGTTGCTATATGTGTTTGTGATGAAGAACATATATATATATATATATATGTGTGTGTGTATGATTGCCCCTGTTCGTCATTATAAACAGTAATGATATCTTCCTTCGTGCATGGTTGCCCCTATTTGTTATTTCCCCTTTTTATTTAGGTTTTGTTCTTCTTTTCCATCTGGTTCATGATTATGAAGAACTGGATGAAATTGGGTTTTTTGATTTTCGTTTTGTCTCCGCGGAAATCTGAAACTTGTTTGCGTACTACGCAGACATGGCTGACCATCCGCGGGTTTCTTATCAAACTCCACCGCCTAGTCCGCGTAGATGTCCTCCGCGTAGGGATCCTGATGTTTCTCCGCCTGGTGAAGGTTCTTCTAAATCTTCCCAAGGTGATGCCCGCGTTCATAGGGTTTCGTCTTCTTCTGGTCAGAGGCGCTTAACTTCTAAGAGGGGTGAGTCTCATAGAGGGAATACGCAGAAGGGGGACCGGCCAAAAGAGGCTCCTGGCTCCCGGTATGCTGTTTCTCATCCCTTAGTTAATCCGCGTGATGATCCTAAGAGAACGCGGGATGTCCTACCTCTTCGGTCAGTGGCGCCTCCTTCCGCGTATCATCAACATCCTCTACCTCCCCCTCCAGTGTCTCAACCGAAGGGGAGGTCTTCCAAAGAAGTGGTTTCGAAGACTGATGCATCTAAGGTTCATCCTAAGAGAAAAGCTTCTGATAGAAACCCTTCGAAGGATTCTGCACCTGATCCCGTGGAGGAGGAGGAGGAGGATATTTCTCAGGAGATACGCAGCGTCGCTGTTGGGGAGAAGAAAGTGACCTTCAAACATATTGATCTGGAGGTTTTCAAGGAAAAGCACGGTCTTCAGCTATTCGATGTTCGTTTTTACACTGGTGATGATGATATTACTTATGAGATGATATCGACGTATAAGTTTGATGAATTTCATCTGCTGACCACGTTGGGGGCCTTTGAAGCGGGTCTTATGTTGCCTTTGTACAAGTCTGGGGATTCTTTTTATTATGATGTGCTGGCTGGTCGAGAGGGTTCTTCGAAGAACACACACTGTCGCTCTATTTCCCAACTTCATGGGAATTATTTTCGTGCACTGAGGGAGTGTTATCTTCGGAGCAAAGGAGAGACAATGATGACTCTTTATGTTCCCAATCCTGAGGAAAGGGAGTGGTATACGCCTGAGAATTTTAACAAGTCTTTCGGTGACTATGTTAACAGTAGGAATCGTAAACCATGGAGTGTGAGTCTTCGGAATATTGCCGCTCCTCGTGGTGAGATCCGCCTTCTGAGTGAAGTAAGTGGTGCTAAGGTGAAGTACATCCCGGGTACAGAGAATTATACTAACAAACTGGTGTTTCCTACTCGTGGGCGGATCAAGCGTGATCATGACTATGAATGGCACGCAACTGTTATTGAGGTTGTTGGTCCCTGGGCTTGGGGGTGGGTTCCAGATCCGCAAGGATGGCGTCCTACCACAGATAGCCAGATACGTGCGGCTCCTCTTGCTCGTTATGGGAATTTTCTTCCTTGGCATTTGAATTTTGAGGGCATGAATTTCCAATATTCCCTCGATGTTGTTGATAGAGATGACGAAGAGAGTTCCATGCTGATCTTCAGGCGAAGGATGCTGCGGTTGTCAAGGTAAGATTTCCATATGCCTTGTCCTTTAGTTGAGGAAGTTTTAATTCTTTTCAAAGTAAGGGATTTTTATTCTTGTGCCTTGTCTTTTTAGGCGACGAAGAAGAGGAGGATAAATCCCAAGCAGTCCACCACCGCAACAATCGAGGAGGCGGAGGTTTATGAAGAAGTTAACAGTCTTGTGACTGAGCTTGGAGAATATGTGTATGATATAGAAGAGCGTACTGATACATCCCCTCCAGGTCATGATGATGAAGAATTTGTTGAAGGGAATACTACCGCTGGTGGCAGCGGTATTGGTGGTGAAATTAATCCCGCAGGGTGTCATGATGCTGGTGCCGAAGCTAATCTGCGGGTTGCAGTGATGCTGGTGATGATAGCACTGGCCTTTGTGATGAGGGTGTTGGTGGTGAAATTCCTGTTATGTCTCAGGAGTTTTCCTTTGGTCGGATTTATTCTGCGGAAGATAGTTTTGACATAAATGCTGCCCTGGGCCTGGCTTCTGAGTTCAACCTGCTTTCCCCAAACGATGATTGGGATGTGCTTGGTAACTCTAGCAAGGCAGATGGAAAGGGCAAGGGAGTCGTGGATGCTAGTGATGTTCCAGAGGGGAGCGGTGCTAGAGACCTTCCAGATTTGGATGCGGGAGTAGCCTCGAACTCTTCGGGTGCTAAATTCACGGACATGGGTAAGGCCTTGGTTGGGTCTTCTGGAGATGATTTTCCTCAGTCACTGATCCTTGAGGGTGATGATGCCATCTTAGATTGGTTTAAGAAGAAGAACTTGATGTTCGTACCCAATCCAGTTCCTGTGGTGGAGGATGAGAAGAAATCTAATGCCTATACCCATAAGATGATGCAATTGTCTCCCGAGGACCAGGTTGCAGAAGCATGGGATAAGAATCTTCGGGCCTCAGAGGCTGCTCTAGTAGTCGACGCTCCCTCAACTGTTGCTGATATGATGGCGTTGGCTGATGGGTATCAGTATGGATTTCCCCAACAACGGATGTTAGAGGTGAGTTCTCTTATCATTTTGCCTGGTATCAGTTTTTAGCAATTTTTAGAGTCAGGGTGTTCTAATCTTCTGATTCGCAGATGATGAGGAGTGAGCATTGCAATCACATGTTGTACCAGTTTTTTAAGGCCAAATACCTTAAGTTGGAGGCTAAGCTTCGTCTTCGGGAAGAGGAGCTTACTGCGGCTGAGACTGTCATTGCTGATAGGGATAGGGAGATATGTGAGTTGAAGAGTCTCCTCAAGGCTAAGGAGCAACAAGGCAAGGAGGAGGAGAATCTTTGCATGGATCTTGCTATGGCTCGTAGTGAGTTGGAGGAGGCCAAGAAGAATTCTTCGGCTGTTACAGGTTTGATTATATGTTCTCTTCCTTGCTGTTTCCCTTTACTGTAATTAGTGTTCTGTCTGAGTCTCCCTCCCCCACCCTATCTTCAGTGGGTGGAGTTCCTGAGTTAGTATGGCTTCGGAAAGAGCGGCAGCGTCAGAAATCTCGCATCACAGAGTTGGTAGAGAAGATAAAGAGCGAGGCTGATAAGTGGAATGCTCGTGCCGATGAACATAATGCTCTGGTAGAGAAGTGGCGGGTCAGACGAGTCCAAATGATTGATTTGCAGAACCAATATAACAATGATCGTCGTTTGTTTGATGGAACGTTGTTGTGGACGCGTAATAATCTTCGTGAATCCCGAGAACAGGTCTCATCATTGGAAGCTAAAATCAATCTCTTGGAAGAAGAATTGCGTCAAGCTCGTTCTTCTCAGTCTTCTGATGTTAAAGATTACCTTCAGGGTCTTGCTAGGGAGAGATATGACGTTAGGGCTGAGGCTGGTGCTCTTAGCAAAGCTTTAGCTGCGTCTAGAGCTGATGTGGTACGCCAAGCTGAGGCTGAGAGAAATCTTGAAGTAAATATGTATCGGCTCAACAAGGGTCAGGAGGGTTTAAACAATGAGGTCAATCATCTTCGTCACTTGGATTCAATGAAACAGGTAGAATTAGATGCGAGTCAGTACGCCCTTTCAATCCTTCAAGCGGATTATAAGAAGTTGTCAGATGAGTATGATTTTCTTGGTGAAGCCCGTGATGCTGCTGTTAACGAATATGAAATAGCTTCGGCGAGAGTCGAAGGTATATGCTTATATTATCGAGTGTGATTCTGTAATTTCCTAGACCTAACCATCTGCATTTTTCTTTTCCTTTCAGAGCTCCAGGGACAGCTTCACACTGCAAATGAAGAGCTTGCGGAGGCTCAATCTCAATTAGTGCATCAGGAAAGTCAGATTAATTATCATAAAGGTTTAGCTTCAGCAAGGGACGAGGCTGCCCAAGCCGCTTCGAAGGAAGTGAGTCGCCTTTCCTCGTTGTTGTCAAAGGATGAGATGATGAATACTGTTATTGCGTACAAGGCTCGGTGTCAACTAGTGGAAGATACTAACAAAATTCTGGATAGCATTGAGTATGATATTAAGACTGAGCATGGCCTTATCAAGAGCTATCCGCGGCGTGAGAAACCCCCGCCCCCTACATCTGGTTCTTCAGGACCTTCCTCGGGTGGGAGCGTACCTTCAACGCAGAAGGGGAAGATTTCTAAACCTGCTGGTGGGTTGAACCATCCAAGTAGATTTTTGTAGAGAGTTGATCTTTGTTGATTATGAGGCTTCGTGAGATTCCTTTTGTATTTTCTTGTTTCCGCTTATCATTGTCAAACCTGTAATCAACCTTTAATCAATGGATTATTGTTATGGTTAATTTGGAATATAACTGAATGTAATCAGGGATAGTGAAGTGTTTGGGTGCGAACCCGAAGATATGTGTATCTTCGTGAACGTCTTGATACCTGTCACCCCGCTGGCTAATCCTGGGCAGAGGATTCCCAGACGGTGGGGGTCGGGGAAGCGTTCTAGGATATGAGTTGTTTGGAATGTACGTTAATTCCGTCGACCCGCTGCCATAAGTGTAAGTGAAGTGTTTGAGTGCAAACCCGAAGATATGTGTATATTCGTGAACGTCTTGAGACCTGTCACCCCGCTGGCTAATCCTGGGCCAGAGGATTCCCAGACGGTGGGGGTCGGAGCAGCGTTCTAGGATATGATTTGTTTGGAGTGTACGTTCATTCCGTCAACCCGCTGCCATAAGATTGGTTGGGTATCTCTTTCTACTGGATGCCTTTGATGAGTGCTAAAAAGTGCATATTTCTATATATTTTTCTTGGCATTTAACTCATCTTTTGTGCATTAATTCTACATTTTATCCCATATTCTGTATTTTCATTGTTTTCAAGAATAAATAATTTTCTTACTTAATTTTGCATTTTTAGGTAATAAACGAAGTTCGGATGAGTCGCGGAGCGAAAAGAGCAGAAAAGTAGTGAAAAGCCGGGAAGAATTACGCAAGGAAGCCGCAAAGAATGGAGCGCACGTCCAAAAAGCTAGGAATGGGCTCAAGGAGGAAGAATTGTTCTTAAAGAAGATATGGGCTTGGCATACCCAAGGCCCAAAACCCTTACCCAAATCCATTTCCTATATCCATACCCGCCTTCATTTTCAGCCGTCAGATTGGATCATCTCAGCATCCTACGGTCGCAGCATCGCCAGTACATCAAAGTCTGAAATTCCTGACCAACACTACAGCACCTAACTCCATCTCACGCCGTTAGTTTCGTTGTATCTCATCATCCTACGGTTTCTGAAGGCTATGTTCCATCTTATCGTTGGATGCATTTCAGATGGATCGATCCAACGCCTATCACTCTCCGAACATCGAAATCTGATGAGTCCGCTCAACACCGGAACACCAAACCCTATCTACCCTAACCGATCACACTTTTCTCTCACTCGATTTCCTCTCTTCTCCTTTCTTCTTCACAGCAACCTCCATCACCTGCTCCTCCACCTGCTACACCCATGTCTGCCACCAAATCCTCAACCACCACCATAATCACCACGTACACCGCTCCACACCCATCATCACATACCCCTTCTCTTAGATGTCTACTTTTCCATTTTTACACGGCTCTCTGAAACCCTAGGCGTGTACAAATGGTAAACTAGGTTAAGCTAAAGACGCAAATTGAAAGCAACAGGAGATGTAGGAGACGCACAAGAGGGATGGGTCAAAATCAAAATCAAATTTCAGAGAGTTGGTATGATTTAATTTCAATTTTCAGAAACCCTAATTTACTGTTTTGGGGGTTTTGCTTTTAAAGTGTAATTGGGTATAAATATGGGTTGTGGGTGTTGTTGTAAAGCCATGCCTGGGTTAGCCAGTGTGTCACCCAAGAGCACTGGAATAGCCAGTGTCTCAAGGGTTAGTATTTAATTTTCAACTATTTTTATGTTTATTCCATTACTCTTATTCAGTTTCAATTCAGTTGCTGTTTTTGTGTTTCAATTCAGTTCATGTTTTTGTTTTATGTCTTCTGTGTTTGTTTATGTCCAGTTCAATGCTCTGTTTAGTAATTGTTTTGTTGTTTTTGCTGTTATGTGAGCTCTCATGTGTATGTGTATAGCTAGGCTGAGATGATGCCTTAAGTCACTGTTAGAGGTGGAATGTTAGGTTATAATTCTTGTAAATTGAGCTAATTGAGAAATGGAGGAATTTAGTGCTCATTAGCAAGCTTCTTCTCCTTCCATTCCATTTATGTATGCCCTGGAACATAGGCAGGCTTGAACCTTCACCTAGCTCCATTAGGGACAGGGATTTAACATAGAATTACACCATCTGGCTAGGTCACAAGGTGGATTCATAACCTAGTTGTGATGTTTACTGTTTTGTGTGAATGTTAGGCTAAAGCCTTTGAAGCATTGGATTGATTGAGCAGTGGGGAGAAACTAGTGCTCACTAGTGACTGTGAGCAAACTGGTTCTCTTCCCACTCTAGTTGTATGCCTAGGCTCCCAACTTTGCCTTTCATTTTTTGTATCTTGTTCTTTCTTCACTCTTGGCCTTTCATAACTGTTTTGTGCCCTGTTCTTCCTTTGCCTTTGGTCCTTGGCCATTGCCTTTCTTTTGTCACTGTCACTGCCACACCATCACTGCCTTTGGCCATTGGCCACTGTTTTTCTTCATTTTCCACTGTCCATTTTTCCTATATCAATTTTCACTGTTCTTGGCTTAGTGCCACCATTACTTCACTGCCATCTCTTCTTTTCTCCTTGCCTTGCTACTCAGCTGCCTTGGCCACTGCCCTGCAACCCTGCTGCTGCTGCTGCTTTCCTTCCTCTTGCTACTGCTGCTGCTACTTCTTCTCCTGTTGCTGCTCCCAGCTCCTGTTGCCTTCACTTCTCCAGCCTTGCTGTGCTCCTGCCAGGCCCAGCCTTGTTTGCTGCTACTGCTCCAAACCCAGTTCAATAAAGCCCAGTTCATTCTTAGGGAATAAGGTCAAAACCCAAACTCAATTAAAATCCCAGTGCACTTCAAGGGCCAAGCCTAGTGCACTTCAAGACCAACTGAGCCCAAGATCAGTTCACTTCATTATCAAACAAGCCTATAATCCAAAGGTACCCTAAGCCCAAAGCCCAAAAGGCTTCATAGTTAACCAACAACAAATTAGAGCCCAAAATAGCTAGAGAACTCCAAACACACCCAGTCTCTGTGGATCGACCCGTACTTGCACGAGCTACAACTGACGACCGTGCACTTGCGGTATTACTGTAGGCATCCATTTATTGTCTTATTTTCACATCTTTAAATGCCCACCAAGTTTTTGGCGCCGCTGCCGGGGACTGGTGTTGTGTTTTTCTTGTAGTTTTATTAGCTATTTTTGCATTTCACTGCATAGCATTTGCATCTACATCTGCTTCACTTCATTTGCTGTTGGACCTGCTGTTCTGAACCAGTTTTTCCTCTGCTGGGACGCCACCAAGGAAAAGAACCAAAGCCCAACTGGGTTTTTGCAACAATATCAGAGCAGCTGGGATGTGCTTAAAAGGTAACCCATTTAAGAGAACCCGAAGTGTGGGCTTCCAATTTTTAATTGTGGGCTTGTAATATTAAAGCCAATTTTCGGGCTTTTTATTTTCTGTTGGGTTTGTAATTAATTTTTGTGGGCTTGTTTGTTTAATTTGTGGGCTTGATTTAATTTTTGTGAGCTTGTTTAATTTGGACTGGTATTTTGTATTCTGGGTTTTTAAACCCAGCTGAGCTTGTAACCGATCACGCTAGGTTAACTCGTTAGTGGGCCGAGTACCCAAATTCTAGGCCGAGATTTTGGACTCAGTTTCACCAAACGTTTTCAAACCAGCTGAGCCAAAGCAAACACAAAACCAACAGTGGGCTTGCTCCCATTCAAAAACCAAATTTTATTTTCCTTTAAAAAAAAAAAAAAAAAATGTCTCCCACCAAAACCAAATTTTTCCCAAAAATCCAAACCCTTTAAAAACCAAATTCTGAGCTTTGTACATTCTTTACTTAGCTTTTGAGCCAATCATGAATAGATCTTTTTCTACAGTTGGGGAGTACAACAAATCCCTTAGAGAACTTGCATATGGACAAACTTCACGTTATGAACCTTCCACGGACCATGATGTCAATAGTCATAGGAATTATTATGGACATTTTCAAAGTCCCGAGCCGCAATACATGAACCCTAATGACTATTCATACATGCATCATTCATCACAACGTGAAAATGAACATTTTGCTAGTGCCTCACTCACACAATCATCAGTGATCGATCAATTAAAAGCTCGAATCACAGCTTTAGAAATGCAATCACATGAGGAATCTGTCACATCTAATTTTCTTAGGCAACCTGAAATCTATGCATGTCCCGCATGTGGTAGTTTAGACCACCCTGTTGAGAATTGTCATATTTTGCATAATTTTAGGCAATCTAGAGAAAATCCAAGGTATGAAATGCCCATAAATTGTGAGGATGGTAGTCATTGGGACCATAATCAATCCTTTGAGGGTTGCGATCAATATTTTGTAAACCCTAATGACCATGCACACATGTACCATTCACCACAATTTGAACATGAAGAATTTGGTACTCCCATGAATTTAGACTCCACCACAGAAGCTTTAAGACTCTGCAAGCAAGACTATGATAGATCTACATCACGAATTCATGCATATTTAGATCAGATTTTGCTTCATCTACAAAAGGAGGAAATTCATGAGGAAATGTATGTTGTCCCTAATGAAGTGTCTAGTCCCATTCATGTAAATAATGTTGAATATGAACCTAATTTAGAGGAACATGAATCGACTAATGACACCACCACTGTTAATGAGGACCAATATGCATGCTACCATGATGATGATTACGATGATTATGATGATATGTTAGAAGAACATGAAAATATTGTGGAACCTGTTGGTTCAAAAACATATGGCTTCTCGCCCTCGACCTTCATGCATGTTGTTCTTTCTAATACTCATTGTAATTCATATGATTTTGATATTGACATGGGATTCGTACAATTATTCTGTGAAGATGAGCATGACATAGGAATAGTTGAATCTTCTGTAGACACTAATGTTAATATGCATGAAAATAGATTTGATGTGTCTGATTCTCTACCTAGGTCACATTGTGATATTTCTCCTGATTTGCCGATGCATGAGAATGAATCTGTTGATGATGTTGATGACTCTGATTGTGATCTTGCCAATTTGTTTGATGATTGTGAGCATGTTGTGACACGTGTAGAAGACTTAGGAGATGTTGATGTGATTAGTAATGATGTGCCTATCGTCCTACATAAGTCACAATCTGATGGCCTTCCACCCAACCTAGATTTGGTTTGTACCCATATTGTCAAACCGACTTTTCTGAGAGTCCCTAATCTAGGTTTGGAACTGTGTGCTTCCCAAGTCCTTTTGGACTATTTTGCATCTAAGTATAATATATTTGAGGAACCACAGTTGGAATTAGCATGTTTGCCCGTCCCTAGCACAGTTCATTTTGAGTTAGACCTTGTACATGATGAACCCCCAAAACTGCGAGATTTTGTTTCCAAAATTTTATCCGTTGAAAAATCCAGGTTTGGGGGTAGCTCATTTTGTTTCACAGTTTCACTTGCGTTTCTTTCTTGTTATATTTGTGTGAAGCTGTTGAAACCTCTACACTTTGTCTTTTGGGTTGATCCTCAACTCTTTAGATTGTTAGTGTATGGTGAATTTTTTGTATATAATCCAGTAGATAAAATTTCTTAAAAACCTTTTTGTTCCTTTTGTATATATTTTGCTAATCCAATATGATCTCGGCTGACATATGTTGGATTCTTGCCTTGAATAACGGAGTTCTAATATTGCTTTCGCCGAAATCGGGTATTCTCTTTCCTTTTTCTCTACTCAACATGATCCTCTTCATATGCTGTATTATAATTTTGTTCATATTTTGAAACATTGAGGACAATGTTTAGTTTAGGTTTGGGGGTGAAAAGTAGATACTTTGATAATATGCCATAATTGAAAACAAGAACTCCTTCTTTTTGAAAAAAATGAAAAATGAAAATTAAAAATTGAAAAAACAAAACATAAAAATCGAGCTCATTTACCTTGAAATGTTGACTCTTGTGCAAATATGTAATTATTAGGAGTCTTAGTCTAGATATTTAGGCACCCTGATTCTAGCACAATTCACATAGTGATAAGAAACTTGCACGCGCACGATCTACCAATACATGTATAGCCTCGATCTTCAAGGTGTTTGATAGGAAGTCACGATTGCCAATCACTTTAGAATACTGAACGAAACTTGACTAGCTTGTTCTTTGGTTGGTTGGGATAGAAGGTGGAGGTTACATTAAGAAAAACAACCATCGAATTTAACTGGGTGCATCAAAAAGGGCTACCTCTTGCAAAATGTCATGTAATCTTTTGTTTCCTTTTGTATATGTATCAAAAGTGTTTCCTTTTTCAAAAAAAAAAAAAAAAAAAAAAAAAAAAAAAAAAAAAAACGATGTATATATTCAGAAAAAAATATCAGAAAAATACAAAAAAATCAAGTATTTATCAATTCCATCCTCTCTTGTTCCAAAAATAAAAGAGAGTAGTCAATGTAAATAAGATTCATGTAAATAGTCATTTTGTTGTTTCATTGTAATAAGCAAGGAGGGTGTATGCCATTGATGTACAACGCGAGTAATTGTGAAATACCTCCAACTCATTCACAATTCTCGTAAAGTCCGGACAGCTAGCTAGATTTCGACCTTGGTTCTTAGCCTGAGAAACTATCTATTGGTGATTAGTAGTCATAACTTCAGATCTTTCTTTACACATGTGTAGATACACTTTACACTCTTATCACATGTCTTTTTTTGTTATCAGTGCTAGGATTGTGCCTTCGATACCTAGATTGACATCTCCATTTTGCTGTGAGCTTAACTGACTTGCACATGTCACATTTGATGGAATCTGAGCTTATATTTTGACCTAGAACTTTGTAGGTACGTTCTAAGCAAACCTTCACGAGACTTCAACTCGTCCACTAGGGACACTTAGTGGTTTAAAAGGCTTAGTGCATACGCTAAATGCATTCGAGAGACCAGCGACAGTGGTATAGGTAGGATTTCCTTAGCTTTGTTTTACTTGAGGACAAGTAAAATTCAGGTTTGGGGGTATTTGATGAGTGCTAAAAAGTGCATATTTCTATATATTTTTCTTGGCATTTAACTCATCTTTTGTGCATTAATTCTACATTTTATCCCATATTCTGTATTTTCATTGTTTTCAAGAATAAATAATTTTCTTACTTAATTTTGCATTTTTAGGTAATAAACGAAGTTCGGATGAGTCGCGGAGCGAAAAGAGCAGAAAAGTAGTGAAAAGCCGGGAAGAATTACGCAAGGAAGCCGCAAAGAATGGAGCGCACGTCCAAAAAGCTAGGAATGGGCTCAAGGAGGAAGAATTGTTCTTAAAGAAGATATGGGTTTGGCATACCCAAGGCCCAAAACCCTTACCCAAATCCATTTCCTATATCCATACCCGCCTTCATTTTCAGCCGTCAGATTGGATCATCTCAGCATCCTACGGTCGCAGCATCGCCAGTACATCAAAGTCTGAAATTCCTGACCAACACTACAACACCTAACTCCATCTCACGCCGTTAGTTTCGTTGTATCTCATCATCCTACGGTTGCTGAAGGCTATGTTCCATCTTATCGTTGGATGCATTTCAGATGGATCGATCCAACGCCTATCACTCTCCGAACATCGAAATCTGATGAGTCCGCTCAACACCGGAACACCAAACCCTATCTACCCTAACCGATCACACTTTTCTCTCACTCGATTTCCTCTTCTCCTTTCTTCTTCACATCAACCTCCATCACCTGCTCCTCCACCTGCTACACCATGTCCGCCACCAAATCCTCAACCACCACCATAATCACCACGTACACCGCTCCACACCCATCATCACATACCCCTTCTCTTAGATGTCTACTTTTCCATTTTTACACGGCTCTCTGAAACCCTAGGCGTGTACAAATGGTAAACTAGGTTAAGCTAAAGACGCAAATTGAAAGCAACAGGAAATGTAGGAGACGCACAAGAGGGATGGGTTCAAAAAAATCAAATTTCAGAGAGTTGGTATGATTTAATTTCAATTTTCAGAAACCCTAATTTACTGTTTTGGGGGTTTTGCTTTTAAAGTGTAATTGGGTATAAATATGGGTTGTGGGTGTTGTTGTAAAACCATGCCTGGGTTAGCCAGTGTGTCACCCAAGAGCACTGGAATAGCCAGTGTCTCAAGGGTTAGTGTTTAATTTTCAACTATTTTATGTTTATTCCATTACTCTTATTCAGTTTCAATTCAGTTGTTGTTTTTGTGTTTCAATTCAGTTCATGTTTTTGTTTTATGTCTTCTGTGTTTGTTTATGTTCAGTTCAATGCTTGTTTAGTAATTGTTTTGTTGTTGTTGTTGTTATGTGAGCTCTCATGTGTATGTGTATAGCTAGGCTGAGATGATGCCTTAAGTCACTGTTAGAGGTGGAATGTTAGGTTATAATTCTTGTAAATTGAGCTAATTGAGAAATGGAGGAATTTAGTGCTCATTAGCAAGCTTCTTCTCCTTCCATTCCATTTATGTATGCCCTGGAACATAGGCAGGCTTGAACCTTCACCTAGCTCCATTAGGGACAGGGATTTAACATAGAATTACACCATCTGGCTAGGTTACAAGGTGGATTCATAACCTAGTTGTGATGTTTACTGTTTTGTGTGAATGTTAGGCTAAAGCCTTTGAAGCATTGGATTGATTGAGCAGTGGGGAGAAACTAGTGCTCACTAGTGACTGTGAGCAAACTGGTTCTCTTCCCACTCTAGTTGTATGCCTAGGCTCCCAACTTTGCTTTTCATTTTTTGTATCTTGTTCTTTCTTCACTCTTGGCCTTTCATAACTGTTTTGTGCCCTGTTCTTCCTTTGCCTTTGGCCCTTGGCCATTGCCTTTCTTTTGTCACTGTCACTGCCACACCATCACTGCCTTTGGCCATTGGCCACTGTTTTTCTTCATTTTCCACTGTCCATTTTTCCTATATCAATTTTCACTGTTCTTGGCTTAGTGCCACCATTACTTCACTGCCATCTCTTCTTTTCTCCTTGCCTTGCTACTCAGCTGCCTTGGCCACTGCCCTGCAACCCTGCTGTTGCTGCTGCTTTCCTTCCTCTTGCTACTGCTGCTGCTACTTCTTCTCCTGTTGCTGCTCCCAGCTCCTGTTTCCTTCACTTCTCCAGCCTTGATGTGCTCCTGCCAGGCCCAGCCTTGTTTGCTGCTACTGCTCCAAACCCAGTTCAATAAATCCCAGTTCATTCTTAGGGAATAAGGTCAAAACCCAAACCCAATTAAAAGCCCAGTGCACTTCAAGGGCCAAGCCTAGTGCACTTCAAGACCAACTGAGCCCAAGCTCAGTTCACTTCATTATCAAACAAGCCTATAATCCAAAGGTACCCTAAGCCCAAAGCCCAAAAGGCTTCATAGTTAACCAACAACAAATTAGAGCCCAAAATAGCTAGAGAACTCCAAACACACCCAGTCTCTGTGGATCGACCCGTACTTGCACGAGCTACAACTGACGACCGTGCACTTGCGGTATTACTGTAGGCATCCATTTATTGTCTTATTTTCACATCTTTAAATGCCCACCAGCCTTCCCCATGGTCCTACACTTATAGACGCTGATAGGGGAGTCCCGAGAGATTGTAGGTGACTACTTTCCCCAAGTAAAATAGAACAAAAATTAACACCAGTGTTTACGTGGTTCGACAGCAGAGTGTCTACGTCCACGGGTGAAAGAGGGTTAAAGTGTTTATTCAGATTGTTGAGTTATATTTAAAAGAATTCCATTGATGGAACCTCTGAGGTGGCAAATAGTAAAAAACAGGAGGATGAAGTATCGACGCGGAGGCTGTATTTACATGTGTAGGGTTCTCGTGAGGTGTTATATTTACACGCAGTCGTCTTGTTACTATGTTGCTCCATGTATTGACTATTTTTTGCCAAAAGTTTGCTTGATTGATAGGTTGAGGTTTGTTATTACTCTCTCAGAGATAGAAAGATGTCGATCGCAAGCGTCGTTTTCTTGTTTTGGCGCTCTTCACGTAGATGCAGGTCTGCGTTTCCCTCTACAGGTAGTATGGCTTGAGATATTTTGCATTCCATGGGTGTTTGAGGATCTCCCCTTTTAGGTTGCGCAGATAATAAGACCCATTTCCTGCAACATCATGTATGACGAAGGGTCCCCCCCATGTTGGTAGTAATTTTCCCCACTTCTTTTCTCGTTGGTATTGGGGAATGGTCCTCAGCACATACTGCCCTTCTACGAAATTTCTAAGCTTAACCCTCTTATTATACTCCCTTGATAGTTTCCTTTGATAGTTTTCCATTTTTTGTAGTGCTGCCTCCCTCCTCTCTTCTAGATCATCCAACCTTTCCAACATCATTTCCGCTGTGAGGTTCTTTTCCCATGCTTCAGTCTTCGTAGTTGGCATGATTATTTCTGTTGGGATAATATCTTCGGATCCATAGGTGAGTAAGAATGGGGATTCTACCATGGCTAATCTTCGAGTTTTCCTATAATCCCACAAAACGTTGTGTAGTTGCTCACACCAACGCTTCTTGTATTCGTCCAACTGCTTTTTGAGGATGAGTGCGAGGGTTTTGTTTGTGGCTTCTGCCTGGCCATTGGTTTGAGAGTAAATTGGTGTTGACTTGTTCTTTCGAATTTTGAAAGTATCGAAGAGTAAGTCGATATTTTTTCCCTGGAACTGCTTGCCATTGTCAGATACAATCTCAGATGGTATGCCAAACCTGCAAATGATGTTTTAAAAAATGAATGTGAAGACATCTGCGTCTCGAATCCTTGCCAGGGATTTAGCCTCTACCCATTTGCTGAAATAGTCCGTGGCCACCATCAAGAATCTTCTCTTCCCTGATCCTTCAATTAATGGACCCACGATGTCTATGCCCCATTTTGAGAATGGCCAAGGGATGTCTACTGGGTTTAACATTGTTGCGAGTACGTGGATTTTTTTGGCGAAACGCTGGCATTCTTCGCATATTCGTGACATTCTTGTAGCGTCTCGTATCATTGTTGGCCAGTAATATCCTTGAGTTTTCGCCTTATCTGCTAGGGATCTCATTCCGCTGTGATTGCCTGCGTCGCCGCGGTGTATGTCTTTCAAAATCAAATGTCCTTCGGATCTGGATAGGCAACGTAATAATGGTCCGAGAAAAGATTTTTTGTACAAAATTTCTTTTCTCAGATCATATCTTCCTGCCTTTGACTGTATTTTTCTGGCTTGCTTTAGATCCGAGGGTATAATTCTTTCTTTTAGGAAAAGATGAATCTCAGATCTCCAATCTTCTTCTTTGCTGAAGTCTTCATCTTGATCTGCCTTAGCCATGATGTCGTCTTCTTGGAAATCATCCGCGATGAATTCTCCCACGTCATCATCTGTAATATCTTCTTCTGCGTGGTTCCTCTGCTGTGCAGCGCAAAGTTCTTGAATATCAATTGAAGGCTCGTAAATCCTGGTTACTTTGATTGCTTTGACGTCCTCGTTTCTGAGCATCGATGATATGTAGGCCAGGGCATCCGCGTGCCTGAGTTCCTTCCTTGCCAGGTGTCGGAATTTGATGTTTGGGATTTGTGATGTCAGTGTTTGCACCAATTCCATGTATGCTGGCAATGTTCTGTCATAAACATTATATTGCAACCCTATTTTTCGGATGACCAGCTGTGAATCACTTGTCAGACGCACGTCAATTATGCCCATTTCTATTATCAACTGAAGGGCATGCATCACTGCTTCATATTCAACTATGTTGTTGGTATGCCCCTTGAATTCTAACCTGAAATCATGTATGATCATGTCTCCTGTTGGGGTGGTGATTACGATGCCTATCCCCGCCCCTTCTTTATTTTTCGACCCATCTACGAAGACTTCCCACTGCCTAGGATTTTTTGGTTCCAAGATGTCTATAGGGTCTTTACCTTCATCCATTTCTGGTAGTCCTGCTGCCTTTCGTCCTTCGATGATGACTTCTTCGCAGTTATCCAATGGTAAGTCTGTTAGGAAATCTGCTAATACTTGTGACTTCTGAGAGTGTTGTAGTTCATGGATGATATTGAATTGATCTAGGTGAGTATTCCATTTTGCAATTCTGCCAAGGACTGCTTCTAGCGGAGCTTTGCATGGGACGCGGACGTAGTGAGTCAAAAAGTAAGTTCTGAGTTTCAGGGTTGCCCATACTAATGCCAAGATGAGCTTCTCGATCTTCGTGTAGTTCTTTTCTGCTACGTTCAGAGTCTTGCTGATGTAATAGATGGGCTGCTCTATCTTCGTGTTGGTTTTAACCAATACTGCGCTGACTGCATCTTCTGTTGCTGCTATGTATAGTGCCAACACTTCATCAGGGTCTGGTTTTTGTAATATAGGGATCTCAGCCAGGTATTCTTTGATATTTCGAAAAGCTTCCTCGCACTCTGCTGTCCATTCGAATTTGCTTCCTTTTTTGAGAATGTTAAAAAAGTGCTTACATCTATCCGAGGACCTGGATATGAACCTCCCCAGCGCAGCCAGCGAACCATTGAGTTTCTGAACCTCTTTTAAATTCTTTGGGGATGGCATTCTTACGATGGCTTCAATTTTAGCGGGATCGACTTCAATGCCCCTCTTCGTCACCAAATATCCGAGGAACTTTCCGGAAGTGACACCAAAAGTGCACTTCTCTGGGTTTACCTTCATGTTGTGCACTCTCATTGCTTGGAAAATATTTTAGGTCTTGGTGATGATCTTTGCGCAGCTTGCTTTTAACGAGCATATCATCCACATATACTTCCAGCGTACTTCCAATCCATGGTTTGAAAATTGCATCCACCATTCTTTGGTAGGTTGCCCCTGCGTTTCGCATCCAAAGGGCATTCTTACATAGCAATAGAGGTCGTGTGGTGTATAGAATGTTGTATGTTGTTGATCTTCTTCTGCTAGGAATAATTGATTGTATCCAGAGTATCCATCCATGAATGACATTTCTTCGTATCCTTCAACTGCCTCGACAAGTTGGTCAATGCTTGGCAGTGGATAGCTGTCTTTAGGGAAAGCCTTATTGAGGTTGGTGAAGTCGATGCATATCCTTACTCCGCCATTTTTCTTCGGTACGATAACCATGTTAGATATCCATGTTGGGTACTTAACTTCTTTGATGAATCTTGCGTCCAGTAGTTTGCGGAGTTCCACTTCAACTGCTCGATGGTATTCTGGAGCTACTTTGCGCACTTTCTGCCTAAAAGGGGGGGTACCTGGTTTATTCGAAGTTCGTGATGAACTAACTTTGGTTCAATTCCCGGCATGTCCCCCAATTTCCAAGCAAAGATGTTTGCGTATTCCTTTAGAAGTTTGATTAGCGCGGCTTATCTTTCTTCATCCATCAAGGTGCCTATTCTGATAATCTTAGGCTTCCCTCAGTACCTATGTTGACTTCTTTAGCTGCTTCGACAGGTGTAAACGTGGGTTTTGGTTCCCCCGAGAGAGGAACATTCTTTGGTTGCTATTTGGTGGGTTCTCCGTCTTCTTTTGTCGCGGAGGTGCTTGCTTCTGCGCTGCCAGTGGTGCTTACGTTCAGAAGGCTTTTTCTGGAGATTTCTTCCAGATATGTATCTATGGTTATTTCCTTATTTTTGGCTCTTCGGGACTGGGTTTTCTTCCCGCTCATTATTGATCTGATTCTGTAAGGTCTGACATTCCCGCGCAGTTACTTGGTCTCCTTTAATTTCCATGACTCCCTGGGGTGTGGGAATCTGAGATATTGATGGTAGGTTGCCGCTACTCCCTTGAGCTTGTGAACCCATCTTCTTCCGATGATGGCGTTGTAAGGTGAAGGTGCATCTACGACGCTGAATCGAGTGTCCACTTTCATGGGCCCTGCGTCTACTTGTAAGACAATGTCCCCTAGGGGCTTTGTAGCTGCGCCGTTGAATCCGTAGATGGTGTAGTAAGATGACACAGTTGCTCGTCGTTGAGTTCCATACGTTTGAACGTGTCATAGAACAGGACGTTGACTGAGCTTCCTCCATCGATGAGAATTTTCTTGACATTGCACCCTGCTATTGGGAGTGTGAGGACTAGAGGATCATTATGGTCTTCCATGTCTTCTTCCACATCGTCTGCATCGAAAGTCATGGGCGCGTCCATCCATTGTTCGTGCTCGTTTACCTCTTTCCCATCGATCTTATAAAGCTCACAATAATCTTCGAATTGTTTTCTCAATCTCTTCCCAATCTGGGCGGTTAGGGATGGTCCTTGAATCTCTGAACATGAAATCGTGTTGAGGGTGCGGTTGCCTTCTGGTAATTGAACCTGCTTGCCTCTCTTGGTTCTATCTTCGTTATCAATCTTCCGTATATATTGCTTCAGGTCTCCTGCGTCGATTAGTTTTTGAATCATTATCTTGAGATTTTTGCACTTTTCTGTTTGATGACCGTTGAAACAGTGGTATTCACAGTATTCCTTGGATTTTTCTGATCTAGGAGGCTGCTTTCCCTTGGACCATGGCCAATCGAAGTTCTCCCTCCCTTTGATCTCTCTCAGGATGCGCGAATAACTGGTATTCAGCTTGGTATAGATTTGATCTTCAAATTTTCGATCATCTCTTCGTCTATCATCCCTTCGTTCTTTCCTTTCTCGTTGGGACTTCTTCTGTGATTCCTCTTTTGGACCCGCTGGCTTGATCCACGGAATTTGTGCGTGTGGGACGTTGAGTATGAGCTCTGGGATTTTCACGCTGAATTTCTTCTAACCTTGCATTTTTCTATGATTATCCGGAGATCTCCTTCGGTGGTAGGGATGGTCCGTGGATCTCACAAAAAAGGACTCATCCTGTCCATCCCCCATTTGTAGCAGTTGATACTAACCAGGATCTACGTTGCCAATAGCTTGGAAAATCTTGTGCCATCTATAGTATATTCTCTGATGGTCTCTTTGTATTTCATCTCCAGCGAGAATAGTTTGTCCATGCCGGTATTGACAACCTTGTTGTACATGTATGTTGCTAGAAATTTTTCTGTGAGTTGGTCGTAGGAGTCGATGGAGTTTGATGGCAGTTATCAACCATGATAACGCGGACCCTTTTAACTTGATGGGAAGTATCTGCACAGTATGGAGTCTTCGTTATCCCAACGGGCCATCATTCGATTATAATATCGAAGATGAGCCGCAGGATCAGTTGATCCGTCATAGCAATCGAAAGCAGGAACCGAACATTTCTGCGGTATGGAAGCCCTGGCCAAGTGTGGCGTCAGCGGGGTAGTGTTTGCTTCCTTCATCACTTGCTCTAGTTCCGCCTCCCTGCCTAGTCTTTAGCTCCTTGATTTCTGCCAGCATCTCAGCACGCAGTTTTCCATTGCGATCTGGTGCTTTCTCGAATGGTAGATTTTGCTCGTGGGAGGTGGTACCGTCGTAGTAGTCCGAGTTCTCGGGATTGTAATCAGGGTCTGATCTTTGGGCTCCTTGCTCCTCTTCGTTCAATGGAAGGGTTGTTTGCGATCACCATTCTTCTATCTTGATTAGGTGCTACAGCCTTGGAGTTAGCTTCGTCGCGTTGGTTTTCTACCTCTGCGCTATGAATGATTCTTTCCTTGAGTGTTTGGTTCTCTTGTGCTAATATCGCCACACATCTGCGTATGCCTTCTGGTTCTTCCTTAATTCTGTCAGCTCGGCCATCATCTGAGCGGAATGATTTGACCCTTGATTTGGTGTTCCTGCCCGCAATTGCTCATCAGCGGCTATGGTTTGTTCCTCATCCACGATCTGTATTACTGGTTCTGGGGTCTAACGTGCACCTTGGGACCCGACGGTTGTTGTGAGGGTTGACCTGCTATTAGAAGCGGTTGCTTGGCGGAAAGGTATGTTCTGTTCGTTGGTTAAGGGCATCCCATAGAGGGGTTGTTGTATTCCTGACTCTGCACGACTTCCTGATGTTCCTGTAGTTGAGCATTGGTTACTCTGGGAGCTCCAACTTTGGATCCGCCAGCTCTTGAAGCTCCTGCTTTGGCTGCCGCGGCATTTACTGCGTTTGCTGCGATGATGTTGGCATTGATGGGGGCCATGCTTTCGCATTATCCTGCGCCCTATCCGCTGCCTTAGCTTTTCACCTCTCTGCTTACTCCTAGTTACCACTGGGGTTGTCCTTGGCATCTCTTTTGACGAGCTTTGCCTTCCCGACATCTTTGCTTTTCTCCATCTTTTAATATTTCCTGAAAGAGAGAAAATCACGAAGACAATGGGCCCCACGTGATATCTATTAGCGTTTTGAGTCTCAAAGGTGTAAAATCTTGAAATACGAAAGGCCCATCTATGTAGATGACCGCAGATCTGTTCGAAGTTTTGATTTTCAAAGAGCTAAAACTTAGAAAATGCATGAAAATCAGATCTACTTAGATAAACGCGGATCTGTTCATAATTTTGTTTTCAAAGTGTGAAAACTTAGAAAATGCATGAAGAATCAGATCTACTTAGATAAACGCGGATCTGTTCAAATTTTGGTTTTTGAAATCATGAACGGAAAAAACCGTAGTGTTCCATACATCGTTATTTTCAGAAAACGAAGCCTGAAACAAGTCACAGGAGAAGATAAATCTTTTACCGGGATGAAATCCCTGTTTCTAGCGCCAGATTGTGAACACAAGATCTGTCATCTGAGTATTCACAAAAATGCGCGCAGACTCATGACAATACAGTAAATAGCTGCGCCTGAGGGAATGGATGGTTATGTCGAATCCTTGACTCAGAGTTCTAATACTCTTCCTCGTCTCATCAACTACAATCATTGTCTTGGCTCATACAATAAGATAAATAGTGGATGAATATAAAATGTACGAACATGATATACCATAAGTATCGAATTGAACATATAAAGTATAAATGTATGAATAGACGAAACGATTAACTTATATGATTCTCACTCAGATCTCTGTCCGGGATTGGGTTTTTCATTATATGTGTGAGGTTACAGAAATAGTCGAATGACTTTGAGACCAATATAAGCCTGCGTAGCAGGAGGAACCTCACTTACACTTTCTCTATCTCTGTCTCTCTCCTATTCTCTCTCAATGTTTTTCGCCCCCTCTTCACTTGGGAGAGAGGGGTATTTATAGGGTGGTTACGTAGGGTCCACTTATGAAGCCCGTTATAACCTTATCCTCTTGTGTCTTGTGCCGCTTACGCAGAGGTCTTCGTGTTCTCGGTTCTCTCTGCGTGTTCCGTTTGAATATTCAGTGCTATCTGCGCTTCCTCCACAGGATGACTGACACGTATGCTGTTTGAGGGTATTTAATGCGGGTAGTTGAGATGTCTGTCCGCGGTAGACAGCTGTCCTCTGCCCCTGTCTTGTCTGCGTCAGTCTGACTAACCCCAGCCATAGATCTTAGATATTTCTGGGGATAAGATAAAGTGACTCTTGGGTTATCCTCCAGTGCTTCGCAGTGTTCTAGTGTTTCCGTCTCCTCGATCCTCTACCGTTGGATCTGGTGGGTGGCGACGCTATCTTGACAAGGCGCGTCTCTTGGCTGTCCATGTGTGATATCATATCTTGATGCTCTCAGCCGCATGTCCTCCACGTGTGTCTTTGTGGACACGTGGCGGAAGATGAAATGTGTACCTACAATACTGTTTAGAGGAACAGGTGTCTTCCTTGGATATCTGACGAGGTAACTATTCCGATAAACCATATCTTCGAATGTGCTCTAGAAAGTATTAACTCGCATGATACTCATTTATAATCTTATTTGTAAGTGTTTACATTTGACCCATTCATAACATGTCAAGAATTTAATTAATTGGATCATGAATAGTCGGAAGAACACAAGTTGTTTGACCATGCATATGTTGCCAGTTATCTTACCAATCTAGCATATCCTTGTCAAAAGGGGACATTTTCTAACTTCATGAGAACGCGGGTTTATGATTAGCCCGGCATCTTTGAAACTAATCTAGGTACATCCTCGCCACCTGATAGCATGTATTATGTTTTAACCTAAGAGATTGTATGTACACATTTCATTGTCCACCACGTGTACAGGAAGAGACACGTGGAAAGCATGCAAAGCGAGACATCAAAACATGATAATAACCAGTCATAACCTAGGGGAGCATCTCATCAGAAAATGTCACCGGTCAGCAGATCTGACGGTCAAGGACTGGGGATCACATAGGTACGATGGCAAAGAGGAGCACCAGATAATACCCCTCGGGTGTTAGTACATCCTATCCCGAGGAAGATACGAGATCAACGATTGAGAGAGAGGTTGACTGACACGGATGTGACCAGACTAACAGACACTTGTCTGACACGAGCGGACGTCCAACTGCCCGCATTAAATACCAAGAGATATACACGCGTCAATCAGCTCGTGGAACAAGCGAGGATAGCTCTTCATATTCAAGCTTAAACTGCAGGATATACCGAAGACCTCTGCGTAATGGGCACAAATCACAAGAAGATAAGGTTGCAACGACTTCTCAGAAGTAGGACCCATGTTTCAACCCTATAAATACGCCTCTCCACTAAGAGAAAAGAGGTCGACCAATTTACAATCCTTAGAAGAGACATAAGAGAGAGAAATAGTAAGAGTAAGTGAATCCCCTGCTTCCACGGACTAATGTATACTCAAAATCCATTCATCTTTGTAAACATTCAATACATAGTGAAACACCAACCCCCGTGGATGTAGGCCTTAGTGCCGAACCACGTAAATCTCCATCTTATTTATATTTCAGCACTTTTATATTCATCACATATCCCTTATGATTCGTATTTATGTTCGTATTTGTAGTCTTACTCCCCATACGATCATTTTCCTGATATTACTCGACTAGGCAGTGATGAGCCCGAAGGCTTTGAGTCGATGAATCGATAGTATCATCCATTTTATGCATGTGTCATTTAATTCAAGAGTATTGTGTATGTGCAAACATTGTTTGTGAACACGTGGAATTCCCCCGTGATTTATGTGTTCACAATCTGGCGCTAGAAACAGGGACTTTGTCCCGGTAAAAGATTTATCTTATCATGTGATTTCACCTTATACGTGCATTATGGCTGTGCTCTATTATTTTTAGCGGCACTTACCTGTTTATTAGCCAATTAATACTAAGGCTTCAGCGTGTTTTCAAAACCTTTTTTATTATGGGTTTGCTGTCTTTATCTTCAGGGACACCATTTCAAAGCAGACAAATCCACGGCTATCTATCACAGATCTGCACGTGCGGCGTATTTTAAACTAAGTAAAAGACTTAATAATTAGTTTCACGAGTATCCTCTACGGATCTGCATTTTCAAAATATTTCCTATTTGTTATCTTCACTGCGAATGTAGATCCATGATTGTTTATTAGAGGATTTGTATTGCGAAAACAAGACCGTTGAATTCTTTATGTTTTTCTTTTATTAAGACCCTCGGGCAACTCTTTTCTTTCTTAAGGGAAACACTTTTTATTCCATACATTTTACGAGTACGAATAACACTAACCCGATCCACGTGGATATCTCTAGTTCTCTTTATTTTGAAATTCCCCTATACAGAAAGGACCCAAGATGGAAAAGACACTAGAGGCAGGAAAAACCAAAGCCTCATCAAAGGAAACACCGAGGACTACCCCGGTCATGACCCGAAGTAAGCAAAAAGGAGACAAAGCTAAGACAGCTAATCAGAGGCAGGATGTTGCGGAAATCACCTCACCTATGAACACTAACTCCATTGCAGCCGCGGCTCTCAAAGCAGCATCGACGAAGAGCAGTGCGACTGCTGCGGCCCTCCAGGCTGCAGAAGGTAACAAAACTTTGGCTACAAACCAAATCCATCAACAAACAGAAGGGGTGGCAGAATCTATGACACATAAGCCCGCACACCCGCCAGCCTTCGGAATGCCGTCAACGAACGGTCAGAATCAAACTATACCAGTGGTTTTAGCACCGCGGGTGGAAACTCAACCGAGGGGACCAAAATTGGAGATACCAACAATCGAAGCTGATCCTCTACCACCCTTAATACACACAGTAGATGAAGGGGGCACCATGGCCGTACGGGTACAAGCAGGAACTCCCAATCAGGGGTCTAACCAGTCCCATCGACTGATGGCAGAGCTCGAAGAATTGAAGAAGAGCCAGCAGGTCTACGCAGATGCCGTAGCTCTGCTGGCCAGAGAAAATCAAGACTTAAAATATCGGATTGCCCAAAGCACGAAGACCAGCCAACAACTGGACGAAGCAAATTCTAAGGCACCAGAGCCTAATCGAGACCGAAGAATCATCCTAGCTAACGCCGCTAGGGTAAGCAGTACATCTGATCCGGATTATGCCGCCGAAGACTCAGATTATTATGACAGTGAGGATCGAAGAAATAAACGCTCAACTGAGCATGAGAACGTGGGACATTACCGCGCGATGGAAGAGCTGCGTGATGAGATGATGGTTGAGATCAGGCAGCTAAAAGCCATACAAGGCGGAGGAAGGCTAGAAGAGGTGATGAAAAAGGCTAACTCCACGCCCCTAACTCATCGCCTGGCAAACACCCCCATTCCGCTGAAGTGCCTTGTCCCAACTTTTGAATGCTATGACGGGTCCAGTGATCCCGCGGCACATATCTGGTATTATAATCGTATCTTAGCCCGATGGAGTCAAAACGACGCCGTCCTCTGTAGGTATTTCCCATCAAGTCTGAAGGGGTCGGCTTTGTCTTGGTTTGACAACCTGCCACCTGACTTCATCAATTCCTACGATCAGCTCGCAGAGAAATTCTTGAGAACCTACATGTACAACAAAGCTGTCAACACCGGAATGGATAAACTCTTTTCACTGGCAATTGGTTACAAAGAGAATATAAGGGACTACACCAACAGATGGCATAAGATCTGCCAAGCTATAGGGAGTGTAGATCCCGTAGTGAGCATCAACTGCTACAAATGGGGATTAGACCGAATGAGTCCACTGTTTGTTGAGATCCACGGAAGCGTACCTAAGACAGAAGGAGATCTTCGAATAATTATTGAGAAGCATGCTCGTCTTGAAGAAATACAGCGTGAGAACCCAAAGGCACAAACGCAAAGGTCTCACCGTACCAATTCCGCAGAACAGACCAACGGGGCCAAAAGGAATAGCTCAGTGGAACGACCGCACGAAGATAGGAAGGAACGAAGAGATGATCGACAAAAAGGCGATCGAAAATTCGAAGATCAGGTTTATACGAAGCTCAATGCTATCTACGCTCGGATCTTGCGAGAGATCAAGGGAAGGGAAAATTTGGAGTGGCCATGGTCTAAGGGAAAACAGCCCCCAAGGACCGAGAAGTCAAAATATTACTGTGAGTATCATTGCTTCAATGGTCACCATACCGACAAATGCAAAAACCTCAAAATAGTGATCCAAAAGTTGATTGATGCTGGCGAACTCAAGCAATACATACAAAAGGAAGTCACCGAGGATACATCCAAACGAACCAAGCAAGTCCAACTTCCAGATGGAAACCGCACAATCAACACCATTTCATGTTCCGAAGCCGTAGGACCCTCACTTACAGCGCAGATAGGAAAGAGGCTAAGAAAGCAATTCGAAGATTACTGCGAGTTATATAAGATTGATGGCGTAGAGGTGGACGAGCACGAATAATGGATGGACGCACCTATCATTTTCGATACTGAAGATATCGAAGAAGATATGGAAGATCATAACGATCCCTTGGTCCTCACACTACCAGTGGCCGTATGTAACCTCAAAAAGATCCTCATCAACGGGGGAAGCTCAGTTAATGTTCTATTCTACGACACCTTCAAACGGATGAAGCTCAATGATGAACAACTGATGTCCTCTTATTACACCATCTACGGGTTCAACGGATCACCCACAAAGCCATTGGGAGACATCGTGTTACAGGTGAACGCCGGTCCCATGAAGGTAGAGACACGGTTCAGCGTGGTAGACGCCTCATCCCCCTATAACGCCATTATTGGCCGAAAATGGGTACACAAACTTAAAGGAGTGGCAGCAACTTACTACCAATATCTCAGGTTCCCTGCACCCGAGGGAGTAATGGAAATCAAGGGAGATCGAGTCTCTGCAAAGGAGTGCCATGCCACTCAGGATCGTATTAACAACGAACAAGAAGAGCAGCGAAAAACCCGAAGGGCCAAAAACAAAGAAGCTGCGAAAGAAAAGGCCATATACCTGTTTCTCAAGGAAACCGCGGGGAAGAGCTTGACAAAGAATGATAATGTTCTTAGCACAGAGGCAAGTACTTCAGCAACCCGCGAAGAACAAGAACATACCAAATAGCAATTAAAGAATGTCCCTGTCCTTGGGGACCCAAAGTCGACGTTCACACCAGTGGAGCCCGTAAAAGAAATCAACATAAGAACGGAAGAAAATCCGAAGATGATCAAAATAGGGACCATAATGGACGAAGAAATAGAAGCTTCCTTAACCGAACTACTTAAGTAATACGCGGATGTATTCGCCTGGAAGTTAGGAGGCATGCCGGGGATTGATCCAAAAATAATCCAACACGAGCTACGCATCAAACCAGGCACGCCACCTTTCAGGTAGAAAATAAGAAAAGTTGCACCGGAATATCATAAGGCAGTAGAGAAAGAGCTCCGAAAATTGCTAGAAGCAGGCTTCATCAAGGAAGTCAAGTACCCAACATGGATCTCGAACATGGTTATCGTTCCCAAGAAAAACGGAGGGGTTAGAATATGCATCGACTTTACTAACCTCAACAAGGCATGTCCAAAAGACATCTATCCACTACCAAGCATAGATCAACTGGTTGAAGCAGTGGAAGGGTACGGAGAGCTAACATTCATGGATGGATATTCTAGTTACAACCAAGTATCCCTGGCAGAAGAAGATCAACAACACACAATATTCTACACCCCGCACGGCCTTTATTGCTACACTAGAATGCCCTTCGGACATCGAAACGTAGGGGAAACTTACCAAAGAATGGTCGATGCTATCTTCAAGCCATGGATTGGAAGTACCCTGGAAGTCTACGTTGACGACATGCTCGTCAAAAGTAGGCTGCGCAAAGATCACCACCAAGATCTGAGAGATATTTTCGAAGCAATAAGAAAACATCACATGAAAGTAAATCCAGAAAAATGCACCTTCGGTGTCACCTCAGGGAAATTTCTCGGATATCTGGTAACAAAAAGGGGCATTGAGGTAGACCCCGCAAAGATTCAGGCCATAGTGGAAATACCATCTCCGAAGAATTTGAAAGAAGTGCAGAAGCTCAATGGATCCTTAGCAGCCTTGGGCAGATTTATTGCCCGATCCTCGGACAAATGCAAACATTTTTCAATATTCTCAAAAAAGGGAGTAAGTTTGAATGGACCACAGGGTGTGAAGAATCCTTCCAAAAAAATCAAGGAATACCTGGCTTCAATTCCGATCTTACAAAAACCTGATCCCGATGAGGTTTTGGCGTTGTACATAGCAGCGACAGAAGACGTAGTTAGCGCAGTGCTGGTCAAAACCAATACGAAGATAGAACATCCTATCTATTATGTCAGCAAGACCCTCAATTCTGCGGAAAGGAATTACACGAATATCGAACAACTTATCATGGCATTAGTGTGGGCTACTCAAAAGCTGAGAACCTATTTCCTAACTCACTTCATCCGCGTCCCATGCAAAGCACCATTGGAAGCAGTCCTCAAAAGCGCGGGGAAAGTAGGAAGAATAGCCAAGTGGAACACCCACCTGGACCAATTCAACATCATCCATGAAATTCAACACTCCCAAAAATCCCAAGTATTGGCGGATTTCTTAGCAGACCTCCCCCTGGACAACGATGAAGAGATTAGGGGCATACCAGAAGCTGACGAGGAAAATAAGGACCCGGTTGATGTCCTCGAACCCACGAGCCAAAGACGATGGGAAGTCTTCGTCGATGGTTCCAAAAATAAAGAAGGGGCGGGAATAGGCATTGTCATCACCACCCCTACCGTAGAAAGGATCGTACATGCACTCAGATTGGAATTCAAAGAGCATACTAACAATATCGTCGAATACGAGGCAGTCGTACATGCCCTCCGCTTGATAATAGAGATGGGGGTAACTGATGTAAGACTGACAAGTGCCTCGCAGCTGGTCATACGGCAAATAGGGTTCAAATACAATGTATACGACGATACCCTCTCATCTTACATGGCCTTGGTCCAAACATTGGCATCGCAAATACCAAACATCAAATTCAGGTACTTATGCAGGAGAGATCTCAGGCACGCGGATGCCCTAGCATATATATCATCCATGCTGAAGGACAAGAATATCGAAGCTATCAAAATAACAAGGGTATACGATCCTTCAATTGCATCACAATTTTTCTTTGCTACCAATCAAGATACAGTGGAAGAAAATATCGAAGATCAGGTGGGAGAAGACATCCATAACGATTTCGATGAAGAAGAAATCCTGTCGAGAGCAAATCAAGACGAAGATTTCAGCAACGAAGATGATTGGAGAATGGTGATTCATGCGTTTCTCAAGGATGGAACCTTACCCGCGGATCATAAACAAGCCAGGAAAATACTCTCCAAAGTAGGAAGATATGATCTTCGGGATGGGGTCCTGTACAAGAAATATTTCCTCGGACCGTTACTATGTTGCTTATCCAGGAAAGAGGGGCATCGAATTCTAAACGACATTCATTATGGTGACGCAGGGAATCATAGCGGCATGAGATCACTAGCCGATAAAGCAAAAATGCAAGGATATTACTGGCCTACAATGATACAAGATGCCGCAAGAATGTCCCGACGATGTGAAGAATGTCAGCGTTTCGCCAAAAAGATACACGCGCCAGCAACAACGCTAAATTATGTGGATAGTCCGTGGCCATTTGCAAAATTGGGCATAGATATCGTTGGGCCTTTCATCGAAGGGTCAGGGAAAAGAAGATTTTTGATAGTAGCCACGGACTACTTCAGTAAATGGGTGGAAGATAAAGCCTTAGCCAGGATCAGAGACGTGGATGTGTTTACTTTCATATTCCAAAACATCATTTGCAGGTTCGGCATCCCAGCGGAAATCGTGTCCGATAATGGTAAGCAATTACAAGGGAAATGCTCTTCTACATTTTCAAAATAAGGAAGAACAAATCCACCCCCATATACCCTCAGAGCAACGGACAAGCGGAAGCTACTAACAAGACCCTCGCCCTTATCCTCAAAAAGCAATTAGACGAACATAAGGGGCGATGGTGTGAGCAGCTACACAATGTATTATGGGCGTACAGGACAACGAAGATCTGCCACCGGGGAATCCCCATTTTTCCTGACTTATGGAGCTGAAGCTGTCATCCCAACAGAGATCCTCATGCCAACCACAAAGACCGAAGCATGGGAGAAAAATCTCACAACAGACATGATGTTAGAGAGACTGGACGACCTGGAAGAAAGGAGGGAAGCAGCATTGCAAAAGATGGAAAATTATCAACGAAGATTAGCGAGAGAATACAACAAAAAGGTTAAGCTTCGAAATTTTGTAGAAGGGAAGTATGTGCTAAGAACAATCCCGCAGTATCAACGAGAGAATAAATGGGGATAGTTAGCACCTACATGGGGAGGACCTTTTATAATACACGACATTGCGGGAAACGGATCCTGCGCAAAAATGCACCTTCCAAGTGCAAAAATGCACCTCAGAGAAACGGATCCTACTATCTTCGCAATCTGAAAGGCGAGGTCCTCCGACACCCTTGGAATGCTAAATGTCTCAAACCGTACTAACCATAGGAGCAGCGCAGCTTTGCATCTGCGTGAAGAACACCAGAAGAAGAAGGCAACGTAACCGCTCTACATGTTTCTATCTCTGGACGAGGAGTAGCAGGCCTCAACCCATCAATCAAACAAACTTTTTGCAAGATCTTCGAGCAAACGAAACGGTCAAAAGGCCCGTTGGGTGAACGCATGTACATTACATAATAAATTAACAATATTGGGGAAAGTAGTTAATCTACAATCTCTCAAGGCTCCCCTATCAGTATCTATGAGTGTAAGACCATGGGGAAGGAACCCAGCAGAAAGAGATACCCAACCAATTTTAAGGCAGCGGGTCGACGGAATGGGTGCATGTAAGTATTTCAAATAAGCATCCCATATCCCAGAATGCTGACTCGGCCCCTACCGTTTGGGAATCTTCTGGCCCAGGATTCGCCAGCGGGATGAAAGGTCTCAAGACGATCACGAAGGTACCTACCTTCGGTGTCGCACCCAAACACTTTAACTTTTTACAAAGCAAGTTATTTCTAATTTAACGCCTCACAATACTTAAAATAAAAATAAATTGATAACGCAGGTATGCCAAAAGGATAATCCATTCCATAAAGAGTTGATTACAAGTTCAACAAATAAGATAGAGCAAGAAACACATCAAAAAATGATCTGAAACTATATAATCAACGAGGATCAACTTTCTATGACTAATAAAAGAAATCTACTTGGACGATACATCTCCATCAGCAGGGTTGTATTTGCGAGATGAAGGTACGCTACCACCTGAAGAAGGCCCAGAAGAACCAGGCAAGGGCGCGGGTGGGGGACAACGCGGATAATTCTTGATAAGACCATGTTCGGCTTTAAGATCAAGTTCAATCTTGTCTAGGACTTTGTTGGTCTCCTCAGCTAACTGACAACGAGCTTTATATGTGATAACAGCGGTCCGCTGGTGGGCCTGAGACAACAATGAAGATAAGCGTTCCGCCTCTTTGGAGGTAATCTCTATTGCTTCCTCACGAGACGCGGCCAACCCTTTGAAATAGTTGGTTTGTCCCTCCTGCTGCACTAAGGCAGATTGAGTTTTTTAAGCTCATCATTTGCTGCGTGAAGCTGTCCCTCGAGCGCTGAAAACAAGAAATACCAAGGGGTTAAAATAAAGAAATAATAGAGTCACACTCGATAAAATGAGGTTATACCTTCGACATTATCCGAAGCCTCTTCATACTCATTAACAACTGCGTCTCGTGCCTCATCAAGAAAGTCATACTCGTCGGATAATTTCTTATAATCCATTTGAAGGTTCGTAAGAGAAAATTGACTCGCATCTAAGTATACCTGCTTCATTGAATCCAAGTGACGAAGATGGTTGACTTCATCATTCATCTCCCCCATCCTTTTATGGAGTCGATACACATTTACTTCAAGATCTCTCTTAGACTCCACTTGGCGGGCTATATCAGCTCGAGACGTTGTTAGGGCTTTACTAAGAGCGCCGACCTCAGCCCTAGCATTATCTCTTTCTTCGGTAAGACGCAACATACTATCCCTAACCCCGGGGCCTAAGAAGGAACGAGCCAGTCGTAACTATTCTTCCAAAAAGCGCACTCTAGCCTCTAAGTCCGAAGCATGTCCTCGAGCTTCCCGCAGGTTATCACGCGTCCATAGCAGCGTACTGTTGAACAGACGACGGTCATGGTTGTACTTATTTTGCATATCAACCATTTGTGTTCGCTTTTCACGCCACTCAGCTGCTAAGGCGTTGTGCTCATCAGCGCGAGCATTCCACTTTACATCTTCGCTTTTCAACTTTCCCACCAACTCTACAATACGGGATTTCTGTCGTTCCCTTTCTTTCCGAAGCCATATCATCTCGGGGACTCCACCCACTGAAGATAGGGTGGGGAGACTCAGACAGAACACCAAAGTACAAATAGGGAATCACGAGGAATGAAAGATTGGTAAAATACGAACCTGTAAGGGACCAAACATTTCTGCGAGTCTGCTCCAATTCATTGCGGACTGTAGCAAGCTCTGAACGAAGACTCTCCTCAGCGTTACCCAGCTGTTCTTTTTCCTTAAGACGGCCCCTCGTTCATTTATCTCCACTTCAGCCGCAGACAGTTCCTCTTCTCTATGACGAAGCTTAACCTCCAACTTTAAAGACTTTGCTTTGAAGAATTGGTACAGAACATGGTTACAATGTTCGCTCCTCATCATCTACATCTCAAACAACAAACATTATTACACCGAAGGGTTCGGATATCACGACGAAAAAAAAATTACAAGGATTTACCTCCAAGACACGCTGTTGGGGAAAACCGTACTGGTACCCATCAACTATGACCATCATATCAGCAACAGAGGATGGAGGGTCAACCACCAGGTTAGCTTCCGAATCTCTCAAATTCTTCTCCCACATCTCAGCAACACGTTCCTCAGAAGACAATTGCATCATCTGACGAGTATAGGCGTCGGAATTCTTCTTACCAGTGACCACTGGGGCAGGATTAGGGACGAACATCAGATTCTTCTTCTTAAGCCAAGCCAAGATGGCATCTTCACCCTCAGGCATCAGCGAGTGAGGGAAATCCTCTGAAGGAGACTACACCACAGACTTCTCCTTGGATGTTATCTCCTCATCCGCGGAAGTTTCGACATCACAACCCTCAGCATGACCACCTGCGTTATCAGCCTGCTGACTAGTGGCACCCTCTTTACCAAGATTCCCAAGCACATCCCAATTATCGTTTGGGGAAAGCAATGAGAAGTCTTCAGCAAGGCCCATGGCAGCGTTTACATCAAAGGATTCCCCTGCGGAATATATCCTACCAAAGGAAAATTCTGGGGAAATAACGGGCAGAGTACCCACAACCTCATTCCCTGTAGGATCAGAATCTCGCAATAATTATGTTTCAGCGAAATAATCAATGGTATTGCACAATAGCGTCGCAGAACAATTTCAGAAACGACGTCAGCAAGAATCACGAGAAAGATGTGATAGTCTTGCGAAAATTAGAGAGATTGCGAAGTTAAAATTTGTAAGGTTGTGATAATGTCGCAAGCTATATCCGAAAATAAAGGACAGATTAGCTGTCATCCACTATATATTTCCTTATAAATAGTCATTCGAGTTGTAAAGGGGAGATAGATCTTTTTTTATTAAGAGACAAGTAAATAGGAGAGAGAAAGTTCAGAACAGAGATCATTCTTGATTTCTTTATTTTCCTTGTAAGAACATTCAGAATTTAATCAATAAAATTAAGAGTGTAAACCTAAGAATGAGCTGATCAACAATGAAATTATATGAGGGGTGTATTGTAGGATTTCCTGCAACTACATAATGGCGCTAGAAACAGGGAGATTGAAGATCGAAAGTTGAAGATTGTTTATTGAGAAGATTCAAATCAAGAAAGTGATTAAACAAATCAGTGAATCAGTTAGAGGAAAGATGAATAGAATTAATGAAAATGGCAAAAAATTGGAGTGTAATATGATAACAAAAAGCTTGGTTAATGAGTTCCATGAAAACATCAAAGGAAGAATACATAAAGAAACTTTGAAGGAAAGAAAATTATGGCGGTAGAAAAAACTTCACCCTTGAAAGATTGGGAAAAGCAAAGAATTGCGTTCATGGCGGAAGAAATACCAAAAGAAAATTTGAACCATACATCTTTGTTGGTCATCACAGTGCCTATTACACGAAAAGAGAAGGAGACAGCAAAAAAATCCACAGGAGAATGGATGTTGAACAGAACATTAATTGATACAGGAAGTTCAGTTGATATAATATTTTATCATGCATTCCGGGGAATGGGATTTAAAGACGCAGAAATGTCCAGTTCAACATATTTTGTTCACGGCTTTGGAAAATCTACAACAAAACCTAAAGGATAAATAGTGGTATGAATTCCACTTGGAGAAATCGAAACACATGTGACATTGTGCGTGGTGGATATGGAATCGCCATATAATATGTTATTAGGAAGATCATGGATACATGCGATAAAAGTTGTGGTATCAACGTTGCATCGATGTATTAAATTCCCCACTCCAAGTGGAATAGGTGAAATCAGAGGAGATGTTGACAATGCGAAATTATGTCATCAAATTGAAGTAAGGCGTTATGAAGGACAAGCAAAAACGAAACAATTTCGCAGAAAATTGGTAAAGGAAGCAAAGAATGAAGAAGAATTTAGAATATATATGATAAGGGCAAAAGAAGGAAAAGGAATACCCAGCAAAATTTCGGAAGAAGGGGAAGGACCCATAAAAGAAATTAAAGAACCCACACCAATGGGAGAATCTAAACCCAGTTACCAGTTACACTTCCGCAGAACCAACAAAAGAAATAAATGTTGGGACTGTAGAGGAGCCTCTAATGTTGAGAATTGGAACCAAAATGGATATAGAAGAAGAAGAAGAAGAAGAAGAAAGAACTGTCAACTTACTACGAGAATATAAAGATATTTTCGCAGGAAACATGGATGAGATACTGGGAATAGATCCAACAATTGCTTGCCACAGATTGGAGATTAACAAAAATGTGAGACCATTTAAACAGAGAATAAGAAAAATCGCAACAACTTACCATTCCCAAATAGAAGAAGAATTACAGAAAATGCTGGAGGCAGGAATTATAAGAGAAGCTAAATACCCAGTATGGATAGCGAATATGGTCATTGTCCCAAAGAAAAACAAAGGAATCAGGATTTTCATAGATTTCACTGATTTAAACAAAGCTTGCCCCAAAGATAGTTTTCCATTACCAGATATTCCTCAAATGGTGGAATCCGCAGCGGGAAATGATAGGGTATCATCTTTAGATGGGTACAAAGGTTATAACCAAATCCCTCTCGCTGAAGAAGATCAAGAACATACTGCTTTCTTTTCCCCTAGAGGTTTATATTGTTACACGAAAATGTCATTTGGTTTGCGAAATGCGGGAGCAACATATCAAAGAATGGTAGAGAAGGTGTTCGCAAAATGGATACACAAAACATTAGAAGTATACGTGGACGACATGTTAGTAAAGAGTAAAGAGGCTAAAGACCATGTACAAGACTTGAGGGATATTTTTGAACAAATGCGGCAGTCTAACATTAAATTGACTCCCGAGAAGTGTACTATTGGAGTTGCATCGGGAAAATTTTTAGGCTACATTGTATCAAAGAAAGGAATACAGGTTGATCCAGAAAAAGTGCAAGCAGTTCGTGACATGCCAACGCCAGCAACAATAAAAGATGTACAGAAGTTGAATGGGCTTCTAGCTTCGCTGGGGAGATTCATTTCGCGATCATCAGACAAATGCAAATATTTTTTCGATATACTCAAGAAGGGTGCAAAATTTAAATGGAGTGATGAATGTGAAAAGGCTTTTCAAGGAATCAAAGAACATCTTATGAATACAACTATTTTGCAAAAGGAAGAACCAGAAGAAGAATTATTGATTTACCTTGCGACAACGTCGCATGCATTAAGTGATGTGTTACTGCGAGTAGACGCAGGAGTGGAGAAACCCATTTATTACATTAGCAAAACTTTTAATACCGCAGAGAAGAATTACTCAAAGATTGAAAAGTTAATCTTAGCATTAGTTTATGCATCGTTTAAGCTCCGCATATACTTTCAAGCACACAAGATAAAGGTATTAACAAAAGTACCAATTGAATCAGTGATGAAGAATTCTAAAATATCAGGAAGAGTGGAGAGATGGAATGCACAAGTAGGCCATTTTAATATTAAATATGAAGTTTTGTCTTCACCAAAATCACAAGTTGTTGCGGATTTCTTGGCAGAATTTCCTTTAGAAGAAGATGAAGCAGTAGAAGAAATCATGGATGTAGAAGAAGAACATGGAGATCCAAAAGATTTATTAACAGAACCAAATAGATGGGAAATACTGGTAGATGGATCATCAAATGGAGAAGGAAATGGAGTTGGAATTGTTTTAATTTCTCCAGAAGGAATAAAGATGGCTTTTTCATTCAGATTGGAATTTGCATCCACCAATAATGAAACAGAATATGAAGCTGTGATACATGCATTAAAATTCGCAATAGAAATGAAACTAGAAAACGCCAGGATCACTAGTGATTCGCATCTAGTCATTCGCCAAATAAAAGGAGAGTATACTACAAATGAACCATCCCTGAAGAAATACAAGAAGCTGGTTGAAGAATTTTCAGCGAAAATCCCAAAAATAAAATGGAGGCACATTTCAAGAAAGGATAATAGACTCGCAGACGCTTTTGCTTTCATTTCAAGTATGATGACAGATCCAACTGCGAGATGCATAAAAATACAAACACTTCTGTCACCATCAAGCAATAAAGAAGAGGAAGATGTGGATGTGATGGTCATAGATAATGAAACATAAGAACAAATAAATAATGTCGCAGACTGGAGAATGGAACTTCATGCATATTTGGCGAAAGGAGAAACACCAAGAAATAGATTGGAAACACACAAGTTAAAAAGCCGAGCAACAAATTATGAATTAAGAGATGGGTTGCTATACCGAAAATCCTTTAGTGGACCATCAGATGTTTGACACGAGAGGAAGGAGAAAAGGTGCTGAAAATGTTACATAGTGGAGATGCTGGCAATCATAGTGGAGGAAGATCTTTGGCACATAGGGAAAAAATTCAAGGTTATTACTGGCCATACATGCATGAAGATGCAAAACAAATATCAAGACGTTGCGAAGATTTTCAGTGGCATGGAAAGAAGATACATGCACCAGGAGCACCATTGTCATCTACAACCAGTGTGTGGCCCTTTGGAAAATGGGGCTTAGACATTGTGGGGACATTTTTACCAGGAACTGGACAAAGAAGATACTTAATAGTCGCAACAGATTATTTCACAAAATAGACAGAAGTGAAGGCAGTACAACATATTCGCGACAAAGATATCTTTACATTCATATTCGAAAATATCATTTGCAGATTTGGAATTCCTGCACAGTTGGTATCTGATAATGGGAAACAGTTTGAGGGATAGAACATAGAAATGTTACTTAATACATTCAAGATAAAGTGTGGAAAGTCAACTCCTTTGTATCCACAAGCTAATGGGCAAGTAGAAGCAACAAATAAAACAATTGCAGATATATTAAAGAAGAAATTGAAAGGACATCACAGATCATGGTGCGAACAAGTACATAATGCAGTATGGGCTTATAATACAACTAGAAGAGAAGCTACTGGAATGTCACCTTTTTGTTTAACATACGGAGTTGAAGCGGTGTTACCAACAGAAGTTGTTATTCCGAAAACAAAAAGAGAAGCTTGGGAGAAGAATCTTAGTGCGGGTTTAATTTTAAACAAACTTGATGAATTAGAAGAAAAAAGAGAAAAAGCTTTACAACATATGGAGAATTATCAGCAAAGATTAGCTCGAGAATATAATAAACGTGTCAAAATACGTGAATTTCAACCAGAAGATTTAGTTCTGCGAGAAACACCAATATATCAGCGAGAAAATGGTGAAAATTAGCGAAAAAATGGGATGGACCTTACATCATTAAGGAGATAGTTGGAACAGGAGCTTATAGATTAATGGATCCAGAAGGGAGAGATGTCGGTCATAGATTAGACAGACCATGGAACAGGTTGTATTTGAAAAGATATTATCAGTAAGAAGCTTTGAGAATGTATGAATTCTGAAAAAATAATTGCAGAATTACTCATATCAAAAGAATATCATGATGTGCGAAATTGTCGCAGAGATAACCATAGAACAATGACATAAAAGAAAGGGGCGAACCTTTATGGCGTACACCCTAGTTCGCGAATAAAATTTCGCAAGAGGCAAATGTAAGACCTAAAGTACGTCATATTAGGGGGTACCTGTTACATGGCTCAGGGAAAGGCTACACCGCCACCGGAACCTGAGTCATGGAGATTTGGGGTCAATAAAGCCCATCCGGGAGAGGCACCTTGGATTCTCAACTTAAGCATATGACTTAGGTTGGGCGACTAAGGTAATAAGGACTCTCCCAAGGAGTGCAGATCTGATCAAGGCGCCGAGGTACACGGTTGAGTCAAGAGTGCCGGGGCGTTTGAAGCGTCCTTGCCATTCTTGACAAGTCTTGGCTTATACTGCACTCGGCCTGAAGAAAACCCCACTTAGGGTGCAGTCTCGTAACCATAAGCCCTATAGGTAAAAGGGATAAGAGGCTGCGAAAACAACTGGTTGTTGTTAAGACTGGATGGGAGGAGCTAACCTTGTATGGTAGAAGTACGCCTCCTTGAAGGGGCAACCAGGGGGAAGATAAGGGCGGCACCCTCCATTAGGGAGCTGATAAGTGTCTTAAGACGCAAATGTCATGAGGCTTATTATTCGCAAGGATATTAAGGCTTGTCATATTTGTGCAACAATCCTGAAGAGGCAATAATACAAAAGAAAAAGATAAGATGAGATCAATGGGTTTTCGCATGAAAGTGCGAAGACGTCCTGCGATTTCATCGCAAGACGGCAATGTCATGGGGCTTTATTTTCGCAAGAATATTTAGGCCTGTCATATTGTCGCAACATTCCTGAAGAGGCCATAATACAAAAGAAAAGTTAAGACAAGATCAATGGGTTTTTGTATGAAAGTGCAAGGACGTCCTGCGATTTTGTCGCAATGACAAGAGATGGCATAATAAGACCTTTAATTAGGAAGGCAAAAATAAGACCATATACATTAAAACAGATTATTTTTTGCAAGAAAGATAATGAGAGGCAAGTATGGGAATCGATATACAAGAAGCATTATCTTTCTTATCAACAAAATATTAAAAGAAAAGTTGACTCAAAGTCGATTGAAAAATGTAGCTCTCAAAAGTGATAAAAATAAGACAGCTCAAGAAAAAAAGCTAGAAAAGAAGCTCAAGCTTCAATATTAATATCAGTAGCAGGAGATGACAGAAATTCTTCGCCAACATTCTCGCAAGCTTCTCCTTCATTTCGGCTTTGATCTTCGCCATGACTAGCATTTTGATTATCGCCAGCAATTACTTCTTCAGGAGAAATTTCTTTCTCATTCTGATTAACACCAGCAGATACTTCTTTAGAAGGAACCTCTTCTTCATCTTCCAGGAAATTATCCTCTGCACCGCTTTCGTAATCATAATCACTATCAGCAGGACGAGGAACTTCATCATCATCTACTTCTAAGGATCAATTGATGTAGGAGGAAGAGAGTTGGACAATAAATGTCATTTACAAGGACTTCAGCCCGGAGATGAACTTGGCGAAGAAGTGCTCTTTGATGATTCCTATCTTGAATATCTTAAAATAAGCAAGATAATCAAGTCTTCTTTCTGCTCGATCGCGAGAACCAGTAAGGGTAGAGACGAGCAAGCATTCTCTTTGCGAATTTTAGCATATTTAGCCTCCAATCAGAAATAGAGAATGAAGATTCTTCTCAGACTCTGCGAAAAATAGAATACAAAATTTTGTAAATAAGGAATTCAGAGAGATATGACAAAGAAAGATAATTAAGGCAGTCAAACTATTATGACTACCTTCCTTTTGCGAAATAAGGTGTTGAATCAAGGATAGACAACTATTCTCCCAATGGTCCATTGCGTCATCAAATTTATCTCCAACTAAACCTTTAAGTCGAGACTGAAGATTTTTCTCTTTAGAAACAAGGAAGGCATTTTTTCTTCGCAAGAGAAGAATAAGATTCTTCTAATTTGGAATATTGTTCTTTAAGCTGATTTGCCTTCACACTTAAAGCTATTCTACCTTGAATGAGTGTATCTCTTTCAGCGATAGATGATTCTGTTACTTCTTTAAGTTCATTTCTTAAAGAGCGAAGAGATTTCTCTTGGTCAGCACATACTTTTTGGAGAATATTAAGTTGTTGCGAAGATATCGCCATCTTGTTTAAATAAACTCGCTTCTCTTGAGATAAGGTTTTATTCTCATCTGATAAAGTTTCCATCCCTAAATTAGCTTTGGTTAAAGAATAAGAAAGACGAGATACTTCATTACTTAATAGATCTTGTCTTTGAACTAATTGGGTATTTTCATTGGTAAGATTATTTATTTGATCAAGAGAATATGAATAGAGGTTATCTAATTGGTTATATTGATCCATTAAGACTTCTTTATCAACACGGGCTTCTTCAACAGCAGATTCAAATTGATATCTCTCCATTACTCGTTTCTGATTTAATGCTTAACATGCGAAAGAGGGATTTAAAGGATAATTAAACATGGGAAGGATAAAACCATCGAAAAGGCAAATTAAAGACATAGATGAGGAAATCATACCTCTTAATTCATCATTCTTGTTGCGAAGATTGTCACGATCCAGCAAAACATTCTGAAGTTTCTGATTTTCAAGACGAAGAGCATTCTATTCTTTTTCTAAAGTTGTCTGCGAAGAAGCTTTGTCAGAATTTCGCAAACATTAGACTTGATGGGATCAGTAGAAGACTTCTTGCCATCATCTAGAATCTCAGATAAAACCTTGAAAGCAATATCTATCCCTTCCACGGTTTCTTTCGATAAAGGAAGAGACTTGGGTAGAGAACTAGTAGAAATAGAAGGTCGAGAAAAATTCTCAATGGGAAGAGAAGAGGTTTCATTCGTAGAAGGATCCATAATGGGAATTTCAATCATAGAAAGATCAACTGGAGAAATGAAGTCAGAGGCAGCATTTTCGTGAGTTGGAGATAAAGGTTTATCTTGCGAAAAGCTCGCAGGAGATTTGGAAGAAATAAAATCAGAAGCACCATCTTCACGAACTGGAGACAAAGGTTTATCTTGCGAAGATGTCGCAGGAGATTTGGAAGAAATGAGTAGGTGGAAGGGAACAGAAGTTGGAACAGCCTTGAGGTGGCGAGATTTCTTGTGAGGTTTATGAAGATCTTTATCACCCTGCGAATTACAATCTAGATAAGAAACAGAGGCAACAATATTGTTATTAGAAAAAGATAGTGTTTCTTACTACCTTCTCATTCGCAGACTTTCTTTTGTGTGCGACAACTTTGTGCTGTGATTTGGGATTGTTAGGGTTTTGAACTGTAAATTTAGTGTTGGAGCCGCTTTTGCTGAAATACAAGAGTATGGGAATCACATAAATAACATCACAAAAGGCAATAAAGAAGATTAATTTCAAATATATCAATTTCAGCAAAACTTATAAGGAAGAAAAGAGAAGACTAACCTTGATGAATACATGAAAAACGATAGAAGGGAGATTGTCTTGAGGAAGATCACGAACTATGAAGATCTAGTTTGAAGATGAAGAAGAACTTAAAAAGATTGAAGAGTAAAGAAGAAAAATTGCAATAACAGAATTTGCAGAAGAATGATGAAGTTGCAGAGATAATAAAAGGAAAGAATAAAATAATGAAAAGATATATATATAGAGGGAATTTTTCCTCGAGAAAATAAACACGGTTAATACGGAAAGATTTAAGCGGTTAAAAAGTAACGGTTACAAAAGACGTGTCGAGAAATAAATGGAAGAAAGAATACGTATGGTAGAAGTACGCCTCCTTGAAGGGGCAACCAGGGGGAAGATAAGGGTGGCACCCTCTATTAGGGAGCTGATAAGTGTCTTAAGACGCAAATGTCATGAGGCTTATTATTCGCAAGGATAATTAAGGCTTGTCATATTTTTGCAACAATCCTGAAGAGGCAATAATACAAAAGAAAAAGATAAGATGAGATCAATGGGTTTTCGCATGAAAGTGCGAAGACGTCCTGCGATTTCATCGCAAGACGACAATGTCATGGGGCTTTATTTTCGCAAGAATATTTAGGCCTGTCATATTGTCGCAACATTCCTGAAGAGGCCATAATACAAAAGAAAAGGTTAAGACAAGATCAATGGGTTTTTGTATGAAAGTGCAAGAACGTCCTGCGATTTTGTCGCAATGACAAGAGATGGCATAATAAGACCTTTAATTAGGAAGGAAAAATAAGACCATATAGCATTCATAACAGATTATTTTTTGCAAGAAAGATAATGAGAGGCAAGTATGAGAATCGATATACAAGAAGCATTATCTTTCTTATCAACAAAATATTAAAAGAAAAAGTTGACTCCAAAGTCGATTGAAAAATGTAGCTCTCAAAAGTGATAAAAATAAGACAGCTCAAGAAAAAAAATCTAGAAAAGAAACTCAAGCTTCAATGTTAATATCAGTAGCAGGAGATGACAGAAATTATTCGCCAACATTCTCGCAAGCTTCTCCTTCATTTCGGCTTTGATCTTCGCCATGACTAGTATTTTGATTATCGCCATCAATTACTTCTTCAGGAGAAATTTCTTTCTCATTCTGATTAACACCAGCAGATACTTCTTTAGAAGGAACTTCTTCTTCAACTTCCAGGAAATTATCCTCTGCACCGCTTTCATAATCATAATCACTATCAGCAGGACGAGGAATTTCATCATCATCTACTTCTAAAGGATCAATTGATGTAGGAGGAAGAGAGTTGGACAATAAGATGTCATTTACAAGGACTTCATCCCGGAGATGAACTTGGCGAAGAAGTGCTCTTTGATGATTCCTATCTTTAATATCTTTAAAATAAGCAAGGTAATCAAGTCTTCTTTCTGCTCGATCGCGAGAACCAGTGAGGGTAGAGACGAGCAAGGCATTCTCTTTGCGAATTTTGGCATATTTAGCCTCCAAGTCAGAAATAGAGGAATGAAGATTCTTCTCAGACTCTGCGAAAAATAGAATACAAAATTTTGTTAAAATAAGGAATTCAGAGAGATATGACAAAGAAAAGATAATTAAGGCAGTCAAACTATTATGACTACCTTCCTTTTGCGAAATAAGGTGTTGAATCAAGGATAGACAACTATTCTCCCAATGGTCCATTGCGTCATCAAATTTATCTCCAACTAAAACTTTAAGTCGAGACTGGAGATTTTTCTCTTTAGAAACAAGGAAGACATTTTTCTTCGCAAGAGAAGAATAAGATTCTTCTAATTTTAAATATTGTTCTTTAAGCTGATTTTCCTTCACACTTAAAGCTATTCTACCTTGAATGAGTGTATCTCTTTCAGTGATAGATGATTCTGTTACTTCTTTAAGTTCATTTCTTAAAGAGCGAAGAGATTTCCCTTGGTCAGCACATACTTTTTGGAGAATATTAAGTTGTTGCGAAGATATCGCCATCTTGTTTATATAAACTCGCTTCTCTTGAGATAAGGTTTTATTCTCATCTGATAAAGTTTCCATCCCTAAATTAGCTTTGGTTAAAGAATAAGAAAGACGAGATACTTCATTACTTAATAGATCTTGTCTTTGAACTAATTGGGTATTTTCATTGGTAAGATTATTTATTTGGTCAAGGGAATATGAATAGAGGTTATCTAATTGGTTATATTGATCCATTAAAACTTCTTTATCAACACGGGCTTCTTCAACAACAGATTCAAATTGATATCTCTCCATTACTCGTTTCTGATTTAATGCTTAACATGCGAAAGAGGGATTTAAAGGATAATTAAACATGGGAAGGATAAAACCATCGAAAAGGCAAATTAAAGACATAGATGAGGAAATCATACCTCTTAATTCATCATTCTTGTTGCGAAGATTGTCACGATCCAGCAAAACATTCTGAAGTTTCTGATTTTCAAGACGAAGAGCATTCTATTCTTTTTCTAAAGTTGTCTGCGAAGAAGCTTTGTCAGAATTTCGCAAACATTAGACTTGATGGGATCAGTAGAAGACTTCTTGCCATCATCTAGAATCTCAGATAAAACCTTGAAAGCAATATCTATCCCTTCCACGGTTTCTTTCGATAAAGGAAGAGACTTGGGTAGAGAACTAGTAGAAATAGAAGGTCGAGAAAAATTCTCAATGGGAAGAGAAGAGGTTTCATTCGTAGAAGGATCCATAATGGGAATTTCAATCATAGAAAGATCAACTGGAGAAATGAAGTCAGAGGCAGCATTTTCGTGAGTTGGAGATAAAGGTTTATCTTGCGAAAAGCTCGCAGGAGATTTGGAAGAAATAAAATCAGAAGCACCATCTTCACGAACTGGAGACAAAGGTTTATCTTGCGAAGATGTCGCAGGAGATTTGGAAGAAATGAGTAGGTGGAAGGGAACAGAAGTTGGAACAGCCTTGAGGTGGCGAGATTTCTTGTGAGGTTTATGAAGATCTTTATCACCCTGCGAATTACAATCTAGATAAGAAACAGAGGCAACAATATTGTTATTAGAAAAAGATAGTGTTTCTTACTACCTTCTCATTCGCAGACTTTCTTTTGTGTGCGACAACTTTGTGCTGTGATTTGGGATTGTTAGGGTTTTGAACTGTAAATTTAGTGTTGGAGCCGCTTTTGCTGAAATACAAGAGTATGGGAATCACATAAATAACATCACAAAAGGCAATAAAGAAGATTAATTTCAAATATATCAATTTCAGCAAAACTTATAAGGAAGAAAAGAGAAGACTAACCTTGATGAATACATGAAAAACGATAGAAGGGAGATTGTCTTGAGGAAGATCACGAACTATGAAGATCTAGTTTGAAGATGAAGAAGAACTTAAAAAGATTGAAGAGTAAAGAAGAAAAATTGCAATAACAGAATTTGCAGAAGAATGATGAAGTTGCAGAGATAATAAAAGGAAAGAATAAAATAATGAAAAGATATATATATAGAGGGAATTTTTCCTCGAGAAAATAAACACGGTTAATACGGAAAGATTTAAGCGGTTAAAAAGTAACGGTTACAAAAGACGTGTCGAGAAATAAATGGAAGAAAGAATACGTATGGTAGAAGTACGCCTCCTTGAAGGGGCAACCAGGGGGAAGATAAGGGTGGCACCCTCTATTAGGGAGCTGATAAGTGTCTTAAGACGCAAATGTCATGAGGCTTATTATTCGCAAGGATAATTAAGGCTTGTCATATTTTTGCAACAATCCTGAAGAGGCAATAATACAAAAGAAAAAGATAAGATGAGATCAATGGGTTTTCGCATGAAAGTGCGAAGACGTCCTGCGATTTCATCGCAAGACGACAATGTCATGGGGCTTTATTTTCGCAAGAATATTTAGGCCTGTCATATTGTCGCAACATTCCTGAAGAGGCCATAATACAAAAGAAAAGGTTAAGACAAGATCAATGGGTTTTTGTATGAAAGTGCAAGAACGTCCTGCGATTTTGTCGCAATGACAAGAGATGGCATAATAAGACCTTTAATTAGGAAGGAAAAATAAGACCATATAGCATTCATAACAGATTATTTTTTGCAAGAAAGATAATGAGAGGCAAGTATGAGAATCGATATACAAGAAGCATTATCTTTCTTATCAACAAAATATTAAAAGAAAAAGTTGACTCCAAAGTCGATTGAAAAATGTAGCTCTCAAAAGTGATAAAAATAAGACAGCTCAAGAAAAAAAATCTAGAAAAGAAACTCAAGCTTCAATGTTAATATCAGTAGCAGGAGATGACAGAAATTATTCGCCAACATTCTCGCAAGCTTCTCCTTCATTTCGGCTTTGATCTTCGCCATGACTAGTATTTTGATTATCGCCATCAATTACTTCTTCAGGAGAAATTTCTTTCTCATTCTGATTAACACCAGCAGATACTTCTTTAGAAGGAACTTCTTCTTCAACTTCCAGGAAATTATCCTCTGCACCGCTTTCATAATCATAATCACTATCAGCAGGACGAGGAATTTCATCATCATCTACTTCTAAAGGATCAATTGATGTAGGAGGAAGAGAGTTGGACAATAAGATGTCATTTACAAGGACTTCATCCCGGAGATGAACTTGGCGAAGAAGTGCTCTTTGATGATTCCTATCTTTAATATCTTTAAAATAAGCAAGGTAATCAAGTCTTCTTTCTGCTCGATCGCGAGAACCAGTGAGGGTAGAGACGAGCAAGGCATTCTCTTTGCGAATTTTGGCATATTTAGCCTCCAAGTCAGAAATAGAGGAATGAAGATTCTTCTCAGACTCTGCGAAAAATAGAATACAATTTTTTGTTAAAATAAGGAATTCAGAGAGATATGACAAAGAAAAGATAATTAAGGCAGTCAAACTATTATGACTACCTTCCTTTTGCGAAATAAGGTGTTGAATCAAGGATAGACAACTATTCTCCCAATGGTCAATTGCGTCATCAAATTTATGTCCAACTAAACCTTTAAGTCGAGACTGAAGATTTTTCTCTTTAGAAACAAGGAAGGCATTTTTCTTCGCAAGAGAAGAATAAGATTCTTCTAATTTGGAATATTGTTCTTTAAGCTGATTTGCCTTCACATTTAAAGCTATTCTACCTTGAATGAGTGTATCTCTTTCAGCGATAGATGATTTTGTTACTTCTTTAAGTTCATTTCTTAAAGAGCGAAGAGATTTCTCTTGGTCATCACATACTTTTTGAAGAATATTAAGTTGTTGCGAAGATATCGCCATCTTGTTTAAATAAACTTGCTTCTCTTGAGATAAGGTTTTATTCTCATCTGATAAAGTTTTCATCCCTAAATTATCTTTAATTAAAGAATAAGAAAGACGAGATACTTCATTACTTAATAGATCTTTTCTTTGAACTAATTGGGTATTTTCATTGGTAAGATTATATATTTGATAAAGAGAATACGAATAGAGGTTATGTAATTGGTTATATTGATCCATTAAGACTTCTTTATCAACACGGGCTTCTTCAACAGCAGATTCAAATTGATATCTCTCCATTACTCGTTTCTGATTTAATGCTTAACATGCGAAAGAGGGATTTATAGGATAATTAAACATGGGAAGGATAAAACCATCAAAAAGGCAAATTAAAGACATAGATGAGGAAATCATACCTCTTAATTCATCATTCTTCTTGCGAAGATTGTCACGATCCAATAAAACATTCTGAAGTTTCTGATTTTCAAGACGAAGAGCATTATATTCTTTTTCTAAAGCTGTCTGCGAAGCAGCTTTGTCAGAACCCAAATGCTTGCTCAGAATTTCGCAAACATTTGACTTGATGGGATCAGTAGAAGACTTCTTGTCATCATCCAGAATCTCAGATAAAACTTGAAAGCAATATCTATCCCTTCCACGGTTTCTTTCGATAAAGGAAGAGACTTGGGTAGAGAACTAGTAGAAATAGAAGTTCGAGAAACATTCTCAATGGGAAGAGAAGTGGTTTCATTCGAAGAAGGATCCATAAGGGGAATTTCAATCATAGAAAGATAAATTGGAGAAATGAAGTCAGAGGCAGCATTTTCGTGAGTTGGAGATAAAGGTTTATCTTGCAAAAAGGTCGCAGGAGATTTGGAAGAAATGAAATCAGAAGCAACATCTTCACGAACTGGAGACAAAGGTTTATCTTGCGAAGATGTCGCAGGAGATTTGGAAGAAATGCGTAAGTGGAAGGGAACAGAAGTTGGAACATCCTTGAGGTGGCGAGATTTCTTGTGAGGTTTATGAAGATCTTTATCACCCTGCGAATTACAATCTAGATAAGAAACAGAGGCAACAATATTGTTATTAGAAAAAGATAGTGTTTCTTACTACCTTCTCATTCGCAGACTTTCTTTTGTGTGCGACAACTTTGTGCTGTGATTTGGGATTGTTAGGGTTTTGAACTGTAAATTTAGTGTTGGAGCCGCTTTTGCTGAAATACAAGAGTATGGGAATCACATAAATAACATCACAAAAGGCAATAAAGAAGATTAATTTCAAATATATCAATTTCAGCAAAACTTATAAGGAAGAAAAGAGAAGACTAACCTTGATGAATACATGAAAAACGATAGAAGGGAGATTGTCTTGAGGAAGATCACGAACTATGAAGATCTAGTTTGAAGATGAAGAAGAACTTAAAAAGATTGAAGAGTAAAGAAGAAAAATTGCAATAACAGAATTTGCAGAAGAATGATGAAGTTGCAGAGAGAATAAAAGGAAAGAATAAAATAATGAAAAGATATATATATAGAGGGAATTTTTCCTCGAGAAAATAAACACGGTTAATACGGAAAGATTTAAGCGGTTAAAAAGTAACGGTTACAAAAGACGTGTCGAGAAATAAATGGAAGAAAGAATACGTATGGTAAATATAGAATATGAGAAGATAAATGTAGAATATGAGAAGATAAGCAGTTGCGCATTTCTCACACCGTTATCTACTTTGCAGAGAAGATATGAGAAGAGGCAAGATGTAGGATCAGAATCTCGCAACAATTATGTTTCAGCGAAATTATCAATGGTATTGCACAATAGCATCGCAGAACAATTTCAGAAACGACGTCAGCAAGAATCACGAGAAAGATGTGATAGTCTTGCGAAAATTAGAGAGATTGCGAAGTTAACATTTGTAAGGTTGTGAGAATGTCGCAAGCTATATCCGAAAATAAAGGACAGATTAGCTGTCATCCACTATGTATTTCCTTATAAATAGTCATTCGAGTTGTAAAGGAGAGAGAGATCTTTTTTGAGTAAGAGACAAGTAAATAAGAGAGAGAAAGTTCAGAACAGAGATCATTCTTGATTTCTTTATTTTCCTTGTAAGAACATTCAAAATTTAATCAATAAAATTAAGAGTGTAAACCTAAGAATGAGCTGATCAACAATGAAATTATATGAGGGGTGTATTGTTGGATTTCTTGCAACTACATTCCCACCAGGAGCAAATCCTTCACCACCCACACCACCAGTATTACCGCCAGCAGGGGAAGATCCCTCCTCGCCAGTACCACCTGCGGTAATATTACCCTCAGCTTCACCATCACCACCCGCGGAAACTTCTTCACCATTACCACCTTCGTCATCAGGAGGAGAAGTATCAGTGTGTTCTTCTCCATCGGACATTTCTTCATCCTCAGCAAACCCTTCGTTCACAGGACTAGTAACCTCCTCATAAACCTCAGCCTCACCAGTCACAACAGTAGAAGATTGCTTGGGTCCAATTTTCTTCCTCTTCGACACCTAACAAACCAGTACACGTCCCAACAAAAGCTCATTTTCTCTCTCACTTAAAAAATATTTTCAACCAAGAAAAAAAAAAGGGAAAATAGAATAGAGAATATAAGAAGAAATTGTACCTTGGCAGTAGCAACACTCTTCGGTGGAAGGGTAGCACCAGGACCCTCCTCCTCATCTCCATCAACGACATCAAGAGCGTAAGGGAAATTCATGCCCGCAAAATTCAGACGCCAAGGACAGAAATCTCCATAACGAGCAGGAGGAGTTTCACGAGGCTTGCTGTTTTCAGAAGGACGCCAACCGCGCGAACCAGGAATCCAACCGTAAGCCCAAGGGCCAATAATTTCAATGACAGTAGCATGCCACTCATAATCATGATCGCGCTTAATACTTTCACGAGCAGGAAAGAGTTTCCGTTTAGCAGATCCCTCGGTGCCAGGAACATACTTCAGCTTGGCATCGCTCACCTCACTTAAAAGACGAATTTCACCCCGACGAGCGGCAATGTTACGAAGACTAACACTCCACGGTTTACGGTTCCTACTGTTGACATAATCCCCAAAGGAGCTATTAAAATTTTGAGGAGTGTACCACTCTCTCTCAGCAAGATTTGGAACGTAGCAGGTCATCGTCGTCTCCCCTTGCTCCGCAGATAACATTCCTTCAGTGCACGAAGATAATTCCCAGAAAATTGCGACACAGAACGATTATGAGTGTTTGTGGAAGAACCTTCACGACTAGCCAGCACATCATAATAAAAGGAGTCACCCGACTTATAAAGGGGAAACATGAGACCCGCCTCGAAGGCTCCAACCGTAGTCAACAGATGAAACTCATCAAACTGATACTTCGAAATGAGTTCGTAAGTGATATCATCATCAGTGGCATAGAAGCGAACCTCAAAGGCTTGAATCTCATGTTTTTCCTGGAACATCTCAAGATCAATATGTTTGAACGTGACCCTCTTCTTACCAACTGAAACGATGTGTATCACTGGGGCAGCCTCTTCCTCGTCTGCGGAATCTGACGTGGGACTCAATTCTGAAGCCTTCCTTTTCGAAGGAAGATTTTTAGGTGAATCAGCTTTCAACATAGTATCCTTGGAGTACTTCCCCTTGAAAGAAACCGTTGGGAGAGGCGGCAAAGAACTCTGTAGGGGAACTGAAAGAGGAGCCATGGAACGAAGGGGCGGAACATCCAATGTTTCACTACGAGAAGGAGGAGCCCGCGCACTCCTAGAATCATCACGAGGGGAAGCCTGCGTACTCCTAGAATCTTCACGAGGACGAGAAGGAGCGCGGTTAACAGCGTACCTAGACCCAGAAGAACCCTTCGGAAGATCCCCTTTCTTAGTAGGCAAAGCCTTCGTACCAGAAGAAGATGAAACCCTATGACCACGAGGATCCGTTTGCGAAAATTTAGAGGAACCTTCCCCCAAGCGGAGATCTATAAGAGTCTCTACGCGGAGGGGATCTTGGCGGACTAGACGACGGGGTCTGGTAAGGAGCCCGCGGACGATCAGACATAGCTACGAGGAAACACAAAAACAGTTTAGAAGAGAATACGAGGGGATCACTAAAGATCAAAAAACCCAGAAACTGATGGTTCATCCGGATTAACATCAAAAACCCTAAAATTTGAAAATAATCAGAAATACCCCATCAGATTCCAGAGATGACACTTAGATACAGACTTATAGACTTTGTAACAAAGAACAGGGGCAAGCATACATGCATCGACATATGTGTTCTTCGTCACAAAGACAAAAGTACAGCAGCAGAAGACAAACGGGTAGATACAACAACAGAAGATAGATAAATCAATGATAGAAATAATGAAAACCACATACCTGTATAAAAGAGGACGACAAACACCAACCACAGGAGAAGATAGAAAAATCAGAGAAATCAAAGGCAAGTTGTCTTTAATACAGGGGAAGCAGCAGTCGAAAGCGAAAGAGTCAGAAAATTGAAAATAGGTTATCTTCCTCAGAAGGACGACGATAATAAATGACTAAAGAACAAGAATAAAAAACAAAAACCACAAAGAGGATGAACACTGACAAGAAGAGGATGAACACTGACAAGAAGAGGATGAAAGGTAGTTTCACATTCTCTTTCCTATTTATAAAGATAGAGAAGACAATAAATGTACCTCGTACCAAGGAGAAGTTAATGCAAACGTGGGAAACGTGCCCGTATTTATAGGGGAAGTTATTTCAGGAGAGATGAAACGTGTGCGACGATCTTTCCTCTTCTAAACTGCAAAATACGCCCAGGTCAGAAGAAGAGCGGAAAATTGTATGTACACATTTCAATGTCCACCACGTGTACAGGAAGAGACATGTGGAAAGCATGCAAAGCGAGACATCAAAACATGATAACAACCAGTCATAACCTAGGGGAGCATCTCATCAGAAAATGTCACCGGTCAGCAGATCTGACAGTCAAGGACTGAGGATCACAGAGGTATGATGTCAAAGAGGAGCGCCAGATAATACCCCTCGGGTGTTAGTACATCCTATCCCGAGGAAGATCCGAGATCAACGGCTGAGAGAGAGGTTGACTGACACGGATGTGACCAGACTAAGAGACACTTGTCTGACACGAGCGGACGTCCAACTGCCCGGATTAAATACCAAGAGATATACACGCGTCAATTAACTCGTGTAACAAGCGAGGATAGCTCTTCGTATTCAAGGTTAGACCGCAGGATATACCGAAGACCTCTGCGTAATGTGCACAAAGCACAAGAAGATAAGGTTGCAACGGCTTCTCAGAAGTAGGACCCACGTTTCAACCCTATAAATACCCCTCTCCACTAAGAGAAAAGAGGTCGACCAATTCACAATCCTTAGAAGAGACATAAGAGAGAGAAATAGGAAGAGTAAGTAAATCCCCTGCTTCCGCAGACTAATGTATACTCAAAATCCATTCATCTTTGTAAACATTCAATACATAGTGAAACACCAACCCCCGTGGATGTAGGCCTTAGTGCCGAACCACGTAAATCTCCATCTTATTTATATTTCAGCACTTTTATATTCATCGTATATCCCTTATTATTCGTATTTATGTTCGTATTTGTAGTCTTACTCCTCATACGATCATTTTCCTGATATTACTCGACTAGGAAGTGATGAGCCCGAAGGATTTGAGTCGATGAATCGATAGTATCATCCATTTTATGCATGTGTCATTTAATTCAAGAGTATTATGTATGTGCGAACATTGTTTGTGAACACGTGGAATGCCCTCGTGATTTATGTGTTCACAGAGATTAATCAAGCGCACGTGATGGGAGAGTGCATTACTGCATAGACTTGTGCCGATGTATCTTATATATGTATACTTAATTAACTATATACTTTATCTACACACAACTTTATGCTTTATTGTAAACACTCTTTCTCGTAAGGAATAGTCAATGATTTATTATAAATATTCTGTTACAAATGGCATATTTGGTTTGTTGAAAACATGCGCCTCATGATATGTCACCTAGTCACATCCATAGACAGTTACATTACCTTTTGGGTTTTCACTTCATTAAATTTTGCAAAGCATATCATCTTGCCTTGTATATCATAATCGGTTTGAAAGAAAAAAAAAAAATCTAGTAACGTGCTCCAGGCACCATGCTAGCAAGGGTCCATAGAGGCCGCTTGAACCAAAATTTACAAAATGTCTCGGGTTAGCCAAGGGTGCATGATCGACTGACAAATTTACAAGAGCTCTCAAGTCAGCCAAAGGCACTTGATCGACTGGCAAAAGGTCTCGTGTTAGCCAAGGGTGCATGATTGACTGACAAATTTACAAGAGGTCTCAAATCAGCCAAAGGCGCTTGATTGACTGGCAAAAGGTATCGGGTTAGCCAAGGGCGCCTGATCGACTGAAAAATTTACAAGAGGTCTCAAGTCAGCCAAAGGCGCTTGATCGACTGGCAAAAGGTCTCGGGTTAGCCAAGGGCGCCTGATTGACTAACAAATTTACAAGAGGTCTCAAGTCAGCCAAAGGCGCTTGATTGACTGGCAAAAGGTCTCGGGTTAGCCAAGGGCGCCTGATCGACTGACAAATTTACAAGAGGTCTCAAGTCATCCAAAGGTGCTTGATCGACTGGCAAAAGGTCTCGGGTTAGCCAAGGGCGCCTGATTGACTGACAAATTTACAAGAGGTCTCAAGTTATCCAAATGCGCTTGATTGATTCGCAAAAGGTCTCGGGTTAACCAAGGGCGCTTGATCGACTGAAAAATTTACAAGAGGTCTCAAGTCATCCAAAGGCTCTTGATCGACTGGCAAAGGTCTCGGCTTAGCCAAGGGCGCCTGATTGACTGACAAATTTACAAGAGGTCTCAAGTCAGCCAAAGACGCTTGATTGACTAGCAAAAGGTCTCGGGTTAGCCAAGGGCGCCTGATTGACTGACAAATTTACAGGAGGTCTCAAGTCATCCAAAGACGCTTGATTGACTGGAAAAAAGTCTCGGGTTAGCCAAGGGCGCCTGATCGACTGACAAATCTACAAGAGGTCTCAAGTCAGCCAAAAGCGCTTGATCGACTGGCAAAAGGTCTCGGGTTAGCCAAGGGCGCCTGATTGACTGACAAATTTACAAGAGGTCTCAAGTCAGCCAAAGGCGCTTGATTGACTAGGAAAAGGACTCGGGTTATCCAGGGCGCCTGATCGACTGACAAATTTACAAGAGGTATCATGTCAGCCAAAAGTGCTTGATCGACTGGAAAAAGGTCTCCCGTTAGCCAAGGGCGCCTGATTCACTGACAAATTTACAAGAGGTCTCAAGTCATCCAAAGACGCTTGATTGACTAGAAAAAGGTCTCGGGTTAGCCAAGGGCGCCTGATTGACTGACAAATTTACAGGAGGTCTCAAGTCAGTCAAAGACGCTTGATTGACTGGCAAAAAGTCTCTGGTTAGCTAAGGGCGCCTGATCGACTGACAAATCTACAAGAGGTCTCAAGTCAGCCAAAAGCGCTTGATCGACTGGCAAAAGGTCTCGGGTTAGCCAAGGGCGCCTAATCGACTGACAAATTTACAAGAGGTCTCAAGTCAGCCAAAGGCGCTTGATCGACTGGAAAAAAGGTCTCGGGTTAGCCAAGGGCGCCTGATTGACTGACAAATTTACAAGAGGTCTCAAGTTAGCCAAAGGCGCTTGATTGACTGGCAAAAGGTCTCAGGTTACCCAAGGGCGCCTGATCGACTGACAAATTTACAAGAGGTCTCAAGTCATCCAAAGGCGCTTGATCGACTGGCAAAAGGTCTCGGGTTAGCCAAGGGCGCCTGATTGACTGACAAATTTACAGGAGGTCTCAAGTCAGCCAAAGACGCTTGATTGACTGGCAAAAAGTCTCGGGTTAGCCAAGGGCGCTTGATCGACTGACAAATCTACAAGAGGTCTCAAGTCAGCCAAAAGCGCTTGATCGACTGGCAAAAGGTCTCGGGTTATCCAAGGGCGCCTGATGACTGACAAATTTACAAGAGGTCTCAAGTCAGCCAAAGGCGCTTGATTGACTAGGAAAAGGTCTCGGGTTAGCCAAGGGCGCCTAATCGACTGACAAATTTACAAGAGGTCTCATGTCAGCCAATGGCGTTTGATTGACTGGAAAAAGGTCTCCGGTTAGCCAAGGGCGCCTGATTGACTGACAAATTTACAAGAGGTCTCAAGTCAGCCAAAGACGCTTGATTGACTAGCAAAAGGTCTCGGGTTAGCGAAGGGCGCCTGATTGACTGACAAATTTACATGAGGTCTCAAGTCAGCCAAAGACGCATGATTGACTAGAAAAAATTCTCGGGTTATCCAAGGGCGCCTGATCGACTGAAAAATATACAAGAGGTCTCAAGTCAGCCTAAAGCGCTTGATCGACTGTCAAAAGGTCTCGGGTTAGCCACGGGCGCATAATCGACTGACAAATTTACAAAAGGCCCCGAGATGAAAAGACACTCGGCTGGCTGACGATTATACAAAAGTCTACGGGATGCATATCAAAAAGCGGGGGTCTAACAACACCACCCAATATTTCGCTTAGCACTCTGTATGAACTAACTCCGAACTACTTTGCTAGAGAATCAACTAGACAGACAGACTCAATCTAGATAAAAATTAACTCGAGGAGTTATAATCTCAATCTCTAGATTTGATCTTTACTCAAGCAAATAGAAATCTGCGATTCTTTATCAATGAGGGATAACTTGGACGGTACCAAAGACCAATGTCCAAGGATCAATCAATATCAATCAACAACCAAAGGTTGGATTTCCAATTGATGATCACGAACGCACAACCTGTATTATTTCAATTATATAAAATATATTGCGGAAAATAAATAACACAGACACCCGAAATTTTGTTAACGAGGAAACCGCAAATGCAGAAAAACCCCGGGACCTAGTCCAGATTGAATACACACTGTATTAAGCCGCTACAGACACTAGCCTACTGCAAACTAACTTCGGACTGATCTATAGTTGAACCCCTACCAATATCCCACTGATACAAGGTACAGTGTACTCCTACGCCTCTGATCCCAGCAGGACACTGCGTACTTGATTCCCTTAGCTGATCTCACCCACAACTAAGAGTTGCTGCAACCAAAAATCACAGACTTGATAATAAACGAATCTGTCTCACACAGAAAAGTCTATCAAAAGGATAAATTTGTCTCCCACAGATAAACCCTAGGTTTTGTTCCGTCTTTAGATATAAAATCAAGGTAACAGGAACCAATTGATAATCCGTTCTTATATTCCCGAAGAACGGCCTAGATTAATCAATCACCTCTCTACAATCCTTCCTGACTACAAAAGCGGATTGTCGTGGAATCAAAAACAGTGAGGCGAAGATGTTTGTGACTTCTGTATCTTGCCTATCGGAGAAATCTCACGATCTCAATCCAATCACAGATTGTGCTCGTACGATAGAAGATGCAAGATCAGATCACACAACTATGATAAAAGTAGTATCGGTCTGGCTTCACAATCCCAATGAAGTCTTTAAATCGTTAACCCGATTTTACAGAAGAAAATCAAGGGTTAATGGAGATCGACTCTAGCGAGCGCACTAGTAGCACACAGACGTGTGTGGATTAAGTTTTTCTCTAGATAGATGTCTCCTATATATAGCCTTTCAAATCATGGTTTTGCCTTAGGTACAAAGCAAACTCTATCCACCATTAGATGAAAACCTAATTTAGATTCAAGCCAATATCTCTCAACTGTTAGATCGAAAGACATATCTTGTCACACACACTTGGGTACACGTTTACTGGGTTTGAGAAAACCATGCCCAAACGAGTACACGTATGTTGGTTCAACATGGTAACCCAAAAGGTCAACCATATGAGCATTTCATATTAATCATGTTCTTCTTCACCATAACTAGTCCAATTGACTCAAATGAACTAGTTAAGAATTTTTCAATTGCTATGAGATCTTATGTAACTACACAAGACACAATTGAGACAAGGATGATTCAGTCGATTAGAATCGGCTCATGAACATTATACCCACTATTTGCATAAATCATTCCTTAATAATTAAAGTTTCATGTTCAGAGCATATCTTTAGATCATAACCTCTTAAGCTCACAAACAAGTTTGCGGACTTAAGTTAATCGGTTGGGTTTTCCAAACTCAACAGCAATTCTCGGGTCGAGAACTTCCGCCAGTTCGCGGACTGGGTTCGTGGACTGAGTTCGCGGACTTAGCATACAAACGAGTTTTGGAAATCCCAGCAGAAATTCTCGGTCGAGAGCTTCCGTCAGTTCGGGGACTGAGTCTGCGGACTGGGTTCGCGGACTTGGCAAACCAATTCCACAATCCTACCGATTTCTCTTGATCAACAAAGTTCGAAAACTTCGGTTCAAGGAATACATGGTTATATAATCTAAACTATCATTCCAATCATTGAAACATTCTTAGAGAGCGATATTCAGTCGTGAAGAACAACATACCTTTCTCGTCAAAGCAATTTCCAAAGTGATTGAAACTTTCATGACTTTCGTTACTAGGTGAAGATAAACCTGATCAAAGCGAAACGCTTTACCAACACATAATTTCGAGTAAAAGATAAGCAATGAATACTCAGCTCGAAATATCAAGTGTATATGATCTAGTCTATATCGCATACGACTTTTGTCTCATAAGAAGTAGGAGAAGAATAGATAGACTTTCGAGTGATAGATAAGTTCAAGTCTTCACATACCTTTTTGTTGATGACGTTCCACGATTCCTTGGTGTAGATCTTCGTCGTTGTCGTTGAATCCCCATGAAGTCCTTGAGCTCAACTACACTTTTCCTATCCTAGTCCGAGACTTAGCTAATAGGCTAGAAATCAAGACTTTATAGTTTTGATCACTAACATTGATAAACATGCTTGATATAGCAACGCATGCGAGGTTGACCGAGCTATGCTCTAACAATATCCCCCTTTGTCAATTCTAGTGACAAAACTATTAATACATATGGAATACAAAAAAGATAAACTTTAGTGGCTCCTATTCCATAGTCCAATCTTCAACGTTCCTTGAAATCTTTGTCGTTCCAAGTACTTCAATGATACCAAAGGTTGTAAGTTTAGTATCACCGTTGTTGAAGATCCGTAACTATACCAATGAGAGAAATCGAGATTCTCGATCATTATTATACAGTGTCATAGTATTATAATGAACATCAAAGTCCAATTGCATCACGCCTTTATCAATAATTCTATGGTGATATGTATCACTCCCCCTTAGTCAACACTCCATCTCGATCATGGAAACCACTCCCCCTTACATAATGATCCGAAAACCATATGTATTTGTAGTGTGACCTACAATATTTCTCCCCCTTTTTGTCAATAAAATGGGCAAAGGTACAAGAATGGGTTCATAATGAAATTTCCACAAGAGACATTTCATGACCAAAAGAAAGACAACATATCATCTTAATTTAGATGCAATCTTATATCCGAAGCTAACAGCATTCATCATGGAGTTTTAAGACGCAAGATAACCGCTTCAAAATTCCACAGCCGCACTCCCCGCAAGATATTACCATTAAGCACAAGTTCAAAAGAACTCTCCCCCATTTGATGTCATTCCCAAAGTAACAACAAGAGCGACCTTAATTTCGAAAGAAAAGAAGGATTTTTATTTGGACACCATAAACCATGTGAATGATTATTTTTTTATATCCAAAACTCAACCAAAATACTCACAAGTAAACCCATGAATATTCTAATTGGAATAGGCAATTAAATCAAAACCACAAAAGTGATCAATTTAATTGAAAGTGCTCAACATAAGTAAACTCACGGAGCAACAGGCTACGACTAAGTTAATCATATGGAGGTGACTAACTTAACCGTTCAAGTACTCAACATAAGGAAAACCTTACGGAATACGTGACTGCATTAACCAATAGAACATGATAGTGTAGCCGTTCATATACTCAACACAAGAGCTTGTGGAATATATGAAAACACAACTAGATTAATTACAATAGATCCTATAATTAATCTAATCGAAAAGCAAACAACCAAACTAATCACCGAAGTAATCAATTTAATTATTTTAGGCTCGACATAAAAGAGATTACGGAACCCCGACTAAGATTATCATGGAACATGACCATCTTCACCGTACATGTACTCAACATATGAAGGAAAACTTATGGAGTACAAACTAAATAACCAAGGATGATTAATTTAGTTCATAATGCTCAACATATAGCATCTTACGGAATAACCAACAAAGTCAAGGTTAATCGACTTAGTTGTAAGGTGCTCAATATAAGACACACAATGGAGCCTTCACGGTAAAACATGAAAATGGATCAATGAAGATCAATACCGTGGATAACATACAAGGATCTATTATATTTTCCATCATAACAACATAATAGACTTGTTTATGGGTGAAAACTATTTCTGCCGGTTTTGGTAATTTGGGGTGTGTGGATGAGAAATGAATCTAAACCTTAAACAAATGCACTGCACGGGAGTGCTTGTGATTCGAGAAATCAATCTGTGAAAGTCCGGCCTAAACCAAGAAATGGCCATTCCAGACTTGTTTCGGTCACAAAGTGAAGGATATGGGGTTGGTCTTAGGGAGGGAAGCGAAGAAGGTGTTGAGATTGTGAAGGTGTTGGCTATGTATGACTTGTATCAGAAGACCGAACAGGCTTGCAGAGTGTAAGCTATCAGTTCTGGTGTTTGAATACGATTGTATCAACACTTGGTTCTGTTGTCTTGTCCTGTCTTGGAAATAGGGAGGAGAACCTATTTATACAAGTCTTTGAGCCTGAACCTCGTATTTCCTGGGAAGTGGAGAAAGTGGAGTGATGGGGTAGTGGAGTCGTGTGTTAGTGTTACACGATTAGTCTTGCCCACTTCTCCCATCATCATTAACCATCCATGACTTCCTGACACGTTCTTGTGATGGCGCGTTGCACGCTGCACGCTGTAAACCGCCATACCAATACCCCAGTATGTATCCCCCAGTTTGTGACATGATTGATGTCTCGAGTGTGTGGATCGTGGGACCCACAGAAAGTAGCATGTAATGCTAGATTAGATAACTAAGTGTTTAGGAATTCGATACTTGTGAAGTATCGTGTGTATTCTATGCAGGTACTTCATCGAGTATATTCATCATGTATGAAGCATCGTTGTTTGAGCGTCTCAAAATAGCTTTATCTCCAGCCTACTTCATGTGATGGTTTGGAGGTTGCGCAAGCAAGTCCTCCCTTGGCCGACCACATGGTGTGGTAGAATGACGGGTGGTGATCACCATGACGCTTCACTGACCAATTAACTCCTGACCAGGGATGTGTAGCCAAGCCGGTGAAGTTGGACGGATAAGATGATCTTTGAGACACTCATCTGCGACCGTTAGTGGAATTAGGGTTTTGGAAGAGGTGCGCAAGCACCACTTTTCAGCTTGGTCGAATCCAAGCTTGGGACACGATTTTGGCATGGCTGATTGGGTATGTGTGTAGACGACATGCCAGTGTACATGCCCATACCTTGTTGTCCCTTGAAAGTGTAATCTGGACCGCTCAATTTGTTCGACAAAGAGGAGCGGTCAGGATTGATTTACGACAAAAGTTTGGTGCCGCAAATGTCGTGCGCCATGCCTTCTTCGGGCGCGCGTTTCGAGACTACCAAGCTTGGTCGGTCCCGGCCGATTGGTTCGGCGTGTAGGTGATAGGCTGATGTTCACGCCTATACCTGACTGTCCCATGGAAACGTGATTTAAGCCACTCAATTTGTCCGGTGAAGTTGAGTGGTCGAGATCAGTTCGTGATTGGGAGGTGTGACCACGCCAGTTTGGGCGTGCGAATCGAGGGGACCAGGCATGGTATGCCTTGGACGATCGGGTGTGGAGATATATGTGTCAACAGTGATCATGTTGATGCTCACTGGACCTGCTCAGTCGACTTCTAAACCCTCCATTCGATCAGGATAAAACGGACGCTCACGATCAATGTAAACCCTAAATAGGGTTTTTTCCGGCCGTGCGGCATGCCCACTTTGGGCGTACGGTTTGGAACGACTAGCTATGGTTGGTCTTGACCGATTGGTCGTGTTTGTAGGCGCGCCCGTGGTGATTGTGTTGACATGCTCTGGTTGAGACTGATTTGCGACACATGTAATGTGCTGCAAACACTAGTTTTAGGGTTTCTCGTCCACGCTGCTTTGGCTGGGCGAATTGGCAAGACATGCTACCCTTTTGGGGAGGCCGACCATGCGGGGTCTGCATTGGTCCGATGTTGAACATTCCAATACCTGCTTGAGGTTTATGGATTCGATCTAAGCTATCCAATCATGCTGGTGAATTTGGATGGTCGTGATCGTTTCTGAGACTGATACGGACAGTCCAGATGCTCGATCGGTCTAGTATAACATTCTAAGAGTTATAGCATGTACGGGTATTTCATACATGCCTCCTTATTTAATGCTTGGAGATTCGTGTTGCTCTGCTGAGAGCAACACTCAGTCGTCATGGAGCACTAATAATGATAAGAGTGAAGCAGTACAGAAAATACAAGGCTGGTCATGCATTAATTGATAATGCTATAAGTTTTCAATGGATAAGTATTCTCTATTTTATCAGAGGCTTTATCCTTTGCAGGATGTTAGCGCATAATTTCGGCTTTTACAATTTTAGCCCTTAAACGAAAATCCACCATCAACATTAAGTACCCTTCCTAGCACGTAATGGTTACACTATTGTGGGGTAGGCATGAGATGGTGACGATTTTGTATGCTGAAACAATTAAGCTAGATAAAAGTAAATGCGTATTTACCGCATAGATCGTCAGGTGATGTCCTGGAAGTCTTGATTAGGGTCATGAAGGAGGTAGGACTTGGTCAGGCGAGTCGCTTTTGGTTTCCTCCATGTTCATATGGACAGAGCTTGGCCCACTTGTTGAACTGGGTGTACTTTCCTCCATTGCACGAAATCTTTTCCCAGATATATCCGATAAGCCTCGTTGATCATTATCCCGAATCAGTAGCCTTCATAGGTGTCCAGTAAAGACTTCTCTTCTCCTGGGATTCTGTTGACTTGCAAGATATATATTCCAAGGATCCTTCTCATCCATAGTCGTATATCCAGGTATTTCTCCGCACTTATGTAATCTTATGATTTGATTGATAATGATATACACACATTTTTTTATGTGCTCATAACTTCTTCTTCTTTGCAGCTTATCATGGAAGCGGTGGACGATGATCATTCTGTAACTTCTCCAGAAAAAAGTTTCTAAGTCGACAATCCCGGAGCTGATGCGAACGAAGAAGTAATGGCTAAAATCGATCTCCCACTTCGCGAAGTTGGTCGTGCTATACAGGGGATGTCCATTCTGCACCTGCGTATTGTCAGAGAACGTATCTGTGCCCTTTCAGCTGCAATCGACATGGAGGAGCAATGGAGGCGTGATGAAGCGTTGCATGCCTCAGTGAGTTCAAGGGCAGAGAGGTTTGCAGCACGGTTAAAGAGGCGGAGGTTTGAACACAAACGACCTCTTGGCGAAGATAAATGTGATTATCCAATCCATGACGGTGTGATAATCCTTGATTCTGACATAGATGAACCTGAGCGTCTGAAAGCAGTTAATACAATCCCTAACGTTGATGTGGCCTTTGAGGAAGACATGGAAGTTGTTCCTGCTAACGATGTTGGGGTGGAGAGTGCTGCTGTAGAAACATCTGAAGCGGAAGCTGAGGCAGATCCGAAGGAAGAAGCAGTAACGGCTCACGATGGTGATGGCGTTGAAGCAGGACCTAGTAGTGGTGCTGACACGGTAGACCTTGTTGACAGCTAGGATTTTGATTTTCTTTCTCTTTAAATACATTCCCGTAATTCGTAAACATCTTCCTTATACTCAGTGGCGGCTGAGTTCAGGATCTTTTGTTTTGCTTGCTTGAATAAAGGTTTTTATGTTATAATTCTTTGTTAAGATTACATCTGAACCTTTTCAGGCGAAATGGTGTGCCTTCATATGTATGTGATTCTTCATGATAAAAGAAATAATGCCATAATGGAATACCACGGACCTGTATGTGATCCTGACGTGAGATCTCCCTGGTCTTGCTGAGTGAATGGATCAAAGAATCTTCTTTTTCCGCACATATTCTATTTCCTTTTCTTACGAAATGTTTGCTTAGGGTTTCCTTCCCTGTTTTGCTCTAACGGGTTTAGGCTGACTCAGGACTTTGTGTCTTCCTTTAGGGGTAAAGAAGTTCTTGGATGGAAATAATACTTCAGTTAATTTGAAATTGAAAATTGAAACCCTAATTATGAATGCAAGTATTGCAATCATTTTCTGGAGGAATTACAAATATGACATGAGAAGGTAATTGTATAAAGACACGCTGGAGAAAACAGCACATCGTTTTAAAGTGTGGAGGACGCTGGAAAGTGATGGCACAACGTCTTAAGTACGGTAGGGTTTGAGTCATCGCGAGTGAATCGTTACGCCTTCCAGTTTGTCAGCGTTGATGAGCTTGCAGTAGCCTCCTAGGATAACGTCTGCTACCAGGTATGGTTCATCCTCTCTTTCAGTGGGTGAGCCAAGTGGATTGGTTACTTTCACCGTCATGCTCCCAACCTTGAATGTATTCGTCTTCGTCACCAGATCTCCAATTCCAAATGGGTTTGGTCGTGCAGATGCCTGGACCTTGGCTTTATCGTCTTTGACCGAGACAACCTCTAAGTTATCGATAAAATGATTGAAGGGGCCGGACTCCCATTCACATCTCTTAGCCGGGGTTGGTTTGTTAGTCGGAACCATCCCCCAGTGCTTGTCAGAGTGAGGAGTGATTGGTTGCAAAAAGGATTATGTGATGAGACTTACTTGGGCTCGGAACCTTTTAATGTACGCTGACGGGCTCTCTCCAGGAAGTTGTATCACGTTGGAAAGCTGTAGGTGGTGCGGCAACAGACAATCCCCAGGTCCAGACGGCTTGTTGGATATCCTTTCGGGTACCGAAGCTGGTAGAGGACAAACTTCCAGTGTTGGCTTGTTTTCGTGTATCCAAGAGTATCCTAGGATCATGTCGTAATTAGGATGCTCCTTGACTATGCAGAACTTTGCTTGCGTTAGGACTTCACCCAATTTAACTTCAAGATCGATGTATCCATATGCGTCTCCAAGTTATCCTTCTGGAGTCTTAACCACAGTTGGGTTGTGAGTAGCTTCCTGCTTTGAAATCTTTGATGCTTTCAAGGTCTGGAGAGTGATGATGTTGAATTATGAGGCCGTATCAATCAATGTTCTATCGAACTCGACATCCCTCAAACGAGAAACGATTAAGAGTCCGCAGTTTCCCTGGATTGCATCTTCCAGTAAGGACTGAGGTTTCGATACCGCTTCCTTTTCCAGATACAAGCGCCTGCCTGAGACAACACGGTTGAGGGCTGCAAATATGTCCTGACGCTGTGCTTTGGAGAAGTACAAGATCTCTCACAAATGTTCCATCATAGATTGTACAGTCTTGCGAACGAGATCCCAGGAAATCATGTAGTTCCTGACAATGAGAGGATCTCTATGAACACCTTCGTTTCCAAGCTGGAGTTCTCCTGCCTCTATCTTTTCTTTGAATATTTGCTTCAGTCTGTTGCAGTCTTTAGTCGGATGATGGACAAACCTATGGTAGCGGCAGTACTTGGGATCCGCCATATATTTCTCGGTTGGCGGGCGTCTGATAGGAGGCAGCTTGATAGCGTCGTCTTGAATCCATGCCTCCAAGAGTTCCATCACTTCACTCATGGGGAATGGGAAGATTGCATCTTCGGTGTCTTGTGCAGGAGTCTTTCCTACTCCTTTTTGAGACGAGGTCATCTGTGCCGGAGCCGCACGCTTGGGTTTTCGTTCTGTTGATGAAGCTTTCCTTTTTCCTCCTTCGCCTATCACACTCACAGAAGGAACAGTGTTGTATTGTTTGTTGGTGAGGCGCCTGCTTCCTCGACTCTCACGTAGGTCTTCGTTTCGAAAAAACCTGGTTCTCTCTAGTAACGCTGGGGCAGTTGTGGCTGAACGCTTGGCAGCTTCATGGAGTTCAGAGAACGTCTGAAAGCCCAGATTCTCCAGTAGGGCGCAGTATATAGGCATCATCCCGTTGATGCACAGCTCCACCAACTGCCATTTAGTGATATTCGGATCATGACAATCTAGTGCTTGAGTTCTGAACATTTTAACGAAATCGTTCGGATGTTCGTTGTTCCGCTGAGAGATTCTCCTCAGGTCTAAAAAGGTGATCTGCTCGGACACGAAGAAGTACTTTTTATAGAAAGCACTGACCATCCCGTCCCAATTGGATATGCTGTTAGGCGCGATGTTGTTGTACCAGGTGTACGCCCTTATCGTAAGTGACTTCGAGAATTCTTTCAGGTGGAGAACACGATTGTATTCATATTCTCCTAATGATTCCAAAAATCGAGAGATGTGTTCATGAGCGTTACCAGTACCATTATAGAGAGAGAACTGAGGAGAGGTGTATCCTCTTGGGAGAGGAATTCGTTGTACATCTTGAGGGTACGGCGGTTGATGTTGGTGCACCTCCATCATGCTTCCTTTGCCTCGGTTTTGGAGAAATCGTTCAAGGTCTTCACGTGTGATGAAGTTGGGAGACCGGTCCATCTCCCTTGGGCGTTCAGGAACAACACGAGTTTCTTCATTCATGTGGGTCTGAGTAGAAACGCCTGTTCTAGGCGTGAAGGCATCCCTTGTTGGCTCCAGGGGTTTCCGTGAGTCTTGTGGCAATCATTCACTTAAGGTTTTGAGGAAAGTGAGTACCTCTTTCTGAGTTGCAGCCATATCCATTTGAGTCTTAGCAAGATCTTCCTGCCTCTCCATCAAGTCTGCGATGCTAATTGGAGATGGTCCTCCTCTTGCTCCTCCGGCTCCCCGTACTGATGAAGGAATGGAAGTTGTTGTTCTAGTGATCGCTGGAGGTGTTATACTTGAAGAGATGCCAGGGTTCGCGGCTGCTCTAGCTCTGGTGATAGGAGTTGTTACACTTACTGGAGCATCTCCTGCTCCGCTGGTGCTGGTAGTAGAGGAAGCAATTCCACGAGATATATTGATGGTATTGACTGGCTGCACGGTGACACCTGAGATATCAACACTGAGAGTGTTGCCAACGCTAGTACCGTCAGGATTGGTTGCTGATCCAGACCTAAGATCCACCATTTCGAAATTTATAAGATTGAATTGGTATTGAAGAAATTGACTTCACAACCGAGAGATTAATCTCCCCCTGTGGTCGCCAATTGTTTATGGGTGAAAACTATTTCTGCCGGTTTTGGTAATTTTGGGTGTGTGGATAAGAAATGAATTTAAACCCTAAACAAATGCACTGCACGGGAGTGCTTGTGATTCGATAAATCAATATGTGCAAGTCCGGCCTAAACCAAGAAATGGTCGTTCCAGACTTGTTTCGATCACAAAGTGAAGGAGATGGGGTTGGTATTAGGGAGGGAAGCGAAGAAGGTGTTGATATTGTGACGGTGTTGGCTATGTATGACTTGTATCAGAAGACCGAACAGGCTTGCAGAGTGTAAGCTATCAGTTCTGGTGTTTGAATACGATTGTATCAACACTTGGATTCTATTGTCTTGTCCTGTCTTGGAAATATGGAGGAGAACCTATTTATACAAGTTTTTGAGCCTGAACCTCGTATCTCGTGGGAAGTGGAAAAAGTGGAGTGATGGGGGAGTGGAGTCGTGTGTTAGTGTTACACGATTAGTCTTGCCCACTTCTCCCGTCATCACTAACCGTTCATGATTTCCTGACACGTTCTTGTGATGGCGCGTTGCACGCTGCACGCTGTAAATTTCCATACAAATACCCCAGTATGTATCCCCCAGTTTGTGACATGATTGATGTCTCGAGTGTGTGGATCGTGGGACCCACAGAGAGTAGCATGTAATGCTAGATTAGATAACTAAGTGTTTAGGAAGTCGATACTTGTGAATTATCGTGTGTATTCTATGCAGGTATTGCATCGAGTATATTCATCATGTATGAAGCATCGTTGTTTGAGCGTCTCAAAATAGCTTCATGTCCAGCCTACTTCATGTGATGGTTTGGAGGTTGTGCAAGAAAGTCTTCCCTTGGCCGACCACATGGTGCGGTAGAGTGATGGGTGGTGATCATCATGACGCCTCACTGACCAATTAACTCCTGACCAGGGCTGTATAGCCAAGCCGGTGAAGTTGGACGGACGATATGATCTTTGAGACACTCATCTGCGACCGTTAGTGGAATTAGGGTTTTGGAAGAGGTACGCAAGCACCACTTTTCAGCTTGGTCGAATCCAAGCTTGGGACACGATTTCGGCATGGACGATTGGGTATGTGTGTAGATGGCATGTCGGTGTACATGCCCATACCTTGTTGTCCCGTGAAAGTGTAATATGGACCGCTCAATTTGTCCGATAAAGAGGAGCGGTCAGGATTTACTTACGACAGAAGTTTGGTGCCGCAAATGTCGTGCGCCATGCCTTCTTCAGGCGCGCGTTTCGAGACCACTAAGCTTGGTCGGTCGCGGTCGATAGGTTCGGCGTGTAGGTGATAGGATGGTGTTCATGCCTATACCTGGCTGTCCCATGGAAACGTGATCTAAGCCACTCAATTTGTCCGATGAAGTTGAGTGGTCGATATCAGTTCGTGATTGGGAGGTGTGACCACGCCAGTTTGGGCGTGTGAATCGAGGCGACTAGGCATGGTATGCCTTGGCCGATTGGGTGTGGAGATATATGGGTCAACGGTGATCATGTTGATGCTCACTGGACCTGCTCAGTCGACTTCTAAACCCTCCATTAGATCATGATAAAACGGACGCTCACGGACAGTCCAGATGCTCGATCGGGCTAGTATAACACTCCGAGAGTTATAGCCTGTACGGGTATTTCGTACATGCCTCCTTATTTAATGCTTGGAGATTCGTGTTGCTCTGCTGAGAGCAACACTCAGTCTTCATGCCGCACTAATAATGATAAGAGTGAAGCAGTACATGAAATACAAAGCTGTTCATGCATTAATTGATAATGATATAAGTTTTCAATTGAGAAGTATTCTCTATTTTATTAGGGGCTTTATCCTTTGCAGGATGTTAGCGCATGATTTCGGCTTTTACAATTTTAGCCCTTAAACGAAAATCCACCATCAACAAGACTTTATCTTTGTCACACATGTAGTTGCGGGAAATCCTACACTACACCCCTCACAAGATTTCATTAACATTCAACTCATTTTTGGATTAACAATCTTAATTTTATTGATGAATCTTTGAACAATCTTACAATAAAAGATAAAGGAATCAAGAATAACTTATGCTCTAAATTTTCTCTCTCATATTTACTTGCTTCTCACTCAAAAAAGATCTCTCTCTTTTTCTTTACAACCGAATGGCTATTTATAGGAAATTACATAGTGGATGACAGCTAATCTGTCCTTTATTTTCGGATATGGTTTGCGACATTCTCGCAACCTTACAAATACTAATCTCTCAAATTTCCTTATTTTCGCAGGACCATCACATTTTTCTCATGATTTTGTTGACGTCGTTTATTATGTCATTTCTGAAATTGTTCTGCGACACTGTTGTGTTGTGTTGTTAATAATTTCGCTGAGGCATTATTGCTACGAGATTCTGATCCTACATCTTTCATCTTCTCATATCTTCTCTGCGAAGTAGAGAACGATGTGAGAAATTCCGCATCTGTCCATCTCTTCATATTCTGCATTTATCACACGTATCCTTTCTTCCATCTATTTTTTGACACGTCTTGTGTAACCGATGATTTTCCACTGCTCACGTATTTTCGCATTAATGGTGTTTATTTCTTCGAGTAAAAAAAATCTTCTCTATATAATCTTCTTACTCTTCTTTCCATTTTCTTTTTACTTTCTCTTCTCTTTTTACTCTCTCTGCAACTCTATTGTTCTTCCATAAGTTCTGCTACTGTAATTCTTCCCTCTTCATTCTTCTTACTTTTCATCCATTCCCATACTCTATATTCAGATATGCCTCCAAGCGGTCAAAAGCATGGGAAAACTTTAAAGGATGTTCAAAAAGATCTTGCTGAGAAAGGTTTTACACTTTCTACCATTCCTGGTGAAAGTGCCAAGTCAATTATTTCTATCAAACTTTTCTCTGATCAACATTGTGATGATCAATCAATCATAGTTTCGCTGGGTCAAATTCTCGCAGGTCTCCCCATTCCTCTTTATGACCCAGATATTCCTCTGTTCTATGAAATTCTCGCTCACTCGGGATTTTCGCGAGATATCTTCCAACTGAGTGGGGATTGCATCCGTCTGATGCTGGAGTTCGTTAACCGTGGTGCTGGTAAAGGATCTCTTTATTCCAAAGAACTTAGGGATCCTAAATTCGTAGATCTAGATATAGTCGCTGAGAAGTATACAATAGCGAATTTCTTCGAAAATTATGAGTTAATATCCATGAAGAAAGAAAATACTCGCTGGGGTATTCGCTTGAAAAGGAAGGATGTTATTGCTGAAGATAAAATGCTCATGCATGAAATTGATTGGCACTCTGGTAAGAATACAACCCCTTGCCAATCCAAAGATGATAAATGGTGTGTTTTTCCCTTGATGCTGAAAGGACCTTACATTGTTGGGTCAAATGTTCTTCCTGAGAATCTCGCTACTTATCAACCTTGGGTATTCTCTTGGCCCCAAAAGAAGAAAGAGGTATGTTTCTTCCAGTTTCGCCCACTTTACATTTCTTTATTTTTATTTATTCTTTTGTTCGCTGATTCTTGCGACATTCTACAGATCCAGAAATTGAAAGATAGCTACCGCAGGACTAGGAAGGCTAATACCTTGTTAGCTCTTCGCTCATACACAGATGAGGTAAGAAATATTCTCTTATGATTTTAAACAATATATTTTTGCCTCTATTTCTTATTTCTATCTGTGTGTGAAGGTTATCGCTGAAATAGAAGAGTCTGCCAATGTTGCGAAGATTGGTGATAAAGGCAAAGGTGTTCTTCGCAGGGAAAAACCAACTGCTCCTCCTTCAAAAAAGAGAAAAATACGTTCTTCCTCTCCTTCAAATACTCCTTCTCATGAAAACTCCGAGAGTGATGAGGATGATGAGGATAATGATGACTCTGCTGCAAATGAAGATTCTCCATCTGAGTCTTCTATGGCTAATCTCTCTGGCATCTTTTCTGATTCTTGGCAAGGAATGGGAGATAGTCAACTCGCTAATACCTGCAAAGCTCTCGCCATGATTTGTGATGTTCCTTTATTGGATGGTGATAGTTCTCTTCGCGGAGTTTCTAGATCGGTGACTCCCAACTTCCTGCATTCTCTTAATAGTCTGGTATGCTTTCGCCTTTTTACTTTTTCATTATCGTAACTCAAAATCTCTTTCTACTTTAATACTTTTTACATTTTCTCGCAGGCTGAAAAAGCTTCTTTCGTTGTTGCCTCAGATTTGGAGAGGAGACACGAAATTATTGAAAAGAAGAATCTTCAATTTCGTACAAAGAATGAGGAACTGGAAATTGAAGCTAAGGGTCTTCATGAGAAGAACGAACTATTAGAAGTTGAAGTCAAAGGTCTTCGCGAGAAGAACAAACAACTGGAAACCGACACTTCTTCGTAAAGGAACAAAATTTCTACTCTTCAAAATTTTAATTATCAGCTCTATTGTATGCAATTTTTCTCCTTTCCTTTCATTCATACATCCTATTGTCTTATTTTATTTGATTAATCCTTTTTGTAGACATTTATGGTCTTTCTGATGAAGCCATTCTTCTTCGTTCATTTCCCGATGCCCTTGATAATGACACTCTTCTTGAACATCTTAATAAATCTTTGAATAGTTTCTCTAATGATAAAATTTCATCTCTGCCTTTGAATGAACTTAAATCCAAATTTCGCCTCTTAGAGATTGATCATAGATCTAGTTTAGGTTTAGCCAACCAATTTAAACGTTTTTATCTCAATTCTAAAGAGAAGATCAATGAATTAAGAACCAATATTATCAAACTTATAGATGATAAAGATCGTATCTCTGATCAAGGTGTTAAGGCTTTGGCGAAATTCCAAGAGACTCTTCTTGAGGTTCAACTTGAACGAGATGAAGCCAATCGTCAAAATGTTGTGCTTAGCGAGAGAGAAAACCAAGTTCGTTCTCGTCTTCTCATAAATAGTTATGATGAGTTCGCTTGGGCTGCGACAATCTTGGATAACGCCAAAAAAGATTTAGGTGTAAATGTTAGTCTCCAAGTTGAGCATACAGGGATTAGAGATATGATTTCTGAGAGAGAAGGTCATAACTGTTTTCCTTTATTAATCTTTGGTTTTTCACGAGTTTTTATCAAGTTACTGATTAATTGCTATATGCTTCGCAAAATCTATAAGTAGATATCGCCAAAGAGTTAAGGGACTTGAAGCTGAAAAAGAGGAACTCGCAAAGAATCTTTCTTCTCGCAACGACAAATATTCTAGATTAAATAATCGAATCAAGATCACTGTTGCGAACTTTAAGAACGACGCTCTGCATTTTCGCAATCAAACTATTCAAATGGTTTGTGATGACCATAGTATTCCTCACTCTGATTATCCTTGTCTCTTGGAGGAAATCCCAAAGAACATTCCTAGTCTGAACATCTCTGATAGCGAAGCTGATGATGAAGAATCTAATGGTGATGAAGGTTCTGATGGAGATAAAGGTTCTGATGCAGACGAAGAAGAGAACAAGTCTGATGGAGATGATGAAGGATCAACTAAGAAGTAGTCTTTGTTTCTTTCTTTGATCATCTGTAATACTTGTACATTTATTCTTTCTTTTTGTATATTTGTGAATTCGTTTGGTTCCCCATATTCCTTAATATATGAGTTTCTTTCATTTCGACCTGCACTCATTAAAACAATTCTTCCTTGCAATACGGTTAATCAACATAATCATTAATTTTTGAATTTTTGCGTAAATCTATCATGTGGAGACAAATAACATTTTCGAATTTCATTCATTCCCATACTTGCCTCTGTTATTTGTATCCAAATGAGAGATTTTGCAGATTTTTCTTATTTTGTGCCTCAACTTCGCAATTGTTTATGTATAATTTCGCAATCATATGCGAAATGAATTTTGATTCTTTTCAGAATCTCATTCCTGTGTGGTCTTATTTTTCCTTCCTAGTTAAAGGTCTTATTATGCCACCTCTTGTCATTGCGAAAAAATCGCAGGACGTCCTTGCATTTTCATGCAAAAACCCATTGATCTTTCCTTAACTTTTTCTTTTGTATTATTGCCTCTTCAGGAATGTTGCGACAATATAACAGGCCTAAATATTCTTGCGAAAATAAAGCCCTATTACATTGCCATCTCGCGACGAAATCGCAGGACGTCTTCGCACTTTCATGCGAAAACCCATTGATCTCGTCTTATCTTTCTCTTTTGTATTATTGCCTCTTCAGGATTGTCGCACAAATATGACAAGCCTTAATACCCTTGTGAGTAAAAAGTTTCATGACATTTTCGTCTTAAGGCACTTATCAGCTCCCTAATGGAGGGTGTCGCCCTTATCTTCCCCATGGTTGCCCCTTCAAGGAGGCGTACCTCTACCATACAAGGTTGGCTCCTCCCATCCGGTCTTAACAACAACCAGTTGTTTTCACATCCTCTTATCCCTTTTACCTATAGGGCTTATGGTTACGAGATTGCACCCTAAGTGGGGTTTTCTTCGGGCCGAGTGCAGTATAAGCCAAGACTTGTCAAGAATTCCAAGGTACACTCCAGACGCCCCTGGCACTCTTGACTCAACCGTGTACCTCGGCGCCTTGATCAGATTCTGCACTCCTTGGGAAAGTCCTTATTACCTTATTCGCCCAACCTAAGTCATATGCTTAAGTTGAGAATCCAAGGTGCCTCTCACGGATGGGATTTATTGACCCCAAATCTCCATGACTCAGGTTCCGGGGGCGGTGTAGCCTTTCCATGAGCCATGCAACAGGTACCCCCTTATATGACGTACTTTAGGTCTTACATTTACCTATTGCGAAATTGTATTCGCGAACTAGGGTGTACGCCATAAAGGTTCGCCCCTTTCTCTTTTGTCATTGTTATCTGATTGTCTTTTGTAGAATTCATTATCTCTGCGAGATTCTCGCACATCATCATATCGTATTTGCACTTCTCAATCTCATTTTCATCATTCAGTAAAATATATTTTTGAGAATTTTGTATGTTGCGAGAGTGACGCAACAAATCAATCATTCATACACTTCTTATTTTTATTACCTTTGTTTTTCTCTGTTTCTTTGTTATTCTCTGCTACTGCTTCCTTGGTAGTGGTATGTTCACCATTTATTATTCTGATCTAGCATTAGTTTCGCAACATTTCTTCTTCTTTTCGTTCGATTGCATCCACCATCAAGATTTCACTTCTTTGTGTCTATTTGATTTTGCGTCGCCAACTTTCCTTCTTGTTTGCTCTTCGTTCGCATGATTCTACCTCAGTTTCGTAACATTTCTTTCCTTCAACCCAATCTCCTTTTATGATTCCTACACCGCTGGGGTGAGGGAATTTGATGCACTGGTGGAAAGTTGAAGCTACGCCTAGAATCCCATGTAGCCAAGGTCGACCAATTAATGCATTGTAGGGTGACTCTACGTCAACAACACAGAACAGGATTTCAGAAGATATTCCCTTTAATGGAATTCGCATAGTAACCTCCCCTTTAGGCTTTTTGGCAGTACCATTAAACCATATATCTTATATGTTGATGGTATAAGATCATCATCTCTCCCTCCCATGGTTTTATAAGTATGATAAAATAAGACGTTCACAGAGCTTCCGGTATCGATTAGAATCCTATTAATTTCCCATGAGACTTCAGCTTCATCATCTTCATCTTCTTTCGGTTTTGGATTAATTTCTAATTTTACCACCAATCGATTGTCATGTACCTCTCCACCTTCAGGGACTTCTTCTGCGGTAAAAGAAATAGTCTGCTTCTTCCATTCCTCTAGTGGCGAGATTTTCGCAATATTCATAATTTCTCTTCCATCATTGTCTCTTGCGAACACTCTACTCAAAACATTGTCATGAAAATCTTCAATTGTCTTGTATGAATGTACGATAGAGTGACAGAATAGATTCTTTGCTTTTGCACCAACTTCTACGAAGAACGTTTCCTTTTCTTTCACCGTGTTTACTCTGTGATGCTCTGGTGGTGTTGGTAGTAATGGTTGAGATTGTGGGTGTCCTACTAGAAAGTGGTTTAGTTTTCCTTGATCTATCATTCTCAGAATAATTCTCTTTATATTTCTGCAATCATTTGTAGTATGTCCGTGAAAATGATGATAAGAACAGAACTCATGACTTCTGCGGGTTTGAGGTGGTTCCGTTCCCATGTTCCATGGTGTTGGTATATTCTCCATCAAAATTATAGATTCCCATATTTTCTCCACACTTGCATTCATAGGTGGCATCTTGATTTCTTCCCATATTACCTTGTGACCTCCTTGTCCTCTATTATAATTTTGTCTTTGACCTCCATAAGTTTCTTGCGGTTGATCAAGTCTTTGAATATTATTATTTCCACCACGATTGTAGAAATTTCTTTCTCTTTCATATTCCTCTTGATCTCGGCTTCCCATAGCCACTAGTTTCTGTTGATTGTTGCCCGTAACTTTTTCTTGTTGAACTTGCGAAGTGCTCGCCACTGTGTTTATTAGTTTAGGTAATAAGCTTGCATTCGCTGCTTGTGAATTGGTGTTCGCAATTAGATATGATTCCATTTCATTTTTCCTTTCCTCTAGAGCAATATACTCTTCTTGAAGTTCTCGCAGTTCAGTCATTGTGATTGTATTCTTGACTCTAAAAATTTGGATATACAATAGATTGGTTGCGAACATAACATTGATAAATGATAAGATAAGATATCTCTCATCCACACGGACAACCATTTCACTACACATAGTTCTCCATCTTTTAGTTAGGTGCTTCAAACTTTCGCCAATCCTTTGTTTTAATCCAAACACATCTTCAATACCAGGTCGCGAAGAATTGTTATTTATATATGCCCCCAAGAATATGGTCTGCAAGTGATTGAAAGATGTTATTGTATTTTTTGGTATACCCTCGAACCATTTTAAAGCCTCTCTTGTTAGACTGGATGTAAAATACTTGCACAATACGGCATCATTATTTTCCCACTGCAACATGCACCTCACGTAGGCTTTAATGTGTTGAATTGCACAAGTTGTTCCATCAAAAATGTTGGTTAATGCGGGAAAATTGCATTTAAGAGGTATTCCTCCTAGTCGTACTTCTCTTGTAAATGGAGTTTTCGCAGCTTCTTCTATAGCTTCATCTAATTGTCTTCTGCCTACTTCTCCTTTATTGTTTAGCATTCCTCTCATTTCTTCCAATTCTTTTAAGATTTGTTCATTTACGCCTGAATTTTGATCCATTGGTCTTTTTAATTTCGCTTCCCTTCTTCTGCGTTCATGTCTTTCTTCTCTCGCGAAATTTTGCATTTCTTCTTCATCATCCTTATCTCGTCTTCTCCTGCGGTTCTCTTCCTCATCTCTACCTTGAATTTGTATATGACGATGTCTCTCATTTTCCCCTCCATGATTTTGTTCATTTCTTATCAATTCCATTCGCTGTCTTTCAGCCATCCTCTGTACTCTATCATACTCTTCATTGAAATTATCATTATTCCGGTTTTTGTACGCCTTCTTTCTCGATTGTCGTGATTGTTCTGGCGAATTGTCTCCTGAAGCTCTTGTTCTTCCATTTCCGCTCTCAATCTTTCACGTTCGCAAGTTAAACGTGCTTGTTCAGCATAGTGTCTTTCAATTTCTTCTTCAATCGTTTGTTGATTTCTTTGAGATTCTCTTTCATGTAAAATTCTCCTTCCTTCCTCTCGATTCCCTTCGCCTTCTTGATTATTTCGTCCCTGAAGTTGTCCATTCTATTGATTTCTATCATTTTGCATATCATCAAAAGTTTCATTTTTTGGAACATAACGATCATCAGTCCTTTCTCTATATTCGCGATGTTCTTCATTGGGATTTGGTATTTGTTCTCGAATATTATTTCCAGCATTAACTGTGGGTGAGTTTCGCCTCATCTCTCTTCTAGTCGATCTTGAATATGATCTTGTAGTACTTCTCGATCTTCAACTTTGTAGTCTCATATTTTCCATCCTCAATTCGTGATTTTTCCTTGTTAGATTTGCACGTTCTTCTGCCTCAGCTCTTTTTTCTTCATGTATTCTTTGTCTCAACGTTTCTAACGCTCCAATTTCCTCATCTCCATGAATTATTCCTTCATCTGCTTCTTGATTTGTCTGTTCCTGTCTATGGTTCCTGGTTTGCTGCTCTTCTTCTGCTGAATTTGATCGCCAATTGTATACACTCACTCTATCATAATATGTTGTTCCATTTTGTACCGGTGTTTGCTGAACTGGCGGTTGAACTTGATTTTCTCCATTATTTCTCCTTCTAGTAGATTCTCCCATTTCACTTCTCTCCCTTCCATCAAGTCTTTTACTTCTTCTTCTAGCAGTTGTCGGTTGTTCCGATACATTTCTCCTTCTATCCATTCTTTCAATACTGACAAATTGTAAGAGATTATGTAAGTTTTTTCACCAATTACTTTCAATTATAATAATTCACAATATTAATATTCAACTTCTTCTAGAACAATCTTCAATCTTCAACCCCTCCCTGTTTCTAGCGCCATTATGTAGCTCAGGAAATCCTACACTACACCCCTCACAAGATTTCATTAACATTCAACTCATTTTTGGATTAACAATCTTAATTTTATTGATGAATCTTTGAACAATCTTACAAGAAAAGATAAAGTAATCAAGAATAACCTCTGCTCTAAATTTTCTCTCTCCTATTTACTTGCTTCTCACTCAAAAAAGATCTCTCTCTTTTTCTTTACAACCGAATGGCTACTTATAGGAAATTACATAGTGGATGACAGTTAATTTGTCCTTTATTTTCGGATATGGTTTGCGACATTCTCGCAACCTTACAAATACTAATCTCGCAAATTTCCTTATTTTCACAGGACCATCAAAATTTTCTCATGATTTAGCTGACGTCGTTTATTATGTTATTTCTGAAATTATTCTGCGACACTGTTGTGTTGTGTTGTTAATAATTTCGCAGAGGCATTATTGCTGCGAGATTCTGATCCTACAACACAAAAGATTTAATCCTATTTTCCATCAATTACATGATTGCATAGGCATAACTTTTGTATATGTCAAAAGTCCATTCGTCCTTTTATCAATACGAATACCAATTCAAGGACGACTTTACTTTTGACAAAATATGGGACCTTCAAGTTCACGAACACAACCAATACATATCCCATAAAAATATTGCAATATAACAAACCAAGAAAATACTGCAATAATCATCATCCTCCAAATATTTTTAGAATTTAAAACCAAAAACCTAAAAACAAGAAGATGGAAACTTTGGACATAGCTATGTGTAACCACAATAATTTTTATTCCAAACTCAAGTAATCCTTCTCAAAAATAAGAATAAATTCTCATAAGAAGTTTCCTAGGCATCAAGACAAACTCGTAATGCACATACTTAACTCATCCAAATTCTAAGTTTCTCATCTCCATTTTGAAGAGAATTCAAAGAGAATGCAAAAAGAATGAGGTCATTCCGAGTTCGGAAAAAGAAATTGGCTAAGACAAGTTTACTGAATATCGACGTCTACAGGCAAGTATGCATACAGGTTTGCAAACTAATTTTCATGACTAAAGAGGTTTGCAGACTGGGTTTGCGAACTTAAAACCATGGATTTTTATTTTAAATGATGGTATGCATACCTAGTAGGTGTACCATGAAGTTCAAACATCCTGAACTATTATTTCCATACCTAAACATTTAAGAACTTCAAACACATATCAAGTTAGGTAGAAATGAACGATAAGCAAGGTACACGGATTATTATAAACACAAAAATTGATCAAGTTTATAGTCATACCTTTTTAGAAGAACCCAATTGAATTCTACAGCCTTACCGAACATAATATGTGCGCCCCAATTCTTGTGCTTCCCTCACCGTATACATAGCAGGGAATTTCTTGGTGAGGATGCACTTACAACACAATCAAGTTGTGTTGGGGTGAACAATGTCTTGCTCACCACAAGTGACCTTTGTATTATCATGAAAGAGATCGCTTTTAGAACCTTTCACATCCAATTCAATTTTTCCAAAAAACTTGTTAAATTCCAACATCATGGAAACTGCCTTCTCCATAGTCATGGAATTTTCTGGGAGATCATTCCTTTTCACACTCAAAACATCATTGAATTTCTTTGAAATCCACTTTTGAGTGCATTTAGGAACAACCGGAACCTTCTTCCCATCACTCTCTTCCAGAATTCTTGGATGAGAATTGGATTGACAATTTGTCTTTCTCCAATTGGGAACATCGGATCTTGTCTTTGTCCTTACGAATTTATCATTTTGATAACCATTACGATTGTGAAACGGATTCGTACGACGTTTATAGGCAAATCTCGGTTTATCACAGCACTTATTCCTTTGCCTAAAGGTTGGACAGTTACAACCTGTAACGTTAAGAGGATCAGTCTTAACGTATGACCTTGGTTTCACAACTTCTTGTGACGCCAAAACTAGAACATCATGAAGTTTTTCATTCCTTATACAAAAACGACATCTCCTTTCCATGTGACCTTTATTTCCGCAATAGTGGAAAAATAAGGAATGTTCTTACCTCGATTTGTGTGTGCTGACTTTGGAGGTTGATATACTTTGCTCTTTTGAAGATTAAATGCCGGTGAAGGTATTTCACTTTTGCCATTAGTGGAAACCTTTTGTTGAGAAGAATCACTAGCCTTGACAAATTTTACCTCTTTGTTAATACTTGGAGCATCTAGCATAGTGGTTAATTTGTTTGAACTAGTATTGAACTTTTTCAAGTAATATTCCAACACCTTGATTTTATCAAGATCAACAGCTAAATCAGCCTCAAGGCGTTTTTCTCGAGCGAGAAAAGCGCTTTCTCTATCATCAAAACTTGCTTGCTGGGATGCAAATTTTTCTTCTAACAAGAAATAATTTTGATAAAGATTATCACACTCAAGTGACTTCATACGTAGGTTTTCCTCAGAATCCTTGAGGATTGATTCGTTAGAACTATTCGAAACATAAACACCTGCGTAACATCTTCTCAATTTCCTGTTTGTGCGACAGAGATTAGTCAGAAAAGATGCGACATGAGAAGTTGTCATCTTTTTTTTCCAACGAATTCAAAAGCTTAACATACTCCGAGACTTCCTCATCAACATCTCTATCAATATCTGAATCACCTTCATCAGAAAGTTCATCCAACTGTTCTTCTAGGTGTGTTTCCCAGACTTCAACAGATTCTACATTAAGAGAATGTTTAGAAACTGACCTAGATGTGACAGTTCTCTCAGGTGAATCCAAGCTTTGAAAATCATATGGTAATTTATGAACTGGTACGTTATTAGAGATAGACTCGTTCATAATCAGATCGCTACAAACACAGACTTATAAGGTCTTTAACGTGTTTGCCTGCTCTGATACCAATTGAAAAAGCGGGGGTCTAATAACACCACCAAATATTTCGGTTAGCAATCTATATGGACTAACACCGAACTACTTTGCTAGAGAATCAACTAGACATTCAGACTCGATCTAGATAAAAAGTAACTCAAGGAGTTATTATCTCAATCTCTCGATTTGATCTTTACTCAAGCAAATAGAAATCTGCGAGTCTTTATCAAAGAGGGATAACTTGGACGGTACCAAAGACCAATGTCAAAGGATCAATCAATATCAATCAACAACCAAAGGTTGGATTTCCAATTGATGATCACGAATGCACAACCTGTATTATTTCAATTACATAAAATATAATGCGGAAAAGAAATAACACAGACACCAGAAATTTTGTTAACGAGGAAACCGAAAATGCAGAAAAACCCCGGGACGTAGTCCGGATTGAATACACACTGTATTAAGCCGCTACAGACACTAGTCTACTGCAAACAAACTTCGTACTGATCTATAGTTGAACCCCTACCAATATCCCACTGATACAAGGTACAGTTGTACTCCTACGCCTCTGATCCCAGCAGGACACTGCGTACTTGATTCCCTTAGCTGATCTCACCCACAACTAAGAGTTGTTGCAACCCAAAATCACAGACTTGATAATAAACGAATCTGTCTCACACGGAAAAGACTATCAAAAGGATAAATCTGTCTCCCACAGATAAACCCTAGGTTTTGTTCCGTCTTAAGATATAAAATTAAGGTAACAGGAACCAATTGATAATCCGGTCTTATATTCTTGAAGAACATCCTAGATTAATCAATCACCTCTCTACAATCCTTCCTGACTACACAAGAGGATTGTCGAGGAATCACAAACAGTGAGACGAAGATGTTTGTGACTTCTTTATCTTGCCTATCGGTGAACTCTCACGATCTCAAGCCAATCAAAGATTGTGCTCGTACGATAGAAGATGCAAGATCATATTACACAACTACGATAAAAGTAGTATCGGTCTGGATTCACAATCCCAATGAAGTCTTTAAGTTGTTAACCCTATTTTAGAGAAGAAAATCAAGGGTTAATGGAGATTGACTCTAGCTAGCGCATTAGTAGCACACAGACGTGTGGAGACTAAGTTTTGCTCTAGCTAGATGTCTCTTATATATAGCCTTTCAAATCAGGGTTTTTCCTTAGGTACAAAGCAAACTCTATCCACCGTTAGATGAAAACCTGATTTAGATTCAAGCCAATATCTCTCAACCGTTAGATCGAAAGACATAGCTTGTCACACACACTTGGGTACACGTTTACTGGGTTTGAGAAAACCATGCCCAAACGAGTACACGTATGTTGGTTCAACATGATAACCCAAAAGGTCAACCAAATGAGCATCTCATATTAATCGTGTTCTTCTTCACCATAACTAGTCCAATTGACTCAAATGAACTAGTTAAGAGTTGTTCAATTGCTTTGAGATCTTATGTAACTACACAAGACACAATTGAAACAAATATGATTCGATTCGATTAGAATCGGCTCATGAACATTATAGCCACGGTTTGCATAAAGCATTCCTTAATAATTAATGTTTCATGTTCAGAGCACATCTTTAGATCATAACCTCTTAAGCTCACAAACAAGTTCGCGGACTTAAGTTAATCGGTTGAGTTTTCCAAACTCAGCAGAAATTCTCGGGTCGAGAACTTCCGCCAGTTCACGGACTGAGTTCGCGAACTTAGCACACAAACGAGTTTTGGAAATCCCAGCAGAAATTCTCGGTCGAGAACTTCCGTCAGTTCGCGGACTGAGTCTGCGGACTGGGTTCGCGGACTGGATTCGCGGACTTGGCAAGCCAATTCCACGATCCTACCGATTTCTCTTGATCAACAAAGTTCCAAAACTTCGGTTCAAGGAATACATGGTTATATAATATAAACTCTCATTCCAATCATTGAAACATTCTCAGAGGATGATATTCAGTCGTAAAAAACAACAAACCTTTCTCGTCAGAGCAATTTCCAAAGTGATTGAAACTTTCATGACTTGCATCACTAGGTGAAATTAAACCAGATCAAAGCGAAACGCTTAACCAACACATGATTTCGAGTAAAAGATAAGCAATAAATACTTAGCTCGAAATATCAAGTGTATATGATCTAGTCTATATAGCATACGAATTTTGTCTCATAAGAAGTAGGAGAAGAATAGATAGACTTTTGAGTGATAGATAAATTCAAGTCTTCACATACCTTTTTGTTGATGAAGTTCCACGGTTCCTTGGTGTAGATCTTCGTCGTTATCGTTGAATCACCATGAAGTCCTTGAGCTCAACTACACTTTTCCTATCCTAGTCTGAGACTTAGCTAATAGGCTAGAAATCAAGACTTTATAGTTTTGATCACTAACATTCACAAACATGCTTGATATGGCAACGCATGCGAAGTTGGCCGAGCTTTGCTCTAACAGCATATACACCCGGTCGGCTGACGAGTTTACAAAAGGCCCCAAGATGGGTCACAGATATACAAAAAAGGCGAGGGGTTGATATGCTCATCTGATTGGCCACAAATATACAAAAAGGCACCAAGATGGGCCAAAAATATACAAAAAAGGCGACGGGTCGATATGCCCATCCGATCGGCCACAGATATACAAAAAGGTGGCGGGTTGTTCCGTGCATCCAATCGACCACAGATTTACGAAAAGGCGACGGGTTGGTATACTCATCTGATCGGCCACATAAATAACAAAAAGAGAAAAGAAGAATGATGGGTCGCTTCGGGTATCCGGTCGGCTACAAAAAAGGGATTGGGTGCGTTTAATACACGCTCCACCCGTCCCCAACAAGGTGAAGCACCAAACGTCGTGTTCCATTGAAAATAAAAAGAAGGGAGTAGGCGTGTTTTACAACCTAGCTCCAACATTGCCAAACGACTCGTCTCGCCTATCCAAAAAAAAACAATGAGGAACACCACTGGGACTACCCGCACAAATTTAGTCGGCTATCAACGAACGACAAAAAGAAGGGAATGGGCCCGCCTAACGCATCCTCTACAAAAAGTCAGGATAGGCACGCCCTTGCCCCATCCTCTACAAAAAAAATTTTGGGTAGGGTGCGTTTAACCACACGCCCCATCCCTTCTCATCGAAGCATGATACGCGCCACCAACTTGTGGATATCCTGTATAATCGCCTTTAGTTGATGCCCACGCGCGAATGAAAAAGTGTTTGCGCACCAGTTCGTCCTGAAGGTAATACGGGGATACAAGCTAAAGACATCCCAAACCACGCGGAACAATTAGAGAAAAGAAAAGATTGGGATAAGTAAAGTCTACACCATGTCTTCATCACACCCACACTGAGAACCTCAAATTGTGTTGGTAATACAATCCAAAGATCTAAGGAAATCTTCAGCCATTTCATACAAAATTCTTGGAAAATGTCTATCCAAACACCCGCGCGCATCATGAAAATGTCTTGCAAAAAAAAATCTCATTTCATAAATTCCTCAAACTTGCGGACGGGGACTCGACTCGAGAAGACAGTATAAGGGGCGCTAGAATGGAGTGTAATATGACTATCGGGTTATTTAAAAATTAACCCAATAGTCAGGGGACTATTGTTGATACATGAAAAATACTACCCCTTAGCCGGGCTAGTGTGCCACCAAAAGAGAGGCAAATCCAACATAAAACATGAGGACTTGGGGGACTAAAGCCCAAGTCCACTATGAAAGTATCCATAAGATGGAAGGGGCAAGGGAGGAATTAATAGGAAAGAAGGAAGTTGTATTAGAGAAGGAGTGGCATTAGTAGTAATTAAGAAAGTTTAGGACATGTGGCATGATATCATAAAAAGAGAGGCTTTTTGAAAGTCTATATAAAGAGGCATATATTACAATAGAAAGGGGATCTCTCTTTTTCTCTCTCTCCTCTTGGGAAATTGGGTGTGTTGTGGCTAAGACTTGTAGAACCAAAATTCACCCCTCAACATTTGGAGACCACATCCGGAGGCTCGTCTCTAGCCCAGCACACCCCACCTATGCGCTCATACACCTTAGATGCGGAGCTAACCTTCTTGTTTGCTCTGAAATTCGTCCATAAGCCGCGTCTCTCATCTGTTATCACCTGAGGTTATGCGCCAACACGAACCAAACGCTCCCTTTTCTCAACCTTACGCCATATGTTATAACAACTTATCACTCTCTCTACTTGGAACACCTTCACCCGCGTTCTATCCTCATCTGAACCTCCGCGTCTCCCAGTACAAATAGTTTTCCATCCGCGTTTCTTCTCAGCCGCCGTCATGAAAACGAGTCACCCGCCTGAAGAAGCTCCACGCGCCCCCCAAGACCAGCGCTACTCCACTCTTCTCCGACTACACAAAACTTTGTTGGTTTCGACTATCATCGGAGCTCAAGGAACAATGACCGATCGATTAACATAATATAACAGAGCTAAGTTTATCTTCTAACCTGTTTAAATATCTATATTATAAAAAAAAGTGTTGTGTGTAGACTTATAAATCCGACCATCGATTTCATCATCCCACGGCGTGGATCGATTCGTTATATGTTCTATATAGACGTCCGTCGGATTGTTGGGTTTCCTGATTTGACTATGCTTCCATAATAAGATGTCTTGACCATTATATATCGGGAAAAAAAATACCACGTTAACTACATTTCTTAATAAAAATATGGGAGAGGGATATATTCAAATTTCCTTATCTGATTATATTTTGAGAGATACTTACGTTTTATCTACAAGGGAAAACAAAAAACAAAAAAGGAAACCAATGCAAAAAAAATTGCAAATTATTTTTCAAAAAAAATGTAGACAGTCGTAGGACATTAGTACAACATCACAGTATCTATATATGTACTAGGTATCAAGTTAAACCAACTAATTTATGGTAAGATAAAATAAGGAATTGGAGAAAGTTGTTGGGCAGGAAGCTTCACCCGGGTGCAACCTGGTGCTTCATTCTCTTCCTTTCGCAGCAAATTAAGACAAAGCAAAAATAAAATGTTACCAAATAGACACGAACTCAAAAACACGAATAGCACCCCATGAAATCATCTCTTGCAAATTAAATACCCAATGACATGATTTAATTTGCAATTTAAAGAAAGCACGAGGAGAAAGCATAAAACCTTGCCCAAAAACATAAAAAAAATGAACAGCCTAAAAGTTTGACTCGGTCAATTAGACCTTTGAGGATGCAAATGTACAAATTGCTGAATGGAGACAAAGTTGTACAACAAAATGGACAAACAAACTCGGTGTATTTTACTAATATTCTATGTACAATTTTAGAACCATGTATAGAGATATTAGATTCACGCATATTACAAATTATCCTTGGGACAGATCCAAACATTGATTTTGGCCACTCTGCCGCTTGGACCGTTAGTTCGCGAAATGTACATCCGTCCGTTGTATATATGACGGGGATTTTATTATTTTGGACGTTCGGGATTGATGTCACGATATAAGAATATATGACTTTGTAGTAATAATAAGGTTGTTATAAAAAGAAGTGATGTCTGTCTTGGGTAATAGACGGCCCTTGATTTCGGCAATCCGACGGTTGGGAAAGATAGTTGGCGAGATTTCTATTCATCCGTCCGTTTTAGACATATAATTTTGAGAGATATTTACGTCCGTCGGTTCGTGAGATGATCTTTTTTTAATATTTTGTTTTAGACGGCAGGGATAATTCCCCGACACGATGCAAAACGAGACTCAACATTTCCTTATGTGACTCGAATCAACATTTCCTGATGCGTGTCGGTTTCCTTAAAAGTTTTCATGCACTAACTATAAATATCCTTTCTGATTTTACCAAAAGAAAAAACAAATATTAATTTGAAGACTCTATAGATTTTACCTAATCACGGCTAATTTTAATGTGGATATCATATTTGCCTTTAAATTTTCTAATCCACGGCCGGGGCCGTAGGCCCCGGTCTCATCCGGCTACTATGACCCGCCTAATTGAACACACTATTGTGACCCGACTAACTAACACGGTATAATATGACACGACCAACTAAATATCAGGACCGTTGTGGTATTGACCGGACTAACTAAATATACTCCCGACTATTATAGATGGACTAAAATAAAGGAAGACACTGGCAGACCGACCAAACAATAGACAGAACTCTAAAAGGTTGAGCCCGGACCGTAGGCGGGGGTGATACCTAGTACCCTTATAACGAGACCTCACTTTTGAAAACAATGCACCGCGGCCTATCAGTTAATCTTGAATTCTATTTGCTTTCAATCTTCTACTGACATTTTTAAGGATGGAGCATTACAAGGCCGAACAAACTCAACTGGTGGGGAATCCACAATAGTCCGAACCTATTGAAAGAACCCAGGCGACTTGAACTTACATTCCCGAGATCAAGAGACTAATGCAAACAGACTTGCGACTATCTAGTACGGCACCACTCAGAAACACACGAGCGGTCCATTTCCCAGTCACCAATATGGCGCTTGTTAAGTGTTCGACGAAAGATCACAGACGAGCCGCTGGCAGTTGATTATACTGTTTAGAGGAACAGGTGTCTTCCTAGGATCTCTGACGAGGTAACTATTCCGATAAACCATATCTTTGAATGTGCTCTGGAGAGTATTGACTCGCATGATACTCAATTATAATCTTATTTGTAAGTGTTTACATTTGACCCATTCATAACATGTCAAGAATTTAATTAACTGGAGCATGAATAGTCGGAAGAACACAAGTTGTTTGACCATGCATATGTTGCCAGTTAGCTTACCAATCTAGCATATCCTTGTCAAAAGCGGACATTTTCAAACTTCATGAGCACGCGGGTTTATGATTAGCCCGGCATCTTTGAAACTAATCTAGGTACATCGTCACCACCTGATAGCATGTATTCAATTTTAACCTAAGAGATTAATCAAGCGCACGTGATGGGCGAGTGCATTACTGCATAGACTTGTGCCAATGTATCTTATATATGTATACTTAATTAACTATATACTTTATCTACACACAACTTTATGCTTTATTGTAAACACTCTTTCTCGTAAGGAATAGTCAATGATTTATTATAAATATTCTGTTACAAATGGCATATTTGGTTTGTTGAAAACATGCGCCTCATGATATGTCACCTAGTCGCATCCATAGACAGTTACATTACCTTTTAGGTTGTCACTTCATTAAATTTTGCAAAACATATCATCTTGTCTTGGATATCATGATGGGTTTGAAAAAAAAAAGAAGAAAAGAAAAAAAAAAAAAAAAGAATCCAGCAACGTGTTCCAGGCATCATGCTAGCAAGGGTCCATAGAGGCTGCTTGAACCAAAATTTACAAAAGGTCTCGGGTTAGCCAAGGGCGCATGATCGACTGAAAAATTTACAAGAGGTCTCAAGTCAGCGAAAGGCGCTTGATCGACTGGTAAAAGGTCTCGGGTTAGTCAAGGGCGCATGATTGACTGACAAATTTACAAGAGGTCTCAAGTCAGCCAAAGGCGCTTGATTGACTGGCAAAAGGTCTCGGGTTAGCCAAGGGCGCCTGATCGTCTGACAAATTTACAAGAGGTCTCAAGTCAGCCAAAGGCGCTTGATCGACTGGCAAAAGGTCTCGGGTTAGCCAAGGGCACCTGATTGACTGACAAATTTACAAGAGGTCTCAAGTCAGCCAAAGGCGCTTGATTGACTGGCAAAAGTTCTCGGGTTAGCCAAGGGCGCCAGTTCGACTGACAAATTTACAAGAGGTCTCAAGTCAGCCAAAGGCGCTTGATCGACTGGAAAAAGGTCTCGATTTAGCCAAGGGCGCCTGATTGACTGACAAATTTACAAGAGGTCTCAAGTTAGCCAAAGGCGCTTGATTGACTGGCAAAAGGGCGCCTGATCGACTGACAAATTTACAAGAGGTCTTAAGTCATCCAAAGGCGCTTGATCGACTGGCAAAAGGTCTCGAGTTAGCCAAGGGCGCCTGATTGACTGACAAATTTACAAGAGGTCTCAAGTCAGCCAAAGACGCTTGATTGACTAGAAAAAGGTCTCGGGTTAGCCAAGGATACCTGATTGACTGACAAATTTACAGGAGGTCTCTAGTCAGCCAAAAACGCTTGATCGACTGGAAAAAAATCTCGGTTTAGCCAAAGGAGCATGATCGACTGACAAATTTACAAGAGGTCTCAAGTCAGCCAAAGGCGCTTGATCGACTGGCAAAAGGTCTCGGGTTAGCCAAGGGCGCCTGATTGACTGACAAATTTACAAGGTGTCTCAAGTCAGCCAAAGGCGCTTGATTGACTGGCAAAAGGTCTCGGGTTAGCCAAGGGCGCCTGATCGACTGACAAATTTACAAGAGGTCTCAAGTCAGCCAAAGACGCTTGATCGACTGGCAAAAGGTCTCGATTTAGGCAAGGGCGCCTGATTGACTGACAAATTTACAAGAGGTCTCAAGTTAGGCAAAGGCACTTGATTGACTGGCAAAAGGTCTCGAGTTAGCCAAGGGCGCCTGATCGACTGACAAATTTACAAGAGTTCTCAAGTCAGCCAAAGGCGCTTGATCGACTGGAAAAAAGTCTCGGTTTAGCCAAGGGCGCCTGATTGACTGACAAATTTACAAGAGGTCTCAAGTTAGCCAAAGGCCCTTGATTGACTGGCAAAAGGTCTCGGGTTAGCCAAGGGCACCTGATCGACTGACAAATTTACAAGAAGTCTCAAGTCAGCCAAAGGCGCTTGATCGACTGGCAAAAGGTCTCGGGTTAGCCAAGGGCGCCTGATTGACTGACAAATTTACAAGAGGTCTCAAGTCATCCAAAGACGCTTGATTGACTAGCAAAAGGTCTAGGGTTAGCCAAGGGCGCCTGATTGACTGACAAATTTACAGGAGGTCTCAAGTCAGCCAAAGACGCTTGATTGACTGGCAAAGAGTCTCGGGTTAGCCAAGGGCGCCTGATCAACTGACAAATCTACAAGAGGTCTCAAGTCAGCCAAAAGCGCTTGATCGACTGGCAAAAGATCTCGGGTTAGCCAAGGGATCCTAATCGACTGAAAAATTTACAAAAGGCCCCGAGATGCAAAGTCACTCGGTTGGCTGACGATTATACAAAAGGCTACGGGATGCATATACACACGGTCGGCTGACGAGTTTACAAAAGGCCCCAAGATGGGTCACAGATATACAAAAAAGGCGACGGGTTGATATGCTCATCCGATTGGCCACAAATATACAAAAAGGCCCCAAGATGGACCACAAATATAAAAAAAAAAGCGACGGGTCGATATGCCATCCGATCGGTCACAGGTATACAAAAAGGTGACGGGTTGTTTCGTGCATCCAATCGACCACAGATTTACGAAAAGGCGACGGGTTGGTATACTCATCTGATCGGCCACATAAATAACAAAAAGAGAAAAGAAGAATGATGGGTCGCTTCGGGTATCCGATCGGCTACAAAAAAGGGGATTGGGTGCGTTTAATACACGCTCCACCCGTCCCCAACAAGGTGAAGCACCAAAAGTTGCGTTCCATTGAAAATAAAATAAGAGAGTATGCGTGTTTTACAACCTAGCTCCAACATTACCAAACGACACGTCTCGCCTATCCAAAAATAAAAATAGGAACACCACTGGGACTACCCGCACAAATTTATCCGGCTATCAACGCACGACAAAAAGGAGGAAATGGTCCCGCCTAACCCATCCTCTACAAAAAGTCAGGATAGGCACGCCCTAGGCCCATCCTCTACAAAAAAAAAATTGGGTAGGGTGCGTTTAACCACACACCCCATCCCCTCTCATCGAGGCATGATACGTTCCACCAACTTGTGGATATCCTGTATAATCGCCTTTAGCTGATGCCCCACGCGCGAATGAAAAAGTTTTTGCACGCCAGTTCGTCCTGAAGGTAAGACGGGGATACAAGCTAAAGACATCCCCAACCACGCGAAAAAATTAGAGAAAAGAAAAAATTGGGCTAAATAAAGTCTACACCATGTTCAAAAGAAGTTTTAAGATACAAGATAAGCCCTATAAAATTTCATAGCCGCACTCCCCGCAAGATATTACCATTAAGCACAAGTTCAAAAGAACTCTCCCCCATTAGATGTCATTCCCGAAAGAACAACAAGAGCGACCTTAATTTCGAAAGAAAAGAAGGATTTTTTATTGGATACCAAAAACCATGAGAATGATTTTGTATATCCAAAAATTAACCACAAGTAAACCCATGATTAATTTAATTGGAATACGCAACTAAATCAAACCACAAAAGTGATCAACTTAATTGAAGGTGCTCAACATAAGTAAACTTACAGATCTACGACTAAGGTAATCATACGGAGACGACTAACTTAATCGTTCACATACTCAACATAAAGAAAACCTTACGGAATATACGACTACATTAACCAATAGAACATGACTAGTATAGCCGTTCATATACTCAACACAAGAATTTGTGGAATATATGAAAACTCAACTAGACTAATTACAAGGGAACCTATAATTAATCCAATTGGAATACAAACAATCAAACTAATCACCGAAGTAATCAATTTTTAATTATTTTTGGGCTCAACATAAGAGAACTTATGGAACCCCGACTAAGTTCATCATAGAAAATGACAACCTTAACCGTACATGTACTCAACATAAGAAAGAAAACTTATGGAATACAAACTAAATAACCAAACTAGTTGATTAATTTAGTTCCTAATTCTCAATATATAGCATCTTATGGAACAACCAACAAGCCAATAAGAAAAATCGACTTAGTTGTATCGTTCTCAACATAAGACACACAATGGAGCCTTCACGGTAAAACATAGCAAGATGGATCAATGAAGATCAATACCGTGGATAACATACAAGGATCTATTCTATTTTCCATCATAACGATATAATAGACTTTATCCCTGTCAAACAAAATATTTTATCCCATTTTCCATCAAATACATGACTGCATAGGCATAACTTTTGTATTTGTCAAAAGTCCATTCGTCCTTTCATCAATACGAATACCGATTCATGAACGACTTTACTTTTGACCGCATATGGGACCTTCAAGTTCACGGATGCAAACAATACATATCCCATAAAAATATTGCAATATATCAAACCATTAAAATACTGCGATAACATCATCCTTCAAATATTTTTAGAATTTAATACCATAAACCTAAAAAATAACATAATAAGATGAAAACAAAAATAGCTATGTGTAGTCACAATCGTTGATATTCAAAGCACTAGTTATTCTTCCAACTAATCCAAAAAGAAGACATACTAGGCATCTAAAACTTAGTTTTCCTTGATGATTTCATACCTCTGAAACGGTCCATCAAAATAGGAGTCACTGATATCCTTGACACTGTTGACCGTAGAGACACCATGTTCAAAAGTTAGAACGCTGACTTTTCGATCAATAGTGCGAGCATAATGACGAGCCTTTGCACAGTCAAGGATAACTTTCTTCTGATTTCTGATCAAGATATTCTGAGTATCAAGGATTTTTGCATGTCCATCAATAAGTTGGTTTATCTGCAATTGAAGGTTAGCCAGTTCGTTCTTGACTTCATTCTGAACACGAATCAGATCCTTGACAGATTCACCACTCCAAGTGTTATACTCTTTTCTTTCAAGCATCTTCTTCCGTATAAACTCTTGACCAGAATCACATCCTTTGAGATCATCCTCAACCATAGGGTTAATTTCTTCTTTTGGGAATAGTTTCCATCGATCTCCTTTCTGAAGAAAAAAAAACACATATGAGATTTATATATGTTCGTGAAAACCCTGTCTAGAAACCCTAGATTTCCTTGAGGAGATATGGACGTTCGTGGGCCGACCCAAAATGGCCCTAAAGAGAGATATTGTGCAGCTTCCAAAACGTCCACCATCCAAAAAGATCAAAGTGACAAAAGAAAACTCAGACTAGAGAAGAGCAATACAACAAGGGATATACAACCTAGAGAAAATATAGCACAGTACTTGAGCATCTCTCAAATCCTCATCCTTGTATCTCTCAAGTTAGACACAAGGATGGAACATTTTGCTGCTAGGTAGCAGAGGGAGACATAGTCTCAGCATAGGTTCTGAGAGAGTAGCTGTAATTTCCTCTAGGATATCTTTTCTCAGTACTTCTTTTCCTTTCACCGCAGCTTCCAGGAAAAAGAATGTATCTCGCAGTTCTTCTGGGAATCACAAGAGAGAAACCTTTCTGATAAGAAAGTCTAGGACCTCTAGAAATAGGCTCTAGGGGATTTTCCGAAATTCGTCTCCACACACTAGACTTAGATTTATCAGATTCGTTCTTATAAGCACAGGACATACTTTCATTGGTAGCACGAGAATTTACAAATGTCATGTAATGATTTCTAGGAGAGAGATCAATTTTATATATAAGATGCCTGGTTTCCTGTGAAAGGGACCTTCACTGTAGCAGTCGTCCGACTATTTACTCCATTGACAGTAGAAAGAAGCAACTTGTGAAGTTCAGAAACACGTTTCTTTCTAGCAAAACAATGGATAGCATAGTGATTTCCTTTTCCACAGAAGGTACATATTCGTGGAGGAGAAGTAATAACAGGTACTTGTTTAAACTTCATAGCCATCGGAGAAGATTGTAAGTTATAAAAACTTTTCTTGGCGCAATCTTCTTGTGGAGAAAATTTCATTCTGCACGGTAACTCATGAGAATTAACTTGTGCAGAAGAGTTTTTCTTTAAAACAGAGTTTTCCTTTTCCAAGGATTTGCACTTTCCATGGGCTAAGACAAGCGATGCTTCAAGTTTCTCCTTCTCAACACGAAGTATGTCTAGATCGGATGAATGCGTCTTGATCAAACAATTTTCTCTAATTGAGCCTTCTTTGACCAGCTTTTCAAAATCACAAATCTTTTCACGCCGTATATTGTTTTCTTGAAGAAGTTTCTCAATTTCCTTAGAGAATGACCCTAAAATGTTGCAGAGTACTTGTTCACGATCAATAGACTTTTCAAATTCATCCATGAGCTGTACATGATCCTTGAGATCAACAAACTCTGGAGAATTTTTTGAAATTCTGGTGAGCTCCATTTCAGCCTTAGCCATTATGTCCAATGTCTTATTGGAGGAAGAATGATCGACATAAGATGAGACATTATTCTTACCTCGGGATTCGGAAGAATCATCTAGGGAGTGACCCTTTGAGGTATTTCCGAGACGCTTGAAAAAGTTGACAGCTTTAGGAGGCATTTTGGTATGCGTACGAGATTCTTTCCACAGAGTCAGATCGCTACAAACACAGACTTGTAATGTCTTAAACGTGTTTGCCTTCTCTGATACCAATTGAAAAAGTGGGGGTCTAACAACACCACCCAATATTTCGCTTAGCAATCTGTATGGACTAACTCCGAAATACTTTGCTAGAGAATCAACTAGACGGTCAGACTCAATCTAGATAAAAAGTATCTCAAGGAGTTATTATCTCAATCTATCGATTTGATCTTTACTCAAGCAAATAGAAACCTGCGAGTCTTTATCAAAGAGAGATAACTTGGACAGTACCAAAGACCAATATCCAAGGATCAATCAACTATAATCAACAACCAAAAGTTGGATTACAGAAGTTGATGATCTTAATGAACAACCTGTATTATTTCAATTATATAAAATATAATGCGGAAAAGAAATAACACAGACACTAGAAATTTTGTTAACGAGGAAACCGCAAATGCAGAAAAAACCCGGGACCTAGTCCAGATTGAATACACACTGTATTAAGCCGCTACATACACTAGCCTACTCCAATCTAACTTCGGACTGGACTATAGTTGAACCCCTATCAATCTCCCACTGATACAAGGTACAATTTTACTCCTACGCCTCTGAGCCCAGTAACATACTGCGCACTTGATTCCCTTAGCTGATCTCACCCACAACCAAGAGTTGATGTAACCCAAAATCACAGACTTGATAATAAACAGATCTGTCTCACACAGAAAAGTCTATCAAAGGATAAATCTGTCTCCCACAGATAAACCCTAGGTTTTTTCCGTCTTAAGATATAAAATCAAGGTGAACATGAACCAATTGATAATCCGGTCTTATATTCCCGAAGAACAGCCTAGATTAATCAATCACCTCTCTACAATCCTTCCTGACTATACAATCGGATTTTCGAGGAAACACAAATAGTGAGACGAAGATGGTTTTGACTTCTTTATCTTGCCTATCGGATAAATCTCACGATCTCAAGCCAATCAATCGATTGTACTCGTACGATGGAAGATGCAAGATCAGATCACACAACTACGATAAAGTAGTATTGGTCTGGCTTCACAATCCCAATGAAGTCTTTAAGTCGTTAACCTGATTTTAGAGAAGAAAATCAAAGGTTAATGGAGATCGACTCTAGCCAGCGCACTAGTAGCACACAGACGTGTGGGGATTAGGTTTGCTCAATGCTAGATGTCTCCTTTATATATCTTTCAAATCAGGATTTTTCCTTAGTTACAAAGCAATCCTTATTCACGTTAGATGAAAACCTGATTTATATTCAAGCTAATATTTCTCAACCGTTAGATCGAAAACTTAGCTTGTCACACACACTTGTGTAAACGTTTACTGGGTTCGTGAAAACCATGCCCAAACGTGTACGTTCATGTTGGTTCAACATAGTAACCCAAAAGGTTAACCATATGAGCATTTCATAATAACCTTGTTCTTCTTCACCATAACTAGTTCAATTGACTCAAATGAACTAGTTAGAGAGTTGTTCAATTGGTATGAGATCTTATGTAACTACACAAGACATAATTGAAACACAGATGATTCGATTCGATTTAATCGGCTCATGAACATTATAGCCACGGTTTTCATAAAGCATTCCTTAGTAATTTAATGTTTCATGTTCACAAAACATCTTTAGATCATAACCTCTTAAGTTCACAAACAAGTTCGTGGACTTAAGTTAATCGGTTGAGTTTTCCAAACTCAGCAGAAATTCTCGGAAAGAGAACTTCCGCCAGTTCGGGGACTGGGTTCGCGGACTGAGTTCACGGACTAAGCACACAAACTAGTTATGCAAAATCCAGCAGAAATTCTCGGTCGAGAACTTCTGACAGTTCGCGGACTGGGTTCGTGGACTTGGCAAGCCAATTCCACAATCCTCCTGATTTCTCTTGATCAACAAAATTCGAAAACTTCGGTTCAAGGAATACATGGTTATGTAATCTAAACTCTCATTTCAATCATTGAGACATTCTCAGAGGACGCTATGTAGCCGTTATTCACAGACCGATTCACGTCAGAGCAATTCTCAAAGTGATTGAAACTTTCATGACTTTCGTCACTAGGTGAAAATAAACTTGATCAAAGCGAAACGCTTTACCAACACACGATTTCAAGATAAAAGATAAGCAATGAATTCTCAGCTCAAAATGTCAAGTGTGTATGATCTAGTCTATATAGCATACGATGTCTCATAAGAAGTAAGAGATAGAATAGATAGACTTTTGAGTGATAGATAAGTTCAAGTCTCCACATACCTTTTTGTTGATGAAGTTCCACGGTTCCTTATATAGATCTTCGTCGTTGTATGATGAATCGCTATGAAGTCCTTGAGCGTAACTATACTTTTCCTATCCTAGTTCGAGACTTAGCTATGTAGGCTAGAAATCAAGACTCATAGTTTTGATCACTAACATTGACAAACATGCTTGAGATAGCAACGCATGCGAGGTTGACCGAGCTATGCTCTAACACTTCCCAAAGCTTACACGACTGGAGGGCACAATCCCAAGTCTTCTACAAGATGTTCTCATCAACTCTATAAATGAGACACAACACACTTCATCAGGCCATGAGTTTACAAAAACATACCAATGGGTCTACGAAATCTGGAAATTTTATACGGGATTACAAATTACAAATGCGCACGCTTCGTTGGCTGACCTCTACAACTCCAAATTGAGTGATTTTTGTCTCACGAGATAACTCAGTCTCTTAGCTTCAAAAATAGGTGTCAAGCATTGAATTCCGACGTCGTTGAAGGTTCCTACAGCTTCCACAGCATACAACATGCAAGCAGCAATTCTTAGACGAGATTCATAACTTCCACAGTCGATCGGTGTCCACCAGGTCTTTCCGCTAAGTCCTTCATCAAGGTACCTCCAACTTCGACCAACTAGGTCTTTACATCAATTTTCTACCTGAGTCCTCTATCTAGGTCTCGCCAGAAGAAGGGAAAACGAAAAGGAGAAATTTGACAAAATACTGGGGACTGACGGTTCACTGATCATGGCGATTAGTTTCACAGTCCAAGACTCGTGGCACCGGACTCTCCCGCGCTAATCATTCATCATAAAAGTAATTCTACCACCGGAACATGCAACCAGGGTCATTACATCATCCTCTCTTGAGAGCAACCTCAGTTATGGTCCCGTGACCAGGGTTTCAGAAGTGATGTTTCCGCGGTTGACAGAAACACAAAATGGTACTGCAAGCACCAGGATCATGTATCAACCAAGAGTTTAAGATTTCAAATTAATCAATGACATTGAAATCCTTCATTAAGCGTCCAAGGCACAAGAAAATTTTCAAAAATCACAAAGTAGGCGTTTTACGGCAAGCCTGTCTGAAGTGGTTTTACACTGCCCTGTACAAAGTGACGAGCTGGGAGCAATTGGTGAAGAATACAAGGATGGGTCATATACCATTCTCTTCGTATGGATGTCCTCTACAACTATAGATGGTGGATTTTCGACAAAGGATAAATTCATAAACTCATAACTATACGAAGCTCTGATTCAGCAATCAGAAGTGAGTATCGAGACACTGGTCTCTCATCGAATTCTCAACGGAGAGTACTTTCTCTCAGAGTACATGTAGATATGTAGTCTCACGACTGGACAACGGCATATCTCATGGATACTGAATACTTTCAGTGATTATTTCTATATAGCATCACGAGATGGACGGCTCCTAGACAGCTTGCTCTGCTAGTATAGAGTGATAACGTCTTCAGGAACAAACAACAAGTTTACCCTGACTATATAAAGGATATGACTTACCGTAAAGCTCGTATAAGGATAATTAATGCTCCTAGACAGCTTTCTCTGCTAGTATAGAGCCACAAAGTTAATTATTCCTAATTACAATCGCTCCTATTCCATGGTCGAATCCACGACTGGTCCCATGGAATGACAATAACAATTGTTCTGATTCTATGATCGAATCCACATCTTGATCTCATAGAATAGCAATGACTATATTATCTCATTACTCTGATTTCATGATCGAATCCACAACTGGTCTCATAAATGGTAATAGATAAACCTTAATTACTCTGATTCTATGGTCGAATCTACGATCCCATGAAATGGTAATGTTCACTTTATTATTCTGAATTCGTAGTCGAATCCTCAGCTGATCCCTTGAATTAATAATAAACATCTTATTACTCAGTTTTGTGAATTATTCTATACTGAACTCAACAATTAGTAATAAATAATCAACAACCGGGCGTCTGAGCTACCTCTAAGTAAGCTCCGATTCAAATGGTGAAGGTGTATTCAACGATGATACACTAACAGTCACCGCACGAACGAGTATTTCAAAAATACAACGAAACGATGAACCTATGCAAAATAGAGAAGAAAATAATAAATAATTAAAAATATCGACCAGGGTGCTGGGAGCACGGACACACGACCGACCGACCGTGTCGTGGTCAATCCCACGCCAGTTTTATATTTTTTAATGCATTTTTATTATTTTCCATGATTTGATGAAAATTCTCTCATTTTGTCAAATCTCCTTCGTCTTGAGGAAACTCCTCGGTTTCATGGTACTTCCATAAATCCACAAAAAATAATATAAAATTAAGGAAAGGAGTGTGTGGCGTGACCATTGGCCAACCGGCCATGCCTTGGTCCCAACCGGCCCCACACCCACGGTTCCTTATTATTTTATTATTATTATTATTTCTCTAATTTCATGAAAAACTCCTTGATTTCATGGTATTTTTGCACAAATCATCAAATAATAATAAAATAAAATAAATTATGAAAACTTGTGGGCCATGCCCTAGCCGGTCCCACACACCCCTTTGTTTTATTATTTTATTATTAGTTTTCCTTGAATTCATCAAATTCCTTGATTTCATGGTATTTCTCTCAAATTAGGAAAAAATCCCTCAAATCATCAAAATACCTAAAAATATTAAAAAATTGGGAAGACTCGTGGGACCGGGCCCTAGCCGGCCGGCCATGCCTTCCACGGTCCCACACGCCCTTGTTTTATTATTTTAATATTTTTTGCTTCCTTGAACTCATGAAAACTCCTTCAATTCATGGAAACTCCCTAAATTCATCAAATTTCTCAAAATTCATGAAGTTTTCATAAAATCATTATAAAATTAGGGAAACTCGCGGGACCGGGCCCTAGCCGGTCGGCCATGCCTTCCACGGTCCCACACGCCCTTTTTTATTATTTTAATATTTTTTGCTTCCTTGAACTCATGAAAACTCCTTCAATTCATGGAAACTCCCAAAATTCATCAAATTTCTCAAAATTCATGAATTTTTCATAAAATCATCAAAATATTATAAAATTAAGGAAAAGGCACCACGGGACCATGGTCACGATCTTCCGACCATGCCTTGACCACGGCGGTCCCACGCCTCCTCATTCCTTATTTTATAATTATTTTTCATCATCTCATGGTGTTTTCCTCAGTTTCGTCGAAACCCTAATTTTGGCATATTTTCTCGAATGAATGCTCAATTGCACGCCAGAAAATATCAAAATTCTCAGGACTGAGACGCGGATGCCTTGGGGACACGAGCACGCTATCTTGACCGACCAAGATTGCTCTTTGGCTCACGGAAGCCGGTCCCATCAATTTTCAGTTTTGACCTAATTTGCACAATTGCTCGTATTAGGTCGAAAACTCTCCCAAACACTTTGGATTTTCATGAAGTGATCGTCAGGCGGTCACGGGACAACCAGGGCCGGTTTCATGACTCCACGGTCGGTCCCTTGCCTCGTCATAATTAATTAGGTTTTCTCACCTAAGGCTCAGACGAGCATTTTCGAATAAATGATTAAACCAGCATTTAATCATTCTTTCACCAACAAATCGTCAACTCTTCAGGAGTTCTTCGTATTTTCTCACGTGAGCATATGGAAACTACATGGTTGATCCACGGTCACATGTAATCACTCCCTCCTTCGTCTCATGGTTGAAATTCTGACGAACCATGAATTGATCATCAATTGATCAAATTAGGGTTTCTGAATCCAAGGATCATCATTCCAGATTCTAACCTTAATAATTTTATGACGACCTCATGGTCATTAATTTTATTAACTATGATCGGTTCAACGACCAGTATTCTAATTAATATTTTTGGTACGCTGCCAATAATCCATCAGACGAGCAACACATGCTCAGACGATCAAATATTCAACAAGTCATCACATGAGCAACACTTGATCAGATGATAAATATTTGTTCAAACCAAGGAATATTGGTTCAACAATCAATATTCAACGATCCAACGAATGAGCAATACTTGCTCACGTCATCGTAAGAACTATACCTCTGTCTCATGACATGTTCAATTCACGAGTTTCAGAACATCATGTTCAACTCAGAAACTACATGGACTCATCGTCCCATCAAACCACGAAGTCATCAATTGACTAAAAAACCACGAGACGTCAATCGTGTCACTTGGGGGGATATCACTTAGGGTTTTGGTCTGGCGGTCTATGGCACGTGTATTCAAACACGCGATGGAATGTGAGCAAGTCGTGCAATCAGTTAAAGGAATTCACGAGGTAGTTGGTGGAAAATCGACCAAGTCTCCACACGTTGAGCAATTGGTTTCAAACACGGTATCCACTTCCCCACTCCTTGATTCCATCAACTGTCACACTTCATAGAATCATGGTGTCTACAGTTCCAGAAATATAAATAAGTCTCTGAATCATGATTGAATCATCATCAGTATCATCAATCTCACGTCAAACTGACAACACGAGATCATCAACTCATCAATTGAGAAACTACTCTCAATTGAGAAATTTCAATCACTCAGAGCTTATCGTATTCAGAATTTACACACTCACAATCTTTGATTACAATTGATTCCATACATTTCGCAGCTTCCCTCCTACAGATCAACCCATCCTCTCTTGTGACCGAATTTACTCTGGAACGGTCATTGTCTTGATTTAGGCCGGAGTACTACAGATTGATCTCTCGAATCTAAAGCACCCCCTTTGCAGCGGTGCATCTGTGTGAGATTTAACATTTCTCTCGGTTCGAGGAGTCTCCTCCGTACGGTCGTCTCCTTAATTCCTTAAAAACCAGCAAATCGTTTTTCCCCATCTACAACAACATATACAAAATTCAAAGAAATTGGAGAGACGATCAAGGAGATGTGTCCAAAATATTGGACAACATACAATTTGAAAAAGTTTTGAAGGTCTCCTGGAAGTTTACTGTTTCGCCTTTTTAGGCCCTAAACATGCTCAAAACTCAAAAAGCTTCTTTAATAAAGCTTGGAAATTTTCTGGGCTTGAAGATACATATGCAGATCGCGAAAATCCAACTCCAGACGAAGATTATACAGTGTTTTTACTAAAAGGCTGAAGTCTTAAATTTTCTTGTGACGTATTTCATCAAAATACTCCTATACTCACATGGATTCTCATTCATTCATTCACAAATCAGCAAGTTCATACTTCTATAAAGAGATTACAAGAGTTATACTTACTACGGGAGTCTCTAGATCATTTGAAGGCTTAGCAACGCCGAAATCTCCATCGGCAACGCCGCTATCTCCATTCGGTTTGGGATTTCGGGAATTCTCCATATTCCCATGTCCCAAAGAAGAGCATGCTTCATCAACATGGTGCGTATCTACAATAATTTCTTCCTGGATTCATCAACAACAATTATTATTATTTCATTCAAGGAGATGCCACGATCACCTGCACGAAAAACATACTTACATCGACTTCTTTATCAGTGTTGGATTCATGAATTGTTTGACTGGGAACAAGTTGAAGACCGTCAATCGATGTAGCAAAAGTCTGAAAAGAAATAACAAACCTTGGTCTCGTGATCCTAATTGCACGGGAAAATTCATGACACAAGGTGCGCTAAAAACTCACCAAAGAAACGGCTGGGGACTGCACGTCATTTGCTAACATCCTGTAGTCCTTACTTCTGAGTTCTACGCTCCCGTAGACTTTCTTCCATTTCTGTGGAGTCTACATTGATCCGGGATATCACTATTCGATCATCCTGTGGTAAAGCTAATGAAATAACCAGAAGTATAACTCAGTATGAAGGATTTCTCACCATCACTCAGAGGTCCCAGGAGTACCATTTCTTAAAGTTGCATCTGTAGAGATGTCATCTCTGGAAACACCATCTTTGGAATTATCATCATGGGAGTCAGTCATTCTTGCGAAGTGGCTACTTCGGCACATCGTTCATAAAAAGTGCACAATTCAACAAAACAATGAATCATGGAATAAAGGTGCTCACAACAGCGTCTACAAAAATGGTAACTATCCAACGCTTACCTTTTTACAATTTCACTAGTTATAGTGATTACAACCTCGAGAATTTGTTCGCTCCTTCAAACCTACAAAGACGAACAAAATTCGTTATTCACAACCATAACGTGATTTTCATAAAACTGTGAACAATTCACGAAACTTCCATCATGTGAACAATTCACATTATTTTCACCGTATGAGCGACTCCCACCGCGTGAACACTCATTAGTTTTGTGTATACACTACCAGATCACAAAATCCATGCAAACAGTATTTCATCAAAAAATTGTTTACTTCTAGCAATTGCTGAAAATCAAAAACTTAATTTCACATAAGTTTTCATTGTGTGAACATTCACTGGTTTTTCAAAAATCTGACAGACGTCCATTCTACAATTGTGAAAACTGACATACAGACATTATTTCACCGTGAATAATTGTCTACTTTCAACAGTTGTTCAAAATCGAAACATTGATTTTAAAAAATATATATTTTAACGTGAAACCCACGTAACTTTGAAAATATATGTATATATTTTTTTGCTCCCTGTCGCGAGCATCCGTCTTTGAAACGAGAAGTGTATTTTCAAAAATTTATGAAAGCTCACATATCGAAAATAAATTTTTTCATGAAAGCTCATAGACAAAATATTTTATTGCTAACAAACGCACGTCTATTCAAAAAAAAAAACTTTTCTCTCGTACGAGCATCCACCTTTGAACCGAGAGTTTATTCCCTTTTGTGAAATCTCACATATTTAAAAAAGAAAATTTTGGGTTTCGTGAAAGCGCATAGAAAATTTTTTTATCACTAGACTCAGGTCTATTTTGTTTGTTTCTTTAACTAACAAACGAACGAACGTTTGCTCCTGCATATGGGTTTCCTCTTATGGGCTTGTGCCCACAAACGCTAAACCGATCAAAACTAGGCTTTTGACCGACCAAATCAGTTATGCTTCATCTCTCCGTGCTCACGGAGTCACACTCTATCATCCCATCAGGGTCCTCATCCGAACATTTGCTCGTACATGATATCATTGGAGCAAATCGAGGATTCTGATAATACCTTTGTAGACCGAGTTCAAACACTGATCTCATCGACTGAAAATCATCATTTAATGCTTACTGCGGAACATGATTGTCCCTCACTAAGCAGGGGACTTAATGTAGATGGTGGATTTTCAACAAAGGGTAAAATCATAAAATCATGATACTGCATGTTTTCCGACACGGCTTTCAGGCATTCGACGACTCATATTTTACGAAGCCACGATGAATACGTCTTTCGAAAAGCCTCCACTAGCTGAGCGTTCAATCCCTGGCATTTCATCGTCCCCTCTATGTAGAATAACATAATTTGGCGGTTCTCCGTAGATTGAGAGCAATAACGCCTTTAGGACGTCGGTGATACTCATTGTTCCCTGACTACATGAGAGAGATCCCCCTCTACATAGAAGAACGATTCGGCGGTTCTCCGTAAGATTGAGAGCAACAATGCCTTTAGGACGTCAGTGACACTCACTGTTCCTTGACTATGTAGAGAGATCGTGTATAGATCCAGACGGTTCTTCGTAAGATTGAGAGCAATAACGTCTTCAGGACATCAGCAACACTTGATGCTTCGCTGACTATACGCAAGAGATTAAATTCTACCGTGACATTCACCACTGAATTCCTAGAAGATAATTTACCTTATCTCATTACTCATATTTCATGATCGAAATGGTAATAGATAAATGTATTACTCCAATTTCATGCTCGAATCCACGGCTGATCTCATGAAATGGTAATAGATATTACTCTGATTTCATGGTCGAACCCACAGCTAGTCTCATGAAATGGTAATATCACCACTTATTTTATTACTCCGATTTCATGGTCGAATCCATGATCCCATGGGATGGTAATACCTATTTTATTATTCTGAATTCATGGTCGAATCTACGGTTGATCCTATGAATTGATAATAAAAAACTACTCGCTTTTATTACTCAGTTTCATGAATCATTCTCCACTGAATTTCATAAATTAGTAATAAATACTCAATAATCGGGCATCTGGACTACCACTGAGTAAGCCCCATAAAATGGTGTAAGTGTACTTGAAAATGATGCACGAACGAACACCTAAATGCGCGAACGCACATTCAAAATATGGACGAATGAGGAATCACGCATAAAACAGGATAGAGAAAATAATAATATTAAAATAATAGAGAAGCGCTCATGGGCCGGGCCGGCCGGGAGCGCCCTAGCCGTGGCCGGTCCCATGCTTCCTCCATTATTTTCCTTATTTTTGTTGTTTTCATAAACTCATGAAGACTCCTGCATTCCAGCAACTTTCCTTGTTTGAGCAAAACTCGTGGTTTCTCCATATTTTCGTGGTTTCTCCATATTTGTGTAGTTTCACAAAAATAATAACACTAGGGAAAGGTGTTGCGGGATCGGGCAACATAGACGGTCGGCCATGCCCTAGCCATGGACGGTCCCACACCTTGCAATCCCTAATCTTTCATAAATTTTTATTTCTCTCATCTTGTGAAACTCTCCGGTTTTAGCAAAAATCATGGTCTCTCCATATTTTCTCAAATATTGCGCGAACCATGAAAATCCAAAAGTCAACATAGTCACACGACCGACTAGGCTACTCACGAAAAATATATAAAATATTATAATTTTAATATTTCACAAAATATTGATCAAACGAGCATACTTGCTCATTCGAGCAAAATCGAGGATTTCAGTCAAAGATCGAACTCTTCTGAAAATCCGAAATATTGCTCAAACGCACATCAGAAAATGCTGAAACTCTCATGACTGAGACACGGGCATCATGGAGACAAAGGTATGCTCCCTTTACCGACCAAGGGTGGCTCTAAGTCTTGCAATGAGACGGTCCCACACGTTTTCACACTTTTGACCTAATTTGCGCAATTGCTCATACTGGGTCCAAACTCTTCACAACCAACTCATAGTTTGTGCAAACGCCCATCAACGGTCCCACGACCACCAAGATACGGTCTCATGCCACCTTAATCGGTCCTCACTTTTCTATAATTAGGTTTTATTAACTAATGCTCAATCCAGCACTATTTCAATAAATGATGAAACCGGCATTTAATGGTCATTCCTTCACCAACTGGCCAACTTAGGACCTGGTGTAGGCTCACTCGAGAAATTGGGCATCATATGGACGTCCATAGTCTCATTTGGTCGGTCCCTCCTTCGCTCATGACCTATTTTCAGCAATTCGTCGACTAATGAGCAATTGATCAAAATTAGGGTTTTCGAACAAACACTCAACAAATCATTATTCTGAGCAAGTTCAAACACTAAATAAATTTATGTGGAACCATCAAGCAACACACGGATTAATTATATAATATTCCGTAATCTACCATTATTTTAATTAATATTTTATTGGGTCACATCACCAATAAAAAAATAATTCGTCGAATTGAGCAATACTTGCTCAATTGCTCAAATATTAATCCAACTATCAATATTCAGTAATTTATCAGTAATTCGTCGAATTGAGCAATACTTGCTCAATTGCTCGAATATTGATCCAACTATTCAGTAATTTATTGAATTGAGTAATACTTGCTCAATTGCCCAACTATCAATACTCAGTCATTCGTTGAACCGAGAAATACTTGCTCAGACGCTCGAATTTACAATAATTGCACACGAGCAATATATAAGAACTAACACGTTCAAATTCATGAATCGCTGAGCAATCGCCAATCATGGGCAATTCAACAAAACTTAGATTCATTATCTAAACAGTCAACAACGTGACTAATCAAATACACATCTGTCATGAAAACTCCACGATTCGTGAGACATCAATCACGTCACATGGGGGGATATCAATTAGGGTTTTGGTCTGGCGGCCTACGACACGTGGATTATGTTAGAGCATAGCTCGGTCGACCTCGCATGCGTTTCTATATCAAGCATGTTTGTCAATGTTAGTGATCAAATTATGAGTCTTGATTTCTAGTCTATATAGCTAAGTCTCGGACTAGGATAGAAAAGTGTAGTTGAGCTCAAGGACTTCTTGGTGATTCATCATACAACGACGAATATCTACTCAAGGAACCGTGGAACTTCATCAACAAAAAGGTATGTGGAGACTTGAACTTATCTATCACTCAAAAGTCTATCTCTTATATCTCCTACTTCTTACGAGACAAAAGTCGTATGCTATATAGACTGGATCATACACATTTGATATTTCGATCCGAGTATATCTCTCCTATCTGTATCTCGAAATCATGTATTGGTAAAGCGTTTCGCTTTGATCGGGTTTATCTTCACCTAATGACGAAAGTCATAATGTTTCAATCACTTTGAAAATCGCTTTGACGAGAAATAGTGTAACAACTATATAACATCCTCTAAGAATGTTTCAATGGTTGGAATGAGAGTTTAGGTCAATATAAACAATGATGGATATAAGCATTGTGTGGTAACACATATGTGCATAAGTCCTATTCCTTAATCCAAAGTTTGCGAACTTTGTTGATTGGGAGAAACCGGAGGAATTGGCTTTGCCAAGTCCGCGAACTGACGGAAGTTCTCTTGCCGAGAATTTCTCCTGGGATTTTCCAAAAACTCGTTTGCGTGTTAAGTCCGCGAACTGGCGGAAGTCTCCTTGACGAGATTTTCTGCTGAGTTTGGAAAACTCTGTCGGTTGCCTTAAGTCTGCGAACTTGCTTGCGTACTTGAGTGGGTTATGATCTAAAGATGTGCTTTGAACATGAAACTTAAATTACTAAGGAATGCAGTATGCAAACCGTGGCTATAAAGTTCATGAGCCGATTCAATCGAATGGAATCATCTTTGTTTCAATTGTGTCTTGTGTAGTTACATAAGATCTCATAGCAATTGAACAACTCTCTAACTAGTTCATTTGAGTCAATTGAACTAGTTATGGTGAAGAACAAGGTTAATATGAAATGCTGATATGGTTAACCTTTTGAGTTACTATGTTGAACCAACATACACGTACACGTTTGGGCACGGTTTTCACAAACCCGGTAAACGTATATCTCAAGTGTGTGTGACAAGCTAAGTTTTCGATCTCAATGGTTGAGAAATATTAGCTTGAATCTAAATCAGGTTTTCATCTAACGGTGAATATTGATTGCTTTGTACCTAAGGCAAAACCCTGATTTGAAGACTATATATAAGAGACATCTAGCATTGGGCAAAACTAATCCCCATACGTCTGTGTGATACTAGTGCGCTCGCTAGAGTCGATTCTCCTCTAACCTTTGGTTTTCTTCTCTAAAACCAGGTTAACGACTTAAAGACTTCATTGGGATTGTGAAGACAGACCGATACTACTTTTATCGCAGTTGTGTGATCTGATCTTGCATCTTCTATCGTACGAGTACAATCTATTGATTGGCTTGAGATCGTGAGTGTTCTCCTATAGGAAAGATAAAGAAGTCACAAACATCTTCGTCTCACTGTTTGTGATTCCTCGACGTCCTCTTGTTTATACAAGTAAGACTGTTGAGAGGTGATTGATTAATCTAGGATGTTCTTCGGGAATATAAGACCGGATTATCAGTTGGTTCCTGTTCACCTTGATTTCATATCATAAGACGGAAAAAAAAACCTAGGGTTCTTCTTTGGGAGACAGATTTATCCTTTCATAGACTTTTCTGTGTGAGATAGATTTGTTTATTATCAAGTCTGTGATTTTGGGTTGCAGCAACTCTTAGTTGTGGGTGAGATCAGCTAAGGGAATCAAGTGTGCAGTATCCTGCTGGGATCAGAGGCGTAGGGAGTACAAATGTACCTTGGATCGGTGGGAGACTTATTGGAGTTCAACTATAGTCCAGTCCGAAGTTAGCTTGGAGTAGGCTAGTGCCTGTAGCGGCTTAATACAGTGTGTATTCAATCTGGACTAGGTCCCGGGTTTTTTTTGCATTTGCGGTTTCCTCGTTAACAAAACTTCTGGTGTCTGTGTTATTTCTTTTCCGCATTATATTTTTTTATATAATTGAAATAATACAGGTTGTGCGTTAAAGATCATCAATCGGAAATCCAACCTTTGGTTGTTGATTGATGTTGATTGATCCTTGGACATTGGTCTTTGGTACCGTCCAAGTTATCTCTCTTTGATAAAGACTCGCAGATTTCCATTTGCTTGATTAAAGATCAAATTGAGAGATTGAGATATAAACTCTTTGATATATCTTTTTATTCATTGATTCTAACTGTCTAGTTGATTCCCATAAAAAGTATATTCGAGTTTGTCCATACAGATTGCTAAGCGAAATATTGGGTGGTGTTGTTAGACCCCCCGCTTTTTCAATTGGTATCAGAGCAGGCAAACACACTAAGACCTCATCAGTCTGTGTTTGTAGCGATCTGACTCTATGGACAGAGGTGTTATCTCTACTAACGTACCACCAGTATTCGATGGCTCTAATTACTTATGGTGGAAAATTGTTATTCGAGCCTTCATCCAGTCGCGAGATTTTCAATCATGGGTATATGTTTTCAATGGGTACGATGCGCCTGTTGTTGCAGCTGGAGACGTAAACGTTCCCTAGAATATTGGTGAATATAATGCTGCCTTGCTGCAAAGTAGAATTCTGAAGGGTTAAATGCTATCATACATGCCATTGCCCCAAGTCTTCAACACCATGTGTCTAATTGCACTAGGTATAAATATGTTTGGGATATCTTAGAAAGCGTATTTGAAGGTAACTCAAGTGAAAAGGAAGATAGGATTCAAAACCTTAATTCCGATTGGGAAAACCTTCGTATGGCAGATGAAGAGTCATTTGATGAGTTTAATCACAAAGTGTCTGAAATTTTTAATGCATCTTTTGCGTTGGGTAAGACCATTCCTGAAAAGGACATTGTGATGAAAATTCTCAGATCGCTGCCATCTAGATACGAGTCTAATAAGCATGCCATCGTTAAGGGGAATAACATCGATAATCTTTCCAGAAACACCTTGGTTGGAAATCTAAAGATCTTTGACCATGAGCATACATCCAAAGTCGGTAAGAATGTTGCCTTTAAAGCACAGAAGAACACTAAATTACTTGTCAAAGGTAAAAGTGTTCATGTCTCTGAGGATGATCAGTCTGAGGATGATTTTTCAGATGAAGATCTTGACAAATCAGTCTCCTTAATCACAAGACAGTTTAGGGATCTTCTGATGAAGAGAAGTAAACGGTTTTCAAGAGACAAAGCTAAGTCATCAGACAAACCTCACGGTCGCGTACCTCCTAAAAACAGGGATGCTGACGAGGCTGATGACGAGGACATGCCTCAGTGTTTTAAGTGTAAGGGTTTTGGCCATTTTGCTAACGAATTCCCAAATCGTAGAAAATACATTGGGAACAAAGGTCTAGCTGTAACACTTGATGAAATGTCTGAAACCTATGATTCTGATGAAGATAGAAAATCAAGTGTAGGTCTTCTTTGTGAAAACATCGATTTTGATACTTGTAGCAATACATATATCAACCTCAATGGGTTCGGAGAAGAAGGAAACCCAATCAAGCTGAAGATTCACTGAATCCGGTAACTGGAAACCCTATCAGTGATGTTTCAGGATCAACTGTATGTCTAGCTGCTTGCACATATCAGATGCTTGAATACTATACAAGATTGACGTGCTCGTTTTGTTCGATGAAGGGACATGAACTATCAAGGTGTTACAAATACAAGCACCAAATAAGGCACGCAAGCAAACTTCAACGAAGAGCAGATCGATTAGCAAGAAAGCTGAAACTTGCTCAGAAGACCGCCGAGGTATGTAAGATCTTATATTTGTCTAAGAAGTTGGTTTCTAGGGATAGATTAAGACCATTTGAAAAGAAAATATGGTCAAATCGGTTTGATAGACAGAGATCAGAGGATTCCTTCCATGAGGAAAAAGATGGACAAATCGTTGTTCATCGCAACACAACTTAGTTGTGTTGTTAGGAAAATCTTGTCTCATGTGCTTGATCGAAAAGAGACAAGATTCAGTGTTGATCCAGGCTTCAGAAAAGTTTTCCTTCTTTTCTTAGATTTGTTATTTTTTGTCTATCAAATAAAAGAAAGGGTTATTATCGACAATTCTACTCTTTATAGGGTTTTAGAGTTGGGAGTATGCGAACCTGACAATAGGTTTCGAACCCTACATCCCTTTTTCCCTTTTGACATCTTTTATAAGACTGCTTGTTGAGTTAAGTGATTCCATCACACAAATCCAGTTGTTCATAACTGTTCTCGAAGCACTATGTCATCAGATGGAAAGGATGTCAACATGATTGTTAAGCCATCAATCAAGGAAAAAGAGAAATCTCATGTCTCTAAGTCCCTGAAAATAAAAAGAAGGAATACAAGAAAACCCAGGGTTGTTCCTTCTAACTCTCAAAAGTTTTCTGATGTTCTTGATGAGTTAAAGGAAATAAGAAGGGAGATTTATGAAATAAAGACTTTTGTGTCTAAATCTTTGGAAATTCAGAGGACCCTAATTCGACCTCTTCAGCCAAAACAGTTCGTGGGTATTGACACTTATCTCTGTGAACCTTATGTCCCGATGGCTGTCGATAACAAGGAGTTCGGGAATGATAAAGAATTTCTCAAGGGAATTGTTGCGTAGTATGTCTTATTTTTGGTTTAGTTGGAAGAATAACTAGTGCTTTTAATAGCGATGATTGTGACTACACATAACTATTTTTGTTTTCATCTTCTTGTGTTATTTTTTAGGCTTATTGGTTTTTAAATTCTAAAAATATTTGGAGGATGATGTTATTGCAGTATTAATCTGTTTGATTTTGAAGTATTGCAATATTTTTATGGGATATGTATTGTTTGCGTCCGTGAACTTGAAGGTCCCATATGTTGTCAAAATTAAAGTAGTTTATGAATTGGTATTCGTATTGATGAAAGGACGAATGCACTTTTGACAAATACAAAAGTTATGCCTATGCAGTCATTTATTTGATGGAAAATAGGGTAAAATCTTTTGTGTGACAAGAATAAAGTCTATTATGTCATTATGCAAATAGTGATGGAAAAATAGAATAATCCTTGTATGTATTCCACGATATTGATCTTCATTGATCCATTCTTTTTGTATTACCGTGAGGCTCCGTAATGTGTCTTATGTCGAGCACGATACAACTAAGTTGATTACTTTGTGATTATCTTTGTTGGTTGTTCCGTAAGGTACATTATGTCGAGCATCTTTGAACTAAATTAATCATCTTGGTTGGTTATTTAGTTATTTGCTCTGAAAGTCTTCTTTTGTCGATCAAAACATTTGACAATTAAATTGATTATTTTCGTGATTAGTTTGGTTGTTTGTATTCCAATTAGACTAATTATGGGTTCTCTTGTAATTAGTCTAGTTGAGTTTTCATATATTCCACAAGTCATTGTGTTGAGTATATGAACGGCTATACTAATCATGCTCTATTGGTTAATGTAGTCGTATATTCCGTAAGGTTTTCCTTATGTTGAGTATGTGAACGATTAAGTTAGTCATCTCCGTATGATTACCTTAGTCGTAGCTCCGTAAGTTTACTTATGTTGAGCACAATCAATTAAATTGATCACTTTTGTGGTTTGATTTAGTTGCGTATTCCAATTAAATTAATCATGGGTTTACTTATGATTAATTTGATTGAGTTTTGGATATAGAAAATCATTCCTATGGTTTTTGGTGTCCAATTAAAAATCCTTCTTTTCTTTCGAAATTAAGGTCGCTCTTGTTGTTCTTTCGGGAATGACATCAAATGGGGGAGAGTTCTTTTGAACTTGTGCTTAATGGTAATATCTTGCGGGGTGTGCGGCTGTGGAATTTTATAGGGGTTATCTTGTATCTTAAAATCCTTGATGGATGCATTTAGCTTCGGCTTTATGATTGCATCTAAATTAAGTTGGTATGTATTTTTTTTCTTTTAGTTTATGAAACGTCTCTTCTCGGAAATTTCATTAAGATCTCGTTCTTGTACCTTTGCCAATTTTATTGACAAAAAGGGGGAGAATTAATGTGTAGTTATACTACATATACATATGGTTTTCGGATCACTGTGTAAGGGGAAGTGGTTTCCATGTGAGATGGAGTATTGAATAAGGGGGAGTGATACATATCACCGTAGTATTATTGTTAAAGTCGTGATGCAATTGGACTTTGATGTTACATAATAATACTATGTCACTGTATAATGATGATCGAGAATCTCGATTTCTCTCATTGTTATAGCTACTGATCTTCAACAACGGTGATGTTAAACTTACAACCTTTGGGATCATTGGAGTACTTGGAAGGACGAAGATTTCAGGGAACGTTGAAGATTAGACTATGGAATAGGAGCCACTAAAGTTTATCTTTTTTGTATTCCATATGTATTAATAGTTTTGTCACTAAAATTTACAAAGGGAGATATTTCTAGAGCATATCTCGTTCAACCTCACAAGCGTTGCTATATCAAGCATGTTTGTCAATGTTAGTGATAAAAACCATGAGTGTTGATTTCTAGTCTACATAGCTAAGTCTCAGACTAGGATAGAAAAGTATAGTTGAGCTCAAGGACTTCATGGCGATTCATCATACAACGACGAAGATCTACTCAAGGAACCTTGGAACTTCATCAACAAAAAGGTATTTGGAGACTTGAACTTATCTATCACTCAAAAGTCTATCTCTTCTATCTCCTACTTCTTATGAGACAAAAGTCGTATGTTATATAGACTGGATCATACACATTTGATATTTCGAGCCGAGTATATCTCGCTTATCTATATCTTGAAATCATATGTTGGTAAAGCGTTTCGCTTTGATCGGATTTATCTTCACCTAATGACGAAAGTCATAATGTTTCAATCACTTGAAAATCGCTTTGACGAGAAATAGTGTAACACCTATATAACGTCCTCTAAGAATGTTTCAATGGTTGGAATGAGAGTTTAGGTCAATATAACCAATGATGGATATAAGCATTGTGTGGTAACACATATGTGCATAAGTCTTATTCCTTAATCCGAAGTTTGCGAACTTTGTTGATTGAGAAAAACCGGAAGAATTGGCTTTGCCAAGTCAGTGAACTCAGTTTGCAAACTCAGTTCACGAACTGATGGAAGTTCGCTTGCCGAGAATTTCTGCTAGGATTTTCCAAAAACTCGTTTGCGTGTTAAGTCCGCGAACCTAGTCTGCGAACTGGGGGAAGTTTCCTTGCCGAGATTTTCTGCTGAGTTTGGAAAACTCTGCCGGTTGCCTTAAGTCCGCGAACTTTCTTGCGTACTTGAGTGGGTTATTATCAAAAGATGTGCTCTGAACATGAAACTTAAATTACTAAGCAATGCAGTATGCAAACCATGGGTATAAAGTTCATGACACGATTCAATCGAATCGAATCATCTTTGTTTCAATTGTGTCTTGTGTAGTTACATAGGATCTCATAACAATTGAACAACTCTCTAACTAGTTCATTTGAGTCAATTGAACTAGTTATGGTGAAGAAGAACAAGGTTAATATGAAATGCTCATATGGTTAACCTTTTGGGTTACTATGTTGAACCAACATACACGTACACGTTTGGGCACGGTTTTCACAAACCCAGTAAACGTATATCTTAAGTGTGTGTGACAAGATAAGTTTTCGATCTAACGGTTGAGAAATATTATCTTGAATCTAAATCGAGTTTGAATATTGATTGCTTTGTACCTAAGGAAAAACCCTGATTTGAAGACTATATATAGGAGACATCTAGCATTGGGCAAAACTAATCCCCACACGTCTGTGTGATACTAGTGCGCTCGCTAGAGTCGATTATCCTCTAACCTTTGGTTTTCTTCTCTAAAACCAGGTTAACGACTTAAAGACTTCATTAGGATTGTTAAGCCAGACAGATACTACTTTTATCGTAGTTGTGTGATCTGATCTTGCAGCTTCTATCGTACGAGTATAATCTATTTATTGGCTTGAGATCGTGAGAGTTCTCCGATAGGCAAGATAAAGAATTCAAAAACGTCTTCGTCTCACTGTTTGTGATTCCTCTACGTCCTCTTGTTTATACAAGTAAGACTGTTGAGAGGTGATTGATTAATCTAGGTTGTTCTTCGGGAATATAAGACCAGGTTATCAATTGGTTCCTATTCACCTAGATTTCATATCATAAGACGGAACAAAAACCTAGGGTTCTTCTGTGGGAGACATATTTATCCTTTGATAGACTTTTCTGTGTGAGACAGATTTGTTTATTATCAAGTCTGCGATTTTTGGTTGCAACAACTCTTAGTTGTGGGTGAGATTAGCTAAGGGAATTAAGTACGCAGTCTCCTGCTGGGATCAGAGGCGTAGGGAGTACAACTGTACCTTGGATCAGCGGGAGACTAATTGGGGTTCAACTATCCAGTCTGATGTTAGCTTGGAGTAGGCTAGTGTCTGTAGCGGCTTAATACAGTGTGTATTCAATCTGGACTAGGTCCCGGGATTTTTCTGCATTTGCGGTTTCCTCGTTAACAAAACTTCTGGTGTCTGTGTTATTTATTTTCCGCATTATATTTTTTATATAATTGAAATAATACAGGTTGTGCGTTAAAGATCATCAATTGGAAATCCAACCTTTGGTTGTTGATTGATATTGATTGATCCTTGGACATTGGTATTTGGTACCGTCCAACTTATCTCTCTTTGATAAAGACTCACAGATTCCATTTGCTTGAGTAAAGATCAAATCGAGAGATTGAAATATAAACTCTTTGATATATCTTTTTATTGATTGAGTCTAACTGTCTAGTTGATTCTCATAAAAAGTATATTGGAGTTTGTCCATACAGACTGCTAAGCGAAATATTGGGTGTTGTTGTTAGACCCCCGCTTTTTCAAATTCATCCACGATGAGAATGTAAGTAAGTCGTGCAACGGTTGAAGGAGTTAGCAAAGTAGTGGGTGGACGGTTAACCAAGTCTCATCACGACCTGTAACTGGTTTCACCACGATCTTCCACTTTCCCACTCTTTCACTCAAGAAACCGTCACACTTACAGGGGTTAGTGGTTCATCATTATTGTAATATAAATAAGTCCAAATTGAGGACAACCAATAATTATCATCATTCGTCAACAACTCGATTAAAACTTATTCATAGAACTCAACTTCATCAGTTCATCAATTTGCAGAAACCTTCAACACATCCACAATCCTTGATTATCATTGATCCCACACAATTCTCAGCTTACCTCCTACAAATCAACCCATATCCCTCTTTGTGACCGAATTGATTATGGATCGGCCATTAAATTGGTTAAGGCCGGAGTCTTACAGATTGATCTCTCGAATCTAAGCACTCCCTTTGCAGTGCATCTGTGTGAGGTTCAACAGTTTGCTCGGTTGAGGATTCTCGACCGCACGCTCGACTCTTCACTTCCCTAAAAACCAGCAAATCGTTTTTCCCCATCCACAAGTTGTACTCCCTAAGCCTCTGATCCCAGCAGGTACTGCGCACTTGATTCCCTTAGCGGATCTCACCCATAACTAAGAGTTGCTACGAACCAAAATCGCAGGCTTTGACAATAAACAAATCTGTCTCACACAGAAAAGTCTAGTAAAGGATCAATTTGTCTCTCACAGAAAAACCCTGAAGTTTTATGTTCCGTCTTTTGATAATTATCAAGGTGAACAGGAACCAATTGACAATCCGGTCTTATATTCCCGAAGAACAGCCTAAATTAATCAATTACCTCACAACAATCTTAATCGTATGGGAGCGAAACAAGATGTTGTGGAATCACAAACAATGAGACGAAGATGTTTGTGATTACTTTTTATATCTTGCCTATCGGAGATATCAATCTCAATCCAATCAATATGATTGTACTCGTACGATAGAAGATGCAAGATCATATCACATAACTACGATAATCAGGATTCACAATCCCAATGAAGTCTTTAAGTCGTTTAACCTGGTTTTAGAAGAAGAAAACCAAAGGTTAAAGGAGAACCGACTCTAGCAGGCAAACTAGTATCACACATGAGGTGTGGGGATTAGTTTTGCATAGTTGCTAGATGTCCCCTTATATAGTCCTTCAAATCAGGATTTTGCCTTGGTAACAAAGCAATCAATATCCACCGTTATATGAAAACCTGATTTTGATTCAAGCTAATATTTCTCAACCGTTAGATCGAAAACTTAGCTTGTTATACAAAAATGAAATGCACTCATCTAGGTTTGTTAACGGTACCCAAACGTGTACATTGTTGGTTCAACAATAGTCAACCAAAAAGTTAGCCGTATGAGCATTTCATATCAACCATGTTCTTATTCACCATAACTAGTTCAAATGACTCAACTGAACTAGTTAGAGAGTTGTTCAATTGAAAGGAAATCTTATGTAACTACACAAGATACAATTGAAGCAAAGATTATTTGATTCACTCGAATCGCATGAAATTTTATAGCCACGGTTTTCAAATAGCATTCCTTAGTCTTTTTAAGTTTAAGTTTAGAAATCATCTTTAGATATATAACCTTCTCAAGTTCGCAGACTAGGTTCGCGGACTTAAGATACTGGGCAGAGTTTACAAACTCCAGCAGAAATTCTCGAGATGAGAACTTCGCCGGTTCGCAGACTGGGTTCGCGGACTGAGTTCGCGGACTGGGTTCGCGGACTGAGTTCGCGGACTTCGCTTCACGCAAGTAGTTTGTCAACTCCAGCAGAAATTCTCGGGTTTGAGAACTTCGGCAGTTCGCGGACTTGGCACTTGCCATTCTTCCGGTTCACTTGATCAACAAAGTTCGAAAACTTCCACAGCCGCGCACCCCTAAGGATATGACCATCAAGCAAAAGTTCAAAAGAACTCTCCCCCATTTGATGTCATTCCCGAAAGAACAACAACGAGCGACCTTAATTTCAAGAGAAAAGAAGGATTTTCATTGGACACCAAAACCATAAGAATGATTTTTATATCCAAAAACTCAATCAAATTAATCATAAGTAAACACATGATTAATTTAATCAGAATACACAATCAAATTAACACAAGAGTGATCAATTTAATTGATTGTGCTCAACATAAGAAACTTACGGATCAACGACTAAGTTAACCATACAAGAGAGTGATTGGCTTAATCGTTCATATAATCAACACAAGAAAAACTTATGGAGTAATAACTAAATAACCAAACAAGATGATTAATTTAGTTCTAAATGCTCAACATAAAGTACCTTACGGAACAACCAACAAAGCTAATCAAAAATTAATCAACTTGGTTGTATCGTGCTCAACATAAGATACGTTACGGAGCCTCACAGTATTACATAAAATATGGATCAGTGAAGATCAGTACTGTGGAATACACAAGGATTCATTCATTTGCACAAGCATATACAATAGCAATAATCCTTGGACACAAAAGATTTTAACCTATCTTTCATCAAAGATTGGCAATATAGGCTTAACTTTTGTATATGTCAAAAGTCCATTCATTCTTTAATCCATAAATGAATACCGATCATGAACGACTTTACTTTTGACAAGATATGGGACAACATAGTTCACGGACGTAAACACCAATATCCCATAACAAGTTGCAATATAACTCATAAAGATTAAATACTGCAAAACATCATCCTCCAAACAGTTTTAGAATTTTAAACCAAAAACCTAAAACATGAAGATGAAAAATAATAGCTATGTGTAGTCACAATCATTGTTATTCGAGCACTAGTTATTCTTCTAACTAAACCAAAAAGAAGACATACTAGGTAACAAAAATAACCTCAGTTTTCCTTGATGATTTTATACCTTTGGAATGGTCCATCGAAATAGGAATCACTAATATCCTTGATCTTGTTGACCGTTGCGACACCATGTTCATAAGTTAGAACGTTAGTTTTTCGATCAACAATGCGAGCAAGATGTCGAGCCTTAGCACAGTCAAGTATAAATTTCTTCTGATTCCTGATCAAGATATTCTGAGTACCAAGGATTTTTTTCCTGTCCATCAAAAAGCTGGTTTATCTGCAGTTGAAGGTTAGCAAGTTTGTTCTTTACTTCATTCTGAACGAGAATTAAATCCTTGACAGATTATCCAATCCAAGAGTTATAGTCTTTCCTTTCAAGCATCTTCTTCAGAATAAACTCTTGACCAGAATCACTTCCTTTGAGGTCATGCTCTACAATAGGGTTAACTTCTTCTTTGGGAATAGTTTCCATCGAGTTCCTTTCTGAAAATTAATGAACGCATACATAAGATATATATATATGTTCACGTGTACGCCCTAGATAGAAACCCTAGATTTCCTTGAGGAGATATGGACGCTCGTGGACAAATCCAACGCCAAAATAAATGGACCCAACCAGGAACACTGCACATTGTGTTTCTTTCAAAAAGTCTTTATCCCAAAAGATCACAGTGATGAAAGAAAGAAATACTAGAAACTTACATAAAAAATCAACATACAAACTGATGAAAATCATCTAAACACTTGAGCATCTCTCAAACGTCATCCTTGTATCTCTCAAGTTAGATACAAGAATGGAACTTTCTGCTACTAGGTAGCAGAGGGAGACATAGTCTCACCATAGGTTCTGAGAGAATAGTTGTGATTTCCACCAGGATATCTGATCTCAGCATTTCTTGTCTTCCCTTGGCAGTATCCAAATTTAGGAAAATATCTCACAGCCCTTCCTTGAAGCATAGGAGAGGAACCTTTCTGATCACAAAGTTTAGGACCTCTAGAGATTGGTTCTAGGGGATTTTCTGAAATGGGTCTCCATACTCTAGACTTAGATTTTCCAGAGTTGTTCTTATAAGCACATGACATGCTCTTATTAGTAGCACAAGAATTTATACCACTAGAATGCACCAAAGTCCTGTAATGATTTCTAGGAAAGAGATCATTTTTATAAGATGCCTGGTTTCCTGTGAGCAAGAGGTTCACTGCAGTAGTCGTTTGGCTATTTACTCCATTGATAGTGGAAAGAAGCAAATTGTGAAGTTTAGAAATTTGTGTCTTCTTGGTAAAACAACGGATAGCATAGTGATTTCCTTTTCCACAGAAGGTATAGGTTCGTGGAGAAGACGCAACAGTTGGTATATGTTTTAACTTTTCAGCCCTGTGAGAAGATTGTAAGTTATATAAACTTTTCTCGACACAATCTTCTTTTGGAGGATATTTCTTCATGTACTGTATGTCAAGAGGAACTGTTAAAACAGAAGAATTTTCCCTTAAGACAGAGTTTTCCTTTTCCAAGGTCATACACTGTTCATGGTCTAGTAAAAGTGATGCTTCTAGCTTCTATTTCTCAACACGAAATCTGTCAAGATCAGATGAATGCGTCTTGATCAAACGTTTTTCTCTAATTGAGCCTTCTTTGATAATCTTTTCAAGATCACAAATCTTATCATGTTGTAGATTATTTTCTTGAAGAAGTTTCTCAATATCCTTAGAGAATGACTCTATGATGTTATAGAGTACACGTTCTTGATCAATAGACTTTTCAAATTCATCGATGAGTTGATCATGATTCTGAAGATCAATAAACTCAGTAGAATTATTTGAAATTCTGGTAAGCTTCATTTCAGCTTTTGCCATTGTGTCTAATGTCTCATTGGAAGAAGAGTGGTCAACACAAGATGAGACAGTCTTCCTACCTCGGGATTCGGAAGAATCAACTAAGGAATAATCCTTTGAGGTACTTCCGAGGCACTTGACATAGTTGGAAGCTTTAGGAGGAATTTTGATATGCGTAAGAGATTCTGTCCTCAGACTCAGATTGCTACAAACACAGACTTATAAGGTCTTAAACGTATTTTCCTTCTCTGATACTGATTGAAAAAGCGGGGGTCTAACAACACCACCCAATATTTCGCTTAGCAATCTGTATGGACTAACTCCGAAACACTTTCTAGAGAATCTGTTAGAGCATGGCTCGGTTGAACCCACCAAGTGTTGGTATGTCAAGTTTGGTTGTCATATTTTAGTGAATCAAAACTCATGTTAAGATTCGCTTGATTATGTACTAGAGGTAAACTTCGTATAGGTTAGCTTGAAAGTATTAGGATATGAGACATTACAAGTATTGCGAAGACTTGAAGATGTGAAGAAGCAATGAGCTACAACGACAACAATCATCCACTTGAGGTTAGTGATATTTGACTTGAACTGTTTCATTCCATAACGTATCTTTCAAGTCGTGCATATTGAAAACATAACTGCGAAGAATATATGAACTCTAGATAGACATATTATTAAGGAATACAATACGAGGTTTATTGCTTAACCATTAAACTTTGTAGATAATACATCGCCATAATCATTTGAATGCTATTGTGATTATGTATGGGTATGAGGTGAGTATTTCATCCTAGGGAACAATGTTTACATGTCTTCTAATGAAGTAAGTTCATAAACTTGTTTGTGGACCGAAAAGGAAATTTCCAGGTCTTATTGGTTTTGTTATTAATTGCATATCTTATGAACAACCAATATGTGTGATAGAGTATAACCGCTCACAACTTGTTGTGTTCTTGGTAGAACTGTTCACAAAGGGCTGACTTATGTATTGGTATAACTTTTATTAGTAAAACCAATCTTAAGTAATCACCTGTGGTATGATCGGATTTTGTATGTCTGACCTTGTAAGGGAAAGGGAATCGATCCTTATAAGGGAAAGGGACCCGATCCTAGTAAGGGAAAGGGACCAATCCTAGTAAGAGAAAGGGAACCGATCCTAGTAAGCGGTGGAGTACATCAAAGGGAACCGATCCTTGTATGGGGTTCAACAAGGTTTATAGCAGAAAGGGAACCGATCCTATGGACATGTGCAACACATATAAGTTAGATACCATATATATGTGGGGAACCGATCCCAGTACCTAGTCAACCTAACTTTTGGGAAGATAGTGTGACTATGCGTAGTACTCAATGGAGGTAGAACCAAAACTTGTTTTGGTAGAACCGTAAACCCATGATTGTAATTGAATGTTGGTTTGATCAATCACATAGTTCTTGAAAGTCAGATGAACCAATTCAAAACTTGTTTGGAAGTGTGGAAAATCGGTTTCAAGGTTGTAAGTGTGAAAGAGAACTTACAAAGTTAAGATGTCGACAAACTTTGAACACGTGTTGTGAATGTTTATTTCTATAATTGTTCAAAGATATTCCTTAACGGCTAAGGTAAGAGAATCCCAGGATCGAAACATAAGTAAGTTAAGAATATTTTAATTAAGGTTATTAATTTCACTTTGTATGGAAATTACAGAATTAGTAATGTGCATTTACTAATTATATTTTCCGAGAGATTTCGATCGTTATTTTTGGACAGAGCATTTCTAGGAATTATGGAAACCGAACTTGTGCTTTAATGAATATCTTGAGAATATTTTCAGTTTTGAAAATTCCTTGGTGTCCAAACTTCCTTGTCTATAAATACACGAAGTTTGCCTTTCTAACAAACTAATCCTTCGTAACAACAGACTTCCTCTTTTGTCTTTGTTACTGGTGTAGCCGCCTATCGGAGAGGAGAGTAATCTGATTAGGTGAAATCTATTACGGCCGCTCAATTTAAAGTCTTCTTTGGGATTGAGAAGCTCTAGCGCGACCCGTTGGTGGGAAACTAGATAATTGCGGTTTATCTTTGTTTTCGATTGATTTGATTGACTAACGATGGTTGAAATCTGATTGCACCTAGTTTGTTTATTCTTGAGAATCTTCCCTTCTAATATAATATTCACTCAAACTAGTTCAGAGTTTCGACATGGATCTTTAGACTGTTGTTAATTCTAAAGACGATCTTGTGATAATCCTTTGTTAACAGACTCCTTTCTGTGCGTGATTGATCACAAGAGATTCAAGTGATTGTGTGCAGGTTTTTATTGAACATTTAAGAATATTTGAAGACAAAGAAGATATTGAAGATCTGACTTAGGTTTTTAATCTTTAGTGTGAAAAATACTTGTTTCGGTAAAAGAGGATCCAATTAATAATCGATTTATCCTTGTGGTAGATTGGATTGATTAATTGAATAGATCGATATCAATACGTTTTCTTATGATTAAAGCTATTGATTGGCTTAATCTTAAACGATTACCTTAGGGTGATTGAACATAAGATAGATCTAAGGATCCGACAAAGGAGTTTATGTTAAGATAAACGGAAAAGCCTTTGTCTGACTCATATCACTTGGTAAACGGGGGTCTAACAACACCACCCAATATTTCGCTTAGCAATCTGTATGGAAAAACTCCAATATACATATTATGAGAATCAACTAGACAGTCAGACTCAATCAATAAAAAGATATATCAAAGAGTTTATATCTCAATCTCTCGATTTGATTTCTACTCAAGCTAAAATCAATAGCAAGTCTTTATCAAAGAGAGATAACTTGGACGGTACCAAAGAACAATGTCCAAGGATCAATCAACTACAATCAACAACCAAAAGTTGGATTAGAGAAGTTGATGATCTTAACGCACAACCTGTATTATTTCAATAATATAAAACATAATGCGGAAAACAAATAACACAGACACCAGAAGTTTTGTTAACGAGGAAACCGCAAATGCAGAAAAACCCCGGGACTTAGTCCAGATTGAATACACACTGTATTAAGACGCTACATACACTGGCCTACTCCAAGCTAACTTCATACTGGACTATAGTTGAACCTCAATCAGTCTCCCACTAATCCAAGGTACAGTTGTACTCCCTACGCCTCTGATCCCAGCAGAATACTGCGCACTTAATTCCCTTAGCTGATTTCACCCACAACTAAGAGTTTCTACGACCCAAAATCTCAGGCTTTGACAATAAACAAATCTGTCTCACACAGACAAATCTATCAAAGGATCAATTTGTCTCCCACAGAAAAACCCTAAAGTTTTTTGTTCCGTCTTTTGATAATAATCAAGGTGAACAGGAACCAATTGATAATCAAGGATCAATCTGTCTCCCACAGAAAAACCCTAAAGTTTTTTGTTCCGTCTCACACAGACAAATCTACTGCAAACTAACTTCAGACTGATCTATAGTTGAACCCCTACCAATCTCCCACTGATACAAGGTACAGTTGTACTCCTACGCCTATGATCCCAGCAGGACACTGCATACTTGATTCCCTTAGCTGATCTCACCCACAACTAAGAGTTGCTGCAACCCAAAATCACAGACTTGATAATAAACGAATCTGTCTCACACAGAAAAGTCCATCAAAAGGATAAATCTGTCTCCCACAGATAAACCCTAGGTTTTGTTCTGTCTTTAGATATAAAATCAAGGTAAAAGGAACCAATTGATAATCCGGTCTTATATTCCCGAAGAACAGCCTAGATTAATCAGTCACCTCTCTACACTCCTTCCTGACTACACAAGCGGATTATCGAGGAATCACAAACAGTGAGACAAAGATGTTTGTGACTTCTTTATCTTGCATATCGGAGAACTCTCACGATCTCAATCCAATCACAGATTGTGCTCGTACGATAGAAGATGCAAGATCAGATCACACAACTACGATAAAAGTAGTATCGGTCTGGCTTCACAATCCCAATGAAGTCTTTAAGTCGTTAACCCGAGTTTAGAGAAGAAACTCAAGAGTTAATGGAGATCGACTCTAGAGAGCGCACTAGTATCACATAGACGTGTGGGGATTAAGTTTTTCTCTAGCTAGATGTCTCCTATATATATCCTTTCAAATCAGGATTTTGCCTTAGGTACAAAGCAAACTCTATCCACCGTTAGATGAAAACCTGATTTAGCTTCAAGCCAATATCTCTCAACCGTTAGATCGAAAGACATAGCTTGTCACACACACTTGGGTATACGTTTACTGGTTTTGAGAAAACCATGCCCAAACGAGTACACGTATGTTGGTTCAACATGATAACCCAAAAGGTCAACCATATGAGCATCTCATATTAATCATGTTCTTCTTCACCATAACTATTTCAATTGACTCAAATGAACTAGTTAAGAGTTGTTCAATTGCTATGAGATCTTATGTAACTACACAAGACACAAAATTGAAACAAAGATGATTCGATTCGATTAGAATTGGCTCATGAACATTATAGCCACGGTTTGCATAAAGCATTCCTTAATAATTAATGTTTCATGTTCAGAGCACATCTTTAGATCATAACCTCTTAAGCTCACAAACAAGTTCGCGGACTTAAGTTAATCGGTTGACTTTTCCAAACTCAGCAGAAATTCTCGGGTCGAGAACTTCCGCCAGTTCGCGGACTGGGTTCGCGGTCTTAGCACACAAACGATTTTTGGAAATCCCAGCAGAAATTCTCGGTCGAGAACTTCCGTCAGTTCGCGGACTTGGCAAGCCAATTCCATGATCCTACCGATTTTTCTTGACCAACAAAGTTCGAAAACTTCGGTTCAAGGAATACATGGTTATATAATGTGAACTCTCATTTCAATCATTGAAACATTCTCAGAGGGCGATATTCAGTCGTGAAGAACAACATACCTTTCTCGTCAGAGCAATTTCCAAAGTGATTGAAACTTTCATGACTTTCGTCACTAGGTGAAGATAAACCTGATCAAAGCGAAACGCTTTACCAACACATGATTTCGAGTAAAAGATAAGCAATGAATACTCAGCTCCAAATATCAAGTGTATATGATCTAGTCTACATAGCATACGACTTTTGTCTCATAAGAAGTAGGAGAAGAATAGATAGACTTTCGAGTGATAGATAAGTTCAAGTCTTCACATACCTTTTTGTTGATGAAGTTCCAAGGTTCCTTGGTGTAGATCTTCGTCGTTGTCGTTGAAGCACCATGAAGTCCTTGAGCTCAACTAAACTTTTCCTATCCTAGTCCGAGACTTAGCTAGTAAGCTAGAAATCAAGACTTTATAGTTTTGATCACTAACATTGACAAACATGCTTGATATAGCAACGCATGCGAGGTTGACCGAGCTATGCTCTAACATTAATACCCAACAGATTTGTTTTTCCTTTACTGTTTGGAATACGAACCAAAGGAATTGTTCCAAGTACTGACTTATTCACAAGTCGGAGGCGTGGGAATACAGACGGAACTAAGTGAACTATAGGGTTAGTTACTTGGTCTCAACTATACGAAGTTAGGTGTAATTTTGTGTAGCGGCTTAATCCTGAGAGTATTCAATTCTGGACTAGGTCCCGGGGTTTTTCTGCATTTCTGGTTTCCTCGTTAATAAAATCTTGCTATGTCATTTACTTTTATTTTCCGAATTATAATTGTTTTATTATAATTAAAGTAAATCACACAAACTTTAACTCCTATTTACTTGATACGCAATCCTATTGTGTTTGGTTAAGTCCGAACCTTTGTATCATGTAAACATACTTCGTTGTTGTATTGTCTCGATCTTGTATCCATAGACTATCATACAAAGTGTGAACCGATCAGTTGCATTGTCTCGACTCAGTCCATAGACAATCACTTTCGGAGAAAGGACTTATAGGTAGGAAAAGTTTTAGCTTGAGGTATATTTGGGTACCCTCGCCTTTTCAATTGGTATCAGAGAAGGCAAACACGAAAAGATCTAACAATCTGTGTTTGGTGCGATCCAACTTATAAGAATGAACTTGAGTTCTGAATCGACTTCAATTAACGTGCCGCCAAGATTTGACGGAAAAAAACTATATGTGCTGGAAATTTGCTATAAGATCTTTTCTTCAATCACGAGACTTTAATATTTGGCTATTAGTCGTCGATGGTTATACTCTTCCAAAGAGAGAAAATTCAGAAACTGAGTTTAAACGCTTAGCAGAGTTTTCGAACGAAGAAAAGGCACTTGCAAAGCAGAATTCAGATGGTTTGAATGCTATTATTCATGATGTAAGTCGCGACCTACAACATCATGTGTCAACATGTCAAACTTCGAAAGAAGCTTGGGATAATCTTCAGATCGTATTCGAAGGAAATTTTTCAGAGAAAGAAACTTTAAACCCTCACTTCCGAGTGGGAAACCCTTCGAATGGATGACAACGACACTTTTGAGGAGTTTCAAATTAAACTCTCTGAGATAATTAATGCTTCTTTCTCGTTAGGAAAGACTATTTCTGAAAAAGATATAGTATGCAAGATTCTCAAATCGTTGCCATCTAGATATGATTCCAAGAAGCATGCAATCATAGAAACAAACGATCCACGAAGCACACTCGTTGGTAAGTTAAAGATCTTTGATCAAGAATCACAGTCTATTCAAAGTAAAGGAATTGCTTTCAAAGCAAAAGTTCCAAAAGCTCCAATGGAAAGGAATAGACAATTGGATGATTCAATTGAAGAGATTGCAGAAAATTCTGATGATGAGATTGAACAATCTTTGTCATTAATTACTAGACAGTTTCGAGATCTCTTAAAGAAGAGAAAAAAGAGATTCGTTAAAGATACTTATCGATCTTTTCGACCGCATGATCGAGTTCCTGTCAAAAAGGATCAGGAAGAAGATGATGAATATCATCCGCAGTGCTTCAAGTTTAAAGGGTTTGGTCATATTTCTAAAGACGGTCCCAATCTTAAGAAATACACTGGAAGCAAGGCATTGGCTGTAACTCTAGATGAGTCATCTGATTCATTCAACTCTGAAGAAGAGGAAACAGCTGATGTTGCATTAGTTGTCAATCTCATTCCTTCCCCCACCACTAGTGATTTACCCATTTTAAGAATGGACATGTCTTCCGATGTTATTAAATCATCTAATGGTGAAGGGAGAAATAAGACAAGATGCAAAAACTGTCTTAAAAACAGAATTGCTAAAAGTTGCTTCTGCAATTTCAGTCTATCTCAAGATATTTTGTTGGTTCGAAGTAATAGAAATAGATCTTTTCATATTATACTAGATCAAGAACACTCTGGTTGTTCAAAATTCCATAATGAGAGAAAATCTCATACTAATGCCACTTGATCATTAGAATTCTTTCCTCATCTTGTGTGCCAAATTTTTGAGTAAGGAAGAAGGAAAAACCAAGGCACTTGTGTGTAGATTATGGAAATATCTAGTATTTGAAGATATTTGATATATTCGTATTTTTAGGAATATCATATTTTCGGAAGTATGAAAAATATAAAAAGATTCTTCTCCTTCTTTGATCATTCCTTGTCTGAACTATGGGTCTGGATCAAATGGTTTCTCTAGAGAAGATGCAAGATCAGAAAAATCATCTTAAAATTAATTCCGGATTATCTCTTAACATTAAGGGTAAAATCAGAAAGGGAGATTGGCTTAGCAAGAAGGAAAGAAAGAATACTCTGAAGAAAGATCAGTGTATTGAGGCATTGACACACTTTTTTGTTCAATCGAAGATAGAATTACATGCTCTTGCAGAATCCTTCACGAAAATTTCTCATCTGCAAGAGATTCTGGTCAAGCAACAAGGCTTTCTACTTGAAGAAATTCAAAAGTTGAAAAGTAGTAATGCACCTTCATTCAGTTCTGACATGAAGGACTAGGTTGCAAGGAAAAATAGACATCAATTTTTGATTTCTTTTATTGATTGTATTGGTCTATTATGAATAAAACTGTTATGAATAAAATTATTTGTTTGAGTAATTTTTCTTGTGATAGTTTTTGGTTTACATAGCATGTGCTTAATTGCTTTTACCTTATTGCTATGTATGTTTATGGGATGTTTGAGTTCGGTTTTACTACCTTAATATTCGATCTCATATATTGTGAACCCTCATGGTTTGGATGACTTTTTGATTTAGCGGGATTAAATTCTATCCCTAGTAGGTAGGTTTTATCAAAGGATTATGAAGGGTTCTGTTAGAAACAATATGTGAAAAAGTCATAATATGTTGAATCGGTTTTGGTTTAGCATGAAAGCATATGTGTTCCGACGGTTTTCAACTTTTGCTTGCAATTATCAAAACCGGTTTTCAACCTTTCTTTGGTAAAGGTTGAGGTGGGTTGTTATTATTTTGTTCACGCATAAGGATGACAACGTGGTGATATTTCTATATCAATTCTCCCTGGACGAAGATGCAATCATATTGGAGAAGTGGATGCGAAATTTGAGGTAACAATCTTGTTAGTTAATTATTTTCCTGTTTAAGAAAAGCCTGAGTTTATATTATATATATTTGTTGCTTTTGCTTAACAAAATTTAGGTTCAATTGATATTTATTCCATGATGTGTGTGTAGATGTGTGTTTCAATTGGTTCTTGTTAAGAAAAACTATTGTTATCTTGCTTTATTGTGTGATATCAATTTTTTAGGCTTACAAAAGTTTCGGTACAATTGATGTGTGTGTGATTCAATTGGTTCCAGTTAAGAAAAACTATTGTTATCTTGCTTTTGTATGGTATAAATCATTTAGGCTTACAAAATTACGGTGCAATTGCGGTGCTTATAATGTCTATGTTGTTTCAATTTCTTCCGGTTGAGGTGAATAACTATGCAAGTTGATTTATTTTGGTTTGTATGAATTATTTATGGCTTAACGAAATAATATGTGTACGGGATGAGTTTTTGAGTCCAATTCGATTCCGGATAAGAAACTAAGTTAATTATGATCTTATTTAGGCTTATCGAAATAGGTTTCGGTTATTCAAGTCTAATTGAATGCCTAAACAAGAAATGCTATTTAACTAACCTAGTACTTGTCTTGTTTAAAATTGAAAGATCTAAGTTTATGGATAATTAGAACCTGATGAGAAAAATAGAGTCTATTCTTTATTTTGGTCTTATCGAATTAAGCGGTTGTTTTTGAACAATCGGTTTAGAAAAGGAACTAATATGCTTAGTTGTTTTTGGTTTGCTAAACTAAATTGGAAAAATTGTTTCGGACAATTGTTTCCTTGGTAACATATCAAAATAAGACTACTTGTAGTTTCGGTTTTATATTGGTTATCAGAACATGATGTGTGGAACCCTCGTGTCTAACTCTACAGGTTTGCAAGTCTATTATGAGATTTGTAAGATTATTTTCGTGTTGTCCTTTATTTTTTCGTTTCTTTGTCATTTTTGTGACAAAAAGGGGGAGAAATATATGGAGTAAACAGGTGATGCTGGCATTGATATTTTATATTGATTGGAATCGCTAGGGAAAAGAACATTGGTACTTGAACGTTTTTATCTAACGAAAGAGTGAAAGCACATACTAAGGGGAAGTAACATGTCATATGAGTGATATAAAAAAGACGTGCGGATTGAATATCTACCTATATTCCTTAGGGGGAGTATTAGCTTTGTTATTATAATGTCAACATCGGCATTTTCAAGGATTGAATGTAAGCAGTTTCACTGTGTTGTTGAATCGGGAATCAAGCGGATTGTAATGAATTATTGTAATTTGTTTATCCATATGATGTAAGAGTTTTGTCACTAAAATTGAAAAAGGGGGAGATTGTTAAGTTTGGTTCAACCCACCAAGCATTGGTATGTCAAGTTTGGTTGTCATATTTTAGTGAATCAAAACTCATGTTAAGAGTCGCTTGATTATGTACTAGAGTTAAACTTCATATAGGTTAGCTTGAAAGTATTAGGATATGAGACATTACAAGTATTGCGAAGAATTGAAGATGTGAAGAAGAAAGGAGCTACAACGACAACAATCATCCTTCCACTTGAGGTTAGTGATATTTGACCTGAACTGTTTTATTCCCTAACGTATCTTTCAAGTCGTGCATATTGAAAACATAACTGCGAAGCATGTATGAACTCTAGATAGACATAGTATTAAGGAATACAATACGAGGTTTATTGCTTAACTATTAAGCTTTGTAGATAGGACATCGCCATAATCATTTGAATGCTATTGTGATTATGTATGGGTATGAAGTGAGGATTTCATCCTAGGGAACAATATTTACATGTGTTCTAAGGAAGTAAGTTCATAAACTTGTTTGTGGACCGAAAAGGAAATTGCCAGGTGTTATTGGTTTTGTTATTCATATCATATCTTATGAACAACCAATATGTGTGATAGAGTATAACCGCTCACAACTTGTTGTGTTCTTGGTAGAACTGTTCACAAAGGCCTGACTTATGTATCGGTATAACTTTTATTAGTAAAACCAATCTTAAGTAATCACCTGCGGTATGATCGGATTTCGTATGTCTGACCTTGTAAGGGAAAGGGAATCGATCCTTGTAAGGTAAAGGAAACCGATCCTAGTGAGGGAAAGGGAACCGATCCTAGTAAGGGAAAGGGAAACGATCCTAGTAAGGGGTGCAGTACATCAAAGGGAACCGATCCTTGTATGGGGTGCAACAAGGTTTATAGCAGAAAGGGGAACCGATCCTATGGACATATGCAACACATATAAGTTAGATACCATATATATGTGGGGAACCGATCCTAGTACCTAGTCAACCGAACTTTTGGGAAGCTAATGTGACTATGTGTAGTACTCACATGGAGGTAGAACCGACACTTGTTTTGTTAGAACCATAAACCCATGATTGTGATTGAATGTTGGTTTGATCAATCACATAGTTCTTGAAAGTCATATGAACCAATTCTAAACTTGTTTGGAAGTGTGGCAAATCGGGTTCAAGGTTGTAAGTGTGAAAGAGAACTTACAAAGTTAAGATGTCGACAAACTTTGAAAACGTGTTGTGAATGTTTATTTCTATAATTGTTCAAAGATATTCCTTAACGGATAAGGGAAGAGAATCCCAGGATCGAAACAAAAGTAAGTTAAGAATCTTTTAATTAAGGTTATTAATATCACTTTGTATGGAAATTACAGAATTAGTAATGTGTATTTACTAATTATATTTTCCGAGAGATTTCGATCGTTATTTTTGGACAGAGCATTTCCAGGAATTATGGAAACCGAATTTGTGCTTTAATGAATATCTTGAGAATATTTTCAGTTTTGGAAATTCCTTGGTGTCCAAACTTCCTTGTCTATAAATACACGAAGTTTTCCTTTCTAGCAAACTAATCCTTCGTAACAACAGACTTCCTATTTTGTCTTTGTTACTGGTGTAGCCTCCTATCGGAGAAGAGAGTAATCTAATTAGGTGAAATCTCTTACGGTCGCTCAGTTTAAAGTCTTCTTTGGGATTGAGAATCTCTAGCGCGACCCGTTGGTGGGAAACTAGATAATTGCGGTTTATCTTTGTTTTCGATTGATTTGATTGACTAACGGTGGTTGAAATCTGATTGCACCTAGTTTGTTTATTCTTGAGAATCTTCTCTTCTGATATAAGATTCACTCAAACTAGTTCAGAGTTTCGACAGGGATCTTTAGACTGTTGTTAGTTCTAAAGACGATCTTGTTATTATCCATTGTTAACAGACTCCGTTCTGTACGTGATTGATCACAAGAGATTCAAGTGATTGTGAGCAGGTTTTTATTGAAGATTTAAGAAGATTTGAAGACAAAGAAGATATTGAAGATATGACTTGGGTTTTTAATCTTTGGTGTGCACAATACTTGTTTCGGTAAAAGAGGATCCAATTAATAATCGGTTTATCCTTGTGGTAGATTGGATTGATTAATTGAGTAGATCGGCATCAATACGTTTCCTTGTGATTAAAGGTATTGATTGGCTTAATTTTAAACGATTACCTTAGGGTGATTGAACATAAGATAGATCTAAGGACCCAGCGAAGAAGTTTATGTTAAGATAAACGGAAGAGCCTTTGTCTGACTCATATCACTTGGTTGAATAAAGTTAATACCAAACAGATTTGTTGTTCCTTTACTGTTTGGAATACGAACCAAAGGAATTGTTCCAAGTACGTGACTTATTCACAAGTCGGAGGCGTGGGAATACAGACGGCACTAAGTGAATTATAGGTTTAGTTACTTGGTCTCAACTATACGAAGTTAGGTGTAATTTTGTGTAGCGGCTTAATCCTGAGAGTATTAAATTCTGGACTAGGTCCCGGGGTTTTTCTGCATTTGCGGTTTCCTCGTTAACAAAATCTTGTTGTATCATTTACTTTTATTTTCCGTATTATAATTTTTTTATTATAATTAAAGTAAATCACACAAACGTTAACTCCTATTTACTTGATAAGCAATCCTATTGTGTTTGGTTAAGTCTGAACCTTTATATCAAGTAAACATACTTCATTGTTGTATTGTCTCGATCTTGTATCCATAGACAATCACACGAAGTGTGAAGCGATTAGTTGCATTGTCTAGACTCAGTCCATAGACAATCACTTTCGGAGAAAGGACTTATAAGTAGGAAATTTTATTGCTTGAGTTATATTTGGGTACCCTCGCCTTTTCAGAATCAACTAGACAGTCAGACTCAATCTAGGTAAAATTATCTCAGGGAGTTAATATCTCTCTCTTGTTTTGATTTACTCAAGTTAATAGAAATCAGCGAGTCTTTAATCAAACACCAGGAATAACTTGGACGGTACCAAAGACCAATGTCCAAGGATCAATCAATGACAATCGACAACCAAAGGTTGGATTATACTAATTGATGATCTAAACGCACAACATGTATTATTTCAATTATAAAGATAAAACAATATAATGCGGAATCTGAAATAATACAGACACCAGAAATTTTGTTAACGAGGAAACCGCAAGTGCAGAAAAACCCGGGACCTAGTCCAGATTGAATACACGCTGTATTAAGACGCTACATACACTAGCCTACTCCAAGCTAACTTCAGACTGGACTATAGTTGAACCTCAATCAATCTCCCACTAATCCAAGGTACAGTTGTACTCCCTACGCCTCTGATCCCAGCAGGATACTGCGTACTTAATTCCCTTAGATGATCTCACCTACAACTAAGAGTTTCTACGACCCAAAATCTCAGGCTTTGACAATAAAAAAATCTGTCTCACACAGACAAATCTATCAAAGGATCAATATGTCTCCCACAGAAAAACCCTAAAGTTTTTTGTTCCGTTTTTTGATAATAATCAAGGTGAACATGAACCAATTGATAATCAGGTCTTATATTCCCGAAGAACGTCCTAGATTAATCAATCACCTCACAACAATCTTAATCGTATGGTAGCGAAACAAGATGTTGCTGAATCACAAACAATGAGACGAAGATTTTTGTGATTACTTTTTATATCTTGCCTATCGGAGATATCAATCCCAAGCCAATCAATATGATTGTACTCGTACGATAGAAGATGCAAGATCATATCACACAACTACGATAAAAGTAGTATCGGTCTGGCTTCACAATCCCAATGAAGTCTTTAAGTCGTTTAACCTAGTTTTAGAAGAAGAATGCCAAAGGTTAAAGAAGAACCGACTCTAGCACGCAAACTAGTATCACACGTGAGGTGTGGGGATTAGTTTTGCAGAGTTGCTATATGTCCCCTTATATAGTCTTTCAAATCAGGGTTTTGCCTTGGTAAAAAAGCAATCAATATCCACCGCTAGAAGAAAACCTGATTTAGATTCAAGCTAATATTTCTCAACCGTTAGATCGAAAACTTAGCTTGTTATACACAAATGAAATGCACGCTTCTAGGTTTGTTAACCGTACCCAAACATGTACATTGTTGGTTCAACAATATTCAACCAAAAGGTTAGCCATATGAGCATTTCATATCAACCATGTTCTTCTGGGAAAGCGGGGGTCTAACAACACCACCCAATATTTCTCTTAGCAATCTGTATGGACTAACTCCGAAACACTTTCTAGAGAATCAACTAGACAGTCAGACTCAATCTAGGTAAAAGTATCTCAAGGAGTTAATATCTCTCTCTTGTTTTAATTTACTCAAGCTAATAGAAATCAACGAGTCTTTAATCAAACACAAGGAATAACTTGGACGGTACCACAGACCAATGTCCAATGATCAATCAATGCTAATCAACAACCAAAGATTGGATTATACTAATTGATGATCTAAACGCACAACCTGTATTATTTCAATTATAAAGGTAAATTAATATTATGCGGAAACTGAAATAACATAGACACCAGAAATTTTGTTAACGAGGAAACCGCAAATGCAGAAAAACCCCAGGACCTAGTCCATATTGAATACACACTGTATTAAGCCGCTACAGACACTAGCCTACTCCAAGCTAACTTCGGGCTGGACTATAGTTGAACCTCAATCAGTCTCCCACTGATCCAAGGTATAGTTGTACTCCCTACGCCTCTGATCCCAGCAGGATACTGCGCACTTGATTCCCTTAGCTGATCTCACCCACAACTAAGAGTTTCTACGACCCAAAATCGCAGGCTTTAACAATAAACAAATTTGTCTCACACAGACAAGTCTATCAAAGGATCAATCTGTCTCCCACAGAAAAACCGTAAAGTTTTTTGTTCCGTCTTTTGATAATAATCAAGGTGAACAGGAACCAATTAATAATTAGGACTTATATTCCCGAAGAACATCCTAGATTAATCAATCACCTCACAACAATCTTAGTCGTATGGTAGCGAAACAAGATGTTGCGGAATCACAAACAATGAGACGAAGATGTTTGTGATTACTTTTATATCTTGCCTATCGGAGATATCAATCTCAATCCAATCAATATGATTGTACTCGTACGATAGAAGATGCAAGATCAGATCACACAACTACGATAAAAGTAGTATCGGTCTGGCTTCACAATCCCAATGAAGTCTTCAAGTCGTTTAACCTGGTTTTAGAAGAAGAAAACCAAAGGTTAAAGGAGAACCAACTCTAGCACGCAAACTAGTAGCACGCGTAAGGTATTGGGATTTGTTTTGCAGAGTTGCTAGATGTCCCCTTATATAGTCTTTCAAATCAGGGTTTTTCCTTAGTACCAAAGCAATCAATATCCACCGTTAGATGAAAACCTGATTTAGATTCAAGCTAATTTTCTCAACCGTTAGATCGAAAACTTATCATGTTATACACAAATGAAATGCACACTTCTAGGTTTGTTAATTGTACCCAAACGTGTACATTGTTGGTTCAACAATAGTCAACCAAAAGGTTAGCCATATGAGCATTTCATATCAACCATGTTCTTCTTCACCCTAACTAGTTCAAATGACTCAGTTGAACTAGTTAGAGAGTTGTTCAACTGCAAGGAAATATATGTAACTACACAAGACACAATTGAAGCAAAGATGATTTGATTCACTCGAATCGGTTCATGATCTTTTATACCCACGGTTTGAAAATAGCATTCCTTAGATTTTTTAAGTTTAAGTTCAGATATCATTTTTCGATATATAACCTTCTCAAGTTCGCACCCTAGGTTCGCGGACTTAAGCAACCGGGCAGAGTGTACAAATCCAGCAAAAAATCTCGGCAAAGACTTTCCGCCGATTCGTGGACTGGGTTCGCGGACTAGTACACACGCAAGTAGTTTTTCAACTCCAGCAGAATTTCTCGTGATGAGAAGTTCGGCAGTTCGCGGACTTGGCAACAAGCCATTCTTCCGGTTTCTCTTGATCAACAAAGTTCGCAAACTTTGGTTCAAGGAATAGGCCTTATACATAAATGTATTTCCACAACAATGTTTATGTCCACCATTGGTTATGTAATCTAAACTCTCATTCCAATCATTGAAACATTCTTAGAGCATGTTATACAGTTGCTACACCATTTCTCATCAAAGCAATTTTCAAAGTGATTGAAACATATCATGACTTTCGTCACTAGGTAAAGATAAACTTGGTCGAAGCGAAAAGCTTACCAACACATATTTCGAGATATAGATAGGAGCGGTATACTCGGCTCGAAATACCAAATGTGTATAAACATAGTCTATATATATAGCATACAAATTTTTGTCTCAAAGAGTAGGAGATAGAATAGATAGACTTTTGAGTGACAGATAAGTTCAAGTTTCCACAAACCTTTTTATCGAGAAGTTTCACCGGTTCCTTGAGTAGATCTTCGTCTTGTATGATGAATCGCCATGGAGTGATTGAGCTCAACTACACTTACTATCCTAGTCCGAGACTTAGCTATAGTAGACTAGAAATCAAGACTTATAGTTTTGATCACTAACATTGACAAACATGCTTGAGATAGCAACGCATGCGAGTTCGACCGAGCAGTGATCTAACAATCTCCCCCTTTGTCAATTTTAATGACAAAACTATCAATACATATGGAATACAAGAAAGATAATGAAACTTTAGTACCTCATATTCCACATGTCTAATCTTCAGCATTCCTCAATATCTTCGTCACTTCCAAGTACTCCAATGATCCCAAAGGTTGTAAGTTTAGCACCATCGTTGTTGAAGATCCGTAGCTATAACAATGAGAAAGCATCTGTCTCGATCATTGTTATACAGTGTCATTGTATTATTACACAGTGTCAAAGTCCAATTGTATCACAACTTCAACAATAATACTATGGTGATATGTATCACTCCCCCTTAGTCAATACTCCATCTCACATGGAAACCACTCCCCCTTACACAATGATCCGAAAACCATATGTATTTGTAGTGTGAACGACATATTAATTCTCCCCATTTTTGTCAATAAAATTGGCAAAGGTATAAGAACGGGATCATAATGAAATTTCCGTAAGAGACATTTCATGACTGAGAGAAAAAAACACACATCATCTAATTTGGATGCAATCATATAGCCGCAGCTAACATCATTCATCAAGGAGTTTAAAGATACAAGATAACCCCTCTAAAATTGCACAGCCGCACACCCCTCAAGATATGACCATTAAGCACAAGTTCAAAAGAACTCTCCCCCATTTGATATCATTCCCGAAAGAACAACAACGAGCGACCTTAATTTCAAGAGAAAAGATGGATTTTTATTGGACACCAAAACCATATGAATGATTTTTTTTATCCAAAAACTCAATCAAATCAATCATAAGTAAACCCATGATTAATTTAATCGGTAAACATAATCAAATTAAACACAAAAGGTGATCAATTTAATTGATTGTGCTCAACATAAGTAAACTTATGGAGCAACGACTAAGTTAACCATCACTAGTACAAAATGACCCTTTAGCCACGCCAAATTGGCGTGTCCATAGGGTTTTAGACACGCCATTTTGGTTTGGACTTGGCGTGGTTTCTGCTAGCGTGGTTTTAGGTATGATGGTGTGTCTTAATGTTATTATATAGCCACGCCTACCTTGCGTGTCTATTGTTGCATGAAATAGACACGCCAAAACCCATAGGCGTTGCTATAGAGTGTCCCACAAACTTAAGTACTGATACCCTATAGACACTCAATTTATTGTTTTAGCGTGGCTATTGGTAGCCTATAGACACATAATTTTCTTTTTGGCGTGGCCATTGTCTCTTTATAGACACACAAGTTTTTTTTGGCGTGGCCATTGCTTATCCTATGGACACGCAATTGTTTTTTGGCATGGATATTGGTTATCTTATAGACACGCAAAAAAAAATGGTGTGGCTATTGGTTACCTATAGACACACTAAGTTTTTTTTGGCGTGGTCATTGGTTACCCTATGGACACGCAATTGTTTTTTGGCGTGGCTACAGGTTATCCTAATTTGTTTTTGGCGTGGTAATTGATTCTTTAATGACATGCAGTTTGTTTTTTGGCATGGCCATTGGCCTTTTATAGACACGCAGAATCTGATTTTTGCGTGGCCATATGTGATGTTTAGACATATTTGATGCAATCTTGTATAGACACGCAGAATCTGATTTTTGCGTGGCCATATGTGATGTTTAGACATATTTGATGCAATCTTGTACCGTCCATGTGTTCTAGGTTTGGTATAATACGATGGAACTTGGACTGTGTTCTAAATTTGGTATAATACGATGGAACTTGGACTGTTCATATTTGAGGCATCTATCATCGTTCACATATGTTAATTTGGACCGATAATTTTAACCGAACACGTTGATGAAATCTCAGTTGTTGAATTGGATACATCTTCCACCATCCACGTGGCATTATCTCAAGCCCTTAATTCAAAATAAGAATTTTCTTTTCAAATTTGATATATTTACAAAAAATGGCAAATTTATTTACCCAAAATTAACAGAAATTTTATTCCAAATAAGACCTTGTCAAATGTTACAAAACAAATTGACTCCTGCACTGCACATGCACAGAAACCAAGACAATATTTTTTTCGAATAATACTAACATTAACTACACCAAAAATCTAGAAAACATGACAGAGACGACTATAACAGCAATAGTTAACTATGGTGATTTGAACACTAGATAGCATAGCATACATCTTCAGAATGATGGTAGTCCGCTTAACACTAGACTTAGAAGCATTGATAGAGTTGGTGATAGCTTCAGTCCCCTTTGAAGTAAACTGCAGTTCCAGCACGTTAACCCATAGTGCGGCCACAAGAAGAGCCTTGACTTCAGCATGTTAAGCATCTCATGCTGTGCTTGGGATTGTTTTGGCACCCCAGAAGTTTCCTGCATTATCAAGAAGAACTATACCAATTCTAATAGTACGATTTGACTCTATATAAGAAGTATCAAAATAAATGAGGTGGATTCTGGTTAGAGAGAGAAGAGTTCTTGGCTGAGCAATACTATTAGGGTGATGTTCTTGGGTTAGTTCAGACTGGACAGACTACTGACGCTGAATAAACTTTAAGGTCCTAACAGTGGTATTTGAGTGAAGATTACGAACCTTGACATGAGACAACAATGACAAATCAAACACATCGGGAAAACCATCACCTTTGTAATAAGCCTTGAATGGAGCAAGTGCAGGAGCACAAAGTTTAGTCTTGTGAAGAATCAAACTATAAAACAGATATTCATACATAAAATCAAATCAACGACTTTGGAACATGATTGTATCCAGTTAAGTTTTCAGAAGAGAGAAGCATCAGTTACCTGTACGAATCACAGCCAAAATGCTCCAGCATATATCTTACCAAATTGTTGCAACAACCAGCATGAGTCCTTCATTCAGAAAGAGACAAATGCAAACGCTCATCAACAAGATGAACTCATCCTGCAAACAAAGAAGGAAATAGAATACAAGGCTTGAGGAAATTGAGATAAGGAACAAGAAGGGGGCTGCTGGAGAAAAGGTTCTGGAGCACGAAAATTATTGCTCCAGCATGAGTCCTACATGCTTATTCTATTGTTCATGAGTATACATCTGTTTACCAGGAAGTAAAAGATATCTTTAAAATTACCAGAAATCAGTTACAAGTATTACTAATATAGACGTTTATTTTCCATGTACAGAGTATTGAATTTGTAATTTACTATATATAGATTATAAGCTTAGGTTCGCATGAGAAAAAGATGAAAATGATAATCACCTTAATTTCTTTTATATTAGCAGGCAATCCGGCAACACTTGGCAGTCATGACGTAAATGAGGTACCATCAGTTCGTTCAAACCTCTACACCCGAAACGAAACAAATAAAATCATCTAATTAAGGTTATAACAATGATTGTTCACATTTACTGATACTATTACCAGACACAGACAGTAGCAAATCAAATACAAAACGGCAATCACTAGGTATGCATAAGACCAGTTATATTACATCTTTTAAGAAAAAGAATTGATAAATGCTAAAAGAAACTCACCTGAACGAGTTGAACAATATGAGAAATTGCCAAATGCTTAGCTGCTTTCGCACCACCCCGTCTCTGCATTGCACCAACATCATAAGGTTATAACAATGATTGTTCACATTTACTGATACTATTACCAGACACAGACAGTAGCAAATCAAATACAAAATGGCAATCACTAGGTATGCATAAGACCAGTTATATTACATCTTTTAAGAAAAAGAATTGATAAATGCTAAAAGAAACTCACCTCAACGAGTTGAACAATATGAGAAATTGCCAAATGCTTAGCTGCTTTCGCAACACCCCGTCTCTGCATTGCACCAACATCATAAGCTATATCTGTCTCCATCTGCAATACATTCACGCAAAATTAACTGTTTTAGACGCAAATCACTGAATCCGAAAACCAGATAACACACCAATAATATCATCTCAAAGAGAAAAAAAACAACTAGGGTTGCATCCAAAATTGGGTTTTTCTCACCAAAACTTTTGATTTGGAAAGTAAAAACATACCCACATACACTTAAACATAACCTAGGAAACTAATCAAGACAACAACAAACCTAATATTCACAAGTAGACCTGAATTTCAATTACTTCTAAAACACCAAAGTCATCAGCAATCACCGGATAAAAATTCCAACCTAACTCAGATCGAATCACAAGCCAAAATAAAAACAAAGATCGAATAAAATATTTGTAAATGGACAAAAGAATAATCAAAAACCTGTAACGAATAAAATTACCATAACCAACCCCCTTAACTCAAAATGGTCAGTTAAGATGAGGGTTTTATGATTTGATAGAAACCTGAGGTGGTGGCGGTTCTTGTGACTGATTTCTTATATCCCGATCTAAATCTGCTCTTCTAAAATACTATTTCTAACTGTTGCGAAAAATCAATCGAAAATCAGATTTTGAAAAGTAGAAAAAATAAACAGTAACCAAAAAATCAAAATTATTTAACTGTACTCTTAATTACCCAGAACTTTACCCTGTAAATAATCAATCCCGGGAATAACTGGAATTGAAATTTATAAAACACGAAGTTATACATCACCTTGTTCGTAGAATTGAATAATCGAAGCCCTAACAATTTCGATTCTCAATGAAGATCGACCGATCCCCAAATCAATGCTGAACTTTGTCGATTTACGCTGAATAATGAAAATTCGGAAACGCAATGACTTCCAAATTGAACGCAATACAGACTCAATCAAACCAAATCTGGTGATGTAAGGAAAAAAATAAGAGAAAAAAAATCGATAATAAGACTTATATCATTTGGGTTTCAAATCTAGTTCCACGTTATAAACCCTGAACAAACAAAGAAAAACTTCCATGATCCAGAAGCAGCGGAAATGGATTTTAGGTTTTCCTAACTTCCATAAAGAACGGGTGACGGAGGATACAGAGAGAGTTAGGTGAGGAATAGATCATCTGATTCCGGTGCTAATGACAGTGAGGAGGCGGAAAATCGGGGATTCTTCTGTGTTCGTTCTGGAAGTAAAGGTGGTGAGCTAGGTTTTTCGTTTACTCCAGAGAGGTGAGGTTTGGAGATCATGGGGAAATAGAAGTAGGAATTACCAATGGGTACTATTATCGTGGTTCTAGTTAATGGCGGGTCCACCCATTAGGAGTCCATTAATCGGTGGTCCATTTCTATAACAAATTAAAATTTTGGACCCAAAGTTTTATCCACTGGTCCAACCACACGTGTGACATTTTTTAAAATACCGAAAACAACCTTGATATACATCAATAACAGAACCAAATCCTAAATCATTTGTTTCATTTTCTCTCTCGGTTAGGAAAGCTCTTGCGATTGGCGATGAAGATTCAAGGTTTTTGATCGATTTGATCAGATTCTGCAAGCAAGATTTTATTCCCTAAATTTACTCCTCTTTATCTCCTTCGATTGATCCTTTCTAACACCCCAAAAAAATGGTGAGATTTTTAATTTTTCTTTAGGGTTTAACATTTTCAGTCTTCTTCATTAATCGAGTTTTTTATTTGTTGTAATAGTTTGTTTTCGTAGGTTCTTGCTGAAATTTGGGTGATTATTGTGTTAGATCTATTAGTTACAGTAGTACATATCTAATTTTGAATGTTTGATTGTTGATCTATTAATTGGTTTGCATTTCTGATGATCTGTTTGGTTTGGTAATGGAATTTGTTTATTGAGCAGTTCATGTGTTCATTAGAGAACGAAAATTGTTTAGATTATTCAGTAATTGGTGTGGATTGGGTTTATTCAAGGATGATTTTTGTAGTTATAAACATATAAAAGCTTATCAGGGATGTTATATGTTGATGTACATAATGAATAGAGGCCTGTTTTTTCCTTAAAAGGAACTGAATGAATTGAGTGTATATTTGATGTATTGTCGAGAAATTGAGTACATCTTCTATAGACTGGATTTTGATTATGCAGGATATTTGATGAATTGGCTGGAAATGAATTGAGTACATCTTTTATAGACTGGAAAATGAATTGACTTTATATTTATTGTAGTTTTGAAACTACAAATTGTGTATGTCTGTTATAGACTGGAAATAATGAACTAGTATCATACTGAATGCAATGTTGCTCTACTCTTTTTGGATCTTGGTGAGTATATATTTCATGTACTGAGACTTCTCACTTCTCAGTATTAAGATAATGATACAAAATCAGTGAATTAATACGTTTCTGACTATCAAAATGGTTACTTGTGCACAGGTAGCCATTGCAGATGGTCGATTAGTATCATCGAAATGTGGTTGTTAAGTAATTTTGTCAGTGTATAATCGCTGCACTTCATAAAAACAGTGTATAAACGATGTACAATGTTATTTTCTCAGGGTATAAAGGCCACACTTCAGAAAATGTCAGTCTATAAGCGCTGCACTTCAGGAAAATTCAGTGTATAAACGTTGTGTTGCGTTATTTGTCAATGCAATTTGGTGGTTTGGTAACCTTGCATTCTGAATTTGTTTTGTGTTTATTTTTTGTTACTAGATTTAATCATTTTAGTTTAACCTTGTGCATATGTTAATGCCAATGTTACCACAATCCTAAACCTCGTTTAGCTTACATTCGATAGTCACAGTGTATATACACTGCACTGCCAAAAAGACACGATGTATATATATGTTGCACTGCTGAAAAGTCGGGGTGTATATATGATGCATCGCTGAAAAAATCCCAGTGTGTATGCGCTGCACTGCAAAAAAATCTATGTATAATTGCTATATTGTGTTATTTCTCAGGTTATAAACGCTACACTCAAGAGAAAATCGTTGCATAAACGATGTACTTTGTACTTCCTAACTTTATATATGGCGAAGCTTTCATACGCAGGTACAGTGTTATTTCTCTCCAGATTTCATTACTATCAGGAGTAGTTTAAACCAATGGCTGAGTAGTGGTCCTTGTCAATGATTTAGCTGACAGTAGTGCTTCTAATCCAGAGGATTATCCTGAGTTTATTTTTTGATTTTTGGTAATTTTTGGTTTTGTTAAATTAGATCTTTGAGATCTTCGCCACAACTTCACTTAAAATTTTAATTTCTATTCCGTTTTGTTAATGGTGTTGATGGTGTTGTTCATTTTGTACTCAAAAGGTGGCGGTGCTACTAGACTTTACAAGCAGTTGATAAACAAACAAGAGATCTAAAGCAAACGTCTACAAGATATGTAAGTTTATCCTCTCTTATTGTGTAAATTACAGTACACCATGATTTAATACAGACTCATCTCTCTGCTGTGAAGACAAGTGCACCATTTGCCAAAATGAAATTTACATCAGCCTGATTTGTGTTTGTGCCGCATTATGCATAGGTGTTAGGTGGAATTAGTTATCTTTTCAAATGCTATCCCTGTTATGATAGTTAAAATCCACTGAAATATGAGTGTAGCAAATATGTACTGACACAATTGTGAAAGGAAGAATTGTTATCTTAGCATTATGCAAAGGTTTTAGATGGAATTAATTGTCTTTTCGAATGCAATCCTGTTATGATGTTTAAAATCCAATAGAAGTATGATTGTCGCTAATATGTATTGACCGTTGTGAAAGGAATAATTTCCTTTCTTTGCATTACGCATAGGTTATGTTGTCCGAACATACCAATAATGTTACTATGAAATTTTGTAGATTTGCTTGCATTCTATGAATCGGGGAATAAGAATTTTTCATAGTCAATAAATGACGTACTCCTAAAAATCAATTTCCATTTGTTCCTATTGTATCTGCCACTTGACTATTTTGTTGTCTTCCACATTATGTTAATTTAAAATGGTATCTAAAATGTATGTTAATTTTGCTGGAATTCAAGTCCATTAATGAGAGGTAAGAAATAAATTTCTTAGCTATAATATCAATTGAACTTTCTTTCTTGTATGTACGCTTTCTGAGGTTGAAGATGTTTATGATGTTGCTTGTATGGAGAGATAATCCCAGTAGCTCCTGCACAGATACTTCTACACAGATCTAAAAATGAAGTAGCAGTAGGTCAATGTGTACTAAATTCTTATTTGGCGAAGCCTTCATACACAGGTTTGTTTAGAATCTAACATAATAGAGGGAAATCATAGGGAAACTTGATATTGTTATGAGCTCATTTAGTCACTTAGATGGGGGAACTCTGGCCATAAATGGATTTTTTTTTTTGTAAAAAATTGTACATAAATCATGTACTATGGGAAAACCACAGTGCATAAATGACGTACTGTACAAAAACCACAATACATATACCATACACTCTATAAAATTCATTTTATTTTGCCGCCTTCCATGTAAGATGGAAGTATTAAAGTGTACGTATCACAGATGGATAAAAATGACCAATTATTTTGATTTATAGGTTAACATTTTCTGGTGCGTGTAATGTACCGCATGTTTGTGCTTAAGATAACCATCTTCCTCTGTTTCATTTTAGAAGGGACCTGAATGCCGATACAAGAGGAAGGATACAAGTTTAAGAAAGGATATGCCCTCTCTGTATTTGTAACATGAACAAGCTTGTTATATTTTGAGTTGAAGAGAGAAAGCAAATGTGAGACTGATCTAAGGAAATGGGATCTATGCAGATGATGGAAGCTTGTGACTCTCATACTGCATTACCAGGAGTTTGGAGTTTTTTGTGCAGACCAACTACACTTGGTGACTGACCTGTGGAGAACATTATCTTTTGTATCTTTTTTATTTTTGGTCCTCAAATGCCCAACTACACAAGTCAACTGAATGATCTCATTTATCGGTGGGAGATATAGAGAGGGAAAGGGAGAGAAAATAGGTCTTGTTAGCTTTTATATTTGAATATTAGCCAAATGTTTTGTATAGCAGTCGAAAGGGATAAACGGAAAGAAGGGGTGTCTTCTTTGCCGATTTCCCTTTAAAAAAAAATTGTTGTTTCGTTCCAAGGTCGCCCACTCTCATACAATAGTCAAGTATTGTACTGTTAAGTTATGGATTACGTTGATGATAATGTAAAAAAGAAAAAACTTTTGTTCTTTCCTTATTATTCATACCATCAACTCAAAATCCAAATTTTGAACCCAAATTTATTAAATAAGACCTACTTTTTTCAGTACATCTAATATGTACCTACAATTTTTCCAGTATAGCTAATATGTAGCTACATTTTTCAGTATAACTGTTATGTACGTACAATTTTTCTCAGTATAGCCGATATATGTACCGATAGCTTCTTTTTCTTCAGTATAGGGGATATGTGCCAATGTGTGCCTACCGTTGAAAATGTCAAAATCTACCTAATTTCTTTTTGGTGCAGTCGATATACAGTGACAGTACATCATATACGTACTGTTGGATCATATACTGTAAAATAAATTTGAGAACGCAAAAACATGATGACATGGCTATAAATCAGTATTATCAACCCTTGAGTTTCTATGAGATATCAGGTCATATACCAAAGTGTAATTTCTAAACCATCAGATAAGTTGGAGCTTGATTTGCTTGATGTTTCTCACAATCAGTTCACGGGTGAAATTTCTTTGGGGATCACAAAGTAGAAGAACTTGCAAGGGTTGATTCTTTCTCATAATCGTCTTAGTCGAGAAATTCCTGCAAGAATTGGAAACTGAACATATCTTCAAGCGATGATTCTTCGTCTAGTTTTTGATGATTTCATATGATTTCTTCACCACCGATATAGATTTTGATGATTCTCGTTTTTGTTTCTTACTCATTTTTGATAAATCAATAGTTCATGCATGTTTTGATGATTTTTGTTTCCGTTTCTATTCCTTTTTGATCGATCAATAGAAGAAACATAGGGTTAGGTTGGATTTTTTTTTCTTGCTTTCCTCTGTAGTTCGTAAAAGTACGTTGAGTTTTTCCACAATAGAACGATGAGATACTACTCACACGTTTGGAGCAGGGGTTGTATACGTCTTTTCCATATTTTAAACAAATATGGACCCTAGGCTAAGTTATTATTCCGAATGGACCCTACTATAAATAATTATTTGGGCCTAGGACCAACCAACAAATTTTCCATAGAAGTAGGAAGGAGAGAGGCAAGGGAAGGGAAAAAAATTTGGCTTTTAAGATAATATTTCGACGGTGGATCTTACTTTGAAATTTAGTCATACGGATTATGGAAATCTATGAACGGTAGAGGTTTAACTTAGGGTTGCCATATGGATTCGGATTTGTTGTAAACAATTCCATAACTTTGGAGCATAGTGTATATTTTTGTGGGTAATTTTAAGAATTTTTTTTATATGATTGCATGAATTCCTTCTAAGAGTTTCATTTCATAATAAGAATTTCACCTAGAGTGAGAAAGTGTTTGCTTGAATTCAAAGCTGTCTAGAGTCTCCAAAGTCTATAAATAGAGATCAACTAACAGAATCAAGAAACTAGGTCTAACTATCTTTTACCTGATAGTTCGTCTATCATGATCTTGTTCTTATTGATCTTCGAGCTTCTTAGTATCTCGAATCAGAAACGAGATAAATAGATAGAAATCACAAAGTTCTCTTCATCTCAAACTTTGTGACTCCTCAAGATAGATATATAAACTCTTATTCGATTTGTTTGGGTTGTTATTGATAGGCGGTTAGTAATCTATGCTTCTCAGCTAACTGAATGTAATTATTCCCAATTTTTGAGGTTGTTGAACTTTTTTATATACATATTACCTTACATAGATATCAAAATATCAAAAGGGAAATCAAATAAGTTGTGTGTTAGAAGCAGATTGGTACCAAAAGTCTTCACTTGGGTTGAAGCAACTCTTAGGCTTTAGAGGACATCAACTAACAAAATCGATTGCATAGAGCTTTACGAGGCTATAGAGACGCAAGGAGCACGATTGCAGCTGAATTGTTCAAAGATCTTAAATTTCGATGTACTTTCCATTGTATTAGGTTTTGTCCATACATATTGGCGAACGAAAAAATTGGTGGTGTACTTGGGACCATCTCCTTTTCACTAACTATCATAAAAATTACATCCAAGTTTACTCAAATTTACTAGATCATACTCAACTATACCAGTTATACACCAATTGCATCCAATTGAATTCAGTTTTACTCAATTTCACTAGCTCATATTCACTTTCATCGATGATCAACCAATTGCATCCAATTTTTACCCGATTTCACTATATCATATTCACTTTGAATAATTGAGTCCAATTTTTTTTTTTCAATCTCACTGTATCATAATTACTTCAATAATTATTCACCTATTGTATGATCTATTGTGTGATTGTGATGATTTATGTTAACTTTTATGTTAATTTTTACTAAATATCACTATATCATACTCGCTTTCCCTAGTTATCCTAAAATACTTCCAAGTTTACACAATTTTACTTGACCATGCTCAACTGTGCTAGTTATCTACCAATTGAATTTGATTTTATTCAATTTCATTGGATTATAATCACTTTCACCTATTATCCACCACTTACATCCAATTCGAGTCCAAGTTTACTTAATTCACTAGATCAAAATAGCTTTCAACAATTATTCACCAATAATGTCAAATTTTGTCCAATTTTACTTAATTACATTATATATCATACCCATTTTCAGTAATTATCCACAAATTCTATCCAAGTTTACTCAATTTTACTAGATCATACTCCATTGTACTAGTTACCGACAAATTATATTCAAGCTTACCCAATTTTACTAGATCATACTCAACTCACAAAATTATATTCAAATTTACTTAGTTTTACTAGATCATACTCAACTCTACTTGTTGTCCACTAATTGCATCCTACTTTACTCAATTACCCTAGATTGTACTCACTTTCACTAATTTTCCACAAATTAAAATCAAGTTTACTCATTTTTACTATAAATTTACTTAACTCTACTAGTCATATCTATTACCTCCAATACCGAAATATGGAAAATAAATGCACGTTTTAAATTTTAGTTGAGATGAAAATATGCATTTTATGTAATCTTGATTGACGATGAAGATATTCATATTACTCACACATTTATTTACTATTATTATTTTAAAAAAGTACATAGGTTGTTATACCATCTCTTCAATGCGAGATAAGAATCTTGTCACTATAACATGAAAATAGTTGGGCCCATTATTTAGTGCAAGAATTCGCAAACGTGATAATTTACTAGGCGCGCGATATAACGATGGATAAATCCGACAATTAACATTTTAGTTTTTATACATCACTAGTCTTCTTTGATGCATTTAGCGAAGTTATATATTTATCCCATTTGCCCTAATCGGGACCCAAAGAAAATAATCATTTGTCAAAGTTATTCATTTGTGTAATTAAAATCACTTTCCAAGGCCGATTACTCGCCGAGTAATCGCTACAGGCTATATGACGAGGCAATTTCCGATTCCTAGCCATTTCTGATTTTTAGTGAACAAGACAAACGGTTTTGCCGATTTGGACCGATTTTTGAGCAAAATGAGTTAACGATTTTTCCGAGTTGGCCTTGCATGCACTAAAATCAAAAAATAAAATTTTGTAACCCCTCAGATGAGAGATATCGGATAGAAAAACCTCAAAATACATGATCAATACATTCAGTATAACAATATTACACACTTAATTGCATGATAGTGTCAAAATTTAATGTTAATTAGGTACAAATCATGACTTATGAGAAGCAATATAATAAATGGATTCCGAGCATTAGACAGAATTTTGGCGAAGTCCGAACTTATTATTCCAAGCTTCAAGCTCCAAAACCTAGTAGGACCGAGGAACGATCTAAACTATTTTGAGTCGGACATTTATTTATCTGTAACTCATGTTAGCCAAACCAAACTGTAAAAATATAAAAATTGAATTGAAGTTGTATAGAATAAAAGTTTTACGTAAACAACAGCAACCATAAAAAGGTACATTTAGCGCCACAAAAAAAAAAATCTATACACGTAATAAAATAAAGTTATTTGGCCAAAATAAAGATTCAGTAATGGACCGCTAAGGGAGTCGCGTGTTTTGGCAAGCGATATAGGCCCATCTATGGTTATTGACTTGCCACGAATAAATCTCTCCTAATTCTGATTTGATCTACACTTCATGACCTAAAAATCAGGATTTATATATTGAATAAGAGAAATTTTCTCTTAAGAGTATTTATCAGATCGAGGCTAAAAATCCCTCCAATTTTTTTTATCTCCCGCTCTCAGATTTACACTAATTTCGGTCCAAGATCAAGCTCCAAAAATCCCCCGCCCACCAAAATTTAACTATCTCAGAGTTGGGTCTTAAAACTTATCACTTTCAAATTTTCAACAAATCGAGATCCAAAAATTCCCCCTCTTTTTTCATCTCCCGCTCCAAAAATTTCACCAAAATCTACTTTAAAATTCCCAAAGTTTTTTCGTATGAAAGAGGATTTCAGCAATTGTTCTTATTGTCTCTGAAAAAGAAGTTCTTTTTTTTTGTTAAGGTACTTCCATGAAACCTTTAATTTATTTCTGAGTTTTAATTTTAGAGTTTCTGCTTTTTAAAACTAGGGTGTTTTGTTTGATCTGAAAGAGCTTTTGGTTTTAATCTTTCTCAATAGACTAAAACCAATTGATGGGATTTCACTATGGCTTGTTGTTTGTTGGCTGAGAAAAAAGTTTTTCTTCCTCTGACCTATAATCATCAATTGTATGACAATTGTAATTGGTGGTTTAATTTTTGTCTAGGTTTTCATAGTAGTCTAAAATCAATTAAGTTAAAGGGTTTCTTTTTTCTTTTTAATTATTCACTGGGATTAAGTTTGCTGGTTTTCATAGTATTTAGATTTTGAGGAAATTGTAGATAAGTTTATACAATACATATTTCAGAAGCAAAACTATGAAGGTTCCCTGGGGTTCCATATAATTTTTCTGAACTTTTGTTCATAGTTTTTTCGGTTTTATTTCTTGGATTAAGTTTGCTGGTTATTTAGATTTTGAAGAAATTGTAGATAGAGGTTATACATACATCAAGGTTCCTTGGCGTTCGTTATAATTTTTCTTAATTTTTGTGAATAGTTTCTTCGTAACAATTATGGTTCTATTTCTTTGGTTTTTAAAACTGCTGATAGATTTGTTGGACTAAGTTTGCTGGATGTTAGACCTGGTGTTAGGTTTCTTTAGTTGTTTATGAACTAGTGATACCACTGATAGGTGTATATGCTGTAAGTTGAGAGGTTTATGATAGGTGTACTATATATCATTGTTTTATGTTGTAGTTGTACTTATAGTTGTGATTCTTCGTTGTACTGCAGATGGAAACAACTGCAACCTCTAATGGTGCACCTACACCAGTATTCCCATCTCAAACTGTTGAAACTGTGGTAAATGCTCGCACTACTCAAACTGCTCCAAAGCTGATGGTGGAGATGGATGTAAGTGACAGACTTGAAGGTCCTGATCCATGGTACTTTGCTACTTGTACCGGAGAACTTGTCCGAACGCATTATCATGTGTCGTACCTGGATTGGAGGGGAGTTCCAAAGATCTTGAAAGGTATGAAATAAGTTGATGGTATATATTCTGTAGATCACTTCTTCAATACTAGATAATGTGATGTTTGATTTGTTTCAAGCTATGCCTGAGCTCTTCTGAAGTCAATTTAGGATAGAATGGATTGATGAATCCTGTCTTTCTTTTACTGACATGAAAGCTTGTTTATTTCAGCAAACATCTGAGTTCAGTGTTTGCTTTCTTTGTGCTAGATCTCTCAGCGATGTATAATCTTTTATATTTGCACATGTAATGTGTGATTTATTTTTCATTCCATAGAGTAACAAATGGTTGCGAATTAACATGTACATTTTATCATTTGAATCCATATACATAGTGTAACATTTTAGATTGCATGTATTAGTATGTTATTTAGTTGCTTGCGTTTAGTACTACTCTCCCTTATGGTTTCATGGCTTTTGAAATGAAATAACAAGTATCCTAATTGCGAAACTTTAGCCTTTATCTTAGTGTGATTAGGTTTACAAATATTAATGGGCTTACTTAGAAATTCATTGTATGAATTTTCATTTGATTTATATCTGCTAAGAATGTGTTTTATCTTTCTGAAAGAATATGTACAGATACATGAACTTCCCAGCTGTGGAAGCTGTTTTTTAGTAATCTATGTTACACCTTTAATATAATTTTCCCCATTTCTCCCCTCCTGTTTAGGTTATTGTTAAAAGGAATCCTGCTTCTCAGACTGAAAATGAACAATCCGTCTGCTCTGGATGCCCTCAGTAGTAACGTGGTTCGTAATTTCTTACTCTGCAATCTGCATATATCTGTTTGTCTCTCTTTTCTACAAAAGTGTTATAGTAATAAAGTTACATAGTTCTGATCACCTTGTTTCAAATAAAGCATCTGGAACTCTGTAAGACAGCAATTTCGAATGTGGGACATGCCGGCGAGGTACATTTTCTATCCGGTGAGAACTTACTTACTCCCATATTACATTGTTCTTGATCCTTGTTGTGAGTCGAGCGAATACTTTGTAGTTAACTGCTTTGTCTTTGTGTAGGTTGAAATGTGGTTTGCTGCTTCAGAGTTTTATAATTAGGTGACTACAACAAGGTTATGATTTAGGTAGAATTCTTTTTTCCATGTTGTATCCTTTTTCCTAGGTCTTTTTCTTCTTATTGTTTTGTTTTTCTAAATGACTAAATGAATGTATATTGAACGATAATATTGAAATGGTAACAAAATTTTAAGTTTGGGTTTGAGTTGAATCTTGGTTTATTAAAGCAGGATCAGAGTGACCTGAAAATGCAGATATTCTCATGATCGGGATGACCTAAAACTGCAGAATATCCGTCGCTTCAGGATGCACTTGTTACTCAAGGACTGAATTTTGCAAATTATATTGATGGTTAGAGGAATTAATGAACTTTGCTCTCAGATCAGGTGGATTGATTCTGAGGCTTCTGCGGGTGGTTCTCACAATTGAGGTATATAGCTTACCTTTTTTAAAAACTTTTGGTAACTCTGTATGTAGTTCACCTATTTTTATAAATCACTTCTGTGAGTATTTTTTTTGTTTATTTTGTGGTATCTATTTCCTGACTATGTTGATTTTGTGGCACCTTGTTTGTAGCTATTCAACACGCTTTCACTGTTTCTGCTCTTTGATGAAGATATTATCTTCGCATCTCACGCTTACTTGGTAGAAATCTTTATCAACTTTTCACATTCTTTTTCATGCAACTATCATGATGTTTGAATGGTTTCTAGTAATTCTGTGCACCCATTCCACCATCATGGTCACCAATCTGCTGTTACTGAAGTTGATAGTTGTGGTTTTGTCACTGATCTGTGAATTTGTCGACTGGTTGTAGTAGTGGAATTGGAATTCTGATGTAGTGTTTACTCATTATTATAGTATTCTTATAGGAAAATTTTGTTGTTATAAAACATCGGCATGACAATTACAAAAACAAAACAATAGAATTAGCCAATCGGGACAGAACTGATTCCATCTCGACCACTATATTCCAAACTTTATCTAGTTAAGTTTTGACTTTCATGGTTGTAGTTGTTGTGACGTTCTTAGTTAAATCCAAAGGCCATAAATAGGCATAAGAGTTATCGTCTTTGCACAATTCTCTTCGTCTCTTGGCTAGTTTCCAGATTGTGTTTGTACCAGATCTTCGTTTTGTTGTACTGTAGTTCAATTCCCCACAAAGAGATGGTATGTCACAAACTTGCAGATCGAAAGCAAGATGATAATATGGATGAATATGAAAGTTCCGGTTGAGTGCTGCCTTATAACATCGTAGCTGCTGAAGCACTAGGAACTGGTCCTTCAGATGCAGCCGCATTTATTCCTGCGGTATTACTTTATTGACCATAGTCCTCATTGAATACCATTTCTAAGTTTGATTATGAAAGATATATTCTTCTTCTGAACTCTATACTCATCTAAGTTTGATTATGAAAGATATATTCTTCTTCTGAACTCTATACTCATGATGGATTTGATGATGGTTTTGTTTCAATTTATATAAATTATTCTTTGAGGAATGAAAAAAATCCTTTCAGCTGTTACCTCAGTTTTTTAGGATGAGGTTGATAGGAATCACTTTGCAACAAAAAGAATTTTTGCAAAATATTTGTTGTATGCTTTACTCTTAATCTTATTCTTATATTTTGAGAATATTTGTTTGCAATTTTCTTCATTTTAGCTTTTTGTTTACTTGGTTTGGGTTGTGCTTCCAGGCATTGCGATGGATTTTGGTGTTAGAAGTATTTCTCGTCAACTGTTGAACTCGCTGGCCCTCTTTAATTATTGATTCAAATTTCAAAGGTCCGGATATGTCTACGCTGATAAACACCTGGAACTTGATTTATTTTTTAATCTTGAGAAGTACATGTTCTGATGATTTGGGGGGCTTGGGATGGCACTTATAGCATGTTCTGACGCACATGTTCGTATTTTGTAATCATTGAGTTTATACTTTGTTTTGGATATTTTTTCACCATTGGAAATTCATGTTTAAGATCAATTTTTATTTTTATTTTAAATTCCTTATGTTTAAGTGGGATTATATCTCCTTGTAAGAAACCTCATCTATTAATAAAATTTAAAATTTATTTTATGCTCTCTTCTTTGTAATGCAAGTTTTTATAAAGATGCACATTTGTATGCTTCACTTCAGCTTAGATGTTCATGAAAAAGAACAAGAATTGACTGATTCAACGTACAATATCATGTCTTTTTCTATCAAGTTTATTGTAAAATAAACTTGTTAACTATCATCATTAACCAATAAGTTTTTCCAAGGGGCCGAGCCTGGTTTAGACCATCAACCATAAGTCCGCCAGTTGTAACAATATATCCATAAGTCCGTGGACCAGCCCAAAATTATCTTGTGGACTTGGGGGCATGAGCCCCGATTAAAATGTTGAGTAGTTGAACCGGTTTAGTTTTTTCAAAACACTAATTTTAAACGTCTAAAGATGGATAGTTTGGTGGATCGATACGTTACCTAACTCCTTCGAGGTCTGCGTTCGAATATGGGCAAAAGTTTTTTATTAATTTTTTCAAAACGAACTTTTTAGCCAAGCTATAAAACCGGCGTGTCTATAGAACGCACACTATGGACACATATAATAGCGTGTCCAAAAAGAAACTTTTTGGCCACAGTTTGAATTTGGCGTGTTTATTAAAATGTTGAGTAGTTGAACCAATTTAGTTTTTTCAAAACACTAATTTTAAACATCTAAAGATGGCGGCTTGGTGGATTGATACGTTGCCTAACTCCTTCGAGGCCATGCGTTCGAATATGGGCAAAAGCTTTTTATTAATTTTTTCAAAATGAACTTTTTAGCCACGCTATAAAACCGACGTGTCTATAGAACGCACACTATGGACACACATATATTAGCGTGTCCAAAAAAGGAACTTTTTTTGCCACACTTTGAATTTGGCGTGTCTATAAATCATACACTATGGACACGCATATACTGGTGTGTCTATCAATCGTACACTATGGACACGCATACACTGGCGTGTCTAATGAACCAACTTTAAACCACACCTTAAATGGCGTGACTAACCTTTTGGACACGCCACAACTACCTAATGTGACCATAGACTAAACGGTTGATATTTTGACACGCTACTAGCCCTGACGTGGCTGAAAGCACTTATATTAACACGCCCATTGAACATGGCGTGTCTATAGGGTAGAAGTACACCTTATAGACACGCCAAAACCAAGAAGGCGTGACATGGAAATTTATATCTGGCGTGGCTAAAGCCCATTTCTATACTAGTGCATACAAGAGAGTTATTGGCTTAATCGTCCATATACTCAACACAAGAAAAACTTATGGAGTAATAACTAAATAACCAAACAAGATGATTAATTTAGTTCTAAATTCTCAACATAAGGTACCTTACGGAACAACCAACAAAGCTAATCAAAGATTAATCAACTTGGTTGTATCGTGCTCAACATAAGACACATTACGGAGCCTCACAGTATTACATAAGATATGGATCAGTGAAGATCAATACCATGGAATACACAAGGATTCATTTATTTGCACAAATATATACAATAGCAATAATCCTTGGATACAAAAGATTTTAACCTATCTTCCATCAAAGATTGACAATATAGGCTTAACTTTTGTTTTTGTCAAAAGTCTATTCATTCCTGAATCAATAAACGAATACCGATCATGAACGACTTTACTTTTGACAAAATATGGGACAACATAGTTCACGGACGTAAACACCAATATCCCATAACAAGTTGCAATATAACAAATCATAAAGATTAAATACTGCAAAATATCATCCTCCAAATAAATTTAGAATTTAAACCAATAAATCTAAAACATAAAGATGAAAACGTTGGACATAGCTATGTGTAATCACAATAATTGTTATTCCAAACTCTAGTAATCCTTCTCAAAAATAAGAATAAATTCTCATAAGAAGTTTCCTAGGCATCAAGACAAACACGTAATGCACATACAAGATGATTTGTCCTTAGAGGGTAGAATCAATCTTTTTCGCCCGAATTTATTCCAGGAATAGCTACCAAAGGCGTATAAAAATATTTTCTTAACAAAGAAGAACATACAAAGTCAATAACGACCATGTACCGTAGTTCACATAGGATGATTGTGAACATTCAAGAATTCCATAGCACTGCATACTACTTTCCATTCTTGAACTTCCTTCTTTGTGATTCACCAACAACATTCTTGTAAAAGCTACAAATTATCTTAGAGGAGTATTAATCCAAGAATCCAAGTGCCCAAGTTCAGTGGAACAAGTGCAACGAAACAGCGCAAAATACTCAAAAACAAGAGTCGGGAAAATTACAAATATTGACTCATCGAAATTCAACGTTTCCCATATCCATTTTTAAGATAATTCAAAGAGGAAAATAGTGCAAAAATAATGAGGTCAATCCGAGTTCGGACGAAGAAGTTACGACCAAAACAAGTTTACCGAATATCGACGTCAAGTATGCATACGGGTCTGCAAAGGAATTTTCGTATCCTGGAGAAGCCTGCAGACGGGGTTTGCGAACTTAAGCCCCTGGATTTTGTTTTAAATGATGTTATGCATACTTGGTATTGCACATGAAGTCCAAACATCCCTAAGTAAACTAAACATTTAAGAACCTTAAACACAGATCAAGTTAGGTAGAAATGAACGATAATCAAGGTACATGGATCATTATAAGTACTCAAACAAGTAATAAAAACATAAAAATTGCTCAAGTCTATAGACATACCTTTTTAGAAAAGTTCAATTGAATTCTACAGCCCTACCGAATATGATCTGTGCGCCCCAGTTGTTGTGCTTCCCTCACTGTATACATAGCAGGGCATTTCTTGGTGAGGATGCACTTTCAACACAAAAAAGTTGTGTTGAGGTGAACAATGTCTTGATCACCATGGCACCAAGAAAGAGTTTCTTTCCAACAACTCTCAAATCTTGTAGTGTTGAGAAACACCCAGGGAACTGTTTTTATAAGTCTATCAAAGAACTTCAAGAGAACCCAAAAAGATTTGTATTTCTGATTTCTTGTTTTCTAGCTTATAAAAAACAGTTTCTGCAGATAGTTTTTAGTACTGCGATGGGAAACTCTTTTGATAAAAAGAGACGTCCTAGATTCTTCATGAAGGAAGACAATACTACTATCTTGATAGAAGTATCAGGAATTGAGCAATGAATCAATTCATGCTTTGAGGTGATAAACTCAGATGATTGAGATTTAAAATCCTCTTGTAATTCGTTTAGTTCATCACAACTAATTGGATTACGCAGAGGAGGAGCATTGATCTCACTAATTAGTAAATCAATATCAACCTCAACATGAATATTATTCATCATAACTTGATTTAGCCTGTCAAGAGATTCTTGCTCTTTCTGGAGGTATAACTCAACATCAAGAGATAAGCTCTCAAGCTTCTTTTCAAGCCCTGAAAACACTTCAAGGAATTTTAAACCTGGAGGAGGTTTAGATAGAATTTCTTCTACATATTTTATTAAATCAGTCATGGAAGAGAATTATGAAATCCCTGGATCTGGTGGTGCATTTATTGAGAAGCACTACTGTCCATAGAGTCAGATCGCTACAAACACAGACTTGTAAGGTCTTAAACGTGTTTGCATGCTCTGATACCAATTGAGAAAGCGGGGGTCTAATAACACCACCCAATATTTCTCTTAGCAATCTGTATGTACTAACTCCTAAACACTTTCTAGAGAATCAACTAGACAGTCAGACTCAATCTAGGTAAAATTATCTCAAGGAGTTAATATCTCTCTCTTGTTTTGATTTACTCAAGCTAATAGAAATCAGCGAGTCTTTAATCAAACACAAGGAATAACTTGGACAGTACCAAAGACCAATGTCCAAGGATCAATCACTGTTAATCAACAACCAAAGGTTAGATTATACTAATTGATGATCTAAATGCACAACCTGTATTAGTTCAATTATAAAGATAAATCAATATAATGCGGAAACTGAAATAACACAGACACCAGAAATTTTGTTAACGAAGAAACCGAAAATGCAGAAAAACCCCGGGACCTAGTCCAGATTGAATACACACTGTATTAAGCCGCTACAGACATTAGCCTACTCCAAGCTAACTTCGGACTGGATTATAGTTGAACCCCAATAAGTCTCCTACTGATCCAAGATTTAGGTTTTGGAAATAAAATTGATATAAAAGGAATTAATCCCTTCTTTTTTTTCACGACCAGTGCTTTGATCCCTTCATCATCTTCACGCTCGTTCACAGGGGAGGAGGAAAATTTCCTGACGCCGGAGCCGCTGTCGATCGCCGTCCGATCCGTCGAAGTCCGGCCATTTTCCGGCCGACCCACCTGGTAAATCATTTTTTTGTTTGCTGATGCTTGCATGAATTTCATGGAGTGATCATGTTGAAATCACATATTTGTGTACGTTTTGGTGTGAGTTTTTTATGAAAAAACCCTCGTTTCGAAAACGTATGTTCGTTCGATCGTTAGTTTTGAAAACTACCAAGGTTTTATCATAAAAGAAGTGAATTTTCACGAAATCGACATAAACCTTCGTTTTAAAGACAAATAACGACGACACGAAGGAAAATATATATTATGAACATGTGTCCAGTGATAATTTTTTTTTATGATCTTTCATGTAAATACAAAACTTTATCATATGTATAAATTGTGAGCTTTCACAGTATTTCGAAATAAACCTTCGTTTTAAAGACAAATAACGACGATATGAAGGAAAAATAGTTATATATATATATATATATATGCAGCCGTTACATATATTGTGCAAAATATGATGATATATTTTATTTTCATGAGTTTGTATTCATTAAATAAAATCCTTGAGAGTTTACGTATGAAAGTTGCATTAATTGCTGATTTTTCGAAAAATCAAAGCGTGTGTTTTGAGGAATCTTCGAAGATAGGCAATATATTTATGATGAAATATTTTATTGTTATAAACTTCATATGTCAGTTGTGTGAATGTTCACATTATGAAAATTGTGTCCGTGATTTCATGAAAAACCAGTTTCGGAAATTAAATAAAGTTTCGTTCGTTTTTGCAGTTTTCGAAGAGACGAACGATTTTGAGGTGTTAACTCTAGCATTACTATCACTATTGTTAGTGGAAGTATAAAAGGTAAGAGTTAGGAGTTACCATTTTTGCTTGTATTTCCTTGATTTATATCTGGACGGGATACTGAAGTAGAATGTAGTGTGAACCTTTTCAGCTATTCAGCAAAGATGACCAATTCCCAAGCTGACGACACCTCGAGGGAAGAGATGTGCGTTGATGATGGTATCTCCAGAGATGAGACATGCATGGATGAAACTTCCGTTGGGGGAGACGAAGACGAAATCCCTTGGATTAAGAATGTACCGAACATAGATGATGCATTCTTTGAAAAAGATATTCCAAGAGCTGAGCAACATTTGAAATCCCCAGTGTATCGTCTTTTGATAAATCCCAGAACTGTTACTCAGAAGAAATTGGTGACTCCTAAGACAGTGATTCTATTTTGTCTTGAACGAGGGATCTTCACCTCATCAATCATAGAGTTTAAGCTTTATCGACGACCTTTGGAGAAATTTGCCGGCTGGGCGAGGCATATGTTGGGTTTTCCTCATGTGAGGCGCAGGTGACGAGAGCTATTCAAGCTTCTAGAGAGTTATTCATTTATCATGACACAAGTGGTATTGTGGCTCTGTTTGCTCGCTGGTGCATTCCCGCTCATACTTTCATATGTAGATGGGGAGAGTTTACCGTTACCTTGGAAGACGTGGCGGCTCTGATGCATCTCCCAATCACGGGCAATCTTCCTGGGGATCTTTCAGATGAGGAGACCGCCGTTTCTCATGTCTTGACAGCTGCAATGGAAAAAGCGAATAAGGCTGGTAGTAAAGGATGTTATGCTTCCTGGTTGACACACTGGTGGCCCAAAGACGAGGTTTCTGATAAACCCATCGACGGTATGTTACCCATTGCTGCTTTCTTATGTTTTTGGTTGTCCAGAGACGTTTTTGAAGATAGTGGAAACTTGTTGAAGCCTTTTGTGATTCCCTTTGCTATTAAGATGGCTCAAGGTGAGCAACTTCCGATAGGTAGTTTATTCTTAGGCTCCTTGTATTACAACCTGGACTCCTTGATTATAGACTCCAGTGTGTCGAACGGCTCTATGAAGATTGAGTGTTATGCCAACACGATGTTTCTTTAATCTTTGATGTGGGAGCACTTTAAGAATTATGCACCTACTCCACGTAATGTTCTGCAAGGACCGAATACTGATGCACGCCATACTTTACCTGAGAAAGGTAATGTTAGGATCATGCGTTGGTCCACAAAGCAGCATCGTTCTAGAATACGCTTTATTGATGTGTTATATGAAGAATCTGAGTTCAATTTTCGCCCGTGGGTGTCAGTCCACGAGTTTGACGTATGGTGCGCATCTGAGTGATGGCGAAAGATCTTTCATGTTGAGTTGCACCCTTGGTCATTTGCTATCAGCCACGTTTGGAGAGCTTTCAGTGGAGGAGTATAATATTTATAGAGCAGCTCGACAAATGGGTATGGATCAGTGTGTTCCAACCATACGGAGAAGGAAGCCATCCGTTAATCAACTCAGGACTCATTTGGATCATACTCACGTGGAAGGGAGTAGCTACTGGTTTCCTGGTTCTGATAGATTCGCCTATGTAACCCCAGGTTATGTAGAATTCTGGGATCAGCAACTCGGGCGTTTGCGTGGCTTTGTAAGATTTCCCAGACCTCCATTCAAGGATCTTCCTTCGGATGAGATGATTTCCAGTCGACCAAGATTGAAGTATCTTTCTGGTGATAAACGAAAGTCGTCTCCATGATGCTCTCAGGTATGTTTCTTCATATAATCTTCACAAAATTATAAGAACTGTATTCTGATTATATTACTGGATTTCACCACAGGACGGTCGTGATATACGACCTCGAATCGGTGTATATTTCTCAGAGACTGAGGCGGTTATTCATGGCGGAGAAGGCAGGCATAAAGGTTATAAGCTGTTACCTAATACCGTAAAGTCCCCACTTGGTGCTTTGGTGAGTTTCCAATATTTTCCTCGTTGTGACTCTTTCTCGCCCATATTATTAGGATCTTGAAACCGATATTGTTATTCCGTTGCAGAATTTTGCTCCATAAAGTATTGATGGTCTTCGGTTCTCCGCCCTTGAGCAAGTGATTCCTGACTTGAGCGATGAAGGAGAAGTTGTAAGTATCTCTTCACATGTTCGATTATGATGCTTAATTGATGAAATGCTAATTGTTTGAGAATATGTCCAGGAGGATGTCGTTATGGAGATGGAAAGTGCTGCCACTCGACCGTCTCTTGAGAATAGAGACACAGTCAGTGCTAAGGATTTGGAGCTGAATGGAAGTAATGATCCTCCCATCGTTGACACGGACAATCCCAACTCCTTGAATGCTTTGGATACCCCTCAAGTAAGCATATACTCTGTACCTTATTCATGGAAGCACAAAAGTGCTGATTTTTGAATGAATGAATGTGAATCCATGTGTGTATATGAAAACTTAGTCAAATTTCGTCGTCAGAAAATTCAGAACCCAGCTTTTTAGTAAAAATGACGTAGAATCTTCGTCCGGAATCGGATTTTGATGATCTGCATGTGCAAATTCAATACCAGAAAATTTCAAGCTTTATCAAAGAAGCTTTTTAAGTTTTGAGCACGTTCAGAGCCTGAAAAAGGCGAAATAGTAAACTTCCAGGACTCTTCTAGGACTTTTTCAGATTGCGCATCACTTGATATTTTAGCCACATCTACTTACTCGTTCATCGGATTGTCATGAAATTTTGACATGTTGTAGAGGACATCCATACAAAGAGAATGGTATATGTCCCATCCTCAAATTCTTTGTAGATTGCTCCCAGTTCGTCTCTTAGTACATAGTAGAGTTCAGTTTCTTCAGACGGACTCATCGTAAAACGTGTTTTCATGACTTTTATGTTATTTGCTCGTGCCTTGAATGTATTATGATGAACCTTTATGATGTTGCCTTGCTGGTATACTGTGTTTCATAATCTCCTTTGGATTCGTGACTCTAACCTCATGTAATCTTCGTATTAGGTGCTAAATACCGAAGTTGAGGATACTGGAGCCAACGATGATAACTCTAACCATTCTGGAGTTATCGAAGAAGAGACAACCATCCCTGCACTTCAAGGCCATGAGAAGGTCGCTACTGATGTTATGGAAACCCATATGGTTGTTGCCTCATTGATAGAAGAAACCGAGACAGCAACGGAGAATACCGAAGGAATTATTGCTTTGGTTGTGGAAGCCGCTCCAGTGACTGAGAACCGTATAATAGTGTATGAATATCCAACTGCAGGAGTTGATTTTGATCCTCCATTTGACACTTCACTCCCATATCATGAACTGATCGGTGGATTCAACGTTCCCATTGGATATGCACGCTTGTACGAGACAATATGGAAGGAGTTCGGCCACATGATTGTTGACAGGAATCCTGGGCATGCTTATGATTTAACCATGCAAGTAGGCGTTACCTTGCGTGTCGTGAGTGATATGCGTGCCAGACCTAGGAATACTATGACTCCAGATATACTCTTTGATTGGGAGTTTAAGTTGGAGAATTCAGAGAGACTTGGCCTCAACGTGAAATGGCTTCGCAAGAAAATAAACGTTATCAAGGATTCATGTGAGAAGAACATACCCTTTCCCAATGATGCTGTGAAGGAGAAGGAGGACAAGATTTCCAGGCTGACCGAGGAGTTGAACAAGGAGAGGGCGGCTTTGCAAATCTTGAAGGATGCTGATGAGCGAAAGCCTTTTCTTGCTGATTTCCTTTGATTATCTCTTGAACTTCTGAACTTCTGAGAGATGTGAGGTTTATACTTGGGTTTTGATATTTAGATGGTTTTGGATTTACTGATGGTTAAGGATTTTCTTGTAGATTTGATGGAGATTTTCTTTTACAAAAAATGAACTGAATTTTGATAAATTGCTGAATTCAAATACTAATTGCAAGTATTGCAATCGTTTTGGAGGAATTGAAATACAAATGAAAGAAAATCATAAATGTTAAATCCAAACGCCATGAATGCTTCGAACACCCAATACCTCAAATGTCCAATAATTTCAGATAAACACCTTGAGCCAATTTTCGTGAATTATTGGCAGGGTTCTGCCATCTGTGTTGATCAATTTGTATTATCCTCCGTCCACGGACTTAGCGACCATGAATGGTCCTTCCCAATTGGAGTTCCTTGTAGAATGAAGACCGCGCTGAACTGCTTTGAGAACCAGGTCCCCTTCATGAAACTTGTTAGGCTCGGTCGATCGTGCCTTGAATATATTCTGCTGATTCGGAATTCCCTGTTTGACGGAATTCCACGATTGTGGCACATATGGACACTCGCGCGGAAGAGAGTATCCAGCATAGTGTTGATCATGCTTATCCAGGTCTTCAACAATAAACCTCTCGATGGAGTGACCGATTTGAAGAAGTTCTGAACCCAACCATTGGGTGTAATATTGCTGAGGTGAAGTTACCCACTCGTAGCTTTTGATGACTGCTAAATTGTTCATGGGGAGAAATCCCTGGACCATAGTAGCGTATCTGAACATTGGTAATATTGGAGCATGAAGAGGAATAAGACTTTCCTGAGCTCGAAACCTTCTGACAAAGGTGTGCGGATTTTCTCCAAGTTCTTGCGTAAGTCCCATCAAAGTTTTTACTTCTTCCAGATGTTCAAGCGGTGGTGCGTCCTCTGCTTCTCTTCCGACTCGGAATCCTTGTCGATGACAGGATGTGTTGAAGGCATCGTTATCCTTCCAGCATGAATCCAAGTTCTTCCAAGGACCATGTCGTATCCGGGGTCTTCCCGGATTATGAAAAACTTGGCCTTAGTGCAGATAAATCTTTCCGTAACTTTGAGAGTGATGAAGCCGTATGCGTCTCTGGAGATTCCTTCGTGGTCCCTGATTGCTATGGGAGCGTGGGTGGCTTCTGTCGAGTAATACCAGCAGCTCTGAGAGTTTTCAAAGGGATGATGTTGACAGCGGTACCAACATCGACGAACGCCCTCTTGAACTCATTTCCTTTAATGTGCACTGTGGTGAGCAGTCCCCAGTCATACATTTCTTTGTCGGTGGCTGAAGGTTCGGTGGTGGTCTCTTGGATCAGCACGTTTTCCGGACACGATGTGGTTCAGTGCAGCAAACATGTCTTTCCTTTGAGCTTTCGAAAGATACAACAACTCGCAGACATGTTCGATCAGAGATTGGACCGCTTCCTTGACAGGAGGTTCAGAGATGGTAAAAGTTTGACTGGGAGGGGTTTTTTGTGTACTCCCTCAGTCCCCAGGTTGAGCTCTCCTGATTCGACCTTTTCTTTGAATATGCGCTTCAAAATTTTGCAATCACTTGTGGGATGGCTGACGTATCTATGGAAGCGGCAATACCGAGGATTTTCCATGGCTTCTTCAGTTGGTTCCTTCTTGACATAAGGCAATTTGATTGCACCATCTTGGATCCAGGCATCGAGTAGTTCATTAACTTCTTCCATTGAACAGGGAAAATCAGGTGCTTCTGGATCTTCCGTATGCTGAGGAGGGACTTTCGAATTCTCCTTCTTGTGTGCCTTTGAAGGGGTGGAGGAAGTCTGCTTGTGCGTGGTTCTGCTTTTCGCTTACTCCCTTCTGCGACACATTTGTTGAAGGTTGCAGGTTGTACTGCTTGTTGATCAAACGCCTGCTTCCTCGAGTGTCTTTTGAATCCTCAGTCTTTGTAGACTTTGTTCTTTCCAAAAGAGCGGGTGCAGTGGTTGCCGACCTCTTCGCAGCTTCGTGAAGCTCTGAGAAAGTCTGGAATCGAAGATTCTCCAGCAAGGCCCTGTAGACCGGGAGCATGCCATTGATGCACAAGTCCACCAATTGTTGCTCCGTGACGTTTGGGTCATGACAATCCAGGGCTTGGACTCTGAACCTTTTCACATAATCATTGGGATTTTCACTGACCCTCTGAAACATTCTTCCAAGGTCGGAGAGGGTGACTTGTTCTGACACGAAGAAGTATTTCCTGTAGAATGCGTTAACCATTTCTCCCAATTGTTGATAGTCCCTGGTGTGATGTTGTTATACCAGGTGTATGCCTGCCTTTCAGATTTGAGAATTCCTTGAGACGAACGACATGATTATGTTCATGTTCTCCCAGGGCTTCGAGAAAACGAGAGACATGTTCCCGAGCATTGCCAGTTCCATCATACAAGGTGAAAGTTGGAGAAACGTAACCTTTGGGGAGTGGAATCCTCTGCGTAGCGGCAGGATAAGGAGGTTGATGACGATGGTCATGCGATGTCTTGTCTTTTCCACGGTTCTCCAAGAGGTGCTCCAGATCCTCGCGAGTAATGAAGTTCGATGATCCCTTCGCTGATGAGTTGTCTGCAGCAGTTTTGCGGACTTCGTCGTCTTCTACTGTATGGATTGGAATTACTTCAGGATCGTCGTCTGAGATTTCTCCTTCCCTTCTCTTGAGTTTTTCTGACATCTTGTCAGTAAGAGTTTTGAGATAATTACACAGCTCCTTCTGTGCAGCAGCCATGTCAGTCTGATTCTTTGCAAGGTCTCCTGCGCTTTGATAAGATCAGCAATGGTAGGTGGTGGATCTCCTCTGACTTCTTCAGGGTGTCGTCCGGACAGTGGATGACCTTCGACGTGAGGAGGAGTAATGTCACCACCATCAGTGTTGGAGGTCGGAATTGTCTCCGGGATATTCTGATTGTTGTTGTTGCTAGTGCTAGCACGGTTTGTGTTAGGATTCGTAACTGAACCTGACCTGAGATCAACCATCTTGTGAAATTGTGAGATTGCAACCGAGAGAATGATCTCCCACTGTGGTCGCCAATCTGTAGATGGGGAAAAACGATTTGCTGGTTTTTAAGGAATTGAGGAGACGACCGTACGGAGGAGACTCCTCGAACCGAGCGAAATGTTAAACCTCACACAGATGCACCGCTGCAAAGGGGGTGCTTTAGATTCGAGAGATCAATCTGTAGTACTGGCCTAAATCAAGACAATGACCGTTCCAGAGTAAATTCGGTCACAAGAGAGGATGGGTTGATCTGTAGGAGGGAAGCTGGGAAATGTGTGGAATCAATGGTAATCAAAGATTGTGGTGTGTGAATTCTGAATATGATAAGCTCTGAATGATTGAAATTGCTCAATTGAGAGTAGTTGCTCAATTGATGAGTTGATGATCTCGTGTTGTCGATGAGACGTGAGATTGATGATACTGTTGATGTGATGATTCAATCATGATTCAGAGACTTATTTATATTGCTGGAATTTTAGACACCATGACCCATGAAGTGTGACAGTTGATGGAATCAAGGAGTGGGGAAGTGGAGATCGTGTTTGAAACCAGTTGCTCAACGTGTGGAGACTTGGTCGATTTTCCACCCACTACCTCGTGAATTCCTTCAACTGATTGCACGACTTGCTCACATTCCATCGTGTGTTTGAACACACGTGCCGTAGACCGCCAGACCAAAACCCTAAGTGATATCCCCCAAAGTGACACGATTGACGTCTCGTGGTATGTTAGTCAATTGATGACTTCGTGGTTTGATGGGACGATGAGTCCATGTAGTTGCTGAGTTGAACATGATGTTCTGAAACTCATGATTGAACATGTCATGAGACAGAGGTATAGTTCTTACGATGAAGTGAGCAAGTATTGCTCATTCGATGGATCGTTGAATATTGATTGTTGAACCAATATTCCTTGGTTTGAGCAAATATTTATCATCTGAGCAAGTGTTGCTCATGTGATGAATTGTTGAATATTTGATCGTCTGAGCATGTGTTGCTCATCTGATGGATTATTGGCAGCGTACCAAAAATATTAATTAGAATACTGGTCGTTGAACCGAGCATAATTAATAAAATTAATGACCATGAGGTCGTCGTAAAATTATTAAGGTTGGAATCTGGAATGATGATCCTTGGATTCAGAAACCCTAATTTGATCAATTGATGATCAATTCATGGTTCGTCAGAATTTAACCATGGGACGAAGGAGGGAGCGACTATGGGACCGTGGATCAACCATGTAGTGTCCATATGCTCACGTGAGCAAATACAAAGAACTCCTGAAGAGTTGACGATTTGTTGGTGAAAGAATGATAAATGCTGGTTTAATCATTTATTCGAAAATGCTCGTCTGAGCCTTAGGTGAGAAAACCTAATTAATTATGACGGAGTGAGGGACCGACCATGGGGTCATGAAACCGGCCCTGGGTAGTCACGTGACCCTGATGATCACTTCATGAAAATCCAAAGTGTTTGGAAGAGTCTTGGACCTAATACGTGCAATTGTGCAAATTAGGTCAAAACTGTGAAACTTGATGGGACCGGCTTCTGTAAGCCAAAGAGCCAATCTTGGTCGGTCAAGATAGCGCTCGTGTCCCCAAGGCGTCCGCGTCTCAGTCTGAGAATTTTGATATTTTCTGGCGTGCAATTGAGCATCCATTCGAGAAAATATGCCAAAATTAGGGTTTCGACGAAACTGAGGAAAACACCATGAGATGATGGAAAATAATTATAAAATAAGGAATAAGGAGGCGTGGGACCGCCAGGCCAAGGCATGGTCGGCCGGTCGTGGCCACGGTCCCGTGGTGCCTTTTCCTTAATTTTATAATATTTTGATGATTTTATGAAAAATATCATGGATTTAAAGAGTTTTGATGAATTTAGGGAGTTTCCCTGAAGTGAAGGAGTTTTCATGAGTTCAAGGAAGCAAAAATATTAAAAATAAAAACAAGGGCGTGGGGCCGTGGGAGGCATGGCCGGCCGGCTAGGGCCCGGTCCCACAAGTTTTCATAATTTTATATTTTTTAATGTATTTTTCATGATTTGAGGGAATTTTCCTAATTTGAGAGAAATACCATGAAATCAAGGAATTTGATAAATTCAAGGAAAAAAATAAATAATAATAAAAAAAGGGGTGTGGGACCGGCTAGGGCATGGCGGCCGGCTAGGGCCCGGTCCCACAGTTTTCATAATTTTATATATTTATTTCCTATTTTTGCAAAATACCATGAAATCAAGGAGTTTTTCATGAAATCAGAGAATAATAATAATAATAATAATAAAATAATGAGGAACCATAAGGTGTGGGCCGGCTGGGACCAAGGCATGGCCGGTTGGCCAATGGTCACCCCCACACTATTTTTCCTTAATTTTATATTATTTTCATGGGTTTATGAAAACACCATGAAGTCGAGGAGTTTCCTCGAGACGAAGGAGATTTGTTCAAATGAAAGGATTTTCATCATGAAGGAAAATAATAAAAATGATAAAATATAAAACTGGCGTGGGATTGGTCATGGCACGGTCGGCCAGTCGTGAGTCCAATCCCTTGGCCCTTGGTCAATATTTTGATTATTTATTATTTTTCTTGCATGTCGTTTCGTCGTATTTTGAAATACTCGTTCGTCGGTGACTGTTAGTGCATTGTCGTTGAATACACTTTCACCAAATCGGGGCTTACTTAGAGGTAGCTCAGACGCCCGGTTGTTGATTATTTATTACTAATTGTGGAATTCAGTGGAGAATAATTCACAAAACTGAGTAATAAGATGTTTATTATTAATTCATAGGATCAGCTGAGGATTCGACTACGAATAATAAAAGTGAGCATTACCATTCCATGGGATCGTAGATTCGACCACGGAGTAATTAAGATTTATCTATTACCATTTATGAGACCAGTTGTGGATTCGATCATGAAATCGGAGTAATGAGATAATATAGTTGTTTCATTGCTATTCTATGAGATCAAGCCGTGGATTCGATCATATAATCAGAACAATTGTTTATTGCCATTTCATCAGATCATGTTGTGGATTCGACCATGAAATATGAGCAATTGTCATTGTCATTCCATGGGATCAGGCCGTGGATTCGACCATGGAATAGGAGCAATGATAGATTATTCTGGGAATTCAGTGGTGAATGTCACGGATGAATCCAAGAAATTTAGGAATATTTAACTTTGTGGCTCTATACTAGCAGAGCAAGCTGTCTAGGTGCATTAATTATCCCGATATGAGCTTGCCGGTAAGTCATATCCTTTATATAGTCAGGGTAAACTCGTTGTTTGTTCCTGAAGACGTTATCGCTCTATACTAGCAGAACAAGCTGTCTAGGAGCCGTCCATCTCGTGATACTATATAGAAATAATCACTGAAAGTGTTCAGTATTCATGAGATATGCCGTTATCCAGCTGTGAGACTACATATCTGCATGTACTCTGAGAGAAAGTATCCTCGGTCAGAAAATTCGATGAGAGACCCGCATCTCAATACTCACGTATGATTGCTGGATTAGAGGTTCGTATAATTATGGGTTTACGATTTACCCTTTGTCGAAAATCCACCATCTACAGACACCTTTCCGAATATATAGAAAATCTATTAATTTTTCTAAGAGGTATTTCATTTTTAAGTCTTTTATTTATTAAAGTTAAGCAAATGGAGAAATTTGTGGAGAGAAAATAAAGAAGAGTTATAAAAAAACACGTGCGAAGAGAGAAAATAATAAATAGGTTATTTATTTTTATTTTATTTTTGATAATAAACCATTAGTATTCATTCCATTAAGTAACATTTACATGATGGTTTTCCAGAAAAAGAGTACATCATAAACATGAAACAAATACAATAAAAGATGCAAAACGTAAATAAATCGCGATTTTTTTGATAATAAACCATTGAAGAAGAACTTGATCTTGTCTCCGTCAAATCGCCCAATGTACTTGTATTTGAAAACCTGAATCACGAACAAATCTTTAGAAAGAAACACTATAAAAGTTTAGATAAAATCGCCCTAATAGCGAAGAAAATAATCGCCCTAATAGCGAAGAAAATTATTCAAAACATAAAAATAAAACTAAAATTAACAAATCTGAGTAAAAGAGAAAGAAGATGATAAGTTTTTTTAAGGTTTTTGAGAAGGGAGAGAGAAGAGAGAGAAAAGAGAGAGAGAGCAGAAAATATATATGATTTTAAATACTACCAATTATGTCCACCTATCTTTAGTTGAATGATGTTAACGAGTCTCGATTCCATTTCAGAAATTAAAATCATAATACTCCCTCCGTCTCACTATTAAGTGACCTAGTTATTTTTGGATTTTGTCCCACTATTAAATGACCTATATCACTAAACAAGGAGATATTTCTAAAATTATCCTTTTAATTGATTACAAGAAATATAAGAAATATGCATAATTTGATAGGCATGTTTATATTCGTTGCGCAGGTGTTTTAAAATGCTTTTCAATAGTATAAAGTTTGTGAACATCCGTGGTGTAGTTTGAGAGATAAATCATTTCAAAATTTCATTAATTATTATCCATAAGGGTATAATTGTAAAAAATGTTTAAAAATCTCATTTCCCTTGCTTGCCTTAAAAATTGTGCAAACTTCAACTAGATCACTTAATAGTGGGACAGAGGGAGTAAAAAATTACAGTAGAACGTAAAAAATCTGAAAGATTTATCAACCATTCTCAACATAAACCATCATTGGCTGCTTGATGTTTGTGCATGTGATACATCGAAAATTTAAAATGATGAATTTTGGACGGACAGAAGCCTGACAACACACTCTTGAACGAGTCGTCGCGTGATTAGACTAATGACGTTTCAGTCATTCAGATTCCCAATAATCATGAATATAACAATTCACAAGCAGGAAAGTCTCCCGTTGATCAATGACCCAAAATGAGTGAACTAGGAAACCGCTGACAAGGCCAAGTCTAACAAAATTAAAAAAATACAAGATGTAGTGGCGAACGAGCATCTGCTGCAAGCAACTTTCACGGCTATCTAGGATACGCCAAGAAACAATAGACATATAGTGATATAGATGAATTGAATATAATGGAGTCACGAAGTTAATTGCAGTACTATTATACTCCTAAGAGCAACTGCAATGGTAACGGTAAAACCAAAAATTAAAGACTAAAGACAATGATCAAATTTGATCTTAGTTCGTGGTGCTACGCTACGATAGAAGATTATATTTGGTCGAGCGGAATATTTTAACTGCGCCGGTCGACCAGGCGTAAAAGAAAATCACGCCCAATGAGACGCAAATATAAAATACGCCCAAATGGAACGTTGCCGTGAAATCCCGCTTCATGTGAGGCGTTATTAGAAACTTGCGCTCGGTGGTTGGGCGTAACCAGAAATTGCGCCTCACTATAATCGGGGCTGACTCCTAATTCTCTATTATAATCGGGGCTGACACGACAACTCCTAAATAATAGATACTCTATTTACAGAGAGTAGTGTTCTCCTACTCAATGGCTAAAGATCTTGACACTATTGCTTGTCGTGTCTTGTCATTTTGTTGCTATCAGACAATTAAATATTACTCTACAATAACATTAAGGAAATTAATTAGTAAGTAGTATTCTCCTACTCAATGTATTCTCCTACTTGTCTAGTCTCTTGTATTCCTACTCATTGTTGATACGTCATGTCCATTCATTAATTAATGGAAAATCCATACCATAATTGATATGTGATGTCCACTCATTAATTAATGGGAAAATCCGTCAGAAACATACCTTAAATACGAAAATGCTTTATGCCCCCCCAAGCCCTCCCCCATACTCACATAACAATTATAACGACCCCCTGCTAGCTCCAGCAGCCCATCAAGAATGAAATCAATGGTGGGAGATTAGGCCACCTAGTGGGGGAGTAATTGTGGGGGGTGTGCGTTCCTCTATCTTTGGTCTCCAGCAGTAACTTAGCTACAACAAAAATTCTTGCCAAACCGTGGGAAGAAACTACACAGTAACCGGATACACACAGGCAGCCTTTAAATGGGACCCCAACTATTCCCCATTGGCGGGGCCCACCAATTTTCTGTGTCTGATCGGTTTCTGTTTCGTTTTTCTGACGGTACGTGTAGCTACAATATGTATCCTTCTTCTCTTTCCATCAGAAATCCAACGTGTCAAGCATTTTTCTAATACGTGGAAAGCGTCCAGAGATTTTTCAAGTCTTATGGAGGGAATGCAATGCAGTTTGTCGATCATGTTATTAACAGCTCGTTAACTCATTGATATCAGGGAAAAAAAAACTCATGTACATCCGCGAGAAAATAGATACTTAAGATAATTAAATAATAACAAGTGAGCTTTCATTTAGATTTCATTTCTTGAGCTTTTTAGTGTGCCTTTGTTTATATCAATTGTTTAATGATTTGAGTTTCATATTTTATGTAACTTGGACTAATTTTACATACAAATAAAAATACATCGGACAACCATGTGCCGACCAATATAAAAATTGTCTATTGCTTAGTTATTTCCCGATCGGTACAGCTTACTCCTAGGTTCCCTTATTTTCTTGTTTCCAAATCAAAATCTCCAGAATAGGGGAAGGAAATAAGGGAACACCCAAGCCGCTAGGACTTGTTTTTTTCCCTATTTCAGAGATTTCTTCCCTCATTGGAGATGGTCTTACTACCTATCCTAATCAAGATACTAAATTACCAATATTCCACATTAAATTGATCTTGATTCTTGATAGAATAGAAAATCAGCAATTACAATTAAAATTAACTAAATAATTAACGGCACAAGAAAGAAAGATAGTTATTATTATAATACATAGCAGCTCATTAACTCAACATATACCCAGAAACTATAAGAAAACCATATTTATATATATACACAGATAGAACACAATCACTGCAAGTTTTTGGTCGGAAAAACCGCCAGTAAACACAGGGCGGCCTTCATCAATTATCGTCACCCTCTGAAGATTCCGTTGAGTACCATGATGAATAAGAACCATCAATAACATCTTCCGAACTGGCCGTCAAGAGATTTAAAATCTCATCCGGTTCAGGATCACGATCAACATGATCCTCTGCTATTTCCTTCATAGCTTCACGTTTGTAGTAACGGTAGATCAATCGTTTGTTTTTGTCCTTCAACAGCTTTCTCTCTACCGTGTCTTCTAATTTTTTGTTATCGAACATCTTTTCATAATCATCATCGTCATTAGAATAATCATCATGACCAACTCTAGTTTCATGTTTCCGCAAAGCTCTCTCACGTTTATGTTGTTGGTCTTCTTCGATTTCTTGAATAGCAACGTGTTTCTTCAACTTTGTTGTTTCTTTCTTTATCTTCTTGGAGGGTATGTTAGTGATCTGCTTAACTGATTTATTCTTCTGTGTTCCACAAGTACTCGTGCCTTTTCCTTTAGCCATTTCTTTCTCTATCTTCTCTGATGATTTTATATAATTTCTGGTGATTTATGACTTTCCTTTCAAGGACCCCAGATTTATATACAACTACATGTATTAAAAAATATTAAATCGAGATTATGTGATTCATACCAAACTCACCCCCTAGTTGAATATGTGTGCTTCGAATTCAAATGAAAGTTAAATGTGTAGTATATACTCCAAGAAGATATTCAGTAGACTAGTAAATACTACTCCAACTGCTCAACAGTAAAAAGATGATAAAAGTATCCCACGTGAATAATAAAAAAAAATGTACTACTAAACTAATACTTCAATAGTACGAGTATCATTTTTTTTAACATCAGTGTTTTAAGTGCAAACCTTCTGTTTCACGAATTCTAGGATTGTATTGTATTATTTATGTCTTTCACCGGTAAAAGAGCACTTAGAGTTAGACGGTTAGACCAGTTCCTTTGGGATAGAGTTGCGCATTTTGATCCCATTATGGGATGGACAGAAGGAAAAAACTGATTGGCAAATAGCCAAACTTTATTGGTTTTCCCATTGATGTCTACCAAGAAAGGAAAAAAAATCACATCTTTTACTATGAAAATTTCGTTTTGCACCTGTGTTTAACGTAAATACAAAATTTAATGGTAATTAGAAGACAAAATTTTTGAATTAAATGGAAAGATTTAACTTCAATGAATTTTTTTTGAAAGTGTACTTGATTCAACTAGCCTTAATCACTTGATTCAAAAATGTTCAGCACTGCAACACGGTTACCATATGGTCCATATGTCTCTTTTCTCAATATAGACTATAAGGCTCGGTCTTAGACTCTAGAGTCTAGAGAGAAAAGAGAATGAGTCAAATGTCACATGACTCCCATGTTCTAAGTGCATGATTAGGGTTTCAGAATACAACGCCCTTAATGGAGGAAAACACAACATATCAATGAAAATAAAATTGAGAACCATCAGGGGTAGCTCAGTTGGCTAGACGGGCTTGATTAGCGGACTTTCCATCTAAGAGAGAAAGCATTTTACAAAACGTGACAAGACGAGAACGAGAAATTCTTTTCCATCTAATCTCTCGAGTGATTTTACAATGATTCAATGACCGTAGAAAATTCCATGGAAAAATCCCGGAAGAGAAAGCCTCGGGGGCCCATGGCCCACCAGAGACTTCTAAAATCTCTTGTTAGTCAATAGAGAGTTCTTCAAAATCTCAAACAATCTGTGTTATTAGATCATGACTTTCTAAAAGTCTTTAGAATTTTCTATTATTGGATTTAGAATTTGAAATCAATGACTTATGGTTGTGAGAGACTTGTACAGATTTTTATTACAAAACATACCATAAGAGCATCTCCAACAAAGGGTGTAAATATTTTTTTTTTTGAATGCCACATAGGATTTTAGACCCCCATTTAATATAAAAGCATCTCCAATTGTTAGGTCCTGCAAACTAGGAGGGATCAAATACTAAATACGAAGGTGTTAAAGAAAGTCTTCAATACACCTTCAGAATGACCCTTAACTAATTCCATGTCATCAATTTTATTTTAAAAAAAATAATTTTTAATATGGAATCAAGCTAAATATTATTTTTTACTGTTTATATAAATCTAAAATACATTGTATAGCCTTAACTACTGGAGATGAGTTTTAGTTTAAAGGGTTTTATCAAGATAGAAGTACAAGGATAAAATCTAAATAAATGGGGGTCTAACAATGGCATCCACGTAGGATTTTTTTGACCTACTGTTGGAGATGCTCTAAATGGCTAAAAAAAAGTCTCTCCTAAGAGCAAATCCTATGGGTAGTGTCACCCTTTCAAATTAAGGAGTGCACTACCAATTTGAGCAGATTAGAGGCTCCTTTGGGTAGTCTTTACCCCACTTTTTCCCCAAACACGTTCATGCACTCATTCAGTTGAACGAGTGGTTGGTAGTGAAACACTAGACGGGGGACGGTCCCCCGTCAAAAAAATTTGAAACTTTTTGAACTAGACGGGCGAAAGTCCCCCGTTTTAGGAGTTTTTCTAGTTTTTTTTCTTCTTTTGACGGGGGAAAGTCCCCCGTTTTAGAACTAATCCAGTTTCCCACTTCTCCATTATCTTGCACCCCATCGTAGAATGCCAAAACCTATAATGGTAGAATAAAGGTGAAAACACTATTTTTCACCCGTAACACAGGTGAAAAAGAAGTTTCCACTCAATCTTTCAAAGAAAAGTGACAAGTGAAACGCATCGTTTCACCCGAAACACAGGTTTAAACAAGAAGTTTGGAGAATTTCAACACAAAACTTACACAGCTGAATACATAAATACAGGTGAAAAACTAAATATTCTCAAATTGCAACAAAGAATGTAGAATCAAGTTTTCACTATTAACAAAAAATGCAAAACTTCTGCCCCACCCCTATCACAATGCATCGAACCGTGCCCAGGGTCCGTGCAGTCTCCCTCGGTGCATTCATGGTGCAAATTCTTCGGTGGGTCTAGCAAGATTGAAAGTGAATTTAGCATTTAAGAAAAAAAAGAAGGCAAATATTAACCTACGCTTTCATGTACAGTATAAGAAAACAAAGTATTAACAAAAATTCTAGATATACAACATTTTAGACAACACTAACATAACCACCTCATATAACCTATCGGTTACATAAGAGATAATCTGGCAGGAGTCTAATACCAGTAAAAGGATGAACTCAGATAGATGAAAACAGAAATTTTCACTCAAAACACAGTGCAAAACGAAATTTTCAAAGTAAAGAATGTGAAAAAGGAATTTTTTGTAAGAAAAATTTTTGAAAGCAAAGTTCCACTTCGGACAAATCTTCATTCAAAACTTAGGAGGAAAATGAAATGTTCACAGTAAAAGATGTGAAAAAAGAAGTTATAAAAAAAACGAAATGATTAACTCACCAAAATAAAGAACTGTGATCCACACCGTGTGAGAGGAGTTGTGGGACCCGCTCCTGCCCATCCCTATCCCAATGCACAGAACGCACAATTATGTTTGTTCGACTCCCTTTCCGTACAAATCACTGTACGGGGCTTCGATGAATTTAGAATCGCTAAAACAAATGGTTAAAAAGCAATGTTCCACCATGTTTGGACTAATACTAAATGTTAAAGACATACTTCCTCATAAATAAATGAGCTATCTCTCTAATCGAGGAGATATTTCTAAAATTACCTTTTTAATTGATTATTATTGTTACTATAAGAAATATGCATAAAAGAGCCTGGGTCCAACTATAGTAAGTCCGTATTTATTAAAGAGTTAAATAAATATCGTCATTCGTGTGTAAGTAGTATACTTAAATGTTGCTGACAAGACCGACGAGATAGCACTGCTCCTGCGCAAGACCGAAAAGACGAGAAAGAGGCCAGACGAGACAAGACGAGACGTTTTCTTTTCCATCCAATCTCACGCTATCCCAAAACACCATATCGGAGGGAACCAATTCTCTTAGATTAAGAAAATTGCATTGATTTCCTCATTTTCCCTACCTTTTCTTATTTTACCCTTTGTCCCATTCTCAACACAATTTTCCTTACACAATAAATGAGGGTATTTAGGAGAAATTTCATCTTGAAAATAGGACTCCGCCTATTTAGTGGTACAAATAAAAACCAAAATTCCTCCTATATGATAGGTGTGGAGGGTTAATCCTCGACCCTCGACCTATTTTACCCTTCGTAATAATAACTTTTCACGAGTAGATTTTAGAAGTATTCTCGAATACGGTGAAAAACACATTCTCTTTCCAGTACGTTTGTACCCCACCCACAACCACAAGCATGAAGCACCTTACTTAAATATACGGTGTAAAACATACTCCCTCCATTTCAGTTTACTTGACGTTGTAGAGTTTTTCACCCAAATTAAGAAACAACATAAAGAGTAATTTTTTTCCAGATCTGCCCTTATTAATTGCTTCCTAAAAATTTAAATCACCTAGTTTTTAGTTTCAATATCTAAAGACTTAAAGGCCTAGATAAAATTAGCTCTCACGTTGAACGGTGAGAAAACCCTCGCTTCCTATTGACCGAAATAAGTCTTTTTTGAGTTTTGTGAAACGAGCGTTTTAGTGAGGACACTTGGCAAACTATGAATTCGATAATTGGTTCTTTCTATTTGTGCTCCGGTTTGAATTTCGACTAGTGTCATGGAGCAATTTTGACTAGTCCTACAAGTTATGAACTTCAAAATTGGTATAACGGCGTACAAACTATGAATTCGATAATTGGTGCTTTCTCTTTGTGCTTTCTTTTTGAATTTCGACTAGTCACATAGGTAATGGAGCAATTTTGACTAGTCCTACAAGTTATGAACTTCAAAATTGGCATAACGGCGTACAAACTATGAATTCGATAATTGGTGCTTTCTCTTTGTGCTTTCTTTTTGAATTTAGACTAGTCACATAGGTAATGTAGCAATTTTGACTAGTCCTACAAGTTATGAACTTCAAAATTGGTATAACGGCGTACAAAATATGAATTCGATAATTGGTGCTTTCTCTTTGTGCTTTCTTTTTGAATTTCGACTAGTCACATAGGTAATGGAGCAATTTTGACTAGTCCTACAAGTTATGAACTTCAAAATTGGCATAACGGCGTACAAACTATGAATTCGATAATTGGTGCTTTCTCTTTGTGCTTTCTTTTTGAATTTCGACCAGTCACATAGGTAATGGAGCAATTTTGACTAGTCCTACAAGTTATGAACTTCAAAAGTGGTATAACGGCGTACAAACTATGAATTCGATAATTGATGCTTTCTCTTTGTGATTTCTTTTTGAATTTCGACTAGTCACATAGGTCATGGAGCAATTTTGACTAGTCATACAAGGTAAGAACTTCAAAAGTAGTATAACGACGTACAAACTATGAACTCGATAATTGGTGCTTTCTCTTTGTGCTTTATTTTTGAATTTCGACTAGTCACATAGGTCATGGAGCAATTTTGACTAGTCCTACAAGTTATGAACTTCAAAAGTGGTATAACGGCGTACAAACTATGAATTCGATAATTAGGGGAATGGTGAACCCCACCTGAACCTGAATGCGGATCTCGATATGGATGTGAGGTTTAGATTATAGGGAGGTGAATAGGGAGGTGGAGAATAAGGAGACAAATAGCATTTCCGATTAGTTATCGAAAATTACCATTTCTCTATCATGTTTTTGAATAATAACAAGCATTTTCCATTTTTTTAGGGTTTTGAATAATCTCTATAGACTATTACACCAAAGGCACGAGCATAAAAAACACCTAAGATTATTCTGGATCAAAGATACGAATATCAGGAATATAGTTTTAGAGCTTCCAGATAATGGATTTCCCCAAAGTGATGAACCCTTTAAAGCCGATCATCCTCCGGAAATAGACTTTTAAACTTGAACAACTCCAGGTCGATGTTTATTTTCTTTCGGCAGAGGGGGAACCGGTGGGGGAGGATTGTTTGGCGACACCTTCTGGATGATATCGTCAAATGCCTTGACATAAATTTCATTCACAGCGTAGGAGATTCGTCTCAGTGCGCTTGACCTGTTTTTGTATAGAGATGTGTAGTTGATATCGTTCGGAGACATCAGACTTTTGGTTAATGGAATCTGAATGATATTTCCTGTTAGAGAAAATAATGGAGGTAATGGAGATTCGATGCAGTTGAGGCAGCCAACAGCTTCTTGAAATATTAGTGATAGTGCAACAACGTCTATATTAAGCAAACCCAAAACAACGTTGGGGAATCCGACCTCTTCTAACCATATCCAGAAAGCAGTAGCTTTCATGCTGAGAAGTATGTCACGGCGTAAGTCGACGACTAGTCGTTCGTATAAACAGCATAGTGGAGATTGTACTGGGATCAAATTCATGGTTTTAATTGTATAATATAAGTCTAGACAAACCAATTTTTTTCTAAAGCTTTGAAAGTGAAACCTAACAAGGTATATATAATGTTTGCTACATACTTTGAAATTTTACATATACCAATCTTAGCCCTATACCACAACCCATGCTAATATATTGTATTTATTATCATCATATGTGGTATGTATAGTTCGTTCGTTTGCTTCAAAAATACATGAAAAATGGTTTGTTAGATTTATAAAACAACTTTGCTACATCCACCGAAGCCCAGCAACCGAAGTGGGCACCGAGAGGGGATCGGATGGCAACAATGCTTAATACACCGAGATGATAATCCCGCCATTTTCACGGTGAGACACAAAAAATGGTGGGCCCCACAAAAATTAAAAACCCTGCCCCCATTTTTCTCCTGGTGGGCCCCTGGGGCTGTGAGACGTGGTGATTTTCACGGTTCCCACCCCCTAATGTGGGCCCCACCACCCCTCTCAAATGGTGCACCTCAGTGCTTATTATTCGGTCGATGTATCATTTTTGTTTATAAAATCATATTAATATAGCACGTGGAGAAAGAGGGGTATTTCTAAATTTACACTCTTAATTCAGTATTGGTAGTTCAAGAAATATTCATTTTTTTTGTAGAGATGATAATCAGGTTGCGTTGCAGATGCTGTAGCTAAGTCTGTCAGACAAACAACATGCAACATGAATCAACTCAATAATTTTCTAGCTGATCAATAAATTTTTTAGTTTTTTAAAAAAAAGGTACAAAATATATACTATATATACATGGGTCCCTATGCTCATACATATATCTATCTGTGGTATAGTCTGAAAGATAAATCATCTTAAAGTTTCTAATTGCTACCTATAAGGATATTAGTTGTAGAAAAATAACAAAAACAGTAAAAATACTCATATCTACTCGTATTAGTATTATTACCAAAAATGGGGTGCACAAAATAAAATAACATGCAAAATACCATTTTCACAGGTAGGATCCACAGTAAAACTGCGGTATTGTAGACAGCTATTCCCTACACTACACCCCCACCCCCGCCAAATATTTTCCCAAAATCTCTCTCATAACGTGTCATCACCTTAGTAGTCCAATTAAATGTTAATATAAACCCCCCATGTTTGTTCCAGAAGAAGGGAGTTGATGGCCTTATGCGTCATTCCGCACTATAGGGGTGAAATTTGAGAGTGTCTAGCTAACTAAGTATTAGACGAGGCGACACGTGACAAGACCCCAAAACATATCCCCATGACGTGTTGCATACTCGCAAGGGCCCCTACCTATTTTTTACTGTGTGGGTGAAGTTTGAGGGTGTCTATCTAGCTAAGTATTAGACAAGACCCCAAAACATATCCCCATGACGTGTAGCAGACTCGCAAGGGCCCCTACCTATTGTTTATTGTGTTTTGTGTACTTAGAGGGTGGTTGTGATCAGAGATGGTCGGGGATAGATTTGATGGAATGAGGTGAAATGAAGGTTTTGCAGAGGTTGGACCATTGGAGAGAAGCTGAAAGCTTTTCGATATGAAGGTGGTGTTTGGTTTCTGTTTGATTAGGGAATGAGACATGGTATTGGACGGATGCTTCAGGGTATTGGACGGATGCTTCAGCTGTTGATGTGACGTATGGAGATGTCGTTGGATGTTGTGGAGCTTCTGGGTGTTGAACGGTTGTAGATCTTGGGTCCTCTTGGAAAGTCTTCTTCTAGGCCCAAATCTTCTTCAAGCCCACTTCTAGTTTTAGGTCGTGCAAGCGAAATTCTTCACTTGTGGATGAGTTACAAACGACATTATTCACTTGTAGAGGAGTTGCAAACGACATTTTTCACTTCCATCGAGCAAGAGCTTTGTTGTCCCTCTTCCATTGATTTATCTACTGCAAGAACAAATCTGGACCTCTTTCTACCTCAACTAAGTCATCGGGATCATTCCCATTGAATGTTCTTGGGTTTCTATGACCATCTCCAATGAGGGATTTATACCCTTAAATTGAGGAAATACCATTTCCTATGGGGTTGGGAATTCCTCTAAACCCTGATTCCCTACCTCAAATATACAACTCGTTCGGTTGGGAGAATTAGAATCCTAGGAATTACTTAAATTATAAGGTAATCCAATTCCTGGAATTGGATTCCAAGGAATTTGATTCCAATCCAAAAAATTCATGTTCGGTTGAGGTAATTCAATTACCTTTGTTTTTACCCCGGAAACCAAATCCATTACATCATTGTACCAATGCAATGGAAAATTGGAGGGAATTGGATTCCTAGGAATTAAAATTCCCAATTACATAGAGTTCATATGAACCGTTCGGATTACCCCATAATTGAATGGTGAGGAAACCCTCGCTTCCTATTGGCCGAAATATGGGTTTTTTGAGTTTTGTGAAACGAGCGCTTTGGTGAAGAAACTTGGAACGTATGATTGTTTTAAGGAAAAAGATTAAAAAAAGGAAACCAAATTCAATTTAGAAATTCATGAAGTGACAAAATTTATGTGAGAAACTTGGCAATGTATGATTGGTTCAAAAATTACAAACTTAAAAGGAAACCATAACTTATTGTGTTTGGAATTTTGTATTTACAATTTTATGGAAGTCCAAATTCAATTTGGATATCGTGTAAAGAAGGATCTCGTCCCTAGAGGTCTATAACTATTCAATTAAGGATATTTAAAGTTTTAAACCTAGAATTACTGTGTAAACCACGGTCAGTGCTCGGGGAAAATGCGAAAATGCTACTTGTCTACCGAAAATGCTAGACTACCCTAGACAACCCTAGAGTGAGACTGGATTTTCGTGGAAAGCAGACGAGTTTGTACATACCCAAAGAAGGGTCTTGCTACGTCTATTTTAGTTCGTAGAGTAAAGAAGGGCCTTATCCCTAGAGGCATATTCTAGTTCGTAGAGTAAAGAAGGATCTCAACCCTAGACGTCTCTGACTATTCGATTACGGAGATTTAAAGTTTTAAACCTAGAATTACTGTGTAAACCACGGTCAGTGCTCGGGGAAAATGAGAAAATGCTACTTGTCTACCAAAAATGCTAGACTACCCTAGACAACCCTAGAGTGAGACTGAATTTTCGTGGAAAAAGACGTCTCGTGACTCACATCCCGTTACATCTTGTTATCGTTTTGTCTAGAGGGTATAGACTAGCTGAACTTTAGGGTCCTAGAATGAGTAGAGTTTTCCCTAATGGGTAGCAGATAGGAAAAGTCTAGAAGTTTTGGGTATGTTCAGTAAACGGATAGAGAGCTCGAAAGGTCTTGTGTTCCACTGTTTACCGTCTAGAAAGTTTGTGTGTGGAAACTTCTTCATTGTTTCTGATCAAAAAATAAATTAAAATACAAAAGTAATAAGCTTTCTTCTTTCACGTTTCACCTATGGGGTGAAAAATATTCCACCAGTAGAACTTTGTTTATTCACATAGAGAGAAAAACTATAAACACAAAATTGGTCAAATGGATCAAAATCAACAATTCCTGGGTGAAAAAGACATGTAAAATTTGATATTGTTCAAATGGATGAGAATGTAAATATAGCCAGGATGTAAACAGATTCATCCCGCTACCCATTTTCAAATATTTTTTTTTTATTTTTAATTTACATCAGGATGCATCCAGTTTTATCCTCACCATTTGAAATACTCTCATTTTTGGTAGGAACGTAGAGTTTTATATGAGTAACATGTCACCCAAAAATTAGCTTCAAATTCATTACCGGTTGGGCTCAGTAGAAAAAATGGCGCTAAAATGTGAAGATTATGTCTATATAACCATGTCAAAGGATCCTACCGCAATAAAATTATAGGCAGTGTTAGACAACTTAATACGGTTATTAATCTTATTCTTCAGTTTCTACACTTCAAAAGTACCCCTGTTTTGAAATGTACACTTCAAAAGTACCCCCGTTTTTTACAAATTTTCTAAAGTACCCTGTTTTATCAAAAGGCAAATTCCATCCAGTTAAGTGCTAGGTGGCAGTTATCTTTCCAATCAAAATTCCTATTTACCCCTGAACTACATCTCCTTGGTAGAGCGGATAAATGATTCGACGATCCTGAACTAGGCTCGACGAACCTGAAAGTGGTGTAACGATCCTGAACCGGACTCGACTAACTGGAAAAACATTGTAGAAGATTGATTCTCCACCAACCAAAAACCCCAAGACACTTGGGAATTATGAAACCTTTCAGGGAATGATGAAACGAACCTGAAAATGTTGACACGATCCTGAACCGAGCTCGACAAATTGGAAAAATGATATAGAAGGTAAACGTACTAACAAGTAAAGGGTAAAGAAGTAAACTTCAAAGAAAGTAAACTAGTGTTAACTACTCCCTCTGTTCTATTTTATCTGTCCTAATTTCTACTTTCGTATGTCCATTTTTATCTGTCTGCTCTGTTTATAGATATACTTTTCCCTTAAACTATCAAATATACCCTTTATTTTATATAATTATAAAATCATTTTTAATATCCAAATCTTAAATAATATCACTATATTTAAGGAAAAAAAACTTACTCAATATCTTTGTATTAATTGTCATTCCTTTTTTAAATAAAAACATTTATGAACAATTATAAAATTCCTAATAAACTTCTACTTATTTGAACACTAATAATTTAGTTTTGGTAATAATATAATATTAAATAGATAGTCAAGGGCTAGTCATGATAATTTATAGGATTTCCTTAATATCTTGACTTAGTCAAAGAAGACTCTTAATTTAGGACGGAGGGAGTAATTAGGATGGAAAACTAAACAGTTGGGGAACTTTGGAAAATCTGTAAAAAACGGGGGTAACAAAAAAACGAGGTCAATAAAACGGGCGTACTTTATAAGTTCTCCCATAAGATTTTCTCTCTTCTCTCTCTTCTCTTCACCTTTATTTTGTGTCATCTTCTCCTCTTTCTCTGGTTTACACCATTTCATCACGCACGTATCTCTAATCACAGTAATTAGATTGTTATTTTTTTTATAAACACTGATTGTATGATTTTTGTATTGGGTTTCTATTGATTCTTTTAAGTTTTATTTTCACAAAAGAATCTTTTTACGTTTGTTATTTCAATCAACACAAGAATCCGTTACAACAAAACATACATCAGTTGCCCAATTTCAAGCAATAACAATATACTAATGTATTTGTTAGTTTTATTTTCAGTTTTTTTATATGGTTGTTGGCTTCTAACTCGTGCTTGCACCCTTTTTTTTATTACAGACGAAATCCTCGTTCGTTCAATGGTTTGTCACTTTGTCCCCATTGAGGCAAGACAGAGTTATGTTCGAAGGATAACAGTTTGGGTTTAAATTCTCTCAGATTTCTAGTTTTGTTTCTGGTTTTGTTTTTTACCCGTAAGAGTTTACTAGATCTTAGGACCGCATATCTGTTTCCCAAGTGAGCAACATCGAAAATGGATTACGAATTCCCAATTATTAACTGTTTTCCACATACAGAACACTTGCACCAGTTTCTTGTTCAAATCTTGTTGTCTCTCTAGTTTTCTTTCGTTACTTTGGAAAATACGAAACTGTAACCGATGTTTTGTTTACATTGTTTTCAATCACTTTTTTTTTTATCGGTTCAATCAAGCTTGTAAAAATCCCTAATACTGGTGATATGGTTATATCATAGAATATACTTTCTTTCCTTTTGGGGTAAAAATAAAATATTGGTTATTACTTCTTTTAAGAGTTCTCACGAGGCTAAAAGCTCCAAGTAAGCTTTTCTCCATCTTTGTTACATCTACTCATGAAATACATATGACCGCGAAAATTTAGAAGAAAAACTGAAAATCTAATTGATACTGAGAGGTACGAAGCCACCACTTATTCTTATTTATCAATTTCCGTTTCTCATTTTGTATTCGTTAAATACACTGTTATAACATACCTGCTTTTCTTGATGGTTTTAGCCGATTAATCACACTAATCACCAGTATAAACTCAAGTGGAAGTGGACTTTTAAATGATCAGTCACGCAAAATACGCAACCCGGTGCTTAATGAATTTCTAGAGTATTGTGTCTAGACATCGGATATTTTAGTCATGCAAATAAATTCTTGTAACTCAGATAAAATGTCTGTCCTTAAAAAATCCTCCAAATATAGAGAAATCAGAATTTGCATTTATTCTATCGAACAATTATACATCATTTACATGATTAAAAACACCCAACACTATTTCCAATTATGAGGTTTCTTTTTATCTTCTGTGACGTTGGAAATGTATTAAGAAAGATATATTTATAAACGAAGAACAAGCTGATCCAAGCCCTTCAGGAAATAATAACCGGTAGAAGACGAAAAAAATAGTAATAGTGAATTGTTTATAAATAACAAATGTGTGAACTATTAAGCATATATACTAATGTAATGGCCATCTCTGACATTTGGACGACCTTGTGCGAAAAACTCTTAATGTCGTACGTGCAAAAAGATAAAATTAAAAAAGTAAATCCCACATACACATTATTTTTTTCTAATGAAATCTATCCATGGTCATGAATGTTCACGGCCGAAGGAACCGATTGACTTGCTAGTTATTCGTCTTGTCCATTGCTCAAATCACCTTCACTTTCCTTATGTCTCGCATCATCGGGGACATATACATTCTTATAGCGTGGTATTGAATTATATTATGAACCCCCCTTCGTTTCATGCTGATTAGCGTCTAACTAAATTAGCCGCACTAATGTAAACCATATTCCCGTAGAAGCAATATATGAATTCCACTAACCATATTGTTAATACTAAGTCAAAAGTTTAGGGTCAACTAAATAAGACACCCTTAATCAATATGGGGTACCTATCAACAACAAATGTGGCTGGTAACAAATTATTCTAGTATAATTTTATATACGGAAGGAAAATAGAATCGATGTGTATGACATCATCAATTTTAGATGCGAAAATTAATAGGGTTTATACTGATTGGACGTAATTAGAACTCCTTTATCAAGACAGTAATCTAACAAGTGGCTTTTACATTATTAATATAGCAAGCGGTTTGAATTTCAATTAAAAAAAGTGGCTTATATCCTTGCGTCAGATAGCCAATTTTAGATTAATCCAATAATTCAACCTGTTGTTTATTTCAGAATGTCACCGTATGTTTCCCTACTTCGTTACTGTTCAGTCACCACTTTCAAGCTCTGTCATATGTTGAATAATCATCATTTTCACTTCAGCTTCGATTCTTTCATAGGGTGGAAGGTTAATCTTTTTATCAGGATGGAGCTTCAAACGTGTTTTCTTTGATATTGTTAGTATTTGCATGCATAGATCGTAAATTTTCATTAGAGTAAACCTAAACAAAATTATTGAAATTGAAACATGAGACTACGGTTGATGGTTAGATCTCTATCGTAGTATTTTGGCAGTGACTGACCTCTTTCGATGTCGCGCTGGTTGGAACGCTGAATCCAAATTGACGAAGTATTGAGGCTAAATCATTACAGCCCCTTATTCTTTCTCGGACAGTGACATTCACTTCCTTCTGAATTCGTTCTTTTCCGCCGACCTCTTCCTGTACCCGCGTTACTCCTTCACGCAGTTCCTTTACTCTTTTTTCCCGACGTTCACGTGTTCCTTGGTCCAAGTTTTCCTTTCTTATGGATGGCCGATCCTTCTTTGCTCGTTCCCTCTCTTCCTGAAATTCACGTTGTTTTTGTTCCTATTCCTCTTTTCTAGCCAACTCTTTTTTCGCTAACAGATCCTGCTTTACTCGTTCCTCTTTCTCATTTTGCTTTTCCAGCATTTCACGTAGTTTTTGTTCCTCTTCCTCTTTTCCAACCAACTCTTCTTTCGCTAACTGATCCTGCTTTACTCGTTCCTCTTCCTTTCGTTTTTCATGCATTTCACGAATTTTTTGTTCCTTTGCTTCCTTCTATTTTCTAGCCAACTCTTTGGCTAACAGATCCTGCTTTACTCGTTCGTCCTCCTTTTTTTGTTTTTCCTTTATTTCCGTACCCAACTCCTTGTCTAACAAATCCCTCTTTTCCTTGTTATTTTTCTGCTGCAGGTGTGGTTCATTTTGTTGGTTATTCTGGTGCTGCTGATTTGTATCTTTATTTTCTTGTGCTGGTTTCCTTGAATTAGGATGCCGTGCATTTTGTGATCCAGATACATTTGTATGCTCCTGCTCTGTGTGTGGATGATTATCTTCGTTTTCTTGTTCTCTCTGTTACTTTTCTTTGCTTTGTTTCAAGAGATCTTCCAAAATCTTCCTCACAACTTCCATAGCTTCTGGATGCTCACTTAGAAACTTCTGGATCTTACACAACTGTACATTTACAATCATTTGTTTTTGTCGTTGATCATTTATTTCATTTTGAAGCTCTGTGATCTTCTCTTGGAGATTTTCCACTTGTGATTTCACGTAAAATGGAGTTATCGGGGTCTTCTCCAAATCATTTTCCACTTGAGAACCCAAATTTGGCTACAGTAGGAAAAATTCATATAACAGTAAATACGGATACAGGAGTTCGTCAATTTTCAAAAAATAATGTTACTTGATACGGTGAAATAGGTGTATTGATTAAAACTATTCTGTATAATCATATTCCACTCAGGCATCATATGATAACATTCCTTCATTATTAAAATCAAGAAAAACCACTTCAAAATTATATTGTACATCAAAACATAAGATTTCGTTGTTTTCGAATTTTGTGTTGTTGAAGGAGTTAAATGCGAGCAGGAGCATTTCCTAGTATTTTCTCTATAATAATCACACAAATCCTACTTGGAATTTAAAAATGTAAAATAGATACGTCATTAGGTCTGGTTACTACATAAGTACTTTCTCCACCTATTTTGCATGTGCTCACGTGAAATACTAGATTTGAGACCTATGTGTTTCCATGGTAAATTAATATCAATCGTTAGGAGCAAAATGAAATTGGAATTTACCTTGATATTTGTAAAAGAAGAACTCTTAAAAGTGTGGATAGTTTCTGATATTTTCTGTAGACTCCACCTCATGAATCTTGGGAAGCTTGTTTCATGGTTTTCTCTTTTCTTGATCAAATTATTACTTCTCTCGCCATACCAATACTGGAAAACAAGCACATGAATGTTACTATCTATTTATCTCAAATGATTTCAAATGATTTTGATGGATCTAGGAATTTTTATCTCACCAGAAAATAAAAAGCGCATCCAGTTATCTTATTATAATCCCTTTTAGATTTTTCAATACTATCCATCAAGTGTTTTTGGATTAAATGAGGCCAGCTAATGCTGTTTATAACATTTATGCTTTCTACCAATACTAGGTAGCTACAAGGCAAACTCGATCCTCCGGTTTTTGTAAAGAAGACGGTACAACACAAGTAAAGCACCAAAAGACGAACAAATTCCTCCTCATCGTTTCCCTGTGCGCTTATAAGAATTGCTCTTTTCACTTTAATATTAGTCAATTTTGTGGCTTGAGCTCCACCTAAGTACTTCTTGCACAAGTCATTTTTTCCTGGACACACTAATCGTGTCTTTAGCAAGTCCTGTATACCATTCTCCAATATTTTCATTCCAAAAATAAGAGCCATTTCTTCAGGATTTGGTTCATATCCTTCCTCTTCACGCACTAGGAATCCTCCTTTTCTATCTTTTAAGTGTTTATACGTGTCAGTCAATTTTTTGATCTCAGCGTTTGGTCTTCCTAACTTGTTTATAGTTATTTGGTTGTTGATGAACACCTGTAGTAAATTCCATAAAGGAGTTGTCTCTAATAGACCCCGCTATTTATCATTCAACACTAATTTATTTTCACCAACAAAGAGTTCCCACAAGAGACCAAAGCCTGCCCTAAATGCAAAGCGGTTGACCTCGTTTTCTGTACCATGATTGCAGGCACAGTTAAGTTTTACTATTAAAAGTTAAACATCAACAAATGTGAAAAGTGTTAGACTTTTTGTGTTTTGCGCAACAAATCCCATATGGTTAAAGTAATGCTTGTTTAGATTTAGTTAAGTCGGATTAGTCTTAATCCGCATTAAGGCATGTTTATGGTATTAATCATGCACTACAGACTAGCTTAAGGTTAATGCTAGATAAGGTTGAGTCTAAGCATGACATGTCATATGAGGTGTCCAATGTATCCATGAGGTGTCCTCCAACTCATGATAGAAAGTTTGGAGTGACATGTGGCAAGCATGACTAGGACTCATGATGAAAAAGCCAATCTGTTTTCATTCCATCATGAAGTAATGTGAGGAAATAGAAGTTGATAATTAGTCGTGAAAGTCAAGTGCTTTGTGTGTTCTATTTCCTTGTACAATAACCAGTTTTGATATGAACTATGTGTAGTATTCTTGCCACAAATGGTGCTATTTTCAGTGAGTTGTTGAGTATGGTAATACTAGTTTCAAGCCTAATTTCACATGTAGTTAGCTTCTATGATGTTTAGTGGTAAAGCATAAAGGTTAAGGAGCTAAAATTCCAACAAAAAGAACTTGATAAGCACCAATTAGGTCAGAATGCCATAATGACATAAATAATGGTGTAAATTGTGTCATTTTTTTTATTTATAAAAAGAATACATTCCCGAAGTGATGTTAAGTACTATGTTTCATGTTCTTAAAAAGACTCCAGTCACTTCAATGTCGTTAAAGACAGCTACTGCTTTTATCAAAAGATATGTTAAGTACTAAAGCAGATTGCGATTTATTGTTTCTGGATGCATCTATGTCTGACAATTCTATTATTGCAGGTTGCAGGATCATTTGGTACAAATCTAATCAACAATTTGGAGCAGCAAGGTGTTGGACATCATATGCACACTCAGTAATCGAAACATAGGCTCAAGCTTTGTACTCTTTTGGTTTTCACAAGTGAAATCGCAAAAGGTTATATATGTGTCAGACAAATCTCTCTAGTCAATGCAATCAATGAAGCACCCTGGTCACTGCATTGGACGGAATTTTCTCTTGTTCATAATTCTGAAGAAGGTGTAGAATTGGATTTTCTCGTAACATCTCGTTGTCTGTTTGTAAATAGTAATATAAGCAACAGGTAAATGCGCTAGCGAAACTAGCGCGAAAAAATCATGCAACTGAGAAAAGGTGTGTGTTTCCTTCTGAAGTAATTTCAGAGGAAATTGCCTTTGTTGTGTAATTCACCCTTTCTAATGAATTTTGATTTCAGTATAAAATTAAAATGGTGAAATGTATTTTCTGCACTGCCTGTGTAGATGCAATATTTATATTGCACCAATGCAGAATGAAATTCTCAAGTGCAACACCTAGTTAGCACAATATTTTCGTGATAATCCTTGCGGCAAAAATACTTTCTGTGTTAAGTCAATAAACAGTAAATACAGTTGAGTGGACTACCTCTTTCTCTGTTGCTTTTTTTCTTCTTCCTGGAGCTTTCTACTGTGTTTTCCTTCTTCCGGGAGCTTTCTACTGTTTTTTTCTTCTTCCGGGAGCATTCTACTGTTGTTTCTTTGGAACCTCGCCTCTTATTATTCTCTATCAAACTAAATCAGAAATGAAGCTATAATTAAGGTTACAGTGAGCGAGTGTAGAAAATCTTAAGACATCCAAACGACAAAGAACAAAAAAGAACCTCGAGACAGCAGAACAATCGCATAGAAGAGGGAGAAGAACAATCGAATTGAACTTAGAAATTACCTGAAGATCTAAAATGAAAATTATTGATGAAAATAAAATATAAGCTGGAATCTTCTGGTGTAATAGATCTGGTTTCTGGCGGAGTTAGACGAATGGAGGGGGAAGGGTAAAGCATATAGCAGGCACTAAAATAATCTGCTTTTAGAATTCTGGCATTCTGGGTGGAAGGTTAATAAATGAAATTAATGAACCCTTCATACTAATCTCCATTACGCAAAGAGGTTTTAGTGTTATTGGGGTACTAAAAATAAATAAATAAAATAAATAAAAACTCTTTGCAATATCTGTCTTGCAGCGCTCTTTGCAGAACATTAAATGGGAATCACCTAAACCCTTGCATTAAATGGGCATCACACATGAAAAAAAATATATTACTTGGAAAAATCATCAACCAGCAAAAGCTTTTTATAAAAAATTAAAAGGTAAGAAGACTGCAAAAAGATGAATGTATTTATAAAATCGAGAGCTTGTGTTAAATGTTAGTAATTCCAAGTTTCCAACTCCCAAAGTATTGAGTCGGTCAATGACCAGTTTCCATAGGTCAGGGAAAAGCAAACGTTATCCTCACTGTACGGCATATATATCCATGAATTCATTTGCATGAGTAACAATTATGGCAAAAATACAAACAGTCATGTCATATGGACCTGTATTGTTTAATCTTTCATTGCCATGTTAGGTGAAGATTTTGTTTTCCACCCCTTTTCATGTGAAAATTTTATATTTCTTCTGAATATATAAAATTAAAACTTTCACTTGAATTTGAATTTGAATATTCTGCCGTTTTCAACATACAGTAAAACCTCCATATATTGATACTCTACTCCCTCCATACCTATTATATAAGCGGAATTTCCATTTTTCCTTGTACCACTATATAGGCGGAGTCCAAATTTCAAAATAGTTTTTTACTTATATTACCTCTATTTACTTGCTTGGGAATCATCACAATTAAGTATGTGTCTCTAACATTGGAAATATAATTAAAGGTAAAACATGAAAAAACATATAAATTTATAAAATCAATAAAAGTTTCTTAATCTAAGAGTATTGGTCCCTCTGCCTATATATGTGGTACGGAGGGAGTATATATTAATAACCTCTATATATTGATAAAAAGTTATGGTCCCAACATGGGCCAGTTATAAATAGTAATAACTTCCACATTTTAGTATTAATGTTTTTTTTCAGTCCCCTCTTAAGGAATTTACCTTTATATATTAATAACTGACACTGTGTTACAGAGATATAGAGCTTTTTACATCGAAATTTATGATGAAATAAAATACCTGCTTATAGTTGAGAAAAAGACGTAATCTTTTGGGTTGCTACCACAAGTTCCTAGACATATACATGTACTTGTGCATTAGAACTATAAATATGTATATACATTATCTAATACTAGTTACATACATTGAACTAGAAACCTTTTACACTATCTAGGTATACCTACCTATATTAATAACCTCCATATATTAATAAATTCGTGAATCCCCAAATGTATTAGTAATATATGAAGGTTTTACTTGTTTGAATTCCTAGTGAAAAATAAAATTTCACTTGGTTTTTGAAACCAATCCAAAATTATGATACTACGATGTATCCATATCTAACAGCCTTGGGACCACTAAATATTCCTATATGGACTATGGAGATACAACACGTTTTTAGGGACCACTAAACTTTCTATTGTTTTTTATCATTTCCAATTCTAATGATTGGCTCTTATCTTGTGCATGGGTGCACAAGATAATAATACCCATGTATGTATCTATAAAAAAAATACATGCATACACATAGAAAACATCATAAATTACCTAGGAAATTGTTGGTCAATAAATTGAATTTGACTCATTTAATTTGAACGATTCGGAATTTGAAGTATTCTACTATTGAATATTGATTACATAAAGTTAGATATTCACCCATTGGAAAATGTTGGTCAATAACCGTATCTAGACCATTTAATTTTTTATTTTTATTTTTTTGACACGATCAGCACGGGAACTGAACCCGCACCGCAACCTATAGGTTGGAGCCCAACCCCTGGCCAACTGGGCTAATGCCATTTAAATTCTTGGTCGATCAATAACTGTAATTAAAAATATACAATGTATCTATAAACCCGAATTATCCTAATGGGGAAAATAGCTCTAGCCTATTTACTTATTTTCATATATAGAGAACCCATCTGTAGTTGCAAGAAATCCTACACTACACCCCTCACAAGATTTCATTAACATTCAACTCATTTTAGATTAACAATCTTAATTTCATTGATCAATCTTTTAACAATCTTACAAGAAAAGATAAAGGAATCAAGAATAACCACTGCTCTAGATTTTCTCTCTCCTATTTACTTGCTTCTCACTTCGAAAAAGATCTCTCCCTTTCCTTTACAATGGAACTACTATTTATAGGGAATTACATGGTGGATGACAGCTAATCTGTCATTTATTTTCGAATATGACTTGCGACATTCTCGTATCCTTACAAATTTTAATCTCTCAAACTCTCTAATTTTCGCAGGACCATCACATTTTTCTCATGATTTTAGCTGACGTCGTTTATTATGTCATTTCTGAAATTGTTCTGCGACGCTGTTGTGTTGTTGATAATTTCGCCGAGACATTATTGCTGCGAGATTCTGATCCTACATCTTTCCTCTTCTCATATCTTCTCTGCGAAGTAGAGAACGATGTGAGAAATGCCGCAACTGTTCATTTCTTCATATTCTACATTTATCACACGTATCCTTTCTTCTATCTATTTCTTGACACGTCTTCCGTAACCGCTGCTTTTTAACCGCTCACGTCTTTTCGTATTAATGGTGTTTATTTCTTCGAGTATAAAATCCTCTCTATATATATTCTTCTTACTCTTCTTTCCATTTTCTTTTTACTTTCTCTTCTCTTTTTATTCTCTCATCTCTGCAACTCTATTATTCTTCCGTAAATTCTGCCATTGCAACTTTTCTTCTTTCTTTTTCTTTTACTCTTTTTATTTTCTTCTTCATCTCCATACTGTTCCCTCTGAAGATCTTAATTGTTTGTAACTTTTTTAATTTTTACGAATTAATCTTCTTGCTGGTGTTTTCCATGGATTCGTCGAGGTTAGTTTTCTTTTTTCTTTCTTATGGGTTTTGCTGAAATTGATCTTGTTTACTTCTTTATTTAATGGTGTTGCTTATGTGATTCCCATACTATTGTTATTTCGGCAAAAACGCTTCCAACACCAAATTTACGGTTCAGAACCCTAATATTTCCAAACCGCAGCATACGATTGTTGTACACAAAAGAAAGTCTGCGAATCATAAGGTAGTAAGAAACATTATTCTTTTCTAATAACAATATTGTTGCCTCTGTTTCTTATCTGGATTGTAATTTGCAGGGTGATAAATATGTCAATAAACCTTTCAAGAAATCTCGCCACCTTAAAACCGTTGAAACCTCTGTTCCATTCCACTTACTTATCTCTTCTAAATCTCCTGCGACATCTTCTCAAGTTAAACCATTATCTCCAATTCGCGAAAAGGATGCCTCAGATTTCATTTCTTCAACTGACCTTTCAATGATTGAAACCCCCATTATTGATCCTTCTGTGAATGAAACTTCTTCTCCTCCTATTGATAATGTTTCTCAACCTTCTATCATTGTCAGTTCTCTACCTGAGCCTCTTCCCTTTTCGAAAGAAACCGTGGAAGGAATAGATATTGCTTTCAAAGTTTTGTCTGAAGTCCTGGATGATGGCAAGAAGTCTCCCATTGATCCTGTCAAGTCTGGTATTTGCGAAATTCTGAGTAAGTATTTCGGTTCTGACAGAGCTGCTTCGCAAACAGCTTTGGAAAAAGAGTGTAATGCTCTTCGTCTCGAAAATCAAAAGCTTCAGAATTTTTTGCTGGATCGCGAAAATCTTCGCAAGAAGAATGATGAACTGAGAGGTATGATTTCCTTATTTGTGTCTTCAATTTGCCTTTCTAATGATTTTATCCTTCCCATATTTAATTATCCTTGAAATCCCTCTTTCGCATGTTATGCCTTAAACCAGAAACGAATAATGGAGAGATATCAATTTGAATCTGCTGTTGAAGAAGCCCGTGTTGATAAAGAGATTTTGATGGATCAATATAACCAATTAGATAACCTCTATTCATACTCTGTAGATCACGTAAATAATCTTACCAATGAAAATACCCAATTAGTTCGGAGGCAAGATTTATTAAGTAATGAAATGTCTCGCCTCTCTTATTTTTTAACTAAAGCTAGTCTTGGGATGAAATCTTTATCAGATGAGAATAAAACTCTGTCTCAAGAGAAACGAATTTGTTTAAATAAGATGACGATATCTTCGCAACAACTTAGCATCCTTCAGAAAGTATGTGATGACCAAGAGCAATCTCTTCGCTCTTTGAGAAATGAACTTAAAGAAGTAACAGAGTCATCTATCGCTGAAAGAGATACACTCATTCAAGGTAGAATAGATTTAAGTGTAAAGGAGAATCAACTTAAAGAACAATATTCCAAATTAGAAGAATCTTATTCTTCTCTTGCGAAGAAAAATGCCTTTCTTATTTCTAAAGAGAAAAATCTCCAGTCTCGACTTAAAGGTTTAGTTGGAGATAAATTTGATGATGCGATGGGTCATTGGGAGAATAGTTGTCTGAACTTGATTCAACATCTTATTTCGTAAAAGGAAGGTAGTCATAATAGTTTGACTGCCTTAACTATCTTTTCTTTGTCATATCTTTTTGAGTTCTTCATCTACTGAAATTTTGTATTCTACTTTTCGCAGAGTCTGAGAAAAATCTTCATTCCTCCGTTTCTGTTTTGGAGGCTAAATAAGCCAAAATTCGCAAAGAAAATGCATTACTCGTCTCTGTCCTTACTGGTTCTCGCGACCGAGCATAAAGAAGACTTGATTATCTTGCTTACTTTAAGGATATTCAAGATAGGAATCATCAGAGAGCACTTCTTCGTCAAGTTCATCTCCGGGATGAATTCCTTGTAAATGATATTTTATTGTCTAAATCTCTTCCTCCTACATCAATCGAACCTTTGGAAGTAGATGATGATGAAGTTCCTCGTCCTGCTGACAGTGATTATGATTATGAAAGTGGTGCAGGGGATAGTCTTTTGGAAGATGGAGAAGAGATTCCTTCTAAGGAAGCAACTGCTGGTGTTAATCAAGATGAAAACGAAAAAGAAATCTCTTCTGAAGAAGGAATTGCTGGCGATAATCAAGGTTTTAATCAAGGTGAAAATCAGAATCGAAATGAAGGAGAAGTTGGCGATAATGAGAACATTGGCGAAGAACGTCTATTATCTCCTTCTACTGGAATTAATACTGAAGCATGATCTTCTTATCTAGTTCTATCTTCTTGAATTGTCTCATATTTATTATTTTTTGCGAATAATATTCTTCAACCAACTTTGGAATCAATTTTCCCTTTTAGTATTTTGCTGGTGAGAAAGATAATGCCTCTTGTTTATTGATTCTCATACTTGTCTGAGAAAAATCTTCATTCCTCCATTTCTGTTTTGGAGGCTAAATATGCCAAAATTCGCAAAGAAAATGCATTACTCGTATCTGTCCTTACTGGTTCTCGCGACCGAGCAGAAAGAAGACTTGATTATCTTGCTTACTTTAAGGATATTCAAGATAGGAATCATCAGAGAGCACTTCTTCGTCAAGTTCATCTCCGGGCTGAAGTCCTTGTAAATGATATTTTATTGTCTAAATCTCTTCCTCCTACATCAATCGAACCTTTGGAAGTAGATGATGATGAAGTTCCTCGTCCTGCTGAAAGTGATTATGATTATGAAAGTGGTGCAGAGGATAGTCTTTTGGAAGATGGAGAAGAGATTCCTTCTAAGGAAGCAACTGCTAGTGTTAATCAAGATGAAAACGAAAAAGAAATCTCTTCTGAAGAAGTAATTGCTGGTGATAATCAAGGTCCTAATCAAGGTGAAGATCGGAATCAAAATGAAGGAGAGGTTGGCGATAATGAGAACATTGGCGAAGAACGTCTATTATCTCCTTCTACTGGAATTAATACTGAAGCATGATCTTCTTATCTAGTTCTATCTTCTTGAATTGTCTCATTTTTATTATTTTTTGCGAATAATATTCTTCAACCAACTTTGGAATCAATTTTCCCTTTTAGTATTTTGCTGGTGAGAAAGAAAATGCCTCTTGTTTATTGATTTCCATACTTGCCTCTCATTATCTTTCTTGCGAGAAATGATCTGTTATAAATACTTATAAATATTTTGTTTTGTCATGTGGTCTTATTTTGCCTTCCTAATTAAAGGTCTTATTATGCCACCTCTTGTCATTGCGACAAAATCGCAGGACGTTCTTGCACTTTCATGCAAGAACCCATTGATCTTGCCTTAACTTTTTCTTTTGTATTACGGCCTCTTCAGGATTGTTGCGGCAATATGACAGGCCTAAATATTCTTGCAAAAATAAAGTCCCATGACATTGCTGTCTTGCGACGAAATCGCAGGACGTCTTCGCACTTTCATGCGAAAACCCATTGATCTCGTCTTATCTTTTTCTTTTGTATTATTGCCTCTTCAGGATTCTTGCACAAATATGACAAGCCTTAATACCCTTGCGAGTAAAAAGCCTCATGACATTTGCGTCTTGAGACACTTATCAGCTCCCTAATGGAGGGTTCCGCCCTTATCTCCCCTCTGGTTGCCCCTTCAAGGAGGCGTACTTCTACCATACAAGGTAAGCTCCTCCCATCCAGTCTTAACAACAACCAGTTGTTTTCGCAGCCTCTTATCCCTTTTACCTATAGGGTTTATGGTTACGAGACTGCACCCTAAGTGGGGTTTTCTTCGGGCCTAGTGCAGTATAAGCCAAGACTTGTCAAGAATGGCAAGGTACGCTTCAAACGCCCATGGCACTCTTGACTCAACCGTGTACCTCGGCGCCTTGATCAGATTCTACACTCCTTGGAAAAGTCCTTATTACCTTAGTCGCCCAACCTAAGTCATATGCTTAAGCTGAGAATCCAAGGTGCCTCTCCCGGATGGGCTTTATTGACCCCAAATCTCCATGACTCAGGTTCCGGTGGCGGTGTAGCCTTTCCCTGAGCCATGCAACAGGTACCCCCTTATATGACGTACTTTAGGTCTTACATTTGTCTCTTGCGAAATTTTATTCGCGAACTAGGGTGTACGCCATAAAGGTTCGCCCCTTTCTTTTATGTCATTGTTTTATGATTATCTCTGCAAAAGTTTCGCACATCATGCTCTTGTTTTGATATGAATAATCTCACAATTATTTTTTCAGAATCCATAACTTCTCAAAGCTTCTTAGGGATAATATCTTTTTAAGTACAACCTGTTCCATGGTCTGTCAAGTCTATGACCAACATCTCTACCTTCTGGATCCATTAATTTATAAGCTCCTGTTCCAACTATCTCCTTAATGATGTAAGGTCCATCCCATTTTTCGCTAATTTTCCATCATTTTCTCGCTGATATATTGGTGTCTCTCGCAGAACTAAATCTCCTGGTTGGAATTCGCGTACTTTGACACGTTTATTATATTCTCGGGTTAATCTTCGCTGATAATTCTCCATATGTTGTAAATCTATTTCTCTTTTTTCTTCTAATTCATCAAGTTTGTTTAAGATCAAACCCGCACTAAGATTTTTCTCCCAAGCTTCTCTCTTTGTTGTCGGAATAACAACTTCTGTTGGTAACACCGCTTCAACTCCGTATTTTAAACAAAAAGGTGACATTCCAGTAGCTTCTCTTCTAGTTGTATTATAATCCCATATTGCATTATGTACTTGTTCGCACCATGCTCTATGATGTCCTTCCAATTTTTTCTTTAATATATCTGCAATTGTTTTGTTTGTTTCCTCTACCTGCCCATTAGCTTGTGGATACAAAGGAGTAGACTTTCCACATTTTATCTTAAATGAATTAAGTAACATTTCTATGTTTTGTCCTTCAAACTTTTTCCCATTATCAGATACCAACCGCGCAGGAATTCCGAATCTGCAAATGGTATTTTCGAATATGAATGTAAAGATATCTTTGTCGCGAATATGTTGTACTGCCTTCACTTCTGTCCATTTTGTGAAATAATCTGTTGCAACTATTAAGTATCTTCTTTGTCCAGAACCTGGTAAAAATGGCCCCACAATATCTAAGCCCCACTTTCCAAAAGGCCACACACTGGTTGAAGATGACAATGGTGCTCCAGGTGCATGTATTTTCTTTCCATGCCGCTGAAAATCTTCGCAACGTCTTGATATTTGTTTTGCATCTTCGTGCATGTATGGCCAGTAATAGACTTGCATTTTTTCTCTATGTGCCAAAGATCTTCCCCTGCTATGATTGCCAGCATCCCCACTATGTAACATTTTCAACACTTTTTCTCCTTCCTCTCATGTCAAACATCCGAGTGATGGTCCATTAAAGTATTTTCGGTATCGCAGCCCATCTCTTAAATCATAATTCGTTGCGCGGCTTTTTAACTTGTGTGCTTCCAATCTATTTCTTGATGTTTCTCCTTTTGCCAAATATGCATGAAGTTCTGTTCTCCAATCTGCGATATTGTTCGTTTGTTCTTCTTCTTCACCGTATATTATCATCACGTTCACTTCTTCTTCTTCTTTATTGATTGATGGTAACAGAAGTGTTTGTATTTTTATGCATCTCAAAGTTGGATCTGTCATCATGCTTGAGATGAAAGCAAAAGCGTCTGCGAGTCTGTTATCCTTCCTTCAAATGTGCCTCCATTTTATTTTTTGGATTTTCGCTGACAATTCTTCAACGAGCTTCTTGTATTTCTTCAAGGATGATTCATTTGTAGTGTACTCTCCCTTTATTTGGAGAATAACTAGCTGTGAATGACTAGTGATCCTGGCATTTTCTAGTTTCATTTCTATTGCGAATTTTAAGGCATGTATCACAGCTTCATATTTCGTTTCGTTATTAGTGGATGCGAATTCCAATCTGAATGAAAAATCCATCTTCACTCCTTCTGGCGAAATTAAAACAATTCCAACTCCATTTCCTTCTCCATTTGATGATCCATCTACCAATATCTCCCATCTATTTGGTTCTGTTAATAAGTCTTTTGGATCTCCGTGTTCTTCTTCTATATCCGTCATTTCTTCTACCGCTTCATCTTCTTCTAAAGGAAATTCTGCCAAGAAATCTGCAATAACTTGTGATTTTGGTGAAGACAAAATTTCATATTTAATATCAAAGTGCCCTACTTGTGCATTCCATCTCTCCACTCTTCCTGATCTTTTTGAATTCTTCATCACTGATTCAATTGGTACTTTTGTTAATACCTTTATCTTGTGCGCTTGAAAATATATGCCCAAGGAGCTTAAATGATGCATAAACTAATGCTAAGATTAGCTTCTCAATCTTTGAGTATTTGTTCTCGGCAGTATTAAAAGTTTTGCTAATGTAATAGATGGGTTTCTCCACTCCTACGTATATTCGCAATAACACGACACTTAATGCATGCGGCGTCGTCGCAAGATAGATCAATAATTCTTCTCCTGATTCTGTTTTTTGTAAAATAGTTGTATTCATAAGATGTTCTTTGATCCCTTGAAAAGCTTTTTCGCATTCATCAGTCCATTTGAATTTCGTACCCTTCTTGAGTATATCGAAAAAATATTTGCATTTATCTGATGATCGCGAAATGAATCTCCCCAGCGAAGCTAAAAGTCCATTCAACTTATGTACATCTTTTATTGTTGCTGGTGTTGGCATGTCACGAACTGCTTGCACTTTTTCTGGATCAACCTGTATTCCTTCCTTTGATACAATATAGCCTAAATTTTTTCCCGATGCAACTCCAATAGTACACTTCTCAGGATTCAGTTTAATGTTATACTGCCGCATTTGTTCAAAAATCTCCCTCAGGTCCTGTACATGGTCTTTGGCTTCTTTACTCTTTACTAACATGTCGTCCACGTATACTTCTAATGTTTTGTGTATCCATTTCGCGAACACCTTCTCTACCATTCTTTGGTATGTTGCTCCCGCATTTCGCAAACCAAATGGCATTTTCGTGTAACAATATAAACCTCTAGGGGCGAAGAAAGCAGTATGCTCTTGATCTTCTTCAGCGAGAGGGATTTGGTTATATCCTTTGTACCCATCTAAAGACGATACCCTATCATTTCCCGCTGCGGATTCCACCATTTGAGGAATATCTGGTAACGGAAAACTATCTTTAGGGCAAGCTTTGTTTAAATCAGTGAAATCTATGCAAATCCTTATTCCTTTGTTTTTCTTTGGGACAATGACCATATTCGCTATCCACTCTGGGTATTTAGCTTCTCTTATGATTCCTGCATCAAGCATTTTCTGTAGTTCTTCTTCTATTTGGGAATGGTAAGCTGTTGCGATTTTTCTTATTCTTTTCTTAAATGGTCTCACATTCTTGTTAATCTCCAACTTGTGACATGCAATTGATGAATCTATTCCTAGTATCTCATCCATGCTCCCTGCGAAAACGTCTTTATATTCTCGCAAAAGGTTAACAGTTCTTTCTTCTTCTTCTACATCCATCTTGGTTCCAATTCTCAATATTAGAGGTTCTTTTATAGTCCCAACGTTTACTTCTTTTATTGGTTCTGCGGCAGTGTAACTGGACTTGGGTTCTCCCATTGGTGTTGGTTCTTTTATTGTTTCATAGGTCCTTCTCCTTCTTCCGAAATTTCGTTGGGTATTCCCCTGCCTTATTTTGCCCTTATCATGTATACTCTAAATTCTTCTTCTTTCTTTGCCTCCTTTGCCAACTTTCTGCGAAATTGTTTCCTTTTTGCTTGTCCTTCATAATGCTTTACTTCAATTTGAAGACATAATTTCGCATTGCCAACATCTCCTCTGATTTCACCTATTCCATTTGGTGTGGGGAATTTAATACATTGATGCAACTTTGATACTACAGCTTTTATCGCATGTATCCATGGTCTTCCTAAAAACATATTATATGGCGATTCCATATCCATCACGCATAGTTTCACGTGTGTTTCGATATCTCCTAGTGGAATTCGTACCACTATTTCTCCTTTAGGTTTTGTTGTGGATTTTCCAAAGCCATGAACAAGATATGTTGAACAAGACATTTCTTCTTCTTTAAAAACCTTTCCCCTGAACGCATGATAAAATATTATATCCACTGAACTTCCTGTATCGATTAAAGTTTTGTTCAATATCCATTCTTGTTGTTGTCCCCTTCTCTTTTCGCGTAATAGGCACTGTAATAATCAATGGAGATGTGTGGTTCAGATTTTCTTTTGGTATTTCTGCCGCCATGAATGTGATTTTTTGCTTTTCCGAATCTTTCAAGGGTGATGTCTTTTCTACCGCCATAACCTTCTTTCCTTCAAAATTCCGTTTATGTATTCTTCCTTTGATGTTTTCATGGAATTCATTATCCATTGTTTTTGTTATCATATTACACTCCTATCTTTTGTCATCTTCATTGACTCTAATCATTTTTCTTTTCACTGGTTCACTGATTTATTTAATCACTTTCTTGATTTGAACAATCTCAACAACAATCTTCAACTTTCGATCTTCAGTTCCCTGTTTCTAGCGTTATTACGTAGTTGCAAGAAATCCTACACTACACCCCTCACAAGATTTCATTAACATTCACTTCATTTTAGATTAACAATCTTAATTTCATTGATCAATCTTTTAACAATCTTACAAGAAAAGATAAAGGAATCAAGAATAACCATTGCTCTAGATTTTCTCTCTCCTATTTACTTGCTTCTCACTCCGAAAAAGATCTCTCCCTTTCCTTTACAATGGAACGGCTATATATAGGGAATTACATAGTGGATGACAGCTAATCTGTCCTTTATTTTCGGATATGACTTGCGACATTCTCGCATCCTTACAAATGTTAATCTCGCAAACTCTCTAATTTTCGCAGGACCATCACATTTTTCTCATGATTTTAGTTGACGTCGTTTATTATGTCATTTCTGAAATTGTTCTGCGACGCTGTTGTGTTGTGTTGTTGATAATTTCGCTGATACATTATTGCTGCGAGATTCTGATTCTACACCATCATTAAGATGTTCGATAAAAAGAGCCCATAATTAATTGAGATTATATATATAACCTTCACCAAAATTAGGAGAATTATCCGGATATAAAGTCAAAATATATCCCTAAATTGACGTAATTCCTAAATTAACGTCTATTTGCCAAATTCAGTAACTAATTCCTAAATTAACGTCTGTTGATTTAAATTGCTAACTCAATTACGTGGAGTATTTTTCATGAGTTGTTTCTTTAAAAAAAACGTGATAGATACTAACACCAAAATCATGTCCCTAAAAAATATCTTTTCTTAATTTGTTTTTTTATAAAAAAAAAGAAACGATTTGTGATGAATCTAATCCCTACAAAAACTCCCTAAAAGTGTTCCTTTCACCTTCCAAAGACGTCTCCTTCAAAAACCTTCAATTCTTGATGCACATCTTAAAACAAGCTAATTAACTGTATATTTTTTTCTCCTTTTTTTATTATCTTTGTAAGATTTAGAAAATTCCAATTTTCGCCAACAATAACGTGATTGATGAAAATTACCAGTTTTCACACGCTAGATTGAAATTTCCAATTTCACCTGCAAGCGTCATGCAAGATTGGTTAAAACTTTTCCCAAATGCAATTGGTGAAAATTTCAATTTCCGTCGCATGTGATTGGTGAAAATGATATTTTTCCATTATGTGTAATTGGTGAAAATTTCATTGTTCCGTATGTGAGATTGGTTAGAACTTCCGTTTTCACCGGTAATTATGTGACCTGGTAAATGGAAATCGCACTTCTTAGTGAAACTTCAAGTTTTCACTTGTAACAAGTGCCAATTGTGCTCGATAATAGCTACAATTTTCACCTCTAACAATTAGTTGCCGTCTGTGGGAATCAAACCCACATCTGATGGCTAGAAACCAAAATGCTCTTCCATTTGAGCTAAGACAGCACTAAAAATGCATATTTACTTATCCAACCAGTTAACAGTTTCATTAAACGAACAATGAAAAAAAATACAAGCTATAATCCCTTTATCTAAAACATTACCGACAACTTTCCTTAACATGTGTATGCATATGCAAGTTTCGAAGATTTCTTATGTGTATGCATATCCAAGTTGCATCGTGCTGTTAAATCGTTAAGCACATCTTGGCCTATCAAAAAAGAAGAGGTTGTTAACACAACTGTAAACCTGGTTATCGAATTTTTTCAAGTGACAACTGACAAGGCACCCATTTAGATTGATTTTGCATGTTTCAACAACCAAGTTATTGTTGGAAAACGATTAATAAAAAAAAAAAAAATTAAGTTTTAATAAAAAAATTATAATTTATTGTTTTCTTTTGTGAATGAAACTTTTTAGTCCCACATTGTGGAGTTTCCAATTTTTACTAGTTTTAAGAAACTATATAAACCTTTTAGTCCCACATCGGGGAGTTTTTCTTCTTAAGTTCTATTTGTCAATTATATAAACAAATTCACTACTTTGTAAAATTTATGGGAAAGGGGTTGCTCTATATTTAGAGGGACCCCCAAGGGAAAACAATATTTTATATTGTTTTCTCAAGCGTTCGAGATTTTCCTTTATGGTTTTTTCGGAGTTGCCAAGCTCAAGTTGATCATCTACTATATATGCTAGTAGTAGGTGTATTAGGGTGTGTTATCCTGGAGATATATGTCTTGTGAGGGCTATAGCATCACTCTTGAGTGTAGCCGGGAGCTAATGTCTTAAGGTCAACGTGTTGAACACGTGACTCACTCTGTTTTTTCCAAAGTTTTGCCTTGTTGCTGTTGCGGAGATATGGGGAACTCATTCGTTTCATCAAATCGATCACTTCCATTATAAAGTAGCTAAGTATCAATAACTTTTGCTTATTTGATTTTTCCTTGTTTTTGATTATTGCACCCAACAATCTTAAGACATTACCATTTGTGATAATCAAAAATAGTTGGTTGGTTTGTGAATCATGGATGTTAATTGTGGAGTGAAAAACAAAAACGAATTTTTGGTCAGCTATAGAGTTTCGAGTTTATATCTTAACCTAGAAGGAATTTCGATGAACCCTTTTGACACAACGTAGTAGACATCCGAATAGTTACCCACATAAAATTTCAGAATTTTGGAGTTGTAAAAGTATTTTTTTGATATTTTACAAAACTGAGAAACGTTCCTGAAAAATTCTGATGGGCAGAATTTTGTTGTTAACTAAAGTAGTTTTTATGGGGTAACCATGAGGTTTTTGATATGGTGGTTCAAACGAAGTTTATAAATCTAGATATTATCTTCAAAACTCATATTTTATCTGAACTAAGGTTTGTGAGATATGGTGTATTAGGTGATTGGGAAATTACCGTGTCCCTGGTCAGAGTATAAACGAAGTTTGTGACATGAAATTGAAAAGGAACATGGCTACCAGGCGCATGTGGATGAACACAAGTCTTCCAAAGCTGACAAAGGCGAGAACATTAAACACAACTCTAAGCATAGTCTTTATAATAAAGGTATGTTTCGTAAAACTGAATCCGACATTACTTTAATTAAGGGTGATTGTTATGTTTGTAAAATTCCTGGCCATACAGCAGTAAAGTATAGACAACATAAAACCTTAATTAGTAGAAAGTTAATGCTAATTTAGTTGAAACAATTTAGAACGAGTTCATTGACATGATGTCGGAAGTTATTTTAATAACCAATATGAGAGACTGGTGGGTGGACTCTGGAGCCATTAAGTATGTTTGTTAAAACAGAGACATGTTCACCTCTTATCAGAGGATAAGGGATGTCGAGAAACTCTATATGAGTAACTCATCTGCGACAGAGGTTGCATAAAAGGGAAAGGTCGAGATAACCTCATATCTGTAATATTCTCACACTGAATGAAGTTTTCATGTTCTGAGCATATGAATAAATATTGTATCTTGTTCTCTTGAAGATGGTAAAAGATTGAAGATCTTAATTAAATGTGGAAAACTTGTTATAACTAAGGGTATTGATTTTTTAGGCAACAGTTATAGGACTTAGGGTCTATATAAGTTTAAAGGAAAATCTGATGAAGTGAACATAGTTGATTCTTGTGCTTTCTTTTGTGTGTCTTTGAATGTTTTGCATGGTAGACTTGGAACCGTAAAATTATAAGTCAATGCATAAACTGCCTAGCATAGACTTCGTACCCAAATTTAGTTTGGATCTTGAACACAAAAGTGAAATGAATTTGCAATAAAATCTTTTAGCACAAATGTTCATAGTAATTTTAATCCCTTAGAATTAATTCAGTTAGGCCTAGTTGACATGAGTTCAACCCAAAACCACTATGGTAAAAGATGGTTTATAACTTCCGTAGATGATTGTACGAGGTACTATCTTGTATACTTTCTTAGGGATAAGGATGATGCCTTAGAAGCCTTAAGATGTATAAACTTGAAGTTGAAAACCAATTAGAAGCCTTGAACATAATAATTGTATCCTTAAGGAGATAATAATTGCCATGTTGATTAGTTCAGGATTATCTGTGGTCTTGTGGGAGGAGCCAGTCCTCTTAACTAGTATATCCTGAATATAGTACCCTTAAAGGATCAGATGAAAATCCATATGATTTATGGAAAGGTAGATGACCTTCTTATGAATATGTCAAAGTGTGGGGGTGTTTGACTAAGATTTTCATTCCTCTTCCTAAAAGAACTAGATAGAAACCAAAAATGTTGATTGTGTCTTCATATAAGGTATGCTGAGTATACTTCTACATATAGATTTTTGGTTGTGTGTTATGATTTTTCATACTTTGGTGTGATTTTTCTGACTTTGTTGTGAATACTATTACATAATCTAGGGATGCTGAGTTCTTTGAACATGTTTATTCTTAAACCTGTACCTCATTAGAGATGTGTTGTTGATCCCCTAGATTTATTTTCAAATAGTCAGAACTTATCTTAAAGGAAGATAAAGTTAAGGTTGAGCCTAAGAGAAGTAAAACAATTAGACTTGAGACTTCTTATGAAGCCGACTTCATAACATGCCTATCTTAGTTTAAGCCCTGGACTTGTAAAGAAGCCTTGATATCTACTGAAACCCCATTCTGGTAAGAAGCTTCATTTAGTGAAATGGACTCAGTCCGTCGGAACCTGACTTGGGAGGTTTATAGTTTACCTCCAGAGAATAAGACCATGAGATGTAAATGAATATTTAAGAGGAAACATTAGGTATATGGAACTGTAGAAAAATATTAGGCTAAGTTGGTAGCTAAAGGCTATAAACTAAAAGAAGGTGTATATTTCCTTGATTCTTATTCACATGTGACGAGATTTACTTCCGTTGAGATGCTAATTTTTATTGTTGTCATAAAAAAAATTAGAGATACATCAGATGGATGTTAAGACAGCTTTTCTAAAATCGTGAATTAGATAAAGAAATTTACATAGACCAACCTGAGGACTTTGTAGTGAAAGGTTATGATGACAAAGTTTGTAAGTTGAACAAAATTTTGTATGGTTTATAAAATAAGCACGTAAACAGTGACATGGAAAATTTGATCATATGATAATGTGTAGTGGATTTAAGTTAATGAATCTGACAAGTATATTTACAAGTAACTTGTTAAGGATGCTTGTGTGATTGTATGCTTGTATGTTGATGATATGCTTATACTTGATACAAACATAGATGTGATTAATTCCACTAAAAACATGCGCTGAGTGAGAACGTTGACTTGAAAGACTTAGGCCCTGTTGATGTAATCTTAGGGATGAGGATTAGAAAATAATCTAACATATGTAGTCTTTGTCATTCTCATATTTTGAATTTGTGCTTAAGAGATACAATCAGTGTGATTGTAAGCCTGCTTGTACTCCGTACGATTATTCACGTAGACTCAAGAAAAAAGGGTAATGGAGTATCTTAACTTGAATACTCAAGAGTTATAGGATGTCTGATGAATTTAATGAACTGTAAGAGTCCAGACATTGCCTATATTGTGAGTAAGTTAAGTAGATATAATTGTAGTCCAGAGCAATAGCATTCAGATGCACTGAGTAGAGTATTATGGTATCTAAAATACTTTATTACCTTTTATTTGATTTATCAAAGGTATCTTGCTGTCCTTGAGGGACTTTGTGACGTAAACTGGATAGTTGACTCAGAGGAGTCTAAGTCTACGAGTGGATATGTTTCACTCTAGCATCAGGGTTTATTTTTGGAAGATTTACAAACAAACATATATTGCTCAATTCATTATGGAATCTGAGAGTATTGAGTTAGATAAAGCACGAGAGGGGGCCGAGTGCCTAAGATGCTTTTTAGAAGACATTCCGCTCTGGAAAGCTATATCTATACGTTGTGTTAGCCAAGCTATAATATCTAAAGCTGAAAATAACTAATCTCAATTGGCATTATTTCCATTGATTGGATAAAGTCCAAGGAGAATATCGCGCAATCTTTGACGAAAGGTTTATCCCAAGAGATAGTTAGAAATGCATCGAGAGGGAAGGGGCTTAAGCTCATAAATTAAACTTCCATGAAGGATACTCAACCTTGCTGACTGGAGATCCCAAGATCAAGGTTTCGAATGAGACAACTAATTTGTGGTGGATAAAGGTAAACACTATCAGAGAATTTTATTCTCTGTCCCTTCCCTATGGTGTAGACGTGATAGTGTGACTGCATGTGAAGGATGATTTTTAAGAAGTCTTAATGATTTCTATAGTTTCAATTTAAGATTGAAGTGGGGTGTAGCAGTAACACTCTTTATGGAAACTCACCTATCTGAATGAGGAAGTGGGCCGCTTCCTATGAGAATATGAGCTTTGATTCTCTAGAGCATTCTGAGAAACATGATATGTCCAGGGCCAAATTGGACAAAACGGCACAAGCTTGGCAGCAATCTTGGAGATATCACCCGTGGTTGTTATCGCGAATTACATCAAATGATAGCAGTTCAAGACATAGTTCACTGTCTCTAGCAAGTAATTCCGGTAATATCTCACTAAGCAAAGGTTCAAGACATCATGGACACCTCTGCCTAAAATGGTATTTCCTGCGCTTTTTATGTGATTTTCGTTTTGATGGTTTTGGTATTACTGGAACTTAGGACCTAAAGGTCACTAAGGGTTCACTAGTTCATGCTTTTTCACTTTGGTGAAATATACCTATAGTCTCACCATGTGAGAACTAAAGATGAAAGCTCTCAATACTATAATGATTTATGCAATCCATAGTATGACCCTAGGGTCAACACACTTTTGTGTGAGGGAGAGGACGTAGAAATGACTAGTATGATTTCAACACTTGCACGATCAGTCTGTTTGGATCGTGAGGTTGGGAATTTGATTTACCAAGATCTATCTGTGTTTTCATGTTTTATTGAGTTTTCATTCATGTGGGGGATTGTTGGAAAACGATTAATAAAAAAAAAATTTAAGTTTTAATAAAAAAATTATAATTTATTGTTTTCTTTTGTGAATGAAACTTTTTAGTCCCACATTATGGAGTTTCCAATTTTTAGTAGTTTTAAGAAACTATATAAACCTTTTAGTCCCACATCGGGGAGTTTTTCTTCTTAAGTTCTATTTGTCAATTATATAAACAAATTCACTACTTTTGTAAAATCTATGGGAAAGGGGTTGCTCTATATTTAGAGGGACCCCCAAGGAAAAAAAATATTTTATATTGTTTTCTCAAGCGTTCGAGATTTTCCTTTATGGTTTTTTCGGAGTTGCCAAGCTCAAGTTGAGCATCTACTACATATGCTAGTAGTAGGTGTATTATGGTGTTTTATCCTGGAGATATCCGTCCGGTGAGGGCTATAACATCACTCTTGAGTGTAGCCGGGTGCTAATGTCTTAAGGGCAACGTGTTGAACACGTGAATCACTCTGTTTTTTCCAAAGTTTTGCCTTGTTGCTGTTGCGGAGATATGGGGAGCTCATTTGTTTCATCAAATCGATCACTTCCATTATAAAGGAGCTAAGTATCAATAACTTTTGCTTATTTGATTTTTCCTTGTTTTTGATTATTGCACCCAACAGCTATAGGGATCGCCAATTCATCTTACGATTTTAAATAAACGTGAATTTTGCGTGGAACCAATCTACTTCACCTTTAAGATGCAACATAGCCAGGAGTGCAAGGTGGAGAAAGTGATGAGGATTTTGTAGTCTAAAGGTCAGTAGGTCCTGTAGTAGCATAAAATCTAACTACCACATCCATGATGATCTTAACCATCAAATCACATCACACATACATAAAAGAAGATAAAAGAACATGAAAGTAAAGGAGACACAGATCTTTTACGTGGTTCGGTCAATGGTGACCTATATCCACGAGGGTTTCACTATGATATGTGATGTTACATAATCTCCATTGGAGAGGCTCTCATGGAGGTCTAAGGAAGAAGAAGGAGGCTAGCTTTAGCTAGAAAGACCATCCAAAGATCAGACCCACACTTCCCTATTTCTCTTTCTCTTTTATAGGGTAGGTGGTTACATTAATTATAAATACGCTCTTAGGGCTGACTATATAGGATAAGACTAAGTAGTTTGGTATACATTGTGTATATGTTTGCATTTTAGTAGGATACTTCGGCTCCTAATCTTGCGCCACGTAGCGAGTTGATATTTTGCCCTCACAGGTCCATTAGGAGGCTGTTCGACTGCGGTGGCCATCGTCAAAATTGGGTCTATTTCTTCTCCTTTTTTTCTTCTTTTTGCCAGTTTTTGAGTTCCACTGTCAGTCATGGAGATAGTAGATGTAATATATAAGCCAACGTTACCGATTAAATATTAATTTGTATTGAACACTAAGGCCGTTACAGCTATACATCAATTTTGGAAGAGGCAATACGGCGAACACTGTATGCCTGAACAAAATTCAACTACATTTCATTGAAAGTTTTAACAGAAACCCAATATTATTAACGATCCGAATAAAAAAAGAAATTAGGAAGCGATGAGATATACTAGTAATCGATGATACTCGTGTATTTTTTGTTGATCCAAATAGGTGATTTCAATAAAAAGTGAAATTTGCTTCAAGAAGTACTGTTGGAGAAACTATAAGATAGTCTCACATTGCTAACTCCTTAGCCTGGATTTTAAAATATAAGGTGGTGAGCCACTCCATTCATTGTCAATTGATTTTGAGTTGGAAGCCACGCACACTTCAAACATTGTATCAGAGCTAGGCCCGTATGAGAGTGGAATGAGAAGTAGACCCAAAGAGCGCCCGTCCACCCGTACAGAGGTCCACGTTGTAGTGGCTTAAGATCCTCGGCCCTACACATGGAGGGGGAGCATGTTGGAGAAACTATAAGATAGTCCCACATTGCTAACTCCTTAGCCTAGATCTTAATATATAAGGTTAGGGGTGTGCAACGGACGGACGGATGCGGATTAGGGATCACCCACGTCCAATCCGCCAAAATTGCAGATTTGAAAAATCCAACCATGTCCGGCCCAATAACCCACGGATTTAACAACCGCGGATCAACGGATAATATGGGCCGGATTTAATCACGGATTTAATTTAAAAACAAAAATATTTACTCGTCTTTAATTTTATCATGTTCATGAAGTAAAGCTTATATAAGCAACTTATCCTGTTCATGCCAGAGGAACAAGCTGTTGGTGGCGCCCAAGCAGCACAACGAGCTGCTCCTGCTGCTGTTCGAATAAGAACAATGTAAGATATTCTCCCGTCAGATCCTTTTCAAAAAAGCAAAAACTCCATCAGATCTCGTGGGTCCTAGACTGCCAACCAATGTACACAAAATCTGAAATTATTTGATTGTGTATGTAGAGTTTAAGCCTCGTTAGTCGTTATTGCAACAAGCTGGTTAATAAAATTCGGCTATTCATATTACAGGCTTTCTTGAGTTTGAAACAATGCAAAGCCGATCTAGAAGAAGAGATAAGAGAAGTGACTGTTGTGGATGCTGCGGCTTTGGTAGCCATTGCCTAGTAAAGGATAGAGCCATCTCAGGTGGATCATGGAGCTTTTTACCTTGGAGTTTTGATATCTTGTTGATGTTTCCTTGATCTTTCTTCTTGCCCTACGGTATGGATAAGTCCGCGGATTTCAAAGTCCAACCGCAACCAAACCACTAAAAATGAGGATTTGAAAATCTCATCCGTGTCCGGCCCATAAATCTTGAGGATTGGGTTTTACCCGCAATTTTGCATACGGATACGGATGAAATCCGCGGTTCCGGACTTTTTGCACACCCCCATATAAGGTGGTTAGCCACTCCACTCATTGACAATTGGTTTTAAGTTGGAAGCCCACACAATTCAAACAAGTATTAATGATCCACACAAACACCATTTACCCTCATGTAGAGGAAATACACAGAAACACAACTATAAATTAAAACATCCAATTCATGCCTCATGGATACAATTGCACCAACAAATTCTGCCCATCAGTTCATAAAATTCTAAACTTCAACAAATGCTAAGAAATTCATCAATGTATAAGCTTGTACTGATGATAATCAAATCCTCATCACACCGTATTGCATCATGCAGTACCAGTAAGATTCTGGAAAATAGAACACTCATCTCTTGAAACATTGACCGGGGAGGAATTTTGCAGCCATGGAAAAAGTTTCAAACAAAAAAATAAAAATAAAATCCCACCCATTAATCTGAAGAAAAAAAACTAAAATCACCAATTCGACATTCAATTGAGACCAATATGTGAACCATAAACACATAGCTTTCACCGATTTTGAACTGAAATTAAACAACTAATATTAATCCGCATAATTAATTCTACAAAAATTAAGCAAATCAATAGCAAGAACATTTATTCGATTTCAATGGCAATGAAATGAACAAACTTCAGTTAAAAGTCTAACGAAGACCTAGTGAAGAAAGTCATAGACAAGAAAAACTTAAAAAGAAATTCTGTCTTGCATACAAGCAATATGGACTTCGTGTTAGTCTGTTAAATTGATTTGAGAGCAACTTGTTCATAAATACGGTTGTGGGATTGGTGTTAGTGGTGAAAATTTGGTGGAGATGGAGAAGGCAAGAGGTGGTGAAGATAAAGAATTGGGTTTTGGGATCTTTCTAGATACCTATTTATGAGAAAGATAGAAATCGGAGGGAATAAAAAAATGGAGGGAAATGTGGAGCCAAAATTCAAAATTGGTTCGGTGAAAGTGCCTCCTTATCCCGCCTAGAAATTTAGCCTTAGATTTTTAACAGCTGTCGAGCATATGATGTTTTGTGGCTGAGATTGAAAAAATTTAACAATAAAGTGGCGATCTGTGTGATGTTTCATGTTTGCATAGGTATGCTTTCTATTGGCCCAAATGAATATCATACAGATTGTCCTAGGGTGAATTATGTGATGATCCCTTTGGGTGGGCCATCCATGTGATGTCGTGTGGCTGAGATTGAAAAAAGTTGACAATGAGGGTGGCCAGAAATAGAGGGATTTGAACACTCATTGTTTACATTATCAAAATGCCTAGCTTCGTGATGCTATCTTCATTATGCATGTTGGTTTCATCCAAATGAGAACCTGTGGTCTATATCCGCCGATCATGTAAGCCGAGTTCCATACCGGATAATTAATGTCATTACATTAAAGAGATAATTATTATCATCAGATATCGAATTCATAGTTTGTACGTCGTTATATCATTTTTGAAGTTCATAACTTGTAGGACTAGTCAAAATTGCTCCATGACCTATGTGACTAGTCGAAATTCAAAAATAAAGCACAAAGAGAAAGCACCAATCATCGAATTCATAGTTTGTACGCCGTTGTACTACTTTTGAAGTTCATAACTTGTAGGACTAGTCAAAATTGTTCCATGACCTATGTGACTAGTCGAAATTCAAAAAGAAAGCACAAAGAGAAAGCACCAATTGTCGAATTCATAGTTTGTATGCCGTTATACCACTTTTGAAGTTCATAACTTGTAAGACTAGTCAAAATTGCTCCATGACATATGTGACTAGTCGAAATTCAAAAAGAAAGCACAAAGAGAAAGCACCAATTATCGAATTCATGGCTTGTACGCCGTTATACCACTTTTGAAGTTCATAACTTGTAGGACTAGTCAAAATTGCTCCATGACCTATGTGACTAGTCGAAATTCAAAAAGAAAGCACAAAGAGAAAGCACCAATTATCGAATTCATAGTTTGTACGCCGTTATACTACTTTTGAATTTCATAACTTGTAGGACTAGTCAAAATTGCTCCATGACCTATGTGGCTAGTCGAAATTCAAAAAGAAAGCACAAAGAGAAAGCACCAATTATCGAATTCATAGTTTGTACGTCGTTATACCACTTTTGAAGTTCATAACTTGTAGGACTAGTCAAAATTGCTCCATGGCCTATGTGACTAGTCGAAATTCAAAAAGAAAGCACAAAGAGAAAGCACTTATTAGTAAATTCATAGTTTGTACGTCGTTATACTACTTTTGAAGTTCATAACTTGTAGGACTAGTCAAAATTTCTCCATTACCTATGTGACTAGTCAAAATTCAAAAAGAAATCACAAAGAGAAAGCACCAATTATCGAATTCATAGTTTGTACGTCGTTATACCACTTTTGAAGTTCATAACTTGTAGGACTAGTCAAAATTTCTCCATGACCTATGTGACTAGTCGAAATTCAAAAAGAATTCACAAAGAGAAAGCACCAATTATCGAATTCATAGTTTATACCACTTTTGAAGTTCATAACTTGTAAGACTAGTCAAAATTGCTCCATGACCTATGTGACTAGTCGAAATTTAAAAAGAAAGCACAAAGAGAAAGCACCAATTATCGAATTCATAGTTTGTACGCCGTTATACTACTTTTGAAGTTCATAACTTGTAGGACTAGTTAAAATTGCTCCATGACCTATGTGACTAGTCGAAATTCAAAAAGAAATCACAAAGAGAAAGCACCAGTTATCGAATTCATAGTTTGTACGCCGTTATACCACTTTTGAAGTTCATAACTTGTACGACTAGTCAAAATTGCTCCATGACATGTGTGACTAGTCGAAATTCAAAAAGAAAGCACGAAGAGAAAGCACCAATTATCGAATTCATAGTTTGTACGCCGTTATACCACTTTTGAAGTTCATAACTTGTAGGACTAGTCAAAATTGCTCCATGACCTATGTGACTAGTCGAAATTCAAAAAGAAATCACAAAGAGAAAGCACCAATTATCGAATTCATAGTTTGTACGCCGTTATACCACTTTTGAAGTTCATAACTTGTACGACTAGCAAAAATTGCTCCATGACCTGTGTGACTAGTCGAAATTCAAAATGAAAGCACTAAGAGAAAGCACCAATTATCGAATTCATAGTTTGTACGCCGTTATACCACTTTTGAAGTTCATAACTTATAGGACTAGTCAAAATTGCTCCATGACCTATGTGACTAGTCGAAATTCAAAAAGAAAGAACAAAGAGAAAGCACCAATTTCGAATTCATAGTTTGTACGCCGTTATACCACTTGTGTAGTCATAACTTGTAGGACTAGTCAAAATTGCTCCATGACCTATGTGACTAGTCGAAATTCAAAAAGAAAGCACAGAGAGAAAGCACCAATTATCGAATTCATAGTTTGATTCATTAGTTGAAATATTAGAGAAATCACAAAGAGAAAGCACAAAGAGAAAGCACCAACTATCTCATGAAGACGAAGATAATATTAGACGACAACTGGTGAATCTGGTTGAAATGGGGTATGATGCTACGAAATACAGAAAAATGTTTGATTCATTAGTTGAACTTGCCCAAGAATATCGAGGATTGGAGAGTGAATTGGATGCTATAAACGCTGATTAAATGGTTCAACTAGGAGTCATTCAATCTCGCATTTCTGAATTATAGAAAGAGAAGGAGTCGTCCAAAACTCGGCTTATTGCTCTGAAATCAGAAATTACTGCGCTGAAGTCTAAAGTTGATAGCCAGGAACATCCGAGCGTTCTGTTGGACAAATTTAGGTCCATTGGAATGGATATATGGAAGTGATCCATGGCATTCCATGATACCAATTAAGTGGAGTTTGATCTTTAGTTTGTTTGTAGGGTATTAGTTATATATCGTTCCTTCACTGTTAGCAAACATTTGATTAAGAGTCTTTCCTATTTTATTACGTGGTCTCATTCCACATTTGCTGCAACTTTATTGGTGTTTTCGTTATCTTTGTAGAAAATGCGACTAATTGCTAGATACTACGAATCCTGTGAAGCTAGCTATGAAAGAATTTGAGGAATCATATCAAATTAGGTGAATTTTGATAACCAAAGAATACGGGAAGCAAGCCCAAGAAAAAAAAACTAAAAGCCCAACCAAGCAGCCAATCAAGTAATTTTGAATTTGAAAAAGATTTGATTCCTTCAGGATATACACTGAAACGTTAAACAAACCATATTCTGGCATATTGAACGCATACCTTGGCTTCGAGATCTAAACCTGACCTTGAGTGGACTACTATAAGTCGGAAACTTCTTACGAACGATGAATTCATCCATTTACAGGTAAGATTCCTTCGGGATATACCCTGAAACGTTAAACAAACCATATTTTGGCATATTGTACGCATACCTTGGCTCCGAGATCGAAACCTGGCCGTGAGTGGATTACTATAAGTCGGAAACTTCTTACGAACGATGAATTCATCCATTTACAGGTAAGATTTCTTCGGAATATACCCTGAAACGTTAAACAAACCATATTCTGGCATATTGTACGCATACCTTGGCTCCGAGATCGAAACCTGGCCGTGAGTGGACTACTATAAGTCGGAAACTTCTTACGAACGATGAATTCATCCATTTACAGGTAAGATTCCTTCGGAATATACCCTGAAACCTTAAACAAACCATATTCTGGCATATTGTAAGCTGAATTCCATACCGGATAATTAATGTCATTATATTAAAGAGAAAATTATATCACCGGATATTATTTTAAACAAGTTACATTGTATTTAGCGACCCGATATTGATGTTCTGGTTAATTGGAATTGAGGCATAATTTGTTTCGCCTTGATATATAAAAAAAGAATTTCGAACCAAATTGAACCGGTATGTTGATTTCATCCGAGTGGGAATGCGTGGTCTATATCTAGCGATCATGTAAGCCGAGTTCCATACCGGATACTTAACGTTATTATATTAAAGAGAAAATTATATCACAGGATATTATTTTAAAGAAGTTACATTGTATCTAGCGACCCGATATAGATGTTCTGGTAAATTGGAATGGACTCGAGGCATAATCTGTTTTTCCTTAATATGAAAAAAATAAAAATTTTGAATCAAATTGATCTGGTATGTAGTTTGTATGCCGTTATACCACATTTGAAGTTTGAATCGACACTGATCTTCATATTTATCGATTTATATGATGTATCATCTAAGTTTGAAGTCAGAACCCACCCGAAACTCGTTGGTTCATAGTTTGTACGCCGTTATACCAAATTTGAAGTTCGAATCGACACTAAGCTTCATATTTGTAGATTTATATGATGTATCATGCTAAGTTTGAAGTCAGAACCCACCCGAAACGTGTTGGTTCATAGTTTGTACGCCGTTATACCACTTTTGAAGTTCATGACTTGTAGGACTACTCAAAATTGTTTCATGGCCTATGTGACTAGTCGAAATTCAAACCGGAAGCACAAAAAGAAAGCAAAAAAAACACACACACCATATATCGAATTCATAGTTTGTACGCCGTTATACCACTTTTGAAGTTCATGACTTGTAGGACTAGTCAAAATTGCTCCATGGCTTATGTGACTAGTCGAAATTCAAACCAGAAGCAGAAAAGCACAGAGAGAAAGCACAAAGAAACACACCAATTATAGAATTCCTTTTTCATTTTCCCGATTCATTCTTATACATTTTCTGGATTTTTTTATATCAGAATGTCAATAACAATGTACTAAAATATTGATATTTTTTTTGGATTTTTTCACGTCGAAGGTTGATAATTAAACCGAATACATGAGTTCATATTAGCACAAAGAGAAACACACATGATTCACAATCCGTATGAGCCTTCCAAATTCAATCTCATCCGTCAAGATCTTTTCTCAATCCGCATGAGTGGATCAAACGAACGTGGTTCGTCCATCATTTTCATTCGGATTCACTCATTTTTGTTTTTTTGAAGCATTTGTTTATTCACCAAACCTTCGCTCACTTTTGAAGCATTTGTTTCAATATAAATTACTAAGATTAGCTCTAGATTTGTTTTTGTGTGCTTCACTATAATCCTGATTTCAGCCCTTTTTCCAAGTACTGTCCAATAGTTACAGATTCTAGTTTTCGTCTTATCCATTAACAAATCCTTCCTAAATCACCGTATTAATTCAACCAAAAATCTAACAAAAAGAAATGGAGGAATGATCCGATGTAATTTTATGAAATTAGCTCAAAAAATTCAGAATTTTGGTGAAACTCTATCTCATGAAGACGAAGATAATATTAGAGGACAACTGGTGAATCTGGTTGAAATGGGGTATGATGTTACGAAATACAGAAAAAGATTTGATTCATTAGTTGAGCTTGTCCAAGAATATCGAGAATCGGAGAATGAATTGGATGCTATAAACGCTGATGAAATGGTTCAACTAGGAGTCATTCAATCTCGCATTTTTGAATTAGAGAAAGAGAAGGAGTCGTCCAAAACTCGGCTTATTGCTCTAAAATCAGAAACTACTGCGCTGATGTCTAAAGTTGATAGCCAGGAACATCCGAGCGTTTTGTTGGACAAATTTAGGTCCATTGGAATGGATATATGGAAGTGATCCATGGCATTCCATGATACCAATTAAGTGGAGTTTGATCTTTAGTTTGTTTGTAGGGTATTAGTTATATATCGTTCCTTCAATGTTAGCAAACATTTGATTAAGAGTCTTGCCTATTTTATTTCGTGGTCTCATTCCACAATTGCTGCAACTTTATTGGTGTTTTCGTTATCTTTGTAGCAAATGCGACTAATTGCTAGATACTACGAGTCCTGCGAAGCTAGCTATGAAATAATTTGAGGAATCATATCAAATTAGGTGAATTTTGATAACCAAAGAATACGGGAAGCAAGCCTAAGAAAAAAAACTACAAGCCCAACCAAACAGCCAATCAAGTAATTTTGAATTTTTGTTACACAGAATTGCATCTTTAAATGACCAGAACACGATCAATAGAATTTCGACAAGTACGTATCAACGTAGTTCTCCAAATACTTAGCTATATGCGTGATTTCAGTATAAACTCCGTCTGATTTAGGATCACGTGGCGGTCTCATGGAATCATATATATGAATGTTTTGATGGTCTAAGTCGATACGTACCTCCACCCAGTGTTTTTTTTTTTTGACGATATGCACCGCACCATACAACATATGAATGTTAGAGACTCCCTAACAGCGCAGCCATCATCAATTAAAATCCCAGAATTCTTCTCGCCCTTATTCTCGACATCCACGAAATTATTCTTTTTCTTACCACGCTTTCTCTTCTTACCAACTTCATTCTCGGTCCCAATGTTATTCACATCGGTGATTATATCTCTCCCCAAAATGTAAGACACCTTCAAGGTACTGCTCATATGTGTTTTTTATTTTATTTTACACATGCGGTTTAATTCCACATTCACGTGATCCTCTCTCTCTCTTAATTTATTTTTTAAGTTTACCACTTTGCCCTCACCTAATTTAAAAAGTATTTTTAATAAAGCCTAAAACTTAGGGCAATTTTGGAAGTTTGACGATAGGGACTTTGGGTTGCGCATCTACATTTCATAAATGTGAAAGTAAATTATCATACTACCCTTTTATATTTTGTTTTTTGTATTGTAGTTATTTGTAATAATGAAGTGTACAAAGGGTATTTGTATCATTAACCGCTCTTATCCAGTTCACGACCTCTAACCTAATTTTTAGAAAAGAAAGAGACTGGCAGACACCTGCACCCAGCAAAGAGTCACAAAAGCAAATGTCATTTGCACGTCTTGTTCTGTTCCTAGCATTTTCGGTAGCAAGGCTAGTTCTGTTCCGAGATTGGAGTCGTTGGACCTGCCCATGTATCCCAGCTGTAGCAAGGCTAGAGAGTAGAGGCTAGACAGAGAAAGAAGATTGGACCTTCCCCTGGATATGCCAACTTTCCCAAATGATTGAGGCTAGTTGAGTTGACGTATCCGCATTAACTCAACCGCCCCCCTGTTTTTCCTGGTGGGGTAGTGTGGGAGGAAATCAACGGTTGATATAGGCGCCACATAGTGGTGTAAGATAGTGATGTATATATCAAGATTCTCCCTGTCCCTCTGTCCCGCCCAGTATTTGACGATATGTGGAGGTCTTTTGTTTTATTTATGATTTTCATAATTAATCGGTCCTAAAAGAGAAATAAGGGGAATCAAACATATTCATTCCATATGGTAATTATTTTTCCCGAAAACCCAATTAAAAAACTTCATAGCAACATATATCTTTTGTTCCTTAAATTGGTATTGATCGGGAATTGCAGCATTGGCCGGATTGGAGTTACTGGAGCTTGCCATGTTTAGAGAATTTAAACCTAATTCTTTCTTTCTTTGGAAAAACTTCCATAACCATCCATAACCAGCCTATGCAAGGAAAAATGCCTGCATTAACTGCCATTTAAGGCCTTTGGTTATCAGTTTCGTCGCTTGGTTACTCACGCCCCTTCAAATCCATGCGTACCCCTTCAACTTTCCCTTCATAATTACCCTATAAACCCCTATTTTCAACACCTAACCTCTTCATTGCCCATAACTCCCCATGGAACTGCTTTCAAGAGGTGCATTGGTAGGTCATCTAACTTTCACAAAGTATTTTGGGGTCTAATTAAAATCTTGTGTTTTATGCAGACTAGAAGAATGCAGCACCAGTTCAGAGGCACCAAGGGTACCATATTATGCCAAGTGCAAAATTCTGTTTTCACCTATTGGTCGGTATTAGCCAAAGTGCAAAATTCTCTTTTCACCTAGTTTTGGTAACTTGTACTCCCTCCGTCCATTTTTACTTGCTTTAATTTATTTTTGAACACAGATTAAGGAAAGTAGAGAGAGGAGAATTTCTTCCAAAATTACCCCCCAACTAGTATTTAAGGTGCATCTAGTTTTTTGGTCTAGTTTTTTAAGAAAAATCCAAAGCAAACCAAAAAATTGTGTCAAAAACCGCACCTGCCTCATTAAAAATTGTGTCTATTGGAGAATAAGAGAATAAAGAACTGGTAGAGAAGTATTTAAGATGTGCATGGGAAATAGAAGAGAGAGGAGTATTTAAGATATGCATGGAAAATAGAATGTAAGAAGCTGAGAGCACATAATGAGTTTTTGTTAGTACACTCCCAAGACCAACAAACTTTTTGCCAACTTACAAAGGTTCAGAGGGCGAGTGTCTTCTAGGTCAACTCTTCCACCCAATTCTGCACAAAATAATGAGGCCGAGTTAATCATCAACCTCACTGTTGTATATAAGCTATAAATGTTTTACTATCTTTCTACATGCACTTACCTCTATACTTTCATTGTTGTATAATTGAACTGCAAACATCCTACGATAAGCCTTAATAACACCTTCATCTATGAAACGGTCCACAAAAACTCCCTTTATTAAACACAGGATGAAGCATAATGCATACACTCCGCAATCACCGAAACTAAACCAATAAAAATGGAAGTGTCAATCTCAGATTACCAACTGCACCATCTAGGATGTAGAACGCGGATCTAACGAGATATCAAAGAACTCACCTCGAGCTTTGTTTAGGCACCGCTTGATCAAAGTCTGCGTAGTTGCAATTCCATTCTCCATCCGAAAGGGTTGTCCTCAAAACATCGGAGATTGCGGTGACCTCGGACGGGTTCCCAGCTGTCCTGGTGGATTTTTTTTCCGATTGTGATGATCGTAAAGGGAATCGTAGATACGAATATTCCGTTTTCTCAAGAGGATTTCAATTGCTACCCAATAACTGTCGTTCACCAGCACCGGAGCGTAAACAACATCCACGTCGGACCATGGTTTACCATCCATGCCATATTCCCCCATGACGTGCAATCTTGTGTAATAGATGCATTCCCTTTAATTGGTCTTGGAATTCGATTTTCGATTCCTAGCGCATTGCTGTTTTTCAGCACGATTTTTAACAGAGTGTGAGAAACCCCACATTACAAGTCATCATAGACATGTATTACTGCACGTGTATTTATTGTGTAAATGTGATAAGTTTCTTAGTTAACATATAAAACTTACAGCAAAATTACTTCCAACGGTGGTCCACCGAGTTTTCTTCGTGAATCCAGGGTATTTGCGCATCGAGTGCAGTACACAATTAAAAATCTGCAAGAGGTCTCATAATAGATAAGCTGAAGAGTAAAAAATAAAATATTATGAACATACACTATAACATGAACTGGGTAACAGTATATATGAAACGCATACCCCAGATAGGATTTAAATCAAGAGAGTAATATATGAAACCATGACCAAATCAATCAACTGAGAACAGGTGGTTGGAATCCCGAAGCCCTGCACAATTCTCAGTTCTGAACATGTAGACGTTTCAAAATGGAATAGATAAGCTGATGAGTAAAAAAATAAAATATTATGAACATAAACTATATCATAAAACAATATACTTACACTGTCTGATAACCAGTGGGACCGTGGTTGCAATGTTCCTCCTAGTAACTTCACATATTCATACCACTCTGTATCTCCAGCCCCTTTAAAATCCTCTTCCGGTGAGTTCTTAGGACGTGGGTCATTTTCCTTCTTGTTTTCCTTTAGCTCCACATTTTCCCTGCGCATTTTTACGATCTTGAGACAATGACTTTCGAATTAAACATGGTGAATAAGCAATGGAGACTTGCCTTTCCCATATGTAAACGTTCAAATTCCTTTTATTTTTCTTTGAGATACCTGGATCTTCGATCATCTTCCCAGCATAGTCATTTCTAAGCCATCCTATGTACGTGAGGCGTGCATACGACGATGAGATCTGACGTCCTGCCTTTATGATTCTACGCCTTTTTAAGTTGGGTACGTCAGGGTATTTGTCTTCATTATTACATTGCCACAGAATTTCTACATCCTCATCCACTGGAGATTTAGATGTTTCATCATCTTTACGATCCTCCCCACTTGACACTTTTAAAACTGCTTCAGTATTAATGACCGATTCATAATCATGCTGCCACAGAATTTCAACATCCGCATCCACTGGAGATTCAGATGTCTCATCCCCTTTACAATCCTCCTCATTAGGCACATTGAAGATATCTTTCCAGAGCCCATGGGCAACGCATCTTCAACATTTGGATAGAGACCAGCATCATCATCTTCTTCTTTTTCTTTTTCTTCTTCTTCTTCTTCTTCTTCTTCTTCTTCTTTGTTTACCAATCTAACTCCTTTTAAAACTGCTTCAGTATTAATGACTGATTCCATCTGTGTGGAATTCGATGTGGCGGGAACCCTATCTCCATCACACAATGTCTCTCCCCCCCTTTCTCTATATGTATCCAACTCTTGTATAAAACTAGCTAACATATTTGTTGACTGGGACTGCGTAGCTTCGTACACAGTATCTTGTGCCTGTCTTGTGCCAACCTCCCGTCTAACTTCCTTCTCCATTCCCGACCAAGAGGATTCACATACCCTACTAGATTTTTTTGAAAAATCATATGGTTCCAAAGCATCCTCCAACACCTCCTTGTCATCTACTACGCCCAGCAATCTAAGGTAGTCACAATTATACAGCTTGTACTCATCACAATCCACAATTACCCCTTCTTCCAAGGATACAAGTTCACTGTATTTCGGTGTCCTGGTGCAAGATACACGTTCCATGCCGGTGGGCCATCGACCGATTGTATGTTTCAACACAACCCGTCCACATAAACCCCTGATTGCAGGAATGCTTGCCAATGCCCAAGCCTGAAATAACAGCAATAGTAAGAACTAGAACTGTACAAACTAAACCACCCAAGCATACAAGATGAATAAGTCCAATTTAACAAATATATAGAACTATTGTCAACTTACCGTCAGAGCGTGTGACAGTCCAAACAACCTGTAGTGAAGAAATCCCAACCCACCACTTTTCTTTGGTTCCTTGTCTTTCTCGACAACACTGGCTTTCTTAGTTTTCTTTTCATCCTTCACCATCAGATCTGAACGAAAGTGGCGGATGGTTCTTTTGAGAGTAACATGGCCCCATGGGAACTTGTTGAAGGTATCCAAGTTATCCACCAAATGGCAATATACGCCGTTTATTGCATCTCTATGCTGGAAGCCCAAAAGCAAAACGTGCACAAAAACTAGAAGTGCCAACTTAGCATTCTCATCGTCAGTGCAGGTGGTCAAATCTCCCGTTTCGAAGCGCGTCAAGGCTTCAATTACTGTTACCTTTTTTTCCCAGGGAAATGAGTTTTCATGATTGGTGAATCCACGATAGATTTTGGGAGTGGGTTAATTACATCTTCCTTTCCTGCCGCTGTCAACTTGAAATTAAGTCCTGTAGCAAGTGCGAGTTCTTTATCCCAAACCTCAATATATGGCCTCCAACCCCAAAGTTCATACAAAATGGATCACCATCATCTTGTCTCACAATTTCTCATGAGAGTAGATAATGCAAAATTGCACCACTGTTTTTGGTATCAGGCATATCCAGAAAGTGGCCAACTGCAGTTGAAGCAAATACTGCGCAAGCCTTATCGCTCAAAATACCCCTGATGATGGACATTAGTTGCATTCCTGAGTGATTTGTTACTTTCGGGAAGTTGTCCCGATACTTTTGTAGGTGAACAAACTTGCTATACACATGAGATGCTTCAAGTCAGTTTCTTTCGAGGATATGCAGCAACTACAATATTTTGAAAGGGCGGAGGATTCTTTGACATGGCTATCCTCAAACCATCTCACAATTTCAACGGCAGTCTAGTTATAAAACCCAAATACTAATGAACCTAAAAGACTAAAACTAATAAAACAAACTTACAATGGTTCGGTTCCTGATGCAACAACTGTCTCTAGCGATTCTTTTAACCTGATGTAGGATCAGAATCTCGCAATGACAATGTTTCAGCGAAATTATCAATGACACAGCACAACAGCGTCGCAGAACAATTTCAGAAATGATAAAATAAATGACGTCAACTAAGATCACGAGAAAGATATGATAGTCCTGCGAAAATTAGAGAGTTTGCGAAATTAACATTTGTAAGGTTGCGAGAATGTCGCAAACCATACCCGAAAACAAAGGACAGATTATCTGTCATCCACTATGTATTTCCTTATAAATAGTCGTTCGAGTTGTAAAGAAAAGGGGGAGATCTTTTTTGAGGAAGAAATAAGTAAAGAGGAGAGAGAAAGTTTAGAGCAAAGATCATTCTTGAGGTCTTTATCTTTTCTTGTAAGAACATCCAAAGATTAATCAATAAAATTAAGAATATAAATTTAAAATGAGTTGATTAATAATGAAATTACATGAAGAGTGTAGTGTAGGATTTCCTGCAACTACATAATGGCGCTAGAAACAGGGATGAGTTGAAGATTATTATAGACAAAGCTAAAGATTGATATTGAGATTTGTGAAAATTAAAGTGATTGATTAAGAATTTTTCATAATTTCTTGCAATACTGTTAACATTGAAGAAATGGCTAGAAGAAGAAATACATCTGAACAACCGACTACTATTAGAAGAAGCAAAAGAATTGCTGGAAGAGAAAGAAGTGAAACGAGAGAATATACTAGAATGAGAAATAATAGAGAAAATCAAATTCAACCTCCAATTCAACAAACACTAGTTCAAGAGAGGAATATAGATTATGACAGGGTGAGCATACACACTTGGCGATCAAATTCAGCAGAAGATATAAAAGAAGATCAACAAAACAGAAATTATAGACAGGAAGAGAGAAATCAAGAAAAAGATGAAGGAATAATTCATGGAGGTGAGGAAATTGAAGCGTTAGAAACATTGAGACGAAGAATACATGAGGAAAGAAGAGCTGAAGCAGAAGAGCGTGCAAATTTAACAAGGCAAAATCACGAATTAAGGATGGAGAATATAAGACTACAGAATAGAAGATCGAGAAGTATTACAAAATCATATTCAAGATCGACTAGAAGAGAAATGAGGCGAAATTCACCCACAATCAATGCTGGAAACAATATTCAAGAAGAAATATCAAATTCTAATGAATAATATCGCGGAAATAGAGAAAGAATTGATGATCGTTATGTTCCACAAAATGAAACTTTTGATGATGGGCAAATTGGAGGAAATCAAGAGAACGGGCAAAAACAGAGACAAAATAACCAAGATGGCGAAGGAAATCAAGAGGAAGGAAGAAGAATTTTACATGTGAGAGAAACTCAAAGAAATCAACAGACAATTGAAGAAGAAATTGAAAGACATAATGCTGAACAAGCACGTTTAATCTGCGAACGTGAAAGATTGAGAGCGGAAATGGAAGAACAAGAGCTTCAGGAGACATTTCGCCAGAACAATCATGACAATCGAGAAAGAAGGCGTACACAAAACCGGAATAACGATAATCTCAATGAGGAGTATGATAGAGTAAAAAGAATGGCTGAAAGACATCGAATTGAATTGATAAGAAATGAACAAAATTATGGAGGGGAAAATGAAAGACATCATCATTTGCGAATTCAAGATAGAGATGAGGAAGAGAATCGCAGAAGAAGACGAGATGAGGATAATGAAGAAGAGATGCAAAATTCCGCAAGAGAAGATAGACGTGAACGCAGAAGAAGAGAAGCAAAATTAAAGAGACCAATGGATCAAGATTCAGGTGTAAATAAGCAAATCTTGAAAGAATTATAAGAAATGAGAGGAATGCTAAATAACAGAGGAGAAGTAGGTAGAAGACAATTGGATGAAGCAATAAAAGAAGCTGCGAAAACTCCATTTACAAGGGAAGTACAATTAGGAGGAATACCATCGAAATGCAATTTTCCCGCATTAACCAGCATTTTTTATGGAACAACTTGTGCAATTCAGCACATTAAAGCCTATGTGAGGTGCATATTACAATGGGAAAATCATGATGCGGTATTGTGCAAATATTTCGCATCCAGCTTAACAGGAGAAGCATTAAAATGGTTTTAAGGTTTACCAAATAATACAATAACCTCCTTCAATCATTTGCAGACCACATTCTTGGGAGCATATATAAGTAATAATTCCTCACGACCTGGTATAGAAGATGTGTTTGGATTAAAACAAAGGATTGGCGAAAGTTTGAAACACTTGACTAAAAGATGGAGAACTATGTGTAACGAAATGGTTGTCCATGTAGATGAGAGATATCTCATATTATCATTTATCAATGCTATGTTTGCAACAAACCTATTGTATGTCCAAATTTCCAGAGTCAAGAATACGATTACAATGACGGAATTGCGAGAACTTCAAGAAGAATACATTGCTTTAGAGGAAAGGCAAAATGAAATGGAATCATATCCAGTTGCGAACACCAGTTCACAAACAACGAATGCAAGCTTATTACCCAAGCTAATAAACACAGTGGCGAATACTTCGCAAGTACAACAACAGAAGGTGACAAGTAACAATTAGCAGAAATTGGTAGCTATGGGGAGCCGAGATCAAGAAGAGTATGAAAGAGAAATAAATTTCTACAATCGTGGAGGAAATAACAATATTCAAAGGCTCGATCAACCGCAAGAAACTTATGGAGGTCAAAGACAAAACTATAATAAAGGACAAGGAAGTCACAAGGTAATATGGGAAGAAATTAAGATGCCACATTTAAATGCAAGTGTGGAGAAGATGTGGGAAGCTATAATATTGATGGAAAATATACCAACACCGTGGAACATGGGAACGTAACCACCTCCAAACCACAGGAGTCATGAATTTTGTTCTTATCATCATTTTCATGGACACACCACAAATGATTGCAGAAATGTAAAAAGAATTATTTTGAGAATGATAGATCAAGGAAAACTAAACGATTTTATGGTAGGGCATCCGCAATCTCAACCATTACCACCGCCACCAGAACATCACAAAGTGAATACGATGAAAAAGAAAGAAACATTCTTCATAGAAGTTGGTGCAAAAGAAAAAAATCTATTTTGTCACTCTGTCGTACATTCATATAAGACAATTGAATATTTTCATGATAATGTTTTGAGTAGAGTGTTCGCAAGAAATAATGATAGAAGAGAAATTATGAATATTGCGAAAATCTCGCCACTAGAGGAATGGCAGAAACAGATTATTTCTTTTACTGCAGAAGAAATTCCAGAAGGAGAAGAGGTGCATGACAATCCATTGGTAATAAAATTAGAAATTAATCCAAAACCGAAAGAAGATGAGGATGATGAAGCTGAAGATTCATGGGCAATCAATAGAATTCTAGTCGATACTGGAAGCTCTATGAACATCTTATTTTATCATACTTATAAAACCATGGGTGGAAGAGATGATGATCTTATACCATCAACATACAAGATATATGGTTTTAATGGTACTGCTAACAAGTCTAAAGGGGAGGTTACTATGCGAATCCCATTGAAGGGAATATCTTCTGAAATTTCATTCTGTGTCGTTTATGTAGAATCACCTTACAATGCGTTAATTGGTCGACCTTGGCTACATGGGATTCTAGGTGTAGCTTCAACTTTCCACCAGTGCATCAAATTCCCTCACCCCAATGGTGTAGGAATCATAAAGGGAGATTGGGTCGAAGGAAAGAGTTGTTACGAAACTGAGATAGAATCTTGCGAAGGAAGAGCAAACAAGAAGGAAAACTGGCGACACAAAATCAAAGATGTACAAAGAAGTGAGAGGTTGATGATGGATACAATTGAAAGGAAAGGAGAAGAGATGTTGCGAAATTAATGCTAGCTCAGAATAAAAATGATGAATGTACCACTACCAAGGAAGCGGTAACAGAAAATAATAAAGAAGCAGAGGATGACAAAGGTAATAAAAACAAGAAATGTATGAATGATTAAGTTGTTGCGATACTCTCGCAATAAGTAAAATTCTCAAAAATACATTTGATAGAACAACAAAATTGAGATTGCGAAATTCAAATACAATATAATGATTTGCGAGACTTTCGCAGAGATAATGAATTTTACAGAAAATAATCAGAGAGGAATGACAAAAGAGAAAGAGGCGAACCTTTATGGCGCACACCCTAGTTCGCGAATACAATTTCGCAAGAGGCAAATGTAAGACCTAAAGTACGTCATATAAGGGGGTACCTGTTGCATGGCTCAGGGAAAGGCTACACCACCCCCGGAACCTGAGTCATGGAGATTTGGGGTCAATGAAGCCCATCCGGGAGAGACACCTTGGATTCTCAACTTAAGCATATGAATTGGGTTGGGCGACTAAGGTAATAAGGACTCTCCCAAGGAGTGCAGATATGATCAAGGCGTCGAGGTACACGGTTGAGTCAAGAGTGCCAGTGACGTCTGAAGCGTACCTTGCCATTATTGACAAGTCTTGGCTTATACTGCACTCAGCCTGAAGAAAACCCCACTTAGGGTGCAGTCTTGTAACCTTGTATGGTATAAGTACGCCTCCTTGAAGGGGCGACCAAGGGGGAGATAAGGGTGGCACCCTCCATTAGGGAGTTGATAAGTGTCTTAAGACGCAAATGTCATGAGACTTTTTATTCGCAAGGATATTAAGACTTGCCATATTTGTGCAACAATCCTGAAGAGGCAATAATACAAAAGAAAAAGATAAGACGAGATCAATGGGTTTTTGCATGAAAGTGCAAAGACGTCCTGCGATTTCGTCGCAAGACGACAATGTCATGGGGCTTTATTTTCGCAAGAATATTTAGGCCTATCATATTTTCGCAACATTCCTGAAGAGGTCATAATACAAAAGAAAAAGTTAAGGCAAAATCAATGGGTTTTTGCATGAACGTGCAAGGACGTCCTGCGATTTTGTCGCAATGATAAGAGGTGACATAATAAGACCTTTAATTAGGAAGGCAAAATAAGACCACACATGAATGAGATTTTGAAAAGAAACAAAATTTACTTCGCACAAGATTGCAAAGTTATACAATAAGATTTTTTTTATGAAATCTCTCATTTGGATTCAAATAACAGAGGCAAGTATGGGAATGTATGAAATTAGAAAAGGTTATTTGCTTCCATATGATAGATTTACTCAAAGATTCAAGAATTAATGATTATATTGATTAACTGTATTGCAAAGAAGAATTGTTTTAATTAATGCAGGTCAAAATGAAAGAAACACAAATATACAGAAAGAAGAAATAAATGTACAAGTATTACAAAGAATCAAAGAAAGAAGTAAAGACTATTTCCTGGTTAATCCTTCATTATCTTCACCAGACTTGTTTCCTTCTTCGTCTGCGTCAGAATCTTCATCACCATCAGAACTTCCATCACTATCAGATTCTTCATCGTCAGCTTCACTATCAGAGATAATCAAACTGGGAGTATTCTGTGGGATTTCATCTAAAAGGAAAGGATAATCAGAATGTGGGATATTATGATCATCACAAACCATTTGGATGGTTTGATTGCGAAAATGCATAGCGTCATTCTTAAAATTCGCAACAGTGATCTTGATTTGATTCTTTAATCTAGAATACTTGTCGTTGCGAGAAGAAAGATTCTTTGCGAGTTCCTCCTTTTCAGCTTCAAGTTCTTCAATCTTTTCACGATATTTATTTTCAGAATATGCGAACAAAAGATAATCAATTATTAACTTGATGAAAATTCATAGAAGCAAAAGATTAGTAAAGAAGAGCAATTAGCAACCTTCTCTGTCAGAAATCATATCTCTAATCAAGGTTGTATGTTCAACTTGGAGACTAACATTTACGCCTAAATCTTTTATAGCATCATCTAAAATTTTCGCAGCCCAAACAAATTCATCCTCACTACTTATGAGAAGACGAGAACGAATTTGATTTTCCTTTTCGCATAGTTCGATATTCTTGCGGTTAGCTTCATTTCATTCAAGTTGAACTTCAAGGAGAGCTTCTTGGAATTTCGCCAAAGCCTTCGCGCCTTGATCAGAGATACGATCCTTATCATCTATGAGACCGCTAATTTTGGTTCTTAACTCATTGGTTTTCTCTTTGGAATCAATAAGGAGACGCTTAAATCTGTTGGCTAAGACTAAACTGGATCTATGATCAATTTCTAAGAGGCGAAATTTAGATCTAAGTTCATTTAGAGAAAGAGATGAAATTCTATCATTTGAGAAGCTATTTAAGGAATTGTTAAGACGTTCAAGAAGGGTATCATTATCCAAGGCATTAGGAAATGAGCGAAGAAGGGTAGCTTCATCAGAAAGACCATAAATGTCTGCAAAAAGGATCATTTAAATAAGATAAAACAACAGGATGAATGAATAAAGGGAAAAGAGAAAAGTAACATACCTTAAAGCTGATTATTAGCTTGCTGAAGACTAGAGATTTTGTTCTTATACGAAGAAGAATCAATTTCTAATTGTCTATTTTTCTCGCGAAGACCTTTAACTTCAGCTTCCAATTCTTCATTCTTTTTGCGAAATTGAAGATTCTTCTTTTCAAGATTTTCGCGTCTTCTCTCTAGATCTGAGGCAACAACAAAAGAAGCTTTTCCAGCTTGCGAAAAGATATAAAAAAAAATTAATGTAAAAAGAAATTTTGAGTTATAACAATGAAGAAGTAAAAGGATAAAAGTATACCAGACTATTGAGAGAATGCAAGAAGTCGGGAGTCAGTGATCTAGAAACTCCACGAAGAGAGCTATCACCATCTAGTAAAGGGACATCGCAAAGGGTAGCGAGAGCTTTGCAAGTATTTGCGAATTGGCTATCTCCCATTCCTTGTAGAGAATCATAAAAGAGGCCAGAAAGCTTAGCCATAGAAGATTCAGGTGGAGAATCTTCAGTTGCAGCAAAATCATCGTTGTCCTCATCACCCTTGTCACTTTCGGAATTTTCGTTAGGAGGAACATTTGAAGGAGAAGAAGAACGAACTTTCCTTTTATTTGGAGGAGGACCAGTTGATTTTTCCTTGCGAAGAGCACCTTTACCTTTATAACCAATCTTCGCAACATCGGCAGATTCTTCTACTTCAGCAATAATCTTCACACACAGACATAAATAAGAAATGGAAGCATGGAAGTACCAGTACACTATTTAAAATCAAAAGAGAAAGTTGAAGAAAATTTAAAATCATAAGAGAAAATTTCTTACCTCATCCGTGTAGGAGCGAAGAGCTAACAGAGTACTAGATTTCCTAGTCCTGTTATAACTATCTTTCAGTTTTTGGATCTGCGGAATGCCGCAAGAGTTAGCGAACAGAATAATAAAAATCAATAAAGAAATTTAAAGTGAGTTATATGAGAAGAAACATACCTCTTTCTCCTTTTCGGGCCAAGAGAAAACCCAAGGTTGATATGCAGCGAGATTCGCAGGAAGAACATTTGACCCAGCAATGTAGGGTCCCTTTAGCATTAAAGGAAAAACACACCATTTATCATCTTTAGATTGGCGAGGAGTCGTGTTTTTACCAGAATGCCAGTCAATATCCTACATGAGAACTTTTGCTTCATCAATGTTATCTTTCCTTTTTAAACGAATACCCCAGCGAGTATTCTCTTTCTCCATGGAAATAAGTTCATAGTTCTCAAAGAAATTCGCTACTGTGTATTTCTCAGCAACTATCTCTAGATCTGCGAATTTAGGATCCCTAAGTTCTTTGGAGTAAAGAGATCCTCTATCAGCACCACGATTAGCGAATTCTAACATCAGACGGATGCAATCCCCACTCAGTTGGAAGATAGCTCGCGAAAATCCCGAGTGAGCGAGAATTTCATAAAATAAAGGAAGCTCTGGGTTATAAAGAGGAATAGGGAGACCTGCGAGAATCTGACCTAGAGAAATTATGATTGATTGATCATCACAATACTGATCAGAGAAAAGATTGACAGAAAGAATTGATTTGGCATTTTCACCAGGAATGGTGGAGAGTATGAAACCTTTATCAGCAAGATATTTTTGGACATCTTGTAAATTCTTTTCATATCTATGACCACTTGGAGCCATGTTTGAATATAGAGTATGGGAATGAATACAAAATAAGAGGATCGTAAGAGGAAAAGGTTACAACAGCAGAACTTGCAGAAGAATAACAGAATTGCAGAGACGAGAGAATAACAATAGAAGAGAAAGTAAAAAGAAAAATAGAAAGAAGAGTGAGAAGAGTATATAAAGGAGATTTTTTTTACTCGAAGAAATAAACACCATTAAGACTAAGAGACGTGAGTCATAGACACATTTTTGTGTCTAATTTGTCTCGATTCTATATATTGATAGTGCTCATTTTTGTACTTATTATGGTGTTTTATGTGTGTGTAGGTATTTTTTGCCAATAAACATTTTTGGAAAAATCTGCTCGAAAAGTTGCGCGGGGCACCCCCGGAGGACATTTGCTATTCATACTCTCACCATGGATAAGGGGTGACCTAATTACTAAGGGGCATCCCTGCAGGGCAACTACTATTCGCACTCCCACTCTGGATAGGGGGAGACCACTTTCTTCTCAAAAATTCAAAAAAATTGGCGGGAAAAAAGTCCAACGTAGGAACCAGAGTTAGGGTTGGATTTCTAGGGTGTTTCAGGGAGATTCAATCGCTGATTTTTGCTTGGATGGACTTGAATCAACTAAACAGGCCTGGTATGGGTGATTGAATCGATCAAATTGGGCTGGATAATTCGGAAGAAGGAAACAGAGGTTGAGTTGTACACGGAAACTGTATGGAATTATTTTAGGAATTTCAGGGAGACTAAAGGCGTGATATTGTTTCCTAAGATGAGATTCTATCTAAGGAAGAGTTTCAGATGATTTGGAAGTCTTAGAAACGCGCAAGGAAGTCGGCAGAGAAGATTATTGCCGTGGCTTGCACGAAAAGAAAAAGAGAAATTTAATCGCTATTTTTAGGTTTGTGAGTAGTATAAAAGGTGTGTTCGAGTCCCAGGGAGGGTTACGAAGTTATTGGAGCAGTCGCAGATAAGTTTGTAACACTACAGAGCTGAGAAGATCAAGTTGCAGGAAAACCCGTGTTTCTGCTGCTGCTGCTGAAGAACAAGCGTTGCAAATAAGAACAGCGTCTCAAATTCGTAATGCTGCTACAGTGATTTCTTTGTAACTGTCGTCCATTGTTTTTGCAACACCACTACACCGTTGCAAACAATCAGTGTTATAGTTTTTCATCTTTTAATCAACTTTTGAACCATAAACAAATATTTTGAGCAAGTGATTAATATGAGGAGCTAAACCCCATTGCTGAGGCGATAGAGGAAGCTATTTTTCCAACAAGAAGTTGTATATTCTATTTTATTTATTTATTTGAAATTATTTTATGATTATTTTTCTTGGTTGAAAATTGTTTGAATGATTCTAGTTAAGCAATTGTTATTTCTTTTGATAGAGCATACTTGGACCTAGGTTTTTGATGTTCTATGCTTCGGATTTACACTTGTTATTTTGAGAATCTACTTATTGCAATAGTTAGAATCAAAATGAACGAGAAAATTGCATAAATATAAATATTGGGATTAAATCACTTTGAACTTGGAAAATAATGGAATCTTAGCCTCAGTGTTCTTTTAATATTGATATCATCTTTGGTTGAGTTTGCTACAATTTTTAGTTTGTTTTCTATTTTAGTTTTAGAATTTAAGTCTATATTTTATCCTTCGCAAGTCTGAGAATCGAACCACTTTTACCACTATCTATAAAATACATCAATTTTTGGCGCCGCCGACGCGGATTTGTATTAGGTTTTAGGTTTTAGATTTATTTTATTTCTTTTAGAATTTTTATTCTCTTTTACGCCTTTGGTACTTTTTGATTCTTTTCAGATTGGAGCGAAGCTACAAGGAAAGAAAAAGTACTATAAAAGGAAAGCATCGCCAAAGAAGGAAAGAAAAGAGGAATCCAAAAGGAGTGAAGAAGAAGATTTTGTATATAGTTATTTTGTTTTATTTTTAGAAACTGTAAATAGGGTTTTATTTTTTGTAATTTTTCTTTTTCTTTTTGGACACTTTTTGGACTTTATTTTTGGACTGGGACATTATTATTTTTAAACCCTAAGGAAGGGTTGGTTTAAATAAAAACTGTGTGCAGAGAAGGACGATTACGATATTTCCTCGTCCCCTCGGGTTCGTACATGACATAGGAGTCGTGGCCCGAGTCGACTTCAGCGGTTCTTCGCACGTCTGGTACGGGAGGTAAGTTTTTCGAAACACCCGCGAATCCCCTATCAGCGGGTTTACTGTATTCTTTCGTTTGCATATATGTTGAGGACTTGAAAACGACTGCTTTAATTTCCTAGTAAAGGGCAAGGACTGGCCATACAAGATAAGGGTTCGGATTTCATCACCGTTCTCTTCTTGCCCGTCTTAGGAAAACGAAACCAAACGCGAACCTAGGCCTAAAATTTTGACTAGAACGAGACCGATAGGTTAACGAGCTTAATAGGAAAGTCGTTCGAAAAATATTGGTTACTCTTTTGAGCATACTTCTAAGTTCATGATGGTTTCTGTGAGTTGAATGCGTGACTGCGCCGCCTTGTAACCGGTGAGGCCTTGGGTATCAAAGCTCCACTGAGCTTCTCTCGCCTCGATTCAACTTACTTTGACTCAGATTGTTCCAGAGGGGTTTTCTCAGATTGTAACGAGTTCCTTTTCGAAAGAATAGAAGCTGGTCTAGAAACAATCTAAGTGGAACCATCATGCTTTTTGTTTGCTAGAAAATTAGGTTTGATTTGGTTGAGTCAACCTTGTTTTGTGATTGCATAGAATCCCAAATATCCCGATAGTGCCAGAAATGGCAACTTTAAAAGCTTTGTTGAACCCTACTAGGACTACTCGTCCCTCCTGTATCAGATTAGATGAAACTGAAGCAAATTATGAACTTAGGCATGGGACCCTACAGATGCTCCCAATCTTTTTAGGGAAAGAAAATGAAAACCCATACTTCCATGTTAGGGACTTTGAAGAAATTTGTAGTACCCTAAAAATTAGAAACCTTGATGATGATGCTTTGAAACTCAGGTTATTCCCCTTTTCCTTAAAAGATAAAGCCAAGTCGTGGTTGTATAGTTTGGCTTCCGAATAAATCGAAACATATGAACAACTTACATCTGCCTTTTTGAAAAAGTTTTTCCCTAGGCACAAAACATCGTCTATTAGGACGCAAATCTGCACATTTTCTCAACAGGAGGGAGAGTCTTTGTATAGGTATTTGGAAAGGTTCAATGACTTATTATTCCAATGTCCTCATCATGATTTAGAAAAGGTTAGGCTAGTTCAAATCCTTTATGAGGGTTTAGATTATTCGATAACAACCATGGTTGAGTCTCTATGCACTGGTGGTTTTGAAAACCAAACTGTTGATGCGGCGATGGAATTTTTGAATGAAATCGCCGAAAAGACCCAGCAATGGGAATATAGTAGGGAACCCAAGAAAACAATTCTTCTAGGTAGAGGAAACGTTAATATGGTAGAAGGAGGCTATGAATCAGATGCCAAAATTGTTGCTATAGCAAAAAGGTTAGAAGCCTTAGAATTGGGTCATACTAATGGTATAATAGAGCCTTTTTGGGAAGGCCAGAATAATGAAGAGCAAACCAATTCTCTCTATAATAACACTAGGTTTGATAACCGTCAGAAGTTTGACCCATATTCAGAAACCTATAATCCTGGTTGGAGAAACCATCCGAACCTTTCATGGTCTAAGGGCCAGAGTCTAGGTCAGTTTAGTAATTCTAATGCTCCCCCATATTTTGGTTACACTAAGAATTCATCATGCCCAGAAAATAAAACGACTAGCTTAGAGAAATCTATTAAGATGTTATCAAAGACTCAGGATATGTTAGCACAGAGCCAAATTAGTTTTCAGCAGGAAACCAAGCAGAACTTTCAAAATAATGCTCAGAGCCTTGCTAATCTAGAACTTCAGGTCGGCCAAATAGCTAAGACCTTAAGTGAGAGAGATAACGGAAGGCTCCATAGTCAGACTACCCCCAACCCTAGATGAGTTCATGAAGTAGGTGCAAAACCATTTAATCAAGTGAATTCTGTCACAACTCTCAGGAGTGGTAAAACGGTAGACAATAGGGTAGCCAAGCCTAATAGTGGACATACTGTAGATCCACCTTCTAGTTCCCAAGATGAGCCCCAGAAGGAGCCACTAACTGAAGAAACCGATAAAATTTCTAGTGATGCCAATGTGGTTCCCGACTGGTCTCATTTTGTACCCAAAGCCCCATATCCACAGTTGTTAGCTCCAACAAAGAGAGAGTCGACTTTCAACGAAATATTAGAGATATTTAAGCAGGTAAACATTAACATCCCTTTATTAGAAGCAATTAGGAAAATGCCTGCTTATGCCAAGTTCCTTAAGGACCTTTGTACACGAAAGCGTAAGCTTAATGTCCATAAGAAAGCCTTTTTAGCTGGTCAGGTAAGTTCAATCCTTCTGAACCAAACATCCCCTAAGTATAAAGATCCTGGATGCCCCACCATATCTTGCGTGATCGGTGATTATTCAGTAGATAAGGCATTGCTTGTCTTAGGAGCTAGTGTGAACTTACTCCCTTATCATGTACACAACCAACTAGGTCTTGGAAAGTTGAAACCGACTAAAATGACATTGCAATTAGCTGATAGGTCTGTCAAAGTACCTCGTGGTGTCATAGAGGATGTTCTGATTGAGGTTGATAAATTTATTTATCCAGTGGATTTCGTTGTTCTAGATACTCAGCCTGTTCAGGATCCTAGTGCTCAAATACCGGTGATTTTAGGTTGCCCATTTTTAGCCACAGCTAACGCTGTCATCAACTGTAGGACCGGACTTATGAACATCTCCTTTGGTAATATGACCACTGAACTAAATGTCTTTAATGTTAATATACAACCTTCTGACGATTTAGAGGAAGTGAATATGATTAGCACTTTAGTTCAGGATCTAACTCAGGATAATTGGGACGACACTTTATTTGGTGATTCCTTAGATGAACTTGAAGAGAAAATTCTCTTTAAGTCAGTTAGGTGACCAAACTTTTGAACTAGAAGAAGCTCTTGAGTATTTTAAAGACTCTGAGGATCCAGAAATTCAAGCAATAGTTAGAGGTTTGTCCGAGAATACTGACTACCCTAAGTTTGGGGGTAGTAATGGTCAATTATCCCCATTAGAAGTCCCTAACTTGGGATTCGAGCCTAGTGTACCTGAGGTATTACTTGAGTCACTTCCGACTCTGCAACCGGATCCTTCTGATATTGTCCAGGAGGAAATTCTAAAGACTTGTTGTTCGAATGAGTCAATTTGTCAAGACACTCATATGAAGCCCAAATGGGCACAACAAAAAAACCCAGTTGTCTTGCAGGAAACCTTGGATGAGGATGTGCTATGTCTGTTCATTTTTATGATCTGGTGCAGTTGTCTGATAATTGTGGCAATTTTATTTGCTTTTGTTGACCCACAGTTGTTTCGACTATTGATATATTATTTGAAAGGTAATTAGCCATTTTGTGGTATTTGACGTCTGGCTGAAGACTTTAAATTTAGCACTTTTTGGGAGGTAACCCAATCTCATGCAACATGGTAATATCTTTCCTTATCTCTTTTGCTTCAAATGGTAACCGTTTCTCCTTGTTCATGCTTTTAATTTTATCTTTAGAACATTGAGGACAATGTTAGATTTAAGTTTGGGGGTATGGGAGAAACTTTTTAGTTGCAGTATGAATAAATAAACTCCAGAACCTAGAAATTTATGCCTATTGAGGATTGCACTAACTAATCTAAGTGGATGGAAGCATTTTGATCGTAGGAGTTGAGGAACCAATCTGATTAGATGGAAACATCTAGAAGAGTCTATTCATAAAAGAACATAGCTCAGGTGTTAGAAATAACATGATAGTTTCACCATATCTCGTTGAGTCCTTTTCACTTCTATTTTTATTTTATTTTGTTTTAAAACCATGTTTCTCTAAGTGATAGGTGGGGCCCACTATTCAAGTTGTTACCAATGCTAGAGTGAATTAGAGTGATTGAGTTACAAAAAAAAAAAAAAGACCAGACCAATTAGACCAAACGGATCAAAAATAAATAAAATAAAAAAAATTAGTGAATAAAGTCGACCACTGGTTCCCTTGTATATGCCAGTTGTATTGAACTAGAATTAGGATTATCGATCGCTGGTTCCCTTGTATATGCCAGTTGTGTTGATATTAGTCAGACCAGTATCTCAATCCATTAGGATAGGTTCATTTTGGCGGAGGCCTTCAGACAGATATGGGAAACGCCGTTCACTTAGTAAACATCAAAACCATCTATGTTTTTCTATATCCATCTTCTTGATCTATCCATGTGATTAGTTTTGACTCAGGATATTGATGTCCATAGTGCGACTATCTGAGTAGAGCTCTGTCACTTATATATGAATTTTAGTATGCTTGAGTGCAAACTCGTGTACAACAATTGGAATTTCGCATCAGGGTACTTCCTCTTATAGTCAATAAGTATGCCAACCAAGGAGATTCTTTAGTGCCTTCCAAGGTTCTGCGTGGATAGCTAGGATCTGGAGTGTAAAGGTTTTGTGGGTATATCTCTTGTAAGCCCTCCCGAGACTATAACTCGGCCACTAGGGCCACCTAGGGGTTTAAAGGCTTATTGCATACGCTAAATGCAATCGACGATGCCTGCGACAGTGAGTTAGGATTTTTTTTTATTTTATTTTGCTCGAGGACTAGCAAATAATAGGTTTAGGGGTATTTGATAGACACGTTTTTGTGTCTAATTTGTCTCGATTCTATATATTGATAGTGCTCATTTTTGTACTTATTATGGTGTTTTATGTGTGTAGGTATTTTTGTCCAATAAATTTTTTTGGAAAAATCTGCTCGAAAAGTTGCGCGGGGCACCCCCGGAGGACATTTGCTATTCAGACTCTCACCATGGATAAGGGGTGACCTAATTACTAAGGGGCATCCCTGCAGGGCATCTACTATTCGCACTCCCACTCTGGATAGGGGGAGACCACTTTCTTCTCAAAATTCAAAAAAATTGGCAGGAAAAAAGTCCAGCGTAGGAACCAGAGTTAGGGTTGGATTTCTAGGGTGTTGTAGGGAGATTCAATCGCTGATTTTTGCTTGGATGGACTTGAATCAACTAAACAGGCCTGGTATGGGTGATTGAATCGATGAAATTGGGCTGGATAATCCGGAAGAAGGAAATAGAGGTTGAGTTGTACACGGAAACTGTATGGAATTATTTTAGGAATTTCAGGGAGACTAAAGGCGTGATATTGTTTCCTAAGATGAGATTCTATCTAAGGAAGACTTTCGGATGATTTGGAGGTCTTAGAAACGCGTAAGGAAGTCGGCAGAGAAGATTATTGTCGTGGCTTGCACGAAAAGAAAAAGAGAAATTTAATCGCTATTTTTAGGTTTCTGAGCAGTATAAAATGTGTGTTCGAGTCCCAAGGAGGGTTACGAAGTTATTGGAGCAGTCGCAGAGAAGTTTGTAACACTACAGAGATGAGAAGATCAAGTTGCAGGAAAACCCGTGTTTCTGCTGCTGCTGCTGAAGAACAAGCGTTGCAAATAAGAACAACGTCTCAAATTCGTAACGTTGCTACAGTGATTTCTTTGTAACAGTCGTCCATTGTTTTTGCAATGCCACTACACCGTTGCAAACAATCAGTGTTATAGTTTTTCATCTTTTAATCAACTTTTGAACCATAAACAAATATTTTGAGCAAGTGATTAATATGAGGAGCTAAACCCCATTGTTGAGGCGATAGAGGAAGCTATTTTTCCAACAAGAAGTGGTATATTCTATTTTATTTATTTATTTGCAATTATTTTATGATTATTTGGCTTGGTTGAAAATTGTTTGAATGATTCTTGTTAAGCAATTGTTATTTCTTTTGATAGAGCATACTTGGACCTAGGTTTTTGATGTTCTATGCTTCGGATTTACACTTGTTATTTTGAGAATCTACTTATTGCAATAGTTAGAATCAAATTGAACGAGAAAATTGCATAAATATAAATATCGGGATTAAATCACTTTGAACTTGGAAAATAGTGGAATCTTAGCCTCAGTGTTCTTTTGATATTGATATCATCTTTGGTTGAGTTTGCTACAATTTTTAGTTTGTTTTCTATTTTAGTTTTAGAATTTAAGTTTATATTTTATCATTCGCAAGTCTGAGAATCGAACCACTTTTACCACTATCTATAAAATACATCAGTGAGCGGTTGAAAAATAGCGGTTACAGAAGACGTGTCAAGAAACAAATGGACGAAAGAATACGTGTGATAAATACAGAATATGAAAAGATGAGCAGCTGCGACATTTCTCACATCGTTCTCTACTTTGCAGAGAAGATATGAGAAGAGGCAAGATGTAGGATCAAAATCCGCAATGACAATGTTTCAGCGAAATTATCAATGACACAGCACAACAGCCCCGCAGAACAATTTCAGAAATGATAAAATAAATGACGTCAACTAAGATCACGAGAAAGATATGATAGTCCTGCGAAAATTAGAGAGTTTGCGAAATTAACATTTGTAAGGTTGCGAGAATGTCGCAAACCATACCCGAAAATAAAGGACAGATTAGCTGTCATCCACTATGTATTTCCTTATAAATAGTCGTTCGAGTTGTAAAGAAAAGGGGGAGATCTTTTTTGAGAAAGAAATAAGTAAAGAGGAGAGAGAAAATTTAGAGCAAAGATCATTCTTGAGTTCTTTATCTTTTCTTGTAAGAACATCCAAAGATTAATCAATAAAATTAAGAATATAAATTTAAAATGAGTTGATTAATAATGAAATTACATGAAGAGTGTAATGTAGGATTTCCTGCAACTACACCTAACATCATATTGGATGTCAGTATCTACTGCACCTCCCGCTGTAGTAACAGACATCTTTTCCTAACACCACGGATAAGCAATCAATTTACCATTATATAAATTCATTCTCTACACGATATAACATTCACTCTCAATCCGGTCAAAATTTTCAGTCGGTTTATTTTGAGAACTATACATACTTAAGTGTAAAGCCATGGTCTAGAAAAAACAAAGTAAATTCAGCGACAAACACATAAATAAGTGTAAAGCAAAGAAATAATTAGTAATTTATTATTTACAGAATTGAAATAACCATGAAAAACCCATGGAATTGGTTCTCCAATTCTAAAATAAACACACAAATAAGTATAAAACAACGAAATAACTAGTAATTTATTACTTCCAGAATTGAAATAACCATGAAAAATCCATAGATTCAGATATTGGACGAGTGTTAAAATAAGTTTAAGGAAAAGATTTTACCAGTGCCGAAAACCCAAAACCCTAGACAGAATCCAAACAAAAAGCAAAAGTTAGGAAAACATACAAAAAAAACCTGAAATTAGAGTTGCGGTCGCGGTAGGGATGGAGTTTAGCTTACGTTTAATGAACTCAATGGGTGAAAGCACGTATGTCGCCGTATAATTTGCACCAATCGCACTAGGTTTGAAGCTCTCCATTGGGAGATACTCGCCCAATATTTGAAGAGAGAGAAACAGGATGGTAAAATGCAGTACCAGGTATATTTATATGGGCCATTGAACCGCGACATACGTGCGACATATTTTTTGGGACACATTCGTCATTCGCTAATTAGATACTACCCGGCTCCGGTATATTGGAAAATTGGGGGTAGTTTATATAAGTATTTGGAAGCCGTGGTATTGAGTATAAATATACCCCTAGATGTGCCTTCCAAACACAATTCTACCATGATAATCTTGAATCACTATATAAATTACGAACAATTAAATTGTCCCTAACTGAAATTCATCAAGTATGAACAAATGTTCATTAAGCTTAGTCATATATTTCGAGAAGTTCCTTAACTTGGTAATTAGTTCTCGACTCGAAATTTTCGATATGCTTACGATAGTCTAATTAGTTGTGCGACATCGTCTCATATATAGAAAGATGAATATAAATTGAGAAATAGGTGGTTCAGTCTTCACTTACCTTTTGTTGAATAAGTTCTCCAAAAGCTGCGGTTGATCTTCGCCTTCAAGCGGTAGAACGCAATGATGACTGCCATGATGTCCGTTTCTCAACTACATCTTCTATTCTAATCCGAGACTTGGGTAATTGTAGACTATAAATCAAGATATAATTTTGACAACTAAATTTGAAAACAAACTTGAGATAGCAACACTTGTGAGTTCGACCGAGCGATGCTCTTAACACATGGCACCGCGAGACATTAGAGGAACCTATTCAGAAGTTTTCCTAACACCATAAGAAACTGAACGTGAAGTAGTCCGTGAAACACTACTATGGACTAAAGCTTTACAATTGAAGCACATGTTGAGTTAGTCATAAAAAAATCTATAACCGAAGACGTATCCTGTACAAAATGGCACCACGGGAACATTATCAAGAAAATAAGCATATTAGTCTTTATTTCGATCATTGCATTTTTTTTCTTATATTATTAGTAGAAACGACAATCAAGTTGTCGATAAAATCTCTAAACTAGTTAAAGATTTCTTATGGCAATTTCCCTTCAGCTATATGTAATTATGTACGCCCTTAAGCAATCTTTCTCCAATGGACGGCCTATTAGGGGTGAGCGTTTTCTCCGTAATCCGCGAATTTAACCGGGATCAACCGTATTTGTGCGGATGGATGCCCGGACCGTTCGTTAATGGGTTGGACGTGGATGAAATTTTTGAAATGCAATAGATTGCGGATTAGATCCCGATGCAACCTTGAAAATCCGTTGGACATCATACCCGTTAAATTAAGGGTATTCATATAGTTTCTAGAAAATATATGAATAGTTTTAGAATTTTTAGGTGTTTGCTTGGAGTGTTGTCCATGACACTTTTATATTTATATACATATATAAAATGTGTATGTTCTATAAGAAGTCATCTATATATGTTTTAGATTATCCGCACCCAATCAAGGTTTTATCAAAGCCTACCACTTAAGACAACAACTAGAAAGCCCATGTATGAAATAAACAGTCAGATTTTGAATCGAAAAGATACGACGATACGGGTGCCTGTCGTTGTAGATACGTCCTTACAGAAATAATAACCGTCGAATTCAAACCCCTTCCCAAAGGGAGGGAAAGTAACCGCCTACTTTACAAATTCTATATAATTGGGAAGTTTGATTCTTCAGAGTTTTCGCTCTCAACACCCTTTGATTAAAATGGATAGGAGAGAAAATATTGATAATAATCAGAGTCATCCTCTTCTTACTTCTTCTCCTGATCAAGAACATGCAGAACCTACAAATCTAGAAAATGAAGAAAGCATGTCAAGAAGTCAGGATCATGCAGAAGAAGGGGTGTTAGTAATCTCTCAAGGGAATGGGGATGTAGGTTTCCCGACAAGGTCACCAGGTCCTGTTGAACCAAATTCTTCAAGACCTGATGTAAATGTCGAAGATGGATTGGGTCAATCGACTACCGCGATACCAGAAGGTGATGTTGCAGTCGGTTTGCCTAGGTGTTTTGTCCAAGGTGAATCATCAAGTGCACCAACACCAGGAAATGTTGCCGAGATTGATCAAGCAAGTTTGGTTTTTCACCCCGGTCTTTCTTCAAAATCGGGTAAAAAGACCAGAAAGAATAAGAAAGTTCAAGGCATCAGAATTGGTATGGAGGGTCAGCCAAGTAACCCATTACCAGACCTGAATCGCTTTCCATTTTGTTATGAATGTAAAAAGGAATTTTTTTCATGGAAAGCTGTACATGGGCACATGCGGACGCATCCAGAGCGTGAATGGCGTGGTACTGTTCCACCACCCAATGTTGCACGGCCATCTATTCCAGTAGCAGCACATGAAAACAGGGAATCACCAGCACCGGAAACTAATCAAGGTTTACTGTTGCTATCATTCGCTAATAGCCGTGGTGTGCTGGTATCTTCTGCAAACAATTCACAAGAGCAAGAGCCTCAGGGTCAAGACATGTGAATGAGAACTCGGCATCGAGTTCTAATGCGCGATATGAGTGCTCTGTTTGCAAGAAGGTGTTCCCCACTCACCAAGGGTTGGGTGGTCATCGTGCAAGCCACAAGAGTGTGAAGGGTTGTCATGCTGTCGACAACACTGCTGCAGAACATCAGTCTGCAGAAAGAAATGGCTCTGATGCAACGGGTACTGGAAATATCTTTGGATGCCACATCTGTTTGAGGCGTTTCGCGAGTGGGAAAGCACTGGGTGGCCATATGAGGCGGCATCCAGAGAGAAGGGAAGAAGCGTCGTCGTCAGTGCAGGACTCAAACGTAGATTCTACGTCTTTGAGACGAATTGGCTTGGTGGTGGATTTAAACCTTCCCCTTCCTCCTAATCTCCCCCTTCCTCCTTATTTGCCTTTGCCTACAGAGAACGACGAAGATTCATCAGCATCATCTTCATCTTCATCTTCATCTTCATCATCACCATCACCATCTCCCGATGCCAGTTTGGACCTGCACTTGTGAGTTTGACGAAAGCAAGACTCGCTTATTATATGTTTAATTTAAGGGTGTGTATATGTGATACTATATATCTATCTATCTATCATCTCCCATTCTATCAATTTGTGACTGTTTGTTACAGTTGATGTGTGCATGTTTTAATAAATGGGAGGAGCGTAACAATGTAATGAAATGTGGGAAACCTTATTCTCTGTAATGTATTGTTATTTATTTATTATTATTAATTAATAATTATCTATAATCTTTTGATTTTTTTTTTTGTGTTTTTGAACATCATGTAGTAGCGTTTTGATTTTCGTGTTCTCATTGTTTTCTTTGTAATTCTTTTTTTTTCTTCTCTTGATTGCAGTAATGTAGTGATATCGGATAACAAGAAATAAATAATGTTATCTACTTATCACGGGTTTTGTTATGCACAAAATAATACCCGGTCATTGCATCCCGAAGATGCAGAAATAAATATAAAAATAGGATAGATGTTTTCTTGCATTACAGATCGCAAAACTTTACTCCCAATAAATGCGCATTTGTTAAATTTATGTTAATTTCTCCAATGCAAATTTATACCATTTTTTTTGCTTTTTCTTTTGATGCATCGAAAAGACTTTTTTTTCTTATTGGTTCACCAAGTCGGCACCACTCTCTATTTCGTCCGTTTCTAATATAGTTTCCTCCTTTTCTGCGCATGGCACTTCATTGTTAAGTTTAACACACAATACTATAAAAATACACTGGACAGTTTCATAAGAAATTTATTTACCACAGTATAAAAAGCAACTAAAAGTCTGATACTTGATTTAAAAATTAATAATGCAAGTAGTACTTTAAGAGAAAAAAAACGTCAACGTGAACGCCATACTCCAATCAATCCAGAAACTTTGTTTCGATCTTCTTATCCCCCTCTCTGGAAATATCTCCTTTCTGGAAAACTTCGTAGCTGCTTCACATCTATAGTTAGACCATGGATCCTTACAGGGTGCAATAATCTACACTTTCATTTCAATTTATTTATGTTTTTTTTCTTTTTGTTTCTGTACCCTGATTAGCTACTTGTAATAAGATAAGATCATTATTTTCTTTCTATTTTTGGTTCTTAGTTGAATTTGATTCATCAAAATTGATTTTGATTGCTTCACTTTCTGTGTATTGGAATTTGATCTACTGATTCTGTCTGGGTATAATGATCTTATAGTGTAATATATTTTTCTTGTGCTTGGTTGGAGCAGCATCGCCCATCAAGCGCTCATAATTCGCCTTTCATGACCACAAATTCCGGGGCACCGGTCTATAACAACAACTCATCTCTCACTGTTGGACCCAGAGGTAACTGATTTTGTCTATTATTGGGTTTTCTCATTTTTGAGCTTTATTGGTAAAATTGAGGGAATCTTTAGCTGATACATTTTTGTTTTATGGTAGAATTCACTTAGCTTGTTCAATCCACAACTACTTTACAGGATTATGCTTGCTAGTTGCATTTCGAAACTCGTATGTTGTTTTAATTGGGGTAGTCTATTGACATCTTTTGATTTTGTTGACGGCATTACTAATTAGGGCAGTGACTTTCGGTGTGTTGTTACTAGTAGTATGCACGACCTGTATGTGGTGAATAATGGATGTACTCACCCAAACCATAGTGTAGGTATTTTGCGATTTTTTTCATTTGAGCATTACTTCAAGTTCAACAATCAAAGAGTTAAATTCTACTACTCTTTGCTTTTGGCAGGTCCAATTCTTCTCGAGGAATACCATTTAGTAGAAAAGCTTGCTAATTTTGATCGTGAGCGTATCCCAGAGCGTGTTGTTCATGCTAGGGGAGCCAGTGCCAAGGGTTTCTTCGAGGTCACCCATGATATTTCTCACCTTACATGTGCTGATTTCCTTAGAGCACCAGGGGTCCAAACCCCAGTCATTGTTAGGTTCTCTACTGTTATCCATGAGCGTGGTAGCCCCGAAACTCTGAGAGATCCTCGTGGTTTTGCTGTGAAGTTTTACACCAGAGAGGTAATTGTCATTGTTTAGTTGAGTTTTCTTCTGTCACTGTCATACTTGTACACTTGTTCTTCTGGTAAATGCCAAATATCAATTGTTCATTAAACAAGTATCAATAATTCATTACATGGAAAGAAAGTCTTGCATATCCGTGTCTTGTGATTGCAGTCTGTAAATCTCAACTTTTCTGTATTTACAATATAAATAGTAGATTTGATATCTGCTATTTATATTGATGTGATCCAAAATGTTTGTAATCATTGCTCGACATTTGACTCTTTTGCTGATGTTGTTGTTGACCTCAGGGTAATTTTGATCTAGTTGGAAACAATTTCCCAGTCTTCTTCATCCGTGATGGAATGAAATTCCCTGACATGGTTCATGCTCTGAAGCCCAACCCAAAGTCCCATATTCAGGAGAAATGGAGAATCCTCGACTTTTTCTCCCATCATCCAGAGAGCTTGCACATGTTTACGTTTCTGTTCGACGATATTGGTGTCCCACAGGACTACAGACACATGGAAGGTTCTGGTGTTCATGCATATACTCTCATTAACAAGGCTGGAAAATCACTATATGTGAAGTTTCACTGGAAACCAACTTGTGGGGTTAAGTCACTGTTGGAAGATGAGTGCATCAAAGTTGGAGGTGCCAATCACAGTCATGCTACTCAGGATCTCTATGACTCGATCAATGCAGGAAACTATCCTGAGTGGAAACTTTTTATCCAGACAATGGATCCGGATCACGAACACAAGTTTGACTTTGACCCTCTTGATGTCACCAAGACATGGCCGGAGGATATTATCCCTCTACAGCCAGTTGGACGACTGGTGTTGAACAAGAATATCGATAACTTCTTTGCGGAAAACGAGCAACTTGCTTTCTGCCCTGCTGTTATCGTCCCAGGTATCTACTATTCTGACGATAAGATGCTCCAGACTCGTATATTTTCCTATGCCGATACCCAAAGGTATCGTCTTGGTCCAAACTACTTGCAGCTTCCAGCAAACGCTCCCAAGTGTGCTCACCATAACAATCATCATGATGGTGCCATGAATTTTATGCATAGGGATGAGGAGGTAGTCTTTCTTCCTAAGTCAATCTTCTTATGAATTATGACCAGCTAGGTCAATATTAGCTTATTTCAATGTCCTTATTGGATTATTCCCTGATGAGTAAGTTTGTTTCTAGGTGAATTACTTCCCTTCTAGGTACGACAGTGTTCGCCATGCAGATGCTTATCCTATTCCATCGACAATATGCTCAGGGAAACGTGATAGGGTTAGTTTCTTGTTTGCTAAGAAATGGCAGAACTCCACTTATTGGTCTTTTATTGATTAACATCTGTTCAATAGATAGGTATCTGAAACATTTAATCTGCTAGCTAATACTTATTCCTCTTGTTTTCGCAGTGCATTATTGAGAAGGAGAACAACTTCAAGCAACCTGGTGAAAGATACCGGTCCTTTACACCTGAAAGGTATCTAAGTTCACTTCTTTGACATAAACTTTATGAACTATTAAATGTGAGCTTTCTTTTTTACCAGCTTGTTTTTATTCTTTCTCAGGCAAGAGAGGTTTATATGCCGATGAATTGATGCTTTATCCGATCCAAAGGTCATCCACGAAATCCGCAGCATCTGGGTGTCCTACTGGTCTCAAGTACGAAACTCAAACTTTAGTCTTGTTATTATTTAGCAGATTTAACCTCAGTATAAACAGATATGTAATTTGACAAGCTAGTGAAGAAGATTACGTGTCATCTTATTACTGTAAATTTTACTGACATGTATGCTATCTTGTGGTATTGTGGTAATTTACAGGCTGACAAGTCTTTAGGTCAGAAGCTTGCTTCTCGGCTCAGCGTGAAGCCAAGCATTTGAAACTGGAATGCACGAAGAATGTTGTAAATGAATGCATGAGCATAAAAGAAGGGTGTTCAATTTTATGATCTTGTATTTTGTGTTCTGTAATCTTGCTTTTATTACGAATGATTTATCAGATGATAGTCATGATTAGTCATGTGGTAAATTTGAATTACGAAGAACTCTTGTATTCAACTTATAATAAATGAAGCCATCTGAAAAGTTGCAGTATATTTATTCCTTGCTATTTTTTTTCTTCTGGCAAGTATGAAAGGAATTGAGTGCTCTAATGCAACACACTGCGCAACAGTGGCAAACTCTTTTGCAGGTACACCTCTTTCTTTGCCGGCTGCAGGGAAGTTTTAGGAGTCATATGGGTGCTTTGCTTTGGAGATTGATAGTTATATACGATTGCAGTTCACAAAGAGTGACAGCATGACTCCAAGAAAATTGATGCAGTAATTCTGTCAGAACTGTAATATTGGACAAAGAAAACATTCCTTTTCTTTCCTATACCGGTACAATTACAAGGCTTTGCTGAAATCAGGATTTGAAACCAGTCACTTTGCATGAAATTCCATTGATATCTGTCTTTCATTCGACAAAAGAGATAAAAAAATTAGCGGGACAACGATATAAATCCATTAAAAATTCAAAGTAGCTTCTTTTTCTTCTCCAAGTTATGCTGAACTCGTTGGAAATTCAAGACCACCCATATCAAGTGCCATAAAGAGATATCCGGCCAAAGGGCTGCAGGTGAATACAAATACGTGTGCGCAGATTGCCATAGAAGAAAATTGCTAAGTCGCTTTGCACCTGAAGTACGGATTAAAATGTCAGGTTCAGGGGTCACAGCCATGTACATATGTTTCTCTAGGTCTGATAACATAGCTGCACACTCGTGATCATTCTCACGACTACAATCAACCGATCTAATTTCATCACTACCACAGCCACTTGAGTCCAATCCTTGTAATTTACACCACTTGTTTTTATATGATTTTTGCACGGCGTTGACGACCTCATCAGTGGAAGAATATGCTATGCAGATAACTAACACTAGGTTGTTGTTCATTGCAGTGGCTGTCATTGCTCTCTCAGCTGCTGCCCTGGTAGTAGCATTTAAGAGCTTCAAGTTTCCTATGAAATGTAACCGAACCCCAAATTTACTTACAATGCTACCTTCCATGAGTAATTCCTCAATCTTCTCCTCCATCAGAGTCATCATGTATTGAACTTCCTTTGGTTCTCGGTTGAAATTATCGACACTGAAGGCGTATACCGTCACATACTTCACCCTTAGCTCGTAACAGTACTTCAACATTGACATAAGAGCAAAGAGTCCAATTCTGTGGCGAGCCCCTTCTTTCAGTTTATGTTTCCGAGCGTACCTCCGGTTTCCATCCATGATGAAGGCAATATGAGTAGGGATCGGACCTACAGAAACCACGCTGAAGATGAACTTCCGGAATACACGAAAACAATTTTCAAAGAACCCACCTAAAATCATCTTAATTCTCTGCATATTTACCGACGCCGGAGAAATTTAAAATCAGATATCAATCAATCAACTGTTTAAGGAAAATAAAAGTCAGTCAGTATCAATATGCATGATTTAATCTACATGCATGGAAAAGGAGGTCCTTCAAAACCTGCAGACATCTTAATAAACAACGTAAAAATGTGTAGCTGGCAACTGGCTACAAAGAAGAAAAGATCAAAGAAATTTATCTTACGTAAATGAAGTTTGTTTCTACTTGACGAGATTCCTGTTTTTTTCAATTGGGTGGATATGATATTGGGGCTCTGAACTAATTACAAGAAATATGCTATATTGGAGGAAAGTTCAGATGAGCTTTTAGAGTGTCATGCACTTTGAATTTGCAATTTTTAAGGAGAGCATGAAAACTTACAGAGAATGGATAACCAACACCCCTTTTTTGTTCAGTACAGTCATGAATATTGAACTGCTTAAATTAAACTACCTGTACGTTTGACAAGGTTGTTTTAACATGTCTAACTTTGATATATTCTTTAAACAAAGTAAATAAATAAGTATATAGTACTTTTTTTGGGCTTTCAAAAGAAGACACAATTGGGAGATGTTCACAAAAAAAAAAAAAAAAAAAAAAAAAAAAGAAAAAAAAAAAAAAAACTAAAAATAAAGTAATTTGAAGAACCCTTGTCCAAATAAATTCGGTAATGGCTAAACCTTGATAAATTATCATAACTAAAGCAATGCCGACGGCAACGCATTCATACTTCGAGCAATACCGATTTCTGCTGTCGGTATTGTACTCAACAATCAAGCAATGCCGGATGTTTATGTGTGATTTCAATTTGATCATCCTCTTCGTCTTTCTCTCGTTGATTTGGCAGTTGAGAAGAAGAGGGCGTACATGATTTTTTTTATTTTTTTTTTAATTGGATAAAGGGCACTGTAGTCATTTCATCACTAACAAAATTAACCCCTTAGCCTACATCATGCCCCATATAATTTATGGAGGTATCCCCAAATGCGGGTTCTTTAAAAACCCATAAGTTATTAATTTACTTCATTAAGATTGAGGTTCAAAAGATACATAGTGGTGGAGAATCGCAATTACACCAACTGGAATCATGATAACATGATGATTCGAGTACATCATAATAATACAACATAAAAAATTCAAAATATAATGTATCCCGATTTTTGAATTACAACAATTATATAAAATAGCTGATCAAGGAGATAAATGATGTAACCAAACATGGTCTTCTCTTTAAACTTTAATCATTTAATAACTTCTTCTTCATTAAGATATAATCCTTCATAAAAAGAATGATCTGATCCAAATATCATCATAATTACAATCCATTCCCGTACCATTGATCAACTTTGTAAAAATTCTGATCATCTTCGCGCCAGAGTTGGTCGTCTTCGAAAATATACTAGAATATACCATCGGACTCCATTAGAAAACCGAAAGGGCAAAAATAAATCGATGTGATAGCGAATCGAAACATCATATGACAAAGACTTGTCATGATATTATTTATTGAAAACATAAAGGGAATACATAAAATCATACCTAATTTCGCAAAAAAGAATGATACGACTTTATTTATTTAAACGAGATCTAGTAATACTATCTAAATTTTCCGGGAAGATTTGAAAGATGAAGAAAAATAGGATTAATTTTCTGGGGAAAACGGTTTTAGCAGAAAAAGAGAGAGAAAGTTTTAAGTATATAATGCTAGATGACCGCCCACTTGCCACAACGAGGGATTGACTTGAACAATTGTAATGAAATTTTTAATAAATTACAGTAAGTTTATGGTGAAATTGGAAGACTTTAAATTTTTTTGATAGAATTTGGCTTAGGTTTGATGAAACTAAACTTCAATCAAAACTTCTGAAATGTTGGTTATGGAATTCATCAAACTCAACAGTCATCTGAAGAAATTGTATTGAAATTTCGAGTATATTTCAGTGAGTTTTTAGTAAAATTTGAAAATTTTGGAGGACTTTTTGTTAGAAAAATTGGCTTAGGTGAAGCAGTAGTAAAAACTTGTAATTTAGGGGTGGGCGGGGTGGAGTAGATATTCTACTTTAATTTAAAAGAAACCATCTCTAACCATTATAAATAGTGCTAGAATTAATAATTAATAACGAGATAAAATGAAATTATATGTATTTTGCTCAATTATTAATTGAGTAGTTTTTATGAAGAGGGAAACACTGATCGTTCTGCAACTCAATGAAAATTATGTTAGACATATGAATATGTTGACCTTATGATAAGATCCTCTAGCTACACCTTCGAAACAATAAAACTCTTAGTCAATGCCTCTGAAATACAACTATCTTAACAAAACTCGAATAATATTTTTTAAAGTTTTTTTCAAGTTGAATCTAATAAATGAAGATTGTGAAGAACCAAAAAAACATAGTCGTGTTTTATATGAAAGAAAGAAGAGAGATATATCTGCTACGCACATTTGTACAAAAGATTATGAGAAGGACAGGAAATTTTCCAAACTATAATAGATTCTAACAGAAAAAGAACTAACTAACTAACTCAAGTCGAAATGGGATGGATAAAAGACACTCAATTTTTCATGTTAAAAGTCAAAACGGGAAGAATACAATTCTTTAACATGAGAATCAATAACTAACAAATGTAATAGAGATTGATAGAGTTAGAGTAATCCAATTCATGAATTAAATGGAACTTAGCAAAAACATGCTTCATTTAATTATAATATATGATTTGAGGTAAATGTGATTTGAGCTAAGATTATTACTACAAATACTTGGGGTTTTATGCATAAAAATATGATTTCCCTTCAACAATTGACCTACTCACATAACCTCAATTGCATCCTGAAAAAGAGACTTGTATTTAGTAGATGACTTGTCAACAACTATCTGCTTCTTAGAAGATCAGGAAATTGGATAGAACAGAAACACACTTGTCATCAGACTTACAATCCGGATCAACATCTTTGGAAGGATTGAAACAATCAAACCTCTCTTGAGAAGAAATCTAAATCCAATGTTCCCTTAGGATATCTCATAATCCGTTTTACAACAACCTTGTGTGTTATAGTTGCATAATCTAGACAACACACCCAAGCATAACAATATAGAAGGAAGTAAGAAAAAGTAGAGGAAATATTTATTTTTAAACGAAAATAAAACTCGAAGCTTGAGTCAGGATGAGTTAATGAGAGATAATGTCTGAGGATCGGCTCCCAACTCGGTGCATTAATCATTTTTTCTCTTCGATTTCATCGCAAATTCTTCAAAAAATCTATGCAAATAATTAGTTCTTCAGGTATATTTTAGTTTGTTCTAGTAATTATGAGCAATAACTAGTAAATTTAGTTGTAATAAGATGGAGTTTGATGAGATCCATGAATCAAATAGGGTTTCATCGATAGTAGATATTTCAGATTCTTCAACAACAACAAAAACAGGCTTCAATTACCTTAATTGATGATCAAAATAGTGATCGTATGTTGTATGGAGATTCTCATTGATTGGTCACCTTGATTTTATTCGTATCAAGTTTGTGGATGCTTCAATAATTTTAAAAAATCAATGAAATCTTGTTGGTCAATGCCAACTCATTCCTTTAGGAAAAAGGTTTTTCAGAATCAAATTATATACTGAAGAGGATAAGCAATACACCAAATCTGAGAGATAAGAAGTTTTTGATCAAGTTTTGAGAATCAGAAATTTGATTCCAAGTTTTAGGCCATAAAGTCAAAGAATATCATTAGCAATGGCTTGGGTTTCTTTTCCTGGGTTAAGTCTAAAATACTGGGATGAAAAAACTTTGTTCGCAATCAGTGAAGCCATTGGAAATCCTGTTAAGGTTCATGAATCTATATTGAAATATGAAAGTGGGTATTTTAGCTAAAGTTCTTATTGAAATTGATTTGTCAAAATCTATTCTGAAAACGCAGGGGATACCAAATACACCCAACTTTTTGGTTCGCAACCTGCATAGACAAAACTTAACACAATCGCAAGAAGACCAACTTAATGATCCTTGACAATATGTATAGAGTTAATATCTCAACATATACTCAATCAGTATGTATATAGACACAAGGTCCGGGAACCTGATTGTTAAGCAGAGTACTTGGACGATCTCAAAAATCAATATCCAAGATCAATCTAGTCGTATCTAAATAATTCAATCGGAATTTTTCCAAGTTGTTAAACTTGTTATCTATCTTTCAAGATACGAATTCTATAAGAAATTAGTCTCGTGATCGATTAAAATTAAGTAGACTTATCTACGTAGATTGAATACGTACAAACCTGTGTATACCCAATTATAAAGATAAACGATATAATGCGGAAAAGGAAAAACACAAGACACCAGAAATTTTGTTAACATGGAAACCGCAGTAGCAGAAAAACCCCGGGACCTCGTCCAGGTTGAACACCACACTGCATTAAGCCGCTATAGACACTAGCCTACTATCATACTTCGGACTGGAATGTAGTTGAGACCAAATCCACCTCAAAGAGATTTAGTTATGGTCGCGCTCCTTATGTCTCTTGAACCTCACAAGGTTCTATGTACTTAATTTCCTTAACTGACGTCCTTTACAATGTAAGAGTTTCTTCAGCCAAAGTGAAGACTTTTGATACCAATCTGCCTCTAACAGATAAGCCTATTTGATTTCCATTTAGATCAGCAAGCTAGCAAACAGGGTCGGCCCTGAGACTTTGCTTCCCAGAAGCAAAAGTAAAAATGTTGCCCCATATGATACACGTTTTTTTTTACCTTCTTTATTCATTCATATATAATATACCAATTAAAACTCATTATGTTTTCAATTTCATCACGAAAGAGAGTAATTTGTTCCATGATCTCTTGTAGATTTAAGAAGAATCTGAAGTAGGAGTTACCAAATCTATAGGAAAAACCAAGGTCAGGTCAAAGAATTTATTAAAAGAACTTAGATTGAGTCTATAAAATTTGGAAGAATAGGAGATGCTGGGCAGTAAAAGTTGTTTAGGAAGCACTAGCTGGAGTAGATAAATCTGCTGAAGATGTCGAGGCGGGAGATGATAAATTTGCTGAAGAGGACGAGGCCTTGCCATTCCAATTTGGAGAAACAACCCAATTTGAATCTTCTAATTATTGTATCTTAGTAACCAATAATTTAGAACTGGAGCGCCATTTTTTAGGAAGATGACATTACCAATAGTGACAATCATGACCAATGGTGACTGATGAAGCTATCGACACCAGTATTGCAGCACAACCATAATCATCATATTCTTTGGATCATTTCAGAACATAAATCGTAATTTTTATATTTATATAAATTATAATCTGTTAGAGCATAGCTCGGTCAACCTCGCATGCGTTGCTATCTCAAGCATGTTTGTCAATGTTTGTAGGATCAGAATCTCGCAACAATAATGCCTCAGTGAAATTATCAACAACACAACAGTGTCGCAAAACAATTTCTGAAATGACAATGATAAACGACGTCAGCTAAAATCATGAGAAAAATGTGATGGTCCTGCAAAAAGTAGAGAGTTTGCGAGATTAACATTTGTAAGGTTGCAAGAATGTCGCAAGCCATATCCGAAAATAAAGGATAGATTAGCTGTCATCCACTATGTAATTCCCTATAGATAGCCGTTCCAATGTAAATGAAAGGAGAGATCTTTTTCGGAGTGAGAAGCAAGTAAATAGGAGAGAGAAAATCTAGAGCAGTGGTTATTCTTGATTCATTTATCTTTTCTTGTAAGATTGTTAAAAGATTGATCAATAAAATTATGATTGTTAATCTAAAATGAGTTGAATGTTAATGAAATCTTATGAGGGGTGTAGTGTAGGATTTCCTGCAACTACATAATGGCTCTAAAAACAGGGAACATTGAAGATTATTCTAGAAAAAATTGAAGATTAATATTGAGATTTGTGAAGATTTGGAGTGATTGATTAAGAATTTTACATAATTTCTTGCAATTCGTTAACATTGAAGAAATGGCTAGAAGAAGAAATACATAAGAACAACCAACTACTGTTGGAAGAAGCAAGAGAATTGCTGGAAGATAAAGAAGTGAAATGGGAGAATCTACTAGAATGAGAAATAATGGAGAAAATCAAATTCAACCACCAGTTCAACAAACACTAGTACAAGGAAGGAATATAGATTATGATAGGGTGAGTATACACACTTGGCAATTAAATTCCGCAGAAGAAGTAGAAGAAGAGCAGCAAACCAGAAACCATAGACAGGTAGAGAGAAATCAAGAAGCATATGAAGGAATAATTCATGGAGATGAGGAAATTGGAGCGTTAGAAACGTTGAGACGAAGAATACATGAAGAAAGAAGAGCTAAGGCAGAAGAACGTGCAAATCTAACAAGGCAAAAATCACGAATTGAGGATGGAAAATATGAGACTACAGAGTAGAAGATCGAGAAGTATTACAAAATCATATTCAAGATCGATTAGAAGAGAGATGAGGCAAAACTCACCCACAACTAATGCTGGAAACGATATTCAAGAAGAAATATCAAATCCTAATGAAGAATATCGCGAAAATAGAGAAAGAATTGATGATCGTTACGTTCCACAAAATGAAACTTTTGATGAAAGGAAAAATGGTAGAAATCAAGAGAATGGACAACGTCAGGGAAGAAATGATCAAAACGGCGAAGGAAATCGAGAGGAAGGAAGGAGAATTTTACATGAGAGAGAAACTCAAAGAAATCAACAAACGATTGAAGAAGAAATTGAAAGACATTATGCTGAACAAGCACGTTTAATTTGCGAACGTGAAAGATTGAGAGCGGAAATGGAAGAACAAGAGCTTCAGGAGACAATTCGCCAGAACAGTCACGACAATCGAGAAAGAAGGCGCACACAAAACCGAAATAACGGTAATATCAATGAAGAGTATGATAGAGTACAGAGGATGGCTGAAAGACAGCGAATGGAATTAATAAGAAATGAACAAAATCATGAAAGGGAAAATGAGAGACATCATCATATGCGAATTCAAGATGGAGATGAAGAAGAGACTGCAAAAGAAGACGAGATGAGGATAATGAAGAAGAAATGCAAAATTTCGCGAGAGAAGAAAGACATGAACGCAGAAGAAGGGAGGCGAAATTAAAAAGACCAATGGATCAAAATTCAGGTGTAAATAAACAAATCTTGGAAGAAGTAGAAGAAATGAGAGGAATGCTAAATAATAGAGGAGAAGTAGGCAGAAGACAATTGGATGAAGCTATAGAAGAAGCTGCGAAAACTCCATTTACAAGGGAAGTACAACTAGGAGGAATACCTCCGAAATGCAATTTTCCCGCATTAACCAGCATTTTTGACGGAACAACTTATGCAATTCAACACATTAAAGCCTACGTGAGGTGTATGTTGCAATGGGAAAATCATGATGTTGTATTATGCAAATATTTTGCATCCAGCTTAACAGGGGAGGCGTTAAAATGGTTCGAAGGTCTACCAAAGAATACAATAACATCCTTCAATCATTTGCAGACTACATTCCTGGGGGCATATATAAGTAATAATTCTTCGCGACCTGGTATTAAAGACGTGTTTGGATTAAAACAAAGGATTGGCGAAAGTTTGAAGCACCTAACTAAAAGATGGAGGACTATGTGTAGCGAAATGGCTGGCCGTGTGGATGAGAGATATCTTATCTTATCATTTACCAATGCTATGATTGCAATCAACCTATTGTACATCCAAATTTTCAGAGTCAAGAATACGATCACAATGACTGAATTACGAGAACTTCAAGAAGAATATATTGCTCTAGAGGAAAGGCAAAATGAAATGGAATCATACCCAGTTGCGAACACCAGTTCACAAACAACGAATGCAAGCTTATTACTCAAACTAATAAATACAGTGGCGAACAATTCGCAAGTACAACAAGAGAAGGTGACGGGTAACAATCAACAGAAACTGGTGGTTATGGGAAGCCGAGATCAAGAGGAGTATGAAAGAGAAAGAAATTTCTACAATCGTGGTGGAAATAACAAAATTCAAAGACTCGATCAGCCACAAGAAACTTATGGAGGTCAAAGACAAAACTATAATAGAGGATAAGGTGGCCACGAGGTAGTATGAGAGGAAATCAAGATGCCACCTCTAAATGCAAGTGTGGAGAAAATATGGGAAGCTATAATTTTTATGGAGAATATACCAACACCATGGAACATGGGAACAAAACCACCTTCAAACCACAGAAATCATGAGTTTTGTTCTTATCATCATTTTCATGGACATACTACAAATGATTGCAGAAATGTAAAAAGAATTATTTTGAGAATGATAGATCAAGGAAAACTAAACCACTTTTTGGTAGGGCACCCACAATCTCAACCATTTCCACCACCACCAGAGCATCACAAAGTAAACACGATGAAAAGAAGGAAACATTCTTCATAGAAGTTGGTGCAAAAGCAAAGAATCTATTCTGTCACTCTATCGTACATTCATACAAGACAATTGAAGATTTTCATGACAATGTTTTGAGTAGAGTATTCGCTAGAGATAATGATGGAAGAGAAATTATGAATATTGCAAAAATCTCGCCACTAGAGGAATGGCAGAAACAAATTATTTCTTTTACCGCAGAAGAAATCCCCAAAGATGAAGAGGTACATGATAATCCATTGGTAGTAAAATTAGAAATTAATCCAAAACCGAAAGAAGATGAGGATGATGAAGCTGAAGATTCATGGGCAATTAATAGGATTCTAATCGATACTGGAAGCTCTGTGAACATCTTATTTTATCATACTTATAAAACTATGGGAGGAAGAGATGACGATCTTATACCATCAACATATAAGATATATGGTTTTAATGGTACTGCCAACAAGCCTAAAGGGGAGGTTACTATGCGAATTCCATTGAAGGGAATATCTTCTGAAATCCTATTCTGTGTCGTTGATGTAGAATCACCCTACAATGCATTAATTGATCGACCTTGGCTACATGGGATTCTAGGTGTAGCTTCAACTTTCCATCAGTGCATCAAATTTCCTCACCCCAGCGGTGTAGGAATCATAAAGGGAGATTGGGTTGAAGGAAATAGGTGTTACGAAACTGAGGTGGAATCCTGCGAAGGAAGAGAAAACAAGAAGGCAAGTTGGCGACAAAAAATCAAAGAGACAAAAAGAAGTGAGAAATTGATGGTGGATGCAATCGAACGAAAAGAAGAAGAGATATTGTGAAACTAATGCTAGCTCAGAATAAAAAATGATGAACATACCACTACCAAGGAAGCAGTAGCAGAAAATAACAAAGAAGCAGAGAATGGCAAAGGTAATAAAAATAAGAAATGTATGAATGATTAATTTGTTGCGACACTCTCGCAATAAGTAAAATTCTCAAAAATACATTTTATTGAATGACAAAATTGAGATTGCGAAATGCAAATACGATATGATGATGTGCGAGAATCTCGCAGAGATAATGAATTCTACAAAAGACAATCAGAGAACAATGACAAAAAAGAAAGGGGAAAACCTTTATGGCGTACACCCTAGTTCGCGACTACAATTTCGCAAGAGGCAAATGTAAGACCTAAAGTACGTCATATAAGGGGGTACCTGTTGCATGGCTCAGGGAAAGGCTACACCGCCACCAGATGCTGAGTCATGGAGATTTGGGGTCAATAAAGCCCATCCGGGAGAGGCACCTTGGATTCTCAGCTTAAGCATATGACTTAGGTTGGGCGACTAAGGTAATAAGGACTCTCCCAAGGAGTGCAGAATCTGATCAAGGCGCGAGGTACACGGTTGAGTCAAGAGTGCCAGGGGAGTTTGAAGCGTACCTTGCCATTCTTGACAATTCTTGGCTTATACTGCACTCGGCCCGAAGAAAACCCCACTTAGGATGCAGTCTCGTAACCATAAACCCTATAGGTAAAAGGGATAAGAGTCTGCGAAAACAACTGGTTGTTGTTAAGACCGGATGGGAGGATCCAACCTTGTATGGTATAGGTACGCCTCCTTGAAGGGGCAACCAGGGGGAAGATAAGGGCGGCACCCTCCATTAGGGAGCTGATAAGTGTCTTAAGACGCAAATGTCATGAGGCTTTTTACTCACAAGGGTATTAAGGCTTGTCATATTTGTGCGACAATCCTAAAGAGGCAATAATACAAAAGAAAAAGATAAGACGAGATCAATGGGTTTTCGCATGAAAGTGCGAAGACGTCCTGCGATTTCGTCGCAAGACGGCAATGTCATGGGGATTTATTTTAGCAAGAATATTTAGGCAGGTCATATTGTCGCAACATTCATGAAGAGGCCATAATACAAAAGAAAAAGTTAAGGCAAGATCAATGGGTTTTTGCATGAAAGTGCAAGAACGTCCTGCGATTTTGTCGCAATGACAAGAGGTGGCATAATAAGACCTTTAATTAGGAAGGCAAAATAAGACCACACACGAATGAGATTTTGAAAAGAATCAAAATTCACTTCGCATAAGATTGCGAAATTATACATAAACAACTGCGAAGTTGAGGCACAAAATAAGAAAAATCTGCAAAATCTCTCATTTGGATACTAATAACAGAGGCAAGTATGGGAATGAATGAAATTAGAAAATGTTATTTGTCTCCATATGATATATTTATGCAAAAATTCAAAAATTAATGATTATATTGATTAACTGTATTGCAAGGAAGAATTGTTTTAATGTATGCAAGTCAAAATGAAAGAAACTCATATATTAAGGAATATGGGGAATCAAAAAGAATTCGCAAATATACAGAAAGAAGGAATAAATGTACAAATATTACAGAAGATCAAAGAAAGAATCAAAGACTACTACTTAGCTGATCCTCCATCATCTTCATCAGACTTGTTCCCTTCTTCGTCTGCATCAGAACTTTCATCTCCATCAGAACCTTCATCACCATCAGATTCTTCATCATCAGCTTCGCTATCAGAAATAATCAGATTGGGAATGTTCTTTGGGATCTCCTCCAAGAGACAAGGATAATCAGAATGAGGAATACTATGGTCATCACAGACGATTTGGATAGTTTGATTGCCAAAATGCATAGCATCATTCTTAAAGTTCTCAACAGTGATCTTGATTTGATTCTTTAATCTAGAATACTTGTCCTTGCGAGAAGAAAGATTCTTTGCGAGTTCCTCTTTTTCATCTTCAAGTTCCTCAATCCTTTCGCGATATCTACTTTCAGAATCTGCAGGCAAAAGGCAATCAATTAATAACTTGATGAAAATTCATAAGAAACAAAAGATTAATGAAGAAGAACAGTTAATAACCTTCTCTGTCAGAAATCATATCTCTAATCAAGGCTGTATGCTCAACTTGGAGACTAACATTTACAACTAAATCTTTTCTGGCATCGTCTAAGATTTTCGCATCCCAAGCGAATTCATCCTCATTACTTATAAGAAAACGAGAACGAAATTGGTTTTCTCTTTCGCAGAGCTCGATGTTCTTGCGGTTAGCTTCATCTCGTTCAAGTTGAACTTCAAGAAGGGTCTCTTGGAATTTCGCCAAAGCCTTAGCACCTTGATCAGAGATGCGATCCTTATCATCTATGAGACCGCTAATTTTGGTTCTCAACTCATTGATTTTCTCTTTAGAATTAAGAAGGAGACGCTTAAATCGGTTGGCTAAGCCTAAACTAGATCTATGGTCAATTTCTAAGAGGCGAAATTTGGATCTTAGTTCATTCAGAGAAAGAGATGAAATTTTATCATTTGAGAAACTATTTAAAGATTTATTAAGACGCTCAAGAAGGGTATCATTATCCAAGGCATTAGGAAATGAACGAAGAATGGTAGCTTCATCAGAAAGACCATAAATGTCTGCAAAAAGGATCAATTAAATAAGATAAAACAACAGGATGAATGAATGAAGGGAAAGGAGAAAAGTAACATACCATAGAGTTAATTATTAGCTTGCTAAAGACTAGAGATTTTATTCTTATACGAAGAAGAATCAATTTCTAGTTGTTTGTTCTTATCGCGAAGACATTTGATTTCAGATTCCAGTTCCTCATTCTTTGTATGAAATTGAAGATTTTCTTTTCAAGAATTTCGCGTCTCCTCTCCAGATCTGAGGCAACACGAAAGAAGCTTTTCCAGCCTGCGAGAAAATATAAAAAGTATTAAAATAGAAAGAGATTTTGAGTTACAATAAAAGAAGAAGTAAAAGGATGAAAGCATACCAGACTATTAAGAGAATGCAGGAAATTGGGAGTCACTGATCTAGAAACTCCACGAAGAGAATTATCACCATCCAATAAAGGAACATCGCAAATTGTAGCGAGAGCTTTGCAGGTATTAGCGAATTGACTATCTCCCATTCCTTGCAAAGAATCAGAAAAGAGGCCAGAGAGCTTAGCCATAGAAGATTCAGATGGAGAATCTTCATTTGCAGCAAGGTCATCATTATCCTCATCATCCTCATCACTCTCGGATTTTCATGAGAAGGAATATTTGAAGGAGAGGAAGAACGGATTTTTCTCTTCTTTGAAGGAGGAGCAGTTGGTTTTTCCCTGCGAAGAGCACCTTTGCCTTTATCACCAGTCTTCGCAACATTGGCAGGCTCTTCTATTTCAGCAATAATCTTCACACACAGATAGAAATAGAAGAAATAGAGGCAACAATATACTGTTTAAAATCATAAGAGAATATTTCTTACCTCATCTGTGTATGAGCGAAGAGCTAACAAGGTACTAGCCTTCCCAGTCCTGTGATAGCTATCTTTCAGTTTCTGGATCTGTAGAATTCGCAAGAATCAGCGAACAAAAGAATAAAAAATAAAGAAATAAAGTGAGCGAAACTGGAAGAAACATACCTCTTTCTCCTTCTCGGGCCAAGAGAATACCCAAGGTTGATAGGTAGCGAGATTCTCAGGAAGAACATTTGACCCAGCAATGTAAGGTCCTTTAGCATCAAGGGAAAAACACACCATTTATCATCTTTGGATTGGCGAGGAGTTGTGTTCTTACCAGAATGCCAATCAATGTCTTGCATGAGTATTTTAGCTTCATCAATGTTATCTTTCCTTTTCAACGAATACCCAGCGAGTATTCTCTTTCTTCATGGAGATCAATTCATAATTTTCAAAGAAACTCGCTACTGTGTATTTCTCAGCAATTATCTCCAAGTCTGCGAATTTAGGATCCGTAAGTTCTTTGGAGTACATAGATCCTTTACCAGCACCACGGTTAACGAACTCTAGCATCAGACGGATGCAATCCCCACTCAATTGGAAGATAGCTCGCGAAAATCCCGAGTGAGCGAGAATTTCATAGAACAGAGGAATATATGGGTCATAAAGAGGAATGGGGAGACCTGCGAGAATTTGACCTAGCGAAATTATGATTGATTGATCATCACAATATTGATCAGAGAAAAGTTTGATAGAAAGAATTGACTTGGCACTTTCACCAGGAATGGTAGAAAGTGTGAAACCTTTCTCAGCAAGATGTTTTTGGACGTCTTTTAAGTTTTTCTCATGTTTGTGGACACTTGGAGGAATATCTGAATATAGAGTATGGGAATGAATAAAAAGTAAGAAAAATAAAGAAGGAAGAATTACAGTAGTAGAACTTACGGAAGAACAAAAAAAGTTGCAGAGATGAGGAAGTAAAAAGAGAAGAGAAAGTAAAAATAAAATGGAAAGAGAGTAAGAAGAATATATAAAGAAGATTTTTTTTACTCGAAGAAATAAACACCATTAATGCGAAAAGACGTGAGCGGTTGAAAAGCAGCGGTTACAGAAGACGTGTCAAGAAATAAATGGAAGAAAGGATACGTGTGATAAATGCAGAATATGAAGAGATGGACAGTTGCGACATTTCTCACATCATTCTCTACTTCGCAGAGAAGATATGAGAAGAGGCAAGATGTAGGATCAGAATCTCGCAACAATAATTCCTCAGCGAAATTATCAACAACACAACACAACAGTGTCGCAGAACAATTTCTGAAATGACAATGATAAACGACGTCAGCTAAAATCATGAGAAAAATGTGATGGTCCTGCGAAAATTAGAGAGTTTGCGAGATTAACATTTGTAAGGTTGCGAGAATGTCGCAAGACATATCCGAAAATAAAGGATAGATTAGCTGTCATCCACTATGTAATTCCCTATAAATAGTCGTTCCATTGTAAAGGAAAGGAGAGATCTTTTTCGGAGTAAGAAGCAAGTAAATAGGAGAGAGAAAATCTAGAGCAGTGGTTATTCTTGATTCCTTTATCTTTTCTTGTAAGATTGTTAAAAGATTGATCAATGAAATTAAGATTTTTAATCTAAAATGAGTTGAATGTTAATGAAATCTTGTAAGGGGTGTAGTGTAGGATTTCCTGCAACTACAATGTTAGTGATCAAAACTATGAGTCTTGATTTCTATCCTACACAGCTAAGTCTCCGACTAGGATAAAAAAGTGTAGTTGAGCTCAAGGACTTCATGGCGATTCATCATACAACGACGAAGATCTATACAAGGAACCGTGGAACTTCATCAACAAAAAGGTATGTGGAGACTTGAACTTATCTATCATTCAAAAGTCTATCTATTCTATCTCCTACTTCTTATGAGACAAAAGTCTATGCTATATAGACTAAATCATACACACTTGACATTTCGAGCTGAGCATTCATTGCTTATCTTTTATCTCGAAATCGTGTGTTGGTAAAGCGTTTCGCTTTGATCAAGTTTATCTTCACCTAGTGACGAAAGTCATGAAAAGTTTTAATCACTTTGAGAATTGCTCTGACGTGAATCGATTTGTGAATAACGGCTACATAGCGTCCTCTGAGAATGTCTCAATGATTGAAATGAGAGTTTAGATTACATAACCATGTATTCCTTGAACCGAAGTTTTCGAACTTTGTTGATCAAGAGAAATCGGGAGGATTGTGGAATTGGATTGCTAAGTCCGAGAACCCAGTCCGCAGACTCAGTCCGCGTACTGTCGGAAGTTCTCGACCGAGAATTTCTACTGGATTTTCCAAAACTCGTTTGCGTGCTAAGTCCGCAAACCCAGTCCGCGAACTGGCGGAAGTTCTCTTTCCGAGAATTTCTGCTGAGTTTGGAAAACTCAACCGATTAACTTAAGTCTGCGAACTTGTTTGTGAACTTAAGAGGTTATGATCTAAAGATGTGCTCTGAACATGAAACATTAAATTACTAAGGAATGATTTATGCAAACTGTGGCTATAATGTTCATGAGCCAATTCAATCGAATCGAATCATCTTTTTTTCAATTGTGTCTTGTGTAGTTACATAAGATCTCATAGCAATTGAACAACTCTCTAACTAGTTCATTTGAGTCAATTGAACTAGTTATGGTGAAGAAGAACAAGGTTAATATGAAATTCTCATATGGTTAACCTTTTGGGTTACTATGTTGAACCAACATATACGTACACGTTTGGGCATGGTTATCACGAACCCAATAAACATATACCCAAGTGTGTGTGACAAGCTAAGTTTTCGATCTAACGGTTGAGAAATATTAGCTTGAATCTAAATCAGGTTTTCATCTAATGGTGAATAAGGATTGCTTTGTAACTAAGGCAAAACCCTGATTTGAAGGCTATATATAGGAGACATCTAGCATTGGGCAAAACTAATCCCCACACATCTGTGTGATACTAGTGCGCTCGATAGAGTCGATTCTCCTTTAACCTTTGGTTTTCTTCTCTAAAACCAGGTTAACGACTTAAAGTCTTCATTGGGATTGTGAAGCCAGACCGACACTACTTTATCGTAGTTGTGTGATCTGATCTTGCATCTTCTATCGTACGAGTACAATCGATTGATTGGCTTGAGATCGTGAGAGTTCTCCGATAGGCAAGATAAAAAAGTCACAAACATCTTCGTCTCACTGTTTGTGATTCCTCGAAAAACATCCTGTGTAGTCAGAAAGGATTGTACAGAGGTGATTGATTAATCTAGGCTATTCTTCGGGAATATAAGACCGGATTATCAATTGGTTCCTGTTCACCTTGATTTTATATCTTAAGACGGAACAAAATCTAGGGTTTATCTGTGGGAGACAGATTTATCCTTCGATAAAATTTTCTGTGTGAGACAGATCTGTTTATTATCAAGTCTGTGATTTTTGGTTACATCAACTCTTGGTTGTGGGTGAGATCAGCTAAGGGAATCAAGTGCGTAGTATCCTGCTGGGATCAGAGGCGTAGGAGTACAAATGTACTTGGATCGGTGGGAGACTGATTGGGGTTCAACAATAGTCCAGTCCGAAGTTAGCTTGTAGTAGGCTAGTGTCTGTAGCGGCTTAATACAGTGTGTATTCAATCTGGACTAGATCCCGTGGTTTTTCTGCATTTGCGGTTTCCTCGTTAACAAAATTTCTGGTGTCTGTGTTATTTCTTTTCCGCATTATATTTTATATAATTGAAATAATACAGGTTGTGCGTTCGTGATCATCAATTGGAAATCCAACCTTTGGTTCACTAGTACAGAAATGGCCTTTAGCCACGCCAAATATAAATTTCCCTGTCACGCCTTTTTGGTTTTGGCGTGTCTATAGGGTATACTTCTACTCTATAGACACGCCATGTTCAATGGGCGTGTTCATATAAGTGCTTTCAGCCACGCTATGGCTAGTAGTGTGTCAAAATTTCAACTGTTAAGTCACGTTAACTTCAAATTTTTGATTGGGAGTGTTTATAGACCAGTCTATGGCCACATTAGGTAGTTGTGGCATGTCCAAAGGTTAGTCATGCCATTTAAGGTGTGGTTTTAAAGTTGGTTCATTAGACATGCCAGTATATGCGTGTCCATAGTGTACGATTGATTGACACGCCAAATTCAAAGTGTGGCCAAAAGTTCTTCTTTGGACACGCCAGTATATGTGTGTCCATATTGTACGATTTAAAGAAACGCCAGTATATGCGTGTCCATAGTGTAGGACATATAGACACTCCAAACTGAAAGTGTGGCCAAAAAGTTCTTCTTTGGACACGCTAGTATATGTGTGTCCATAGTGTGCATTCTATAGACACGCCGATTTTATAGCGTGGCTAAAAAGTTCGTTTTGAAAAATTTAATAAAAAGCTTTCGCCCATATTCAAACGCATGACCTCGAAGAGGTTAGATAACGTACCAATCCACCAAGCTACCCATCTTTAGATGTTTATGATAAGTGTTTTGAAAATACTAGACTGGTTGAACTATTCAACATTTAAATTAACACGCCAAACTGAAAGTGTGGCCAAAAAGTGCTTCTTTGGACACGCTAGTATATGTGTGTCCATAGTGTGCGTTCTATAGATACGCCGGTTTTATAGCGTGGCTAAAAAGTTCGTTTTGAAAAAATTAATAAAAAGCTTTCGCCCATATTCGAACGCATGACCTCAAAGAAGTTAGATAACGTACCAATCCACCAAACTGCCCATCTTTAGATGTTTATGATTAGTGTTTTGAAAATACTACACTGGTCCAACTACTCAACATTTAAATAAACACGCCAAATTGAAAGTGTGGCCAGACTGCAATGGTGCCTCCCAACTGATGCTGCCATTTCTTAATCTGCATGCAACATAAAATGTTAATTAGACCTCAAAGATAAAATTCAAAGTTTGGTAGTGTAATTATGGTTTTAATGAATATTAGGTGTTGAAAATAGGTCTTTGTAGTGTATTTATGGTTTGAAAGGGTGAAATCAGACGCATGGCTTTGAAGAGGCGTGGTAAACAAAGCGACATGACTCTTAACCAAGCGTCTTAATGGGAATGAATAGGTATGGTGGTGGCTTCAAAAGGTGGTTTGTGAGGGTAATTAGAAATTTCAAGGTAAAAAATTATAGCATTTTCACCAGAATAGGAAAGGTTTAGTGGAAATAAGAAATGACCGGAGAATCTTCTCCAAGTGCAGAGGGTGGTAGATTTCCAGGCGAGTCTTCACGAACATCAACTGTTGCATCTCCAGATTCACCAGAATATGAGTTAGCCAAATCACTTCTTTCTTCGATGACATTAGAGGTATTGCAGAAGTTGCAAAGCAAAGTTCAATCTGAGATTGGTAGGCAGTTGCAGTTGCAGATCCAGCAGAGGGAAGAAGAGCAAGCTGTTCGAAGAAATGAACAAGAGGAGAGAAGGATTGAGAGGGTATATGGTGTATGGCTGCCAAAGTATTATGATAGGCGAGAGAGGAAAGATTAGGAGTGGGAGGAAAGGCAAGCAGAGAGAGATGCCAGAGATGCCAAAGCACCCAAGTATGGAAGCATGACTGAAGATGATGCTGAGTCATCTGATGGGTTTGAGGCAGATGGTGAAGATGATGGTGACATGAGTCCGATGATGTTTATGGAAGTAGTGAAGGAAATGGGGATGGAGAAATTGTTTATGATGATAATCATCTGAAGAGGAGATTTTCTTATGAGCTTGCCAATCCCAAAATCTTCTCGTGAACCATGAATGAGGGTGAGCCAATACGCTTGAGTGTAAGTGTGAGAGCTTATTATGCAGATGATGATGAATACGGGAATGGTGATTCGGATTCCAGTGGAACTTCTCCTGCTCCATCAGACAGCGAGGATAGCGAGCGGGGTGGCGATGGAAGACAGGATGATTTGTGGTGAGAACCACAGTGTTACCAGAATGAGCCAAGTTTTTAGGATGAGTATAAAGCCTGAAAACAGTTAACAAATTTTTTATGAAAAGGCTTTTCTGGTGATTTCCCTGTCTTCCAGTCTTCTTGAATCTGATGCTGATGATATTAGTAAGTTTCTTTTTGCTTCTCCCCAATGCTCGGTCGGCTTTAATTTCAGTTTGGTAAGTTTGTGTTATAATGTTGTCTTTGATATTAAAGGAGGGATGGTTGGTAGTTTTGAATGTTTTTTGGGTTACAGTTAGGGTCACTGTGTGGAAAGAAGTTTGGTGAATGGTACTTTTCTGGTTGTACTTGGAATTTAAGTGTTGGGTATTATGATGTTTAGTTTGAATGAATTGTGAACTCTTGTAAGGATTGATGGAATTTTGGGAATGTATAGAAGTAATGTTGGTGCTATCACTGTTATTTTTTCTAAGAGCTTTCGAGAATGTTATGCTCTTTGTTAAAGTTTATGGTATTGTGATAAAATGGATTATTATTTATTACTGTGAATTTCTGTATAAAAAGATTGGATGATGTATAGAATGTAATTGGTAATGAACTCAGACTAGACAAAGAAGAATTGAAGAACAGGACTCATGAAGGAGGGGAAGAACACTACCAGGACTCATGAATTGAAAAAACTTGATATAATGCTCAATGAGCTGATGAATGTTAAAGGAATGTTCGTAGTATTGGACTTGTTTTTGTTGTTGCCTTCTTGTTTGCTGTTGAATCCATTAAAACACTTAAGCACCAAAATAGTTTAATGGATTCAACAACAAACAAGAAACAACAACAAAACTAAGTCCAAGCTAGATAACGTACCAACCCACCAAGCTGCCCATCTTTATATGTTTATGATTAGTGTTTTGGAAATACTAGACTGTTTGAACTGCTCATCATTTAAATAAACACGCCAAATTGAAAGTGTGGCCAAAAGTACACCCAACACCCTCAAGACTAATTCCCTAGCTTTTTATGGAATAGAAATCCGACTTCCATGTTCTGCAAGTTATTGGGTTCTCCAAAACTATTTCTGCAAATCTTCTAAACACCTATAATCAAAATTTCTTTGGTAATCCGTTGAATTGGAATGCTATAAATAACTTGGGAGTCTGCAATTTGGTTTCTAAAAGATCCTACTCTTGGACTATGTGCTGTCAAAATTGCCTCTCAGCTACCACACTGGATTTATGGTAAGATTTTTCATTGCTCTCTCAAGCATTCCTGTACTAATATGTTATTCTACTAGTTGGAGTAGTTCATATGAATGCCCAGATAAAACTATTAACCCCATAAAACAATTTCAAACCTTCATGATAACCCCCTTTCAAATTCCCCCTGCTATTTACTATAGTCACCATATCAAGCTCAAAACCAAAATTAAACACAACAGCCACTCAACCAATCATAATACAATAACCCAGAACCACATATACATTCAATTGAACATCATTGTCTTTAAAACCAACACTATCAAATCCAAAATCAGCACCACTAGCATTAACTGTTTATCCATGAGAAACATATGCAATATTCACCCAAAAAACATTTACAGGAATACTTACTTTACCATCTGGAAGGGGATGGTTGAATACTGGTCAAGCTCCTGGTGCAACCCCAGAGGTCCCCACACCACTTCCAACAACCTTCTTGTTAGCTCCACTCCCTTCTGGTGCAGCCCTCCTCCTTGGCACATAATAGTTTCCCCTAGGAGGAGGCATAGACACTACTACATCCTCAGGAATCTCATTAGAATCAGTTATCTCCCCTTGTCCGAAGATTGCAATATCATAAGCATCCACTGCCAACTGTCGCATCACTGGTGCCAGCATGAAGATATTGGGGAAGACTACCACATCATTGGGGAGACCATGAGTGTCATTCTCCCGAATCTTAGCTTTGCATGCAACTGGAACTGGTGCAAAATAGAACACCTGTCTAGCACCACCAAAAACCACATGCTCCTCCCCTATAAGCACCACACCTTCATTAATCACAAACTGGCCTTTGTCAGGATGAACGACATACACCACCCACCCTTCATCAGCCCCTTGGAGTTGAGGAAGTTGAGGTTCCAACGCATAATCACTGACACTATCATGCATAACAACCATATCCTATTTGACTTCTCCAACACCTCCAATACCAACTTGGATGTTTGGCTTTGGTTCCTCACTGCTGCTACTGCTTATCTCTACTACCTGTCAAATTGGAGAAATGGGGGAATCCCAATCAATAACACCATCACAGTTACTAATAAAGCCAATTACAACTATGAAATTCACTTTCAACACCTTGAACCCAACAATTCTTCCATGATTATCAAAAATCAATACCTGGTTTTCTTGCATATTCATCTTAGCCTTCTTTTCCTCTGGTCTACCCATGGATTCCTGATTTGTAGACATGGCTGGGCGATCATTCAAATTCAGATATGCATTATAACCTCGCTTAGACATAGCTTCAACAATTGGAACACTGACGGGATTTTGCGGAGATGGAATGTGGAAGTTACAGAGTTACAGAATTGGAAATTAAAATTGTTCTCTTCCCAACATGCCATATGGACGAGAAGACTAACAGTTAACACATCTCACCCATCCATTTTCAATCCTCGAGATCAATTAGTTGAGATATCGTGGAGGCACATGCCTACTAAGTGCATGCAAAGACCTATTGAACGCTACCCCAACTTATTGGCCGTTCAGAGGCGACAGCAAACACTTGGCAGATATTTGGCAAGCGGACTCTCTAAGCTGGCTACCCGTGACCCGAAGTCGAAATCCAGTACCGAACCACAGATGCCCTCAACTATTTTCGTCAGAGACGGGCTTGAAGTGGCAAGTAGAAGCCCAATTACCTTAAAACTTCTAGAAGAAGACGCTGTCATCCTTCTGAACAAGCCCATCCTTCTGAATTTTCAGTAGTATTAAACTTGTGATGGATGTAGGTCTGAAGGGTTTGAAGAAATTTTTGATTTCAGTAGTAATGGATTGAATACAGTAGATGTACTAACAAGCAATGTTCTTGGTGAATGATTTTCAAATTCCAATGATTGTAAAGTAGAGATTGGTAGGAATGACTGAATTAGTGAATCAATAGGGTATATAAAATGCCGGTTAAGATGGTAATTGGGTATTACTCCAGATTATAAAATATTGTTGGAGTAAGATTAATTCAAAGACTATTTTAGGCCCAATTCCAAAAAAAAAATATCTATGTGCAAGCCTAGTATAATCCTAACATGACAGAACATTAATTCAACAATTAGTATAGCCAAATCCAAACTCATCCAACAATAATGCTAAAACCCGTCTGCATACAAAACCCCACCATGATTTAAGAATCAATTTTTTTGCAACAACCCATACATTAATTCTCTAGATAACAAGAAAATCCAAAGTGCGTACTTAAATTTGATAACAAAAACCAAAAAATGTTCTAACCTAATCGTTCATCTATTAGCAAACACAAACAACTACATTCTATCACCTGGCTCGCTTAGTCCTTGGAAATGGTTGCTTAGATGCAGTCGTTTGAGAAGCAGGGACTACTGTTGGTGATGGTGCTGGTGCTTTCCTTGCAGTTCTACCCTTAATGTCGTCCCGATAGTAATCATCCCTGGATTCCTTTTGCAGGTCAAGTTGATCTACCTTAGGCAATTTATACTCATTCCGACAAATAACTGCCGTACTGAATTCCTCGTCGACCTCATCACCAACAACATATTTCCAGCTTTGGGTAGGTGCACCTAACACAATAGACTTTTTTTTTTATTTTCCTGGTCTGGCACATAAAATACCTGCTTAGCTTGGGATGCTACAATGAAAGGATCATCCTTGTATCCCAACTTATCAAGCTCAACCAAAATGTAGCCAAGTTTGTCTTTTGAAACCCCTGCTTTGGTAACCCATTTACACCTGAAAAGTGGCACTTTCAGCGTATGATATGTCAGCACCCATATCTCTTGTAAAACACCGTAATAACCCGCCTCATTAAGGCTAATCCCCGATTTTCTAATGTGCGTGTCAGTTGCCTGTACATAAACCCCGATATTCTGGTTAATGGAACCATCATGAGATTTTGTGCGAAACATGTATCCATTGATGTGATATGATTCGTATGTCTCTACTTGTGGATCCTGTGGGTTTGATAGCCACCTTAAGTCCTTATTGAAGTTTTCCATAGAGTCTGCCCACTCACTATCAACCTGAAATACATTATAAAGATTAGCCTCCGTCTCAACGCAAAAGTTTCATACCAAGAGTGACATTTTCTGCAAACTCTTACCACTTTTTGTAACCATTTGCGAACTCTTCACGATGTTTTTGATCTAGCTGTCTATCATTCATACCAAGATATTTCTCCTTCAAAAAATCCTGGTGTCGGCTGGACAGTGCAATGATTAATGTTATTATCTTTACAGAAATCCGGACATAATAAAAAACTAAACAAAAAATGAGGTTATTTGGTTAGATCTAGTTATACTTACTCAATGTAAGGTTCAACTTTAGGAGAATTCCGCAACACATAGAAATGCGCTTTATCAAACAACTCCTTATCAACACGAGGTAACTTAGGTTTTGAGATTGGTTTTCCCCTGAAAGAATAAGAATCTTCGCCAGTGTCAGATGTGTTGAATTTGTCTGGTGGAATTCCGACTGTATCATTCATGCATTGTTGGTGCTCGTGGATAACCTCAACTGTCTCTTCCGCAAGGTTCCCTTCAGCAATGCTTCCTCCAGGTTTGTTTCTGTTTCGCACATGCCCTTTAATGACCTTCATGTACCTTTCAAATGGATACATCCATCGAAAGAATACAGGACCACACATTTGCACTTCCCTGGTAAGATGCATAGTTAAATGAACCATGATGTCGAAAAAGGATGGAGGAAAGTATTTCTCGAGCAAGCACAACGTCACAACGAGTTCGGAATGCAATTTTTCTAGATCTGCCACCTTGATTTCTTTGCTAGATATTGCCCTTAAAAAGAAACAAAACCTGATAATAACATATCTTGTTGGCTGCGACATAATTTTTCATGGGCAGAAAATGCTGCATTAGCATGTGATAATCATGCGATTTCAGTCCGATAAGCTTTCGATCTTTTCGATTCACCAGGGTTGAAAAGTTTGAACAATATCCTTGTGGAACCTTTATCTCGGATAATGTTGCACAGAACTTGTCCTTTTCCTCCGGGCTCAATGAGTGACATGCTGCCTTTAGTGTATATCCCCCTTTGCCATTTTACCGAGGTTGCAACTCGTCTCTAATACCCATCTCCTTCAGGTCCATTCAAGCAGCAAGGTGGTCTTTTGACTTAAATTCATTTTTCAACAATGTTCCAACGATACTCTCGCATACATTCTTTTCGACGTGCATGAAATCTATGCAATGGTGGACAACATGATACCATGAAATCTATGTCCATGCCACTAACACATTCCTTGGGTTATCTATATAGCTTTTAATTTTTTCTTGTAGTTGTGTTTTTTTTTTTTTTTTTTGTATTTGGATTTTATTCTATGTACAATTATTCCTTGGGTTATTTATGTAGCTTTTTTTTTCTCTTGTAGTTGTGTTTTTTTTTTGGGTAATTTGCGTTACCTCCCCCAGTGAAGATCATAATTTGAGTTACCTCCCCTACAGATCTTAAATTAGCATAACCTCCTCTCGTCAAGAATTCCGTCCAAAGGCAGTTAGCTGAGTCACCAGTTTATACAGCTAGACAAAACTAAACACGTGGCACTTAGCTTCCCAAAATACCCTCATCTTCGTCATTTTTCTTATTCCTTGTAAATATCCAGTATTCCTTGTAAATATCCTGTATCACTACCTGATGCTGTATCTTGGCTCAAATTGAACAACAACACCATCTTGTAAAACAAAGAACATCAACTAAGCCTACACATATTCAATCTCATACTCAGGTTCAACCAACTCATCCTACACAGATTCAATCATACGAAGATTCAATCTCCTACACAGATTCAATCAACTCATCCTACACAGATTCAATCATACGCAAATTCAATCTCCTACACAGATCGAACCTATCAATTTTTCTCTATTGAACTCAAATAAACCTTATACCCATGAAAATCAAAAACAATAATATCTTTAATTGTTACAGATCGGAACCCTAATTTCATTTACTTATTCAATCACCACCATTACGACACAGAAAACTTGATTCAAAGTGAACCCATGTTTTGATTCAATCTCTGCAGCGTCTCTGTCTCAATTTCATCTCTGAATCTATCAATTACCCTTGATTATCACCAACATCAACACTCGTTCTTCAACTTTGCTATTATGCACTCTTACTGTACTCGAGAACCTGAATTTAGGGGTTTGTGTTGTATTGGAGGAGAAGATGATAGGGTTTTGCTGGAATCGAAGAACTGAAATCGAATTGAGGGTTTGAGATGTTGTATTGACTAGGGTTTTTAGTTTTGAGACATGGAAGAGGAATTGCTACTGCCGATTGCAAACATGGGTCATGTTGAGATACTTGAAATCAAATAGGTGTCGGATTGAATTTCAGAAACTAGAAATTGGGTTGTTGGTGTAATTCAGAGAGAAGACGGATTATTTTCGAGCTGCAGTTGGTGATGGGAACTAGTGGTGTTGCTTAAGATCTGATGATGGAGGTGGTTATGAATCTGTTGAACATGAGAATAACAGTGTTGTAGTTGCAGGAAATCCTACATTACACCCCTCATATGATTTCATTGTTGATCAGCTCATTTTTAGGTTTACACTCTTAATTTTATTGATTAATTTTTGAATGTTCTTACAAGAAAGATAAAGAAGTCAAGAATGATCTCTACTCTGAACTTTCTCTCTCCTATTTACTTGTTTCTTACTAAAAAAGATCTCTCTCTCCTTTACAACTCGGATGACTATTTATAAGGAAATACATAGTGGATGAAAGCTAATATGTCCTTTATTTTCGGATATCGTTTGCGACATTCTCGCAACCTTACAAATGTTAACTTCGCAAGCTCTCTAATTTTCGCAAGACTATCACATCTTTCTCATGATCCTTGCTGACGTCGTTTCTGAAATTGTTGTGCGACGCTATTGTGCAATAGCATTGATAATTTCGCTGAGACATAATTGTTGTGAGATTCTGATCCTACATCTTGCCTCTTCTCATATCTTCTCTGCAAAGTAGAGAATGATGTGAGAAATGCTGCAACTGCTTATCTTCTCATATTCTGCATTTATCACACGTATTCTTTCTTCCATTTATTTCTCGACACGTCTTTTGTAACCGTTACTTTTTAACCGCTTAAATCTTTCCGTATTAACCGTGTTTATTTTCTCGAAGAAAAATTCCCTCTATATATATTTCTTTTCACTCTCTTCTTCTTTCCTTTTATTCTCTCTACAATTTCATCGTTCTTCTGCAAATTCCATTATTGCAACTTTTCTTCTTTCCTATTCAATCTTTTTAAGTTCTTCTTCATCTTCAAACTAGATCTTCATAGTTTGTGATATTCTTCGAGACAATATCCCTGCTATCATTTTTCATGGATTCATCCAGGTTAGTCTTCTCTTTTCTTCCTTATGAGTTTTGCTGAAATTGATATATTTGAAATTAATCTTGTTTATTTCCTTATGTGATGTTGTTTATGTGATTCCCATACTCTTGTTATTTCAGCAAAAGCGGCTCCAACACTAAATTTACAGTTCAGAACCCTAACAATCCCAAATCACAGCATAAAGTTGTCGCACATAAAAGAAAGTCTGCGAATGAGAAGGTAGTAAGAAACACTATCTTTTTCTAATAACAATATTGTTGCCTCAATTTCAGCAAAACTCATAAGGAAGAAAAGAGAAGACTAACCTGGATGAATCCATGAAAAATGATAGCAGAGAGATTGTCTCGAAGAAGATCACGAACTATGAAGATCTAGTTTGAAGATGACGAAGAACTTAAAAAGATTGAAGAGGAAAGAAGAAAAGTTGAAATAACGGAATTTGCAGAAGAGCGATGAAGTTGCAGAGAGAATAAAAGGAAAGAAGAAGAGAGTGAAAAGAAATATATATAAAGGGAATTTTCCCTCTGTTTCTTATCTAGATTGTAATTCGCAGGGTGATAAAGATCTTCATAAACCTCACAAGAAATCTCGCCACCTCAAGACTGTTCCAACTTCTGTTCCCTTCCACCTACTCATTTCTTCCAAATCTCCTGCGACATCTTCGCAAGATAAACCTTTATCTCCAATTCGTGAAGATGCTGCCTCTGATTTCATTTCTTCCAAATCTCCTGCGACATCTTCACAAGATAAAACTTTATCTCCAACTCGCGAAAATACTGCCTCTGATTTCATTTCTCTATTTGATCTTTCTATGATTGAAATTCCCCTTGTGGACCCTTCTGCGAATGAAACCTCTTCTCTTCCCATTGAGAATGTTTCTCAACCTTCTATTTCTACTAGTTCTCTACCCAAGTCTCTTCCTTTGTCGAAAGAAACCGTGGAAGGGATAGATATTGCTTTCAAGGTTTTATATGAGATTCTGGATGATGGAAAGAAGTCATCTACTGATCCCATTAAGTCTAATGTTTGCGAAATTCTGAGCAAGCATTTGGGTTCTGACAAAGCTGCTTCGCAGACAACTTTAGAAAAAGAATGTAATGCTCTTCGTCTTGAAAATCAGAAACTTCAGAATGTTTTGCTGGATCATGACAATCTTCGCAAGAAGAATGATGAATTAAGAGGTATGATTTCCTCATTTATGTCTTTAATTTGCCTTTTCGATGGTTTTATCCTTCCCATGTTTAATTATCCTTTAAATCCCTCTTTCGCATGTTAAGCAATAAATCAAAAACGAGTAATGGAGAGATATCAATTTGAATCTGCTTTTGAAGAAGCCTGTGTTGATAAAGAAGTCTTAATGGATCAATATAACCAATTAGATAACCTCTATTCATATTATCTTGATCAAATAAATAATCTTACCAATGAAAATACCCAATTAGTTCAAAGACAAGATCTATTAAGTAATGAAGTATCTCGTCTTTCTTATTCTTTAACTAAAGCTAATTTAGGGATGGAAACTTTATCAGATGAGAATAAAACCTTATCTCAAGAGAAGCGAGTTTATTTAAACAAGATGGCGATATCTTCGCAACAACTTAATATTCTCCAAAAAGTATGTGCTGACCAAGAGAAATCTCTTCGCTCTTTAAGAAATGAACTTAAAGAAGTAACAAAATCATCTATCGCTGAAAGAGATACACTCATTCAAGGTAGAATAGTTTTGAGTGTGAAGGCAAATCAGCTTAAAGAACAATATTCCAAATTAGAAGAATCTTATTCTTCTCTTGCGAAGAAAAATGCCTTCCTTGTTTCTGAAGAGAAAAATCTTCAGTCTTGACTTAAAAGTTTAGTTGGAGATAAATTTGATGACGCAATGGACCATTGGGAGAATAGTTGTCTATCCTTGATTCAACACCTTATTTCGCAAAAGGAAGGTAGTCATAATAGTTTGACTGCCTTAATTATCTTTTCTTTGTCATATCTCTCTGAATTCCTTATTTTAACAAAATTTTTTATTCTATTTTTCGCAGAGTCTGAGAAGAATCTTCATTCCTCTATTTCTGACTTGGAGGCTAAATATGCTAAAATTCGCAAAGAGAAAGCCTTGCTCGTCTCTGCCCTTACTGGTTCTCGCGATCGAGCAGAAAGAAGACTTGATTATCTTGCTTATTTTAAAGATATTCAAGATAGGAATCATCAAACAGCACTTCTTCGCCAAGTTCATCTCCGGGATAAAGTCCTTGTAAATGACATCTTACTGTCCAACTCTCTTCCTCCTACATCAATTGATCCTCTAGAAGTAGATGATGATGAAGTTCCTCGTCCTGCTGATAGTGATTATGATTACGAAAGCGGTGCAGAGGATAATTTCCTGGAAGATGAAGAAGAGGTTCCTTCTAAAGAAGTATCTGCTGATGTTAATCAGAATGAGAAAGAAATTTCTCCTGAAGAAGTAATTGCTGGCGATAATCAAAATGCTAGTCATGGCGAAGATCAAAGCCGAAATGAAGGAGGAGCTTGCGAGAATGTTGGCGAAGAATTTCTGTCATCTCCTGCTACTGATATTAATATTGAAGCTTGAGCTTCTTTTCTAGCTTTGTTTTCTTGAACTGTCTTATTTTTATCACTTTTGAGAGCTACATTTTTCAATAACTTTGAAGTCAACTTTTCCTTTTAAAATTTTGTTGATAAGAAAGATAATGCTTCTTGTATATCGATTCCCATACTTGCCTCTCATTATCTTTCTTGCACAAAATAATCTGTTGTGAATACTTATCATTAATTTGTTTTATCATATGGTCTTATTTTGCCTTCCTAATTAAAGGTCTTATTATGCCATCTCTTGTCATTGCGACAAAATCGCAGGAAGTCCTTGCATTTTCATACAAAAACCCATTGATCTTGTCTTAACCTTTTCCTTTGTATTATGGCCTCTTCAGGAATGTTGCGACAATATGAAAGGCCTAAATATTCTTGCGAAAATAAACCCCCATGACATTGTCGTCTTGCGACGAAATCGCAGGACGCTTTCGCACTTTCATGCGAAAACCCATTGGTCTCGTCTTATCTTTTTCTTTTGTATTATTGCCTCTTCAGGATTGTTGCACAAATATGACAAGCCTTAATATTCTTGCGAATAAAAAGTCTCATGACATTTGCGTCTTAATACACTTACATCTCCCTAATGGAGGGTGCCGCCCTTATCTCCCCCTGGTTGCCCCTTCAAGGAGGCGTACTTCTACCATACAAGGTTAGCACCTCCCATCCAGTATTAACAACAACCAGTTGTTTTCGCAGCCTCTTATCCCTTTTGCCTATATAGCTTATGGTTACGAGACTGCACCCTAAGTGGGGTTTTCTTCAGGCCGAGTGCAGTATAAGCCAAGACTTGTCAAGAATGGCAAGGACGCTTCAAACGCCCCCGGCACCCTTGACTCAACCGTGTACCTCGGCGCCTTGATAAGATTTTGCACTCCTTGAGAGAGTCCTTATTACCTTAGTCGCCCAACCTAAGTCATATGCTTAAGTTGAGAATCCAAGGTGCCTCTCCAGGATGGGCTTTATTGACCCCAAATCTCCATGAATCAGGTTCCGGTGGCGGTGTAGCCTTTCCCTGAGCCATGTAACAGGTACCCCCTAATATGACGTACTTTAGGTCTTACATTTGCCTCTTGCGAAATTTTATTCGCGAACTAGGGTGTACGCCATAAAGGTTCGCCCCTTTCTTTTATGTCATTGTTCTGTGGTTATCTCTGCGACAATTTCGTACATCATGATCTTCTTTTGATATGAGTAATCTGCAATTATTTTTCAGAATTCATAACTTCTCAAAGCTTCTTACTGATAATATCTTTTCAAATACAACCTGTTCCATGGTCTGTCTAATCTATGACCAACATCTCTCCTTCTGGATCCATTAATCTATAAGCTCCTGTTCCAACTATCTCCTTAATGATGTAAGGTCCATCCCATTTTTTCGCTAATTTTCCACCATTTTCTCGCTGATATATTGGTGTTTCTCGCAGAACTAAATCTCCTGGTTGAAATTCACGTATTTTGACACGTTTATTATATTCTCGAGCTAATCTTCGCTGATAATTCTCCATATGTTGTAAAGCTTTTTCTCTTTTTTCTTCTAATTCATCAAGTTTGTTTAAAATTAAACCCGCACTAAGATTTTTCTCCCAAGCTTCTCTTTTTGTTGTCGGAATAACAACTTCTGTTGGTAACACCGCTTCAACTCCGTATGTTAAACAAAAAGGTGACATTCCAGTAGCTTCTCTTCTAGTTGTATTATAAGCCCATACTGCATTATGTACTTGTTCGCACCATGATCTGTGATGTCCTTCCAATTTCTTCTTTAATATATCTGCAATTGTTTTTTTGTTGCTTCTACTTGCCCATTAGCTTGTGGATACAAAGGAGTGGACTTTCCACATTTTATCTTGAATGCATTAAGTAACATTTCTATATTCTGCCCCTCAAACTGTTTCCCATTATCAGATACCAACTGTGCAGGAATTCCAAATCTGCAAATGATATTTTCGAATATGAATGTAAAGATATCTTTGTCGCGAATATGTTGTACTGCCTTCACTTCTGTCCATTTTGTGAAATAATCTGTTGCGACTATTAAGTATCTTCTTTGTCCAGTTCCTGGTAAAAATGGCCCCACAATGTCTAAGCCCCATTTTCCAAAGGGCCACACACTGGTTGAAGATGACAATGGTGCTCCTGGTGCATGTATTTTCTTTCCATGTCGCTGACAATCTTCGCAACGTCTTGATATTTTTTTGCATCTTCATGCATGTATGGCCAGTAATAACCTTGCATTTTTGCTCTATGTGCCAAAGATCTTCCTCCACTATGATTGCCAGCATCTCCACTATGTAACATTTTCAGCACCTTTTCTCCTTCCTCTCGTGTCAAACATCTGAGTGATGGTCCACTAAAGGATTTTCGGTATAGCAACCCATCTCTTAATTCATAATTCGTTGCTCGGCTTTTTAACTTGTGTGTTTCCAATCTATTTCTTGGTGTTTCTCCTTTCGCCAAATATGCATGAAGTTCCATTCTCCAGTCTGCGACATTGTTTATTTGTTCTTCTTTTTCATTATCTATTATCATCACATCCACATCTTCCTCTTCTTTATTTATTGATGGTGACAGAAGTGTTTGTATTTTTATGCATCTCGCAGTTGGATCTGTCATCATGCTTGAGATGAAAGCAAAAGCGTCTGCGAGTCTATTATCCTTTCTTGAAATGTGCCTCCATTTTATCTTTGGGATTTTCGCTGATAATTCTTCAACCAGCTTCTTGTATTTCTTCAAGGATGGTTCATTTGTAGTATACTCTCCTTTTATTTGGCGAATAACTAGCTGCGAATCACTAGTGATCCTGGCATTTTCTAGTTTCATTTCTATTGCGAATTTTAAGCATGTATCACAGCTTCATATTCTGTTTCATTATTAGTGGATGCAAATTCCAATCTGAATGAAAAAGCCATCTTTATTCCTTCTGGCGAAATTAAAACAATTCCAACTCCATTTCCTTCTCCATTTGATGATCCATCTACCAATATTTCCCATCTATTTGGTTCTGTTAATAAATCTTTTGGATCTCCATGTTCTTCTTCTACATCCATCATTTCTTCTACTGCTTCATCTTCTTCTAAAGGAAATTCTGCCAAGAAATCCGCAACAACTTGTGATTTTGGTGAAGACAAAATTTCATATTTAATATCAAAGTGGCCTACTTGTGCATTCCATCTCTCTACCCTCCTTCCTGATCTTTTAGAATTCTTCATCACTGATTCAATTGGTACTTTTGTTAATACCTTTATCTTGTGTGCTTGAAAGTATATGCGGAGCTTAAATGATGCATACTAATGCTAAGATTAACTTTTCAATCTTTGAGTAATTCTTCTCAGCAGTATTAAAAGTTTTGCTAATGTAATAAATGGGTTTCTCCACTCCTGCGTCTACTCGCAATAACACAACACTTAATGCATGCGACGTTGTCGCAAGGTAAATCAATAATTCTTCTCCTGGTTCTGCCTTTTGTAAAATAGTTGTATTCATAAGATGTTCTTTGATTCCTTGAAAAGCCTTTTCACATTCATCACTCCATTTAAATTTTGCACCCTTCTTGAGTATATCGAAAAAATATTTGCATTTGTCTGATGATCGCGAAATGAATCTCCCCAGCGAAGCTAGAAGCCCATTCAACTTCTGTACATCTTTTATTGTTGCTGGTGTTGGCATGTCACGAACTGCTTGCACTTTTTCTGGATCAACCTGTATTCCTTCCTTTGATACAATGTAGCCTAAAATTTTCCCGATGCAACTCCAATAGTACACTTCTCAGGATTCAATTTAATGTTATACTGCCGCATTTGTTCAAAAATCTCCCTCAAGTCTTGTACATGGTCTTTAGCTTCTTTACCTTTACTAACATGTCGTCCACGTATACTTCTAATGTTTTTGTATCCATTTTGCGAACACCTTCTCTACCATTCTTTGATATGTCGCTCCCGCATTTCGCAAACCAAATGGCATTTTCGTGTAACAATATAAACCTCTAGGGGCAAAGAAAGCAGTATGTTCTTGATCTTCTTCAGCGAGAGGATTTGGTTATACCCTTTGTACCCATCTAAAGATGATACCCTATCATTTCCCGCTGCGATTCCACCATTTGAGGAATATCGGTAACGGAAAACTATCTTTGGGGCAAGCTTTGTTCAAATCAGTGAAATCTATGCAAATCCTGATTCCCTTGTTTTTCTTTGGGACAATGACCATATTCGCTATCCATTCTGGGTATTTAGCTTCTCTTATAATTCCTGCCTCAAGCATTTTCTGTAATTCTTCTTCTATTTGGGAATGGTAAGTTGTTGCATTTTTCTTATTCTCTGTTTAAATGGTCTCACATTTTTGTTAATCTCCAATTTGTGGCAAGCAATTGATGGATCTATTCCTGGTATCTCATCCATGTTTCCTGCGAAAATATCTTTATATTCTCGCAACAAGTTGACAGTTCTTTCTTCTTCTTCTATATCCATTTTGGTTCCAATTCTCAACATTAGAGGCTCCTCTACAGTCCCAACATTTATTTCTTTTGTTGGTTCTGCGGCAGTGTAACTGGGTTTAGGTTCTCCCATTGGTGTTGGTTCTTTTTGCTTTTATGGGTCCTTCCCCTTCTTCCGAAATTTCGCTGGGTATTCCTTTTCCTTCTTTTGCCCTTATCATATAACTCTAAATTCTTCTTCCTTCTTTGCTTCCTTTGCCAATTTTCTGCGAAATTGTTTCTTTTTTGCTTGTTTTCATAATGTTTACTTCAATTTGATGACATAATTTCGCATTGTCAACATCTCCTCTATTTCACCTATTCCATTTGGAGTGGGGAATTTAATACATTGATGCAACGTTGATACCACAACTTTTATCGCATGTATCCATGATCTTCCTAATAACATATTATGGCGATTCCATATCCACCACACAATGTTACATATGTTTCGATTTCTCCAAGTGGAATTCGTACCACTATTTCTCCTTTAGGTTTTGTTGTGGATTTTCCAAAGCCGTGAACAAAATATGGAACTGGACATTTCTTCATCTTTAAATCCCATTCCCCGGAATGCATGATAAAATATTATATCAACTGAACTTCCTGTATCGATTAAAGTTCTGTTCAACATCCATTCTCCTGTGGATTTTATTGTTGTATCCTTCTCTTTTCGTGTAATAGGCACTGTGATGACCAACGGATGTATGGTTCAAATTTTTTTTGGTATTTCTTCCGCCATGAATGCAATTTTTTGCTTTTCCCAATCTTTCAAGGGTGATATTTTTTCTACCGCTATAACTTTCTTTCCTTCAAAATTTCGTTTATGTATTCTTCCTTTGAGTTTTCATGAATTCATTATCAAGCTTTTTGTTATCATATTACACTCCAATCTTTTGCCATTTTCATTAATTCTATCATCTTTCTTTAACTGATTCACTGATTTATTTAATCACTTTCTTGAGTTGAATATTCTCAATCAACAATCTTCAACTTTCGATCTTCAATTCCCTGTTTCTAGCGCCATTATGTAGTTGCAGGAAATCCTACACTACACCCCTCATATGATTTCATTGTTGATCAGCTCATTTTTAGGTTTACACTCTTAATTTTATTGATTAATTTTTGAATGTTCTTACAAGAAAGATAAAGAAGTCAAGAATGTTTTCTACTCTGAACTTTCTCTCTCCTATTTACTTGTTTCCTACTCAAAAAGATCTCTCTCTCCTTTACAACTCGAATGACTATTTATAAGGAAATACATAGTGGATGACAGCTAATCTGTCCTTTATTTTCGGATATGGTTTGCGACATTCTCGCAACCTTACAAATGTTAACTTCGCAAGCTCTCTAATTTTCGCAAGACTATCACATCTTTCTCATGATCCTTGCTGACGTCGTTTCTGAAATTGTTCTGCGACGCTATTGTGCAATACCATTGATAATTTCGCTGAGACATAATTGTTGCGAGATTCTGATCCTACAAATGTGAAATTGTGAAGCTGCTGCTGTCAATAGGAAGATTCAATGGTGTTTTTGTAGTAGCAGAATGATTGAACTTCTTAGATGAAAGATTATCTTGGTGTTACTGAAACTCGATCGAACTCTAACATCATTCGCTGCTGCTGCAAGTGAAATTAAGAACATATCTCATGTAGAAGATGAGGGTAATGTTGTCATTTCATTTAACTCATAATGGATCTGCCACGTGTGCACGTCTTAGGTGGCAAATAACAAAATCTTTGGACGAAATTCTTGACGAGAGGAGGTTATGCTAATTTAAGATCTGTAGGGGAGGTAACTCAAATTATGATCTTCACCGGAGGAGGTAACGCAAATTACCCTTTTTTTTGGTGTTTGGATTATTTTCTATGTTGAAATGTACAATTTAATTAGTTTGGGTCATTGTTTGACTATCCAACCTTTGGTTTTTTCCTTTTTTTGCGTTACACCTATGGTCCAGCCGTCCGGGCGCCCACCCCAACCGGCCTAGGTAATTAGTCGAAAAGTAGAAAAATTATTTGGGTATTTCCTAAGAGATCAGGATTTATTTTAGTTTGTTATGTTCGGAATGTATATTAGATTAAAAAGGAAATTAGATAAACATGAAAATATTCATTCCATGTCTCATTATATTGCTACAATATCTCATTTTTTAGTAATATGGAAATTGAAATATTCGATGTAAATACCAAAGAATATTGATTTAAGATGGAAAACCTACAAAAATTAGCCGTCTATATATATATATATATATATAAGCTTTACTCGTATCTGCTTGTAGTAGCATTATACAATAACAAAATCCTATAAGTTTTTTTTTTATAATCTTTCATCAGTATAATAGTGATGGATATGTTGTCAGAATTAACTATCGAGATACTTCAGCGCATCCAAACTGCAGAAAGCGTTTTAGCAAGCAAATGTGTATGCAAAGAATGGAATACTATCCTTGGGGACAAAAGAATTGGATTACTTTTTGGTGTCACACCAATAGTGGGGAAATATAAAGTTACCCAACTCTTTTATAGAGAGGAAGATTTCAGCCGGATCGTAACAGCCAACAATCACGACGCCCGGAATGATGGAACCCATGTTGATTGGACTATGTTGCACCCAATAGTTGGATCTTGCAATGGTCTGGTATGTTTTTATGTTTCACACCACGACATACAAGATCCTGCATATATTATGAATCCAGAAACTGGTGAGAACCTCCATCTACCAGAACTATGCATCCCAATTGCACCGGATCCAGTAATTTCGTGGTATCCACGGTACAACATAATAGGGGGTTTCGAATACTGTCAACGTACCAATGAGTACAAGGTAGTTCGAATTCTCATGGATGGTAAATTTCAAATACACACTCTAGGAGACAAGAGGAGATGGAGGAACATATTAAAGGAGATTTTTTATACTTTTCGGAGTTCAAGTGTGTACGCACATGGTTGTATTTTTTGGAAGGAGTGCTCTCAGCAGGATATTGGCATAATATCTTTCAATTTGGACACTGAGACTTTCCATAAACATTCGCCACCCCCGCATCATATTCCTGGGAGTGAATTTCAGATAAATACTTACCCATCACTTGGGATGGTCATGTTTGGAGTTCACATTTTATTTTACTACATCCATGAGGGGATTAGACCGCCCCGGATAGATTTCTGGGCTCCCATTTCCGAAGAAAATATTCATGCATGGGCACCTGACGGGGAATGAAATTGGAATTATAAGATAAGCATTTACTTTGAAGATGATGAATGGCCGACTTATAACCCGATAGCCTTTGTAAATAACAAGGACCTCTTATTTTGGAAGAATAGGCGTTTATTGCGTTACAATACACTCACCAGAACTTGGACGGAAATTTGGGGGGGGAACAACGGTGGGAAACAAGGGTTGCAATTATTCCTCACATGAGAAGCGATGTCTCTTTGAAGAATTTTGGTGGATAATCGGAAACGTATACTCATGATGTCCATGCCACTAACACATTCCTTGGCTTATCTATGTAGCTTTTTTTCTTGTTGTTGTGATTTTTTTTTTTTTTTTTGGTATTAGGATTTTTTTCTATGCTGAAATGTACAATTTATTACTTGGGTTATCACTTTTTTTTTTCTTGTATTAAACAAAAGGCCACACGGGGCAACTTCATTAGAAAAATAATCAATCGTCACACAGGAAAATGGTTGGTATCCTAGCGACAAGCTGGGCACCAACACCATTTTGAATCGCTACACCAAGTCTATGAAAAATAAAATTGTTTATTCTAGTAGTAACATCATGACTAGCGAGCAAGACGGTTCCTTTTTTTTTTGGCGTTTGGATTTTGTTCTATATATATATAGTGTTGCCGCTAAATGTTGGGTCATTGTTTAACTTGCCAACCTTTGTTTTTTTCCTTTTTTTGCTTTACACCTATAGTCAAGCCGGCCGACCCACCCCAACCGACCTAGGTAATTAGTTGAAAAGTAGAAAAATTATTTGGGTATTTCCTAAGAGAACGCGTAAATTAAATTAAAAAGGAAATTAGATAAATATGAAAATATTCATTCAATATCTCATGAGATCGCGTATATTATTTTTTATGTTCGTAATGTATATTAGATTAAAAAGGAAATTAGATAAACATGAAAATATTCGTTCCATACTACAATATTCGGTGTGAATAGGTGTTTTAAGATAATGATGGAAAACCTAAAAAATTAGGGTTTTGCTTACAAATATATATAAATTCCACCAAGCATAGAAAAAATTAACATAGAGTATTAAGAGGAAAATGAGTTCTGCTAAGAGGGATTGTAGAGATGAAACTGAAGAGAGGATCCAAAAATGTCCTCGACTGATGGTTGGTCCTCGTAAATTGAGGATTATCATTACCGTGGACGGAGTAGCTACTATTTCTGGTGTTCCTCTCGACGCTGTAATTAGTTCTGTTGCCAGTAGTGTTGACACTGATGATGTTCCTATTTATGCTGATGTTATTCATGGTGTTCCTCTGGACGTTGTAATCAGTAGTATTGAGAATGCCGATGTTCCTGCTTATTTTGATGTTCCTACTGTGAATGATGATGCTCCTGCTCCTATTATTGATGAACATCCCGATGTTCCGTACATGGCAGAGGATCTTAACAAGCATGTGGAGCCTGATGAAGCAGAAATTTCCAAATCTGAGGATGACAATGCGCCCAAGCCTACTGGTTGGAGTGATCAAGTTCACCTCAACATTGCGAGAAGAGCTGTTTGAAGATGCGAGATGGTTCATTTGATATGTTTTATTTTTTTCTTTTTGATGATAGGGTTTGATTTATGGAATTTATTTTGCGTACGCTTTGAAAGTTGTTTTCATTTCTTGTTTCGTTTGCTAATTTTGTCATTTAGAAGAAGGTGATGTTTAAGAATTCTTTTATTACTTAGGTATTGGAATCATGAAATAAATCAGATAATTATTTACAAGTTCATAGACTTTAAGAATGCAATATACTCTTGCAAATTTATTTATTTATGAGGTGTGCATTCTTAAGCAAAAATAAATATAATTAGCTGAAATAACGGAGGAAATGTAGAAACATACAGTTGTTCCCCCCTGTAAACAATAAGAATCAATTTGTCACTTAGGTCTGATCTTATTATCTCTTTGCCAATACTTTTAACAAAAATACGAGTTTGAACAAGTAAAGTGCTATTGAAAGTAAAGTAGTGCTATACGACGATGTTAATGATAGTGATCTTTGCGTGGATTTGGATGAGAATGAGGAACCAGACTAATATGACAAAGAACCAGACTAATCTGACAAAGAACCTGACTCATCTAACAAGTTCTTTGCTTTTTTAAACAGGGTTTTTGATGTGTGAACTTTTATTTTACGTATTTTTTAAGTACTGCACTAGATGCATGCTTTTTACGCTGATAGATAGGTTGAATTTATGTGATGAATGACTCACGCTGAAATTTTATGTTTTCTGGAAATGATGAACATGAAAATGGATGGGTTTAGTTTATTTATCTTTAGTAGCTTACTGTATGATTAGAAGAATACGTTTCCTACATAGATGCCACTAATAATTCATACGTTACCTCCCTAAACCAAGAATAATACAGGAGACAACCCAGCTTAATTTTATTAAGGAAAATATTATTCGAAATAGGAAAGTAATTTTTTCTATGGCCTCTTCTCGAGTTGGTTAGAGATAGGAAACTAAATTTCGAAAATTTTGGGAAACAATTTTGTCATAACTGTCTACGATATATTCTCTCATAAAATAAAGGAAACTAACCATATTGGTTACACATCAAAAATTTGGAAATAAAAAAAGAAAAACACCAATAATCTTTTGTTTGGCGTGCGATGAAAATGAATTTTACTGGGCGGGATGACTTCAAAAGGAAAATCAATTCCCGCCTGATGGGTTGGTTAAACTCCAAAAAGAAAAAGAAATATGAGTTCGATCTACTTTTCAGTTTTATAATCGATTCATTCTCTTTGAAATCATAATTCTGCTACTATCTCTAATCTTTACAAGGAACCTACCTCTTTAGACTCGATCTTGTTGTTGGTATTATTTCCGAAACCGAATATTAAATTGATGTTAGATTTTTTTCGATCTCATGGAATCAGATGTTAGATCTTATAGGTTTACTAGTTAAAGCATGATTAGGGTTTTATTCTATTTACTTCTTATAGGTTTACTAGTTAGAAAATGATTAGGGTTTTTATTCTATTTTACTATCTCTAATTTTACAAGGAACCTACCTTTTCAGACTCGATCTTTGTTGTTGGTAGTATTTATACAACCCATTATCGAATGAATATTACTGATGTTAGATTTTTTGTTTCGATCTCATGGAATCAGATGTTAGATGTTATAGGTTTACTAGTTAAAGCATGACTAGGGTTTTTATTCGGCTGTATCAAAGAACAAGTTATTGACGATGAGAGGTGATTATTTTGTTACAACAATACTGTTTTAGGCTTAAGTTACATGCATGAACTATTATAGATTTAGGTAGGTCTTTCTTCATGTTACTTAGTTATGCTTTACTAGTTAGTTAGGTTTTACAAAACTTAACGATGCTAATTGTTTTCTCGGTTTTGTTATTGTTTGGGTTGGATTTAGATATAACTCTACATTGATGGACGATGTGTGTCAATCATATATATATAAGGCTTCTCAAGATTTAATCATGAGTCTCTGTTACTTGGCGAGCCTGTAACATCTGCATTTTAAGTTGCCACTTTGAATGATACCATGTTTGCTGTGGGCCAATTTGACTACCATCTTCAAGCTAAAAATGGGATATCATTATGTGGTGCTTTAGTACTCTTGGCTTTTTGTAACAAAAAGTTATATAAGACCGTTTAACCGGTACCTTTCGCTTTGTGGATAACACAATATTCATGAGGATTTTTTTGTGTTGCACTGATGTTTTAGCCTCAAGTACATGCATCAATGAGTTCATGTTTTTTTTTTTCATAGATAATAGAAAAGAGGTGTAACACATGTAGCATATCCCGGTTAGGTTTAGCTAATATTTTCCAAAATAATCTCAAATTCAACTGAGATGAATGTACCTACACAACTTTTGTCATGGCAGAAGATGATTACAACGTGCCCGCAGAGGAGACCAATGGGATAATGAGGTGGATTCTGATGGTGGCCACAGAATTGAATTCAGTAGTTACCTAGGCTTTAACCCGTGACATGGTTGGCATAAAACATTTATGTTGGAAGGAAGTCCCTGAACAAAAAACAAAATAGGTGGGAGGAAATTCTGGTATGCATATGCGATTATCAATCGTCGTTTTGTTGTCGAACTGTGAGTTTGTGATGAACATACACTAGTTGTTATTGCAGTTTCATTATGAGGTGCCCCATGAATATAAACGAGAGGTCATGAAGCGTCTAGCTGCTCAGCTACGGGACTTCAGAAGGAAATTGTACAATAATCATGTAAAACCCTTCCTGGAAAGACCGGACAAACTAAAAACTTTCCCCAGAAAGTACGAAACGGTAATGGACCAAGAAAACTGGGACGAATACTTAAGTATGTACTAGAATCTCCTAGATTTAAGGTATGGAATACACAATGCTTTTTCTAATTTGTGTTTCGTTCTTATTGTCTATCCCATCATACTAATGAAATTATTTTTATTCCCTCTGCAAGAAAAATTTGGAGAAGGGAAAAGAGGCAATATCACAATCCAAGTTCCCACATCGGACGAGACGAGGAGGATACTCGGGATTAAAACTAAAATTATTAAGTCTGTTGTCTTAAACCAGTTACATGATCTTAAGACCATATGTTTGAAATATGATATCAACTATATGAATCACGGATGGTAGGGTATATTTTGGAGAACCTTGTATATTTTTTACCTATTCAATTCATCAGTGTCTTCGCATTCACGGTCTAAGAAGCAGTCTCCTAATCTTATGCAGAACTCTAACAGTAATTCCCAACTAAATCCTTCAATATCTTTAGAGAAGTCGTGCACATCTATGGCAGAACCTCTGGCTAAGACATCTATTGGAGTATGTTTTTTATGTATTTTCTTTTCTTCATAAATCATATTGCTAATCCTAGCATCTTCTTTTTATATGATGTTCATATACCGTATCTATATTGCTAATCCTATCATCTTCTTTTTATATGATGTTAATCAAGTATTTATATTGTTTTACATAAATCGTGTATTCAGTTTGATTAAAGAATAAGTATGAGATAGAAATATATTAACACCTAAATGGAACATGAATGCCAGTTTAAATTAGAAAATTGATATTTGGTTACGGATTTTATTATGAGTGTCAGCTGTGAAAAATGGCGCGGACTTCAGTGAAGTTGGCTTTATTACATTGTTGGAAAAATGACTTTTGTCTGTCTCTTGTTGAGAATTCACATGACAGACGAATTCGCCTTGGATTTAATATATATATATAATACATTTAATCTTGTAGGATCAGAATCTCGCAACAACTATGTTTCAGTGAAATTATCAATGGCACAACATTTAAGCGTCGCAAAACAACTCCAGAAATGATAAATAAACGACGTCAGCTAAGAACACGAGAAAGGTATGATAGTCCTGCGAAAATGAATATTTGTAAGGTTGCGAGAATGTCGCAAACCATATCCGAAAATAAAGGACAGACTAGCTGTCATCCACTATGTATTTCCTTATAAATAGTCATTCGAGTTGTAAAGAAAGGAGAGAGATCTTTTTTGAGTAAGAATCAAGTAAATAGGAGAGAGAAAGTCCAAAGCAGAGATCATTCTTGACTTCTTTATCTTTCTTGTAAGAACATTCAAAAATTAATCAATAAAATTAAGAGTGTAAACCTAAAAATGAGTTGATCAACAATAAAATCATATGAGGGGTGTAGTGTAGGATTTCCTGCAACTACATAATGGCGCTAGAAACAGGGACTGAAGATCGAAAGTTGAAGATTGTTGATTGAGAATATTCAAATCAAGAAAGTGATTAAATAAATCAGTGAATCAGTTGGAAGAAAGATGAATAGAATTAATGGAAATGGCAAAAGATTGGAGTGTAATATGATAACAAAAAGCTTGATTAATGAATTCCATGAAAACATCAAAGGAAGAATACATAAACGAAATTTTGAAGGAAAGAAAGTTATGGCGGAAGAAAAAACATCACCCTTGAAAGATTGGGAAAAGCAAAAAATTACATTCATGGCGAAAGAAATACCAAAAGAAAATTTGAACCACACATCTCCGTTGGTCATTACAGTGCCTGTTACACGAAAAGAGAAGGAGACAACAATAAAATCCACAGGAGAATGGATGTTGAACAAAACTTTAATTAATACAGGAAGTCCAGTTAATATAATATTTTATCACGCATTCCAGGGAATGGGATTTAAAGATGAAGAAATGTCCAATTCAACATATTTTGTTCACGGCTTCGGAAAATCCACAACAAAACCTAAAGGAGAGATAATGGTACGAATTCCACTTGGAGAAATCGAAACACATGTAACATTGTGCGTGGTGGATATGGAATCTCCATATAATATGTTATTAGGAAGATCATGGATACATGCGATAAAAGCTGTGGTATCAACATTGCATCAATGTATTAAATTCCCCACTCCAAATGGAATAAGTGAAATCAGAGGAGATATTGACAATGCGAAATTATGTCATCAAATTGAGGTAAAACATTATGAAGAACAAGCAAAAAAGAAACAATTTCGCAGAAAATTGGAAAAAGAAGCAAAGAAGGAAGAAGAATTTAGAGTATATATGATAAGGGAAAAAGAAGGCAAAGGAATACCCAACGAAGTCTCGGAAGAAGAGGAAGAACCCATAAAAGCAATAAAAGAACCAACGCCAATGGGAGAACCTAAATCCAGTTACACTGCCGCAGAACCAACAAAATAAATAAATGTTGGGACTCTGGAGGAGCCTCTAATATTGAGAATTGGAACTAAAATGGATATAGAAGAAGAAGAAAGAACTGTCAACTTGTTGCGAGAATATAAAGATATTTTCGCAGGAAACATGGATGAGATACCAGGAATAGATCCATTAATTGCTTGCCACAAATTAGGGATTAACAAAAATGTGAGACCGTTTAAACAGAGAATAAGAAAAATCGCAACAACTTACCATTCCCAAATAGAAGAAGAATTACAGAAAATGCTGGAGGCAGGAATTATAAGAGAAGCTAAATACCCAGAATGGATAGCGAATATGGTCATTGTCCCAAAGAAAAATAAGGGAATCAGGATTTGCATAGATTTCACTGATTTGAACAAAGCTTTCCCCAAAGATAGTTTTCCGTTACCCGATATTCCTCAAATGGTGGAACCTGTAGCGGGAAATGATAGGGTATCATCTTTAGATGGGTACAAAGGGTATAACCAAATTCCTCTCGCTGAAGAAGATTAAGAACATACTGCTTTCTTTGCCCCAAGAGGTTTATATTGTTTCACGAAAATGCCATTTGGTTTGCGAAATGCGGAAGCGACATATCAAAGAATGGTAGAGAAGGTGTTCGCAAAATGGATGCATAAAACATTAGAAGTATACGTGGACGACATGTTAGTAAAGAGTAAAGAAGCTAAAGACCATGTACAAGACTTGAGGGAGATTTTTGAACAAATGCGGCAGTATAAAATTAAATTGAATCCTTAAAAGTGTACTATTGGAGTTGCATCGGAAAATTTTTTAGGCTATATTGTATCAAAGGAAGGAATACAGGTTGATCCAGAAAAAGTGCAAGCAGTTCGTGACATGCCAACACCAGCAACAATAAAAGATGTACAAAAGTTGAATGGGCTTCTAGCTTCGCTGGGGAGATTCATTTCGCGATCATCAGACAAATGCAAATATTTTTTCGATATACTCAAGAAGGGTGCGAAATTTAAATGGAGTGATGAATGTGAAAAGGCTTTTCAAGGAATCAAAGAACATCTTATGAATACAACTATTTTACAAAAGGCAGAACCAGGAGAAGAATTATTGATTTACCTTGCGACAACGTCGCATGCATTAAGTGTTGTGTTATTGCGAGTAGACGCAGGAGTGGAGAAACCCATTTATTACATTAGCAAAACTTTTAATACTGCTGAGAAGAATTACTCAAAGATTGAAAATTAATCTTAGCATTGGTTATGCATCATTTAAGCTCCGCATATACTTTCAAGCACACAAGATAAAGGTATTAACAAAAGTCCAATTGAATCAGTGATGAAGAATTCTAAAAGATCAGGAAGGGTAGAGAGATGGAATGCACAAGTAGGCCACTTTGATATTAAATATGAAATTTTCTTCACCAAAATCACAAGTTGTTGCGGATTTCTTGGCAGAATTTCCTTTAGAAGAAGATGAAGCAGTAGAAGAAATGATGGATGTAGAAGAAGAACATGGAGATCCAAAAGATTTATTAACAGAACCAAATAGATGGGAAATATTGGTAGATGGATCATCAAATGGAGAAGGAAATGGAGTTGGAATTGTTTTAATTTCGCCAGAAGGAATAAAGATGGCTTTTTCATTCAGATTGGAATTTGCATCCACTAATAATGAAACAGAATATGAAGCTGTGATACATGTTAAAATTCGCAATAAATGAAACTAGAAAATGCCAGGATCACTAGTGATTCGCAGCTAGTTATTCGCCAAATAAAAGGAGAGTATACTACAAATGAACCATCCTTGAAGAAATACAAGAAGCTGGTTGAAGAATTATCAGCGAAAATCCCAAAGATAAAATGGAGGCACATTTCAAGAAAGGATAATAGACTCGCAGACGCTTTTGCTTTCATCTCAAGCATGATGACAGATCCAACTGCGAGATGCATAAAAATACAAACACTTCTGTCACCATCAATAAATAAAGAAGAGGAAGATGTGGATGTGATGATAATAGATAATGAAAAAGAAGAACAAATAAACAATGTCGCAGACTGGAGAATGGAACTTCATGCATATTTGGCGAAAGGAGAAACACCAAGAAATAGATTGGAAACACACAAGTTAAAAACGAGCAACGAATTATGAATTAAGAGATGGGTTGCTATACCGAAAATCCTTTAGTGGACCATCACTCAGATGTTTGACACGAGAGGAAGGAGAAAAGGTGCTGAAAATGTTACATAGTGGAGATGCTGGCAATCATAGTGGAGGAAGATCTTTGGCACATAGAGCAAAAATGCAAGGTTATTATTGGCCATACATGCATGAAGATGCAAAACAAATATCAAGACGTTGCGAAGATTGTCAGCGACATGGAAAGAAAATACATGCACCAGGAGCACCATTGTCATCTTCAACCAGTGTGGCCCTTTGGAAAATGGGGCTTAGACATTGTGGGGCCATTTTTACCAGGAACTGGACAAAGAAGATACTTAATAGTCGCAACAGATTATTTCACAAAATGGACAGAAGTGAAGGCAGTACAACATATTCGCGACAAAGATATCTTTACATTCATATTCGAAAATATCATTTGCAGATTTGGAATTCCTGCACAGTTGGTATCTGATAATGGGAAACAGTTTGAGGGGCAGAATATAGAAATGTTACTTAATGCATTCAAGATAAAATGTGGAAAGTCCACTCCTTTGTATCCACAAGCTAATGGGCAAGTAGAAGCAACAAATAAAACAATTGCAGATATATTAAAGAAGAAATTGGAAGGACATCACAGATCATGGTGCGAACAAGTACATAATGCAGTATGGGCTTATAATACAACTAGAAGAGAAGCTACTGGAATGTCACCTTTTTGTTTAACATACGGAGTTGAAGCGGTGTTACCAACAGAAGTTGTTATTCCGACAACAAAAAGAGAAGCTTGGGAGAAAAATCTTAGTGCGGGTTTAATTTTAAACAAACTTGATGAATTAGAAGAAAAAGAGAAAAAGCTTTACAACATATGGAGAATTATCAGCGAAGATTAGCTCGAGAATATAATAAACGTGTCAAATACGTGAATTTCAACCAGGAGATTTAGTTCTGCGAGAAACACCAATATATCAGCGAGAAAATGGTGGAAAATTAGCGAAAAAATGGGATGGACCTTACATCATTAAGGAGATAGTTGGAACAGGAGCTTATAGATTAATGGATCCAGAAGGAAGAGATGTTGGTCATAGATTAGACAGACCATGGAACAGGTTGTATTTGAAAAGATATTATCAGTAAGAAGCTTTGAGAAGTTATGAATTCTGAAAGAATAATTGCAGAATTACTCATATCAAAAGAAGATCATGATGTGCGAAATTGTCGCAGAGATAACCAAGAACAATGACATAAAAGAAAGGGGCGAACCTTTATGGCGTACACCCTAGTTCGCGAATAAAATTTCAAGAGGCAAATGTAAGACCTAAAGTACGTCATATTAGGGGGTACCTGTTACATGGCTCAGGGAAAGGCTACACCGCCACCGGAACCTGAGTCATGGAGATTTGGGGTCAATAAAGCCCATCCGGGAGAGGCACCTTGGATTCTCAACTTAAGCATATGACTTAGGTTGGGCGACTAAGGTAATAAGGACTCTCAAGGAGTGCAGAATCTGATCAAGGCGCCGAGGTACACGGTTGAGTCAAGGGTCCGGGGGCGTTTGAAGCGTCCTTGCCATTCTTGACAAGTCTTGGCTTATACTGCACTCGGCCTGAAGAAAACCCCACTTAGGGTGCAGTCTCGTAACCATAAGCCCTATAGGAAAAGGGATAAGAGGCTGCGAAAACAACTGGTTGTTGTTAAGACTGGATGGGAGGAGCTAACCTTGTATGGTAGAAGTACGCCTCCTTGAAGGGGCAACCAGGGGGGAGATAAGGGCGGCACCCTCCATTAGGGAGCTGATAAGTGTCTTAAGACGCAAATGTCATGAGGTTTTATTCGCAAGGATATTAAGGCTTGTCATATTTGTGCAACAATCCTGAAGAGGCAATAATACAAAAGAAAAAGATAAGACGAGATCAATGGGTTTTCGCATGAAAGTGCGAAGACGTCCTGCGATTTCGTCGCAAGACGGCAATGTCATGGGGCTTTATTTTCGCAAGAATATTTAGGCCTGTCATATTGTCGCAACATTCCTGAAGAGGCCATAATACAAAAGAAAAGTTAAGACAAGATCAATGGGTTTTTGTATGAAATGCAAGGACGTCCTGCGATTTTGTCGCAATGACAAGAGATGGCATAATAAGACCTTTAATTAGGAAGGAAAAATAAGACCATATGATAAAACAAATTAATGATAAGCATTCAACAGATTATTTTGTGCAAGAAAGATAATGAGAGGCAAGTATGGGAATCGATATACAAGAAGCATTATCTTTCTTATCAACAAAATATTAAAAGGAAAAGTTGACTTCAAAGTTATTGAAAAATGTAGCTCTCAAAAGTGATAAAAATAAGACAGTTCAAGAAAACAAAGCTAGAAAGAAGCTCAAGCTTCAATATTAATATCAGTAGCAGGAGATGACAGAAATTCTTCGCCAACATTCTCGCAAGCTTCTCCTTCATTTCGGCTTTGATCTTCGCCATGACTAGCATTTTGATTATCGCCAGCAATTACTTCTTCAGGAGAAATTTCTTTCTCATTCTGATTAACACCAGCAGATACTTCTTTAGAAGGAACCTCTTCTTCATCTTCCAGGAAATTATCCTCTGCACCGCTTTCGTAATCATAATCACTATCAGCAGGACGAGGAACTTCATCATCATCTACTTCTAGAGGATCAATTGATGTAGGAGGAAGAGAGTTGGAAGTAAGATGTCATTTACAAGGACTTCAGCCCGGAGATGAACTTGGCGAAGAAGTGCTCTTTGATGATTCCTATCTTGAATATCTTAAAATAAGCAAGATAATCAAGTCTTCTTTCTGCTCGATCGCGAGAACCAGTAAGGGTAGAGACGAGCAAGGCATTCTCTTTGCGAATTTTAGCATATTTAGCCTCCAAGTCAGAAATAGAGGAATGATTCTTCTCAGACTCTGCGAAAAATAGAATACAAAATTTTGTTAAATAAGGAATTCAGAGAGATATGACAAAGAAAAGATAATTAAGGCAGTCAAACTATTATGACTACCTTCCTTTTGCGAAATAAGGTGTTGAATCAAGGATAGACAACTATTCTCCCAATGGTCCATTGCGTCATCAAATTTATCTCCAACTAAACCTTTAAGTCGAGACTGAAGATTTTTCTCTTTAGAAACAAGGAAGGCATTTTTCTTCGCAAGAGAAGAATAAGATTCTTCTAATTTGGAATATTGTTCTTTAAGATGATTTGCCTTCACACTTAAAGCTATTCTACCTTGAATGAGTGTATCTCTTTCAGCGATAGATGATTTGTTACTTCTTTAAGTTCATTTCTTAAAGAGCGAAGAGATTTCTCTTGGTCAGCACATACTTTTTGGAGAAATTAAGTTGTTGCGAAGATATCGCCATCTTGTTTAAATAAACTCGTTCTCTTGAGATAAGGTTTTATTCTCATCTGATAAAGTTTCCATCCCTAAATTAGCTTTGGTTAAAGAATAAGAAAGACGAGATACTTCATTACTTAATAGATCTTGTCTTTGAACTAATTGGGTATTTTCATTGGTAAGATTATTTATTTGATCAAGAGAATATGAATAGAGGTTATCTAATTGGTTATATTGATCCATTAAGACTTCTTTATCAACACGGGCTTCTTCAACACAGATTCAAATTGATATCTCTCCATTACTCGTTTCTGATTTAATGCTTAACATGCGAAAGAGGGATTTAAAGGATAATTAAACATGGGAAGGATAAAACCATCGAAAAGGCAAATTAAAGACATAGAGAGGAAATCATACCTCTTAATTCATCATTCTTCTTGCGAAGATTGTCACGATCCAGCAAAACATTATGAAGTTTCTGATTTTCAAGACGAAGAGCATTACATTCTTTTTCTAAAGCTGTCTGCGAAGAAGCTCTACCAGAACCCAAATGCTTGCTCAGAATCTCAAAAACATTAGACTTGATGGGATCAGTAGAAGACTTCTTGCCGTCATCCAGAATTTCAGATAAAATTTTGAAAGCAATATTTATTCCTTCCACGGTTTCTTTCGAGAGAGGAAGAGACTTGGGTAAAGAACTGGTAGAGGCAGAAGGTTGAGAAACATTCTCAATGGGAAGAGAAGAGGTTTCAGTCGCAGAAGGATCCACAAGGGGAGTTTCAATCATAGAAAGGTCAATTGAAGAAATGAAATCAGAGGCAACATTTTCGCGAGTTGGGGATGAAGGTTTATCTTGCGAAGAGATCGCAGGAGAGTTGGAAGAAATTAAATCAGATGCAACATTTTCGCGAATTGGAGATAAAGGTTTATCTTGCGAAGATGTCGCAGGAGATTTGGAAGAAATGAGTAGGTGGAAGGGACAGAAGTTGGAACAACTTTAAGGTGGCGAGATTTTTTGAGAGGTTTATTAAGATATTTATCACCCTGCGAATTATAATCCAGATAAGAAAACAGAGGCAACAATATTGTTATTAGAAAAAGACAGTGTTTCTTACTACCTTCTCATTCGCAGACTTTCTTTTATGTGCGACAACCTTATGCTGTGATTTGGGAATGTTAGGGTTCTGAACTGTAAATCTAGTGTTGGAGCCGCTTTTGCTGAAATAACAAGAGTATGGGAATCATATCAATAACATAAACAACATCAAATAAGGCAATAAACAAGATCAATTTCAGATATGTTAATTTCAACAAAACTCATAAAAAAGAAAAAAGAAGACTAACCTTGATGAATCCATGAAAAATAATAGCAGGAAGATTGTCTTGAAGAAAATTATGAACTATGAAGATCTAGTATGAAGATGAAGAAGAACTTAAAAAGGTTGAAGAAGAAAGAAGAAAAGTTGCAATAAGGGAATTTGCAGAAGAAGGATGAAGTTGCAGAGAGAATAAAAGGAAAGAAGAAGAGGGTGAAAAGGAATATATATAGAGGGAATTTTTCCTCGAAAAAATAAACACGGTTAATACGGGAAAATATAAGCGGTTAAAAAGTAACTTTTACAAAAGACGTGTCGAGAAATAAATGGAAGAAAGAATACGTGTGATAAATGCAGAATATGAAAAGATAAGTAGTTGCGGCATTTCTCACATCATTCTCTACTTCGCAGAAAAGATATGAGAAGAGGCAAGATGTAGGATCAGAATCTCGCAACAACTATGTTTCAGCGAAATTATCAATGACACAGCATTTAAGCGTCGCAAAATAACTCCAGAAATGATAAAATAAACGACGTCAGCTAAGAACACGAGAAAGGTATGATAGTCCTGCAAAAATTAGAGAGTTTGCGAAAATGAATAGTTGTAAGGTTGCGAGAATATCGCAAATAAAGGACAGACTAGCTGTCATCCACTATGTATTTCCTTATAAATAGTCATTCGAGTTGTAAAGAAAGGAGAGAGATCTTTTTTGAGTAAGAATTAAGTAAATAGGAGAGAGAAAGTCCAAAACAGAGATCATTCTTGACTTCTTTATCTTTCTTGTAAGAACATTCAAAAATTAATCAATAAAATTAAGAGTGTAAACCTAAAAATGAGTTGATCAACAATAAAATCATATGATGGGCGTAGTGTAGGATTTCCTGCAACTACAAATATTTTGCTGCAGGAAACTCCACAACATAGAAAACCTCATAAGCAACCAGAACCAGTTTTAGATTTTGAGAAGAAATTGGACATTGATAAACTGAATGAGGAGCACCTAGCAGTCAATCCACAATCGTGGATTCATGCATGCAGCATCTGAAAAGCTTTCTCAGAAGACTAAAAAGGCGCAGAGAAGGTTATATGCACAAACTGTGCAAAAGGCATTCCAACTTTCAGATAGGCAACAAAGGAAGACAAGGTTTGGCGCGTCTAGAATGTCACAACCTGACACCACCATCAAAAAAGTTGAAGAAAAACTGATGATTTTTGGATAAATGCTCTTAAATATTATTTTTTTGCAAACTGTTAGACCGAAGCTCAACATTTTTTTACTGTGTTATTAATAATAATATGAATTTTTGGCATATATGAATTTCAGATTTAACCACAATTTATAAAGTATAAGAGAATTTTGATAGTGCCAGGTGGATGGTTTAGATGTGTCATATCTGAACGGCTTAGAGGCGTCACACGTGTAATACACACGCTTCGAGATTAATTGGCGTGGATAAACATAACATAAAGACACATTAAGCAGATATAAATTGGCGTGGCTAAATATCATATAAAGCCACGCTATATGGCGTGTATATAGGTTCTTCGATGAACGGATCCCAACGTTACATGTGGATGGTATTCAACGGTTCCTAACACAGCCACATGGATGAAGGTTATTGAAATTGGCGTGGCTAAAACATAACATATGGCCACATTAAACCTATATGAGGCGTGTCTATAGGATATCCAATGAACGGTTCACAAGGTTACATGTGGATGGTATTCAACGGTTCCTAACACAACCACGTGGATGAAGGCTATTGAAATTGGCGTGGCTAAAACATAACATATGGCCACGTTAAACCTATATGAGGCGTGTCTATAGGATATCCAATGAACGGCTCACAAGGTTACATGTGGATGGTATTCAACGGTTCCTAACACAGCCATGTGGATGAAGGCTATTGAAATTGGCGTGGCTAAAACATAACATATGGCCACGTTAAACCTATATGAGGCGTGTCTATAAGATATCCAATGAACGGCTCACAAGGTTACATGTGGATGGTATTCAACGGTTCCTAACACAGCCACGTGGATGAAGGTTATTGAAATTGGCGTGGCTAAAACATAACATATGGCCACGTTAAACCTATATGGGGCGTGTCTATAGGATATCCAATGAACGGCTCACAACATTACATGTGGATGGTATTCAACGGTTCCTAATACAACCACGTGGATGAAAATCAGTGAAATTGGCGTGGATAAAACATAACATATAACAACGTTAAACCTATATGGCGTGTCTATCGGATAACCAATGGCGACGCCAAAAACCAATTTGTGTGTCTAAAGTGAACCAAATAGCCACGCCAAAACGCAATTTGTGTGTCTAAAGTGAACCATATAGCCACGCCAAAAAGAAATTTGCGTGTCTAAAGTGAACCATCACTACAAAAATGTTGACTTTTAGCCACGAGCTTCTTGCCACGGTTCATGTCTGTCGTGGATATTAATGACATATTGCCACGACTTAGCTTTGGGTGTGGCAATATGTCATTCATTTGCCACGTCATGTAGAATATTTGCCACCGGAATACACGTAGACCCATGTTTCATATGTATGAACGTGATAATGGCTTCTAGTCACGATTTAGTTTGCCGTAACAACTGGTGGGATTTTGCTACGTCAATCCTATCGTAGTCGTAGCTAATTGATGAAGAAACTGCCCATTCTATGAGAGCCAAAAATTAAAAATTCCCCCTGAATATAAATTTGGGCCACGTTCTAAAAGATACACACACCTACCCACTTTCCCTTATACTCGCGGCTCCATTACCATCGAACCCACACCACCAGTCAAAAAAATAAACTAAACCTGTAGTCGTCTTCCTTTCCCGTGGAAGATGAAACCCTAAAATCCCGTGCTTTGTTCTTTAATCGATTGTTCTCCTAACACAACCAGAAGATCATTCCCACCTTGTTCCCCCTCAATTCCAATCTTCACTCTAAACCCTAAATCCTTTTAGTCCCTAAATACCATTATATTTCACCAATCAAATAACCGACCTTAACATAGAGTCGTCAATCACAAAATGGTCGATTATATGGATAGTCAGAGAATGTATGTTGGGGGTCCGATCAGTATGGAGGAAGTACATACCGCATAAATAGTTTTCATGTACTTGGTAATTTCAATTAACAAGTTAGATTTCTTCCAAATAATATTCTGATGTTTGATTGTGTTGAATCGATAGTTTATTTAAAATGATAGAAAGTGATTCTGTATAGGTATCCAGGTGCTGGAGACATTTGTTAGATCGAGATGTTTGAGATTGTCAGATGAAATCACTTCTGAAGCTCTTGTTGCATGATGATTTCTCGGATACCGCTTGCCTCTTGATGGAGCACACGCTAGATCAGAATGGTACGACAATCTAATCTCCCTTTTCCAATTGAAAATTAGGTTGTGTTTGTTTGGTTTGGAACTTGAATTAGGTATTATGAGTTTCGTTCATTTCAATTCAGTACTCTGAACAAAAACAAGATCTCTAGATGTCTAAATGGGTACTACATATGTAGGTATAGTGGTTTCAGATCCATGACATCAAAATCAATTCACTCAAATTGAACTCAGAAGTTTAAAATCTCATGCCCATGAAAACCTGAATTCTTTTTTTTTGTTGTTGTTCTTTTCAATTATGTTAACGGCTTTGTGATTATTATTTTTTTGTTAGTAGTTTCTTTTCATGAGAAGGGAGCTGGGAAAGGACACATTATAAGATTTATTGGTGTTGAAACTAGTGATCGTTGGTGAGAATCTTATTGAAGAAAGGTGAAGCTCTTTTTTCTTTGAATGGGAATTTGAATCAAGATTTGATTTTGAAGGCTCTCTAAGGGATTAAAATTCCTAGTGATTTTATTGAATTAATCACCGAATTATTACTTTTCAGAAGAATCTACTTTTTGGGATTTTGATTTTATACTGATTATGTTTAAATGTCTATTCAATTGATTTGCTTAGGTTGTAGTCATCTAAGCTTTATCTTTGATTTACAGTTAGATATTAATTTGGTATAAGTAGTACATTAGGGAGCAATTGAGATTTGGGGATTCCGATCTAATATTCGTAGGTATGCCGATCGAGGTTTGTTGCGAAGGAATTATTTCGTTTTTCCTTTTTGTTTGAGTTTTCTTTTTAGGAAATGGAACTAAAATAGATTAATCTTCATTCATTAGGTGCATTTGAAAGTGCAACCCTTACTAAGCGCTAGAGACGGTGTAAATGTTGCAAATGGCTCATCTGCCTTTCTCTAGGATGCTATGAGGACAATATTGTATACACTTAATGAATATGAAAAGTCATCTTATGTTGCTCATATCAACAGTTACCTCGGAGAAGATTTATTTCTAAAGCTATCCCTCCCTGTGGATCCTTTGACTAGTGATCTCTTCGAAGTTGTAAAGGATGGAGTTCTTTCTTTGGTGGTAATTTTCTATCTATCCATTTTCATATAACTTAGAGATATATATGTATTCATGCAATTGGAAGGGTCTACTACATTTTGGTGCGGTTAACTTATCAACGTGGCAGTCTCCGCGACTATCAATGAACATGCAATCAATGCTAAAATGGTACTCAACCATTGGGGAAGTAGTAATAATCATATACTTTGTCTAAATTCTGCAAAAGTTACTGTGTGTAAAGTCGTAAACAATGACATCCAGGATTTTATTGAAGGAAGCGTAAAACTCTACGTCCAATGAGTTTCTTGTCAATAGTGTATTTGGTTTTCTTAAGTTTCTTGTCACCTCACCTACTATTAAATCAAGAAGTTATCTTTTCAGTGTCATCTGATGCGGGATGTGCTTTCTCAAACTAATAAGGTATGTTGTCGCTGACTTTGTGGATGCAAAGTGCATAATACTCATTATTTATTTTATGGATCCATGTTTAGTTTACACTTAACTATTTTTTAATACATCTGAAGCACAAATACAAGTATTGGAGGACCTGAACTTAAAGAAAACACCTCTGTGTTGTTGGTCATTTTAATGCATAGTTTGAACCAATCAAATACGTATATTTAGTAGTAGTAGTTGTGGGATTAAATTTAGCAATCTCTGTTACAACACAGAAAGAGGTCTTCCTAAGAGTTGCAGGATGTGAATTTGATGAAACTGAGTATGTATCACATAAAAAAGCTCATGTTTTAGCTGGACCTGTGGCTGCCTAAAGCGTCACATACCCAAATTGGAGCTTCAATTCCGGTGTTACTTTTCAGGTACTAATCTTTTGATGATCTGTGTTTGTATATCCTCTTTTCTGTGTGTAAAGTTATAGGGATAATGATCTATTAATTAACTGGAAAAAGAGTATTGTGGTAATATATTAGGTTCTAATATGCTTCTTTGTAGCTAATAAATTGTCTGGCTGAATCTGTTTAGTTTTAAGTACCGTAGCCTGTAGCAATGATTTCCAAGATCTATGTAAAACTAAAAAACAATGTTTTTGTATAAATAGATCAGATGGCTCTGCTTTGATTCTGAAACCTGAATCAGAGGGAGACTGTGGAAACTTGTTGAGAAACAAGCCATTTAAGTTGAGAGTCCATATAAGTATTTCTAGGAAAGGATACATTTGGACATACATTTTCTTCATCTGTTAAAACCCTTGGTTTCACTGCCGAGAATTTTTTAACCCAAGGCTCATATTAATAGGTAATTGACCGTAATTCTTGTGAAGTCTGTACGAATGATTACGTAGAACCGTCATATGATTGAGTTGTTCTAGTAAAATTATTGGGCATAACATAAGCTTCAATGTTGAATATTTTTGAATATCGAATGTGTACTATTTATGTCTGCAGTGGTGCTAACTCAAGTTTTTTGGATGATGCAGTAATAGATTTGGATTCTTGGTTCAGGATTTTAGCATTCTTCTCAAGGAAAACTCTCTTACTTGCTCTTATTTTATATGCTATGGTTATTTGTTTCTTAGAGTGTCATCGCAATAGTCGAACGTATCTTTGTAGCTGTTATTTATCTAATTAAACCATTTTCATAGAACTTTAGACTTGATGGTCTATATGGTGAACTTCGTGTGTATATCAGTCTGCCGCATGGTTTCTTGGCAGTGGTTAAGAGATACGATTTATTTATGTTTATGTCGTGTTGAGTTTACATTGACATGTAACTGTATGTATTTGATGCTTCAGGCTTCTCTAAGTGGCATTTGGGGTGAATTATGTGTCAGAAGATACTTGTTGATTGACAGCGGAAGTGAAGGAATGTTACCTCATCCCTCTGGTTTACCCATCTTAATTTTGTTTTTAATGTTAAATTAAATTGTTCGGTGAAATTCAACATTAGACTGGAAATTATTTTCATTTAGCTTTTCTTTACGATATTTAATGTAATCAATTATGACCTTGTAATACTTGCTTGAATGAATGAGTGAATGATGTTGTTTAAGGTTCTTGTAGTGTAAATAAATCTGTTTTTCAGCTCCATTTGGAACTATTAAGTACCAAGAGTCCTAAAACTGGAATAACCTTTTGTCAAAGCAGTATATAGCATCAAATAATTGAACCAATAGCCACGACTGGTATATTTCCGTGGTTAATTTATACATACGTGTGAATCTAATCTCTTAATTACCCACGGTCACATGCGTGGCAAATAAACTTGAACCAATAATTACGGTGGAAAAATCGTGGCTAGTATCGTGGAAAAAACTATTAGCCACTGAATTATTTGTTACGGCTGAGCAGTCGTGGCTATTTATCTTTTTCCACGGATTTTAGATTTGTAGCCACGAACTCTTGTGGTGGCTAAAGCTGGTTATTTTCGTAGTGCATATAGCCACGCCAAAAAGCAATTTGCGTGTCTAAAGTGAACCAAATAGCCACTCCAAAAAACAATTTTCGTGTCTATAGTGAATCAAATAGCCACGCCAAAAATCAATTTGCGTGTCTATAGTGAACCAAATAGCCACGCCAAAACTATAAATCGTGTGTCTATAGAGTACCCTACTTATGTTTTTGGGACCCTATATAGCAACGCCTATATGGATCTGGTGTGTCTATTCATGCAGAAATAGACAGGCATGGCAGGTGTGGCTATAAGCTACCTAAAACCACGCCATTGTACCTAAAACCACGCAAGCAGAAGACACGCCACTTCCAAACCAAATTGGTGTGTCAAAACCCATATGGACACGCCAATTTGGCGTGGAAAAAGGGTCTGTGTGTACTAGTGGTTGTTGATTGATATTGATAGATCCTTGGACATTGGTCTTTGGTACCGTCCAAGTTAGAGCTTTCAATTTCTAACCCGGCTTGCGGATTGGACCTAGCTTGGCTTGTTTCAACCCGCTCGGCTTGGCCCGTTGCCTAAACAAGCCGGGTTAGGGTTATCATATCTAGCCCTAGTTAAAACAAGCCGGGCTAGGGCCAACCCGTGGGTTACCCGCTAACCCGTCAATTTCGTGTGAGTTACTAATTTAGGAATTTTAAGTTACTAATTTAGGAATTTTAGGATGATTTTAGGGTTTTTTTTGTTAGAAATCAGAGTTCATATATTCCTTAAATGATTTAATACAATCCAGATTTCATTTGATTTAGGGTTACGGAGTAGTGGGTGCTTTCTTAGAGTTTTGGAAAACATTGAACAACATAAATATACCATTATATATAAGATAACTGTAGATGGGAAAAACGATTTGCTGGTTTTTAAGGAATTGAGGAGACGACCGTACGGAGGAGACTCATTGAACCGAGCGAAATGTTAAACCTCACACAGATGCACCGCTGCAAAGGGGGTGCTTTAGATTCGAGAGATCAATCTGTAGTACTCCGGCCTAAATCAAGACAATGACCGTTCCAGAGTAAATTCGGTCAAAAGAGAGGATGGGTTGATCTGTAGGAGGGAAGTTGGGAAATGTGTGGAATAAATGGTAATCAAAGATTGTGGGTGTGTGAATTCTGAATATGATAACCTCTGAATGATTGAAATTGCTCAGTTGAGAGTAGTTGCTCAATTGATGAGTTGATGCTCGTGTTGTCGATGAGACATGAAATTGGTGATACTGTTGATGCTGATGCCTCAATTATGATTCAGAGACTTATTTATATTGCTTGAATTTTAGATACCATGACCCCATGAAGTGTGACAGTTGATGGAATCAAGGAGTGGGGAAGTGGAGATCGTGTTTGAAACCAGTTGCTCAACGTGTGGAGACATAGTCGATTTTCCACCCACTACCTCGTGAATTCCTTCAACTGATTGCACGAATTGCTCACATTCCATCGTGTGTTTGCACACACGTGTCGTAGACCGCCAGACCAAAACCCTAAGTGATATCCCCCAAAAGTGACACGATTGACGTCTCGTGGTATGTTAGTCAATTGATGACTTCGTGGTTTGATGGGACGATGAGTCCATGTAGTTGCTGAGTTCTGAAACTCATGAATTGAACATGTCATAAGACAGAGGTATAGTTCTTACGATGAAGTGAGAAAGTATTGCTCATTCGATGGATCGTTGAATGTTGATTGTTGAACCAATATTCCTTGGTTTGAGCAAATATTTATCATCTGAGCAAGTGTTGCTCATGTGATGAATTGTTGAATATTTGATCGTCTGAGCATGTGTTGCTCGTCTGATGGATTATTGGCAGCGTACCAAAAATATTAATTAGAATACTGGTCGTTGAACCGAGCATAATTGATAAAATTAATGACCATGAGGTCGTCGTAAAATTATTAAGGTTGGAATCTGGAATGATGATCATTGGATTCAAAAACCCTAATTTGATCAATTGATGATCAATTCATGGTTCGTCAGAAGTTTAACCATGGGACGAAGGAGGGAGCGACTACATGGGACCGTGGATCACCATGTAGTGTCCATATGCTCACGTGAGAAAATACAAAGAACTTCTGAAGAGTTGACGATTTGTCGGTGAAAGAAGGATTAAATGCTGGTTTAATCATTTATTCGAAAATGCTCGTCTGAGCCTTAGGTGAGAAAACCTAATTAATTATGACGGAGTGAGGGACCGACCATGGGGTCATGAAACCGGCCCTGGGTAGTCACATGACTGCCTTATGATCACTTCATGAAAATCCAAAGTGTTTGGAAGAGTCTTGGACCTAATACGTGCAATTGTGCAAATTAGGTCAAAACTGTGAAACTTGATGGGACCGACTTCTGTAAGCCAAAGAGCCAATCTTGGTCGGTCAAGATAGCGTGCTCGTGTCCCCAAGGCGTCCACGTCTCAGTCCTGAGAATTTCAATATTTTCTGGCGTGCAATTGAGCATCCATTCAAGAAAATATGCCAAAATTAGGGTTTCGACGAAACTGAGGAAAACACCATGAGATGATGGAAAATAATTATAAAATAGGGAACAAGGAGGCGTGGGACCGCCGAGGCCAAGGCATGGTCCGACGGTCGTGACCACGTTCCCGTGGTGCCATTTCCTTAATTTTATAATATTTTTGATGATTTTATGAAGAATTTTAAGAAATTTGATGAATTTAGGGAGTTTCCATGAATTGAAGGAGTTTTCATGAGTTCAAGGAAGCAAAAAATATTAAAATAATAAAAACGCGGGCGTGTGGGACCGTGGGGGCGTGGCCAGCCGGCTAGGGGTCGGTCCCACAAGTTTTTCATAATTTTTTATATTTTTTAAGTATTTTTCATGATTTGAGGGAATTTGTCCTAATTTGAGAGAAATACCATGAAATCAAGGAATTTGATGAATTCAAGGAAAAATAAAATAAAATAATAAAACAAGGGGCGTGTGGGACCGGCCGGCTAGTGGCCCGGTCCCACAAGTTTTCATAATTTTATTTATTATTTGATGATTTGTGCAAAATACCATGAAATCAAGAAGTTTCCTAGAGACGAAGGAGATTTGATAAAATGAGAGAATTTTCATCAAATCATGGAAAATAATAAAAATGCATTAAAAAGATAAAACTGGCGTGGGATTGACCACGACACGGTCGGTCGGTCGTGTGTCCGTGCTCCCAGCACCCTGGTCAATATTTTTAATTATTTATTATTTTCTTCCCTATTTTGCATAGGTTCATCATTTCGTTGTATTTTGAAATACTCGTTCGTGCGGTGACTGTTAGTGTATCGTCGTTGAATACACTTTCACCATTTGAATCGGGACTTACTTAGAGGTAGCTCAGACGCCCGGTTGTTGATTATTTATTACTAATTGAGGAATTCAGTGGAGAATAATTCACAAAACTGAGTAATAAGATGTTTATTATTGATTCATAGGATCAGCTGAGGATTCGACTACGAATTAAGAATGATAAAGTGAGCATTACCATTCCATGGGATCGTATTCGACCATAGAATCGGAGTAATTATGTTTTATCTATTACCATTTATGAGACCAGTTGTGGATTCGATCATGAAATCGGAGTAATGAGATAATATAGTTATTGTTATTCTATGAGATCAAGCCGTGGATTCGATCATAGAATCAGAACAAATGTTTATTTCCATTCCATGGGACCAGTCGTGGATTCGACCATGGAATAGGAGCAATCGTTATTGCCATTCCATGGGACCAGTCGTGGATTCGACCATGGAATAGGAGCAATAATAGATTATTCTGGGAATTCAATAGTGAATGTAACGACAGAATTAATCTTAATTAGGAATAATTAACTTTGTGGCTCTATACTAGCAGAGCAAGCTGTCTAGGAGCATTAATTATCCCGATATGAGCTTGTCGGTAAGTCATATCCTTTATATAGTCAGGGTAAACTCGTTGTTTGTTCCTGAAGACGTTATCGCTCTATACTAGCAGAGCAAGATGTCAAGGAGCCGTCCATCTCGTGATACTATATAGAAATAATCACTGAAAGTGTTCAGTATTCATGAGATATGCCTTTGTCCAGTCGTGAGACTACATATCTACATGTACTCTGTTAGAAAGTACTCTCCGTTGAGAATTCGATGAGAGACATGTGTCTC